>NC_090385.1:4837809-6073748 GCF_036365525.1 Heterodontus francisci
CATCAAGAGCCACCGGAGTTGTCATTAAAAGGATCCTTCTCTCCATTTTTTTGTGTAGCTGTGGCTCAATTGGTAGCAATCTTGACTCTGGGTTCAAGTCCAACTCCGGGGTTTAAGCACAAAGATTAAGGCTGACGCTCCATTACCGTACTGAGGGAGTGCTGCACTGTCAAGGGTACTACCTTTGGGATGTGATGTTAAACTGAGGCTCCCTCTGCTTGCTTGGTTGGGTAGATGTAAAAGGATTGCAGGGCACTACTTTGAAGAAGGGCAGGGCAGTTCTCCCCGGTGTCCTGGCCAATATTAATCCCTCAACCAAAATCACAACAACAGATTATCTGTTTGTTATCACACTGCTGCTAGTGGGAGCTTGCTGTGCACAAACTGGCTGTTGCGTTTCGTGCATTACAACAGTGACTAAACTTCAAAAAGTACTTCATTGGCTGAAAAGAGCTTTGAGACATCCAATGGTTGTGAAAGGAACTATATAAATGCAAGTCTTTTTTTTCATCCACTTTTGTCGATGGTTTGTCCTCTCTGAGGTGCCATGTAAATTTTTTGGTCTGTTTTCAGCACTCCACAAGAGAATTCTGATTTCTGCTTTGCAAACAGTTTATTCCAGTCATGGGAGGGACTGGTTGATCTGTCTTTGGGGCACAAAGGGGAGAAAACAGCTGAGACAGCAGGAGCCACTGACAGAATTGGGAGAAGAAGGAGAAAGAGGTTTTCAGGGAGCACTGCACACACCCCAACGTAGTCCCAGCCTTGGCTCAGTGGTGGCACTCTCACCTCTAAGGGATAATTCCCCCCTGCTCTTCAAAAAGGACCAAATGATCTCTTATGTTCATCTGAGAGGGCAGACGGGGCCTTGGTTTAACACCTCAGTTGAAAGAGAGCATCTTTGACAATGCAGTACTCCCTCGGCACTGCACTGACATGTCAACCCAAATTATTACCTCAAATCTCTGAAATGGGTTTTGAGCCTGTACTCTTCCAACAGAGAGATGAGAGGACTACCCACTGAGTCACAGCTGACATTCAGCTTTGGCTGTTGATTATGATTATACTCATTCTTGAGGTTGGGGTAATTTTCACCTTTAACCAGTCCACAGGAATCTGTTGACATCTAACATGCTGGCCGATTTACTCCCCCATCCCACCGCCCGCCCAAATTTATAAGGGGCGGAAGTAAAACAAGTAGTCAATGTGATCATGTGAGATTCCCATTGGGCAGATTGAGTTACAATGAACCCTCTAAAGACTCTGATATCCCTTCAGTGACAGTTAAAATAACCCCTACAGCTTTGATATTTCATAAATTTATTGCAGTTTTATTGAAAAGAATTCCAGCCCTCAAAAGGCCAAAGCAAAAATGTGTTGATTCTTTTGGTAAATGAGTTGAACGATTTTGAGCCTGGAGCTGAAGCAGCCATTAACCATTGAGAGAAAAGAAACAGAAAATGTTAGAAAGACTCAGCAGGTCAGGCAGCATTTGTGGAGAGAGAAACAGAGTCAATGTTTCATGTTAATGAGCTTTAGTCAGAACTGGAAGGAGTTCGAGATGTAACGGGTTTTAAGCAAGTTCAGAGGCTGGTAAATGGGGGAGGGGAGGAAAGAACAAAAGGGAAGGTCTGTGATAGGGTGGAAGGCAGGAGAGATTAAATGACTGAAGGGATGATGGTACAAGGCAAAAGGGGATGGTAATGGGACAAGTAAAGAAACAAAGGAGGTGGAAATGGGAAAACAGAATTATTACGGCACCTGCTATCTAAGAAAAAAAAGGCTATAATCTGAAATTGTTGAACTCAATGTGGAGACCAGAAGGCTGTAAAATGCCTAATTGAAAGATGAGCTGTTGTTCCTCAAGTTTATATTGAATTTCATTGGAACAGTGTAGGAGGCTGAGGAGAGAGAGAGAGATCAGAGTGGGAGTGGGGCAGAGAATTGAAATGACAGCCGAGTGGAAATTTAGGATCACTTGTGGACTGAATGGAGGTGTTCCATAAACCAATCACCCAATAAATTGCTTTTTCACCTGGATAGAGTGTTTGGGGCTCTGGATAGTACGAAGGGAGGAGGTAAAAGGGCAGGTCTTGTATTTAAACCTGAGAAATTAGCTTTAAGTTCAAAGGATCGGGGTCACCAGAGTATTAATGAATTGGGAATGATTTCCTTCAGTAAGATTCACGGTTTGCCGTTTTTTGAGAAATGATCAAAGCATCAGTTTTTATTCCGTGATGGACAAGGTTGAACATCTATCTATTCTGGGCACTGCTGGTGGAGTTTTTGCCCCTGACATCCCTGGCATGGTTGTATTCTAAGAGCCTAAGCAGCAGTGCTACACACACTACCTCATACTCCCACATAGAAAACTCCTGTACAGCAAGTGGCACCAATTCTTCACCATCAAAGGGTCACAATCAATGTTAGAATGTAAATGGTGTTCTCACATTCTAACTGGCACTGTCTTGGGTGCAATGAAATAAAGTTTGTATTGTAAACACAAGTTAAAGAGCAAACATATTGACCATTCAAAGGAAGCACGGGTTGGAGATGGGGATGCAACACTGTTACATTGATTGTCCCCAGTTAGAGGTCAGGAGTGGTGATTGTTCATAACCTTGGTGTCCCATTTGACCCTGAGCTGAGCTTCCAACCCCATATCCTCGCCATCACCAAGACTTCCACTTCTGTAACATTGCCAATGTCCGTCCCTGCCTCAGCCCGTCTGCTGCTGAAACCCTCATCCATGCTTTTGTAACCTGCAGACTAGACAATTCCAATGCTCTCCAGGCCAGCCACCCGTCTTTCACCCTCCATAAACTTCATTTCATTCAAAACTCTGCAACAAGTCCCTGCCACTGTTAATGTTCCTCATGAGCCTCCTTCCACCCTTTTTTTACCAATCTCCATGAACATATCCTTCTATTCCTTGCTCAAAGCTCAAGAGCTCTGCCGAGTAGGACCTTCCCACTGGTATAGGCCCTTGCATCCCAGGGTGGCTTTGCTCACAGCTTATGTTTACACCAAGACCATCCCAGCCAAAACCTGCACGAGGTGAACCTGCTATGCTGATATGGAGGTCTCTAGTCACAAATCTGCTTGTAGGCGATGGTTGCCAGATGGTAACTGAGCTCTTGGATTTGGGACAGAAGTAACTCCTCAGGAGCAGCATCCACGACTGTGCTGTTCTTTTTAGGGTCCCCCCTGCTCACCTCACTTGAGGAAGAAAAGGTGTCATAGGCTGTCCCAAACTATCCTGACCAGGAAACCACACCTGGTGAAATCATCACCTTTACAGTTGAAAACATACACAAGCAATAAAATGCATGGACTTCCTTATCTGGAATATGCACAACCTTGTGGACAATCGAAATTGTGAAAGGAGAGCCGCCAGAATTTGTCAGGTGCTTGTGAGATATAACATCGATGTTGCTGCTCTCAATGAAATGCAACTCTCTGCAGTAAGCTAGCTTAGAAAGGAAGAAGGAGGATACACTTTATTCTGGAAAGGAAAACCAGAGGAGGATCATCGTATCCACGGAGTTGGTTCACCATTAAAAACAGAATCATAGATATGCTTACGGAACCTCCAATTGGCATTAACAAAAGGCTCATGTCCCTGTGGCTTCAACTCAGTGGCAACCAATGGGCCATGATCATCAGTGTTTATGCTTCCACACTCGATTCTACTGACGAAACAAAGGAGCTCTTTTAAGCAGATCTGGATTCTGTATTGGTAGCCGCCCCAAATCAGGACAAACTGATTCTACTGGGAAAATTTATTGCCAGAGTTGGGCACAACCACACTGTCTGGAAGGGCCCCATTGGGAAAGGAGGAGTGGGGAATTCAAATGCCAACTGTCTTCTCCTCCTCACCATGGGCTCACCATCTAAAACACACTCTTTTGTCAGAACGATAAATATAAGATAACGTGGAAACATCCCCAATCTAAGCATTGGCACTTCCTGGACTATGCCATTGTTCGAGCCTGGGATAGGAAGATGTGCATGTCACCTGAGCTATGAGGTGTACAAGCAACTACTGGACAGACCACAGACTTCAATGCTCCACCATGAGCATACATCTCGCACCCAAACGTTAAAGATCCTGAAAGAAATCCAGAAGAAGATTTAACATCCATACTCTCCAGGATATAAAAACAAGAGAGCAATTCCAGGTCCAACTTTCTACCCGACTTGCTTTCTCAGGTTCCAATGATACCAATGCGGAAGGGCTTTGTGACAAAATCAAATCAAGAGACATGTACCCAGACAATCGGGTTTGAATCTCACAGGCACCAAGACTGGCCTGACGAGAACGTTAAAGAAATACATAAAATTCTTGATCAGAAACACCAAGCCTTCATTATATGTAAAATCAGCCTACATCACAGCAGGAACGAGAGGAATATTTACTACTTAAATCTGAAACTCAGAGAATGATACCTGCCATCAAGAATAAGTGGTAAGTAGAGAAGGTCATTGAAATCCAATGTTACACAGATCGGCACGACATGTGCAGCTTATTCCAGGCCACCAAGACCATCTATGGACAAATAACAAATGATCCCTCCGAGCTGAAGCCAGCATCACTCTTCTCAAAGATGATGCAGCTATCCGAGACCATTGGAAGGAACACTACCGGAACCTTCTCAATCAGAAATCAACAGTATCAGACAAAACCATCAAAACAATCCCTTACCAGCATGAGAGGTCATATTTAGGTTATGCTGCCAACACTTTCGAGATACAAACGTTTATCCAACAGATGAAGAACAGCAAGACATGTGGTCTGGACAACAATCCTGCAGAGATCTATAAAGTTGGTGGTCATGAACTCTCACTCAAATTCTCAGACCTTTATACAAAAATCTGGGAAGAGGAGGTACTACCTCCCGACTTCCGC
Organism: Heterodontus francisci; assembly: GCF_036365525.1. Classification (NCBI taxonomy): domain Eukaryota; kingdom Metazoa; phylum Chordata; class Chondrichthyes; order Heterodontiformes; family Heterodontidae; genus Heterodontus; species Heterodontus francisci. Next base: position 4,842,719 of record NC_090385.1, read on the forward strand.
AATGCCATAATTGTTCTCACTTTTCAGGAAGTGAGATAAGTCTATTTGTGGGAATTTGAGGGGCATATCCCTTCTATCCACTGTCGGGAAGATTCTCACATGAATCCTCCTGAACTGCCTCCTATCCATCAGTGAAGACATAGTTCCGGAGAGTCATTGGGGTTTCCGGCCATCCAGGCCAACCACAGATATGATCTTTGTCACTCGACAAATCCAAGAAAAGTCCCTGGAACAAAGCAAAGAACCCCGTGTGGCCTTTATTGATCTGTCAAAGGCCTTTGATTCCATCAACCGCATAGCTCTTTGGAATGTTCTCTAGAGACTTGGATGTCCAGCAAAATATGTTATATCCTGTGACTCTTGCATGACGGTATGACAGCAACCATCCTTTGCAACGGATTGGAGACCGAGCCCTTTTGTATCCGAAAGGGCGTCAAGCAAGGCTGTGTGATTACACCAACTCTCATATATATATATATATATATATATATATATATATATATATTCACACATATTTCAAAACGCCATTGTCCATGAGACGGACTGTCTGATGTTGCAACAACTCAGGCTACCACATCAGTGGCTTGCCCTCATTTGTCTGTCTGTGGGGGTGCTTGTTCACTTACATTGTCTTTTATTTTTAGAAAGTTCAATATGAACCCCAGCGATGATGTCTTCAGTCAGAATTCTCCTCCCTTCATCCCAATGTCCATCGCCTCTACATCTTCACCACCCGGTGAGCTCCACACGCTGGTCCACAGCACAACTGGTTACATTTTACTTATGATCAGAAATGTAGGAGATATTAACAAATGCCTCACAGCATAACAAAAATACAAGAGATATCTAAATGCCTGACATATGCCAATGACTGTGCAGTTGTGGCCCACCCTGCAAGTGACAATCAGATCACTCTCAACCTCTTCAACTCAGGAGTTACAAAAGGGTTGGTCTCTCAATCAATATCAGCAAGACCAAAATCCTCCACCAGCCCTCCCCCGGGAAAGTATCTGCACCTCCAGATATTGTTGTCAATGGGAAGACTGTTTAGAAGTCATTGAACATTTCCCATATTTTGGGAGCTGCCTTTTTCAAAAGGTTACCATTGAAGTGGAGATCCAGCACTGAATCAGCTGTACCAGCGCAGCCTTCCAAAAATTGCACAATCGAATCTTTGACAACAGAGATCTCCATAAGAGGGCAAAGGCTTTAGTCTACAACACTGTTGTTGTCATCACCCTTCTACATGGCAGTGAGACGTGGGTCACCTCCCAAAGGCACCTCTGGGTGCTGGAGAATTTCCACCAGCGGTGTCTCTGCAGGATACTCAAAGTCAAGTGGGAAGACAGGTGGACAAACCCCAGCATCCTCACAGGAGCCAATTCCTCCAGCATCGTAACCATTATCATGCAAAAACCAGCTCTGCTGGTCTGGACACTGCATCCACCTGCCAAATAATCAGCTTCCGAGGCTGATCCTCTTCTCACAACTTAAGGATGGCACCTGATCTCAAGGAGGGCAGAGAAAACATTTTAAGGTCACTCTGAAGGCCTCATTGAAAAGGGGCCAAATTGACATCGGTGTGTGGGAGGAACTTGCCACAAACAGTACCATGGGGCAAAACCTCATCCACAAGCCACAACACAGTCAGAAACTGACCGCGTAAACTCTGCTGCGGAGAAGTGTCGAAAGAGTAGAGAGAGAACAGGACCCTGGCTCGAGAACCCCCCCCCTCCCTCAGGATAATGTTTGTCCTGTCTGCACAAAGTCCTGTGGCTCCAGGATTGACCCGCTGAGTCGCCCGAGGACACACAAATCACGAAGCCTGGCAACATCATCCTTGTTTCCAGTGACTGACAACAATGATTCCTTTCTCCCTCGTGTTTATCTAGCTTCCCCTAAATGTATCTATACTATTCACCTCTACTACTTCATGTGGTAGCCAGCCCACATTCTAACCTCTCTCTGGGTAAAGACCTTTCTCTTGAATTCCCGAGTGAAAGAAAGACTTGCATTTATATAGCACTTTTCACAATCACCAGACACCAGGCATTTCAGCCAATGAAGTACTTTTGAAGTGTAGTTACTGTTGTAATGTAGGTAACATAGCATCCAATTCGTGGGATGCGAGCATTGCTGGCTGGGTCAGCATTTATTGCCCATCCCAAATTGCCTTTGAGAAGGTGGTGGTGAGCTGCCTTCTTGAACTGCTGGAGTCTACCTGGTGCAGGTACATCCACTGTGCTGTTAAGAAGGGAGTTTCAGAATTTTGACCCAGTGACAGTGAAGGAACGGCGATATAGTTCCAAGTCAGGATGGTACGTGACTTTGAAAGGAACTTGCAGGTGGTGCTTTTCCCAAATATCTGCTTTCCCTTGTTCTTCCAGATGGTAGAGGTCATGTGTTTGGAAGGTTCTGTCAAAGCAGTCTTGACAAGTTGCTGCAGTGTACCTTGTGGATAGTGCACACTGCTGCCACTGTGTGCCGGTGGTGGAGGGAGTGAATGTTTAAGGGGTTGCTTTGTCCTGGATGGTGTCGAGCTTCTTGAGTGTTGTTGGAGATTCACTCTTCCAGGCAAGCGGAGGGTATTCCATCACACTCCTGACTTGTGCCTTGTAGATGGTGGACAGGCATTGAGGAGACAGGAGGTGAGTTATTTGCCACAGAATTCCCAGCATCTGACCTGATGTAGCCACAGTATTTATATGGGGATTCAGTGATGGTGATGCCATTGAATGAGATGGTCATTGCCTGGCACTTGTGTGGCATGGATGTAACTTGCCACTTATCAGCCCAAGCCTGAATGTTGTCCAGGTCTTGTTACATGTGGACACAGACAGTTTTAGTATCTGAGGAGTCGTGAATGGTACTGAATGCTGTGCAATCATCGGTGAACATCCCCACTTCTGACCTTATGTTGGAGGGAAGGTCATTGATGAAACAGCTGTAGATGGTTAGGCAGAGGATAGTACCCTGCGGAACTCCTGCAATGATGTCCTGGGGCTTAAAAGTTTGGCCCCTAACAACCACACTCATCTCCTTTGTGCTAGGTATGACTCCAACCAATAAAGAGTTTTCCCCTGTTTCCCATTGAATTCAATTTTTCCAGGGCTCCTTGATGCCACAGTCAGTCAAATGTTGCCTTGATCTCAAGGGCAGTCACCCTCACCAGAGGCATCTGCTATAGTGCATCATTCCCTTTACTACACTGCAGTGTCAGCCATGACTTTTATGCTCAAGCCCAGAAGTGGGACTATGAACACAGAACCTTATGACTCAGAGGCAAGAATGCTATCAACTGACCCACAGCTGACAGTATACTATAAATAATGTATGATATATGATGTAAATATATGATATTTACAATATTGGATTTGCTGAAAATAGAGACATGTTGTTGAAGCTTTTCATCTTGCAGTCATCAGGACAAATGCAAAAATAACCAATGTAAGGGAAAAACAACAACTTTTACAGCATGAGAAGAGAGTGCCGATTGGTTGGCAAGTGAACTCTGATTGGTAGAGGCGTTGCCATGGAGCATGCACCAGTTTATGGTGAGGGACAATTAACTGCTAAGCTTTGTTTGAAATTTAAACCAGGCAGCTTGATTCTGATTGATCAAGGCATTGCCCTGAGGATTGAACCAGCTGTCACTTATTTTATTCAGCTGAAACAGGCGCAATGTGTGTACATACTCTTTCTGTCTGCAAAGAACAGGGCCCTGTGTAATAATATATGCAGCTTCCAGTACGTACAAATGCGCTACACAGCGAGTTGTCAGTGTAATTCTTGGCACACTGTGGATTATTTAGCAAATGTTGTCCAATTGCGGAATCACATTTAATGTTGGACACTGTGTTTTGAGTTCTGCAAGCACAGGCTGGTTGGGTACGGCCTGTACCTTGCCCATTCCGAAGGGACATGTTTTTTGATACAATCCGCCAGTCTTTGGGATGTACAGCCTGTATACCTAGCACCACACTGGTATTGATATTCAAATATCATGTTATTCATTCGTGTGATAGGTAGGACGTCTTTTTGGCTTGGCTGCAGCATCCTGTTAGTGGCGAACACCACACGTGTTGCTACTGCACAGTAGCAGCGTGAAACAGCCAGCTTCACCTGTTGCTCACGTTTTTGGGATATATTTATTTGAGGTAGACTGGGTACTTTTCTGGGTCGAAAATGATGGCCTTAGGCCCGTTCATAAGTTTGCGCGATATACAGCGAGAAATGATCTGATCAGGTGTTTTGGGCTTCGTGGTGCCCCTAACTGCAGATTGAAGGCAGTGGAGATGTTTCTCCAAGATTTGGTTGAATCAAAACTCTTGTATAAATGTGCAGTTGTTGCTGATACCAATACTTTCTCAACACAAATGGAGTTCATAAAATGGAAAATTGGTGCTTTTAGTTCAAAGTTTATCGTAACAGGACGTAAGGCAGACTGTGGGAGAACTTGGAGTTATCCAGCACTTAGATTTCCTCCATGCATGCCAACATCTTTCCAAAAAGATGCTCACAGAGGTTTACAGGCTGGAAATGGAACATTTGTTTTGTCTTTACACCTGGGAACAGCTATAGTTTGATATAATTGTGAAATCTTCATATAGTAATATTGTCAAAAGTCATTTCTGAGTTTTGGTCTTTTTATTTTTCAGACTCAACAATGAAGGGATATCAGAGGCAACAATCCTGTCAATTTTACAAGTCTAATTACAAAATCCTCCACTGTATTCATTGTCAAGCAACAGTATGGATGTACTTAAAATTATAGAACACTTGCTATGATTTTCAATGCAGCTTTTAAATAGTCCATTATGTACAGTGAGGCAAGCTTTGAAGTCAATTATTTCTTCAGTAGGTAAATTGTTAATTAGATGCATAACACATTTCAAAGTCAAAACATAACATTCATCTAGTTATGGGACTGTTGTTTTTATACAACTCTTCCTAATGGATTGCCAATTTTATGACACTTTCGTCATAACATTTGAAGAAAGACTTGCATTTCTATAGAATCTTTCATGACCTCAGGGTATTTCAAAGTGCTTTCTAGCCAATGAAGTATTATTTGACGTGCAATCACTGTTGTAGTGTAGGAAACGTGGCAGATAATTTGTGCACAGCAAGCTCCCACAAACAGCATTGTGATAATGACTAGATAATCTATTTCAATTATGTTGGTTGAGGGATAAATACTGGCCAAGACACAGGGAAGATCTCCCTTGTTCTTGTTTGAATAGTGTCATCGGATCTTTCATGTCCATTTGACTGAGCAGATGGGGCCTCGATGTTACATTTCATCGGAAAGACAGCACTTCTGACAGTGCAGTGCTCCATCAGTACTGTGCGGCAGTGTCAGCCTGGATATTGTGCTCAAAGGTCAGGAGTGGGACTTGAGCCTAAAGTGTGCTTCCCACTGGGCCACAGCTGACTACTTAACAATATACCTACTAAAGAATTAATTGACTTCAAAGCTTTCCTCACTGTACATGATTTGGGTTAAAGCTGTGTTTTGATGGTTGTCCGTTGTTTGTCACATGGATCCCATATAGCAGGGAAGAATAGCAGCTGTTGATGCACTGTCACAATTAAAACTGTGCTGATTCAGTTAATGTGCCGACATCTGTGGCAGTTAAACTAATTATTTGTGAGAGTGCTGGCTTGTTTTTTGGCAAACGTTGGGCAGGAAATTGAGATGAAGAACAGAACAGGAGAGGATTCTGGCAGAGGAAGTAGATTGCAAGGAAATGAGAAATACAGTTGTGTGGATAGAGCGAGTTACACCCACACACAAGCATACACAGAGGCCTACCGAGGTAGGGTTACTCCAGCTTTTTCAAAGTAAATCAAAATTAAGTAGGCCTTTGTTGGGAAAATCATATGAAGTCTTACCTGCCTTAATTAATATTAACTGCATAGAATCATCAAATCATAAAATGATACAGCACAGGAGATAGCCATTTGGCTCCTTGTGCCTGTGTCAGCTCTTTGGTAAAGCTACAATTAATCCCATTCCCTTGTTCTTTCCCCATAATTCTGTATGTTTTTTTTTTCCCTATGCTATAATGATACTGTGAGGGTTAAAACATCTGAATTGACTATCTGATCATGTTAATTATGGGAACTGTGCCCTTTTTCAGAAAATGATTACGCATGTACTTTGAATAGCAAGAACTTTATTGTTGTCACCTGTGGTTTAGTGAGCAGATCTCTTGCCTCTGAGTCAGCTGTCCCATTCCTGACACCTTGAGCTCATTAATCTTAATCTGGACTGATGTTCCCCGTATAGTAATGAGGAAGTTTTGCACTGTCAGAAGTGCTCTTTTGAATGAGACATGCAGAGGCCAGTCTGCCCTCTCAGATGAAAGATTCCATAGCACAATTTGAAGAGTTCTCCCTGATGTTCTAACCAATATTAATCCCTCAACTAGCATCAATAAAGAACAGATTATCTGGTCATTATTACATTGCTATTTGTTGAATCTTGCTGAGTGAAATTTAGCTGCTGTGTTTCCTCCATTTCAACAGTGACTACACTTCAAAAGTACTTCATGGGATGTTCAGGGGTCATGAAAGTCTCTATATAAATGCAAGTTCTTCCTTCTTTACGAAGTTCACAGGACATCCCTAAACACTTCACAGCCAGTGAGTTACTTATTGAAGAGTAGGCAAGGGCAGCAGCCAGTTTGTGTACAGCAAGATCCCACAAAAACCAAAAGAATAAACAACCAGGCAATCTTTTTTTTATTAAATGAGGAAGCAATGTTGGCCAACACCAAGGAGGTATCCTGGCTCTTCTTGCAGTAGTGTCACAGGATCTTCTGCATCCATTGGAACAGGTTGCTGGGCTTTGGTGAAACATCCACACACTCCCTCAACACTGAATTGAATTGTGCTCAAATCCAGATATAGGGCTTGAACCCACAACCTTATAAGTCAAAAGTGAGTATGTGACCAATTGAGTTGCTCTAGATTCAAATGCTCAAGCATTTGCAACAATCTACAGCCAGAAGTGCTGCGTTGATGATCCATCTCGGCCTCCTCCTGAAATCGCCAGCATCACAGATGCCAGACTTCAGCCAATTCGATTCACCCCGCGTGATATCAAGAAATGACTGAAGGCACTGGATACTGCAAAGGCTATGGGCCCTCACAATATTCCGGCAATAGTACTGAAGACCTGTGCTCCAGAACTTGTGTGCCCCTAGCCAAGCTGTTCCAGTACAGCTACAACACTGGCATCTACCCACCAATGTGGAAAATTACCCGGGTATGTCCTGTACACAAAAAGCAGGACAAGTCCAACCCGGCCAATTACCGCCCCATCAGCCTACTCTCAATCATCAGTAAAGTGATGGAAGGTGTCATCAACAGTGCCATCAAGCAGCACTTGCTTAGCAATAACCTGCTCAGTGACGCTCAGTTTGGGGTCCGCCAGGGCCACTCAGCTCCTGACCTCATAACAGCCTTGGTTCAAACATGGACAAAAGAGCTGAACTCAAGAGGTGAGGTGAGAGTGACTGCCCTTGACATCAAGGCAGCATTTGACCGAGTATGGCATCAAGGAGCCCTTGCAAAACTGAGGTCAATGGGAATCAGGGGGAAAACCCTCTGCTGGTTGGAGTCATACCTAGCGCAAAGGAAGATGGCTGTGGTTGTTGGAGGTCAATCATCTGAGCTCCAGGTCATCACTGCAGGAGTTCCTGAGGTTAGTGTCCTAGGTCTAACCATCCTCAGCTGCTTCATCAATGACCTTCCTTCAATCATAAGGTCAGAAGTGGGGATGTTTGCTGATGATTGCACAATGTTCAGCAGCATTCGCGACCCCTCAGTTACTGAAGCAGTCCGTGTAGAAATGCTTGGACAATATCCAGACTTGGACAATATCCAGGCTTGGGCTGATAAGTGGCAAGTAACATTCGCGCCACACAAGTGCCATGCAATGACCATCTCCAACAAGAGAGAATCTAACCATCTTCCCTTGACATTCAATGGCATTACCATCGCTGAATCCCCCACTATCAACATCCTAGGGGCTACAATTGACCAGAAACTGAAATGGAGTAGCCATATAAATACTGTGGCTACAAGAGCAGGTCGGAGACTAGGAATCCTGTGGCGTGTAACTCACTTCCTGACTCCCCAAAGCCTGTCCACCATCTACAATGCACAAATCAGGAGTGTGATGGAATACTCTCCACTTGCCTAGATGGGTGCAGCTCCAACAACACTCAAGAAGCTCGACACCATCCAGGATAAAGCAGCCCACTTAATTGGCACTTCATCCACAGACATTCACTCCCTCCACCACTGACACACAGTAGCAGCAGTGTGTACCGTCTACAAGATGCACTGAGCAATGCACCAAAGCTCCTTAGACAGCACCTTCCAAATCCGCAACCTCTACCAACTAGAAGGACATGGGCAGCAAATGCCTGGGAACACCACCACCTGTAAGTTCCCCTCCAAGTCACACACCATCCTGACTTGGAACGATATCGCCGTTCCTTCACTGTCGCTGGGTCAAAATCCTGGAGCTCCCTTCCTAACAGCACTGTGGGTATACCTACCCCAAATGGACTGCAGCGGTTCATGAAGGCAGCTCACCACCACCTTCTCAAGGGAAATTCAGGATGGGCAGTAAATGCTGGCCTGGCCAGCAATGCCCACATCCCATGAATGAATAAAAAAAAAGATATTATCCAGGAAAATAGGAACACGAGGAGGCCATTCAGCCCCTCGAGCCTGTCCCACCATATGAGATCGTGGCTGATTTGTATCTTAACTCCAATTACCATCTTGGTTCCATAATCCTTAATACATGCAACAAAAAAAAACTATCAACCTCAGTTTTGAAATTTTCAATTGACCCCTATGCCCAGCCTCAACAGCTTTTTGGTGGAAAGATTTCCAGATTGCCACCACCTTTTGTGTGAACAAGTCCTTACTGACATCTCCCTGAATGGCCTAGCTCTAAATTTAAGGATCACATTGGAAGATGACTTGCAGCTAAGCATTGTAAATATTCCTGATTAAGTGACTTAATGTTTGCTGAGAGATCTGACTAATCTGCCACTCGATTCTGTAGAATCTGTATTATTCCCCCTCATGTAAAAAGTAATCCTTCATTGACGTCAACAATCAATGCAAGACTGTTCATCAGGATAAATAGCCCCTCAAGATAAGTGCAACCGATCAACATTTGTTGTTGATCATTGAACAATCAAAATTTCCACATTTAATACCATTTAAGCCAGATTTGTTCATTATTATAAATAGCTATTTTACCAAAGACATAATTGATCACATTAGAGCAGAGCTGTCTAATTAAAACAAATTATACTAAATAAAATTGTTACACTCAGCAAAACTCTGCATTACTGTAATAAATGGTGCCAATGAATTACAATATAGGGGTTCTGATTGTGTTGATAAGGCAAATGGGTTGGTAACCAGAGGAAGCAGATATATGGCGAAAGCGTCATGAGAGTAGATATGCAGAGAATTTCTCTTACGTAGCAAGTTGTTGTGATCTGGAACATGCAACCTGAAAGGACGGTGGAAGAAAGAGCTATGAAGAAAGAGCAGGACAGTGGGACTAATTGGAAAGCTCTTTCAAAGTGCTGACACAGACATATGGGGCTGAATGGCCACCTTCTGTGCTGTACGATTCTTTGATTCTATGAATATTTGATTTCTACTGCAAACAAGCAGACATGTGATGTACAGAATCACAAATGTCCTCATTTATTCATTTACTTTTTAGTTTACCTGCAAATTTAATGTTAAGAAATATTGGAGTAACCATCTTGCAACGTGAGTGAACTCAGTCAATAGTTTCTCAAAACTCGGCTAGATGCAAATTTCAGAAGCAGATTGAGCTCCTTGGAAATTGAAACATGCATTATTGCATAAACAGTGCATGGGTTACCATAGTCCTGGTTTAACAATCAACCCATTTGTCATGGTACATCACTCATTGGACAATGAAAAAACAATTTACAGGTGAGATAAAATGATAAAGTAAAAGATTCAGCAAACATAATACTTGAAATAAACAACAAAACTCACTGCACAAGGGTTTTTTTTAATTCTTTCACAGGATGTGGGCATCACTGGCCAGGCCAGCATTTATTGTCCATCCCTAATTGCTCTTGAGAAGGTGGTGGTGAGCTGCCTTCTTGAACCGATGCAGTCCATGTGAGGTAGGTACACCCACAGTGCTGTAAGGAAGGGAGTTCCAGGATTTTGACCCAGTGACAGTGAAGGAACGGCGATATAGTTCCAAGTCAGGATGGTGTGTGACTTGAAGGGGAACTTGCAGGTGGTGGTGTTCCCATGCATCTGCTGCTCTTGTCCTTCTAGTTGGTAGAGGTTGTGGGTTTGGAAGGTGCTGTCTAAGGAGCTTTCGCGAGTTGCTGCAGTGCATCTCGTAGATGGTACACACTGTGCCGGTGGCGGAGGGAGTGAATGTTTGTGGATGAAGTGCCAATCAAGCGGGCCGCTTTGTCCTGGATGGTGTTGAGCTTCTTGAGTGTTGTTGGAGCTGCACCCACCCAGGCAAGTGTAGAGTATTCCATCACACTCCTGATTTGTGCCTTGTAGTTGGTGGACAGGTTTTGGGGAGTCAGGAAGTGAGTTACTCTGCATCGAATTCCCAGCCTCTGACCTGCTCTTGTAGCCACAGTATTTATGCGGCTGGTCCTGTTCAGTTTCTGATCAATGCTGACCCCCAGGATGTTGATAGTGGGGGTTTCAGTGATGGCAATGCCATTGCATATCATGGGGAGATGGTTAGATTCTCTCTTGTTGGAGATGGTCATTGCCTGACACTTTTGTGGCGCAAATGTTACTTGCCACTTATCAGCCCAAGCCTGGATATTGTCCCGGTCTTGCTGCATTTCGACACGGACTGCTTCAGTATCTAAGGAGTCATGAATGGAGCTGAACATTGTGCAATCATCAGCGAACATCCGCACATCTGACTTTACGATTGAAGGAAGGTCATTGATGAAGCAGCTGAAGATGGTTTGGCCTAGGACACTACCCTGAGGAACTCCTACAGTGATGTCCTGAAGCTGAGATTATTGACCTCCAACAACCACAAACATCTTCCTTTGAGCGAGGTATGACTCCAACCAGCGAAGAGTTTTCCTCCAATTCCCATTGACTCAGTTTTGCTCGGGCTCCTTGATGCCATATTCGTCAAATGCTGCCTTGATGTCAAGGGCAGTTACTCTCAGCTCACCTCTGGAGTTCAGCTCTTTTGTTCATGTATGAACCAGGGCTGAAATGAGGTCAGGAGCTGAGTGGCCCTGGCGGAACCCAAACTGAGCGTCACTGAGCAGGTTATTGCGGAGCCCTAGAGGAGTATAAAAAGTAATTAGGAGAGCGAAGAGGGGGCATGAAAAAACACTGATGAGCAAGATAAAGGAAAACCCAAGGCATTTTATAAGTATATTAAGGGCAAGAGGATAACCAGGGAACGAGTAGGCCCCATTCGGGACCAAATTGGCAATCTGTGTCTGGAGCCGGAGGATGTAGGTGAGGTTTTAAATGATTACTTTTCATCTGTGTTCACTATGGAGAAGGACAATGTAGGTGTAGAGATCAGGGAGGGGGATTGTGATATCCTTGAACAAATTAGCATTGAAAGGGAGGAGGTATTAGCTCTTTTAGAGGGCTTAATTGTGGATAAATCCCCAGGCCCAGATGAGATGTATCCCAGGCTGCTATGTGATGCAAGGGAGGTGATAGCAGGGGCTCTGACACAAATTGTTAAATCCTCTCTGGCCACAGGAGAGGTACCAGAGGACTGGAGGACAGCGAATGTGGTGCCATTATTCAAGAAGGGTATCAGGGATAAACCAGGTAATTACAGGCCAGTGAGTCTAACAGTGGTTGGGAAACTATTGGAAAAAATTCTGAGGGACAGGATTAATCTCCACTTGGGGAGGCAGGGATTAATCAGGGATAGTCAGCATGGCTTTGTCAGGGGGAGATCGTGTCTAACAAACCTGATTGAATTTTTCAAGGATGTGACTAGGTATGTAGATGAGGGTAAAGCAGTTGATGTAGTCCACATGGACTTCAGTAAGGCTTTTGATAAGGTCCCGCATGGGAGACTGGTTAAGAAGGTAAGAGCCCATAGGATCCAGGGCAATTTGGCAAATTGGATCCAAAATTGGCTTAGTGGCAGGAGGCAGAGGGTGAGAGTCGAGGGTTGTTTTTGCGAGTAGAAGCCTGTGACCATTGGTGTACCGCAGGGATCGGTGCTGGGACCCTTGCTGTTTGCAGTGTACATTAATGATTTAGACGTGAATATAGGAGGTATGATCAGTAAGCTCGCAGATGACACGAAAATTGGTGGTGTCGTAAATAATGAGGAGGAAAGCCTTAGATTACAGGATGATACATATGGGCTGGTAAGATGGGCGGAGCAGTGGCAAATGAAGTTTAATCCTGAGACGTGTGCGGTGATGCATTTTGGGAGGACTAACAAGGCAAGAGAATATACAATGAATGGTAGGACCCTAGGAAGTACAGAAGGTCAGAGGGACCTTGGTGTACTTGTCCATAGATCACTGAAGGCAGCAGCACAGGTAGATAAGGTGGTTAGGAAGGCAGATGGGATATTTGCCTTTCTTGGTCGAGGCATAGAATATAAGAGCAGGGAGGTTATGATGGAGCTGTATAAATCGCTGGTTAGGCCACAGCTGGAGTACTGTGTACAGTTCTGGTCACCACACTATAGGAAAGATGTGATTGCACTGGAGAGGGTGCAGAGGAGATTCACCAGGATTTGCCTGGGCTCGAGCATTTCAGCTATGAAGAGAGACAGGATGGGCTCGGGTTGTTTTCCTTAGAGCAGAGAAGGCAGAGGGGGACATGATTGAGGTATACAAAATTATGAGGGGCATAGATAGGATAGATAGGAAGAAACGTTTTCTCTTAGCGAAGGGGTCAATAATCAGGTTGCATAGATTTAAGGTAAGGGGCATGAGGTTTAGAGGGGATTTGAGGAAAAATTATTTCACCCAGAGGGTGTTCGGAATCTGGAGTACACAGCCTGAATGGGTGGTAGAGGCAGGAACCCTCACAACAATTAATAAGTATTTAGATGAGCATTTGAAACGCCAGAGTCTTCAAGGCTATGGGCCAAGTGCTGGAAAATGGGATTCGAATAGATAGGTTCTTGATGGCCGGCACAGACACGATGGGCCGAAGGGCTTGTTTCTGTGCCGTATAACTCTATGACTCTAGGACTCTATAGGTGCCACTGATACCACTGTCGACGACACCTTCCATTACTTTGCTGATGATCAGGAATAGACTGATGGGACAGTAATTGGCCAGGTTGGATTTGTCCTGCATTTTGTGTACAGGACACACCTGGGCAATTTTCAACATTGCCGGGTAGATTTTTAAAAAATTCATTCACAGGACGTGGGCATCGCTGGCCAGGCCAGCATTTATTGCCCATCCCTAATTGCCCTTCAGAAGGTGGTGGTGAGCTGCTTTCTTGAACCACTGTAGTCCATGATGGGTAGGTATACCCACAGTGCTGTTAGGAAGGGAGTTCCAGGATTTTGACACAGCGACAGCGAAGGAATGGCGATATAGTTCTAAGTCAGGATGGTGTGTGACTTGGAGGTCAACTTGCAAGTGGTGGTGTTCCCATGCATTTGCTGCCCTTGGCCTTCTAGTTGGTAGAGGTCATGGGTTTGGAAGGTGCTGTCTAAGGAGCCTTGGTGCATTGCTGCAGTGCATTTTGTAGATGGTACACACTGCTGCCACTGTGCATTGGTGGTGGAGGGAGTGAATGTTTGTAGATGGGGTGCCAATCAAGCGGGCTGCTTTGTCCTGGATGGTGTTGAGCTTCTTGAGTGTTGTTGAACCTGCACCCATCCAGTCAAATGGAGAGTATTCCATCATACTCCTGACTTGTGCCTTGTAGATGGTAGACAGTCTTTGGGGTGTCAGGAGATGAGTTACTCGCCACAGAATTCCTAGCCTCCGACCTGTTCTACTAACAACAGGTATTTATATGACTACTCCAATTCAGTTTCTGGTCAATGGTAGCCCCTAGAATGTTGATAGTGGGGGATTCAGTGATGGTAATGCCATTGAATGTCAAGGGGAGATGGTTAAATTCTCTCTTGTTGGAGATGGTTATTGCCTGGCACTTGTGTGGCGCGAATGTGACTTGCCACTTACCAGCCCAAGTCTGGATATTGCTGCATTTCTACACAGACTGCTTCAGTAACTGAGGAGTCACGAATGGTGCTGAATATTGTGCAATCAGCAGTGAACATTCCCACTTCTGACCTTATGATTGAAGGAAGGTGGGTTTCCGCCGGGTGCTCCGGTTTCCTCCCACAGCCAAAGACTTGCAGGTTGATAGGTAAATTGGCCATTGTAAATTTCCCCTAGTGTAGGTAGGTGATAGGAGAATTGAGGAAAGGTGGGGATGTGGCAGGGAATATGGGATTAAATGTAGGATTAGTATAAATGGGTGGTTGTTGTTCGGCACAGACTCCTGTTTCAATGCTGTATCTCTCCATGACTCTATGACTCGATGAAGGTCATTGATGAAGCAGCTGAAGATGTTTGGGCCTAGGACACTACCCTGAGGAACTCCTGCAGTGATGTCCTGGAGCTCAGATGATTGACCTCCAACAGCCACAACCATCTTCCTTTGCACTCGGTCTGACTCCAACCACTGGAGAATTTTCCCCCTGATTCCCATTGACTTCAGTTTTGCTCGAGCTCCTTGATGCTATACTCGGTCAAATGCTGCCTTGATGTCAAGCGCAGTCACTCTCACCTCACCTCTTGAGTTCAGCTCTTTTGTCCATGTTTGAACCAAGGCTGTAATGAGGTCAGGAGCTGAGTGGCCCTGGCGGAACCCAAACTGAGCGTCACTGAGCAGGTTATTGCTAAGCAAGTGCTGCTTGATGGCACTGTTGATGACACCTTCCATCACTTTACTGATGATTGAGAGTAGGCTGATGCGGCAATAATTGGCTGGATTGGATTTGTCCTGCTTTTTGTGTGTAGGACATACCTGGGAAATTTTTCACATTGCCAGGTAGATGCCAGTGTTGTAGCTGTACTGGAACAGCTTGTCTCGGGACACGGCAGGTTCTGGAGCACAGGTCTTCAGTACTATTGCCGGAATGCTGTCAGGGCCCATAGCCTTTGCAGTATCCAGTGCCTTCAGTTGTTTCTTGATATCACGCGGAGTGAATCGAATTGGCTGAAGTCTGGCATCTGTGATGCTGGGGACCTCAGGAGGAGGCCGAGATGGATCATCGCTCAGCATTTCTGGCTGAAATTTGTTGCAAATGCTTCAGCCTTCTCTTTTGCACTGATGTGCTGGGCTCCCCCATCATTGAGGATGGGGATATTTGTGGAGCCACCTCCTCCAGTTAGTTGTTTCATTATCCATCACCATTCATGGCTGGATGTGGCAGGACTGCTGAGCTTAGATCTGATCCGTTGGTTGTGGGACCGCTTAGCTCTGTCTATCGCATGTTGCTTATGCTGTTTGACACGCAAGTAGTCCTGGATTCTCACTTCACCAGGTGGACACCTCATTTTGAGGTATGCCTGGTGCTGCTCCTGGCATGCCCTCCTGCACTCTTCATTGAGCCAGGGCTGATCCCCTGGCTTGATGGGAATGGTAGAGTGGGGGTTATGCCAGGCCATGAGGTTACAGATTGTGGTTGAGTACAATTCTGCTGCTGCTGATGGCCCACAGTGCCTCATGGATGCCCAGTTTTGCATTGCTAGATCTGTTTGAATCTATTCCATTTAGCACGGTGGTAGGGCCACACAACACAATGGAGGGTATCCTCAATGTGAAGAAGGGACTTTATCTCCACAAGGACTGTGCGGTGGTCACTCCTACCAATCCTGTCATGGACAGGTGCGTGTGGCAGGCAGATTGGTGAGGACGAGGTCAAGTATGTTTTTCCCTCTTGTTGGTTCCCTCACCACCTGCCACAGACCCAGTCTAGCAGCTATGTCCTTTAGGACTCAGCCAGTAGTGGTGCTACTGAGCCACTCTTGGTGATGGACATTGAAGTCCCCCACTCAGAGTACATTCTGTGCTCTTGCCACCCTCAGCGCTTCCTCCAAGTGCTGGTCAACATGAAGGAGTACTGATTCTTCAGCTGAGGGAGGGCGGTAGGTGGAAATCAGCAAGAGGTTTCCTTGCCCATGTTTGACCTGATGCCATGAGACTTCATGGGATCTGGAGTCGATGTTAACGACTCCCAGGGCAACTCCCTCCCGACTGTATACCACTGTGCTGCTACCTCTGGTGGGTCTGCCCTGCAGTGGGACAAGACATACCCAGCGATGATGATGGCGGTGTCTGGGACATTGTCTGTCAGGTATGATTCCATGAGTATGACTATGTCAGGCTGTTGCTTGACTAGTCTGTGGGACAGCTCTCCCAACTTTAGCACAAGTCCCCAGATGATGGTAAGGAGGACTTTGCTGGGTTGACAGGGCTGGGTTTGCCGTTGTCATATGTGGTGCCTAAGTCGATGCCGGGTGTTCTGTCTGGTTTCATTCCTTTTCTTAGAGTTTGTAGCAGTTAGATACAACTGAGTAGCTTGCTAGGCTGTAGTTCTGGAGTCACATGTAGATCAGACCAGGTAAGGACGGCAGATTTCCTTCCCTAAAAGACATTCGTGAACCAGATGGGTTTTTACAACAATTGACAATGGTTTCATGGTCATCAGTTGTCTAGATTTTAATTCCTATTTATTAATTAAATCCGATTCCACCATCTGCTGTGGTGGGATTCGAGCCCATGTCCTCAAAGCATTAGCCTGGGTCTCTGGGTTACTAATCTAGTGACATTACCACTACGCTACTGCCTCCCCAGTAGCAGAAATCTGGAACTCAGTCCCACAAAAAGATGTTGAGGCTGGGGGTCAACTGAAAATTTCAAAACTGAGATTGCTAGGTTTTCATTGGATAAGGTTATTTGGAGATATGGAACCAAGTTGGGGAGACGGAGTTAAGATACAGATCAGCTATGAACTAACTGAGTGTTCAACAGGCTAGATGGGCTCCTCTGGTTCCTGTTTTTATTTCGACTAAGATTTTCCAGCATCAAATCCTTAATTAGTTTCTTAACACACGGTTGCTTATTTTCCATGGGCATTGGGGTAGATTTTCATCTTTAATGCCTGAGTACTAATCTGAATTGTGCCCCCTCCAACATCTGCAATCGCAATGTCAGATCTAACACAGCCCACTGCAGGGTGAAGCCCCCAACATTATACAATGGCAAAAATACATTACGAGCTTTACAAGCTGGTTGTGAGATCAGGCCAACTTTAGCCAGATACTAAATGGCAATCTCAATAGCGATGGCCATAGTTAGGAGCTTTTATTGATTGTAGGAAGCAGGGATAAGGGTGCAATAGTTGACAAACCATTATCATGCTGGGCCCCCACCTGCCAAGAATGAGGCACATCAATTTTGTCATGAACATTGATTTTTAACTGTTGTTGGAGTGGGGAAATGACTTGTTAAACAGATCAGCCGTGGCTGGAAGAAAACATTTACATACTAACAGGCATCGAAGGTGAGGAAGTGCATTCCAGGGCCTGCTAAGGAGGATACAATCCACAAGGACCAGGACTGGTTAGATCAGCTGGTCACCTGGCTGTTCCGGGGTTTTCTTGTGAACTAGCCACAGAGAGTTGGAAGTCAGAGTGTCTGTTTGCTCCTGGACTGAAGATCTCTTCTGTCTGCTCCCATCTCCTTTTCACAAGCCTCTGAATCCACTGAAGACACATGAAACCCAAGAGAGCAAAGTCTCCTACAGTGAACAAAGTTTAAGAAGAATACTAGGTCCCAAACGAAAGCAAGATCTACCGACAATCAAGGACTCTACAGTGAGCTCAAAGAACCATAACAAAAACTCTTCAGATATTGCCTCAAACGTTTCCACTTTATTTATTCTGTTTTCTTTCTGTCTCTATTTGCATGTGGATATTGCATATGCATGCTAGCGTGGGCATGTCGCATATCCGCAGGCATCAACTGAATTCGAGTTTAAGATTAAGATTAATACATTTCAACTTTTCTTCTTTAAACCTAAGAAAGCCTGTTTGTGCTGGTTTCTTTGCCTTATAATTGGGAAGTGGCGAACATGGATTTACCAAGGTGGAGGTAAAAATACAGTGTGTTGCAAATTAAATCCTGTTACAGTAAGACTAGGGGAAGGCTAAAAGGGAACCCGAGACCTCTTTCCCACCTGGTCGTAACAGAAATTTGGGTGCTAGCGTCCGGAATTCTACGCACAAACGAGAGAAATTGGAAGTGGGAAACCAAATTGTACCCAATCAAAAAAAGAGCAAGACTTCAATACAGGTTGTCTTGTGGTTGCGTGTGATTGAAGACTAAGATGTCTGCAACTGAAGCGAGTAGCTCTCCAAGCCAGGGTGCAGTAACTAGGGATAAGTTAAAAGCACTGTCTATGGAGGAGTTGAGGAATGTGGCTGAGCAGTGTGGGATCACTGTACGTGGCAAGGCTAGGAAGTCTGAACTCCTAAGGCCAGTGGCCAACTATTTTTCCCTTGAATCTGAAGAAGCAGAAACAGTGTTGGAAGCAGACCCCGACAGCGTACTGCTAGCAAATAAACATTTGGAACAAAAGAAACTTGAATTAGAAGACAGGGAAACAGAAAGAAAAAGAGAGAGACAAGAGAGGGAGAAAGAAAGAGCCTACCAGAAGGAATGTGAAGAAAATGAAAGGCAGGAGAGAGAGAAAGAATATTTTAGAAAGAATGAGAAGAAAGAGAGTTGAAACGGCTTGTGTTAACTAGGAAACAACAGAGTAACCCCAATGTAAGTATGGCCAATATGGAGGAGCAGGGCTGGGTACAGAATTGTTAAAACATCTCTCAATTAATACCAAAATTCAATGAGGAAGATGTAGAAACTTTTTTGGGTCCTTTGACAAACTGACAAGGCAGCTAAAATGGTCAGCTGAGACCTGGCATCTTTTACTACAAAGCAAGCTAACTGGAGAAGCCCAGAAGGTTCATTCCCTGTTGCCAGATGAGAGTTCATCAAATTATGAACTGACAAAATGCTATCCTTGGGGCATATGAATTATAACCCAATGTTTATCGCCAAAACTTCAGAACCCTCATCAATCAAGCTGATCAAACTTATCTGGAGTTTGAAAGAAGTAAGCAGCTGGCTTTTGACCAGTGGCTGAGGGCTTTAAAAATACAATTCAGCTATGAGAATCTCAAAGAGGTAATCCTGTTAGAGGAATTTAAACATTCTCTCCCATTCTCCATAAAGACCCATGTAGAGGAGCAGCGGGTCCAGAGAGTTCGGCAAGTGGTCGTTCTGGCCGATGAATTTGCTTTCATTTACAAGTCAGTTTCCTAGGGGACAACCTTTCCTATTCACCCCCATAAATCTGAAAAGGACAGAGGTTGGGAAGGTGATAGGAGCCCAAGCAGTCTTGGGAGAGAAAGAAAAGCAGGAGACACAAGGGGCCCTCCTCTAGTCAAGAAGAAGGGTGCTATGAGCAAGAGCGAGACCCAGAGACCTGTGTGCTTCCATTGTAATAAAGCAGGGCATTTAAAAGTTGACTGCTGGAAACTAAAGGAAAAACCGGTCGGGTTAATCAGGGCACACCCGCTCAGTGACAAAGTGAACCTGATGGAAAGTACAGCAGAACAAGCTGTGACTTTAACTGCAGTAAGAGTGAGATGCAGGAAATGAACAGCTGCAAGTGCAGGAAGATTTAATAGGATTCCTGAGGCGTTTCACGGTTTTGTGTCTGAAGGGAAAGTAACCCCATATCCCTCGAGTGGGGCAAGCAAGCCCATAGTAATTCTCAGGGACACAGGGGCCACTAGATCCATTTTACTGGGAAAAGGCCTGACCTTTCCCCCAGAGAGTGCAGTGAACACCAGAATGGTGCTGAATGGTATTGGAGGGCAGTGTATGTCTGTACCTATACACCAGGTGCACCTGGAGTGCGACCTAGTTTCGGGACTGGTGACCGTAGGGATTGTCCCTAGTTTGCCTGTGGGTGGGGTTGACCTGTTCCTAGGTAATGATCTGATGGGGATGAAGGTGGTAGCCCCCCTCCCCCACTGTGGTAAAAGAAAGACTGCAGGAGGTCAGAGAGACAGGGCAGTGGCAGGAGACGGACCCCTGCAGAGTCCCTGAATGTGTAGTGGATCAGACCATGATCAAACCAGCTCCTCCAGAGGAGAGTGCATTGACACTGCAGGCAGATGACCAGGTCTGTCTGTCTGAGACTTTCTTTGGAAAGTTAGGAGACCCAGGGAATGAATTAAATGGATTTTCCCTAGCTGAGGCTCAGCGAGCCGACCCAGTATTGCGAGAGTTAGCACAGGCTGCCCAGTCTGAAAGTGAAGCAGAGGGAGTCCCTGATTGCTACTATTTAAGGAATGATGTGCTGATGAGGAAATGGAGTTTCCCTCACAGACCTGAGAGCAAGGAGTGGACAGTAGTTCACCAGTTAGTGGTGCCACAGAGGTATCGGAGAGAAATATTAAGAAGGGCCCACGAGACTACAGTGTCTGTACATGCTGGTACATGAAAGACCAAAGCCCGCATAAGTCAGTAGTTTGACTGGCCAAAACTTCACACAGATCTGGTGGAGTACTGCAGGAGTTGCCACATGTGCCAGGTTGAGGGAAACCCCAACTTACAGTGAAACCTGCACCCCTAAGTCCTGTACCGGTGTTAGGAGGACCCTCCAGCAGAGGGTTGGTGAAATGTAAGAGACCCCTGCCACGAAGAAAAAGGGACCGGCAGGCGTCAGGCTGGCAAAAGGTTAGACAGGGAACGGGGAAAAGTGACCAAGAGGGCAGTTTAAGGAAGTCCGGAAGGAATTCTGGATGAAAATCCCTAATGTCCGGTCAGCCAACCCTGAATAATGTGAAAAGTTAGACCCCCACATCCCCCTACGTACATGCAGACACTAGAGGCACCCCACCAGAGTTGCTAACAGCATTTACAGGAACCTGCAGAGACAAAGAAAGACCTCTAGGGGACATAGAAACCATGAGGGCGATGCCTCACCTAGTCAAAGTGCCACAGGGGCATACAGTAGAGTCTGCACAAATACCTGCAGGCAGGATTGTCCTCTGGGACAAAAGGGAGATTAGCAAAGAATCCTCCGCCACAGTCAGAAAAAAGAAAACCACCCATCCCCCTAAAGTCAAAAGTCTTTACATGACTCAGCAAAGCACTGAAGGAGAGTTCAGGATAGATCCACCCATTACTGACTCCTGAAAAAAAATTACCTCAGCAGGAAAAAATACCCTAGACAGCCATAGAAATGGGCAAATGGAAGAGAAACTTCCCCAAAAAGGAACCACATGTATATTGGGATGCCAAAAAAGGGGCGATTTTAAATACATTTTAGGATTTCTGAAAGAATCAGAGAAATGCATGTTTTTTTTCCATATCTTTTATTTTATTCTCTGGACCTTTTAATGAAATGCATTTTCTCAAATCACATTTCATTCCGCTGTGTGTGGAGATCATGCTACGCCCCCACCTGCCAAGAATGAGGCACATCAACTTTGTCATGAACATTGATTTTTACCTGTTGTAAGGAATTGACTCGTTAAACAGATCAGCTGCGGCTGGAAAAAAACATTTACATACGAAGAGACATTGAAGGTGAGGAAGCGCATTCCAGGGCCTGCTAAGGAGGATACGGTCCACAAGGGCCAGGACTGGTTAGACCGGCTGGTCACATGACTACCTGGCTGTTCCAGGGTTTTCTTGTGAACTGGCCACAGAGAGTTGGAAGTCAGAGTGTCTGTTTGCTCCTGGACTGAGAAAATCTCTCTCCTGTCTGCTCCCATCTCCTCTCACAAGCCTCTGAATCCACTGAAGATACATGAACCCCAAGAGAGAAGAGTCTCCTACAGTGAACAAGGTTTAAGAAGAATACTGGGCCCCAACAAAAAGCAAGATCTACCTACAATCAAGGACTATAGTGAGCTCGAAGAACCATAACAAAAACTCTTCAGATATTGCCTCAGACTTGTCCACTTTATTTTTCTTCTGCTCTTTTCTGTCTCTTTTTGCATGTGTGTATCGTGTAAGCATGTCATGTATCCGCAGGCGTCAACCAAATTAGAGCTTAAATTTAAGTTTAATAAATTTCAACTTTTCTTTTTTAAACCTAAGAAAGCCTGTTTGTGCTTTTTTTTTTTGCCCCATAATTGGAAAGCGGTGAACAAGGATTCGCCAAGGGGGAGTTAAAATATGGTGTGTTTAAAATTCAACCCTGTTACAGTAAGACCAGGTGAAGGCGAAAAGGGAACCCTAGACCTCTTTCTCACCTGGTCGTAACACCATCTTTTCATTGTCAGGACTTGGGGTCAAATCCAATCAAGACAGATGGAGTGAAAGTCTTCTATCAATTAGCTGTACTGACGAAACGTTGATGGACACTTGCCCAAAGTACAATTAGTCACAGATTTTCCAACAATTTGTGACAATCACACTTTGGGACTCAGGGAGAGGATGGTTGGGGTGGGACATGGAAAAGTCACCTTGTGTTCAGTGGAATATCTCCTCTGAATTACAAGTCAAGACATATTGAAACCCCTAACTGAAGGTCAATGCCCTTTGTAAGGAAGAGAGTTGGGTTTTTTATACAGAAGTGACCAGTGTGCTGGTGGGGGAAGGGAATGAGAGGTTGCTTTGGACGGGGAACAGAATATTGAAGGTAACTTTATAAAATATAAAGGCGCTTGATCAAAGATTACTCACAATCCCTTTGGCGAATACAGATTTAATT
This sequence comes from Heterodontus francisci, assembly GCF_036365525.1. Lineage (NCBI taxonomy): Eukaryota > Metazoa > Chordata > Chondrichthyes > Heterodontiformes > Heterodontidae > Heterodontus > Heterodontus francisci. The sequence goes on from NC_090385.1 coordinate 4,865,566, forward strand.
CCTTTGGGCCAATCTGTCTCCTCTTCACAACTTGCCAACTCATACACTTCTGTAACATCCATCCAATTACAAATTTTGCTGTGAATCCTCCTTATCTCAGTAATGGTGAATATTATTCTCTTTGAATACTCGGCTAACTGACACTGAAAAGTTTAATTGTATAGCACACTGCACAGGCTGTGAAGAAGACGCTTTAAAAACACAATCATTTTTCTTGACAGTTGAGATAAATGAAAAAAATGGAACAACAATACCTCACACACATTACAATCATTAGTTTTCAGCTCGTCTTTAACCCTTTCATCGCATATAATCTATCGCCTGGTGAAGAGGAAGCTGTATCTCAGTTCACTTTAGGTTGCATTGGAAACTGTTCCTCATTTAGTGACATTATTTGCAAAGTACCTTTAACGCCAATTAATTTGTACAAGGGCTTGATGCAAATGTTCATTTCTCACAGGAGCCTGAGTGTAGGGCCATGGTCAGGAAATAACAACAGCCGCTTCTCATGTCTGACAGTTCAGTCTTGCACACAGTCTGGTAATAAAGTGTTCTGTCTCCATGTGTCCAGTTGGTATGGAGATAATAGTACACTGCAATATCGTCACCTTTAGATAAATAGATATCTGGGGAAAGCAGAGATTAATAGCAGTGCATAACAGATAAAGAAATGAAAGCTTCAGCCTTCACTCTTGGTGGCTCAGTAAATTGCTTCCTAGATAATTTTCACTCTTAAATTGCTGTCAGGCTTATATGAAAAACACAGGTTTGGAGACACCACATATATCAGGATGGTAAAAGGAGGTGATAATGGGACAAGTAAAGAAACAAAAGATGGGACCAGAAAATGCCTTGCACCATCGTCCCTAATAACATTTTATATTAGGTTTATTTTAACTAGTGAACTGTATTAATTAGTAGTAGGATTTATCGGTACAAGTAAGATTTTGTTAATAATTCTAAGGTGTTTTAGTTTTTTTTAGCAGTAGCAAAGGGTCAACTAATAAATAAAGGAATGGCAGAGTTGCATCAACATTGAGAGTGCATCTCCTGTGCTATGTGGGAGCTCCAGGATGTTTCCCATATCCTGGAGAACCATTTGTGTAGGGTGTGTCATCAATTGAAACAGCTTGAGCTCCGGGTTTTGGAACTGGAGCGGCAGCTGGCAACACTGGTATTCATGAGGATGAGAGCTATGTGGATAGCACATTTATAGATGTGGTCACCCTACAGTTTAAGATTATGTAGGGAGAGAGGGAATGGGTGACTGCCAGATAGTCAAAAAGAAACATGCAGGTAGTGCAGGAGACCCCTGATTGCATCTCACTCTCCAACAGGTATTCAGTTTTGAATGCTGATGAGAGTGATGGTTCATCTGGGGAGTGCAGCCAGAGCCAAGTCCATGGCACCATGGGTGGCTCAGCTGTACAGGGGAGTACAGGGATGACTGGAAGAGCCATAGGGATAGGTGATTCAATAGTTAGGGGAACAGACAGGCATTTCTGTGATTGCAGATGTGAATCCAGGATGGTGTGTTGCCTCCCTGGTGCCTGGGTCAAGGATGTCACTGAGCAGCTGCAGAACATCCTGAAGGGGGAGGGTGAACAGCCAGCAGTTGTGGTCCACATCGGAACCAATGACATAGGTAGGAAGAGGGATGTGGTCTTGCAGACAGAATTTGGGGAGCTAGGTAAGAAATTAGCAAGAAGGACCTCAAAAATAGGAATCGCTGTATTACTCCCAGTGTCACACGTGAGTGAGTACAAGAATAGAAGGATAAGGCAGATGAATGTGTGGCTGGAAGGATGGTGCAGGAGGGAGGACTTTAGATTCCTGGGACATTGGGACTGGCTCTGGCGGAGATGGGGCCTATACAGGCTGGACAGGTTGCACCTGAACAGAGGCGGGACAGAGTTCCTTGTGGGACGTTTTGCTCGTGCTGTTGGGGAGGGTTTAAACTAGTTTGGCAGGGGATGGGGACTTGAGGGTAGACTCAGTTGGGACAAAATCAGAAATGAAAATGGAAGGCAGAAAATTAATGGATGAGTCTGGAAGACAGAGAAAACAAAGGTTAGAAAATTTGAAAAAAAGAGTTTGGCAATGTTCAAGGGTATCTATTTCAATACAAGGAGTATAGCAAGTAAAACAGATGAGCTGAGGGCACAGATGGACAGGTGGCAGTATGATATCATAGTGTCATGCTAGGCCCCCACCTGCCAAGAATAAGGTACATAAATTTTGTCATGAAAATTGATTTTAAACTGTTATTATAGTGAAGAAAGGACTTGTTAAACAGATCATTTGCACATTAACAGATGGTGATTGGAAGGACAAAGGACCATTCTCTGACACACAATGGACCTTGATCACCAGGTATTGTGTGTAACAGGAGCATCCCAGGCCCTGCTCAGATGATACAATCCACAGAGCCAAGACGTGGTCAGACCAGTTAGTCACATGACTAACCTGCTTGGCAACCTGGGGTTTTCTGAATTGTACAAATAGTTTGAACTCAGACTGTTTGCTCCTGGACTGAGAAGATCTCTCCTGTCTGCTCCCATCTCTTTCTCACAAGCCTCTGAATCCACTGAAGCCACATGAGCCCCAAGACAGAAAAGTTTCTTACTGCGAACGAGGTTTAAGAAGAATACTGGGCCCCAACGAAAAGCAAGATCTACCTGCAATCAAGGACTCTACAGTGAGCTTGAAGAACCGTAACAACAACTCTTCCGATATTGCCTCAAACTTTTCCACTTATTTTTCGTCTGCTCTTTTCTGTCTCTATTTGCATATGCATATCACGTATGCATGCTGGCACGGTCACGTCATGTTTCCGTAGGCGTCAATCGAATTAGAGTTTAAGTTCAATAAATTTCAACTTTTCTTCTTTAAACCTAAGAATGCCTGTTGGTGCTGGTTTCTTTGCCTTATAATTGGAAAGCAGTGAACAAGGATTCACCAAGGGGGAGCTAAAAACACAGTGTGTTTAAAATTGAACCCTGTTGCGGTAAGACCAGGTGAAGGCTGAAAGGGAACCCTAGACCCCTTCCTCGCCTGGTTGTTATAGAAATGTTTTGCTAGCATTCAGATTTTACGCACAGACAAACGAGAGAAATTAGAACTGGGATGTCAAATTGTTCCCAATCAAATAAGAGCAAGACTTCAATACAGGTTTTCTTGTGGTTGTGTGTGCTTGAATACTAACATGTCTGCAACTGAAGCTAGTAGCTCCCCAAGCCAGGGTGAAGTAACTTGGGATAAGTTAAAAACACTGTCTATGGAGGAGCTGAGAAAAATGGCTGAGCAATGTGGGATCACTGTATGTGGCAAGGCTAGGAAGTCTGAACTCCTAAGGCTAGTAGCCAACCATTTTCCCTTGAATCTGAAGAAGCAGAAGCAGTGTTAGAAGCAGACCCCAACAGGGTATTGTTAGCAAAGATACAATTGGAACAGAGGAAACTTGAATTTGAAGAGAGAGAGAGAGAAAGAAGGAGAGGGAGGGAGAAAGAATATTCCAGAAAGAAGGTGAAGAATGAAAGCTAAAGCTGCTTCAGTTAACTAGGGGGAGACAGCGAGACCTCAGTGAAAGCATGGCCAATATGGAAGAGCATAAATCAGGGCTGGGTTGAAAAATGGTAAAACTGGCGCAATCAATTCCAAAGTTCAATGAGGAAGATGTAGAGGTATTTTTGGGTCCTTTGACAAACTGACAAGGCAGCTAAAATGGCCAGCTGAGATCTGGCCCCTTTTACTACAAAACAAGCTAACTGGAAAAGCCCATGAGGTTTATTCCCTGTTGCCAGATGAAAGTTCATCAAATTATGAACTGACAATAAATGCTATCCTCGGGGAATATGAATTAGTACCTGAAACCTATCGCCAAAAGTTTAGAACCCTCAACAAGCAAGCTAATCAAACTTAACTGGAGTTTGAAAGAAGTAAGCAGCTGGTTTTCGACCAGTGGCTGAGGGCTCTTAAAGTACAGCTCAGTTATGAGAATCTCAGAGAATTAATTCTGTTAAAGGAATTTAAACACTCTCTCCCACTCTCCATAAAGACCCATGTAGAGGACAGCAGGTTCAGAGAGCCTGGTAAGCGGCTGATGAGTTTGCTTTAATTCCTAGTCTCCCCCACAAATCCGAAAGGGACAAAAGGTGGGAAGGTGATAGGAGCCCAAGCAGTCCTGGGAGACAAAGTAAAGCAGGAAACACAGGGGGCCCTCCTCTAGCCAAGAAGGAAGGTGCTATAAGCAGGACCGAGACCCGGAGACCTGTGTGCTTCCATTGTAATAAAGCAGGACATTTAAAAGCTGATTGCTGGAAACTAAAGGGAAAACCTGTAGGGTTAATCAGGGCACACCTGCTCAGTGAAGAAGCGAACCTGAAGGAAAGCACAGCAAAACAAACTGTGGCTTTAACTGTAGTAAGAGTGAGACCCAGGAAGCTTACTGCTGCAAGTGCGGGAAAATTTAATAGGATTCGTGAAGGTTATCACGGTTTTGTGTCTGAAGGGAAAGTAACCCCATATCCCTCGAGTGGGGCAAGCAAGCCCATAGTGATTCTCAGGGACACAGGGGCCACTAGATCCCTTTTACTGGGAAAAGGCCTGACCTTTCCCTTCAAGAGTGCAGTGAACACCAGAATGGTGGTGAATGGTATTGGAGGGCAGTGTATGTCTGTACCTGTACACAGGGTGCACCTGGAGTGTGACCTAGTTTCAGGACCAGTGACCGTAGGGATTGTTCCTAGTTTGCCTGTGGACAGGGTTGGCCTGATCTGGTGGGGGTGAAGGTGGTCGCCTACCCCCCCAGTAGTGAAAGAATGACTGCAGGAGGTCAGAGAGACAGGGCAGCGGCAGGAGACGGACCCCTGCAGAGTCCCTGAATGTGTAGTGGATCAGACCATGATCAAACCAGCTCCCCCAGAGGAGACTGCATTAGCACTGCAGGCAGATAACCAGGTCTGTCTGTCTGAGACTTTCTTTGGAAAGTTAGGAGACCCAGGGAATGAATTAAATGGATTTTCCCTAGCTGAGGCTCAGCGAGCTGACCCAGTATTGTGAGAGTTAGCACAGGCTGCCCAGTCTGAAAGTGAAGCAGAGGGAGTCCCTGATTGCTACTATTTAAAGAATGAGGTACTGATGAGGAAATGGAGTTCTCCTCACAGACCTGAGAGCAAGGAGTGGACAGTGGTTCACCAGTTAGTGGTGCCGCAGAGGTACCAGGGAGAAATATTAAGAAGGGCCCACGAGACTACAGTGGCTGTACATGCCGGTATACGAAAGACCAAAGCCTACTTAAGACAGCAGTTTGACTGGCCAAAACTCCACAAAGATGTGGTGGAGTACTGAAGGAGTTGCCACATGTGCCAAGTTGAGGGGAAACCCCAACTTTCAGTGAAACCTGCACCCCTATGTCCTGTAACAGTGTTAGCAGAACCCTCCAGCAGAGGGCTGGTGAACTGTAAGGGACCACCGCCGAGAACAAGTGGGGACCGGCAGGCACAAGGCTGGCAAAAGTTTAGAAAGGGAAGGGGATAAAGTGACCAAGAGGGCAGGTTAAAGGAAATCCTGGAGGAATCCCAGATGAAAACCGTTACTATCCGGTCAGGCAGTTAACAGCCACTTAAGGGCCTCTGCCCGCCACCACGGGGATTTTATCCTTGGCTGGTCAGGCGCCCCAGGCCTAAGAAAAGCCGCCTGGCAAAAGCAGGCAGCTTTCTGACAGCCTGGGGTGTGGGGGGGGGGGTGGCGGTGGGGGGGCAGAGTGCCCTCATGATCAGGCAACCTGCGCCCAACGGAGAGCTGCCCCTGATGCTCCAATCACCCCAAACACCCAACACACCCCCCGACCCCCCCCCCCCCAGTCGACCACCCTCGCCTCACCGGGACCCAACCGATCACATCCGGCGAGGCCCCAAAAACATACCTTTTCCTGGGGATGTCCTTCTTCTTGAAGCTGGTTTGCAGTCTCAGCAGTGGCCAAGCCCCCAGTGGCACTACTGGGACTAAACGTTGCTGGCCTGCTGATTGGCCGGCAGTTCCATTAGGTTGGTCTTCCTGCCTCAATGAGGTGGAGGTTCCGCTTCAAACCAATTAAAGGCCCAGGGACCGTAAAATGCAATCCGGATCCCCAGGCCAGGCGGAAGTGGGTTCACCACCAACTTTTCAGTTGGTAGACGAATCCCGTCCGTCAAGAATAAAATTCAGCCCATTAACTCTATTTCTCTCTCCACAGATGCCCCCAGACCTGCTGAGTATTTCCAACATTTTTTTGTTTTTATTTCTGATTTCTAATGTCTACATCATTTTTTTTTTGTATCTTTAGATCTTAACTGGTCCTGCCATTCTCAAAGACAGCAGGTACTGGTAATGGAGAATGGCTGCACCAGAGCCACAGGGAATGAAGGATGTGTGGGTTGGCTGGTGAGGTGGGGGGAATTTCTTATTAGTATATGGCTGGTGGGGTGGTCTGCACCTCTGGGGTCTACCTGTCCTTCTTCCCCCACATTCCCAGACCACAGGAGCCTTCCCCACTTGGCCAGAATGTCCCCGCTCCCCCAACCTCACTCTGCTATTGTGCTGTAGCTAATTGCACCATCTCTAGACCCATCTCTTGTTTCTTTATGTGTCCGCTTACCATCCCATTTTGCTTTACACCATCATCCCTTTTGTCCTTTAATCTCTCCTGCCCTCCACCCTATCACAGGCTTTCCCTTTTGTTCTTTCCCTGTCTCTGTACTTGTTTGAAAATTGTTAAATTTATATCTTTTTCCATTTAGGGCGAAAAGTCATCGACTAGAAATGTTAACTCTCTTTATCTCTGCTGCTGCCTGACCTGTTGAGTTTTTCTAGCATTTTCCGGTCTTAAGCCAGTTCTTGTGTCCATGTAATGTGATTCAGTGTCAACATTTTGCTCTTTACAAGTATTGGCTTTTTTATCCAACCTAACCCAATCTTTTGGTAGAGAATGAGACAATATATTCCCAGTTGCTGTTGAAGAAGATCCCCAAAGTGGTTTTCAAATGAAGATATAATGAGGAACCGAATATTAGTTTGTATTGTTGTCTGTACTTTCGGCACAGGCAATGCAGGGCCTCTGAACCTTCCATTAGGGCACAAAAAATGTCTAAGTATGAAGTAAATGTAGGACAGTGCGACACTGGAGTAGAGAGGAGATGTAGACTGTGCTCAGACACTCAGGAGTTACAATATTAATAATTTCTGTCTTTTTCAAGTGTATTAATATACCGACTCGCTCCAAGTCCCGTTCACCCGTCATCCCTGTGACCTCCGACCTACAGTGGCTCCCAGTCCGGCAATGCCTCAATTAAAAAATTTTCATTCTTGGTTTGATAATGCTCCCGTGAAGCATCTCGGGATGTTTTACCACGTTATGTGTGCTATTTAAATGTAAGTTGTAGATATTGGTGCAGGGAGTGTGGATTCTGGTGTGATCACATTATATCACTGCATTCGCATCACTTTTTGCCTGCAGACACTCTGGGGAGATCACAGTCACATCCTGCACCAGACTCAGAATAAGCACCTATTTGTCTGGTTATTGGGGAAAGAGCAGGAAAACGGGACTGTGTAAAAGCAACATCCCAAAGGGGCAGAAATTCAATGCAGGAGGGAAAGTGTAAGTGGTCTCCTCCTGTGCTAAAGTTGTGATATCATCTTGGTGTTACAGTGGCCTGGAAAGGAAAACAGGAGCAGGAGGAGGCCATTCTGCCCCTTCAGCCTGTTCCACCATTCCATGGCTGATCTGTACCTCACCCTCATTTACCCACCTTTGCTGCATATTCCTTGATACTCTTTTCCAACAAAAATCTACCATTCTCAGTCTTGAAAATTTCAATTGTTCCCCAGCATCCACAGCCTTTTGGGAGAGTGTTTCTGATTTTACTTTTGAATGGTCAGGCTCTAATTTTAAGATTGTGCCTCTTACTGCCAAGCTCACCTGGGTCTGTACTGGATAGGATGTTATATACAGTGGGGATACATCTGTCCTGAAATGTAGTTTCTTGCAAAGAATGTTTCCTTTTATGAAGAGGAATCTGAGCTCAGTTTGAAATTAGAATCAGATAACGAAAATCAGTCCGAATAATAGAGTTGGATCAACAGTTACAGCCAGAAAACATCTGCTACTCAAAGGCAATTTACAAAGGATAAGCAGTTAGATTATTATAGTGTTACAGGAAGGATGTGCTTACAGTAAAAAAAAAACTTGTGAAGAGGAAGGTAGCTACAAAGCTAATGCTGCTGAGAGTAATTGAAGTGGAATTCTCATAAAACATTAAGGTCTTTAACTTCCTCCAGCGATCCCTTTGGACATTCTTCCAATGCATCATTAACCTCTTTGCCAACCAGAGGCAATTAAACCTCTAAGATGTTGTTTCCAAACTTGACTAGTAATAGTGCTTGAATTTTAATTACAAACTAGCTGGTAATTTTGTTTTTATATAAACTGACTGTATTCCACTGATTGATGATTATGTAACTTCTCTTCCGCGTCTAACTGTACACGACACAGCCCATTGGAGCATAAAACACAGGACGGGGGAGGCCATTCAGCCTCACAAGCTTGTTCTGTCATTCCTTAGATCACGGCTGATCGCCATCTGAACTCCACCTGCCCACCTTGGTTCTGTAACCCTTAATACACGTACCCAACAAAAATCTGTCAACCTCAGTCTTGAAAGCTTCAATTGACCCCCAGCCACAGCAGCATTTTGGGGGAGAGAGTTCCAGATTTCCACTACCCTTTGTGTGAAGAACAGCTTCCTGACATCAACCCTGAACAGCCTGGCTCTAATTTTGAAGTTATTCCCCCTTCTTTTGGACTCCCCCACCAACATCAACATCAACAACTTATAGTTGTACAGCAACTTTAATGTAATAATGTGATGGAATATAGGTATAATAGGCTCAATTAGGTAGAATTTAGAAATAGATAAAACATTATACCTTTTAGAATTAAAGATTGAATAAATGGTCAGGTTTTTAAGACTCACTGACATTCCCCTTTAAAAAGGTAGAACATTTCAAGGTCCCTGTTATGAACCAGAAACAAGTTGGGAAATCCATTTGTGTCTCTGTTGTCAGGGGCTTGGAAGATAAACACACACATTGAAATATCCTGTCAGTAAGAGGTAGCAATAAACTTAATTGGTTTGTGCAGACAGGTCAGCTCCAGAGGTTGCCTTGTGGTGCCATGGAAATGGCAATTATAGATAATGAAACAATAAATGGAATGGACTCACAGGAACAAGAGTTAACTTTACATTTTGATGGATATTCTGGATATATTTGCAGTAGCATTAGCAAGTTTAACTTTTGGATTCTATGTTAGAAATAAGATTACGTGTTACACCTTTTAGTAATATTTGATATTGTGATATATGTATCCACTTAGAAATGTATTGCATGTTAAATTCTTTAATGAATCTATAAGAGTTAATAAATCGTCTCATGTAGCATTCTGTATACAACTACAAAGAACCCCCTCTCTGTGTCTCTTTAATTGGAGAGATACGTATTGAAGAGAGTTTCCAGTTCCTTATAATAACTGGGATATTTATGACTTAGCCATAATTATTAAAAATAGGCTATCTGAAAGGTGGTAATATTCTCTGTTGGTTTTCTTTCTTTGAGGGAAAGCTAGTACAATTCTTTGGACCCAAATAAGTGTCTATGAGAATTTGTCTGGTTTGAACTTGATTAAAGGAGATTCATAGGAATGTACTCCTGATTTGGTTTAGTCCAATAAGGGGTTAAAGTCATAAATCACTTCAATAAAACACCCAAGGCGCTTCACAAGCGTATTATAAACTTGACACTGAGCGACATAAGGAGATGACCAAAAGCTTGGTCAAAGAGGTAGGTTTTAAGAAGTGTCTTAAATGAGGAAAGCAAGATAGAGAGGTCTTGGGAGGAAATTCCAGAGCTTAGGGCCCAGGGAGCTGATGGCACAGCTGACAAGGGTGCAGCAATTAAAGTCAGGGATGTTCAAAAGTCCAGAAATAGATGTGCACAGATATCTTGGAGGGTTGTGGGGCTGGAGGAGATTACAGCGATAAGGAGGGGTGAGGCCATGGAGGTATTTGAAAACAAGCATGACAATTTTCAAATCAAGATGTTGCCTGACTGAGAGCCAATGTAGGTCAGCAAGCACAGGGGTGAAGGGGGAACGGGACTGGGGGAAGTTAAGACACGGGCAATAGAGTTTTGGATGACCTCAAATTTATGAAGGCTGGAACGTGGGAGACCAGCACATTAGAATAGTCAAGTCTAGAGGTAAAGAAGGCATGATTGAGGGTTTCAACAGCAGATGAGCTGAGACAGGTGCAAAATCGGGTGATGTTACAAAGGTGGGAATAAGAGATCTTAGTGATGGTGCAAATATATGGTCAGAAGTTCATCTCAGGGTCAAATGTGACACCAAGAGTGCGAACAGACCGGCTTAATCTCAGACTGTTGCCAGGGAGAGGGACAGAGGGACAGAGTCGGTAGCTAGGGAATGGAGTTTGGAGCAGCGACTGAAAGCAACAGCTTCAGTCTTCCCAATATTGAATTGGAAGAATTTTCTGCTCAACCAGTGCAGGATTTCAGATAAGCAGCTTGATAGTTTAGCAACAGTGGAGGAATCGAGAGAGGTAGAGCTGATTGTGATCAGCGTACATGTGAAAGCCAAAGCTGTGCTTTCAGATGATTTCACCGAGGAGCAGCATGTAGATGGGAAATTGGAGGGGGCCAAGGATAGATCCTTGGAAGATACCAGAGGTAAGGGTGTGGGAGTGGGAGGAGAAGCCATTGCAAGCGATTCTCTGGCTATTATTAGATAGATAAGAATGGAACCAGGTGAGAGCAGTCCCACCTAGCTGAATGACAGTGGCAAGGCACTGGAGGAGAATGGTGTGGTCAACCATGTCAAAGGCTGCAGGCAGGTCGAGAAGGATGAGGAGGGATAGTTTACTTTTGTTAGTGTCGCATAGGATGTCATTTATGACTTTGATAAGAGCTGTATCAGTACTGTGGCAGGGGCGGAAACCTGATTGAAGTGATTGTAACATGGAGTTCTGGGAAAAATGGGCATGGATTTGGGAGGGGACAACACGCTCAAGGACTTTGGAGAGGAAAGGAGGTTGGAGATGGGGCAGTAGTTTGCAAGGGCGATGGAGTCAATGGTTGTTTTTTTTGAGGAGTGGGGTGATGATGGCATATTTAAAGATGAGGGAAAACACCTGAAGAGAGAAAACAGCTAACAATATCGGCTAACATGGGGACCAAGAGCGGAAGTTGGGTTGTCAGCAGTTTAGTGGGAATAGGGTTGAAGGAGCAAGCGGTGGGTCTTGTGGACAAGATGAGCTTGGAGAGAGCAGAAGGGAAGTTAGGAGAGAAATTAGGAGAAATAGTTTCTCTCTGTCTACTTTGATCATCTTAAACAGTTCAATTCGATCACCCCTCAATCTTATCGACTCAAGGGAATACAAGATGAGTCTATGCAACCTGTCTTCATAATTTAAGCCTTTTAGTCCAGTGTCATTCTGGTGGATCTGTATTGAACGCCCTCCAAGGTCTGTATATCCTTCCTGATGTGTGGTGCCTAGAACAGAAAGCTGTACTCTAAATGTCATGTAACCAGAGCTCTGTACAGCTGTAACCTAATTTTTACCACTTTGTATTCCAGTCCTCTTGAGATTAACACTAATATTCTATTAGCTTTTTAAATTATGTTTTGTACCTGTCCACTAGCTTTTGTGATTTATGTCCTTGGACTCCTTAATCTCACTGCTCCTCCAGTTCCCAGCTTCTCACCATTTAGAAAACACTCTGATCTTTCTTTCTTAGCTCTAAAGTGGATGACCTCAAACTTTCCCACATTGAACTCCATCTGCCACAGTTTTGTCCACTCACTTAATATATCAATGTCCCTTTGAAACATTCAGCTCCCATCTACACTATTTACTGTGCCACTAAACAGAATGCCATCAGCAAATTTGGGGGCACCATTAGTCACACTCTGCCAACTGGAGTACAGACCATTATCCCTCCTCTCTCTCTCCTACCTCCAAACCAATTCCCTACCCATATCAATAGATTGCCTCCAATTCCATTCACTCTCAATTTAGTTAACAGTTTCTTATGATTAGATTAGATTAGAGATACAGCACTGAAACAGGCCCTTCGGCCCACCGAGTCTGTGCCGAACATCAGCCACCCATTTATACTAATCCTACACTAATCCCATATTCCTACCAAACATCCCCACCTGTCCCTATATTTCCCTACCACCTACCTATACAAGTGACAATTTATAATGGCCAATTTACCTATCAACCTGCAAGTCTTTTGGCTTGTGGGAGGAAACCGGAGCACCCGGAGAAAACCCACGCAGACACAGGGAGAACTTGCAAACTCCACACAGGCAGTACCCGGAATCGAACCCGGATCCCTGGAGCTGTGAGGCTGCGGTGCTAACCACTGCGCCACTGTGCCACCCTATGTGGAACTTCGTTGAATACCTTCTTGAAGTCCATGTAAATAACATCCATCGACACTCCCTTATCTACCATGATGGTTACCTGCCAGAAAAGTCAATCAGCTTCATTGGACATGACTTATCCTTTACAAATCCGCGCTGGCTCTCTCAGATCAACTTAGATTAGTAAAAATGCTGAGTCACTCTGTCCCTGATAACAGATCCTAATCACTTCCCCACAACTGACGTTAGACTAATAGATCTACCATTTCTGAGTTTATCTCTCAAATATCCTTAAATAATAGAGTGAGATTGGCAATTTTCTAATCTAAGGGGCCAATTCCTGGGTTGAGAGAGTTTTGAAAGATGATGACTAACACATCAACAATTCCCTCACCTACTTCTTTAACTATCCTGGGGTGGAAACCATCAGATCTCCTGGAGATAAAAAGCAAAATACTGCAGATGCTGGAAATCTGAAACAAAAACAGGAAGTGCTGGAAATACTCAGCAGGTCAGGCAGCATCTGTGGAGAGAGAAGCAGAGTTAACATTTCAGGTTCGTGACCTTTCATCAGAACTGGCAAAGGTGAGAAATGTAATAGGTTTTAAGCAAATATAGCGGGGGTGGGAGAAAAGAGAACAAAAGGGAAGGTGTGTGATCGGACAGAGGGTCAGAGAGATTAACTAACAAGAAAGTCATCGGGCAAAGGCAAAGACAAAGAGAGTGTGCGAATGGTGTGGTGAAAGACAAAGTATTAGTGCAGAGAGGTTTTAAAATGACAGAATAATGAACAACCCTAAACAAAAGCACAAACATGAAAAAAATGAAAAGAACAGTCGGCAGGCACATGGCAAAAAAAATGATGAAACCAAATAAAATAAAAATAAAAATGCTCTGAAATTAGATCTCCTGGAGAGCTGTTTATCTTTATTCTCATTATTTTCTCCATCACTATTTTTTAATGATATTGAATCTAGTTAGCTGCTCCACTTGTTTTATTTTTAGCTATCTTTGTGCTGGAAATACTCAGCAAGTCAGGCAGCATCTGTGGAGAGAGAAACAGAGTTAACGTTTCAGGTCTGTGACCTTTCATCAGTATTTCACAAGTCTCCCATTTCCTGATTTCTAATTACAATATCATCTATGTGTATATTTAAGGTGCCAACATTACTGTTAGCCAGCCTTTTTCTCTTAATATACCTGAAGAAATCCTTAGCATAGTCCTGGCTATCCCTCAGTAGATTTTTCTTGCAATACAGCTGTTACAACCAGGTGAGAAGGGGTCCAGGGGTTCCCTCTCAGCCTTAGCCGTGACAGGGTTTAATTTGAAAACACCGTGTTTTTAGCTCCTCCTGAGTGAGTCTGCTTCAATTGTAAGGCAAAGATATCAAAGGGATAAAGGGGAAAAGTTTGAGGCAATATCTGGCAGTTACAGTGCTTTAGTTTCAATATGAAGCCTTTGGTTGCCAGTAAGTCTTGCAATTCATTGAGGCCCTTTTTTTTTTATTCATTCATGGGATGTGGGCGTCACTGGCTATGCCAGCATTTATTGCCCATCCCTAATTGCCCTTGAGAAGGTGGTGGTGAGCTGCCTTCCTGAACCGCTGCAGTCCATGTGGGGTAGGTACACCCACAGTGCTGTTAGGAAGGGAGTTCCAGGATTTTGAACCAGCGACAGTGAAGGAACGGCGATATAGTTCCAAGTCAGGATGGTGTGTGACTTGGAGGGGAACTTGCAAGTGGTGGTGTTCCCATGCATCTGCTGCCCTTGTCCTTCTAGGTAGTAGAAGCCGTGGGTTTGGAAGGTGCTGTCGAAGGAGCCTTGATGGGTTGCTGCAGTACATCTTGTACACACTGCTGCCACTGTGCGTCTGTGGTGGAGGGAGTGAATGTTTGTGGATGGGGTGCCAATCAAGTGGGCTGCTTTGTCTTGGATGGTGTCGAGCTTCTTGAGTGTTGTTGGAGCTGCACCCATCCAGGCAAGTGGAGAGTATTCCATCACACTCCTGACTTGTGCCTTGTAGATGGTGGACAGGCTTTGGGGAGTCAGGAGGTGAGTTACTCGCCTCAGAATTCCTAGCCTCTGACTTGCTCTTGTAGCCAGGGTATTTATACGGCTACTGCAGTTCAGTTTCTGGTCAATGGTAGCCCCTAGGATGTTGATAGTGGGGGATTCAGCGATGGTAATGCTGTTCAATGTCAAGGGGAGATGGTTAGATTTTCTCTTGTTGGAGATGGTCATTGCCTGGCACTTGTGTGGTGTGAATGTTACTTGCCACTTATCAGCCCAAGCCTGGATATTGTCCAGGTCTTGCTGCATTTCTACACGGACTGCTTCAGTATCTGAGGAGTCATGAATGGTGCTGAACATTGTACAATCATCAGCGAACATCTCCACTTCTGACTTTATGATTGAAGGAAGTTCATTGATGAAGCAGCTGAAGATGGTTGAGCCTAGGACACTACCCTGAGGAACTCCTGCAGTGATGTCCTGGATCCTCAGATGATTGACCTCCAACAACCACAACCATATTCCTTTGTGCTAGGTATGACTCCAACCAGCGGAGGGTTTTCCCCCTGATTCCCATTGACCTCAGTTTTGCTAGGGCTCCTTGATGCCATACTCGGTCAAATGCTGCCTTGATGTCAAGGGCAGTCACTCTCACCTCACCTCTTGAGTTCAGCTCTTTTGTCCATGTTTGAACCAAGGCTGTAATGAGGTCAGGAGCTGAGTGGCCCTGGTGGAACCCAAACTGAGCGTCACTGAGCAGGTTATTGCGAAGCAAGTGCTGCTTGATGGCACTGTTGATGACACCTTCCATCACTTTACTGATGATTGAGAGTAGGCTGATGGGGTGGTAATTGACAGGGTTGGACTTGTCCTGCTTTTTGTGTACAGGACATACCCGGGCAATTTTCCACATTGCAGGGTAGATGCCAGTGTTGTAGCTGTACTGGAACAGCTTGGCTAGGGGTGCAGCAAGTTCTGGAGTCACAGGTCTTCAGTACTATTGCCGGAATATTCTCAGGGCCCATAGCTTTTGCGGTATCCAGTGCCTTCAGTCATTTCTTGATATCACGCGGAGTGAATTGAATTGGCTGAAGTCTGGCATCTGTGATGCTTGCCCAGTTCACACTTCAACTTGTTCTGATGTCGGAGTCTTTTCTCTCTTGAGGTTTACCTGTCTTCCGTGGGTCTGGTGGCTTGGGGAGAAAGTGAAAGAGAGAGACAGCCAGGCGAGAGACTTGCTTGTTTCAGTTTCAATTGCACACCGTCTTCTGAATTCTTTCTCTGTGGCACAATTCAAAAAACTCCTGGTTGCCCAGCAGGTTAGTCATGTGACTAGCTGGTTTGACCACGTCTGTTTGTAGATTCTACCATCTTAGCAGTCATCCTGGAATGTGAGCTTCCTCACCTTCAATGTCTGGTGATCAAAGTCCAGTGTGGGTTAAGTGGACCAGGGCAACTCCTTTTGTCTCTCCAAGCACTGTCTGTTAGTATGTAAATGTTTTTCCAGCCTCTGCTGATCTGCTTAACAAGTCATTTCCTCGCCATAGCAACAGTTTAAAATCAATGTTCATATGACAAAATTAATCTGCCTCATTCTTGGCAGGTGAGGGTCTGCATGACACCTCCACAAGCAACAGAATGAAATGCGATTTTTTTTAAAACCGCATTTCATTAAAAGGGGCTAGAGAGAAGATAAGGACAGAAAGACACACATGCATCACTCTCATTCATTCATAGACCCTAACAATTGTTACAGCCTGCCTTTCCTGGGTAGCAGTGCTGCTTTAAACTGCCCTTTTGGCATCCCACTAAACATGTGGTTTTTGTGAAGTTTTTTCAGTTTGCACATTTCATGACTGCCTAAGGGGTCTTTGTTCTTGTTGTGGTCTGCAAGGGGGAGGGTTAGGTTTAATTAGCCCTAAATTAGAGTTCTGCTCGGGGGCGGTGGCAGTGGGCAGTTCCACTCTGAACTCTCCTTCAGTGCTTTGATGAGTCATGCAAGGGCTTTTCACCTCATGGAATGGCTAGTTCCCTTTTTTCCTGACTGTGGGGCGGAGGATTCTTTGCTAATCCTCCCTTTGTCCCAGAGGACACTCCTGCTTACAGGTATTTGTCCAGATTCTGCTGCACTCCCCTGCAGCACTTCAACTAGGTGAGGCACTGCCTTCTGAATCATTTCTCTGTGGCACAATTCAAAAAACCCCAGGTTTAATGCAAGGAGTCTTACTAGTAAGGCTAGTAAGATGAATCGAGGGCTTTGATTAGCACATGGGAATATGATATTATTGCTATCACGGAGACATGGTTGAGGGTGGGGCAGGACTGGCAGCTCAATATTCCAGGGTATAGAATCTTCAGGCGAGACAGGGGTGGGTGTAAAAGAGGAGGTGGCATTACACTGTTGATCAAGGAGTCAATTACTGCAGTAAGGAAGGATGATATCTTAGAAGGTTCCTCAAATGAGGCCTTTTGGGTAGAACTTAAAAACAAAAAGGGAGCAATCACTTAGCTGGAAGTGTAATACAGGCCTCCAAACAGTCAGGAAGAAATAGAGGAGCAGATATGTAGGCAAATCTCTGAGAGGTGTAAAAATAATAGGGTGATATTGGTAGGGGATTTCAACTTCCCCAATATTAACTGGGATAGTCTTAGCGCAAAGGCTTAAAGGGGGGGCGGAATTCTTAAAATGCATACAGGAGAGCTTTTTGAGCCAGTATGTAGAAAGCCCTACAAGAGAAGGGGCAGTACTGGACCTAATCCTAGGGAATGAAGCCGGACAAGTGGTAGAAGTGTCAGTGGGGGTGCATTTCAGGGATAGTGACCATAACTCTGTAAGATTTAAGGTAGTTATGGAAAAGGACAAAGCTGGACCAGAAATAAAGGTACTGAATTGGCGGAAGGCCGATTTCAGTATGATAAAACAGGACCTGGCCAAAGTGGACTGGGAGCAGCTACTTGTAGGAAAGTCTACATCAGACCAGTGGGAGTCATTCAAAGAGGAAATAGTGAGAGTTCAGAGCCAACATGTACCCGTTAAGGTGAAGGGTAGGACCAACCGGCCCAGGGAACTCTGGATGTCAAGGGATATAGAGGATTGGATCAGGAAAAACAGGACACATATGGCAGAGTGCTGAAAACAGCGGAGGCACTAGAGGAGTATAGAAAGTGTAGGGGGTACTTAAAAAAGTAATTAGGAGAGCGAAGAGCGGGCATGAAAAAACACTGGCAGGAAAGATAAAGGAAAATCCTAAGGCGTTTTATATGTATATTAAGGGCAAGAAGCTAAGCAGGGAAAGAGTAGGGCCCATTAGGGATCAAAGTGGCAATCTGTGTCTGGAACCGGAGGATGTAGGTGAGGTTTTAAATGATTACTTTTCATCTGTGTTCACTATGGAGAAGGACAATGTAGGTACAGAGATCAGGAAAGGGGATTGTGATATACTTGAACATATTAGCATTGAAAGGGAGGAGGTATTAGCGGTTTTAGCAGGCTTAAAAGTGGATAAATCCCCAGGCCCAGATGAGATGTATCCCAGGCTGTTATGTGAGGCAAGGGAGGAGGTTGCAGGGGCTCTGACACAAATTTTCAAATCCTCTCTGGCCACAGGAGAGCTACCAGAGAATTGAAGGACAGCGAATTTGGTACCATTATCCAAGAAGGGTAGCATGAATAAACCAGGTAATTACAGGCCGGTGAGTCTAACATCAGTGGTGGGGAAACTATTGGAAAATATTCTGAGGGACAGGATTAATCTCCACTTGGAGAGACAGGGATTAATCAGGGATGGTCAGCATGGCTTTGTTAGGGGGAGATCGTGTCTAACTAACTTGATTTAATTTTTCCAGGCAGTGACTAGATGTGTAGATGAGGGTAAACAGTTGATGTAGTCTACATGGACGTCAGTAAGGCTTTTGATAAGGTCCCGCATGAGAGATTGGTTAAGAAGGTAAGAGCCCGTGGGATCCAGGGCAATTTGGCAAATTTGATCCAAAATTGGCTTAGTGGCAGGAGGTAGAGGGTGATGGTCGAGAGGTGTTTTTGCCATTGGAAGCCTGTGACCAGTGGTGTACCACAGGGATCGGTACTGGGACCCTTGCTGTTTGTAGTGTACATTAATGATTTAGACGTGAATATAGGAGGTATGATCAGTAATTTTGCAGATGACACGAAAATTGGTGGTGTCGTAAATAGTGAGGAGGAAAGCCTTAGATTACAGGATGATATAGATGGGTTGGTAAGATGGGCAGAGCAGTGGCAAATGGAGGGTGCAGAGGATGTTGCCTGGGCTGGAGCATTTCAGCTATGAAGAGAGACTGGATAGGCTAGGGTTGTTTTCCTTAGAGCAGAGAAGGCTGAGGGGGGACCTGATTGAGGTATACAAAATTATAAGGGGCATTGATAGGTTAGATAGGAAGGAACTTTTTCCCTTAGTGGAAGGGTCAATAGCCAGTGGGCATTGATTTAAGATAAGGGCACGAGGTTTAGAGGGGATTTGAGGAGAAATCTTTTCACTCAGAGGGTGGTTGGAATCTGGAACGCACTGCCTGAAGAGGTGGTGGAGGCAGGAACCCTCACAACATTTAAGAAGTATTTAGATGAGCACATGAAATGCCATAGCATACAAGGCTACGGGCCAAGTACTGGAAAATGGGATTAGAATAATTAGGTGCTTGATGGCTGGCACAGACATGATAGGCCGAAGGGCCTGTTTCTGTGCTGTATAACTCTATGACTCTATGACTCCATGAAAAACTGAACTGGACCAGCCATATAAATACTGTGGCTACAAGAGCAGGTCAGAGTCTGGGGATTCTGCAGTGAGCAATTCACCTCTGAACTCCCCAATGCCTTTCCACCATCTACAAGGCACAAGTCAGGAGTGTGATGAAATACTGTCCACTTGCCTGGATGGGTGCAGCTCCAACAACCCTCAAGAAGCCCAGCACCATCCAGGACAAAGCAGCCTGCCTGATTGGTACCCATTCACCACCTTCAACATTCACTTGCTCCACCACCAATGCACAGTGGCAGCAGTGTGTACCATCTACAAGATGCACTGCAGCAACTCATCAAGGCTCCTTTGACAGCACCTTCCAAACCCACGGCTTCTACTACCGAGAATGACATGGGCACAGATGCATGGGAACACCACCCCCTGCAAGTTCCCCTTCAAGTCACGCACCATCCTGACTTGGAACTATATCGCTGTTCCTTCACTGTCGCGGGGTCAAAATCCTGGAACTCCCTTCCTAACAGCACCCTGGATGTAGTTAGACTCCAAGGTCTGCAGTGGTTCAAGAAGGCAGCTCACCACCACCTTCTCAAGGGCAATTAAGGATGGGCAATAAATGCTGTCCTCGCCAGCGATGCCCACATCCTACGCACGAATAAAAAAAAAATGGTTTTTATATGGAATGATTTACGAATGTCATTATCAAATATCACACCAAGGCTAGGCAGTGAGATGCAGGCACGCCCATCTCACTGATATCTGTAAGAAGATACCTGTTTTCTTAAAATCATTATTAAAACCTTCTTCACATCCAGCACTTTTATATTATGAGTATTTCTAATATAATTTAGATGGGGTGTGTCTGCGACTACTAAACTAACTGAAAAGGGGTGTTTCAACCCAAAATGTGAGAACCACTGTTCTACTAGTCCAGCGACATAACCACACACTACCATACTCATATTTCTTGTTTCTCTGTTTATCGACCTTGCAATGAGAAAAACACATATTCAGAGCTTTTCCCTCTGATAAAACTTCCCAACAACTCAGCTGATAAGATAAAGTTAATCTGTCAAGTCTTTTCTCAGATCAGTGTCAAATAATTCTTCAGAAATTGGGTGCTGAAATGAGAGCAATTTTTTGTTGAACTTAATAAAGTAAATGTCCTTCCCTTTCCCAGACAGATTGATGATCTTGGGTCTAACTCTAGACATGACCTATGCTTTAACAAGCATCAAGCTGTGGTCCAGACTTTGTTTCTGTTCCAGACTGCATTCTACTCGTGCATGAATTTTAAATCAGGGTTTATTTCTGTTACCTTTTAATAATGTTGTCAGATTTAAAGCAACTATCAGGATAGAATCAACATCATAGATACTGCTTGCTCATTCTTAGACATTTAGTGTGCACTCAGGTGTACAGGAAGAATCACCACTTGATGTCCATTAGTTCACTGGAAGCTTTCTGTGACTGATGGGAACAGCAGAAGATTAAATGCATCATTAATCCAAATTTACAATTGTTGTTTGAAATTTACCAGAGTTTTAGCTTGAAGAGACAGTCTGTCATTTTCTTAATGGAGTCCTTCTGTTATGGGGATACTTTAATTGTTTGGGTGGTTTTGGGTTTTGCTCAATTCCATGCAACAAAGGCTGTGCAAAATAGGATGCCCACGTTACGTACTCTTTGGTCATACCTAGTACAAATGAATGCATGTCAATTAGGCACTGATTGCTCCTTTAACAAGGAAAAACTGTTATGTAATGGTACAAGGACTAGAGGACACAGCTTGAAGGTTTTGGGCAAGAGATGCAGGGGGGATGTGAGGAAGAACTTTTTTTCACACAGTGAGTGGTAATGACCTGGAACTCACTGCCACAAGGGTGGTGCAAGTGGAGACGATCAACGACTTCAAGAGAAAGTTGGATGACCACTTGAGGGAAATAGACTTGCAGGGCTATGGGGATCAAGCAGGGGAGTATGACTGACTACGTAGCTCCATGGAGAGCCAGCATGGACTCAATGAGCCGAATGGCCTCCTTCTGTGCTGTAAATGACTCTATGATTTGAGGCACTGCATCCTATTCCTCTTTAACAGGTCCATGTGCTGAGAAGGACCTAGAGAAAGAAGAAAGGAACATGATGGTACAGATAAGCTGGACAACAACAAATGACAGGGTCCACCATACAGCATTGCATTGACCAGGTCGTTCAACGTGCAATTATTTTAGGCAAAGGAAAGAGTACAATTAATAAGGGTGTTAGTCCAGGCATCACTATCTCTGAATATTTGTGCTCTTGATGAAACTATGAGCTGGAATGTTGTGGCCATTTTTGGGCATCACACTTTAGGAAGGACATCAAGTCCTTGAAGAGGGTATAGGGGTGATTTTTAACAATGGTACTAGGGATGAAGGATTTCATTTATGTGGAGAAACTGGAAAAACTGGAAATGTTCCCCTTATAGCAGAGGAGCTTAAGGGGATATTTGATAGCAGTGTTCAAAATTATGATGGTTTTTGATAGAATAAATAAGGAGAAATGGTTTCCATTGACAGGAGGGTCGATAACCAGAGGACATAGATTTAAAATAATTGGCAAAAGAGCCAGAGGTGAGAAGAAGACTTTTTTTTTAACACAGCGAGTCATGATCTGGAATGTATTGCATGAAAGGGCAGTGGAACCAAATTCAGTAATAACTTTCAAAATGGATGTGGATAAATTCTTGAAGGGGAAAAATTGGAGGATATGAGGAAAGTACAGGGGAGCGGGACTAATTGGATAACTCTTTCAAAGAAAGGCTCCTCCTGTGCTAAAGATTCAATGATCTCCAGGGCTGTTCTCCATTGCACGAAAGCCCAGGGTATTAGTTAATCATCCCCTGGTGTCATTTCTCTTCCTCCTGTTAAGAGCTACTTTTATCCATGGAGTAGGAGTAGAATAGGAAAGGGAGAGAGAAAGAGAAACAGAGAGAGAGACAGAGAGAGAGAGAGAGACAGACAGACAGAAAGACAGAGAGAGAGAGAGAGACAGAGAGTTAGTAGCTATTGAAAAGGAATGTGCACATGTGGGACTTTTTCATAAAAGAAAGGTATGACCTTGAATTTCTATTTCATCGCTGATAACCTCAAGATGTCTCAAAGAATTTCACAGTCAATGAAGTACTATTGAAGTTTAGCCACTGTTGTAATGTAGGAAATGTGGATTCCAATCTATGCACAGCAAGCTCCCACAAACAGCAATATGATAAATGATCAGCCCTCAGACAGTGCAGCACTCCATCAGTACTGCACTGAGTGTCAGCCTAGAGTACATGCTCAACTATCGGCAGTGGGACTAGAATCAACAGTTTCTGACTCTGAGGTAAGAGAGTGCAAACCCAATGAGCCACGACAATGCAGAAGCTGTGAAAATGCAAGTTGCAAGTCGAATTGGACAGTGTTCACTGGAAAGACAGAGCCATCAGAAGAGTTTATCCCCTTTGCAATTACTTGCATGTGAGTACAGAGTGTTGCTAGAGAGGCTGCTGTGAAGGCAGTAATCAACATTCTATGAGGAAAACATTTTTTACACAGCGAGTTATGATGATCTGGAATGTGCTGCCTGAAAGGGCGGTGGAAGCAGATTGAACAGTAACTTTCAAAAGGGAATTGGATAAGTACTTGTAAAGGAAACATCGGCATGGTTGTGGGGAAAGAACAAGGGAATAGGATTAACTGGATAGTTCTTCCAAAGAGCCACCATAGGCACAATATACCCAATGGCCTCCTTCTATGCTCTATGATTCTAGGAACAGATGAGTGTGTGTTTGGAATGAAAAGGACAGGTCATAGATTGTCCATGTGTCTGGTGTGGTAAGATAGGGAGGGATGTATTCAGAGTGCTGAGGAATTCAGGGAAAGGTTTTTTTAATTCGTTCATTGGATGTGGCTTCAGAAGGTGGGGGTGAGCTGCCTTCTTGGACCGCTGCAGTCCATGTGGTGTAAATACACCCACAGTGCTGTTAGGAAGGGAGTTCCAGGATTTTGACCCAGCGACAGTGAAGGAACGGCGATATAGTTCCGAGTCAGGATGGTGTGTGGCTTGGAGGGGAACTTGCAGGTGGTGGTGTTCCCATGCATCTGAAGGATCATAGCATCATAGGAAATTGGAGCAGGAGTGGGCCATTTGGCCCATCGAGCCTGCTTCACCATTCAAACAGATCACGGCTGATCATCTATATCTACGCCATTTATCCCCACTATCCTCATATCCCTAGATGGCATTAATATCCAGAAATCTATCATTTTGTGTCTTGAACATGCTAAATAGAGGGATATGGTCCCCGGAAGTGCAGAAGGTTTTAGTTTAGGCAGGCATCAAGATCGGCGCAGGCTTGGAGGGCCGAATGGCCTGTTCCTGTGCTGGACTGTTCTTTGTTCTTTGTTCTTTAAATGATTGAGCTTCCACAGCCATCTGGGTTAGAGAATTCCACAGATTCGCCACCCTCTGAGTAAAGAAATTTCTCCTCATTTCAGTCTTAAATGGCCTGCCCTTATTCTCAGACTGTGTCCCCTTGTTCTTGACTCACCAGCCAGAGGAAACATCCTATCCAAATCTAGCCTGTCATGCCCTGTAAGAATGTTGTAAGTTTCAATAAGATCATCTCTCATTCTTTGAAACTCTAGAGAATACAGGCCCAGTTTCTGCAATCTCTCCTCATAAGGCAATCCCACCATCCCAGGGATTGGCTTGGTGAACCTCCGTTGCACTCCCTCTATGGCAAGCATATCCTTCCTTAGATAAGGAGACTACAACTGTACCCAATACTCCAGGTGTGATCTCACCAAGGCTTTATACAACTGAAGCAATACATCTTGACTCCTATACTCAAATCCCCTTGCAATGAAGGCCAGCATACCATATGCCTGCTTAATTACTTGCTGTACCTGCATACTAGCTTTTAGTGTCTTTTGAACAAGGGAAGGTCATTGATTAACCAGCTGAAGATGGTGGGGCCTAGGACACTGCTCCGGGGACCTCCTAAAGTGAGGACCTGGAGTTGAGATGTTTGGCTTCCAACAACCACAACCACAACCATCTTCCTTTGTGCTTATTAGGACACCAACCAGTGATTTCATTGCCAAGTGCAAGGCAGAGCAATGCAGAAATGCAGCCCTCCACTCAGCCTTCCTGATGGTGAAATTGCAATCACCACAGAAGCGTTACTGACCAAACTGATGGGGCTATGGCTGGAACGGAATCCCAGGGTCTTAAAAGAGGTGGCAAATGAGGTAGTAGATGCATTGGTGTTAATTTTTTTTAATTCGCTAGATTCTGGAAAGGTTCCATCAGACTGGAAAGTAGCAAGTATAACCCCTCTATTCAAGAAGTGGGTGAGGCAGAAAACAGGTAACAGGGTACTGCCTGTGTGGAGTTTGCAAGTTCTCCCTGTGTCTGCGTGGGTTTCCTCCAGGTGCTCCGGTTTCCTCCCACATGCCAAAAACTTGCAGGTTGATAGGTAAATTGGCCATTAGAAATTGCCCCTAGTATAGGTAGGTGGTAGGAAAAATATAGGGACAGGTGGGGATGTGGTAGGAATATGGAATTAGTGTAGGATTAGTATAAATGGGTGGTTGATGGTTGGCACAGACTCGGTGGGCCAAAGGGCCTGTTTCAGTGCTGTATCTCTAAACTAAACATAGGCCAGTTAGCTTGACGGCTGTTGTGGGGAAAGTGTTAGAATCGATCATTAAGGAGGCTATTGCTGGGCACTTAGAAAAATTCAAGGGAATCAGGAATAGTCAGCATGGCTTTGTGAAAGGGAGATTGTCTTTAACCAATTTCCTGGAGTTCTTTGAAGGAGTAACATGTGCTGTGGATAAAGGGGAGCCCGTCGATGTACTGTATTTGGATTTCCAGAAGACATTTGACAAGGTGCTACATAAAAGGTTATTGCACAAAGTAGAAGCTCATGGTGTAGGGAGTAACATATTAGCATGGATAGAAGATTGGCTGGCTGGCATAAATGGGCCCTTTTCTGATTGTCAGGATGTGACAAGTGGAGTCCTGCAGGGGTCTGTGCTGGGGCCTCAACTTTTTACAATTTATATCAATGTCTTAGATGAGAGGAGCAATGGCATAGTAGCTAAATTTGCAGAAGACACAAAGATAGGTAGGAAAGTATGTTATGAAGAGGACATAAGGAGGTTGCAGACCGATATAGATAGGTGAGTGAGTGGGCTAAAATCTGGCAGATGGAGTATAATGTGGGAAAATGTGAAGTTGTTCATTTTGGCAGGAAGTATAAAAAAGCAGAGTATTACTTAAACTGAGAACGACTGCAGAACTCCGAGGTGTGGAGGGATCTAGGTATTCTAGTGCAGGAGTCACAAAAAGTTAGTATGCAGGTACAGCAAGTAATAAAGAAGGTTAATGGAATGCTATCCTTTATTACAAGAGGAATTGAAAATAAAAGTAAGGATGTTATGCTTCAGTTATACACGGCATTGGGTGAGACCACATCTCGAATACTGTGTGCAGTTTTGGTCTCCTTATTTAAGGAAGGATGTGAATGTGTTGGAGGCGGTTCAGAGGAGGTTTACTAGATTGATACCTTTATGTGGAAAGGATGTTTCCTCTTGTGGGGGAGTCCAGAACTAGGGGCCAGTCTTTTAAAATTAGGGGTCGCCCTTTTAGGACAGAGATGAGGGGAAATTTTTTCTCTCTGAGGGTTGTGCAACTTTGGAACTCTGCCTCAGAAGGTGGTGGAGGCGGGGTCATTGAATATTTTTAAGATGGAGGTAGATAGATTCTTGTTAGGCAAGGGAATCAAAGGTTATCGGGGATAGATGGGAGTTTGGAATTCGAGACACAAACAGATCAGCCATGATCTTATTGAATGGCAGAGCAGGTTAGAGGGACCGAATGGCCTACTTCTGCTCCTAATTCATATGTTTGTATGTAACAGTTTTCTGGGGAAGAGAGTTCCAGATTTCCACTACCCTTTGTGTGATGAAGTGCTTCCTGACATCACCCCTGAATAACTTTAAAATTGGAGCTAGGCCAAATTCTATCCATGACAATAAAGGAGTTCCAAGGAAATGTCAGAAAGCCTTCCAATTCATTTTCCACACTGAACTCTTTGCAATCCTACCAAGCACTGGAGTGATCGCCAGCTTCCTTTAAGAGGTGCTTTCAGGTTTTAAGCACTGCTCTGCTGACCTGATGGGAATCTCACCCATCAGATGTTAATGAGATCCAGCAGCTAAATCCACCAGACTGAGTACAGTGCATTTACAGAACGCGAAGAGGTCACCTTGTCTGCCCCTACTTCCCATCTGCCCAGAACCCACTCCTAGATAAAATTTTCCTTTACGACGTTCCAGTGTGGGGAAAAGATCTGCAGAATGCAAGTAGCAAGGAATTGTGCTACATTTGCATTGAAGATTTATTTTGTCCTATATTTACAGCTGTTACTTTTCAAATGTTCTTTTAACACCTGATGAACAATACTAAAGATACTGTGAAATTATATGAATTATGTGACCTACTTTCCATAAACCTACAATTCATGCATCAATAATCAGATGATAAAACTGGATCTGTATCCATTGGAGTTTAGAAGAATGAGAGGTGATCTTATTGAAACATAAGATTTGAGGGGACTTGTCAGGGTGGATGCTGAGAGGATGTTTCGCTTTATGAGAGACACGAGAACCAAGGAACAGTTTAAAAATAATGGTTCTCCCATTTAGGATGGAGATGAGAAAGTTTTCTCCGAGGGTCCTTAGTCTGTGGAATTCTCTTACCCAGTGAATAGTGGAGGCAGGGCCATTGAATACTTTTAAGGCTGTGTTAGATAGATTCTTGATTGACAAGGGAGTCAAAGGTTTTCGCAGGTACACAGGAAAGTAGAGTCGAGGCCACAATCAGATCAGCCATGATCTTACCAAATGGTGGAGTAGATTCGAGGGGCTGAATGTTAGGAACTCCTGTTCCTAATTCGTATGTTCGTAAAACAGAGAGTGGAGTTGAATTGGAGCTTGCTATGAGGTGACATGTCTTGTCAGTTGTTACGAATGAGCTGGGAGGAGTGAACTGTTTATTCTAGTCCGTTTATTCCCCAGGGGTTACAACATTTCGTTAAATTTTCCCACTTACCGATACAATCAATCATATGCTCTATTTTTCCCAGAATATAACACATCAACCAGGTTTCTTTAATAAACAACAAAATTATCAGTTTATTATAAAACATGTCTTAACCAGTAAAGCATAAACACACTGATTGAAGTATAACAGTTCCCTTTTTACCTTAGACTCTCTCACATACACATATATACATTGGTAAACCAGAATTTTGGTTTTAGAGCTCTGTTACAAAAATGAAGACCAAAAAACAAAACACCTAGGCCAAATACTTGCTGATTCTTGAAGAAAAAATAGACAATATGGAAAAATGTCCTTTGTTTTGGTTTGGCGACCTAATTGCATAATGTTACTAGGTTTTGCCTTTGTATTAAGAAACTTAGAATTCTGTGTGTTTTAAAAAAACTGATAAAGGATTTTTCAGTGGACATTGGCACCTGCAAATAGCTGAAATTTTTGGATATTTTGAAAGGAAGCTGAACATATACCAATGCCAGGAAAGCGGGCAACTTCAAGAAAACCAAGAAGGGGTTTGACCTCCTCAGCGTAACACTTTGAATGACAAGGGAGACTCTGGGCTGGATTTTACCTTAGGCGGACAGGAATTCGCCACCAACGTAAAATTTGGTGGCGAACCCACTTCTGCCACGGGTCCCCGGGCTTTAATTGTCCCGAGGCGGGACTTCCACCCGCTTGAGGGAGGAAGTCCTGCCTCATTGAGCTGCTGGCCAATCAGCGGGCTGGGAGCTCATAGTCCCAGCAGCACTGCCAGGAGCGGTGGCCACTGCTGGGACTACAGTTCAGCTGATGACATGGAGCCAGGAGGGAAGGTAGGTTGGGCACGCCTCACCAGGGAGATCGGTCGTGCCCTGGTCAGACTAGGGTGGTCATTTGGGGGAAGTGTCTTGGGTCCCAGGGGTGGGATGGGGGGCAGGGGCAGCCCTCAATCGGGCACCCTGTGCCTGACTGACATGGCAACCCCCGGTGGCGGGAAGGCCGGCAGCTATCGCTGAGTGGCCTTTTACGTTCCCAGCACGCCCGCTTGCCATGGGAAAAGTTAAGCCACTTAAGGGACTTGATTGGCCTCGGGCGGGCCATTCCCGCCCGACCGCCGTAAAGTTGATTGGAGGCGGGAGTGGGGTAGGTAGACCTCCTAGAGACTCCCGCTCAATTTTACGCTGTTCCCATCTGCCCCCACACCACCATATGACCCACTGGGGTGGCATAAAATTCAGCCCTCTATATCTGGGCATGTGACGTGTTTAGGAAGGTTTTGCTTTCACTTTGGATCCCTTAAAAAACCAGTGAGTTGAGCAAAGAGCAGGCATTTTGAAATTTGGCTTTGACCTGCCTGGAGATCAGTGAGGAAGACCCAGAAGAAATCTTACCTCTTTCTGTAAAGGAGTCTTGCATTTCTTGGTGGCAGATTCTTATTGCCTCCTGTCTCTGACGAATTCCTGCATCAAGTATGGTTCCTGTTGCCTCCTGTGTTTTAAGAAATCCTGAAATCTGAAGAAATCTTCTACTGCTATACTGCTACTGTAAAACCTAAGATGTGTTGCTACATCCCTGATGAAAGACCTACATGAAGTCTGCTGCAGTTGAATTGCCTTGAACACTGACCCATCACAGACTGTTCATCAACCTCACCTGGAGAGACTTCGAGTGGCATCCGACTATTCGACTCTGGGACACCTCACTAAACCAAAGAACTTCCTACCAGAATGTGACAACCTAAGTTATTTGATTGTTCCTTCTATTCCTATGAACCAGTGTAAATGAAAATCCATTTTCCGCAGTTAACTGGTTTTTTTGAATATGTGTGCATGAAGGCTAGGAAAATAAGGAGCATTTTGTAGATAGAGTTATCGCATTATAAGTCTAGACTTTTTTTTAGTAATATATAGTTAATGTTGTTGTTGATTAAAGAAACCTGGTTGGTGTGCTTTATTCTGGGGGACAAATAGAGTATGGAATTGGTTCTTTTTTGGAAGGTGGGAAAATTTATTGATATGCTATGACTGTGGAGAAGTGGGACTGAATTAACAATGCATTCCTCCTGCCGCAGTTGTGACAGTGCAGATGAATGTCACTGAAATTTTTAAAAATTCATTCATGGGATGTGGGCATCGCTGGCCAGGCCAGCATTTATTGGCCATCCCAAATTGCCCTTGAGAAGGTGGTGGTGAGCTGCCTTCTTGAACCACTGCAGTCCATGTGGGGTAGGTACACCCAGTGCTGTTAGAAAGGGAGTTCCAGGATTTTGAACCAGTGACAGTGAAGGAACGGCGATATAGTTCCAAGTCAGGATGGTGTGTGACTTGGAGGGGAACTTGCAGGTGGTGGTGTTCCCATGCATTTGCTGCCCTTGTCCTTCTAGTTGGTAGAGGTTGTGGGTTTGGAAGGTGCTGTCGAAGGAGCTTTGATGCATTGCTGCAGTGCATCTTGTAGATGGTACACACTGCTGCTACTGTGCGTTGGTGGTGGAGGGAGTTAATGTTTGAGGATGGTGTGCTAATCAAGTGGGCTGCTTTGTCCTGGATGGTGTTGAGCTTCTTGAGTGTTGTTGGAGCTGCACCCATTCAGGCAAGTGGAGAGTTTGGGCGGCACAGTGGCGCAGTGGTTAGCACCGCAGCCTCACAGCTCCAGGGACCCGGTTTCGATTCTGGGTACTGCCTGTGCGGAGTTTGCAAGTTCTCCCTGTGTCTGCGTGGGTTTCCCCCGGGTGCTCCGGTTTCCTCCCACATGCTAAAGACTTGCAGGTTGATAGGTTAATTGGCCATTATAAATTGCCCCTAGTATAGGTAGGTGGTAGGGAAATATATAGGGACAGGTGGGGATGTGATGAGGAATATGGGATTAGTGTAGGATAAGTATAAATGGGTGGTTGATGGTCGGCACAGACTCGGTGGGCCGAAGGGCCTGTTTCAGTGCTGTATCTCTAAACTAAAACTAAACTAAAAAACTAAACTAAGTATTCCATCACACTCCTGACTTGTGACCTGTAGTTGGTGGACAGGCTTTGGGGAGTCAGGAGATGAGTTACTCTCCGCAGGATTCCTAGCCTCTGACCTACTCTTGTAGCCACGGTATTTATATGGCGACTCCAGTTCAGATTCTGGTCAATGGTAACCCCTAGGATGTTGATAATTGGGGATTCATTGAATGTCAAGGGGAGATGGTTAGATTATCTCTTGTTGGAGATGGTCATTGCCTGGTACTTGTGTGGTGCGAATGTTACTTGCCACTTATCAGCCCAAGCCTGGATATTGTCCAGGTCTTGCTGCATTTCTACATGGACTGCTTCAGTAACTGATTAATCTTCCTAGAACCGTTCTTTCCAGGTGATGTTGAAGATCAGTTTGGGTAGACTTTCCAAAAATGCAACTACGGAGGCTTCAGACAGACCTTACAGTAGAAATGCGGCAACAGGGGCTTCAGTTCCCACAAATTCAACAGGCAGATTTCTTCAATTACAGGAGGAAAGAGGAGACTGACACACTGGATCCGCAGGGTTTCTTTCAAAGGGAGAGAAAGAGATGAGCTGGGTTTCCTTGGCTGGCAAAAACAACTGTGTTCCAAGCAGTTTACACTCTAACTCACAGTCTAAAGTGAAACAATATATAAAGTCACAAGAGACAAGCCTCCTGACCTCTATAAATCTTGACCTGTCACTTCTCTGTAAACATCTTCTCCAAGTTAAAACAACAAGCTCTCTGCTGGTAATTTATCTGAAAACAGGTTCCTTCCAGTAAGGGCTTGTTTACAAGCCAAGTCCAGAACCTTCTGGTGACTTCTTTTACAAAAACACTAAGTTCAGCATCTCAAGCTTCCAGATGAATCAATGTCCATAATTCAACTATAAATCCTTAAAAACATCTTTTACAAAAAAATAGAAGCACTCTGTGACACAATCTTAAACTTTTTAGCATGTCTTGGTTAGCAAGATGTGCTATTATGGAATCATTACATCATAGAAATATATAACACGGAATGAGACCATTCAGCCCATCATGTCTGTACCAGCCAAAAGAGTTATTCAGTCTGATCCCACTTTGCAGTTCTTGGTCTGTAGCCTTTTGGGACACAACACCTCAAGTGTACATCCAAGTATTTTCTAAATGTTATGAAGGTTACTGCCTCTCTCAGTCAGTGAGTTCCGGATTCCCACCCTCTGGATGAAAAGAAATCTCAACTCCCCTCTAATCCTTCAGCAAATTACTTTAATCTACGCCCCTTGTTTATTGATCTCTCTGCTAAGGGAAATAGGTCCTTCCTACCCACTCTATCTAGGTCCCCCAATTTTATATGAGTTGAATTTATTGCAACCTGCCCCCAACAAAAAGTTACCTTCCATTTTTCCCCTGTCTGTCTCTTCCAGTGTGTGTGTGTGTGCGTGAGCACGTGTGTGTGCGTGAGCACGTGTGTGTGCGGGAGCGTGTGTGCACAAATGTGTGAGTGGATGCGGTTGCGACAATTTCAGAATAAGACGTCTCAATCAATGAACAATTGACTTTCTGTTTTCAGTACTTAAGAAAATCTGTCCCTGCCTATTTATTTGAAAAATAAAACACCAAGGGAATAAACCTTGGCTCACCACCACCTTCTCAACGGCAATTAGGGCTGGACAATAAATGCTGTCCTAGCCAGCAATGCCCACATCCCATGAACTAAAAACAAACACTAATAAAAATATGTTTGTTGCGGTCAGGTGGGGAGTTGAACAGTGGGAACCACCCACATTACTCCACATGGCCATAACAATCCCCTGTCACTGTTGCTTTTCTGTTCTGTCTCCTCCCCCACTACAGCTGAGATACTTATAGTGCCATGGACTTGGCTCTGGCTGTCGTCCCAGGAGGGACATCACCCTCATCAGTATTCAGAACTGAATACTGCTTAGCTGTCGCAACAAAATATTATGGGTTGGCCTTTAAGATGGAGAACTGTCTGTTAACAATACCTGTTACCATGGCCTACTGATCACAGAGACAGATAGTTGGATACACTTCAGGGTGTACATTTTATTCAACCCTTTCAAATTTGTTTTCTAGAATGGTTGCAATTTTGATTTTGATTAAATTAGCTCCCATAGGCAGATGTGCAGTCAAAATTATTGTTTCATTCAATTAAAATAAATCTTCAGACATTTAGATTTCTGGACAAGAATCTTAACTTCCTGGGGAAATTTGGCTTAATGATACTGCTCATGTAAAACGTTTCAAATTTATCTGAGGATTAGTGATAAAAATCAGACTCTCCCTTTCACAGCACTAGATCCTGTCTTTCATTGGAGATGTCGCTTGTGTGGGAGACAAAGACGACAGGTCATAAAAATAAAAAGAAATAGGAGCAGGTATAGACCATATGGCCCATCGAGCCTGCTCCACCATTCCATATGATCATGGCTGATCTTGGGTTTCAATTCCTGCCCACTCCCCATATCCCTTTATTCCCTGAGTGACCAAAAATCTGTGTCTCCGCCTTAAATATATTTAATGATGGAGCATTCACAACACTCTGAGGTAGAGAATGCCAAAGATTCACAACCCTTTGAATGAAGAAATTTCTCTTCATCTCAGTCCTCAATGATCGTCCCCTTATCCTGAGACTGTGCCCCTGTGTTTAAGATTCCCCAGCCAAGGGAAACAACCTCTCAGTGTCTACCCGATCCAGCCCCTTCAGAATCTTGTATGTTTCAATGAGATCACCTCTCATTCTTCTAAAGTCCAGAAAATATAGGCCCAATTTACTCAGCCTTTCATTGTAGGACAACTCTCTCATCCCAGGGACCAATCCAGTGAATCTTCACTGTACTGCCTCCAATGCAAGTATATCTTTCCCGAAATATGGAGACCAAAACTGCACACAGTACTCCAGATGTGGTTTCAACAAAGCCCTGTACAACTTCCTTATTCCTGTAGTCCAATCCCCGTGCAAAAAAGGCCAGCATGCCATTTGCCTTCCTACTTGTTGCTGCACCTGCATGTTAACTTTTTTGTGTTCCTCTTACATTCCGGGAGCGGAGTGGAGAGGAGCTCTTCCAGCACGCCGGAGTTTTGAAAAAAAAAGCCAGCAGTGACGTCAGAGGGGAGCTGCAAGGTGATTGGTTGGGAGAAGACTCGGAGGGCGGAGTTCCGGAGCGGTGAGTATACAGAGTAACTTACCTCGGGTGAAAAAAGACCTGAAAAAAATGGCGTCACAGGGAAGCTGTGACCTGATTGGCTGGGAGGGAATCTGCACTGAATTTGAAAATAAAACATTGATAAACTAATTAACCCTAATTAACTCATTAATTAATAAGTAGAGGAGTAACTAAACCGGAGGGAGGAGATTACTGTCTTTAGCATTTAATATTTATAGTAGAAATCTAGCACTAGGGACCATATAGTTTATTGTAACTTTAATTTAGGAAGGATTTAATAAGTATTTATTTTTAATTAATTTATTAATTAGTGCTAGACATGTCAGTTAGAGGGGTGAAGTGCTTCGCCTGTGAGATGTGGGAGGTCCGTGCCGCTTCCAGCGTTCCAGACAACTATATCTGCAGGAAGTGTACTCAATTGCAGCTCCTCACAGACCGCATGGATCGGTTGGAGCAGCAACTGGATGCACTTGGAACCATGCAGGTGGCGGAAGGCATCATAGGCAGGAGTTTTAGACATGCAGTTACATCCAAGGTGCAGGCAGATAGATGGGTGACCACGAGAAGGGGCAGGCAGTCAGTGCAGGAATCCCCTGTGGCTATCCCCCTCTCTAACAGGTATAC
The DNA here is from genome assembly GCF_036365525.1 of Heterodontus francisci. Classification (NCBI taxonomy): domain Eukaryota; kingdom Metazoa; phylum Chordata; class Chondrichthyes; order Heterodontiformes; family Heterodontidae; genus Heterodontus; species Heterodontus francisci. Next base: position 4,899,693 of record NC_090385.1, read on the forward strand.
CGTTTTGGATACTGTTGGGGGGGATGGCCTATCAGAGGAAAACAGCAGCAGCCAGAGCAGTGGCACCACGGCTGGCTCTGTTGTTCAGCAGGGAGGCATAAAGCGCAGAGGAGCAATAGTTATAGGGGACTCTATAGTCAGGGGCACAGATCGGTGCTTCTGTGGACGTGAAAGAGACTCCAGGATGGTATGTTGCCTCCCTGGTGCCAGGGTCAAGGATGTCTCTGAACGGGCAGGGGGCATTCTGAAAGGGGAGGGTGAACAGCCAGAGGTTGTGGTACACATTGGTACTAATGACATAGGCAGGAAGAGTGACGAGGTCCTGCAGGGGGAGTTTAGGGAGTTAGGTAGTAAGTTAAAAACAGGACCTCTAAGGTGGTAATCTCAGGATTACTCCCTGTGCCACATGCCAGTGAGGCTAGAAATAGGAAGATAGTGCAGCTAAACACGTGGCTGAACAGCTGGTGTAGAAGGGAGGGTTTCAGATATCTGGACCATTGGGCTCTCTTCAGGGACAGATGGGACCTGTACAAGAAGGACGGGTTGCATCTAAACTGGAGGGGCACTAATATCCTGGCTGCGAGGTTTGCTAGCGTCACTTGGGAGGGTTTAAACTAGTGTGGCAGGGGGTTGGGAACCAGAGCAGTAGGACAGCAGGTGAAATAACTGAGGGGGAACTAGTAAAGAAGGCCAGTAAGACTGAGAGGAAGAGCAGGCAGGGAGATGTTGCTGAGCACAGCAGGACTGGTGGTCTGAAGTGCATTTGTGTCAATGCGAGAAGTATAACAGGTAAGGCAGATGAACTTAGAGCTTGGATTAGTACTTGGAACTATGATGTTGTTGCTATTACAGAGACTTGGTTGAGGGAAGGACAGGATTAGCAGCTAAATGTTCCAGGATTTAGAAGCTTCAGGCGGGATAGAGGGGATGTAAAAGGGGTTGGGGAGTTGCATTACTGGTTAAGGAGAATATCACAGCTGTACTGCGGGAGGACACCTGGGAGGGGTCATGCAGCGAGGCAGTATGGGTAGAGCTCAGGAATAGGAAGGGTGCAGTCACAATGTTGGGATTTACTACAGGCCTCCCAAAAGCCAGCGGGAGATAGAGGAGCAGATATGTAGACAGATTTTGGAAAGATGTAAAAGCAACCCCCACCCCAACCCCCACCTCACTTGTTTATAATCTGTGACTTTTCTAATATTTGTCAGTTCCGAAGAAGGGTCACTGACCCGAAACGTTAACTCTGCTTCTCTTTCCACAGATGCTGCCAGACCTGCTGAGTGAATCCAGCATTTCTTGTTTTTGTTGTAAAAGCAACAGGGTTGTTCTGGTGGGTGATTTTAACTTCCCCTATATTGACTGGGACTCACTCAGTGCTAGGGACTTGGATGGGGCAGAATTTGTAAGGAGCATCCAGGAGGGCTTCTTGAAACAATATGTAGATAGTCCAACTAGGGTTTAAGTGGCTTTGAAATAAATAAAAAGGTTTGAGAATGTCTCAGTTGACCTTAGTTGACCAGCCATACTGGACCTGGTATTGGGGAATGAGCCCGGCCAGGTGGTCGAAGTTTCAGTAGGGGAGCTTTTTGGGAAGAGTGACCATAATTGGGTAACTTTGAAGATACTTGTGGATAAGGATAAGTGTAGTCCTCGGGTGAAGGTGCTAAATTGCGGGAAGGCTAATTATAACAATATTAGGCAGGAACTGAAGAATTTAGATTGGGGGCGGCTGTTTGAGGGTAAATCAACATCTGACATGTGGGAGTCTTTCAAACGTTAGTTGATTAGAATCCAGGCCCAGCATGTTCCTGTGAGGATGAAAGATAAGTTTGGCAAGTTTCGGGAACCTTGGATAACGAGGAATATTGTGAGCCTAGTCAAAAAGAAAAAGGAAGCATTCATAAGGGCTGGAAGGCTAGGAACAGACGAATCCCTTGAGAATTATAAAGAAAGTAGGACGGAACTCAAGCAAGGAGTCAGGGGGGCTAAAAGGGGTCATGAAAAGTCATTGTCAAACAGGATTAAGGAGAATCCCAAGGCTTTTCAAATGTATATAAAGAGCAAGTGGGTAACCAGGGAAAGGGTTGTCCACTCAAGGACAGAGGAGGGAATCTATGTGTGGAGCCAGAGGAAATGGGCGAGGTACTAAATGAGTACTTTGCATCAGTATTCACCAAAGAGAAGGACTTGGTGGATGATGAGTCTAGGGAAGGGAGTGTAGATAGTCTGGGTCATGTCGATATTAAAAAGGAGGAGGTGTTGGGCGTCATGAAAAACATTAAGGTAGATAAGTCCCCAGGGCCTGATGGGATCTACCCCAGAATACTGAGGGAGGCAAGGGAGGAAATTGCTGGGGCCTTGACAGAAATCTTTGTATCCTCATTGGCTACAGGTGAGGTCCCAGAGGACTAGAGAATAGTCAATGTTGTTCCTTTGTTTAAGAAGGGAAGCAAAGATAATCCAGGAAATTATAGGCTGGTGAGCCGTACGTCAGTGGTAGGGAAATTATGAGAGAGGATTCTTCGGGACAGGATTTACTCCCATTTGGAAACAAATGAACATATTAGCGAGAGGCAGCATGGTTTTGTGAAGGGGAGGTCATGTCTCACTAACATGATTGAGTTTTCTGAGGAAGTGATGAAGATGATTGATGAAGGAAGGGCAGTGGATGTTATCTATATGGACTTCAGTAAAGCCTTTGACAAGGTCCCTCATGACAGACTGGTAGAAAAGGTGAAGTCACACAGGATCAGAGGTGAGCTGGCAAGATTGATACAGAACTGGCTCGGTCATAGAAGACAGAGGGTAGCAGTGGAAGGGTGCTTTTCTGAATGGAGGGATGTGACTAGTGGTGTTCCGCAGGGATCAGTGCTGGGACCTTTTCTGTTTGCAGTATATATAAATGATTTGGAGGAAAATGTAGCTGGTCTGATTAGTAAGTTTGTGAATGACACAAAGGTTGGTGGAGTTGCGGATAGTGATGAGGATTGTCAGAGGATACAGCAGGATATAGATCGGTTGGAGACTTGGGTGGAGAAATGGCAGATGGAGTTTAATCCGGACAAATGTGAGGTATTGCATTTTGGAAGGTCTAATACAAGTGGGAAGTATACAGTAAATGGCAGAACCCTTAGGAGTATTGACAGGCAGAGAGATCTGGGCGTACACGTCCATAGGTCACTGAAAGTGGCAACGCAGGTGGATAAGGTAGTCAAGAAGGCATACGGCATGCTTGCTTTCATCGGTCGGGGCATAGAGTATAAAAATTGGCAAGTCATGCTGTAGCTGTACAGAACTTTAGTTTGGCCACACTTAGAATATTGCATGCAATTCTGGTCGCCACACTACCAGAAGGACGTGGAGGCTTTGGAGAGGGTACAGAGGAGGTTTACCAGGATGTTGCCTGGTCTGGAGGGCATTAGCTATGAGGAGAGGTTGGATAAACTCGGATTGTTTTCACTGGAATGACGGAGGTGGAGGGGCGACATGATAGAGGTTTACAAAGTTATGCGTGGCATGGACAGAGTGGATAGTCAGAAGCTTTTTCCCAGGATGGAAGAGTCAGTTACTAGGGGAGATAGGTTTTAGGTGCGAGGGGCAAAGTTTAGAGGGGATGTGCGAGGCAAGTTCTTTACACAGAGGGTGGTGAGTGCCTGGAACTTGCTGCCGCATGTCACTTTCAATCTTAACATGGAATTCAGTTGTATTATGGTCACTATTTCCCAACGGATCTTTTACTATGAAATTACTAATCAACCCTGCCTCACTACGCAATACTAGATCTAAAATAACTTTATCCCGAATTGGTTCCACAACATATTGCTCCAGCAAACAGTCACAAAAACATTCCACAAACTCATCTTCTGGACCACCCATGCCAATTTGATTGGCCCAGTCCATATGAAGATTAAAATCCCTCACAATTATTACATTGCCATTGTTACAAACTTCTGTAATTTCTTGTTTAATTCTCTGTTCAATGGTATAACTACATTTAGGGGGTTTGTAAACTACTCACGCCAGTATTTTCTAACTCTTGCTTTTCCTAATCTCCACCCATAAGGATTATACTTCCTGATCTTCTGAGTCAAGGCCCTTTCTCATTATGTCCTTATGTCATCATTTACTATCAGGGCTACTCCTCCTCCTTTTCCATTCTGTCTCTCTTTATGAAATATTGTGTACCTGGAATAGATATTTCCCAACCTTGGTCACCTAGTAACCACGTCTCTGTATTGGTGATTAGATCTAAACCATTTCTGTTTGTGCTACTGGTTCATCTACCTTTCTCTGAATGCACAAAGCATCCACAACAAGAACTCACTGATGCACAATTTTTAAAATCTGTCCCTTCCTGTCTTACCCTGCTTGTCTTTACCCATATTGCTAGACTGTTCTATTGCTTCGACTTTTCTCTTTGGATTTCTAAATCTCCCTTCACCCGAAGCCTCCCCCACCTCTGTTAGTTTAAAGCCCTGTCCACAGCCCTAGTTATATGATTCACCAGGGCACTGATCCCAGCCCAGTTTAGGTGGAGCCCATCCCAACGGAACAGCTCCCGCTTTCCCAAGCACTGGTTCCAGTGCCCTATGAATCAAAAGCCTTTCTTCCCACACTATTGTGAGCCACATGTTTAATTCTCTAATCTGCTTGACCCTATGCCAATTGACGCATGGCTCCAGTAACAATCCAAGGATGATTAACTTTGAGGTCCTGCATTTTAATTTGGACCTTAACTCCTCAAAACTCTCTCAGTAGAACATCATTCCTAATCCTACTTCTGTCATTGGTTCCTACATGGACCATGACAAGTGGATCCTCCCCCATCCACTCCAAGTTTGTTGCCAGCTGTGAGGAGATGTCCTTAATCCTGGCACCGGGCAGGCAACAGAACCTCTAAAGCTCCTGGTCGCAGCTGCAAAGAACAGTATCTATCTCCATGAATCTACTGTCTCCTATCACTACCACATTCCTTTTCACTCTCCCCAATTAATGGCATCCTGCACCATGGGACCATGGTCAGTTTGCAAAGTAAGTGGACATGACTGAGTGCAGCTCAAGAAAGACTTTGAGCTTGGGAATTTGGTAAAAGTGGGAATGCAATCCATTGAGAGAGGAGGTGCTGTTCTGACCTTATGCAAAAAAGGAGTGGTCTGAGACATGGAGTTGGAGACCAGCAGTGAGACGAGGGAACTGAAGCCCGGCAGCATTAGTTAGGTGAGCAGGCAGGTGATTGGTTGAAGAGTTTTAAGTTTGTTTTTCCTCTCTAAATGGGGGCAGTAGTTTAACTGGTATTGGGAGATATAAGTATTGCATTAAATTTACAGCTGCAGCGGTAGATTAGAAAAGAGCGGGCCTGTGAGGGAGAAAAGCCAAAGCAGCAGACTAGAAAAGAGACAATGTGTGGGTTCAGAGCTGACTGACAGCGTTCTAAAGAAAATCAAGTGTGACATCACTGGGAAGCAGCTAAGTGATTGGTTGGTGATTTTTTTTCCCCCTTTTATTCGCTACCTTTGAAGAAGAAATAGTTTGAGCTGAAGGCCTGCTCGGGTATACAATTTAAACCCAACCTGGACCCGACCCGCTCACATCTAACCCGAACCCGACCCGGACACGATTCCTTTGTTTTTTTTCCCGCACCTGACCCGACCCGACCCGACTCGACTACTGGAAATTAATGACGTTTACTCTTACTCTAACTTCCCTTTCCCTCCCTGAACAAAAGGCAGCACTGCCACTATGTCTGACCCAACCCGGGCCTGAATGCCAGACCCGGTAGAGCAACCCAACCTGACCCGAACCCGACACATGTCATCAGGTCCCGTCAGGTCCGGGTCGGGTAGCCATGCTCTAGTTCGAGCACAAAGTATATTCCCAGGAAGGGGAAAGGTAGGGCAAACAAATCCAGAGCTCCCTGGGTGACAAAATATAGAGATGAAGATGAAGGAGAAAAATTGTGCTTATGACAAATGCCAGGTGGATAATGCAACTGAGAACCAGGCTGAATATAGAAGGTTTAGACGGGAAGTGAAAAAGCAAATAAGAGAAGCAAAGAGAGAGCATGAAAAAAAAGAGATGGGCAGTTTATATAAGTGGAAATCCAAAAGTCTTCTATGGGCATATAAACAGTAAAAGGGTGGCAAAATGAGAAGTGGGGCTGATTAGGGACCAAAAAGGAGATTTATGCATGTAGGCAGGGGGCATGGCTGAGGTATTAAATGAATACTTTTCATCTGTCTTTACAAGGAAAATGCTGCACAGGTCCTGGGGAAAGAGGAGGTAATTCAGACACTTGAAGGGTTTAAAATTGATAAGGAGGAGGTACTGGATAAGCGTTAAAAACAAAAATTGCTGGAAATAGTCAGGAGGTCTGGCAGCATCTGTGGAGAGAGAACCAGAGTTAACCTTTCAGTGACCTTTCATCAGAACTGGTATTAGATAAGCTGTCTGTACTGAAAGTGGATAAGGCACCAGGACCAGATGGGATGCATCCAAGGACACTGAGGGAAGTGAGAGTGGAAATTGCGGAGGCACTGAAAAATAATTTTCCAGTCTTCCTTAGATTCAGAGGTGGTGCCAGAGAACTGGAGAATTGCAAATGTTACCTTTTTTTTGAACAAGGGTGCCAAGATAAGCCCAGCAACGACAGGCCAGTCAGTTTAACCTCGGTGGTGGGAATGCCTCAAAAATGATAACTTGGGACAAAATTAATGTGGGTTAATTAGGGCAAATCGTGTTTCACTAACTTGCTGGAGCTTTTTGAGGAGGTAACAGAGATGGTTGATAGGGCAATGCTGTTGATGTGGTGTACATGGAATTCTAAAAACCATTTGATAAAGTGCCACACAACTGACTTGTGAGCAAACTTGTAGCTCGTGGAATAAAAGGGACGGTAGCAACATGGATATGAAATTGGCTGAGTGACAGGAAACAGAGAGTAGTGGTTAATGAATATTTTTCAGACTGGAGGAAGGTTTGTTGTGGTTTTCTGCAGGGGTCAGTGTTGGGACCCTTACTCTTCCTGATGTATATTAATGACCTAGACCTTGGTGTACAAGACACAATTTCAGAATTTGCAGATGATACAAACTTGGAAACATTGTGAACTTTAAGGAGGATAGTTTAGAATTAGGATATAGGCTGGTGGAATGAACAGACAAGTGGCAGATGAGGTTTAATGTGGAGGAGTGTGAAATGATTCATTTAGGTAGGAAGAATGCAGAAAGACAATATAAATAAAGGATGCAATTCTAAAGGGGGTGCAGGAGCAGAGGGACCTGGATGTACATGTGCAGAAATCATTGAAGGTGGCAGGGCAGGTTGAAAGAGTGGTTAATAGAGTGTACAGTAACCTAAGCTTTATTAATAGAGGCATAGAGAACAAAACCAAGGAAGCTACCTTAAACTTGTATAAAACATTAGTTCAGCCTCAACAGGAGTATTGTGTCCAGCTCTGGGCACCACGGGCTGCATTTTACTGATGCCTCGACATCCGGTTTCATGGCGGGGGGGAGGAGGGGCCAGAAAATGCCTTCAGGAGAGGCCCGCCACGCACCCCAACACTGGGAGGGCCCAGCCCAATATTACTGGCGGAGCTGAGGCCTCGTGGAGGCCCCTCCCCCTCCATCGCTCGGTGACACGATCCCAATTTTAATATTTAAATAAATTAAAACGATTGATTTAATTAAGCTCATGTCACCATCTGATGTCCTGTTGTGAGCTTTAGCCTGGCAGCTGGCGTTCCCATGCCTTCAGATCCCCGTCCAGGGAAACGAGGCACCACATTGGTCGGGGGGAGGGGGGCGGGGGTGGGGGTTTATCAGTGTGGTGGGAGTGGGGGAGGGGATCACATTAACGTCATTGGTGTAGGGGATGGTGGGAAGGGGTGTTGTTGAAAGTTTGTGCGGTTTGGGGGGTGATGGGGAAGGTCAGATGGTAAAGGTAAGTGTTTTGGGGAGGAAGGGCAAATAATTAATTTACTTCTTATTGGTGGGAGAGGGGGGCAAAAGAGATGTATTTATTTATTTTAATTTAATGTACCTTTAAATATTTAAATGAGCCAGTAGGGCTGAGAGCCCTTTAAAAATGGTATCAGCGCCTGCACACAAGCAGCTGACTCCATTGCCAGGGAAGGAGATCCTGCCTCCTCCATGTGATTGTGGTGGGGGCAGCCCGTCCCAGGGATGCAAATGAGCTGCCGCACATAAGATTACGGCAGTTCTCTGACGGTGCAGACGGCCACCATTTCTTCATCTCAGATTGGAGAAGTTGGGACTGTTTTCCCGGGAGAAAGTGGAGAGGAGATTTGAAAGAGGGGTGCAGTTCAGACTCCAGCTCAGCAACTCTGAGCCAAGGTTGCTGCAGCTGCAGACACATGCCACACAGATGGTTGTCCAGGACTGCAATGCATTTCACAGCTTCCCACATGTTGCAGTCACAGCACATCACCATCCCTGCCGGGTCTGTCTAATCCTAGTTATGAATTTACTCAGCTAAAGTCAGGCAAGTTAGAATCCCCAGCTTGCAGACAAAGGAACAGTCACCAGCTACTGGAAGTTGACGAAAAAGATATAAAAATCAACACATTTTCCCTCCTGTGCCAAATTCCCACCTGCACTAACATCCCAATATAACACTTTGTCAGCAGCTTTCTCTGTGCAATAACAAAACCTGTCTACTTCTCTCGAGAGCTGACTCACACCCAAGATGCAACTGCTATCGCACTTGCTGCTACAGTAATTAACACCTATGCAGGTAATCACTTTCAGTTGATTGACAGATAACTGCCACTGCCAAACAGTTTCTGTTAACTCGGCTTCTTAACCAGCTTGCAGTTTTCAAGTTCGAAGTCAGAGGGCTGGATTTTACATTTCGGCCGACATGGTCAATGGCAATTCTGCCCGCGCGGACCGCACGTCGCAGAGTCATAGCGATATCAAAAGCAGCGGCTCATTTAAATGGTCGGGGTGGACTGCACGCTCCCCCTCCCCGATGATGTGGAGGGGGAGGACGATCTGCCCCTGGCTATGGCATCAGGCGCCACTGCCCGGGCGCCGACGCTGTGTTTAAAGGTCTTTGAGCCTATATTGCAATTTAAAATTTAAAGGGACATTGTTTTTAAAAAATTAAATAACTTGATCCAGACCCTCTCCCACCGCCACAATAACCATCGAATTAAATGCCTGTCCTGTCCACCCCACCCCCAAAACACTTCCCTGGTATACCTGACTTGCCCCCCCACAAAATTCATAAACTTTAAACTTTACCCTTTACCACCAGTCCCTACACCAATTAAATTACTCTGATGCTGCTCCACCCCCCTCCCACACAGAGAAACTTACCTGCTCCCCCCTCCCCACCAATGTTCCACCTCGGATCTGCGGACAGAGATCCGAAGGCATGGGCGTGCTGTCCAGCGGCACCAATATCGGAGTTGGATGGGCGGTGGGAGCAGGTAAGTAATTCATTCATTTATTTGCATTTTTCTACATAATGCAGATTTTGCTCCCATCACCGAGTGCCGAAGGGGCTGCCATGAGGCCTCACCGCCACCGACAATATTGGGCCGGACCTCTGCCAGATGCATTTTCCAGCCCCACCCCCCGCCTTGACCCCTGATGTCGGTGGGGGGGATGGTGGCTGGAAAATCCAGCCCAGAGTCTGAGTGTTTATCTAAATTATCGTTTGAGAAAGACTTACCAGAGAGATCCCACCTGCACCAAATTCCTGACATAGCACTCAGTTCTCGAAGCACTAAATCCACTTAATCAGTAATAAATCCAATAAGGAATTCAGGAGAAACTTTACCCACAGAGTGGTAAGAAAGTGGAATTCGCTATTGCATGGAGTGATTCAGGTGAATGGTACAGATGCATTTAAGGGAAAGCCATATAAACACGTGAGGGAAAAAGGAATGGAAGGATGTGCTGATTGGGTGAGCTAAAGTGGGGTTCCTTATCTGAGGAAGGATGTTCTTGTTATAGAGAGAGTGCAGAGAAGGTTAACCAGACTGATTCCTGGGATGGCGGGACTGACGTATGAGGAGAGATTGAGTCATTTTTTAAAAATTCATTCATGGGATGTAGGCGTCACTGGCCAGGCCAGCATTTATTGCCCATTCGTAATTGCCCTTGAGAAGGTGGTGGTGAGCTGCCTTCTTGAACCGCTGCAGTCCATTTGGGGTAGGTACACCCACAGTGCTGTTAGGAAGGGAGTTCCAGGATTTTGACCCAGCGACAGTGAAGGAATGGTGATATTTAGGGCAATATTTAGGGCGGCACGGTGGCACAGTGGTTAGTACTGCAGCCTCACAGCTCAGGGACCCGGGTTCAATTCTGGGTACTGCCTGTGTGGAGTTTGCAAGTTCTCCCTGTGACTGCGTGGGTTTTCGTCGGGTGCTCCGGTTTCCTCCCACAGCCAAAGACTTGCAGGTGATAGGTAAATTGGCCATTGTAAATTGCTCCTAGTGCAGGTAGTTGGTAGGGAATATGGGATTACTGTAGGGTTAGTATAAATGGCGCACTGACACGGAACACAAAAGTCCGAGTGTATCAGGCCTGTGTCCTCAGTACCTTGCTCTACGGCAGTGAGGCCTGGACAACGTATGCCAGCCAAGAGCGACGTCTCAATTCATTCCATCTTCGCTGCCTTCGGAGAATACTTGGCATCAGGTGGCAGGACTATATCTCCAACACAGAAGTCCTTGAAGCGGCCAACATCCCCAGCTTATACACACTACTGAGTCAGCGGCGCTTGAGATGGCTTGGCCATGTGAGCCGCATGGAAGATGGCAGGATCCCCAAAGACACATTGTACAGTGAGCTCGCCACTGGTATCAGACCCACCGGCCGTCCATGTCTCCGCTATAAAGACGTCTGCAAACGCGACATGAAATCGTGTGACATTGATCACAAGTCGTGGGAGTCAGTTGCCAGCATTCGCCAGAGCTGGCGGGCAGCCATAAAGACAGGGCTAAATTGTGGCGAGTCGAAGAGACTTAGTAGTTGGCAGGAAAAAAGACAGAGGCGCAAGGGGAGAGCCAACTGTGTAACAGCCCCGACAAACAAATTTCTCTGCAGCACCTGTGGAAGAGCCTGTCACTCCAGAATTGGCCTTTATAGCCACTCCAGGCGCTGCTTCACAAACCACTGACCACCTCCAGGCGCGTATCCATTGTCTCTCGAGATAAGGAGGCCCAAAAGAAAGAAAGAAAGTATAAATGGATGGTTCTTGGTCGGCACAGACTCGGTGTGCCGAAGGGCCTATTTCAGTGCTGTATATTTAGATATAAAATAAAAATATAGTTCCAAGTCAGGATGGTGTGTGACTTGGAGGGGAACTTGCAGGTGGTTGTGTTCCCATGTATTTGCTGCCCTTGTCCTTCTAGTTGGTAGAGGTTGTGGGTTTGGAAGGTGCTGTCGAAGGAGCCTTGGTGCATTGCTGCAGTGCATCTTGTAGATGGTATACACTGCTGCTACTGTGCGTCAGTGGTGGAGGGAGTGAACGTTTGTAGATGGGGTGCTAACCAAGTGGGCTGCTTTGTCCTGGATGGTGTCAAGCTTCTTGAGTGTTGTTGGAGCTGCATTGTATTCACTGGAGTTCAGAAGAGTGAGGGGGTATCTCATAGAAACCTATAACATTTTGACAGAGTAGAAGCAGGAAGGATGTTCCCGATGGTGGGGGGAGTCCAGAACCAGGGGTCATAGTCTAAGGGTACAGGGTAAACCTTTCAGGACTGAGGTGAGGAAAAATTTCTTCACCCAGAGAGTGGTGAGCTTGTGGAATTTGCTACCACAGAAAGCAGTTGAGGCCAAAACATTGTATGTTTTCAAGAAGGAGTTAGATATAGCTCTTGGGGCGAAAGGGATTAAAGGATATGGGGTGAAAGCGGGAACAGGTTACTGAGTTGGATGATCAGCCATGATCGTAATGAATGGTGGAGCAGGCCCGAAGGGCCGAATGGCCTACTCCTGCTCCTATTTTCTATGGAAAAGGATCAGTATCAAAGAGCTGGCACAGCACAATGCACTAACTAGCCTCTTTCTGTGTTGTATCACTCTGTGAATCTCTGATTCTAATCATACAGCACAGGAGGAGGCCATTCAGTCCATCATGCTTGTGTTGACTATTTAAAAGCGCTATCAAATTAGTTCCACTCTCCCTGATATGTTCCTATGTTCCTATTACTCAGAGGGTTCTGAATCTTTGGAATTCTCTACCCCAGAGGGCTGTGTAAGCTCAGTCATTGGGTATGTTTAAAGTAGAAATTGACAGATTTCTAAATACAAATGACATTAAGGGATACGGGGATAATGTGGGAAAAAGGCATTGAAGTGGATGATCAGCCATGATTATATTGAATGGTGGAACAGGCTTGATGGGCTGAATGGCCTACTCCTGTTCCTATGCTCCTATGCTCTTTCCCCATAGTTCTGCAAATTTCTCCTTTTCTAGTATTTATTCAATTCCCTTTTGAAAGTTACTATTGAATCTGCTCTTTCAGGCAGTGAATTCCAGATCACAACAACTCACTGTGTAAGTAAAACTTTGGAAATTATCTTAAATCTGTGTTCTTTGTTTACTAACTCTCTGCCAGTAGAACCAGTTTCTCCCTATCTACTCTCTCAAAACCCTTCAGTCTGAGCCAAAACTTTTCTTCTGGTCTAATCTCGCTCTCCTGCACTTTCCCCCTTGCCATGTACATATTATTTATTCCTTTTTCTCAAGTAACTATCTAAGTTCATTTAGTCTCTGTTTCAATGATGGATTGTGGTTGAGAATTCTACACTCTAGCCACCCTCTGTCAAAACACTCTTTATCCAACCTCCCGTTTAATTCTTTTCATGCTTCATTTTTTTCCCATCTTACTGTCTCACTGGTCAGTGGATGGGATGGTCAAGAATTTCCTCAGAGTCTGTACTTTGCTAAAGGTGTGACAGAAACTTGGGAAGCTGTAATATTCTGATAATAATAAGTCTTTTGTCGATCTGCTCTAATACTGGAACCATCTATTAAACGTCTAAGAAGCTTTATCATTGGCTGTGAAAAAGCACATTTTTCGTTCAGAGTGAGACCTGCTTCTTCCAATCTTCGTAGTACTTCTCTCACTCTAGTATCATGTTCTTTTTGATTGGCTCCAGGGATTCGGACATCATCCATATGGCAAATAATTCCGTGTAATCCTTCCAGAATCCTCAACATGGTCCTTTGAAAGATCTCCGGTGCTCATGTTATTCCAGATGGTAATCTGTTAAAACAGAATCTTCCAAATGGTCTTATAAATGTTGTTAGAAGCTTCGATTCCTCGTCTAAGGGGAATTGCCAAAATCCATTGTTAGCGTCCAGTTTGGTAAAGATTGAGCTCCTCCCTAGCTTTGCCAAACTCTCACCTACTGATCTCATTGAATGTATTCCTCTTCCCACTGCCTTGTTCAGTTGTGTGAGGTCAACACAAATTCCAAGTGAACTGTTAGGTTTCTTCACTGGAACCATACCTGAGAACCATCCTGTAGGTTTTATTACAAGTGAAATGACTCCTTGTTTTCTCATCAATTCAATTTCCTATTTTTACTTTTTCTAGAAGTGGATGTGGGACGTTCCTAGGTGTATAAAAACACACTGGCTCTGCTTCTTTCTTTAGAGTAATATGGTATGCTGTTTTTAACTCCCCCAGTCCTTGAAATAATTTTGGAAATTTGGCTTTAAATTTTCTGGGCTGCTCTTCCTTACATTCAAGCTCTTCCACTCTATATATTAGTTGTTAATCTATGCAAGCCTTTCTGCTTAGGAATGAACAACTTTGATTTTTAATTACATATAAGGTCTCAGGAATTTCCATTTCCTAGTAACTCAATATTGTTTTTAACTCTCCTATTACCTTCAATTCAATGCCTCCAGGCCCATATAATTGTTTACCTGTTGGTTTGAGAGTTTTCTTTCTCAGCCACAGTTCTGTGTCTGATAGTACTGACACTGCTGCTCCTGTGTCCAGTTTAAAATTAGTCTTGTTTCCTTCCACAACAACTTCTGCTGTCCAGCAATTCTCACTTGTTCCTTGGATTTCCCCTAAAAAAAGGTATTTCCACACTTTGTACATCATGTACTTCATTAACTTTTTTATTCTCTCAGAATTTCCCTTTAATTATATTCAGCGCTAGTTTTTTGCTGCAACACACTGACTGAAATTGTCCCCTCTTTTTGCATGAGAAACATTCCGTTTCTCTGGCTGGGCAGTTTTCCTGCTTGTGCCTCACTCGGCCACACCGACTTCAGTTGGTTGCAGCTACCACTAGACGCTCTTCCCGCCTTTCCTGTCTCTTACCGCCATTTTTTTCTTTCATTTTCCTTACTTATTCAGTGGAGTCTGCTACTCTCGATTGGACTTTCCCTGTCCCCTCGAATAACAAATCGGTTAAACATTCTAGCCTCTGCTTATCTGCTCAGTCGCTTTTGTTAACGTGAGATCGATCAGCCTCAACTGTAGATGATCCGAAAGGATGTCGTCTAATACACTGACCACAACCCTGTCTCTAATCAACTCTTCCCATAAGCTGCCGTATTCACAATCCTCCACGAGTTTATATGAATCATTAATAAATGAATCAATGCCGTTCCCTTTCTGCTGAATACATTTATTAAATTTGGCGTGCTCCACAATGACATTTTTTCTAACATTAAGGTAAGTCTCGAGTGCCTTAATACCTTCTTCATGTGTAGCCTTCTTTTCATCTATGCCTTGAGTAATGAGGATGTTGTCTGCACACTCCCCCATTGAATACAATAGTGTACTGACCTGCTCCTTGTCTGGTTTCTGCTCGAGACCCGATGCAGTACGATACCTTCCAAACCTCCAGAACCATTTCAGCCACAGCTCGGCTTGGTTCAGTCCAGCTACTTTTTCGAAGTTCTGTGGTAGAGGCAAAAACTTCTCCATCTTCTCTTTAGTTTACTGCTGTCACTGTATAATATTCTGATAATGATTAGGCTTCGTACAGAATATATAAGAATCTGACGGTTATAAAAGCAGAGTTTTTTGAACATGTCTTGCATCTATGGTCCCTGTACAACTCTTCACGATGTTCTGTACAGATTACATCACTTCCCGTGATGTTGCACACAGTCTATTTATATTATCTGCCCTGTACCAACACAATGCCCACTTTATTACATTATATTCCAGGAGAGTACTTATGACAAAGTTATAGCAGTGAAATGGTCACGATGACAATTAAATTCACAGCCAATTGCTCATTATTTCCTTTTTCATAAAATGTTATCATTTTGAAAGACATCAATCAGGTTGCCCCTTAACCATCCCAGTTCTAGTGCGAAACACCTAAACTGTATGGTCTAATAACTCTTTATCCCTGGTAACTCCCTCATAAATCGACACATCTCACCTATTGTTTTAATATCCTTCTATAATGAGGTGCTCATTGCTGTATTTCCTTAATGCTTTGAATAGGTTTTGGTTCAGTAAGTTCAGATTTATATCTCTTTGCTTTGGGGAGCTGGTGACAGGTGTTAAATGGATCAATTCTAATATGTTCATAATCTGAACAGGTCCCATTGGAAGGGAAAGCGTGTAAGCAACTAGGACCATATCAAGATTAATAGCGGTGATTTAAGGCAGAAGATTCTCGGCTTCGGAAATGTAATGCTTCAATTATACTCTTCACATTTCAGTGGCTAATATAATTATACAATATTACAGCTGAGAAGGAGACCATTTGGCCCATTGTGCCTGTGCCAACACTTTGAACGATCTATCCAGTTAGTCCCACTGCCCCACTTTTTCCCCAAAGTCCAAGAAATATTTCCCTTTCAAATATTTATTGAATTCTCTTCAAATGCTACTATTGAATCTGCTTCCACCATCATCTCAGTCAGTGCATAACAAAAAACAAATGCTGGAAAACCCCAGGAGCTAACTCACCATCTGGAACAATGAAAGACAGGTTATGATGTTTCAGGTGGACCCTCATCAGACATGAGGCCAAATCGTTCTGTAAAAATAAAAATAAAATAAAAATTAACAGTGCACGCTGTTATTAATGTGTAAATTGGCCAACGAGTTCAGGCGATAAGAGATAACGACATGAGTTACGAGTCTCTAGGACTTGCTGGACAATCTCCCCTGTTTGCTTCTCGCAAATGGCATCTTGCCCTTAGCTTCCCTGTTATTTTTAAGAACTTGCTGGATTTTTCTATTAATTGCCTGTGAAACTCACTGCGGAAAGTATCTATCTACTCTAGGATCCGCATTCAAAACATTAATCTGATTTTTTTCCTTGACAGGATGCTGACTGGCCTACTGTGTATTCCAGTACTTCCTGTTTTATTTCTGATATCCAGCATTTCCAGTTTTTCCTTGTATTTCAATGGTTAATTTTCAAATACAATTCAAACGAAAATCCATTTTCAAACTGCATTTTAATGGATATAAAATCAGACGTTCAGAGATCACAATTTTCTGACCATATATCCGCTCCATCAACTAGACTGCCTATTTCCACCTCCATAACATCACCCGACTTCACCCCTGCCTCAGCTCAACTGCTGCTGAAACCCTCATCCACAGTGTTGTCGCCTCTAGACTTGACTATTCCAATGTTTTCCTATTCGGCATCCAATATTCTACCCTTGGGAACTTGAACTCATCCAAAACTCTGCTGCCTGTGTCTTAACTTGCACCGAGTCCCGTTCATCAATCATCCTCATGCTCGTTCACCTACATTGGCTCCCAGTTAACCTGTGGCTCGATTTTAAAATTCTCATCCTTGTTTTCAAATTGCTGCATGGCCTCATCCGTCCCTATCTCTGTAATCTCCTGCAGCCCTATCATGCTCCACAAACTTTTTCATTTGCTTCTAGGGGAGGAGGTGGTGTAGTGCTAATGTTACTAGACCAAGTAACCTAGAGCCCAGGCTAATGTTCTGGGGCCATGGGTTTAAATCCCATGATAGCAAATGATGGAATTTAAATTCAATCATTAAATCTGGAATTTGAAAAAAAAACAAACTCATCCAGTGGTGATTGTGAGGCCATTGTTGATTGTTATAAAAGCTCATCTGGTTCACTTATGCCCTTTAGGGAAAGAAATCTGCTGTCTTTACCTGATCTGGCCTACATGTGACTCCAGACCCACAGCAATGTGGTTGGTTCCTAAATACTCCCTGAAATGGTCTAGAAAGCCACTCAGTTGTATCAGGCTGCTACAAAGTCTAAGAAAAGGAATGAAACCAGATAGACTACCCAGCATTGAACTAGGCACTGGCAATGACAACAGCAAGCCCAGGATCTGCACTGAGAGCTAGCAAGAGGAAGTTTTAAGGGTTACTTTCTATCTGAAGTCTAGTTTTCTCTTCTATTTAGCAATGACCTAAAAATTAGTCCTTAAGTTAAGAGAAGTTAAGTTTTATTCCAGCCTTAAAACAGGGGTATACATGCTCTCTCGGAGCAGCGGCAGCTCGTTACTTAGGTAGAGGGCTTAAACTGGTTATCAGAAGCTTGAATCAGTTGTTTCTCACAAAGTATAAAAACAAGCCTTCCTCAGTGCTGCTTCGTCTGTACTGAGTACTGCTTTGAGTGCACAGAGAGTAAAGTGGGAGTTTGGTGAGTTTGGGAATTCAGTGAGGGAGGTGCTCCTTTCTTTTTCTATCTTTTCTCAGCCTCCAGTAGCTGGCTCTTACTTCGGTACAGGGGAAGAAGCTGATTGGTGAGTAACTGGTAAGTTGTCCTACTTATTCTAATTGTAATAAATAGTTTTTAAAGTTACGGTATGGCAGATCATCTTGGCCAACTGGAATGCACATCCACACACACCATTAACATATTGTTTGCCTTTGCTCCATGACCTTCTAGTCAGCTATTCTGTGACCTTGTCCTATTTACACCTTCTCCTTTGTTCTCTCTTGCCCCACCCCTGCTTTACTTGCTTATAACCTTTTACATTTCTAATATTTGCCAGATCTGTAGAAGGGTCACTGACCTGAAACGTTAACTCTGCTTCTCTCTCCACAGATGCTGCCAGACCTGCTGAATATTTCCAGCATTTCTTGTTTTTATTGAAGATTTCCAGCATCTGCAGTATTTTGCTTTTATATTTTTGGAATGTACTACCTGTGGTTTGTAGGAGGTCATGGATGCATCATGTGACCCAGACAAACACATCTGCAGGAAGTGTCACCAGCTGCAGAAGCTTGAGCTCTGAGTTTTGGAACTCGAGAGGTGGTGGGATTCACTGCTGTGCATCTGCAAGGCTGAGGACTGCATGGATAAAGCATTTAGGGAGGTGGTTACACTGCAGGTTAGGAGCATGCAGGCAGAGAGGGAATGGGTGACCGCCAGGCAGTCTGAGCGAACCAGGAAGGCAGTGCAGGAGTCCCCCGAGTCTATCTTCCATTTTGGATACTGGTGAGAGCGATGGTTCCTCAGGGAAGTGCAGCCAGAGCAATGTCCGTGGCACCATTGGTGGCTCAGCTAATCAGGAGGAAGAAGAGAGGAAGAGCAATAATCACAGAATTACAGAATAATACAGTGCGGAAGAAGCCCTTCAGCCCATCGAGTCTGCACCGATGCATTAAAGACACCTGACCTGTCTACCTAATTCCATTTGCCAGCACTTGGCCCATAACCTTGAATGTTATGACGTGCCAAGTGCTCATCCAGGTACTTTTTAAAGGATGTGAGGCAACCCGCCTCTACCACCCTCCCAGGCAGGGCATTCCAGACCGTCACCACCCTCTGGGTAAAAAAGTTCTTCCTCAAATCCCCCTTAAACCTCCCGCCCCTCACCTTAAACTTGTGACTCCTCGTAACTGACCCTTCAACTAAGGGGAACAGCTGCTCCCTATCCACCCTGTCCATGCCCCTCATAATCTTGTACACCTCGATCAGGTCACCCCTCAGTCTTCTCTGCTCCAGTGAAAACAACCCAAGCCTATCCAACCTCTCTTCATAGCTTAAATGTTCCATCCCAGGCAACATCCTGGTGAATCGCCTCTGCACCCCCTCCAGTGCAATCACATCCCTCCTATAATGTGGCGACCAGAATTGCACACAGTACTCCAGCTGTGGCCTTACCAAAGTTCTATACAACTCCAACATGACCTCCCTGCTTTTATAATCTATGCCTCGACTGATAAAGGCAAGTGTCCCATATGCCTTTTTCACCACCCTATTAACCTGCCCTTCTGCCTTCAGAGATCTATGGACAAACACGGCAAGGTCCCTTTGTTCCTCGGAACATCCCAGTGTCAGGCCATTCATTGAATACTTCCATGTCACATTACTCCTTTTCAGGATTAAATTCCATCTGCCACTTTTCTGCCCATGTGACCATCCCATCTATATCTTCCTGTAACCTAAGACAGGGCGGCACAGTGGCGCAGTGGTTAGCACCGCAGCCTCACAGCTCCAGCGACCCGGGTTCAATTCTGGGTACTGCCTGTGTGGAGTTTGCAAGTTCTCCCGGTGTCTGCGTGGGTTTCCTCCGGGTGCTCCGGTTTCCTCCCACGTGCCAAAGACTTGCAGGTTGATAGGTTAATTGGCCATTATAAATTGCCCCTAGTATAGGTAGGTGGTAGGGAAATATAGGGACAGGTGGGGATGTGGTAGGAATATGGGATTAGTGTAGGATTAGTATAAATGGGTGGTTGATGGTCGGCACAGACTCGGTGGGCCGAAGGGCCTGTTTCAGTGCTGTATCTCTAAACTAAACTAAACACTCCACCTCACTGTTAACCACTCGGCCAATCTTTATGTCATCCACAAACGTACTGATCCTACCCCCACATAGTCATCTATGTCGTTTATATAAATGACAAACAATAGGGGACCCAGCACAGATCCCTGTGGTACGCCACTGGACACTGGCTTCCAGTCACTAAAACAGCCGTCTGTCATCACTCTCTGTCTCCTACAGTTAAGCCAATTTTGAATCCACCTTGTCAAGTTACCCTGTATCCCATGTGCATTTGCTTTCTTGATAAGTCTCCCATGTGGGACCTTGTCAAAGGCTTTGCTGAAATTCATGTAAACTACATCAACTGCACTACCCTCATCTACACACCTGGTCACATGCTCAAAAAATTCAATCAAATTTGTTAGGCATGACCTCCCTCTGACAAAGCCATGCTGACTATTCCTAATCAAATTTTGCCTCTCCAAATGGAGATAGATTCTCTCCTTCAGAATTTTCTCCAATAGTTTCCCTACCACTGACGTGAGACTCACTGGTCTGTAGTTCCCTGGCTTATCTCTACAACCTTTCTTAAATAGTGGGACCACATTAGCTGTTCTCCAGTCCTCTGGCACCTCCCCTTTGGCCAGAGAGGAATTAAAAATTAGGGTCAGAGCCCCTGCAATCTCCACCCTCACCTCCCACAGCATCCTGGGACACAAATCGTCCAGACCTGGAGATTTGTCCACTTTTAAGCCTTCCAAAACCTCCAATACCTTGTCACTCCCTATGACAAGTTCAATATCTACAACCTCTTTCTCTTGGGTGAAGACAGATGTGAAGTATTCGTTCAACACCCTACCAATAATGATAGGGGATTCAATAGTCAGAGGATCAGACAGGTGTTTCTGCAGCAGTAAATGTGACTCCAGGATGGTGTGTTGCCTCCCTGGTGCCAGGGTCAAGGATGTCATGGAGCGGCTGCAGGACATCCTTCTGGGGGAGGATGAACAGTAGAAGTTCTAGTCCAAGAACAGGTCAGAGGCTGGGAATTCTGTGGCGAGGAACTCACCTCCTGACTCCCCAAAGCCTGTCCACCATCTACAAGGCACAAGTCAGGAGTGTGATGGAATACTCTCCACTTGCCTAGATGGGTGCAGCTCCAACAACACTCAAGGTAGTACAGGTTGCAGGTTTGGAAGGTGCTGTCAAAGGAGCCTCAGTGAGTTGCTGCAGTGCAACTTGTAGGTAGGACACATTGCTGCCACTGTGTGCTGGTGGTAGAGGGAACAAATGTTGAAGGTGGTGGATGGGGTGCCAATCAATCGGGCTTCTTTGTCCTGGATGCTTTCGAGCTCCTTGAGTGTTGCGTTGTATATGTAGCCTGGAATTGGCAATAAGTTACGTTAGATTAGATTAGAGATACAGCACTGAAACAGGCCCTTCGGCCCACCGAGTCTGTGCCGACCATCAACCACCCATTTATACTAATCCTACACTAATCCCATATTCCTACCAAACATCCCCACCCATCCCTATATTTCCCTACCACCTACCTATACTAGTGACAATTTATAATGGTCAATTTACCTACCAACCTGCAAGTCTTTTGGCTTGTGGGAGGAAACCGGAGCACCCGGAGAAAACCCACGCAGACACAGGGAGAACTTGCAAACTCCACACAGGCAGTACCCAGAATCGAACCCGGGTCCCTGGAGCTGTGAGGCTGCAGTGCTAACCACTGCGCCACTGTGCCGCCCTTTATTGAATGAATATTTGACGTACCCATCATGGGAACACCACCACCTGCAAGCTCCCCTCCAAGTCACACACTATCCTGACTTGGAACTATATCACCGTTCCTTCACTGTCGCTGCGTCAAAATCCTGGAACTCCCTTCCTAACAGCACTGTGGGTGTACCTACCCCACATGGACTGCAGTGGTTCAAGAAGGCAGCTCAACGCCACCTTCTCAAGGGCAATTAGGGATGGGCAATAAATACCACAGACACATTCTGAGAACAAATAAAAGGACTTGTTTTCTCTCTATTTTAAGAATCATTAATCCATTTGAACTGATGAGTAACATTGTCATTAAAATAGTGAAAAGAAAAATGTTAAACATTGTAGGATAACATTATTCAAAGTAATTTACAGCCTGTCAACATAATAGGTAGGTATCAATTAATGGGAATTTTTATAAATTATTCACTTCACAGGCACTTTGCTGATATTCCAAGATTAAGCAACCAGAAATATGGGAAGCCATTATTAATTTATGTATCTAAACCACTATGACAAACCTGTTTTTCTCCTGAATTGTAGTTGCTTAAGATTTCTCATCAGCACAGATTTACTGATGAGTTGAGCAGCTATCAACTTTTGAACGGATGGATTTTCAGAGCTTTCTTAGCCTTTGTGATTGAATTGAGGATATGAGTATTATAAAAATTCAATATTTCAGACATGTTTGGAATTAGAGTTTGGATTGGAGTAGAAAGGGGAGGAAAAGGGGAGGAAGCTTTAAGGCACTAATAGGGAAAGGTAACTAAGAGGCATGTGATTAGGGGGAAGGAGAAAGCTAGGGTAGATGGAGAGGACTGGAGGCACTTTGGAACACAGAATCATAGCATGGTTACAGCACAGAAAGAGACCATTTGGCCCATCGTGTCTCTGTTGGCTCTCTGCAAGAACATGTCATCTAGTCCCACTCCCCGCTTTTTCTCTGTAACCTTGCAAATTTTTTCTCTTTTGAAAGCCTCGATTGAATCTACTTCTACCACATTCTCAGACAGTGCATTCCAGATCCTAACCACTTTCCTGTTGTCCCTGATGCTTCTTGTGCCAATCACCTTAAATCAGTGTCCCCTGGTTCTGGGTCCTTCTGCCAATGGGAACAGATTCTGGCTATCTACTCTGTCCAAATCACTCCTGATTTTGAGCAAATATCTCAAAACTTCTTTTAATCTTTTCTCCAAGGAGAACAGCCCCAGCTTCTCCAATCTATCCATGTAACTGAAGTTCCTCATCCTTGGAACCATTCTTGTGAATCATTTCTGCGCCCTCTCTATTGCCTCAACATCCTTCCCTAGGTTTGGTGTCCAGAACTGGGCACAATACTCCAGTTGAGGCCGAACCAATGTTTTACACAAGTTTATCATAACTTCCTCGTTCTTGTTCTCTATGCCCCTATTTATAAAGCCCAGGATCCCGTACACTTTATTAATTGCTTTCTCAACCTGTCCTGCAATCTGCAATGATTTGTGCACATATAACCCCAGGTCCCCCTGCTCCTGCACCTTCTTTAGAATTGTACCCTTTAATTTATATTTTCTCTCCTCATTCTTCCTACTAAAATGAATCCCTTCACACTTCTCCATTAAATTTCATCTGCCACATGTCTGCTCATTCCACCATCCTGTTCATGCCCTCTTGAAGTTTATCAATATCCTCCTCACAGTTCACAATACTTCCAAGTTTTATGTTATCTGCAAATTTTTAAATTGTGCCCCACACACCCAAGTCTTGGTCGTTAATATAAACCAAGAAAAGCAGTAGTCCCAAAACCGACCCCTGTCTGAAAAACAACCATTCACAACTACTCTCTGTTTCCTACAGATGCCAAGAAAATTGCCAAGATTTGGAAAAGGTGGAGCAATTATAGAGGCATGAATAAGGCTCAGTGAAGATTAGAAGCATGGAACTGTTCAGGAGATTCATTAGGATATGAAATAGTTAGATGGGGGAAACCTGAAGACGCATTGCAGACAGGAAGAGGGGAAGACCTGTCCCATTGAGTTCATATCATTCTCAAAACTCATTTGAAATTTTTTGTAAGTAGTCAGTTAGATTGTTGACTGAAACACGACCCTTAAAAGGATAATATGGCCATACAAAAGTTAACATCTGCAACATTGGGATGGTCGATTCTATTGTTAAACTCTGTGTATGTTTGTGACATGTAGATGGAGGGAGAAGAATTAAAAATGAGACAGTAATGTGTAGGGAAGTTTCTTAGGATTTTCAAAGTTTTCTACAGCAGCAGTCACTTTCAGCATTTCTTTTAGTTATTAGCAACCCCACAGAGTACTGAAGATGGAATAACATTTTTAATTATTCTGTGAGATAATTTTCTGAGCTTATACTTCTGGGGAGGAATTTGCTCACTGAGAACACAAGTAAGGTAATGAGGACATATATCATCCAATCAGTAATGTTCAGGGAACCGTATCCTGGTTGATTAGAAGCAACAATAATGCTCCACTTCAATTACTGACAAATCCAGTCTCAGAATCAGTTGCTGAGTTGGTTTCCTGTTACCTTCACCATAATTTTTATCTTCGGATTACCTTCTCCTCGATGGGCTGCAACTGGGCTCAAGAAACCCGCCTGCCCTTTATGATTGGGAAGGGCACCGACACCTGATCATGCACGAGTTCCCCAATTAGATGTCAACCCAGTTTTCAGAGCCAAAGTCATGCTCTCCACTTGCTGAGCTGTCTGGAGCAGCACTCAAATCCAATGCAGCAACAACAACTTTCATTTTTATAATGCATTTAACATAGTAAAATGTCCCAAAGTACTTCACAGGACCATTTGCAGACGAAATTTGACTCCGAGCCACATATGGCGGTATTAAGACAGGTGACCAAAAACTTGTCTTAAAGGAGCAGAGAGAGGTGGATAGGTAGAGAGGGTTAGGGAAGGAATGTCAGCACTTGGGGCCTCACCAGCTGAAAGTACAAATGCCAGTGATCCTCCTGACCCAGAGATGGAAATACTACTCTCAAGACTATGGTCACTCCATCCTTTTGTGTCATTTGTTCATAGGATATGGGCATCTCTGGCAAGGCCAGCATTTTTTGCCCATTCCTAATTGCCCTTGAGAAGGTGGTGGTGAGCTGCTTTCTTGAACCACTGCAATCCTTGGGGTGTTGGTACACCAACAGTGCTGTGAGGAATGGAGTTTCAGATTTTTGACCCAGTGACAGTGAAGGAACGGCGATATAGTTCCAAGTCAGGATGGTGTGTGGCTTGGAGGGGAACTTGCAGGTGGTGGTGTTCCCATGCATCTGGTGCTCTTGTTCTTCTAGGTGGTAGAGGTTACAGGTTTGGAAGGTGCTGTTGAAGGAGCCTTGGTGAGTTGCTGCAGTGCATCTTGTAGATGGTACACACTGCTGCCACTGTGCATTGGTGGTGGAGGGAGTGAATGTTGAAGGTGGTAAATGGGGTGCCAATCAAGTGGACTGCTTTTTCATAGAAACATAGAACATAGAAAATAGGAGCGGGAGTAGGTTATTATGATCAGGGTGATCATCCAACTCAGTAACCTGTTCCCGCTTTCGCCCCATACCCTTTGATCCCTTTAGACCCAAGAGCTATATCTAACTCCTTCTTGAAAACATACAATGTTTTGGCCTCAACTGCTTTCTGTGGTAGCGAATTCCACATGCTCACCACTCTCTGGGTGAAGAAATTTCTCCTCATCTCAGTCCTGAAAGGTTTACCCCGTATCCTTAGACTATGATCCCTGGTTCTGGACTCCCCCACCATCGGGAACATCCTTCCTGCATCTACCCTGTCAAGTCCTCTTAGAATTCTATAGGTTTCTATGAGATCCCCCCTCACTCTTCTGAACTCCAGCAAATATAATCCTAACCGACCCAATCTCTCCTCATACGTCAGTCCCGCCATCCCAGGAATCAGCCTGATAAACCTTTGCTGCACTCCCTCTATAGCAAGAACATCCTTCCTCAGATAAGGAGACCAAAACTGCAATATTCCAGGTGTGGCCTTACCAAGACCCTGTATAATTGCACCAAGACATCCCTGCTCCTGTACTCGAATCCTCTCGCTATGAAGGCCAACATACCATTTGCCTTTTTTACCGCCTGTTGCACCTGCATGCTTACCTTCAGCGACTGGTGTACGAGAACACCCAGGTCTCACTGCATATTCCCCTCTTTCAGTTTATAGCTATTCAGATAACAATCTGCCTTCCTGTTTTTGCTACCAAAGTGGATAACCTCACATTTATCCACATTATACTGCATCTGCCATGCATTAGCCCACACACTCAACTTGTGCAAATCAGCCTGAAGCCTCTCTGCATCCTCCTCACAACTCACCCTCCCACCCAGTTTTGTGTCATCTGCAAATTTGGAGACATTACATTTAGTTCCCTCATCTAAATCATGAATGTATATTGTGAATAGCTGGGGTCCTAGCACTGATCCCTGCGGTACCCCACTAGTCACTGCCTGCCATTCGGAAAAAGACCCAATTATCCCTACTCTTTGTTTCCTGTCTGCCAACCAATTTCTATCCATCGCAATACACTACCCCCAATCCCATGCGCTTTAATTTTACATGCTAATCTCTTATGTGGGACTTTGTCAAAAGCCTTCTGAAAGTCCAAATAAACTACGTTCACTAGCTCCCCCTCATCAACTCTACTAGTTACATCCTCGAAGAATTCTAGTAGATTTTCCAAGCATGATTTCCCTTTCTTAAATCCATGCTGACTCTACCCGATTCTACCACTGTTCTCGAAGTGCTCTGCTATAAAATCTTTGATAATGGACTTGAGAATTTTCCCCACTACCGACATCAGGCTGACTGGTCTGTAATTCCCTGCTTTCTCTCTACCTCCCTTTTTAAATAGTGAGGTTATATTAGCTACCCTCCAATCTGTAGGAACTGTTCCAGAGTCTATAGAATCTTGGAAGATGACCACCAATGCATCTACTATTTCTAGGGCCACTTCCTTAAGTACTCTGGGATGCATACCATCAGGCCCTGGGGATTTATCGGCCTTCAATCCCATCAATTTCCCCAACACCATTTCTCTACTAATACTGATTTTTTTCAGTTCCTCTCTCTCACTAAGCCCTGTGTTCCCCAACATTTCTGGTATGATATTTGTTTGTGAAGGCAGAACCAAAGTATGCATTTAGTTGGTCAGCCATTTCTTTATTCCCCATAATACATACCCCTGTTTCTGACTGTAAGGGATCTACATTTGTCTTCACCAATCTTTTTCTCTTCACATACCTGTAGAAAGTTTTACAGTCAGTTTTTATGTTCCCCGCAAGCTTGCTCTCGAACTCTATTTTCCCCTTCTTAATTAATCCCTTGGTCCTCCTTTGCTGAATTCTAAACTGCTCCCAATCCTCAGGTCTGTTGTTTATTCTGGCAAATTTATATGCCTCTTCCTTGGATCTAATGCTATCTCTAATTTCCCTTGTAAGCCATGATTTAGCTACCTTTCCCGTTTTACTTTTGCGCCAGACAGGGATAAACAATTGTTGCAGTTCATCCATGCACTCTTTAAATGTTTGCCATTGCCTATCCACCATCATCCCTTTAAGTAACATTTCCCAATCCGTCATGGCCAACTCGTGCCTCATACCTTCGTAGTTTCCTTTACTAAGATTCAGGACCCTAGTCTCAGAATCAACTACGTCACTCTCCATCTCGATGAAGAATTCTATCATATTATGGTCGCTCATCCCCAAGGGGTCTTGCATAACTAGATTGTCAATTATTCCTCTTTCATTACACAATACCCAGTCTAGGATGGCCTGTTCTCTAGTTGGTTCCTCAACGTATTGGTCCAAAAAACCATCCCGTATACACTCCAATAATTCCTCCTCTACGATATTGTGACTAATTTGATTTGCCCAATCCATATGCAGATTAAAATCACCAATAATTACAGATGTCCCTTTATCACATGCATCTCTAATTTCCTGTTTAATGCCAATCCCAACATCACCACTACAGTTTGGGGGTCTATATACAACCCCCACTAACGTTTTTTGCCCCTTAGTGTTTCTCAGCTCTACCCATACAAATTCCACATCTTCAGAGCTAATATGTTTCCTCACTATTGCGTTAATTTCCTCTTTAACCAGCAATGCAACTCCACCACCTTTTGCTTTTTGTCTATCCTTCCTAAATACTGAATATCCCGGGATGTTCATTTCCCATCCCTGGTCACCTTGCAGCCATGTCTCCGTAATCCCGACTATATCATACCCGTTTACATCTATTTGCGCGATTAATTCATCCACTTTATTGCAAATGCTCCGCGTGTTAAGGCACAAAGCCTTAAGGCTTGTCATTTTAGCATTACTTGTCCTCTTCCCAATATTTTTCACTGTGTCCCTGTTTGATTCTGGCCCTTGATTTCTCTGCCTATCACTTTTCTTATTCCCCTTACTGTCTTTTGTTCTTGTCTTTGATCCCCCCCTCCTCTGACTCCTTGCAAAGGTTCCCATCCCCCTGCCATTTTAGTTTAAACACTCCCCAACCACTCTAGCAAATACTCCCCCTAGGACATCAGTCCCGGTCCTGCCCAGGTGTAACCTATCCAGTTTGTACTGGTCCCACCTCCCCCAGAACTGGTCCCAATGTCCCAGGGATCTAAAACCCTCCCCCTCACACCATCTCTTCAGCCACGTATTCATCCGATATATCCTGCTATTTCTACTCTGACTAGCACGTGGCACTGGTAGTAATCCTGAGATCACTACCTTTGAGGTCCTACTTTTCAACTTACTTCCTAGCTCCCTATATTCTGCTTTTAGGACCTGATCCTTTTTTTTAACCTATGTCGTTTGTACCAATGTGTACCACGACCACTGGCTGTTCACCTTCCCCCTTCAGATTGTCCTGTAACCGCTCTGAGACATCCTTGGCCCTATCACCATGGAGACAACATATCATCCTGGAGTCATGTTTGCGGCCACAGAAACGCCTGTCTATTCCCCTTACAATTGAATCCCCTATAACTATCGCATTCCCTCACTTTTTACTCCTCCCCTGTGCAGCAGAGCCAACCATGGTGCAACAAATTGGGCTGTTGCTGCTTTCCCCTGAGAGGCCATTCCCCCCAACAGTATCCAAAGCAGTATACCTGTTTTGCAGGGGAATAGCCACAGGAGATTCCTGAACTGCCTGCCTAGTCCTCTTGCTCTGCCTGGTGGTCACCCATTCCCTTCCTGCCTGTGGGGTCTGAGCCTGCGGTGTGACCACCTCTCTATACGTGCTATCCACGATAAGCTCCGCCTCGTGGATGCTCCACAGTGTCCCCAGCTGCCGCTCCTGCTCCGAAACCTGGGCTTCCAGGAGCTGCAGCTGGAGACACTTCCTGCACACATGCTGGTCCCGGGCACTGGAAATGTTCCCGGCTTCCCACATGGAGCACGAGGAGCACACCACGGCTTTGAGCTCTCCTACCATGACTTAACCCTTTAAATTAAATTAAACCTTCTGGAAGATCTGAATGTCCAATAATATCAGTTACTCTAGGGCCCTTCTTCCCTGGTCCTCGTTACTTCAGAACTCCCTGATAAAAACACTACTTACTATATTTGAAAGAAACTTTAAACTTTTCTTATCTCCTTACTTTACTCTCCACTTGCCTGGATGGTGTCGAGCTTCTTGAGTGTTGTTGGAGTCGCACTCATCCAGGCAAGTGGAGAGTATTCCAGCATCTGTGGAAAGAGAAGCAGAGTTAACGTTTCGGGTCAGTGACCCTTCATCGATGAAGGGTCACTGACCCGAAACGTTAACTCTGCTTCTCTTTCCACAGATGCTGCCAGACCTGCTGAGTGGTTCCAGCATTTCTTGTTTTTATTTCAGATTTCCAGCATCCGCAGTATTTTGCTTTTATTATATTGGAGAGTATTCCATCCTGACTTGTGCCTTGTCCAGCCATGAGTGTCCCACAGGATATCAACCCAGTATTTAGAGACTGTATTCCACTCCTCACTCTCTGGGGCTGTTTGGAATGAGGCTCAGCAGTATTAACTCTGCAGGTTTCTGCTTGTTTTCTCAGGTTCTGGAAATGCATCACCATGTTTAAGAATCACCCAAATAAGCTACAAAGAATCCACAGAGTTGGAGTTTCTGTTTTCCAGTAGGGAGTGCTCATTCTCTCTTCAGAGTGACACATGTCATTTATCTAAGTTCAGGGAGCTCAAGTGCAAGTTGGCAAGAGACAGGGCTTCGGAACCCCCAAGTATTCATTAGGTGACTGTTGAAGTTTAACCAGATAAAGACCGCAGAGTCTACCAGAACAGATCCAAACTTGGCCCGGCTTATCCAGTATGTTATTCATTCGAGCCGTGACATTTGGCAGAAATGTCTAGAGTCAGCCAGTGGAGGTTTAGATCTTGCAAGTGCACTGTACATCCAGGCAGTCTAGCAGATGCTGTGTCTGCTGAGAATTCCTGTTGATTTCTGCAAATGCAAGTATTTGATTTGGATCTGTGACAGTTAATACCTGTACGTTTTGTTTCTTTAAGGTGCGCACCTCAAGTGTTCCTTTGAAATATTTACTGTTTGGGTCTAGTTGACAAAACTAGCTTTTTCTTATTTTACTTCATATCATATTTAAAAGATGAAATTGGAAGTATTGTTAGGCTGAGGATTAGCAGGTGGAAGTAGAAAGAACTTGCCTTTAAACTGGATCCTTCATGTCCTTCAACATGCTTCAGACTCATGAACTGATCTTGAAATAATAGCAACCAGACCACTGACCAAGAAATCTGGTTTCTTTTAGAGATGAGGGATAAATCTGGGACAGACACCAGGACAACTTGCCTTGCTGTTCCTGAAAATAGTGTCATGAGATCTTTTGGATAATACAACACTCCCTCAGTGGTGATATTATTCTACGGACACCACGTATATCATTAAAATTATTAACACAACAGCCGGAATTTTACGCCACCCCAGCAAGCGGATGGTGACAGGGCGTGGGGGTGGGGGGGGGATAGTGGGGGTGGCGTAAAATTGAGGCTTTCCCAGCCCGCTCCCGCCTCCACTCCACTTTACATGGGCCGTGAGGGGTGGGGTGGAAAACGGGCCACCCACCCAAGGCCAATCAAGGCCATGACGTGGCCACTTAATGGCCTTCGCCCGCCTCCATGGGTATTTTACCTGTGGCAAGCAGGCGTCCGGTAGACATGAAAGGCCACCCAGTGATACCTGGCAGCCTCTCAGTGCACTGGGGGGGGCTGACAATTGGGCACAGGGTGCCCGATTGAGGGTGGCCCCCGCTTCCCCAACCACCACCAGTACCCGAGACGCATCCCCCCCTTCCCCCTAAACGACCACCCTTGCCTTGCCGGGTCACGACCACTTCCCACGGTGAGGTTAACTCCAACTTACCTTTGGTCTCTGCTCCATTGCCTCGGCTGGCCTGCAGTTCCAGCAGTGGCCACCGCTGCTCGCTGGGACTAAGAGCTGCTGGCCCGATGATTGGCCGGCAGCTCAATGAGGTGGGACTTCCTCCTTCAAGTGAGTGGAAGTCCCGCTTCAGAGCAATTAAAGCCCGGGGACCTGTAAAATGTGGGACGGATCCCCGGGCCGGGGGGAAGCGGATTCGCCACCAACGTTTGTTGGTGACCAGCTCCCGTCCGGCCGGCGTAAAATCCAGCCCAAAATGCGTGGCAAATGTAAAGTCAGCAAATATTATCTTCTTTGAAAGATCTATCCAATTAGTCTCACTCCCCTGCTCTTTCCCCATGTCCCTGCAAGTTTTTAATTTTTAAGTATTTATCCAATTCCCTTTTGAAAGTTACGATTGAATCTGCTTCCACTTCCCTTTCAGGCAGCACATGAAAAGAATTCCCCTCATCTCCCCTCTGGTTCTTTTGCCATTTGTCTGAAATCAGTGTCCTCTGGTTGTGATGCTTCTGCCCCTACAAACAGTTTCTCCTTATTTACTCGATCAAAACCTTTCATCATTTGAAAACCTCTATTAAATCTCCCCTTAGCCATCTCTGTTGCAAGGAGAACAATCCCGGCTTCTCCAAGCTCTCCACATAACTGAAGTCCCTCATCCCTGGAACCATTCCAGTAAATCTCCTCCGCACCCTCTCCAAGGCCTTGACATCCTTCCTAAAATATGATGGCCAGAATTGGACAGAACACTCTAGCTGAGGCCTAACTGATGTTTTATAAAGATTTAACATAGCTTCCTTTTTTTTTACTTTATTAAAGCTAGTGATTCTAGAACCAAAGGATAGTTAACCATAGAAGGAGGCAATTCAGCCTATTGTGCTGCTGCCTCGTGGGAGAATCTAGAAATAGGAGGCACAGTTTCAAAATAAGGGGTCTCCCATTTAAGACAGAGATGAGGAGGAATTTCTTCTCTCAGCGTGTTGTTAATCTTTGGAATTATCTACTGCAGAGAGCAGTGGAGGCTGGGTCATTGAATATATTCAAGGCTGAGTTAGACAGGTTTTTGATGGACAAGGGAGTCGAGGGGTATGGGGCCAGCAGGACAGTGCAGTTGAGGCCAGGATCAGATCCACCATGATCTTTATTGAATGGCAGAGCAGGCTCAAGGGGCCAAATGACCTACTGCTGCACCTATTTCTTATGCTCTTATGTGCCAGCAGTTTGCAATAGACCCACTCCCCTCCCCTTTCCCCGAAGCCCTGTCATTTTTTTTTCCTTTCATGTATTTATTGTATTCCCTTTTGAAAGCCTCAATTGAATCTGCATCCATTTCAGGTAGTGCATTCCAGATTGTTACCACTTGCTGAGTAAACATCATGTTACCAGTAGTTCTTTTGCCAATCACCTTAAATTGGCATATTCTGGTTCTTGACCTTTCTGCCAATGGGAACAGTTTCTCCCTATCTACTCTGTCCAAATCCCCTCTCAACCTTCTCAGTTCTGATATAATGTCATTTTAAACAGCTTTATCACCTTGACCTACTCCCTTACGAATTTGTGTACGTACACCCCAAGTCCCTTTGTTCCTGCACCCCCTTTAAAATTGTAGCAAATAATCAAAGAACCTCAAAGAACAAAGAACAGTACAGCACAGGAACAGGCCATTCGGCCCTCAAAGCATGCGCCGATCTTGATGCCTGCCTAAACAAAAACCTTCTGCACTTCCGGGGACCATATCTCTCTATTCCCTTCCTATTCATAGATTTGTCAAGATCTCTTAAACGTCACTATCGTAGCTGCTTCCACCACCTCCCCTGGCAGCAAGTTCCAGGCACTCACCACCCTCTGTATAAAAACTTGCCTCGCACATCCCCTCTAAACTTTGCCCCTCTCACCTTAAACCTATGTCTCCTAGTAACTGACTCTTCCACCCTGGGAAAAAGCTTCTGACTATCCACTCTGTCCATGCCGCTCATAACTTTGTAAACCTCTATCATGTCGCCCCTCCACCTCCGTCGTTCCAGTGAAAACAATCCGAGTTTTTCCAACCTCTCCTCACAACTAATGCCCTCCAGACCAGGCAACATCCTGGTAAACCTCCTCTGTACCCTCTCCAAAGCCTCCACATCCTTCTGGTAGTGTGGCGACCAGAATTGCACGCAATATTCTAAGTGTGGCCTAACTAAGGTTCTGTACAACTGCAACATGACTTGCCAATTTTTATACTCTATGCCCCGACCGATGAAGGCAAGCATGCCGTATGCCTTCTTGACTACCTTATCCACCAGCATTGCCACTTTCAGTGACCTGTGGACCTGTACGCCCAGATCTCTCTGCCTGTCAATACTCCTAAGGAATCTGCCATTTACTGTATACCTCCCACCTGCATTAGACCTTCCAAAGTGCATTACCTCACATTTGTCCGGATTAAGCTCCATCTGCCATTTCTCCGCCCAAGTCTCTGACCAATCTATATCCTGCTGTATCCTCTGACAATCCTCATCATTATCCACAACTCCACCAACCTTTGTGTCGTCCTCAAACTTACTAATCAGACCAGCTACATTTTCCTCCAAATCATTTATATATACGACAAACAGCAAAGGTCCCAGCACTGATCCCTGCGGAACACCACTAGTCACATCCCTCCATTCAGAAAAACACCCATCCACTGATACCCTCTGTCTTCTATGACCGAGCCAGTTCTGTATCCATCTTGCCAGCTCTCCTCTGATCCCGTGTGACTTCACCTTTTGTACCAGTCTGCCATGTGGCAACTTGTCAAAGGCTTTACTGAAGTCCATATAGATAACATCCATTGCCCTTCCTTTATCAATCATCTTCGTCACTTCCTCAAAAAACTCAATCAAATTAGTAAGACACGACCTCCCCTTCACAAAACCATGCTGTCTCTCGCTAATAAGTTTGTTTGTTTCCAAATGGGAGTAAATCCTGTCCCGAATAATCCTCTCTAATAGTTTCCCTACCACTGACGTAAGGCTCACCGGCCTATAATTTCCTGGATTATCCTTGCCACCCTTCTTAAACAAAGGAACAACATTGGCTATTCTCCTGTCCTCTGGGACCTCACCTGTAGCCAATGAGGATGCAAAGATTTCTGTCAAGGCCCCAGCAATTTCTTCCCTTGCCTCCATCAGTATTCTGGGGTAGATCCCATCAGGCCCTGGGGACTTATCTACCTAAATTCCATTGGTGAATACTGATGCAAAGTACTCATTTAGCACCTCGCCCATTTCCTCTGGCTCCACGCATAGATTCCCATCTCTGTCCTTGAGTGGGCCAACCCTTTCCCTGGTTACCCTCTTGCTCTTTATATATGTATAAAAAGCCTTGGGATTTTCCTTAATCCTGTTTGCCAATGACTTTTCATGACCCCTTTTAGCCCTCCTAACTCCTTGCTTAAGTTCCTTCCTATTGTCTTTATATTCCTCAAGTGCTTCATCTGTTCCTAGCCTTCCAGCCCTTACAAATGCTTCCTTTTTCTTTTTGACGAAGCTCACAATATCCCGTGTTATCCAAGCTTCCCGAAACTTGCCAAACTTGTCTTTCTTCCTCACAGGAACATGCTGGTCCTGGATTCTAATCAGCTGACATTTGAAAGACTCCCACATGTCAGATGTTGATTTACCCTCAAACTGCCCCCAATCTAAATTTTTCAGTTCCTGCCTAATATTGTTATAATTAGCCTTCCCCCAATTTAGCACCTTCACCCGAGGACGACTCTTATCCTTATCCACAGGTACCTTAAAACTTATGGAATTATGGTCACTACTCCCGAAATGCTCCCCCACTGAAACTTCGACCACCCGGCCGGGCTCATTCCCCAATACCAGGTCCAGAATGGCCCCATCCCTAGTTGGACTATCTACATACTGTTTCAAGGAGCCCTCCTGGATGCTCCTTACAAATTCTGCCCCATCCAAGCCCCTCGCACTAAGTGAGTCCCAGTCAATATTGGGGAAGTTAAAATCACCCACCACTTTACATCTTTCCAAAATCTGTCTACATATCTGCTCCTCTACCTCCCGCTGGCTGTTGGGAGGCCTGTAGTAAACCCCCAACATCGTGACTGCACCCTTCCTATTTCTGAGCTCCACCCATATTGCCTCGCTGCATGACCCCTCTGAGGTGTCCTCCCGCAGTACAGCTGTGATATTCTCCTTAACCAGTAATGCAACTCCCCCACCCCTTTTACATCCCCCTCTATCCCGCCTGAAGCTTCTAACGCCTGGAACATTTAGCTGCCAATCCTGCCCTTCCCTCAACCAAGTCTCTGTAATAGCAACAACATCATATTTCCAAGTACTAATCCAAGCTCTAAGTTCATCTGCCTTACCTGTCATACTTCTCGCATTGAAACAAATGCACTTCAGACCACCAGTCCCGCTGTGCTCAGCAACATCTCCCTGCCTGCTCTTCCTCTTAGTCTTACTGGCCTTATTTACTAGTTCCCCCTCATTTATTTCACCTGCTGTCCTACTGCTCTGGTTCCCATCCCCCTGCCACACTAGTTTAAACCCTCCCGAGTGACGTTAGCAAACCCTGCAGCCAGGATATTAGTGCCCCTCCAGTTTAGATGCAACCCGTCCTTCTTGTACAGGTCCCATCTGTCCCTGAAGAGAGCCCAATGCTCCAGATATCTGAAACCCTCCCTTCTACACCAGCTGCTCAGCCACGTGTTTAGCTGCACTATCTTCCTATTTCTAGCCTCACTGGCACGTGGCACAGGGAGTAATCCAGAGATTACAACCCTGGAGGTCCTGTTTTTTAACTTACTACCTAACTCCCTAAACTCCCCCTGCAGGACCTCATCACTCTTCCTGCCTATGTCGTTGGTACCGATGTGTACCACAACCTCTGGCTGTTCACCCTCCCCCTTCAGAATGCCCCCTGTCCGTTCAGAGACGTCCTTGACCCTGGCACCAGGGAGGCAACATACCATCCTGGAGTCTCTTTCACGTCCACAGAAGCGCCTATCTGTGCCCCTGACTATCGAGTCCCCTATAACTATTGCTCTTCTGCGCTTTGTCTCTCCCTGCTGAACAACAGTGCCAGCCGTGGTGCCACTGCTCTGGCTGCTGCTGTTTTCCCCTGATAGGCCATTCCCCCAACAGTATCCAAAACGGTATACTTGCTAGAGAGGGGGATAGCCACAGGGGATTCCTGCACTGACTGCCTGCCCCTTCTAGCGGTCACCCATCTATCTGCCTGCACCTTGTGTGTAACCACTTCTCTCAAACTCCTGTCTATGACGCTTTCTGCCACCTGCATGCTCCTAAGTGCATCCAGTTGCCGCTCCAACCGATACATGCGGTCTGTGAGGAGCTGCAACTGGGTACACTTCCTGCAGATGTAGTCGTCCGAAACGCTGGAAGCTTCACGGACCTCCCACATCTCACAGGTGAAGCACTTCACCCCTCTTACTGACATTTCTCGCACTTCTTCGTTGAGTAATATAAAATAAATTGTAGGCTGTGTGCCCAGAGCGATAGAGCATAAGGCTGAGTAATTGATTTGACATAGTTACAGATACTGCAGCAAGCAGGCATAGATGTAGATGTAGAGAGGGAAGGTGAAGAAGCGACTTTGGCTTATCTACTTGTTGCAGAGGGTGGAGAATGTGTGGAATGGACTGCTGAGGGTGGCAGAGATATCTGCAAATTCAAGCGCGATATCTACCTGGAAAAAATTTTGATGGGTGTTATTTTTACAAATCTCATGTCTGCAGCAGATACTCGCACAGGTTCAGCATCACAAGCTATTCCTATAAGCAGTCTCCATGGAGGGAAATTTTACTTGCTGATGTATGCTGGAAGTGGGGGGAGGTGACCTGTAGCATATCTGCAATCATCTTCAGTCGAAGTGCTGAGTGGATGATCCATCTCAGCCTCCTCCTGAGGTCCCCAGCATCACAGATGCCAGACTTCACCTGATATCAAGAAACGCCTGAAGGCACTGGATACTGCAAAGGCTATGGGCCCTGACAACATTCTGACTGTAGTACTGAAGACCTGTGCTTCAGAACTAGCTACGCCCCTAGCTAAGCTGTTCCAGTACAACTACAACACTGGCATCTACCCAACAATGTGGAAAATTGCCCAGTTGTGCCCTATCCACAAAAAACAGGACAAATCCAATCCGGCCAGTTACCACCCCATCAGTCTACTCCCAATTATCAGTGATGGAAGTCATCATCAACAGTGCTGTAGAGCAACACTTATTCAGCAACAACCTGCTCACCAATGATCAGTTTGGGTTCTGTCAGGGCCACTCAGCTACAGCCCTCATTACAGCCTTGGTCCAGACATGGATAAAAGAGCTGAATTCCAGAGGTGAGGTAAAAGTGACTGCCCTCGACATCTAGGCAGCATTTGACTGAGTGTGGCATCAAGGAGTCATTGCACAATGTGAATCAAGGGGAAAACGCTACACTGGTTGGAGCCATACCTAGCACAAAGGAAGATGGTTGTGGTTGTCGGAGGTCAATCATCTCAGTCCCAGGACATGACTGCAGGAGTTCCTCAGAGTAGTGTCCAAGGCCCAACCGTCTTCAGCTGCTTCATCAATGATCTTCCCTCCATCATAAGCTCAGAAGTGGGAATGTTCACAGATGATTCTACAGGCTTCAGTTCCTTTCACTACTCGATCTACATGCAGCAAGACTTGGACAATATTCAGGCTTTGACTGATAAGTGGCAAGTAACATTTGCGCCACCCAAGTGCCAGGCAATGACCATTTCCAAGAAGAGAGAATCTAACCATCTCCGCTTGACATTCAACTGCATTACCATCGCTGAATCCCCCACCATCAACATCCTGGGGGGTCACCATTGATCAGAAACTGAACTGGAGTAGCCATATAAATTGTGTGGCTACAAGAGCAGCTCAGAGGCTGGGAATCCTGCGGCAAGTAACTCACCTCTTGACTTCCCAAAGCCTGTCCACCATCTCCAAGGCACAAATCAGGAGTGTGATGGAATACTCGCCACTTGCCTGCATGAGCGCAGCTCCAATAACACACCAGGTGCTTGACACCATCCAGGACAAAGCAGCCCGATTGATTGGCACCCCATCCACCACCTTAAACATTCACTTCTTCCACCACTGGTGCACAGTAGCAGCAGTGTGTACCATCTACAAGTTGCCTGCAGCAACTCGCCAAGGCTTCTTTAACAGTACCTGCTGAACTCGTGACCTCTACCACCTAAAAGGACAAGAGCTGCAGACAAATGGCAACACCTGCAAGTTCCCCTCCAAGTCACACACCATCCTGACTTGGAACTGTATCGCCATTCCTTCACTGTTGCCGGGTCAAAATCCTGGAACTCCCTTCCTAACAGCACTGTGGGTGTACTACACCATATAAACTGCAGCAGTTCAAGAAGGCACCTTCTCAAGGGCAATTAGGGTTTAGCAATAAATACTGGCCGAGTCAGCGACGCCCACATCCCATGAATGAATTAAGAATGCTCTGCAGTAAACAGGCTAAAGGCACATATAATGTAATGAGAGAGATGACATTTCCTGTACAGCTGAAATCAGTCAGATGGTGTACAGTACTCCTTTTCATTCCTGCAAATTCCTACATCCCCATGCAGTGATTGAAATGAACTGTCACAAAAGAACAGAAAGAAACATTGAAATTGTACTCCGGAAAAAGGCAAATTGGTGATAGTCCTGTTTAAAAGCTTATTTGAGATTCTGTTCTTGCTACATCTGACTCTGAGCATTACTGTAAAACACAGACAATATAAATGTTCACTGCAACAGGAATTGGCACCACAACTCCTTTGTGCAGAATTTAATTGGAGGCCTGCCTTCTGATGTTTAGTCAGTTGTGGTTCAGTGGGTTACTCTCTTACCTCTAAGTCAAAGATCATTGCGGGAGGGGGTGAAACTGATCTATGCCAGCACTCGGAGTGAATCAGCAGCTGACTATTCATTGACTTGGAAAATATTGGCAAGATTTTTAACTTCAAACCAAATAAAAGTGACAGTGAGACTAGCAAACAAGTCTCCAATGAGTGTTTGAGCTATCGTTCTGTGAACTTCAGTGGCAAGTTTGAACCCCCCCGCCCCCCAGTGCTTGAACACATAATCCAGGTAGACACTTTCCTGCAGTACTGAGGGAGTGCTGCACCATCGGAGGTGCTGTCTTTCAGCTGAGACATTAAACTGAAGCCCTGACTGCCCTCTCAGGTGGATGTGAAAGATCCCATGGCTACTATCCGAAGAAGAACAGGGGAGATCTTCCCAGTGTCTGGCAATATTTATCTCTAAACCAACACGGCTACAATGGATTATCTAATCATTTATCTCACTATTGATCGTGGGAGCTCTCTGTGGCATATTGGCTGTTGTTTATTGTTACGACTGAGCCGGGAGGAGTGCACTGTTTATTCTAGTTCCACTTCCCCACAGGTCACAACATACATTTAAATTTTCCCACTTACAGATATAGTCAATCATATACTCTATTTTTCCCAGAATAAGACACACCAACCAGGTTTCTTTAATAAACAACAAAATTATCAGTTTATTATAAAACAAGTCAGAGCCAGTAATGAAGTAAAACATAAACAAACAGATTGAAATATTAAAGTTCCCTTTTTACCTTAGCCCCTCTCACTCACACACACATACACCAATTAATTGGAAAAAATAAAGGAATTTCCATTTTAGAGCTCTATTACAAAAAAAAGAGAAAAAACACGAGGATTAAATACTTGCTAATTCTTGAAGAAGATAGAGAAGATATGGAAAGATGCCCTTTGTTTTAGTTTGGCTTCCCAAACGCGTATAGACACCTTTCACTGGGATCTTCCTAGAACAGTTCTTCCTCGACGATGTTGAAAATCAGTTTGAGTAGGCTTTCCAAGAAATGCAGCAACAGAAGTTTCAGATAAGCCTTACAACAGGTGAGATGAGAGTGACTGCCCTTAACATCAAGGCAGCATTTGACATGGCATCAAGGAGCCCGAGCAAAACTGGAATCAATGGGAATCAAGGGTAAAACTTTCCGCTGGTTGGAATCATACCTAGTGCAAAGGAAGATGATTTTGGTTGTTGGAGGTCAATCATCTCAGCTCCAGGACATCACTGCAGGAGTTCCTTAGGATAACGTCCTGGGCCCAACCATCTTCAGCTGCTTCATCAATGACCTTCCTTCAATCATAAGTTCAGAAATGGGGATGTTCGCTGATGATTGCACAATGTTCAGCACCATTCTCGACTCCTCAGATACTGAAGCAGTCCATGTAGAAATGCAGCAAGACCTGGACAATATCCAGGCTTGGGCTAATAAGTGGCAAGTAACATTCTCCCCACACAAGTGCCAGGCAATGAACATCTCCAGCAAGACAGAATCTAACCATCTCCCCTTGACATTCAATGGCATTACAATTGCTGAATCCCCCACTACCAACATCCTGGGGGTTGCCATTGACCAGAAACTGAACTGGAGTAGCCATATAAATACTGTGGCTACAACTGCAGGTCAGAGGCTAGGAATCCTGCAGTGAGTAACTCATCTCCTGACTCCTCAAAGCCTGTCCACCATTTACAAGGCACAAGTCAAGAGTGCGATGGAATACTCTCCACTTGCCTGGATGGGTGCAGCTCCAACAACACTCAAGAAGCTCGACACCATCCAGGACAAAACAACCCGCTTGATTGGCACCCCATCTACAAACATTCACTCCCTCCACCACCGACACACAGTGGCAGCAATGTGTATCATATACAAGGTGCACTGCAGCAACGCACCAAGGCTACTCAAGCAGCACCTTCCAAACCCGTGACCTCTACCACCTAGAAGGACAAGAGCAGCAGATGCATGGGAACACCACCACCTGCAAGTTCCCCTCCAAGTCACACACCATCCTGACTTGGAACTATATCGCTGTTCCTTCACCGTCGCTGGGTCAAAATCCTGGAATTCACTTCCTAATAGCACTGTGGGTGTACCTACCTAACATGGACTGCAGCAGTTCAAGAAGGCAGCTCACCACCACCTTCTGAACGGCAATTAGGGATGGGCAATAAATGCTGGCCTGGCCAGTGATGCCTATGTCCCATGAAACGAATAAAATAAAAGAAATGCAGCAACAGGTGTTTCAGTTTCCATACATTTTATTTTGGACTAGTATTTAGTCTGTAACTCTGTGAACACATTTGTGAATGACAACACATATTTCAAATTCACACATGGCATGCTCAAAGAACAAAGAACATATTCTTCAAATACAGGAGGAAAAAGGAGACCGACACACTGGACTTTCAAAGAGAGAAAGAGATGAGCTGGGTTTCCATTGTAGGCAAAAAACACCTGTCTGCCAAGAAGTTTACACTCCAACTCACTGTCCAAAGTGAAAGCAAAATAATGTTACAAGAATCAATCAACCTGACCCCTATAAATCTTGACATGTCACTTCTCAGTAAACATCTTCTCCAGGTCAAAACAACAAGCTGAGTAATTATCTGCAAACAGGTGCCTTCAAGTAAGGGCTTGTTTACAAGCCAAGTCCATGAACCTTCTGGTGACCTCTTTTTTTAAAAAAAACATAAATTTCAGCATCTCTTCAAGCTTCCAGATGAATCAATGCCCATAATTCAACTATAAGTCCTTAAAAACACATTTTACAAAATATAGAAGCACTCTCATATCACCTCCACCCTTGGAGGAATGAAATGCCATTTTTAAAATGCGTTTCATTACAAAGTGTAAAAAAAAGAAGGAAACATTTTAAAACACATTTTCACACATACTCATTCACTCTTTACCTGCAGTTAATACAGTTCTGCTTTGTACCATCTTTGCATTCAGATAACTCAAAACGAAGTTAGATTCTAGATACAGCATCTGTAATTACATGATTTTTGCCTGCAATGTAGATAATCTTTAAGTGATAAGGTTATAATAGTAAACTCCATCGGAATAGTCTGGCATTCTGGTTATTAAATTTTTCCACAAAGGCTCGGGTGTTATGATCAGTCTACATCAGAATCTCTCTCTGAAGTCGTGGTGGAAAGACTACAAAATGCTTAAGAGGCAATAATAGACCTAGGGTTTCTTTTTCCATTGTTGAATATCTTTTTTGGGGTCAATTTAGATTTTGGGAAATGTATCCAACTGGCCTTTCTATACCTGATTCATAATCTTGTAATAGGATGTACTTACCCCCAGGTCACTAGCATCAATTGCTACCTTGAAGGGCATAGTGCAATTTGGAGCAGCCAACACTGGTTCATTAATCAAAATGTCTTTCAGCCTCTCAAAAGATGCTTGGCACTTCCCTGACCACACTACCTTGGTTTTCTTTTTCTGTACTAAATCAGTCAGTGCAGCAGCTATGTTACTGAAATTTGGTCCAAATATTCTGTAGAAACCACACATCTCCAAAAACCTCATGATTTCTCGCTTAGACTTAGGGGTAGGGAACGCCACCAATACTTGTACTTTTGCTGTTCTTGGCAACACTTGTCCCTGCCCTATTATATGTCCGAGGTAGGTCACTCTCACTTTTGCGAATAAACTTTTGACAAGGATTATTACTAAATCAGCTGATTGTAATTTTTTAAACAGAGCTTCTAGTTGTTTCAAGTGATCCTTCCAAGTGTCACTGTATACCAGCACATCATCAAGGTAAACTACACAGTTAGGAACACTGGCTACCACTTGGTTCATTAGCCTCTGAAAGCTTTCTGGGGCATTTTTTAGCCTGAATGACATCACTCAGCATTGGAAAATACCGCCTGGCATGACAAAGGCCGATATTTCTTTAGCTCGGGGTGTTAAAGGAACTTGCCAGTATCCCTTGAACAAATCTATTTTTGTAAGAAAAATGGTACTGCCCATTCTATCAATACAGTGTTCCAAGTGAGGAATTGGGTAGGAGGCTAAATTTGTTACTGCATTAACCTTTCTCTAGGCTATGCAGAGTCTAGTTGAACTGTTAGGTTTAGGCACTAATACCGCTGGCAAACTCCAGCTGCTTTGAGTGGATACTAGATCAATTAGGTGGTTTTCTAGCATGTATTGGATTTCTGCTTTTAATTGGGCCTACTTCTTTGGACTTAAGCAGAAAGAACGCTGTTTTATAGGATCAGATTCCCCTACATCCACATCATGTGTAGCTAAGGTTGTACAACCTGGCTCATCCCTACAGACTCTTTTAAATGCTTTGAGTAGCCTTGTTAGGTCTTCTCGTTGTTCTGCATCTAAATATGAAAGCATGGGACTGAACTTTATCAGCGCGCTGTGCTCTGCGGTGGCACGTTATGAAAGTGGCGGCTTTCCGGCCGCTGCACAGCCCCGCAATATTATGCACGGGGGCTGATTGAAATGGTGGGGGCGGAGTGGCCGCCCCTGATGACACAAAGGGGGCGGCTGCTGCATTCTCAGCAATGGCGTCCGGCGCAACTGTGCAGGCGTCGCGCCATTTTTAAAGAGTTTCAAGCCCTGAGCAAGAATTTAAATTTTTAAGGTATATTAGATTTAATTTGTTTTTAATAAATAATTAGAAGACGGAGGCCCTTTCCCATCCCCCCCACCAATGGTCTTCTCATTGCCCCATATTCACCAAACTTATTTTATTCCTGACCCGAACTTTCCCCCCAACCTTCTCACATTTGCCCTTCAACCCCTTCCTACTATCCCCACAGCCAATAAAAAGTGTTTTCCCTGCTCCCCCACACCTCCCACCCTAATAATTTTATTGCTCCCTTCCCTCCCCACCAGTGTCTCGCCTCGGAACTCCAATGGAGTGGGACGGCCACCGTTGGCAGGTAAGTTAATTTGCATTTCATTAATGCTCATTTAAATATTTAGATGAAGGCCCTGCTGCGTGGCAGCGGTGGAGGGTGGGGGGAGATTAGAGGGGGGGTGGGCACACCAAGGCCTCGCTGCCACTGCTAGTATCCGGCAGGGCCTTCTCAACATTGAGGATGGCCTCTCCCGACAGAAGTATACAGGCCCCCCTGCCACCACCCCCACATCGAGGGGCTGGTAAAATTCAACCCATAGTGTCTAATCTCCTGAACAATTCTGTATTAGCTAACCAGATAGTAGGAAGTTCAATTTGGAATTGTCTGTGCCTCCTTCTGCATCATCCTCACTATCCCTTTCATCCTTCACTGTCCCTACTACCAGACTACCTGAACTTGCTTATCCTCCTCCCAGCGATGATATCGTTTTAACACATTGATATGACACAGCGATTCTTTTTCCAGCAATCTGGGGTGTCAATCAAATAATTTACCAATTCTCTTGACCACTTTATATGGACCGCTGAACCGTGCTTTCAATGGTTCACCCTGTAAAGGCAGTAATGCTAACACTTATATTCTGGTTGAAATGTTCGTGTCTTGGCATGCTTGTC
Source organism: Heterodontus francisci (assembly GCF_036365525.1). NCBI lineage: Eukaryota > Metazoa > Chordata > Chondrichthyes > Heterodontiformes > Heterodontidae > Heterodontus > Heterodontus francisci. Next base: position 4,943,970 of record NC_090385.1, read on the forward strand.
TTTCCATTTACTCATAGTTGTTTGGGAAGCTTTAAGGTGTTTCTCAGCCACATTGCAGGCTCTTGTGAGCCATTCCTGGAACACGGATACATAATCTAGTACAGATGATTCGTCCCTCTGTTCTAAAAATCTTTCTTTGATTAGTTTGAGATGACCACTTATCTCATGTCCATAAACTAATTCAAAGGACTAAATCCAGTAGACTCACTCGGTGAATCCTTAGTGGCAAACAAAAGAAATTCTAGCCCTTAATCCCAATAATGGGGATATTCATGACAGTATGAGGGTCTGATGGTATCTTTCTAAAGCTCCCTGTGTTGTGGGTGGTATGCTGGAAACTTTAACTGTGTTATACCCAAATTACCCATAACTTCCTAAAAGATTTTAGACATAAAATTGGAACCTTGATCCAACTGAATCTCAATTGGTAATCCATATCTGGTGAAGAACTGGGTTAACTTCTCTACCACTACCTTAGCGGAAATTGTTCTCAAGGGAATGGCCTCTGGGAATCGAGTAACCATATCCATGATAGTGAGTATATATTGGTGTCCCGCTTTTGTTTTCGGTAAAGGTCCGACACAGTCTCCCAACACCCTGCTAAATGGTTCCCCAAAAATTGGTATGGGAATTAGAGGTGCCGGCTTTATGGCAGGTTGTGGTTTTCCCACAATCTGGAACATATGGCATGCTTTACAAAACTGCACCACATCCTTGGAAAGACCTGGCCAGTAAAAATGTCAACTTATTGGAGTCTTTATACTCCAATCCTCTAGATATAAAGGCTAGCATTCCATTAGCCTTTTTGATTATTTTCTGCACTTGCTCGTGGCATTTTAAAGATCTATGCACCTGAACTCCCAAGTCTCTTTGGACATCCACTGTACTTAACCTCTTCCCATTTAGAAAGGACCCTTCTCTATCCTTTTTTGGTCCAAAATGGATAACCTCACACTTGCCCACATTGAAATCCATCTGCCACAGATTTGTCCATTCACCTAGTCTGTCAATATCTCCTTGCAATTTTATGCTATCATCCAGATTGTCTACAATGCTGCCTAACTTTGTATCATCAGCAAATTTGGATATATGACTTTCTATGCCATCATCCAAGTTGTTAATGAATAATCTGAATAATTGAGGCCCCAACATAGATCCCTGCGGGACACCACTAGTCACATCCTGCCAATCGGAGTACTTACCCATTATCCCCACTCTCTGTCACCTACCACTCACCCAACTTTCTAACCATGTCAATAATTTGCCCTCAACTCCATGGGCTTCTACCTTAGTTAACAGTCTCTTATGTGGGACTTTATCAACTGCCTTCTGGAAGTCCATATAAATAACATCCATAGACATTCCCCTGTCCACTACCTTAGTCACCTCCTCAAAATATTCAATGAGATTTGTCAGGCATGACCTTCCCATCATGAATCCATGCTGGCTGTCCCTGATTAACTGAAATTTTTCGAGGTGTTCAGTCACCCTATCCTTGATTATAGACTCCAGCAACTTCCCCACCACAGATGTCAGGCTAACTGGTCTATAATTTCCTTGGATCCCCCTTTCACCCTTCTTAAAAAGTGGAGTGACATGTGCAACTTTCCAATCCAGAGGGACCACTCCTGGATCTACGGAACTATGCAAGACTATAGTTAGGGCATCTACAATGTGCTCCCCTACTTCCTTTCACACCCTTGGATGGAAACCGTCAAGTCCTGGGGATTTCTCACTCTTTAGTTCCATTAATTTCCTTGTTACTGATGTTTACTTACATTAATTGTATTAAGTCCCTGTCCGCTATGGGCTATTAATTTTTTCGGGACTTCCGGCAAGTTATCCCCCTTTTCAACTGTAAATACTGAGGCAAAGTAATTGTTCAACATGTCTGCCATTTCCCCATTATCAATGACAATATCTCCATTTTCAGCTTTTATTGGGCCTACATTGCTCTTGACCACCCACTTTCCCTTTATGTAACTATAAAATTTCTTCTTATTGATTTTGATGTCCCTTGTAAGTTTCCTTTCATAATCCCTTTTAGTAGCTCTTATAAGCTGCTTTGTGACCCTTTGCTGGTCTTTGTATTGATCCCATTCAGCCGGATCTGTGCTGCGTTTTGCATTTTTGTAAGCCTTTCTTTTTGTTTTATGCTACCCCTAATCTCTTTAGTTGCCCATGGCTGTTTTGTCTGTGAAGTGGAGCTTTTTCCTCTCAGGGGTATATATCTTATGTTACATTTTTCTTTAAATATTCTCCACAGTTCTTCAGTCATTTGACCCATTAACAGATCTACCCAGTTTACCGTGGACAGTCTGTCTCATCCCGGTAAAGTCAGCCTTACCTAAGTCTAAAATTCTAGTCACTGATTCGTGCTTTTCACTTTCAAACGCTACCTTGAATTCGATCATGTTGTGATCACTATTTGATAAATGTTCACGCACAGTTAGGCTACTAATTAAATTTGGCTCACTACTCGTAACTAAATCTAATATTGCCTGTCCCCTTGTTACATCTCGGACATATTGCTGTAGGAAACTATCCCGGACACATTCCAGAAATTCACTACCTTTCTGACAGGAGCTGGTCTGCTTCTCCCAATCTATGTGGAAGTTAAAATCCCTTATTAATATTACTCTGCCTTTGTTACACACTTGCCTAATTTGTGCATTTATACAATCTAACACCTCAGAACTGCTACCAGGGGGTCTATACACAACACCTATTACAGTTTTAGATCCTTTTCTGATCTTCAGTTCCACCCATAAGGTCTCCACTGGATGCTTTCCCCTCATTATATCCTCCCTCACGAATGAGGTGATATTATTTCTAATCAGTAAGGCTACTCCACCCCCTCTGCCATTTTCCCTGTCCCTCCTGTAAACTTTATAACCAGGTATATTTAGTTCCCAGTCCCGACCATCCTGCAGCCACGTCTCCGCAATGGCCACCACATCATAATCTTCCATTTGAATTTGCGCCTGCAGTTCATATTGTTTATTTCTTACACTCTGTGCATTTGTATATAGAACTCTTATTGCAGCAGCTTATTCGGGAGCAGAGAGTGCGAGCGAGTGAGCAGCTGGGAAGGTCAGTTTCAAAGTAAACGTAATTTCCTTTTGTTTTCGGCGGAGACTAGGGGGCTGCTGGGTAAGTAAAACCCTATATATTTGGGCCGTTTCTGAACCCGAGACACTACACCTGTAGTGTCTCCCACCCGCCCTCCTCCTCTAACCAAAAAAAAAAGGACTCGGTGGTGTGTAGATAAGGTAAGGCTTTTTCTATTTCTCTTTTTTTTTATCGTGTGTTTGGTAAAAACATTTCGTTCCTTTTTCATTTAACTAAGTTAAGCTTAAGATTAAAAATGGCAGGAGATCTCAGACCCGTGTTATGCTCCTCTTGCTCAATGTGGGAGCTCAGGGACACAGCTGATGTCCCTGACTCCTTCACGTGCAGGAAGTGTGTCCAGCTGCAGCTCTTGTTAGACCGCATGACGGCTCTGGAGCTGTGGGTGGACTCACTTTGGAGCATCCGCAATGCTGAGGAGGTCGTGGATAGCACGTTTAGCGAATTGGTCACACCGCAGAATAGGATTGCTGAGGGAGAAAGGGAATGGGTGACCAAAAGGCAGAGAAAGAGCAGGAAGGTAGCGCAGGAGTCCCCTGCGGTCATCTCCCTCCAAAACAAGTATACCGTTTTGGATACTGTTGAGGGAGATGGCTCACCAGGGCAAGGCAGCAGTAGCCAGGTTCATGGCACCGTGGCTGGCTTTGCTGTTCGGAAGGACGGGAAAAAGAGTGGAAGGGCTATAGTCATAGGGGATTCGATTGTAAGGGGACTAGATAGGCGGTTCTGTGGTCAAAAACGAGACTTCCGAATGGTATGTTGCCTCCCAGGTGCATGGGTCAGGGATGTCTCAGATCGGCTGCAGAACATTCTGAAGGGGGAGGGTGAACAGCCAGTTGTCGTTGTGCACATAGGCACCAATGATATAGGTAAAAAACGGGATGAGGTCCTACAAGCAGAGTTGAGGGAGTTAGGAGCCAAGTTAAAAAGTAGGACCTCAGAGGTAGTAATCTCAGGATTGCTACCAGTGCCACGTGATAGTCAGAGTAGAAATTAAAGAATAGTCAGGATGAATGCGTGGCTTGAGAAATGGTGCAGGAAGGAGGGGTTCTGATTTTTGGGACATTGGGACCGGTTCTGGGGGAGGTGGGACTATTACAAATTGGATGGTCTACACCTGGGCCGGACTGGAACCAATGTCCTTGGGGGTGCTTTTGCTAACGCTGTTGGGGAGGGTTTAAACTTATGTGGCAGGGGGATGGGAACCAAATGAGGAGGTCAGTGGACAGTAAGGAGGTAGTAACTAAAGCCTGTAAGGAACTAGATAATGAAGTCAGCGTGACTAAGGGGAAGAGTAGGCAGGGAGCAGATGATGAACGCAAAGGGACTGGTGGTCTGAGGTGCATTTGTTTTAATGCAAGAAGTGCAGTAGGTAAGGCAGATGAACCTTGGGCTTGGATTAGTACCTGGGAGTATGATGTTATTGCTATTACTGAGACTTGGTTGAGGGAAGGGCATGATTGGCAACTAAATATCCCAGGATATCGATGCTTCAGGCGGGATAAAGAGGGAGGTAAAAGGGGTGGAGGAGTTGCATTACTGGTCAAAGAGGATATCACAGCTGTAATGAAGGAGGGCACTATGGAGGACTCGAGCAGTGAGGCAATATGGGCAGAACTCAGAAATAGGAAGGGTGCGGTAACAATGTTGGGGCTGTACTACAGGCCTCCCAACAGCGAGCGTGAGATAGAGGTACAAATATGTAAACAGATTATGGAAAGATGTAGGAGCAACAGGGTGGTGGTGATAGGAGATTTTAATTTTCCCAACATTGACTGGGATTCACTTAGTGTTAGAGGTATAGATGGAGCAGAATTTGTAAGGAGCATCCAGGAGGGTTTTCTAGAGCAGTATGTAAATAGTCCAACTCGGGAAGGGGCCATACTGGACCTGGTGTTGGGGAATGAGCCCGGCCAGGTGGTTGAAGTTTCAATAGGGGACTACTTTGGGAATAGTGACCACAATTCCGTAAGTTTTAAAATACTCATGGACAAAGACGAGAGTGGTCCTAAAGGAAGAGTGCTATATTGGGGGAAGGCCAACTATACCAAAATTCAGCAGGAGCTGGGGAATGTAGATTGGGAGCAGCTGTTTGAAGGTAAATCCACATGTGATATGTGGGAGGCTTTTAAAGAGAGGTTGATTAGCGTGCAGGAGAGACATATTCCTGTGAAAATGAGGGATAGAAATGGCAAGATTAGGGAACCATGGATGACAGGTGAAATTGTGAGACTAGCTTAGAGGAAAAAGGAAGCATACATAAGGTCTAGGCGGCTGAAGAAAGACGAAGCTTTGAAAGAATATCGGGAATGTAGGACCAATCTGAAACGAGGAATTAAGAGGGCTAAAAGGGGTCATGAAATATCTTTAGCAAACAAGGTTAAGGAAAATCCCAAAGCCTTTTATTCATATATAAGGAGCTAGAGGGTAACTAGAGAAAGGATTGGCCCACTCAAGGACAACCTGCAGTTCTGGTCGCCACATTACCAAAAGGATGTGGATGCTTTGGACAGGGTGCAGAGGAGATTCACCAGGATGTTGCCTGGTATGGAGGGCGCTAGCTATGAAGAGAGGTTGAGTAGATTAGCATTATTTTCATTAGAAAGACGGAGGTTGAGGGGGGACCTGATTGAGGTGTACAAAATCATGAGAGGTATAGACAGGTTGGATAGCAAGAAGCTTTTTCCCAGAGTGGGGGATTCAATTACTAGGGGTCACGAGTTCAAAGTGAAAGGGGAAAAGTTTAGGGGGGATATGCGTGGAAAGTTCTTTACGCAGAGGGTGGTGGGTGCCTGGAACGCGTTGCCAGCGGAGGTGGTAGACGTGGGCATGATAGCGTCTTTTCAGATGTATCTAGACAGATACATGAATGGGCAGGAAGTAAAGAGATACAGACCCTTAGAAAATAGGCGACATGTTTAGATAGAGGATCTGGATCGGCGTAGGCTTGGAGGGCCGAAGGGCCTGTTCCTGTGCTATAATTTTCTTTGTTCTTTGTTCTTTTGTTCTTATTTGGGCTATACTCCCTAATCTGTCCCTCAGCACTGATGCTTTATTCGCATGTTTATTATTTCTCTCTTCTGGTTTAACCAGTATACTTCTTGCAGTTTTGCCATTACCTGCAGTTTCTGAAGTCAGGTTCCTGACTGTTTCTCTACTCTCTGCCCTGTTACTTGTTTTTGAAACTGTATTGACTTCCCCTGAGGCCTCCCCCCCCACCCCATTTACTAGTTTAAAGTCCTTGTGACCACCCTATTTATCCTTTCCGCTGGGACACTGGTCCCAGATCGGTTCAGGTGGACCCCGTCCCAATGGTCCAGTTCCCTCCTGTCACAATACTGATGCCAGTGCCCCATGAAATGGAACCCCTCTTTCCCACACCACTCCTTTAGCCATGTGTTTACTTCCCTAATTTTCTAATCCCTATGCCAATTTGCATGTGGTTCAGGTAATAATCCAGAGATTATAACCCTTGAGGACCTGTTTTTTAATTTTGTTCCTAGTTCCTGATATTCCCCAAACAGGTCCCCTTTCCTAGTATTGCCTATGTTGGTTGTCCCACCGTGGACCACAACAACTGGATCCTCCCCCTCCCTCTCCAATATCCTTTCAAGCCGGATAGAGATGTCCCTCACCCTGGCACCGGGTAGGCAACATCCCATGCGGGACTCTCGGTCCTGCTTGCAAAGGATGCTATCAGTAACCCTAATTATGGAATCCCCGACCACTACTACTTTTCTTTTTGCTCCCCCCACTTGAATGGCCTCCTGTACCATGGTGCAGTGGTCAGTTTGCTCATCCTCTCTACAGTCCTTTTCCTCATCCACACATGGGGCAAGTACCTCGTACCTGTTAGACAAGGTGAAGAGCTGAGACTGCTCCATTGCTGAATTCAGGATCCCTCTACCTGCCTCACTTGCAGTCATACCCTCCTGTCCCTGACCACTGGCCAAATTTGAGATACTTAATCTATGGGGTGCAACTGCCTTAAGCACAGTGTCCAGGAACCTCTCCCCCTCCCTGATGTGCCACAGTGTCTGAAGCTCTGACACCAGCCCATCAACTCTGAGCCGAAGTTCTTGGAGCTGCAAGCACTTGCTGCAGATGTGGTCACTGTGACTCACAATGGGATCTACCAGCTCCCACATCATGCAGCTATGGCACATTGCCTGCCCTGCCATCTCTACTTTACTTTAGTTAATTAGTTTTTCAAATTTTTCAAATTAATTTTTCAAATTTAGCAGAGATTCCCTACCAGTTTTCCTGTGACGTCACTTTTTTCTGATTTTTCTCAGTTTTAGTTGGAACACTGAAGCAGTGAAAGCAGCTCCGCCCCTCCGGGTCCGCTCTACCTCCGCTCCCCGGTGACTAGGACGCGAAATCCCCGAGGTAAGTTATTTATACTCACGGCTCTGATGCTCCGCCCCTCCGGGTCCGCTCTACCTCCGCTCCCCAGTGACTAGGCCGCGAAATCCCCGAGGTAAGTTATTTATACTCACAGCTCCGATGCTCCTCCCCTCGGGTCCACTCTACCTCGGCTCCCTGGTGACTAGGGATTAGCCATTACTCGGGTTACTACACATGAAGGAAAAATTCCTGGAATATTTTCCTGTAATTGTTCTGTCTCTTTAACTTCACTTGGTTTTTCCATGACTACTGGAGAAGTTATACTTTTGCTCCAGCCAAATCATTCACCAGGAGTAGGTCAACTCTGTCTGCTGACAAACTATGGACAACTCCCACAGTTACCATTCCAGACATTAGGTCACACTCTGGATGCTCCCGATATAAAGATATGGGTGTATACTCCCCACCAATACCATTCACTAAAACTTTGGCATTCAGTGCGCTCTCTGGTGGAAATGTTATGCCTTTCCCCAGCAAAAGAGTTTGGGTTGCTCCTGTATCCCTAAGTATAACTATAGGTTTACCTGCCTCACTTGAGGGATAAGGCGTTACTTTTCCTTTTGACAAGAATTCCCTATAACTCTCAGGTACCTTATTCTCAGCCCCTGCACTCACATTGGTTTTTGTATTTGGCTTTACAGCTGCAGTCAGATCTACAGCCTGATCTGTCGCACTCTCAGTCAGGGCCCCTTTCTCTGCATTAGCTTTGTGAACCCCAACAAGTCCTATGGGTTTGCCCCGTAACTTCCAGCATTCTGCACAAAGAAGTCCTACCTTGTGACAAAGGTAACATTTAGGCTTGCGGACCTCACTCCCACCTTTCTGGCCTGAGGAGGAGATTCCGGGGCATTCCCAGCTGTCCCTTCTTGTCCCTGGCTACTTCCCTTCCTTTCACCCTCCCACCTTCTATCCTTCTCGGACTTGTGGGGGTGACAGACAAAGGGTTTGGGCTTATACACAAGCTCGTAATCATCAGCGATTTCCACTGCCTGTCTGGCCATTGAAACCTTTTGGTTCCCTACATGGGCTCTTACTGATAGAGTGAATTTTTAAATTCTTCCAGGGGAATTAGTTCCCTGAGGTTCTCCTATGTGGCTTCCATCTTTAGTGCCCGTATCCAACAATCAACATTAATTTACTTTACACTCTCAAATTCTATATAAGTCTGCCCAGCCAATCTCAGGAGGTTCGGAAATTTCTGCCTGTACACTTCAGGGACTAACTCATACGCAGCGAGCATAGCCTTTTCTGCCGTCACATAATCTGCAGAAGCCTCCTCAGAAAGCATGGCATAAACTTTGTGAGCTTTGCCCATCAACTGCTTTGCATAAGCAATGTCCAGCTTTCCTTCGGCACTTCATCTGTTTGGCTATCTTTTCAAAAAAAATGAAAAATGCCTCTATCTCCCTTTCCTCAAACGTAGGGAGGGCTTGCACACATTTAAACAGCTCTCCACCAGGTTCTGGCCTGGAGCCAGATCCTCCCTCACCAGAACTTTCACTGGAGACAAGACCACCCCTTCGGCCTAGCTCCATCTTTTCAACATTGAATTCCCTTCCTTCTCTTTCTCTTTCTATTTGAAATGCTCTCTCTTTTCCCTTTCCTCTTTTTCAAATTCAAGCTTCTTCATTGTCAATTCTCTTTCAAGTTCAAGTTTTTTCAATTCTATTGCTTTTTCTTTTTCCTGTTGAAGCTTATGTTTTTCCAATTCTTCTTCTTTGTCAAGCTCACGCTGCTTCATCTGCAACTGAATTTTAGCTGATTCGACTGCACTACCCTCTGGTCTGCTTTCTTCTTCCAATTGTATATGCTGTGCTATTATTTCAATTATATCTGCTTTCTTAGCTCCTGGTTTTAACTCTAACACCAACAGTTCTGCCAAATCCTTTAGTTTAACCTTGGTTAAGTGTCTCAAATCATTCAGGGATACATCCTCCTTTCCCAGAAAAGTTGCAGCAACTGATTGAGATATTCTGGTGGAGTAAACTTTAATCTACTTCACAAGAAACATATTTTTTTTTATTTTTCCTTTTTCAATTATTATTACCCCACTTACAATTATACGTTATCAGTGTTAGGTTTATCCTGCAAAGAGCTCCCAGTTATATGTTACGACTGAGGTGGGAGGAGTGCACTGTTTATTCTAGTTCCACTTCTCCTCAGGCCATAGCATATATCTAAATTTTACTACTTACCGATACGGTCAATCATATACTCGATTTTTCCAGAATAAAACACACCAACCAGGTTTTCCTTAATAAACAACAAAATTACCAGTTTATTATAAAACAGGTCTTTACCAGTAATGAAGTCAAGCATAAGCACACAAATTGAAATATTAAAGTTCCCTATTTACCTTAGCCCCTCACACTTACACAATCAAACATACACTGGTTAACTGGAAAAATAAAAGGGGATTGCATTTTAGAGCTCTATTACAAAAAAAAAGACAAAAAACACTAGAGTTAAATACTTGCTAATTCTTGAAGAAGAAAGAGAAGATATGGAAAGATGACCTTTAATTGGTTTGGAGTCCCAAATGCGTATAGATGGCTATCACTGGGATCTTCCTAGAACACTTCTTTCCAGGTGTTGTTGAAGATCAGTTTGGTTGATTTTCCAAGAACTGCAGCAACAGAGGTTTCAGATTCCATACATTTGATTTGCAGGGTTTCTTCAAATACAGGAGGAAAGAGGAGACTGGCATACTGAACACGCAGGGTTTGTTTCAAAGAGAGAAAGAGATTGTCTGGATTTCCTTGGCAGGCAGTTTACACTGCAACGCACTGTCCAAAGTGAATCCAGAACAATGTCACAAGAATTAAGCCTCCTGACCCCTATAAATCTTGATCTGTCACTTCTCTTGACCTGTAAGCATCTCCTCTAAGTCAAACCAACAAGCTGGGTAATTACCTGAAAACAGGTGCCTCCCAGTAAGGGCTTGTTTACAAGCCAAATCCAGGAACCTTCTGGTGACTTCTTTAAAAACAAAGTTCAGCATCTTTTCAAGCTTCCCGATGAATCAGTGTTCATAATTCAACTATAAGTCCTTAAAACATATTTAGAAAAAAATAGAAGCACTTTCGTAACATTATGTTTACATCACAAAAGTGACTACACTTCAAAAAAGCACTGAATTAGCTGGGATGCACTTTGGGGCACTTAGGATGGGAAAGGTGTTATTTAATTACCAGTTTATTTCTTATTTCGTTCTCTGACACATTTAACATGGATTAACTGTAGATAAAATTTATTGACCTAGAAACATGACTGTTCTTTACAGCTTCAAGTTCAACAATTTCAAATCATAACCACTGTTCCCATTATTTTCAGACATCAGCTGTTGTAATGATTTTGTTGTTGCCATTTACAGGTCTGCCAGACCCATCTTTTGTTTCTTTATTTGTCCCATTCCCATCTCCTTTTGCCTTCCATCATCTTCCCTTTTGCAATCTGCCTTCCAATGTATTAAACTTTTGCTTTCGATCTTTCCTCTCTTCCTCACTTTCTCTGCCTCTCCACTTGCTTAAACCTGTTATAACTCTAACTTTTCCCAGTTCTGATGAAAGGTCATCAACCTGAAACATCGATTCTGTTTCTCCCTCCAAAGATGCTGCCTGACCTGCTGAGTATATCCAGCATTTTCTGTTTTTATTTCAAACAAAGATCCATCCATTTCAGACTTGTAAATTTCACTTGACCCTCAGCATCCACAGTCTTTTGGGGAACTGAGTTCGGGATTTCTACAACCATTTGTGTGAAGAAGTGCTTCTTGGTCAATGTTCCTTCTAAGCTTCGTGCATGCCTGGCCATGCAGGAGGTACTGTATAGTGGCTCCATGGTCCATGGGCCTGCTGTCCTCTCTCAGCCTTCCACCAGCCATGATACAGCCACTGGTTTAGCACTGTGTAGGAGCGCTAGGACAGGCAAAGGCACCCGTAGGACAATTGCTAAGGGAATTCATAAGGGTGATTAGTTGACCCATGTATGGTATATTAGATGTATTGTTGGATAAAGTTAGTATGGTATACCTTGTGGTGTCTTTATTTCAGGATTGTAGCCAAGAGGACGCTGTGATAGTCTGTAACAGAGGGATGTGGGGTGGGAAGTGTTAAGCAATGAGGAGCCAAGCATATATTCAGGGGAACCAGGGTCTGTTGAGAGACTCGTGAACAGCTTGTCCAGAACATGGATGTGTCAGCTGTCTCCTCCCTGCCTCCTCTTCCTCCTCTTCCTGAGGTAGTTTTTAAAGCCCTGATGGAAACAGCCACATCCTCACGATGGCCAGGCTGTGTAATATGCAGCAGGTCACCACAAATTGGGAGACACGCTTTGGAAAGTACTGGAGAGTTCCCCCGAAGCGATCTTGGCAGCAGAACTGTTACTTTAGGATGCCGATGATCTGCTCCATGATGTCCCTACTTGTAGAATGGCTCTTATTGGAGGAGCGCTGGCCACATGCGGCAGGTGACAGGGGGGAGTCATCAGCCACAGGCACAGTGAGTAAGCCTTGTCGCTTAGCAGTCACCCTCTGGTTCGATGTGATGCCTCGAAGATGGCGGAAACTGCGGAATGGCGCAGGATGAAAGTATCATGACTGCTGCCAGGTTAGTGGGCATTCACCAACATGATGTTCTGGGTGTGGTTGCGCAACAGCTGCACTTTGAGTGCTCGGTACCCTTTGCACAACATCTCCACATTGAGATGGGTTGTCCACAAGGCGTGCAATTGATGTCTCCTTGCACCAGCCTATCTTGAACCCGTTATCCTGGCAAAGTCACATGCTTGCTCCTCCTGCTTCTCTCTGTTTAGAGAGAAGACAATGAAGTCCCCTATCCTGGTGTACAGAGCCGCGGTGACCTCCCGGATGCAGCGATGGATGGTGAACTGAGACATGCTGGCAATATTGCTGACTACAGCCTGGAAAGATCCATTGGTTCAGAAATTGATGGCCATATCATCTTTATGGCCACTGGCAGTGTCATCCTCAACCTGCTCTGAGGCTGCAGATCCGGTTCGAGGAGGTGGCACAGTTCAGTGACCAACTGTTTGGTGAAGCACGGACACTGCAGACGCTTCTCTTGGCTGACATGGAGGTAGGTGAAGTTCTCCCTGAAGGCTCGAGGCTGGCAAGGCCTCCTGCTGAGAATCCTCCTCCTCCTCACTCTGAGCAGCTTGTCTTCTATGCTGCCTCTTCTCCATCTCCCTCTGATGCTGCAGGCCAACAGGAACTACAGTTATAGCCCTCGTGTGCAGAGGCCTTTCAGAAGAACACTCCAAAGGTCCAGCACCACTCCCTTCTGAATTTCTGAACTTCTGTCAAGTCCTCCAACAGCCCAGTACTTCCACTGACTCTGTAACAGCTGTTATATTCCAGAAAGCCAAGAGGTGAAGGATAGTACTGGAGCCAATCTTTTCACTCTTTTATAAGCTTTTATTTATAGAGAAACATATTGTAAACATGCTCCTCCTAACCCAACAATGACAGTTTTAGTCTGTTCCTGTTTATCGGAGCACAGTTAATGCCCATCAGCTGCACACAATTAAATACAATTAATATACTATTAACAACATCAAGTAGATAGTTTAGGGGACCTGATCTGTGTTAAATGCTGATGTATTTAAATAACGCTGGTGGAGGAGGTTTCTGGTGCAGTTGCTCTGATTGTTTAATACAGTAAGCTGGATTTTGTGGAGACCCTGCCATCGGGATCCGTAGCTGGGTGGGGGGGGGGGGGCGGGCCTGAAGATGGCCCCAGATGAGGCCCATCATGGACCTCGACGCCAGCAGGGCCCAGCCCAATCTTCCCGGCAGCGGCGGGGCACCGTGGCGGACCCCACTGCCGCTCAGCAACGGTAGCACAATCATCATACGCAAAAAAAGTCAATTAATAGATGTGTGTGTACTTCCCATTAATCTTGATGTTCCGCTCTGATCTTCGGCCTGGGAGCCGGAACTCCCATGCCTTTGGATCCACGTCCGGGGAAACGAGGTGCAACACTGGTGGGGCAATGGGCGGGGGCGGAGGTAAGTTTCTCAGTGTGAGTGTTGGGGGAAACGGGGTCAAATAAATGTCATGGATGTAGGGGATGGTGGGAAGGATTGAAGTTTAAGTTTGTGCAGTTTGTGGAGGGGGGGGGGAAGGTCAGATTGCAAAGGTAGGTGTTTTGGGGGGAAAACGGCAAATAATTAATTTAATAGTTATTAGTTATACATAATGAAATTTAATGTAAAAGTTGGCTCGTGTCCCTGAGCAGGGGCCCTAACAAGTGGAGTGCACACTAATCATAGCAAAAGCCCCTAATATCTGCAGCCGCTCTGCCCATCAAGGCCGTGCTATCCCCCAGGCATAATTCGAGGCAAATGAGAGCCGAGTGAAGAGAATCAGCTTTCACCTGGAGGCATTTCCCCAGCAAGGCCGCCCCCACCGCACCCCAGCTCTCCAAGCCCTCGAAATGTGACTTCCAGACCCGGCCCCGGACTCAGAGTTACACTGGAAGCTGCCGAGCCCCCGGATGAAGTCGGTACAGTGCTGACAGAAGGTGGGCTTGGTCAGCGTCACTTTCCTCAGGTAGTGCCCATGGCCCAGGTGCCAGCGGTGGCCGCTCATTGCCGCCTTCCCGTGGCCCGATAGCGAGCTGGAGTTGGGGTTGGACCCACACTATAGCTCCCTCAAGTGGGAGAGCGAAGCCCGGCGTTCCACTATCTGGCTGCATCCTGTTTGGACTCGGGGTGCGGGGCGGGGCACTAGGCCTCCTCTCTCACAGCAGTTCTCAGCTGCGCCCCCCTGCGCCCTGCTGCACCCCGCTGCTCCCCGCTGCACCCCGCCCACTGTACTCCAAGCTTTTGCTACGACTGGTGTGTGGGCTCTACTTGTTAGGGCCCCTGCTCAGGGTTACGAGCTAACAACCCCACTGTCTTGTGGGCATCTCAGGAGGGACTAAGACTAAAGGAGTAAATCCTAACAGAAAATCCGGAGCGGAGCCCCTTAGGCGGTCATGTGCCACCTTTGGCATGTTTCCAACAGTTCCTGCAGCCAAACATCGAGCTTTGCACTCCTTTGGACCCCACTAGGAAGGCCGAGAGGGGTGTTTTTGACGCTTGGGCAACTCACAATCTCCATACATTCCGCTCAGGTATGCGCCATGGAGAGGTCACTCAATAGTCACCTCACAGCGACCAAAACAACACGGAAGGCAGCAGTTACGGGTTTTAAGTCCAGCTCAATTGGTGTAGAGATTGGGCACCACGGGTTGCCTTCGTCGGTGGGAGAGGTCGTCGCTTCTCATTGAACAGCTACCGCCTGCCTCAAACCGGGCAGCCCCCAGTCAGAAAGGTTCGGTCCCGCCACAGTCCACCTGCTTCAGTGAGTGCTTGGAGCTCAGGGTCACTGCCTTACAAGTGGACTGTAACACCGCACCAAACAGCACGACAAAAAAAGGAAAGAAGGTACCAGCCCTTCGTTTTTCAAGCTGGAGCATCAGAACTATGTGTCCTGGCCTGTCGGAAGATCTTACACAAATTGACGACTCTCAGTAGACTCAATGTGGACATTGCAGCACTTCAGGAGACACGCCTCCCTGCGAGCGGATCACTAAGGGAGCAAGACTACACCTTCTTCTGGCAGGGTAGGGATCCAGAAAAACCAAGACAGCATGGAGTTGTCTTCGCCATCAGAAACTCTTTGCTCAGAATGATAGAGCCACCTACAAATGGCTCGGAACACATACTGTCCGTCTGACTGTTCACCACCTCTGGTCCAGTACACCTACTCAGCATCTATGCTCCAACACTCTGCTCCCTGCCTGAAGTTAAAGACCAGTTCTACAAGGAACTCCATAATATCATTAGTAGCATCCCCAACACCGAACACCTATTCCTGCTGGGGGACTTTAATGCCAGGGTTGGGGCCGACCATGACTCATGGCCCTCCTGCCTTGGGCGCTATGGCATTGGAAGGATGAATGAGAATGGACAGAGACTGCTTGAGTTGTGTACCTATCACAACCTCTGCATCACCAACTCGTTCTTTCACACTAAACCCTGTCACCGGGTTTCTTGGAGGCACCCAAGATCACGTCGTCGGCACCAGCTAGACCTCATTGTCACAAGGCGAGCCACTTTAAACAGCGTTCAAATCACACGCAGCTTCCACAGTGCGGACTGCGACACCGACCACTCCCTGGTGTGCAGCAAAGTTAGACTCAAACTAAAGAAGTGACATCACTCCAAGATGAAGGGCTGCCCACGCATCAACACGAGCAGAATTTCTCATCCACAGCTGTTACATAAGGTTCTCAATTCACTTGCAAAAGCCCTTCAAAACACTCCTGCAGGGGATGCAGAGACCAAGTGGGCCCACATCAGAGACGCCATCTATGACTCAGCAATGATTACCTTTGGCAAATGTGAGAAGCAGAATGCAGACTGGTTTCAATCTCACTTTGAAGAGTTGGAACCTGTCATAGCCGCTAAGCGCATTGCACTGTTGAACTACAAGGAAGGCCCCAGCGAGTTAACATCCGTAGCACATAAAGCAGCCAGAAGCGCTGCACAAAGAACAGCCAGGCGCTGTGCAAATGGCTACTGGCAACACCTATGCAGTCGTATTCAGCTGGCCTCTGACACCGGAAACATCAGAGGAATGTATGATGGCATTAAGAGAGCTTTTGGGCCAACCATCAAGAAGATCGCCCCCCTCAAGTCTAAATCAGGGGACACGATCACTGACAAACGCAAGCAAATGGACTGCTGGGTGGAGCACTACCTGGAACTGTACTCCAGGGAAATTACTGTCACTGATACCGTCCGCAATGCAGCCCAGTCTCTGCCAGTCATGGACGAGCTGGACAAACAGCCAACAAATTCAGAGCTCAGTAACGCCATCAATTCTCCAGCCAGCGGAAAAGCCCCTGGAAAGGATGGCATTACCCCTGAAATAATCAAGAGTGCCAAGCCTGCTATACTCTCAGCACTCCATGAACTGCTTTGCCTGTGCTGGGATGAGGGAGCAGTACAACAGGACATGCGCGATGCTAATATCATCACCCTCCATAAGAACAAGGGTGACCGCGGTGACTGCAACAACTGCCGTGGAATCTCCCTGCTCAACACAATGGGAAAAGTCTTCACTCGAGTCGTTTTAAACAGACTCCAGAGGTTGGCTGAGCGCGTCTACCCTGAGGCACAGTGCGGCATTCGAGCAGAGAGATCGACCATTGACATGCTGTTCTCCCTTTGCCAGCTACAGGAGAAATGCCGCAAACAACGGATGCCCCTCTACGTTGTTTTCATAGATCTCACCAAAGCTTTTGACCTTGTCAGCAGATGTGGTCTCTTCAGATTACTAGCAAAGATCAGATGTCCATCAAAGCTACTAAGTATCATCACCTCATTCCATGTCAATATGAAAGGCACAATTCAGATAATAGTGCATTTTCCTCCACACAAGATCAGATGGCAGGTTGTTCGACCTTGCCAGTTATAGAGCGAAGACCAAAGTATGCAAAGTCCTCATCAGGGAACTCCTCTTTGCTGACAATGCTGCATTAACATCTCACACTGAAGAGTGTCTGCAGAGACTCATCGACAGGATTGCAGCTGCCTGCACCGAATTTGGCCTAACCATCAGCCTCAAGAAAACGAACATAATGGGACAGAAATGCTCCATCCATCAATATCGGCGACCACGCTCTGGAAGTGGTTCAAGAGTTTACCTACCTAGGTTCAACTATCTCCGGTAACCTGTCTCTCAAGTGCATGAAAAGGCGTCTGCTGCTATGTCCAGATTGGGTGTGGGAAAATGGCGCACTGACACGGAACACAAAAGCCCAAGTGTTTCAAGCCTGTGTCCTCAGTATCTTGCTCTACAGCAGCGAGGCCTGGACAACGTATGCCAGCCAAGAGCGACGTCTCAATTCATTCCATCTTCGCTGCCTCTGGAGACTCTTTGGCATCAGATTGCAGGATCGTATCTCCAACACAGAAGTCCTCGAAGCATCCAACATCCCCAGCATATACACACTACTGAGCCAGCGACGCTTGAGATGGCTTGGCCATGTGAGCTGCATGGAAGATGGCAGGATCCCCAAGAACACATTGTACAGCGAGCTTGTTGCTGGTATCAGACCCACCGGCCGTCCATGTCTCCGCTTTAAAGATGTTTGCAAACGCGACATGAAGTCCTGTGACATTGATCACAAGTGGGAGTCAGTTGCCAGCGATCGCCAGAGCTGGCGGACAGCCATAAAGGCGGGGCTAAAGTGTGGCGAGTCAAAGGGACTCAGCAGTTGGCAGGAAAAAAGACAGAAGCGCAAGAGGAGAGCCAACTGTGTAACAACCCCGACAACCAGTTTTATCTGCAGCACCTGTGGAAAAGTCTGTCACTCTAGAATTGGCCTTTATAGCCACTCCAGGCGCTGCTCCACAAACCACTGACCACCTCTAGGCGCTTACTCATTGTCTCTCGAGACAAGGAGGCCAAGAGGAAGGAAGGAAGTTATGGGGAGGTAAGAGAGGGGGAAAAGAGATGTATTTATATATTTTCATTTAATCTTTCCTTAAATATTGAAATCTGCTGGTTGGGTTACCAGCCCTTTAAAAATGGTATTAGTGCCTGCGTACAGGCAGCTGACACCATTGCTGGGGGGAAGGTGATCGGGGGCAGGGAGGGGCAGGGTGAAGGCCTGCCCCAGTTATTTAAATAAGCCGTTGTGCTTGGAATCGCGGTGGCTCTTTGACGTGTGACCCATGTGCTGAGGATGTCGTGCATAGCACGTTTAGTGAGGTGGTCACACCGTAGGTAATGGCTGTCCAGGCAGAAAAGGGATGGGAGACCACCAGACGAACTAGTGGGCGTAGGCAGGTAGTGCAGGAGTCCCCTGTGGCCATCCCCCTCTCAAACAGATATATCGCTTTGGATACTTGTTGGGGGGATGACCTCCCAGGGGAAAGCAGCAACAGCCAGGTTCGTGGCACCACGGAGGGTTCTGTTGCACAGCAGGGGAGGAAAAGGGATGAAAGAGCAATAGTGATAGGGGATTCTATTGTAAGGGGTGCAGATAGGCGATTCTGTGGACACAAACGAGTCTCCAGGATGGTATGTTGTCTCCCTGGTGCTAGAGTCAAGGATGTCTCGGAGCGGCTGCAGGACATTCTGAAAGGGAAGGGTGAGCAGCCAGAGGTCGTGGTCCATATTGGTACGAGCAACATAGGCAGGAAGAGAGATGAGCTCCTGCAAAGTGAATATAGGGAGTTAGGCAAAAGGTTAAAAAGCAGGACCTCTAGGGTTGTAATCTCAGGATTACTCCCTGTGCCACGTGCTAGTGAGGGTAGGAATAGGAGGATAAGGCAAATGAATGCGTGACGGAAGAGCTGGTGTATGTGGGAGGGCTTCAGCTCCTTGGATCATTGGGATCTCTTCTGGTGCAGAGGTGACCTGTACAAGAGGGACAGGTTGCATCTGAACTGGAAGGGAACCAATATCCTTGCAGGGAGGTTTGCTAGTACTACTCGGGAGGGTTTAAACTAGTCTTGCAGGGGTGTGGGACCCAAAGTAGTAGTCTCTCCGATGAGATAGTTGAGGCATATGTAGAGGTTAAAGCAAGCACGTCCAGTAGGCAGGCCGGGCAGGGGGAGGACAGGGAGCGTGGAAGGTCTGGTAGGCTAAACTGCATTTACTTTAATGCAAGAAGCCTGACAGGTAAGGCAGATGAACTCAGAGCATGGATCGGGACATGGGATTGTGATATTTTGCTATTACGGAAACGTGGTTGAGGGATGGGCAGGACTGGCAGCTCAATGTTCCGGGGTATCGATGCTTCTGGTGTGACAGAGGTGGAGATAAGAGAGGAGGGGGAGTTGCACTATTGATTAGGGAGGACATCACGGCAGTACTTAGACAGAATATCCAGGGGGAACGTCCAGCGAGGCCATATGGGTAGAACTTCGAAATAAGAAAGGGGTGATCACTTTGTTGGGATTATACTATAGGCCCCCCAATAGTCAGAGGGAATTGGAGGAGCATATATGTAGGGAAATCACAGATAGGTGTAGGAATTATAGGGTTGTAATAGTAGGTGATTTTAACTTCCCTAATATTGACTGGGACTGCCTTAGTGCTAAGGGATCAGGTGGGGAAGAATTTGTTAAGTGTGTCCAGGATAGTTTTCTGAAGCAGTATGTGGATGGCACTACTAGAGAAAGGGCTACACTCGACCTCCTCTTAGGAACTGAGGCTGGGCAGGTGGTTGATGTGTCAGTGGGGGAGCAGTTTGGGGCCAGTGACCATAACTCTATTAGCTTCAAGATAGTTATGGAAAAGGATAGGACTGGTCCTCAGGTTGAAGTCCTAAATTGGGGGAAGGCTAATTTCAATGGCATCAGACAGGAACTCTCAAAAGTTGAATGGGAGAGGCTGTTTACAGGAAAAGGGACGTCTGGCAAGTTGGGAGGCTTTTAAAAGTGAGATAGGAAGAGTTCAGGGCCGGTATGTTCCTGTTAGATGGAAGGGCAAGGCTGGCAAGTTTAGGGAACCTTGGTTGACGAGGGATATTGAGGGTCTGGTCAGGACAAAGAAGGAGGCATATGTCAGGTATAGGCAGCTGGGATCAAGCGAGTCCCTCGAGGAGTATAGGGGATGTAGGAGTACACTTAAGAAGGAAATTAGGAGGGCGAAAAGTGGCCATGGGATTTCCCTGGCAGATAAGATAAAGGAGAATCCTAAAAGATTCTGTAAGTATATTAAGAATAAAAGGGTAGCTAGGAAGAGAATAGGTCTCCTTAAGGATCAATGTGGTAATCTACGTGTGGAGCCACGGGAAATGGGCGAGGTCTTAAATGAATACATCTCATCTGTATTTACCGTGGAGAAGGTCATGGAAGCTAATGAGTTCAAGGGAGGGAACAGCGATATCCTGGAGCATATCAACATTACAAAGCAGGAGGTGTTGGAGGTTTTGAAGCACATTAAGGTGGATAAATCCCCAGGGCCTGACCAGGTGTATTCTAGGATGCTATGGGAAGCAAGGGAGGAGATTGCTGGGGCCCTGGCAGAGATTTTTGTCTCATCATTAGCCACGGGTGAGGTATCGGAAGACTGGAGGATAGCTAATGTTGTGCCTTTATTTAAGAAGGGCAGCAGGGATAAGCCAGAGAACTACAGGCCGGTGAGCCTTACATCAGTGGTGGGAAAGTTATTGGAAGGGATTCTGAGAGACAGGATTTATATGCATTTGGAAAGACAGGATCTGATTAGGGATAGTCAGCTTGACTTTGTGCGTGGGAAATCATATCTCATGAATTTGAGTTTTTTGAGGAGGTGACCAAGAGGATTGACGAGGGCAGGGCGATGGACGTTGTCTACATGGACTTTAGCAAGGCCTTTGACAAGGTCCCGCATGGTAGGCTGGTCCAGAAGGTTTGAACACATGGGATCCAGGGTGCGCTAGCCAATTGGATACAAAATTGGCTTGGTGATAGGAGGCAGAGGGTGGTAGTGGAGGGTTGTTTTTCAGATTGGAGGTCGGTGACTAGTGGTGTGCCGCAGGGATCGGTGCTGGGCCCTCTCTTGCTCATCATATATATTAATGACTTGGATGTGAATGTAAGGGGCATGATTAGTAAGTTTGCAGATGACACCAAAATTGGTGGTATAGTGGACAGTGAAGAAGGTTGTCTAAGGTTACAACAGGATTTAGATAAACTGGAAAAGTGGGCAAGAGATTGGCAAATGGAATTTAACGCAGACAAGTGTGAAGTGATGCATTTTGGGAAGTTAAACCAGGGCAGGGCATATACAGTGAATGGCAGGGCCCTGGGGAGTATTGTTGAGCAGAGAGACCTTGGGGTGCAAGGATATAATTCCCTGAAAGTGGCAACACAGGTAGACAGGGTGGTGAAGAAGGCGTATGGCATGCTTGCCTTCATCAGCTGAGGCATTGAGTACAAGAGTTGGGACGTCATGTTACAGTTGTACATAACGTTGGTTAGGCCGCATTTGGAGTACTGTGTGCAGTTCTGGTCGCCGCACAACAGGAAAGATGTGGTTAAGCTCGAGAGGGTGCAGAAAAGATTCACAAGGATGATGCCTGGTTTGGAGGGCTTGAGTTATAAAGAGAGATTGGATAGGCTGGGTCTGTTTTCCCTGGAGTGAAGGAGGCTGAGAGGGGACATGATTGAGGTATATAAAATTATGAGAGGCATAGATAGTGTAGATAGCCAGAGTCTGTTTCCCATGGTAGGGGTGACTAAAACTCGAGGGCATAGATTTAAGGTGAGAAGGAGGAGGTTTAAAGGGGATCAAAGGGGTAAATTTTTCATATAAAGAATAGTGGGTATCTGGAATGAGCTGCCTGAGGAGGTGGTGGAGGCAGGAACAGTAGCAACATTTAAGATGCATCTGGACAGGTACTTGAATGAGCAAGGCACAGAGGGATATGGAATTAATGCAGGCAGGTGGGATTAGTATAGATAGGCATTATGGTCGGCATGGACGCGATGGGCCAAAGGGTCTGTTTCTATGCTGAACGACTCTATGATTCTATGAGTGAGAGAATGAAGGAGGAGAGGAAGAACAGAAGCAAAAGAGAAAGAAAAGGAAAAAAGGACTAACATGAAGGTGACAGGTAAATGAAAAAGTGCATTACCTGATTTACCATGACCAGTAACATAGGGAATCAGCTGGAATTATAATTATATTTAAGTTAATGATTTGTGGTTGCCATTATTGAACTGCCCAAAGAATATATACATTCCTCATAAAACCTGGCAGTGGAATTTCCATGTTACTGTCTGACATTAACTCCCATTCTGCCAGGTTCTGCCCGGTGTTTGGTGTTAAAATTCCCCATTTAATATGCCTGCCCTAATTCCTCTCTGCTTGTGCAGGGGGTCAAGGTATAGCCCTAATGCTCATGTTACAAATCCCAGAATTGTTATACACTATTAGTTTTTCTCGGTTTTGTCTTATTTTTATTCTCCAAACCCCTAAAATTCACTTACGCCCTCTCATAAAGCGGGATAGAGAATGGAATCTCTCAGTGTCACAGCTGAATGTAACCAACAACAGCCAATACTTTGCAGGTAATGGCACCATAAATATACAGACAGTGCCAAAGCAGAAAGGCAATACTTTTAGCTGTACAATCGATTTGACTAATGGTTATTTAAATGAATCTATAGCCTGTGGAGATGAACTCGATCTTTCATATGTTTCCGTTGTTCTATTCAAGATCGAGTCCAATCTGCAAGGACAGGTGCAGACAAAGTGGAGAAATGTGTTCATCTACCAAAGGTAGCAAACGGACACCAATATGAGTGATACCTTCATCGAGGAGAAGTAAGGGTTGCATTTATTTTGTGCCTTTCATGACCGCAGGATATTTCAAGGTGCCTTACAGCCAATGAAGTACTTCTTGAAGCGTAGTCACTGTGTAACGTCGGAAACATGGCAGCCAATTTTCCACACAGCAAGATCCCACATGCAGCAATGTGATAAATAACCAGATAATCTGTTCTGATCATGTTATGTGAGGGATAAATATTAGCCACTGGTGAGAACCCCTTGCTCTTGTTTGTAATATTGCCATGGAATCTTTGATATCTGCCTGAGGAGGGGGGCAACAGGGCCTCAGTTTAATATCACATGAGAAAGACAGCCCCTCTAACACTGCAGCACTCCCTCAGTACTACACTGGCAGTGTCAACCTGCACTATTTGCTCAATTGCTTAGAGGGAGAACTGAACCCACAGCCTTCAGGTTCCTTTGCAATAAGGGTGATACGCACTGCACCACAACTGAGTGAATACTGAATAGTGCTGATCATCAGCTACTGTTAGTACAGCATCTTTGCAATAGGAATATACAAAGAGTTGCAATGATAAATCTCCTCCAACAAACCCAGGTAGGACAGGTATGGTCCATCAATACAGACCCATGGACATTGACAGCTGTCAGTGGCCCTGAAGGTGATAGCTTCTCATGAAATCCTCATCTAATTCATGTAAGAGCCATTCCCATCCTATAAACTGTGCTTTAGCTACAAGGAGTAATGCAGCAGCCATTGAGGAGACTTCAGAACAAATTGAATTGTTTGTAATGAGGTAGAAATCCACAAGGTAAAAAGCGGTGCTGAATGTTTAATGCAGAAATGTTTAATGCAAAATCAACATTCCAACCTTGCTTGAAGGACTATACAGAGGTGAACTATACTCGTTGGACACTCCTGCACCCATTTAATATGGGAGACATGCATGCTGAGGGCACAACTTGATAAAAACTGAACAGAATTATTCTGCTCAGTTGAGGCTTACACTTGCTTGAAAGCACAGCCTCTTCTCACTGGCGAGTTCCAAGGTCAGTCCTGAATTCATATCCTGTACTCACAGTGAAGGTCCATTGCCTCTAAAATTCAGATCTTGTACAGTCAGTAACATTGTGGCTCCGAATCATTTCTGTGCTAATTCACAGCAGTCTAAATAGCAACAATGACAACAATTTTACGTTTATCTAGTGCTTTTAAGGCAGCAAAATGTCCCAAGGTGCTTTACAGGAGCATTATTAGACAAAATTTGACACTGAGCCACTGAGGGTGATATTAGGACAGGTGAGCAAAAGCTTAGTCAAAGGTTTTCAGGAACATCTTAGGGAGGGAATTCCAGAGCCTAGGGCCCAGGCAGCTGAAGCCATGGCTACCAATAGTGGAGCAATTAAAACCAGGGATGCACAAGAGGCCAGAAATAGAGGAGCGCAGAGATCTCGGAGGTTGTGGGGCTGGACAAGGTTACAGAGATAGAGAAGTTACAGAGCCAGGGAGGGGGTGAGGCTATGGAGGGATTTGAACATAAGAACCTCTTGCAAGATTGTCCCTTCCTAACGATGGAGGTTAGTATCGTACTTTCAGTGCATTTTAGTGACTATCACTGTAGCTGTACAGTTTATGCATTAATCTTAAATTAAACTGATGCCTTTAAATATAATTGTGCAGTAGCGTGACTCTTAAACCAGACATGAGGTATGAATAGAGCAATCGAGAATGGGATTAAAAACAGTATCTGAGATATTAATTATTCAAAGATATTTTATGATTCAACTCCCATTACTGCTTGTGAATACAGTCCCACCTGCACATACTTGCAAGCTCAAAATAATTCACAGTGATTGTTAGTTTTCTCTCTGTTAATTATACTACACAGAAATGAATAGGTTTGCTTAAATGCAAATGTGAAATTTTGTTTCCAGATGTAATTTTAGAATTTGCTTTTCAGAATTAAAGTGAACTGAAAATCCCAAGTGTCGATTACCATGTGCGTTTGGTCTGGATGAAGAAAATGGACCTAAAAGCTGTGTTCTCACACCCACGCTTTTTGGGATTTTCTTCTCCCTGCTGCTTTCACATGCGTTCAAGTCCTCTGAAGAAGGTATTTTCCTCCACACAAGATCAGGGGGCATGTTGTTCAACCTTGCCTGTCTAAGAGCGAAGTCTAAAGTACGGAAAGTCCTCATCAGGGAACTCCTCTTTGCTGACGATGCTGCTTTAACATCTCACACTGAAGAGTGTCTGCAAAGTCTCATCGACAGGTTTGCGGCTGCCTGCAATGAATTTGGCCTAACCATCAGCCTCAAGAAAACAAACATCATGGGGCAGGACGTCAGAAATGCTCCATCCATCAATATCGGCAACCACACTCTGGAAGTGGTTCAAGAGTTCACCTACCTAGGCTCAACTATCACCAGTAACCTGTCTCTAGATGCAGAAATCAACAAGCGCATGGGAAAGGCTTCCACTGCTATGTCCAGACTGGCCAAGAGAGTGTGGGAAAATGGCGCACTGACACAGAACACAAAGGTCCGAGTGTATCAGGTCTGTGTCCTCAGTACCTTGCTGTATGGCAGCGAGGCCTGGACAACGTATGTCAGCCAAGAGCGACGTCTCAATTCATTCCATCTTCGCTGCCTCCGGAGAATACTTGGCATCAGGTGGCAGGACCGTATCTCCAACACAGAAGTCCTCGAGGCGGCCAACATCCCCAGCTTGTACACACTACTGAGTCAGCGGCGCTTGAGATGGCTTGGCCATGTGAGCCGCATGGAAGATGGCAGGATTCCCAAAGACACATTGTACGGCGAGCTCGCCACTGGTATCAGACCCACCGGCCGTCCATGTCTCCGCTTTAAAGATGTCTGCAAACGCGACATGAAATCCTGTGGCATTGATCACAAGTCATGGGAGTCAGTCGCCAGCATTCGCCAGAGCTGGCGGGCAGCCATAAAGACAGGGCTAAAGTGTGGCGAGTCGAAGAGACTTAGTCGTTGGCAGGAAAAAAGACAGAGGCGCAAGGGCAGAGCCAACCGTGCAACAGCCCCGACAAACAAATTTCTCTGCAGCACCTGTGGAAGAGCTTGTCACTCTAGAATTGGCCTTTATAGCCACTCCAGGCACTGCTTCACAAACCACTGACCACCTCCAGGCGCTTACTCATTGTCTCTCGAAATAAGGAGGCCAAAAGAAGAAGAAAAGAAGACTTGTTTCCTCTGTAACTATAGGAGAAACTGATACTTTTGATCCAGTCAAATCATTTCCTAGGAGTAGATCAATTCCCTTACTGATAAAATGTGGACAAAACCTACAGTTACTATCCCAGATATTAAGTCACTCTCTAGGCATACTTTATACAAAGGTACGAGTATACACTCCCCGCCAATTCCATTTACTAAAACTTTAGCGTTCAAGGCACTCTCTGGTGGAAACCTCATATCTTTTCCCAGCAAGTGTGTTTGGGTTGCTCCTGTGTCCCTGAGTATAACGATAGGTTTTCCTGCCTTACTTACAGGATACGGAGTTACTTTCCCCTTTGACAAAAATTCACTATAACTCTTAAGTATTTTATTCTTAACCTCTACACTCCTTTTAGTTTTAGTATCTGGTTTCACATTCACAGCTGTCGTTAAAGCTATAGCCTGGTCTGCTATACTCTCAGTCAGAGTCTTTTCCTCTGCACTAACCTTGCGTACCCCAACAAATCCTAGGGGTTTACCTCGCAATTTCCAGCACTCTGAACGAAGATGACCCGTTTTGTTGCAATGATAACACTTTAGCTTGCGAACCTCAATTCTACCCTCAGCACCTTCCTTTCTGACCTGAGAAGGTGATCCTGGGGCATTCCCAGCTGTTCCTTCTTGTCCCCGGCTACTTGCCTTCCTTTCACTCTCCCACTTTCTATCCTTTTCGGGTTTAATTTAAACTGAAGGAAGGGAGGTTAGACTGTGACAGTCTTTTATCACGAAAAAATTCTAAAGCCAGATTGATTCTATTGAAAGTGGTTACGAGTTGTTTAATCTACTGTGGTCATCGCTGGAGAAGGAAAGCATCACTTACTGCTGGAATTAGTCTACGGACATCAGCCAGCTGTGAGGACTTCAAGCAACCTTGAACTTTTTCACCTCCGGCAGGAGCGTAAATTTGCAAGGACTCTAATTTTTCTATTTTAAATGTTGTTTATATCTTCATAGTGTTTAAGAATTTAGTTTTTCTAATTAAGCAGTTAATTTGTTAATTTAAAGACACCAGGTTTGGTTAGCCTCATTCGGGGATTAATACACGGTACAATTTGGCTGGGTCTTTCTTGTTCATCTCAGTTTTATTTCACATATCTGATTTAGTGATAATGTTCTCAGATCAAATTCCAAGCACCAAGTTCTTGCTGCAGGAAAAAGCATGCAATATTTTTAAGTTAATCTTGAGTAAAATCGGTAACTGAATGTTACAGACTGCGAAAGCACAAACCACATTAAACAATGCCCTGTCAGCTTAAACGGTCAGTAATAATGAAACTTTCAGCAAGGCATTGCAGAATGTAAATGCCTGGTTAGTAGCTGGAAGAATTTACAAAATCACTCAGCTTGAACAATTCCTGCACTAAAACACAATGGTTAATCTAAAGCAGAGAAAAGATGGAAGAGCAGAAAAGAACTGTATACATTCACCTTGATTACATCAATAAAATTTTGTTTTCATTTCAGCCATGAAGTTGAGCTGGTGCTGGCACTACAGAAGCTTTGAAGTATGAAAATGGTGCACGATGCACAACCAGCTGCTTCTGGTATGGCCCATGCTGGGCAGGATGCGAGTGTGGACATGCCATGTGGAGTGTTGGAAGCGTCAGGAGTCTGTTCTGGAAAATTGGACTGCACAGGTTACTGCTAATTACTTGCAGCTGAACTTGCATTCAACTGCACAAGGAATCTCTCACTAATGTTATTTAAAGGACCAGCCGTCCAACTTGCAGGCTTTTGTCTTACTTGTATAGCAAAATTTATGGAAGTACTGTGGATTGCTTTTGGAGGTTCTGTGGTCAGTTGGTGCATTCATACAGTGGGTCAGAGGATTTGGTGCCCTATTCACACAAAGACAGCAACAGGTATGGGGACTGTAGTTGTAGGGCCTCTGGGAGTGCAGGAGAACAGAGAAGTGGAGCTGAGGTTGCAGATGGGAGAGGCTGTCTGCAGAGGGAGGAGGAGGGATGGCACAATCCTGCCTCAATGGGACTGGGCACAAGCAGATCAGGAACCATGACCCAGGTGCCCAAAAACTAGTACAGATGAATTTGTCGCGATCACTGCAAGAATTTCATCAGTTTCACTGTGAGAATTGCATAACAAAAGAAGTGGTCTGACACTATAATGGGCATTAGTTGGAGTCTGATGACTGTATTGGTGCCGTTTCCTGCTCCCGCACCGAACTAGAAAACTTTATCAACTTTGCTTCCAATTTCCACCCTTCTCTCACCTTTACATGGTCCATCTCTGACACTTCCCTTCCCTTCCTCGACTTCTCTGTCTCCATCTCTGGGGATAGGTTGTCTACTAATATCCATTATAAGCCCACCGACTCCCACAGCTACCTGGACTGCACTTCTTCACACCCTGCCTCCTGTAAGGACTCCATTCCATTCTCCCAGTTTCTCCGTCTCCGACACATCTGCTCTGATGATGCTACCTTCCATGACGGTGCTTCTGATATGACCTCCTTTTTCCTCAACCGAGGATTTCCCCCCACTGTGGTTGACAGGATCCTCAACTGTGTCCGACCCATTCCCCGCACCTCTACCCTCACCCCTTCCCCTCCCTCCCAGAACCGTGACAGGGTTCCCCTTGTCCTCACTTTTCATCCCACCAGCCTCCATATCCAAAGGATCATCCTCCGCCATTTTCGCCACCTCCAGCGTGATGCCACTACCAGTCGCATCTTCCCCTCCCTTCCCCTGTCAGCATTCCGAAGGGATCGTTCCCTCCGTGACACCCTGGTCCACTCCTCCATTACCCCCACCACCTCGTCCCCGTCCCAGGGCACCTTCCCCTGCAATCGCAGGAGGTGTAATACCTGCCCATTTACCTCCTCTCTCCTCACTATCCCAGGCCCCAAACACTCCTTTCAGGTGAAGCAGCGAGTTACTTGTACTTCTTTCAATGTAGTATACCGTATTCGCTGCTCACAGTGTGGTCTCCTCTACATTGGGGAGACCAAGCGCAGACTGGGTGACCGCTTTGCGGAACATCTCCGCTCAGTCCGCAAGCAGGACCCTGAGCTTCCGGTTGCTTGCCATTTCAACACTCCCCCCTGCTCTCATGCTCACATCTCTGTCCTGGGATTGCTGCAGTGTTCCAGTGAACATCAACGCAAGCTCGAGGAACAGCATCTCATCTACCGATTAGGCACACTACAGCCTGCCGGACTGAACATTGAGTTCAATAATTTCAGAGCATGACAGCCCCCCATTTTACTTTCATTTTTAGTTATTTTTTCTTCCTTTTTTTTAAACATTCTTTTTTACATTTTTTACAATCTTTTTTTGCATTTATTTCATTTCATCTTAGTTTGTTCAGTTTGCTTACCCACTGTTTTTTTCAGGTTTTTTTTCAGGTTTGCACTTGCTGCTGTTCAATATTCAGTGTATTCACACCTAATCTGTACTAATGCTTTGTCTTTCAACACACCATTAACATATTGTTTGCCTTTGCTCCGTGACCTTTTGGTCAGCTATGTGGCCTGGTCCAATCTGCACCTTCTCCTTTGTCATCTCTTGCCCTCACTTGCTTATAATCTGTGACTTTTCTAATATTTGTCAGTTCCGAAGAAGGGTCACTGACCCGAAACGTTAACTCTGCTTCTCTTTCCACAGATGCTGCCAGACCTGCTGAGTGATTCCAGCATTTCTTGTTTTTGTTTCAGATTTCCAGCATCCGCAGTATTTTGCTTTTATTATATTAGTTGGAGTCTATTGTGTTTGGGTTTGTAGCTAAGTGTCCTGTATCTCCCCTTAAGTTCACAAGATTTTATAATTAACCTTGTTAATCAGACAACACTTGTTTCCTTTTAATTCATCAATTATTTAAACTTCCATTATTTCTTCATAGTTTCATGTTTAAGTTACAGAGTTTCCCATTGGGCAATTAATTTTATTATCGTCTCATTCAACATTCCTGAGTGGAACGAATTTTTTGTAAATTGCTGTTGCATCAGATATGGTGTAAAAAATTACTGGAACATTCCCATGAAGTAAGCTTTGACAAAAGTTCCTTAACTTCATTAAGTACCAATGTTTCTGGCAGTTTGAGTAAGTGATTTAGAGACATTCCCTTAACCATCTGTAACTGACGGCATATCAATTAGCCGATGAGCCCTGAACCAGCCAGAGTGGAATTGATTGAAGAGCTGAATTGTCAATTGCTTCTGTCTCAATTCTTGATGGGGTATTGCTTTTCATGCAATCTTGGAATCCTAATACGGCTGCGAATAAGAAAGTTCTTTAGCCTATGTTTTTCTATGGATCAGCTTCAAGACTCTGAACGTGACTTGGGGGAATCATTCCCGAGAGAGTTTGAGAAAACTCCTCCAATAAAGCCCCTTTGCACTCCCACATGCCTGAAGACACTGGTGGTGGTGCGGGTGTAATGATGACTTTTGATGATGGTATAAAACAGACGGGGCTGGATTTTACATTGCTGCTACCGCCATAAACAATGGCAGCCCACACACGACATTAGATGTGGCGACTCATTTAAATGGCTGGGGCAGACCGCACACTCCCCACGCCCCCCGCGATGACGCAGAGGGGGCAGACGGTCTGTCCCCGGCAGTGGCGTCAGTAGCCTTTGCACAGGCACTGACGCCATCTTTAAAGGGCTTCAAGCCCTATCATTACATTTAAATCTTTAAAGGGAAATGGGTTTTTAAAAATGTAACTAATTGATTTAGCCCCTCTCCCAACCCCCCCAACAACCATAGATTTAATTCCTGACCTTCACTTCCACCCCCACCCCCTCAACGTTCACAAAGTTTAATATTTACCCCTTCCCACCATCCCCTACACCAATCAAATCACTCTGCTGCCGCTCCACCCCCTCCTGCACTGAAATACTAACCTGCTCCCCCCTCCCCACCACTGTCCCGCATCGGAGGAGTGCCGGCCACTGGTACCAATATCGGAGTGGGACAGATGGCAGGAGCAGGTAAGTAATTAATTCATTTATTTGCATTTTTTTAAATATGCAGATTTTGGTCCTGTCACCGAGTGGCAGGGTGTGGGGGGGGTGGGGGGCGGGTGGGGGACAGACACCCACAAAGCCTCGCTGCCGCCGGCAATTTCGGGCCAGGCCTTCCCATTGGGCGAGCTGTAAAATCCAACACATGACTTTGGATCTGCCGTCTGTTCTACACCTCTCCCCATGGTCATTGACATCCACCGATATTGTCCATTTCAAATTTCCTCCATTCACTTCAGTCGACTCATTTGACAACAGAAATGTGATCATCCATTTTGTTACGATTGAGGTGGGAGGGGTACACAGTTTTTTCTAGTTCCACTTTTCCACAGGTCACAACATATAGTTAAATGTTTACTCAGTTACCGGTACAATCATAGACTCTATTTTTATCCCAGAATAAAATATACCAACCAGGTTTCTTTAATAAGCAACAAAATTATCAGTTTATTATAAAACAAGACTTAACCAGTAATAAAGCAAAGCATTAACACACAGATTGAAATATGAAAGTTCCCTTTTACTTTAGCCTCCCCACACACACACACACACACACACACACACAGGTTAACAGAAAAATAAAGAGATTTTCTCTTTAGAGATCTGTTACAAAAAAAATTTTTGGCAAAATACTTGCCAATTCTTGAAGAAAAAAGAGAAGATATGGAAAGATGTCAGTTGCCCCTTTTGGGTTTGGCATCCCAAATACAAGTAATCGGCTGTCCCTGGGATCTTCTTAGAACAGTTCTTTTCTGGTGACGTTGAGGATCAGTTTGGTAGGCTTTCAGGAGATACACAGCAACAGGAGTTTCTGGCAGGCCTTTCAGGAAGAATGCAGCATCAATTTCTCTATTTCTTACACTCGCTTCAAAGAGCTTCTCAAAGAGATGGAAGAGGGTGCTGATGGTGACTGCTTTCTTGGCTGGTTTTCTCCAACTGCCTTCAAAACAGTTCACATACCAACACACTGTCCATAGCAAAACCAAAAGCAATATCTGATGGGTCAAGCCTCCTGACCCTATAAATATTGACCTGTCACTTCTCAGTATACATCTTCTCCAATTCAAAAAGCCCCTGCTGGGTACTTATCTGAAGACAAGTGACTTCCAGTAAGGGTTGTTGACAAACCAAATCCTCTCAGAGTCCTTTGAATGACCCCAGTGAAAAAAATATCCACGGAATCCTTTTCAGTTTTTCCAAAATAAAACAATGTCCTTAATTCTAAAATACATAAGTCCTCAAAAAAAACCTAACAAAAAATATAGGAACACCATCATAGCAGTTTAGATAATAGCAGAATTATAAGTGCCATTAACAGAAATTGGCCAGGAAGGATTCTGTATCTCCAGAGTTTTTTGTTCTCTATATTTCTATTGTGGATTGTTACCTTCTTCTGTACCTCCACTAATGATATCATGGCACTCAATTTTTCACCGACCTACTAGAAAAGGATGCTGAAACCCAGCCATCAAAGTGGGGACACTCCCACACAAAACATTAACCTAGCTTTTTCTCTCGGATACTGCCTGACCTCCTGTGCACCAAATGAACTTTTGTTTTAATTTTAGACTTCCAGCATTTTTATCTCTCAGACTTCAATTTGCTGCTACCATAGATTAACTGGCAACTCGAATCAGGGAACAGTCAACATGGTTTTGTGAAAGGGAAATTATGTTTAACCAATTTATTGGAGTTCTTTGAGGGAGTTACATGTGGATAAAGGGAAACGCGTGGATGTATTGTGCTTCCACAAGCCTGGTAGCAGTGGCTGCAGCCTCGTAATTGTGATGTTGTGGAGGATATAGCAGACCACCAGGAACTTGGTGACACGTTCAGCAGAGTACTGCCGGGTACCCCGAGCACTCTCACCTGCATGTTGGATGACTATCCTTTTAAATAATGGGGGGAGGTGGGGCAGGTTTCCTCATGGAGCTGAACGCAGGTTCAGTTGTGAATGATTTACACAAGTGCTCAGTGGACTTGCCGAGTCCAAGTTTCAAAAACATGCGTCAAATCAGCCAGATTTGATGCCATGATCTGCCCATGTCATAAGCTTCCGAGGCAAGGATGGCATGCCTGTGGTAGTGCCCTTCCCAGCACGGGTGCCAGGTGAGTCATGCCAGAGGTGGCCAGAAGTGCAGCAAGCACCATTTTCTGAGCAAGGGGCTTCCGTAGTTGATATACTGGATCCCAAAATATTATTTTCTGAAAGAAGTCTATCTAATTTGTATTTGAATAAATCAGTACTGTCGCCATTGTCTCCCGACGGAACCTGTTCCATAGATTGTCCACTCGCTCAATGAAATAGTGGGCTGAATTTTATCAGCAGTGGTACAGAGCCGAAGATTGCTGTCATTATGCTCAGACATGATGTCAGCAGGCTAAAGGATTATAACTTGCATTTATATAGCACCTTAAATGGAGTAAACCATCATAAGTTGCTACTTACAATTCATAGGGAGTATGAAGTATAAACAATATTTGAATATTATTGATATCAAAAATATAGCAAGACAAGTAATAAGTTAAGTAGAGAACAGTCTTTGGGCATTCATAAAATCTTGAGTCTTTATATTTTGTCTTTCATTATTCTTTCAGCAGTTCTCAGTTTGTTCTTGATTGGATATTGGATGATGTACAGATCACAGCCTCTTGTGACAGTGTCCCTCATTTGACAAATCAATGGGAAAACTGTGCCAAGTTCCTATTTTTTTCTTTAATTTGTTTTAAATCAGCTTTACTGCCATACTTAGCAAAATTGGCATTCCTAAATACAACATTGCAATGCAAGAAATGTTGTGGTTAGTTTGCTGATCTCAGTTGAACTCATTAAATGTTTGTAAGGAGTTAATAGTGTTATCAGAACTGATTCGAGCCAGATTTATGGAATACATGTGTAGAAAACTTTGGAATATCAGGGGAGAACAATGATATCCATTATTTCAACTCTTTTGCTCATGTTTAAACAGGAAAACAGAAATTGCTGAATGAAGAAAGACCCAGGCCCATCTAAATCACCTTCTAACATCCTGGTAGTCACATGATATAATGATAATGGAGTTGTTGACTAATCACAGCGATCAATCTCTACTAATGAATCTACAACAGAGCTGGACAAAGGTAAGGAAACCCCCCAGTAATTGAGACTTTTGGGAACAATGGGTCCAAAGTTACCTGTTCCTCGCGAGCTATGGTCATCATATGTCTCAGATTGCCCAGATACTGGATCCCAAAATATTATTTTCTGAAAGATATCTATCTAATTGATATTCCAATGAATCAGTACAAACAGTTTCCACCATCTCCCTAGTGAACCTGTTCCATAGGTTGTCAACTTGCTCACTGAAAAAATGGGCTGCATTTTATCAGCCTTCTAGAGGTGGGCAGAATAGCTGGGGGATGGAGCTAATAAAATTGTGAGGGAAGTCAGCGGGTGGAGGCAGCCTTCCCACCCAGAGGACAAATGAGCCCCTTAAGTGGCCAATTAATGGCCGCTGGCATTTCACCCGTAGTGGGGGGCCCTCTGCCATGTGGGGTGGTCTCCCAGTAATACAAGGCAGCCTCCCAGTGGGCTGGTGAGAGGGTGCCCTCCTGCTTGGGCAGTCTGTGGCCCACAGAGGGTGCCTGGCAGCAAAGGCCATCCCTGTGCCAACACCACCTTCCTTGCTACTCAACAACCCACACCTCCACTACCCCTCACCATGAGAACATAAGAATATAGGAGTATCAAGCCTGCTCCGCCATTCAATATGATCATGGCTGATCATCCACTTCAATGCCTTTTGCCCACATTTTCTCCATATCCCTTTATGCCATTGGTATTTAGAAATCTGTCAATCTCTGCTTTAAACATATTCAATCACAGAGCTTCCACAGCCCTCTGGGGTTGAGAATTCCAAAGATTCACAACCCGCTGAGTAAAGAAATCTCTCCTCATCTTTGTCCTAAGTGGCTTCCCCCTTATTTTGAAATTGTGTCCCCTGGTTCTAGACTCCCAACCAGGGGAAACATCCTACCTGCATCTACCCTGTCTATCCCTTTAAGTATTTTGTAGGTTTCAATGAGATCATCTCTCATTCTTTGAAACTCTAGAGAATACAGGCCCAGTTTCCCCAATCTCTCTTTATAGGACAGT
The DNA here is from genome assembly GCF_036365525.1 of Heterodontus francisci. Classification (NCBI taxonomy): domain Eukaryota; kingdom Metazoa; phylum Chordata; class Chondrichthyes; order Heterodontiformes; family Heterodontidae; genus Heterodontus; species Heterodontus francisci. The sequence continues at coordinate 4,979,184 of NC_090385.1, forward strand.
CCCACCATCCCGGGAACAAGTCTGGTGAAGCTTCATTGTGCTTCCTCGAAGACAATAATATCCTTCCTAAGGTAAGGGAACCAAAACTGCACACAGTACTCCAGATATGGACTAACCAAGGTTCTAAACAATTTAAGCAAGACTTCACTACTCCTGCACTCAAATCCTCTTGCATTTAAGGCTAACATACCATTAGCCTTCTTAATTGTTTGCTGCACCTGCATGTTAGCTTTCAGTGATTTATTGACGAGGACACCCAGGTCCCTTTGTACATCTACATTTTCTAATTGCTTACCATTTAAGAAATACTGTGCACATCTATTCCTCCTACCAAAATGGATAACCTCTGTTATGGTTCTGGTGTTTTTTTTTATTTCGGGAAGTATGCGGTGTGTCTTTAAGTCAGCAAAGGATCAGTGCTACTTTAAGAACAAGCCAGCCTCAGAAGTTAGCAGGAATTAGAGAAGATGCATTCTGGTTGCCGTTGGATACAACCCTACAGAGTAGAAGAACCAGCCCTCTTCAAATGCGCATTGTGGTTGCCTTGGATACAGCCAATCAGAGACTGAGAATCAATTATACAATGTTGCAATTACATTTTGAACTGGCTTTTAGTGGAGGCAGATTGTTCTAACAGACAGACAGCTGGACTAGCAGGAAGATAACAGAAATCTCTGATAATTTAAACTGAAAGAAGAAAAGTTCGACTGTGACAATCTTTTGTCCCTCAAAAAATTCTAAAGCCAAATTGATTCATTGAAAAGTGTTTGCGAATGGTTGATCTATGGTGGTCATCGCTGGAGGAACGAGGAGTTGAAGCTTCATTGGACATTTTTTTTATTCCCATCGGACAGCTGTGAAGACTTCAAGCAACCTTAGACTGTTCTAAGCGTAAATCTGCACGAACCTTATTGTATTTACTATTTTTTAAAATGTTGTTTATATCTTAGTAGTGCTTAGGAATTTAGTTTTTTTCTAATTAAACAATTAATTTGTTGATCTAAAGACACATGGTTTGGTTAGCCTCATTCGGGGGTTAATAGATGGTTCAAATAGGCTGTGGATTTCTTTAATTTGGAGCGTTTAAAGTGATATGTTAGGTGATCTGTGGAGTGGCGGGATTGAATTGACAGTGCGTTACTCCCACTGCAATCAGAATTATATATTTTGATTGGGGGCTTTGATTTGAGTGGTCAGTCGTAACACCTCACATTTTTCCACATTATATTCCATCTGCCACATTCCTAACCACTCACTAAGTCTGTCCAAATCCACGAGAAGCCACTTTGTATCTTCCTCACAACACACATGCCCACCTAGTTTTGTGTCATCTGCGAACTTGGAAATATTACATTTGGTCCCCACATCCAAATCCCTGATATATATTGTGAACAGCTGGGGCCCAAGTACTGATCCTTGCAGTACCCCACTAGTCACAGCCTGCCAGCGTGAGAATGACCCGTTTATTCCTACTCTCTGCTTTCTGCCTGTTAACCAACCTTTAATCCATGCAAGTGTATTACCTCGTATCCCATGTGCTTTAATTTTGCTAACCAACCTCCTGTGGGGGACTTTATCAAAAGCCCTCTGAAAATCCAAGTATACTATGTCCACCGACTCCCCTTTATCAATTCTGTTAGTAACATCCTCAAAAAACTCCAACATGTTTGTCAAACATGATTTCCCATTCATAAATCCATGTTGACTGTGCCCAATCAGATCATTATTATCCAAGAGTCCATTTATCACATCCTTTCAAATAGATTCTAGCATTTCCCCTACTACTGATGTGAGACTAACAGGTCTGGAATTCCCTATTTTCTCTCATCCTCCCTTGTTAAATAGTGGGGTGACATTTACTACCTTCCAATTTGCAGGAACAACTCTAGAAAAATGGGAGATTGATTAAGAACGTAAGAGCCCATGGGATCCAGGGCAATTTGTCAAATTGGATCCAAAATTGGCTTAACAGCAGGAGGCAAAGGGTAATGGTCGAGGGTTGTTTTTGCAAGTGGAAGCCTGTGACTAGTGGTGTACCGCACGGATCAGTGCTGGGACCCTTGCTGTTTATAGAGTACATTATTGATTTAGACAAAAATATAGGAGGTATGATCAGTAAGTTTGCAGATGACACGAAAATTGATGGTGTCATAAATAGTGAGGAGGAAAGCCTTAATTCACAAGACGATATAGATGGGCTGGTAAGATGAGCAGAGCAGTGGCAAATGGAATTTAATCCTGAGAAGTGTGAGGTGATGCATTTTGGGAGGACTAACAAGGCAATGGATGGTAGGACCCTAGGAAGTACAGAGGGTCAGAGGGACCTTGGTGTACTTGTCCATAGATCACTGAAGGCAGCAGCACAGGTAGATAAGGTGGTTGGGAAAGCATATGGGATACTTGCCTTTATTCGTCGAGGCATAGAATATAAGAGCAGGGAGGTTATGATGGAGCTGTATAAAACGCTAGTTAGGCCACAGCTGGAGTACTGTGTACAGTTCTGGGCACCACACTATAGGAAGGATGTGATTACACAGGAGAGGGTGCAGAGGAGATTCACCAGGATGTTGCCTGAGCTGGAGCATTTCAGTTATGAAGGGAGACTGAAAAGGCTAGGGCTGTTTTCCTTAGAACAGAAAAGGATGAGGGGGGACATGATTGAGGTATACAAAATTATGAGGGGCATTGACAGGTTAGATAGGAAGAGACTTTTTCCCTTAGTGGAGGGATCAATAATCAGGACGTATACATTTAGGGTAATGTGCTGGAGGTTTACAGGGGATTTGAGGAAAAATGTTTTCACCCAGAGGGTGGTTGGAATCTGGAACGCACTGCCTGAAGGGGTGGTAGAGGCAGGAACCCGCACAACATTTAAGAAGTATTTAGATGAGCACTTGAAATGCCATAGCATACAAGGCTACGGGCCAAGTGCTGGAAAATGGGATGAGAATAGTTAGGTGCTTGATGGCCGGCATAGACACGATGGGCCGAAGGGCCTGTTTCTGTACTGTATAAGTCTATGACTCTATGATCTATAGAACTTTGGAAGATGATCACCAATGCATCCACTATCTCCATTGCTATCTCTTTCAACACTCTGGGATGCAGAATATCAGGTCCTGGGGATTTATCAACCTTCAGCCCCATTAATTTCTCGAATACAACCTTCTTACTAATACTAATTTCCTTCAATGCTCATTCTCCCTAGTCCCTTAGATCTCTAATTCTGGGAAATATCTTGTATCTTCCTCAGTGAAGACAGACACAAAGTAATCATTTAGCTTCTCTGCCATTTCTCTATTCTCCATTATAAATTCGCCTGACCCTGCCTGTAATGGAACCTCATTTGTCTTAGCCAAACGTTTCATTTTTGCGTACCAGGACCTGCTTGGCTGGTTTCTGCAAGCCTTCCCCACTCACCTGCAGTCCATGTCTCCAGAGCTGCTCCTGCTCCCATGCCTTCTGCAGTAACAGCAGGGGCCACCATTCCTGTTGGCGCTGCTGGTACTGCTGAGCTGCCGGTCCTCTGATTGGCTGACAGCTCTTGGAAGCGGGATAGGACGGGGACCCCGGCACTGAGCAGTTAATTGCCTGAGCACCGTTAAATGCAGCACGGGATTAAATGCGTCATTAATTCAAATTTAACAATTGAAATATAATGGGTATTGGGATGACTTTTCACTTGTACTGTAGGGTGGAAAGCGGAAGCTTAGTGATGGGTAAATGGGGCAGTGAAAGCCTGAAAATAGCATCGGGTCACTTAGCACTCAGGTTACTCTGGTGTTCCAGCAGCTGTCATCCTGGGGCAGATGGGGGTAAATTGCCTTCTTCTTGAGCCACTACAGACGTGTAGTGAAGGCATTCCCACAGTGCTGTTAGGGAGGGCATTTTCACCTTATGACAATGATGGAATGGTGATAGATGTCCAGGGCAGGATAGGCTGATCTGTTAGGAAGAAATAATTTGCTGGCAATCCATAGGTAACATTTCCAAAACTACTTTGTAAGATGTTTCATTGACCAGGTTGTTGTTGTATCTTTGTCTTCTTCCCTTGGAGAACAATGTGAAGTAGTGGGAGGATTTACAAGCTGATGAATAGTCTGACAGGCTATGTTGTGAATGCAATAAAAACAGAAAGTGCCAGAAAAACTCAGCAGGTCTGGCAGCATCTGTGGAGAGAGAAGCAGAGTTAACGTTTCAGGTCAGTGACCCTTCTTCAGAACTGGCAAATATTAGAAATGTGAAAGGTTATAAGCAAGTAAAGCAAGGGTGGGACAAGAGATAACAAAAGAGAAGGTGTAGATAGGACAAGGTCACAGAATAGCTGACCAGAAGGTCATGGAGCAAAGGCAAACAATACGTGCAACAAAAATGTGTTGTGAATGCTCCTTCCATGGTCATGGCCAACTATATACTAGCCGATGGTTGGGGGGCTCAGTCCTATACAGTGTTGTGTGATTGCCTTTAAGAATAATGTACTTTGAAGATCTTAGTATGCCCATGTGCTAAGTACCAGGACACAGTCACGTGACTACTTGCCAGATTCACTCTGCCACTGTAACATCAAGAGGCAAGTCATGTAAATAGATCGCTCTGCACTGTATATATTAGTTAGCTGTTTAATAAACCTGTTTGAGATCTTCAATCAACGTTCGGGTTAGGGTTAGGGTTAGGAAGGGTTTATGAGCTCCTGCAACCCATACAATGAGGGGATAGTCATCCGCGTGTACTGGATGCCACCTGGAATTCTGAACTGAGCTCAACCTGTCATTTCATTGTGAGTGGCGAAAGCCAAATGGTTTCTAGCATGTGGGAAAACTTGTATCTCACAGGTATCAGAAGTCTGCTGTCTTCATACTGCTGTGAAACTCATGGAAAAGTTTTATAGAATTACATACATTTTACAGCACAATGATAGGCCATTCAGTTCAGTGTTTCAGTTCCACAAAAGCCTCCTCCCACCCTACCTCATCTAATCCTATCAGCATATCTCCTACTCCTTTGTTGCTCATACATTTATCTAGTTTCAACAATAACAACTTATATTTCTTTAGCACCTTTAAATAAATCGTCTCACAGGAGCATTATAAAACAAAATATGAAACCAAGCCACATAAGGTGATATCGGGCTGAATTTTACATCATCCCAGCGGATAGGATGGTGGAGTGGGGGCGGCGTAAAATTGAGCGGGAGGCTCCAGGAGGTCTACCCACCCTGCTCCCGCCTCCGGTCAACCTTATGGCGGTCGGGCGGGGGGGGGGGTGCGAGGGGGGGTGGGTGTTGGAGTGTAGGTGGAAACGGCCTGCCCGACAGAGGCCAATCAAGACACTTAAGTGGCCGCTTAACGGCAACTTATGGGCCCTCACCCGCATCCACGGGTATTTTACCCATGGCGAGCAGGCGTGCTGCGGACGTGAAAGGTCGCCCAATGATAGCTGCCAGCTTTTCTGCGCGCCAGGTGGGGCTTTGGCAGTTGGGCGCAGGATTGTTTTTTTTACTATTCATTCATGGGATGTGGGCGTCGCTGGCGAGGCCAGCATTTATTGCCCATCCCTAATTGCCCTTGAGAAGGTGCTGGTGAGCTGCCTTTTTGAACCACTGCAGTCCATGTGGGGTAGGTACACCCACAGTGCTGTTAGGAAGGGAGTTCCAAGGTTTTGACCCAGCGACAGTGAAGGAACGGCGATATAGTTCCAAGTCAGGATGGTGTGTGACTTGGAGGGGAACTTGCAGGTGATGGTGTTCCCATGTATTTGCTGCCCTTGTCCTTCTGGTTGGTAGAGGTCGTGGGTTTGGAAGGTGCTGTCTAAGGAGCCTTGGTGCATTGCTGCTCTGCATCTTGTCGATGGTACACACTGCTGCCACTGTGCGTCGGTGGTGGAAGGAGTAAAAGTTTGTAGATGGGGTGCCAATCAAGCGGGCTGCTTTGTCCTGGATGGTGTCGAGCTTCTTGAGTGTTGTTGGAGCTGCACTCATCCAGGCAAGTGGAGAGTATTCCATCACACTGCTGACTTGTGCCTTGTAGATGGTGGACAGGCTTTGGGGAGTCAGGAGGTGAGCTACTTGCCTCAGGATTCCGAGCCTCTGACCTGCTCTTGTAGCCATGGTATTTATATGGCTACTCCAGTTCAGTTTCTGGTCAATGGTAGCCCCAAGGATGTTGATAGTGGGGGATTCAGCGATGGTAATGTCGTTGAATGACAAGGAGAGATGGTTAGATTCTCTCTTGTTGGAGATGGTCATTGCTTGGCACTTGTGTGGCGCGAATGTTACTTGTCACTTATCAGCCCAAGCCTGGATATTGTCCACGTCTTGCTGCATTTCGACACGGACTGCTTCAGTATTTGAGGAGTCACGAATGGTGCTGAACGTTGTGCAATCATCAGCGTACATCCCCACTTCTGACCTTATGATTGAAGGAAGGTCATTGATGAAGCAGCTGAAAATGGTTGGGCCTAGGACACTACCCTGAGGAACTCCTGCAGTGATGTCCTGGAGCTCAGATGATTGACCTCCAACAACCACAACCATCTTCCTTTGAGCTAGATATGATTCCAGCCAGCGGAGTGTTTTCACCCTGATTCCCATTGATCTCAGTTTTGCAAGGGCTCCTTGATGCCATACTCGGTCAAATGCTGCCTTGATGTCAAGGGCAGTCACTCTCACCTCACCTCTTGAGTTCAGCTCTTTTGTCCATGTTTGGACCAAGGCTGTAACGAGGTGAGGAGCTGAGTGGCTCTGGCGGAACCCAAACTGAGCGCCACTGAGCAGGTTGTTGCTAAGCAAATGCCGCTTGATGGCACTGTTGATGACACCTTCCATCACTTTACTGATGATTGAGAGTAGGCTGATGGGGCGGTAATTGGCAGGGTTGGACTTGTCCTGCTTTTTGTGTACAGGACATACCTGGGCAATTTTCCACATTGCAGGGTAGATGCCAGTGTTGTAGCTGTACTGGAACAGCTTGGCTAGGGGCGCGGTAAGTTCTGGAGCACAGGTCTTCAGTGAATTGAATTGACTGAAGTCTGGCATCTGTGATGCTGGGGACTTCAGGAGGAGGCCGAGATGGATCATCAACTCGGCACTTCTGGCTGAAGATTGTTGCAAATGCCTCAGCCTTATCTTTCGCATTGATGTGCTGGGCTCCCCCATCATTGAGGATGGGGATATTTGTGGAGCCACCTCCTCCAGTTAGTTGTTTAATTGTCCACCACCATTCAGGGCTGGATGTGGCAGGACTGCAGAACTTAGATCTGATCTGTTGGTTATGGGATCGCTTAGCTCTGTCTATCACATGCTGCTTATGCAGTTTGGCATGCAAGTAGTCCTGGGTTGTAGCTTCACCAGGTTGGCACTCATTTTGAGGTATGCCTGGTGCTGCTCCTGGCAAGCCCTCTTGCACTCTTCATTGAACCAGGGTTGGTCTCCTGGCTTGATGGTAATGGTAGAGTGGGGGATATGCCGGGCCATGAGGTTACAGATTGTGGTTGAGAACAATTCTGCTGCTGATGGCCCACAGCGCCTCATGGACGCCCAGTTTTGCATTGCTAGATCTGTTTGAAATCTATCCCATTTAGCATGGTGATAGTGCCACACAACACGACGCACGGTATCCTCAATGTAAAGGTGGGACTTCGTCTCCACAAGGACAGTGCGGTGGTCACTCCTACCAATACTGTCATGGACAGAAGCATCTACGGCAGGCAGATTGGTGAGGACGAGGTCAAGTATGTTTTCCCCTCGTGTTGATTCCCCCACCACCTGCCGCAGACCCAGTCTAGCAGCTATGTCCTTTAGGACTCGGCCAGCTCGGTCAGTACTGGTGCTGCCGAGCCACTCTTGGTGATGGACATTGAAGTCCCCCACCCAGAGTACATTTTATGCCCTTGCCATCCTCAGTGCTTCCTCCAAGTGGTGTTCAACATGGAGGAGTGCTGAGTCATCAGCTGGGGGAGGGCGGTAGGTGGTAATCAGTAGGAGGTTACCTTGCCCATGTTTGACCTGATGCCATGAGACATCATGGGGTCCGGAGTCGATGTTGAGGAATCCCAGGGCAACTCCCTCCCTACTGTATACCACTGTGCCACCACCTCTGGTGGGTTTGTCCTGCCGGTGGGACAGGACATACCCGGGGATGGTGATGGCAGTGTCTGGGACATTGTCTGTAAGGTATGATTCCGTGAGTATAACTATGTCAGGCTGTTGCTTGTCTGCTAGTCTGTGGGACAGCTCTCCCAACTTTGGCACAAGCCCCCAGATGTTAGTAAGGAGGAATTTGCAGGGGCGACAGGGCTGGGTTTGCTGTTGTCGTTTCCGGTGCCTAGGTCGATGCCGGGTGGTCCGTCCGGTTTCATTCCTTTTTATTGACTTCATAGCGGTTAGGTACAACTGAGTGGCTTGCTAGGCCATTTCAGAGGGCATGTAAGAGTTAACCACATTGCTGTGGGTCTGGAGTTACATGTAGGCCAGACCAGGTAAGGACAGCAGATTTCCTTCCCTAAAGGACATTAGTGAACCAGATGGGTTTTTACAACAATCGACAGTGGTTTCATGGCCATCATTAGACTAGCTTTTAATTCCCGATTTATTAATTGAATTCAAATTCCACCGTCTGCTGTGGTGGGATTCGAACCCATGTCCCCAGAGAAATACCCTGGGTCTCTGGGTTACTAGTCAATACCACTATGCCATCGCCTACCCCTATGAGGGTGCCCAAATGAGGGCCAACCCCGCCTCCAAACCCACCCCCGGGACCCAAGACGCTCCCTCCCACACCCGCCCCCCCCCACACCTCCCACCCCCCCTCACCCGCCACCCCCCCCCCCCCCCCCTCGCCACCACCGAATGAGCGCTCCAGCCTCACCAGGGAAGGACCGATCTCCCTGGTGAAGCGTGCCCAACTTACCTTCACTCATGGTTCCATCTGGTCAGCTGGGCTACAGTCCCAGCAGTGGCTACTGCTCCCAGTGGCGCTGCTGGGACTAAGAGCTGCCAGCCCGCTGATTGGCTGGCAGCTCAATGAGGTGGAACTTCCTCCCTCAAGCGGGTGGAAGTCCCGCCTCGGGACAGTTAAAGCCTGGGGACCCGTGGAATACTTTTACGTCGGTGGCGAATTCCCATCCGCCTCAGGTAAAATCCAGTCCATTAGGTGAGATGACCAAAAGCTTGATCAAAGAGGTAAGTTTTAAGGAGTGCCTTAAAGGAGGCAAGTGAAGTAGCAATGTGGAGAGGCATAGTGAGATAATTCCAGAGCTTAGGGCCCAGACATTTGAAGGCACGGCCTCCAATGGTGGAGTGATTAAAACCTGGGATGCTCAAGAAACCATTATAGATGAGAGCAGCTATCACAGAGGGTTGTGGGGCTGGAGGAGATTACAGAGATAGGGAGGGGCGAGGCCTCGGAGAGAATTGAAAACAAGGATGAGAATTTTAATATCAAGACATTTCTTGACTGGCAACCAAAGCAGGACAGCGAGCACTGGGGTGATAAGTGAACAGGGTGTGGTGCACGTTATGAGACAAACAGAGGTTTAGTTGATCTTAAGTTTATAGAGGGTAGAATGTGGGAGACCAGCCAGCAGTGCGTTGGAATGTTCAAGTCTCAAGGTAACAAAGGCAAGAATGAGGGTTTCAGCAACAAATGAGCTGAGACATGGGGTGGCATTGGCCGATGTGACTGAGTGGAAATAGGCAGTCTTAGCGAAGTTGCGAATATGTGATCAGAAGCTCATCTTGGGGTCCAATATAGCACCAAGGTTGTGAACAGACTGGGCTTAGACTCAAACTTTTGTCAGGGAGAAAAATGGAGTCAGTAGATAGGGAACAGAGTTTTGAGATTCCCCTTAAATGCATTTATACTATTCACCTCAATCATTCCCTGTGATAGTGAGTTCCACATTTTCACCACTCTCTGGGCAAAGAAGTTTCTCCTGAATTCCCTTTTGGAATTATGAGCGACGATCTTACATCTAGGCAGAGCAGGCTCAAGGGGCCATGTGGCCTACTCCTGCTCCTAATTCATATGTTTGTATTTATGGCCCCTAGTTTTGGATTCTCCCACAAGTGAAAACATTTTCTTTGCATCACATTGTTAAGTTTGGATAAACACTCGACTTGGTGTGGTAACATCTAACTTCTTTTATTTTTTGTACCCTATAGAACCTTCCATAAAATCATAAAACAATAGAAGAGAGACCTTGGACCATAATTGCTACCATGTGCTTACTTCCATCAAGGGCCCTCTGTTGTTCAGTTAACAATATACCAGGAACATGCAGAACAGAGTTGACTAGTACTAATTGCGTCTAACTGCACTGCCATATTTACTGTTGCCTGATGTTGAATTAGAAAGTCTGAGCCTGATTGTGGTTGTCATACAAGGAACCTGATGACACTGTCAGAATGGTAGTATCATACATCAACAAGCTGCAGCTAACACAGTGACTTATACAGCTGAGAGGATTGTTACACTGTAAGATTCATTCAAGCGGAATCCTCACTGAATTCGTGTGAATTTGTGTTTTATTATCACTCATGTGAAGCACCTTGGGACATTTTAGGCCATTAAAGGCACTATATAAATGTAAGTTGTTGCTGTTGACTCAGTCCAGTAGAAATACTCGAGTGTAAAACTATGGATGGAGCCCAATTCAGCATAATATGTTTCATTGATCATTTGCACTAAATTAAGGAATAATCAATAACCCTCCCACAGGATCTGTTTAAAAGGTCAATACGTTTAAACTCTGTTCAAACAAACACATTAAGCTGGGAGTGATCCGCACTCAAAGGTCAACCTTGATTGGATTAAATGACTGGTGACAGATCCAATTATGCTTATTCCATTTAAACATAACTATAGTATCAATTATTCAAATTACTTTAATTTCAAAATCATACTTGAGCAACAAGTCAACCATGAAGTCATATCTCCCCAGGGACATATCACAGAGACAGTATTGGAGAAGTCTTCTCCATTTTAGCACAACACATATTTTATTTTAATCTTGGGAGAGAGGAGACTGTTTTTGTCTCTGTAGGCCAGTTGGTTTGGGTAGAGTGATGGAGCCTAGAGGCAGATAAATATATAGATGGATCTAGTCAGGCAGACTGATATGGCGGAGGAAAATGCTTTGGTTCATCCTATGTTCCTTCATTCAAAACGACCCTACAGTTCTCCCATCACTGCCACCACAGGAACAGGAGGAGGCCATTCAGCTCCGCGAGCTTTCTCTGTCATTCAATTAGATCATGGCTGATCTGCACCTCAACTCCAGTTAGTTGGGGGCATAACCTTAACATTAGAGCCAGGCCATTCAAAGGTGATGTACTCCTTCAAACAAAAGGTAGTGGAAATCTCCACCGCCACCCCCCAACAAAAAACTGCTGAGGCTGGGGTCAATGGAAAAATTTGAAACTGAAATTGATCGATGTTTGTTGGGGGAGGGTATTAAGGGATACAGAACCAAGGTGGGTCGATGCAGTTAAGATACAGGTCAGCATGATCTAAGTGAACAATGGGACAGGCTAGAAGGGCTGAAAGGCCTCCTCCTGTCCCATCTTCCTAATTCGCTCTGCCATTACTTGTTTCATGCAAAACATCATCAAGGAAAATGATTTTAAAACCTACCATCTATCTGAGATCTTCCTGATTGCACAGTGTTTATATATTGATAATTCTAATCCTCTGTTCCATTAACTGTTAATTAGATCAATAACATTCCTATGAATGTTGGATGGTACAGGCCAGAATGCCTCGAAATGACCATCAGTGATGTCATTGTGCCAACACTCAACACGTATCAAATTCTTCTCTCACTATTTTAATAGAGGCATTAACCTGTTTAAAACACTACATAATGTAATAAGTTCATTCAAGTCATTTTCAGCTTCTAACAGTAACATTTCTTTTGGAACAATATTTTAGCCTACTCCACTTCTCCTTTTATTCAGAGCCCCAAAAGCCAGCAAGCTATTAAACTGATCCAGATTTAAAGAGATGGAAACAGGCAAATAATCTTTCTTTTCCTTTGGAGCCAATGACCATCCCTAAAGCTCAAACAGGTCACCATGCTGTTATGGTTCAGTGGGTGGCACTCTCTTATTCTGAGTCAGAACGTTGTGGATTTAAGTCCCACTACAGAGATTTGAGCATGTGGATCCAGGCTGACATTCCCAGTGCAGTACTGAGGGAGTGTGGCACTGTCAGAGATGCCATCTTTTGAATGAGAAATTAAACCGAGGCCTTGTCTACTCTCACAGCTTGACATAAAAGATCCATAGAAAACAGAGAAAACATAGAAACATATAAAGAATTACAGCACAGAAGGAGACCATTCAGCCCATCGTGTCTGTGCCGGCTGAAAAGAGCCACCCAGTCTAATCCCATCTTCCAGTTCTTGGTTCGTAGCCCTGCAGTACATATCCAAATACTTCTTAAATGCAATGAGGGTTTCTGCCTCTATCACCCTTTCAGGTAGGAGGGTTGTAGATTACACGAAAATTGATGGTGTCGTAAATAGTGAGGAGGAAAGCCTTAGATTACAGGACGATATAGATGGGCTGGTAAAATGGGCGGAGCAGTGGCAAATGAAGTTTAATCCTGAGAAGTGTGAGGTGACGCATTTTGGGAGGACTAACAAGGCAAGGGAATATACAATGGATGGTAGGACCCGAGGAAGTACAGAGGGTCAGAGGGACCTTGGTGTACTTGTCCATAGATCACTGAAGGCAGCAGCACAGGTAGATAAGGTGGTTAGGAAGGTATATGGGATACTTGCCTTTATTAACCAAGGCATAGAATATAATAGCAGGGAGGTTATGATGGGGCTGTATAAAACTCTAGTAAGGCCACAGCTGGAGTACTGTGTACAGTTCTGGACGCCACACTATAGGAAGGATGTGATTGCACTGGAGAGGGTGCAGAGGAGATTCACCAGGATGTTGCCTGGGCTGGAGCATTTCAGCTATGAAGAGAGTCTGGATAGGCTAGGGTTATTTTCCTTAAAGCAGAGAAGGCTGAAGGGGGACCTGATTGAGGTGTACAAAATTGTGAGGGGCATTGATAGGTTAGATAGGAAGAGATTTTTTTCCTCAGTGGAAGGGTCAATAACCAGGGGGCATAGATTTAAGGTAAGGGGCAGGAGGTTTAGAGGGGATTTGAGGGAAAAAAATTTCAATCAGAGGGTGGTTGGAATCTAGAGAGGTGGTAGAGGCAGGAATCCTCACAACATTTAAGAAGTATTTAGATGAGCACTTGAAACGCCATAGCATACAAGGCTACGGGCCAAGTGCTGGAAAATGGGATTAGAGTAGTTAGGTGCTTCATGGCCGGCACAGACATGATGGGCTGAAGGGCCTGTTTCTGTGCTGTATAACTCTAAGACTCTCTATGATTCTATGATATGAAGACTTTCAGACCCCCATCACCCTCTGGGTGAAAAGTTTTCTCCTTAATTTCCCTCTAATCCTTCTACCAATTACATTAAATCTATGCCACCAGTCATTGACCTCTCTGCTAATGGAAATAGTTCCTTCCTATCGTCTCAATCTAGGGCCCTCGTAATTTTATACACCTCAATTAAATCTCCCCACAGTCTCCTCTGTTCCAAAAAAAAACAAACCTAGCCTATCCCTTCTTTCCTCATAGCTAAAGTCTCCATTCCTGGCATCATCCTCGTAAATCTCCTCTGGTGCAATCACTTCCTTCCTGCAATGCAGTGACCAGAACTGTACGCAGTACTCCAGCTGTGATCTAATTAGTGTTTTATACAGTTCTAGCATAACCTCCCTGCTCTTATGCTCTAGGACTGGGTCTATAAAGGAAAATATCCTACAAGGTTTCTTGACCATCTTATCTACCTGTCCTGCTACCTTCAAGGATCTGGAGCACTCAAACATCCCTCTGTTCCTCTACACTTATTCAGAGTCCTACCATTTATCATGTATTTCCTTACCTATCTTCCATAATAAAAAAGAAAGAGCTGGAAATACTCAACAGGTCAGGCACCATCTGTGGAGAGAGAAGCAGAGTTAACATTTCAGGTCTGTGAGCTTTGATCAGAACCCTGATGAAGCATTAATTCTGTTTCTCTCTTCACAGATGCTGCCTGACCTTCTGAGTATTTCCAGCACTTTCTGTTTTTATTTCAGATTTCCAGCATCTGCAGTATTTTGCTTTCATTGATATCTTCCTTTGGTGAGATCAATGAAAGCAACGTAGAGGGGCATCTGTTGTTCGCAGCATTTCTCCTGTATCTGACGAAAGGAGAACAGCATGTCAATGGTGGATCTCTCTGCACGGAAGCCACACTGTGCCTCAGGGTAGACACGCTCAGCCAGCTTCTGGAGTCTGTTTAAAACAACTCTAGCGAAGACTTTCCCCACTATGCTGAGCAACGGGATTCTACGGCAGCTTTGCCAGCTACAGGAGAAATGCCGTGAACAACAGATGCCCCTCTACGTTGCTTTCAGAGATCTCACCAAAGTATTTGACCTCGTCAGCAGACGTGGTCTCTTCAGATTACTAGCAAAGATCGGATGTCCACCAAAGCTACTAAGTATCATCACCTCATTCCGTGACAATATGAAAGGCACAATTCAGCATAGCGGAGCCTCATCAGACCCCTTTCCTATCCTGAGTGGCATGAAACAGGGCTGTGTTCTCGCACCTGCACTGTTTGGGATCTTCTTCTACCTGCTGCTCTCACAAGCGTTCAGGTCTTCAGAAGAAGGAATTTTCCCCCACACAAGATCAGATGGCAGGTTGTTCAACCTTGCCCGTCTTAGAGAGAAGACCAAAGTACGGAAGGTCCTCATCAGGAAACTCCTCTTTGCTGACGATGCTGCATTAACATCTCATACTGAAGAGTGTCTGCAGAGACTCATCGAAAGGATTGTGACTGCCTGCAACAAATTTGGCCTCAACATCAACCTCAAGAAAACGAACATCATGGGACAGGATGTCAGAAATGCTCCATCCATCAATATCGGTGACCACGCTCTGGAAGTGGTTCAAGAGTTCACCTACCTAGGCTCAACTATCACCAGGAACCTGTCTCCTGAAGCAGAAATCAACAAGCGCATGGGAAAGGCTTTGCTCCTATGTCCAGACTGGCCAAGAGTGGGTGGGAAAATGGCGCATTGACATGGAACACAAAAGTCCGAGTGTTTCAAGCCTGTGTCTTCAGTACCTTGTTCTACAGCAGCGAGGCCTGGACAACCTACGTCAGCCAAGAGCGACGTCTGAATTAATTCTATCTTCGCTACCTCCGGAGAATCCTTGGCATCAGGTGGCAGGACCATATCTCCAACGCAGAAGTCCTCGAGGCGGCCAACAACCCCAGCATATACACTCTACTGAGCCAGCGACGCTTGAGATGGCTTGGCCATGTGAGCTGCATGGAAGATGGCAGGATCCCCAAGGACACATTGTACAGCGAGCTCCTCACTGGTATCAGACCCACCGGCCATCCATGACTCCGCTTTAAAGAAGTCTGCAAACGTGACATGAAGTCCTGTGACATTGTTCACAAGTCGTGGGAGTCAGTTGCCAGTGATCGCCAGAGCTGGCGGACAGCCATAAAGGCGGGGCTAAAATGTGGCAATTCGAAGAGACTTAGCAGTTGGCAGGAAAAAAGACAAAAGCGCAAGGAGAGAGCCAACTGTGTAACAGCCCCGACAACCAATTTTATCTGCAGCGCCTGTGGAAGAGTCTGTCACTCTAGAATTGGCCTTTATAGCCACTCCAGGTGCTGCTTCACAAACCACTTACCACTTCTAGGCGCTTACCCATTGTCTCTCGAGACAAGGAGGCCAAAGAAGAAGATATCTTCCTGCAGTCTACGGTTTTCTTCCTCACTATCAACCACACGCACAATTTTTGTGTCATCTGCAAACTTCTTAATCATGCCCCCTACATTTCAGCTTAAATCATTGATCTCTACCACGAACAGCAAGGGATCAAGTACTGAGCCCTGCAGAGCCCCACTGGAAACAACCTTCCAGTCACAAAAGCACCCATTGACCATAACCCTTTGCTTGCTGCCACTGAGCCAATTTTGGATCCCCAACTTGTCAATTGTCCTTGAATCCCATGGGCTTTTGCTTTTCTGATTAGTCTGCCATGAGGGACCTTGTGATAAAACTTGCTAAAATCCTTGTAGACTACATCAAATGCACTACCCTCATCGACCCTCCTTGATACCAACTCAGAAAATTCAATTTGGTCAGACACGACCTTCCCTTAACACATCCCTGATTAATCTGTGCCTCTCTAAATGACAATTTATACCATCTCTCAGAATTTTTCCAATAGTTTTCTCACGACTGAGGTTAGGCTGACTGACTTGTAATTGTAATTTTTACATGGACTTTCAAAAGGCGTTTGATACAGTGCTACACAATAGACTTGTGAGCAAACATGTAGCTCATGGAATAACAGGGATGGTAGCAACATGGATACGGAATTGGCTGAGTGACAGGAAACAAAGAGTAGTGATTAATGGATGTTTTTCGGGCTGGAGGAAGGTTTGTAGAGGAGTTCCCCAGGGATTAGTGTTGGGCCTTTGCTTTTCCTGATATATATTAATGACCTAGACTTTGGTGTACAGGGCACAATTTCAAAGTTTGCAGATGATATAAAACTTGCAGCTTTTCTGAATGGAGGGATGTGACTAGTGATATTCCGCAGGGATCAGTGCTGGGACCTTTGCTGTTTGTAGTATATATAAATGATTTGGAGGAAAATGTAGCTGGTCTGATTAGTATGTTTGCAGACGACACAAAGGTTGGTAGAGCTGCGGATAGTGATGAGGATTGTCAGAGGATAGAGCAGGATATAGATCGGTTGGAGACTTGGGCGGAGAAATGGCAGATGGAGTTTAATCCGGACAAATGTGAGGTAATGCATTTTGGAAGGTCTAATACAGAGGGAAGTATACAGTAAATGGCAGAACCCTTAGGAGTATTGACAGGCAGAGAGATCTGGGCGTACAGGTCCACAGGTCACTGAAAGTGGCAACGCAGGTGGATCAGGTAGTCAAGAAGGCATACGGCAGGCTTGCCTTCATCGGTCAGGGCATTGAGTATAAAAATTGGCAAGTCATGCTGCAGCTGTACAGAACCTTAGTTAGGCCACACTTGGAATATTGTGTGCAATTCTGGTCGCCACACTACCAGAAGGACGTGGAGGCTTTGGAGAGGGTACAGAAGAGGTTTACCAGGATGTTGCCTGGTCTGGAGGGCATTAGCTATGAGGAGAGGTTGGATAAACTCGGATTGTTTTCACTGGAACGACGGAGGTGGAGGGGCGACATGATAGAGGTTTACAAAGTTATGAGCGGCATGGACAGAGTGGATAGTCAGAAGCTTTTTCCCAGGGTGGAGAGTCAGTTACTGGGGGACATAGGTTTAAGGTGCGAGGGGCAAAGTTTAGAGGGGATGTGCGAGGCAAGTTCTTTACACAGAGGGTGGTGAGTGCCTGGAACTTGCTGCCGGGGGAGGTGGTGGAAGCAGATACGATAGCGACGTTTAAGAGGCATCTTGACAAATACATGAATAGGATGGGAATAGAGGGATACGGTCTCTGGAAGTGCAGAAGGTTTTAGTTTAGACAGGCTTGGAGGGCCGAATGACCTGTTCTTTGTTCTTTGTTCTATGGAAGCATTGTGAACTGTGAGGAGGATAGTGTAGAACTTCTAAAGGACATAGACAAGTTGGTAGAATGAGCAGACAGGTGGCAGATGAAGTTCAATGCAGAGAAATGTGAAGTGATTAATTTTGGCTGGAAGAACATGGAGAGACAATATCAAATAAAGGGTACAATTCTAAAGGGGGTGCAGGAGCAGAGGGCCCTGGTGTATGTGTGTATAAGTCATTGAAAGTGGCAGGACAGGTTGAGAGAGTGGTTAATAAAGTATACAGTATCCTGGGCTTTATGAATAGGGGCATTGAGTACAAGAGCAAGGAAGTTATGTTGAACTTGTATAAGACACTAGTTCGGCCTCAGCTGGAGTATTGTGTCCAGTTCTGGGCACCGCACTTTAGAAAATACATGAGAAAATACATTGGAGAGAGTACAGGAAAGATTCAGGAGAATGGTTCCAGGGATGAGGAATTTCAGTTATGAAGATAGATTGTAGAAGTTAGGACAGTTTTCCTTGGAGAAGAGAAGGCTGAGAGGTGATTTGATAGAGGTATTCAAAATAGTGAGGGGTTTGGGCAGAGGAGATAGAGAGAAACTGTTCCCACACGTGAAAGGATCGAGAACGAGAGGGCACAGATTTAAAGTATTTGGTAAAAGAAGCAAAAATGACATGAAGAAAAATGTTTTCACGCAGCGAGTGGTTCAGGTCTGGAATGCGCTGCCTGAGAACATGGTGGAGGCAGGTTCAATTGAAGCATTCAAAGGGAATTGCCCAGTTATCTTGTTATGACAGGTGAGGGAGGGGTCTCAGGCTCCCCTCTTCCCCCTTTCCTGGTTTGGCCATAGCAGGGTTTATCTTTTAAAACACAGTGTTTTTAGCTAACCCCCTCAATGCGTCCTTTGCTCACTGCACTCTAAATGTAATTGCAAATGAATCAATCAGACAGGTTTTCTTAGGTTTAAACAAGAAAGATTTATTATAAGTTTATAATCTTATCACTCTAACTCAGTTAAAATTGCTAAAATATGTTATGCAACCATGCTAGCATGCATACGAGAGAAACACACATACAAATAGATGCAGAGGGGAGGAAAGAATTGCAGGGGGAGGTTGAAGTAGAATTCGTAATAAAGGAAATTTCGTTACTGGGTAGAAATGTCCTTGATAAAAGTTGAAGTCTTGGAGTTCTCAGTGCACAATTTCCAACTTGCTTCTCTGGCTGAAGGCTGAAGAGGTGCTCTGTCTAGAGGCTGAAGCTGCTACCGTGGGTCCCTGGGACTTTGCTGGAGAGAGAGACAGGGAGAGACCTTCCTTCTCTTTTGTCTTAAAATTGCAGTCTGTTATCTTCTTGTGTGGCACAATTCAAACAGTCCCCAGTCTGGCCAGCAGGTAAGTCATGTGACCATTTCTTTGTTTGAAATAGCAACTTCTCAGAGGGTTTCTGGACTTCAGAGTCTTTCAGACACTCGGTGGGGGGAGGGGGGGGGGGGTGGTGGGGGTTGTGGGGGGGCAGGTGGGGCGGTAGGAGGTTTGTCTCTTACAAAGTCAATGGCTCTCAATGTCTTTTGATCATCACTATTGCCAAAACCCATCTCGCTAATTGAATCAGGGAACATTCCCATCGTCTCTCTATTCACTGTCTCTTAGAATGCCAATGTACGACCATGTTTTTAGTTGTTCAGTTCTGTGGTCCTTGTAAACAAGCTTTGTTTAATGTCCAGTAACTAAGGTTCAAGTAGTGTTCCATATGACAAAATTAATATGTTTCCATTTGGCAGCTGTGATTTCCGTCACAACATGAAAAGGAAGAATGTGCAGGGTTACGGGGAGAAGATGGGGGAATGGAATTGAGGGAATTGCTCTATCAGAGAGCCAGCATGGACACGATGGGCTGAATGACCTCCTTCTACACTGTAACCATTCTGTGATTCTGTTAACAGTCTATCTCTTCTTGACTTTTTAAACAACAGTAAAATGTTAGCAGTCCTCCAGTGATCCAGCACCATGCCTGTAGCTAGAGAGGATTGTAAAATGATTTTTGGAGCCTTCACTATTTCTTCCCTTGCTTTCCTTAACAGTGTGGGATGCATTTCATTCAGGCCTGGTAATTTACCCACTGTCAAAGATGCTAAACACTTTAATATTTCCTCCTTCACTATGTTTGTCACAACCAATATTTCACACTCCTCCTCTTTAACTACAATGTCTGCCGTGCCCCTCACTTTTGTGAAAACAGATGCAAAGTAGTCATTAAGAACCATGCTCATCTCTTGAGCCTCCACACACAAGTTACCTTTTTGGTTTCTAATCGGCCTTACTCTTTCCTTAGTCATCCTTTTGCTCTTTATGTACTGATAAAACATCTTTGGGTTTTCCTTGATTATACTTGTCAATATGTTTTCATGCTCTCTCTTTGCTTTTCTAATTTCCTTTTTATTTTTATCCCTGCACTTTTTACACTCCTATCGACTTCTGTAGTATTGAGATTTTGGCATCTGACATAACCTTTCTTTTTTCCCTTATCCTACTCTGTATGCTCTTTGCGATCCAGGGGGACTCTAGATTAGGGAATTCTACCCTTTTTATTTGTGGGAACATATTTGTTGTCCATTTTCCAACCTTTGTTTTCTCGATTATTGTAACTATTGGAAGAAAAGAAAGGGAATTCACCCAGGTCCTGAGCCAATATTTATCCCTCAAATAACGTCACTAAATCAGATTATCTGGGCGTTACCACATTGCTGTTTGTTGGAGCTTGCTGCGCACAAATTGGCTGCTGCATTTCCTCCATTACAACGGTGACGGCACTTTGAAAGTATCTCATTGGCTGGAAAGTGGTTTGGGACATGCTGAGGTCATAAAGGGCGCTATAGAAATGCAAGTTCCTGTTTCGTTCTGTTTTGCCCCGAACAAAAAGTATAATTTTACTTTTCTCATTCACAGGATGTGGGCATCTCTGTCAAATCTAGCAATTATTGCCCATCCCTAGATGTCATGTGAATGCGGGCGTTCCTATGAATCACTGCAGTACTTGTTTGTAGTTCTTTTTTACAGCTGACTAGATTTCTAGGCTACTTCAGAGGGTAGTTAAGTATTCACCATTTTGGCATGGGATTTCAAAAGTACTTCCTTGGCTGTAAAGTACTTTGAGGTGTCCTGAGGTAGTGGAAGGAGCTATATAAATGCAAGTCTTTTTTTTGTCTAATTCCCTTCAGTTGGGCAAATCAAGAAGCAAGTGCAATGATTGGTTGATTGATGAGGATTTTGTTCATAAAAATACAACTTAAAATTTGTCTTTATTTTTGTGACAGCCTGAAGGGAAACATCTATTACCTAATATATTCCTCTTACATTTGTGATCTGGGTGGGAGGGGGCTGGAAACATGCAGAACAGGAGTTAAAACAAAACAGCACACCTTCCCCTGCCCTGTGGCTAACTCACAGTCGAGCAGCCGAGGACCTCACTGGACTTGAGCGGAAGCTGTGTGTATCTATGTAATTTAGCAGTTCCATCACTTTGATAAGATGCCTGTCAAGGGCACTCCGCTCAGTAGCAGTCACCCGACACCCAGCAGAGGTCTTGAGTCCAGGAGTGCAGATTCTGGGCCAGTGCCTGCCACCACTTTTCACTGGGCTTCATCCTCACTCCCATTAGCACCCTTCCCCCAACGTTCCTACACCCACCCTAGCATCCACTGGGGTCCTGTTCCTTCCCTGCTCACGCTAGCCTCCCAAATCCTACAAGCCCAACAATCACTAGGCTCCTTCCGTACTCCTGGTACCTCCCACCATCCTCACCCCCACTCACTACCCCAATGACATACCTTGCTGCTGGCCAGGTTGCCACTCAATATTGTGCCAGCCTGAACCTGGTGAACTCGCTCCAACAGTACGGGCAGCTTGTAAAGAAAGCGTGGCTGGTGAAATGGAGCTGGCCTCCAGCCATACCTGGGGCAAGCAGAATGCTATGGAGGTGGAGGTAGCCAGTCTTTCAGATAGAGCAGATATGTGGTCGGAAACCCTGCTCACGGCCAAATGCAACACCAAGGTTGCGAGCAGTCTGTTTTAGCCTCAGACAGTGCCAGGGAGAGGCATAGTCAATGGCTAAGAAATAGAGCTTGCAGCACTGACTGAAGACAATGGCTTCAGTCTTCCCAATATTTAGTTGGCGAAAATTTCTGCTCATCAAGTACTGGATCTCAGACAAGCAGTCTGACAATTCACAGCCAGTGGCAGGGTCGGGAGAGCTGATGATGAGGTAGAGCTGGGTGACTGCAGCGTACATTGGAAACTAACGCCATGTTTTCAGATGATGCCGCTGAGGGGTAGCATGTGGATGACCAACAGGAGGTAAAGTGGTTGGTACGGCTCAGGGCCAATCAGGTAATCATGTGACAGAGGCATAACAAATAGGGTTGGATTGGCGTCATACTAAAGAAATGTCAGCCTACATTAAAACTCAAAGATCCCATTCATCATGAGCCTGGCCCTCTCCTTGACCTGCTCGTGGCCCATTGCAGGTTTCAGCACACTACTGACAGAGCACTATCCTCTTTAGGACATTAAACCTGCTCGGGTCGGTGTAAAAGATCCCATGGTATTACTTGAAGAAGGCAGGAAAGTTATCCAGATGTCCTGCCCAAAATTTAGCTCGTTGTAACCTCAACCAAAAACACATCATGTAGTCCGACGTCTCACTATGTTTGTGGAATCTTGTTGTGTGAACATTGCCCCCATAACAATAGTGACTAAACCTCAAAAGTAATCAATGTAAAGGGCATTGGGAGTCCTGAGCACATGAACGGCAAAATGCAAAGGCAAGTTTTTTCTTTCTTTCTCTGCTGACCTTTCCTAACCTCCATTCACCTCCCCGGAGGCCTGTCTCTGTTATAGTTCTTTACAAGCCTCTGTTCACCTACTCAGTATCATCCACATCCTTCACCAATCAGATGCTCCAGTCAGTCGTCTGCTTCAGTGCTCTGTTTGTTGATATACCTAGATCTCCAATCTTACCATCAGAAAGAATGGCTCAGCAACATGAATGAAGCCAGGATACCATATTTTCTTGACTTTTGAACCATTATTTTTAGCATAAAACCCATCCTCTGATCAATCTGTATATTATTTTTGCAGTGCAGTCAACCAGATGAAATCCCTTAGTGGAAAAATTGGTTTTAGTCACGCTCAGCTGCTTCCTCTTCCTATAAGGGAGAGATGGAGAAAGCTGGAAAGAGACAGAGAGTGAAAGAAGGAGCTCATAGAGGAAGTAAGTATAATGAATGTTGGAACACAATCATGAATATCCATTAGAACTGGCCGTACTTTCTCTGGAAAGTCAAATTGCTTGAAGTGTCCCCAGTGACATGAGCAACAGTACAGGAGATCACGGGCTGAACTTTTACAACCCATACAGGGAGTAGTTCCACCCATGCAAAGCCTAAGGAGCGATTGGTGAATTAATGTTCCCCGTACAGAGCTTTATGTGACAGGATTGTGTGTCAGGAATCCAGTTGCACAAGTTAGTGGACGGATGAGCTGATATTAGCTCCTGAATTTTTGATATGCTGCGGCATGAAGCTTTTTTCTATGTCCTGTCAAGTTCACACAAGTAATAGTAATGACTTTCGGCGCAGGCTTGGAGGGCCGAAGGGCCTGTTCCTGTGCTGTAATTTTCTTTGACTTCAGACCTCTGTTATTTCTTGGGTTTGCAATTGTGAAGGTAAATCTATAATATATGAACTTGGAAAACTCTAAAAGGTCAATTCAGTTGTCCCAGACTCCCAGTGCAAATTGCACTCAACGGTAGTGTGTGTTAGAGAGAAGGACAGCATATTCTGGACCAATAATCCACCCTGTACCCCTTCAAGGACACCTTCTACTGGAATTATGGGATCAGTGAATTTACAATTGTTAAGTTAGAACTTCAAAAACCACAACAAAGAATTCTCCAAGGCAAACTGATCTGCAGTCTGTGTAATAAAAAACTTCATTAAATTCTGGAACAACACCATAGACTGAAACCCAACTTTTGACAACAACAACAATAACTTGTATTTATACAGTGCCTTTAATGCAATACGTTGTCCCAAGGCACTTCATAGAGGCATTATAAAACAAGATTTCACACTGAGCACATGAGGAGGTATTAGGGCAGATGACCAAAACCTTGGTTAAAGTGTCTTAAAGGAAAAAATAAAGGCAGCGAGAGGGAGACGTTTGGGGAGGGAATTCCAGAGCTTAGGGCCTTGGCAACTGAAGGCATGGCTATCAATGGTGGAGTCATGAAAATTGGGAATGCTAAAGAGGCCAGAATTACAAGAGTGCAGAGTTCCTGGAGGCTTGTAGGACTGGAGGAGATTACAGAGATAGGGAAGGGCCAGGCCATGGAGGGATTTGAAAACAAGGATGAGAATTTTAAAACTGAGGCGTTGTTTAACAGTGAGCACAGGGGTGATGGGTGAATGGGATTTGCTGCAAATTAGGACATGGACAGCAGAGTTTTGGATGACCTCAAGTTTACGAAGGGTAGAATGTGAGAGACCAGCCAGGAGTGCATTGGAATAGTCAAAACTAGAGGTAACAAAGGCATGGATGAGGGTTTCAGCAGCAGATGATCTAAGACAGAGGCCGAGTCGGGTGATGTTATGGAGGACAATTAGAAAGTCTTAGTGATGACGTGAATATGTGGTTGGAAGCTCATCTTGGGGTCAAATGTGACACCGACGGTGTGAACAGAATTATTTCGGTACTCTGTCTGCAGTCTGTCCAAAACCCGCTGTGTACTTGAGATATTGCTCCCCAATTTCTTTCAGTGCTGAGGGCACAGTCTGGACTAGATCATCACTTTGTGCGATAGTGTAACATGCACGATGGTGAATTGGCAGCCTGTTTTACATCTCTCAATTGGAACTCCTGGCAGTATTTTGAAGAAGAACAGGGGAATTTTTCCCCAGTTCCTGGCCAATAGGTTCCTTCACTGTGACTGGGTAAAAATCCTGGAACTCCCTCCTTAATAGCACTGTGGGTGTACCTACACCATACAGACTGCAGCGGTTCAAGAAGTTGGCTCACCACCACCCTCCCAAGGGCAATTGCAGGCCTAGCCAGTGATGCCCACATCCCATGAATGAATAAAACAAATTATTCCATCAAAAAACATTAGGTAAATAATCTATTTGAAAAGCAAATTAAGCACTGGGATTTATTTCTAAAAGGATAGAATTGAACAGTAGAGAAGTTATGCTAAACTTGTATAGAACCTTGGTTAGACCACAACTGGAGTACCAGGAACAGTTTTGGTCACCATGTAATAAAAAGGGTATAGAGGCACTGGAGAAGGTGCAAAAATAATTCACAAGGATGATTCCAGAACTGTCATACCTATCAGACTGGTCTCTTTTTTTCTTAAAAAGAAAAGACAAGGGGGTGATCGAATAGAGGTCTTTAAAATTCTGAAAGATTTTGATAGGAGTAGATGCAGAGATAGTTCTTCCACTTGTGGGGAAGAGCAAAACTGGAGGACATCAACATGAGATGATAATCAAGAAATCCAATCAGGAGTTCAGAAGAAACTTCTTTATCCAGAGAGTGGTGAGAATGTGGAACTCGCTACCACAGGGAGTGGTTGAGGTGAATATCAAAGGTGTATTTAAGGGGAAGCTGATTAAGCAGATGAGGGAGAAGGGAATCGAGGGTTATACTGATAGGGTTAAATGACGAATGATAGGAGGAGGCTTGAATGGAGTATAAACACTGGCATGGATGAATGGCCTCTTTCTGTGCTGTATATTCTATATTAGCTATGTAACATCACTAAAAACTGGCTATTGGTTCATTATTTCACATGGAGCATGCTGTGTGTGGTACTATAGTCATTATATTACTGCACTAGTAATCCATCTGCCTAGCCTAATGATCTGCTGGTATGAGTTCAAATCCCACCTCAGGTGCTGGTGATTTTCAGACATAGAGAAATAGAGCACTGAAACAGGCCCTTCGGCCCACTGAGTCTGTGCCAACCATCAACCACCCATTTATACTAATACTACATTAATCCCATATTCCCTACCACATCCCCACCTTCCCTCAATTCTCCTACCACCTACCTACACTAGGGGAAATTTACCTATCAACCTGCATGTCTTTGGCTGCGGGAGGAAACCAGAGCACCCAGTGGCAACCCACACGGTCACAGGGCGAACTTGCAAACTCCACACAGGCAGTACCCAGAACTGAACCTGGGTTGCTGGAACTGTGAGACTGCGGTGCTAACCACGGCACCACTGTGCCACCCCAATTAAATTAATCTGGAATCAAAAAGCCAGTATCAGTAATGGTGACCATGAAGTTATCAGATTGTGTAAAAACCCATCTGGTTCACTAATGTCCTTCAGGGAAAGAAATCTGCCATCCTTACCTGGTCTGGCCTATATGTGACTCCAGTCTCACATCAATGTGGTTGGCTCTTTAACTGCCCTCTGAAAGGTTTGAACAAGCCACCTTCTCAAGGGTAATTAGAGATGGGCAATAAATACTGGCCTTGCTAGTGATGCCCATGTCCTGTGAATGAATAAAAATACAATTGGCTGTCATGTTTCCTACCCTTCAAAAAACAATTCATTGACTGTAAAGTGCTTTGGGAATTTCCTGAATCATGAAAGTGCGATATGAATGCAAGTTCATTCTTTAATAAAAGACAATTAGTGCCTCCTGGAATTTACTCTATGCAACAGTTAGACAAAGAATGCTGCTTTAGAAATAGGTTACAGCAGTCAGTTCAACCTTGGAAATAACTTTAAAGGTGATAGATTCTTGCACCTGCTGCTCCCGTCTGCTTTCTGTGGATTTTCTGACAAACTACAGCCTTTCCATTTTATGAAATTCTTGCAGTCTGTTTGTTTATAGCTCAGGAGGTTGCTTTCCTCAAAGTAGAATGCTGTTCATTTTTTTTTTGCTTGCCGTAGAATACTTTCCTGTATCTGGAAAAGTTTGATGAGACACAGGTGTACGAGTCTAACTGACAGCACCTCAGCTGAATAATTTCTATGAAATGCGTTGGACATATTTGTAGCAGAACTGAAAGTTCGAATTAGAGGAGGTCTACTCAGCGAGCCTCCTTCAACAGCACTTCCCAAACCTGCAACCTGTACCATCTAGGACAAGGGCAGCAGACAGGTGAGAATACCACCATCAGATATCATCCTGACTTGGAACTAGATCACTGTTCCTTCACTGTAGCTGAATGAAATTCCTGGAACTCCATTCCTAACAGCACTGTGGGTGTGCCCGCACCAGATGGACTGCAGTGGTTCATGAAAGCAGCTCACTACCACCTTCTCAAGAGCAATTAGTGATGGGCAACAAATGCCAAACTTGTCAGTAATGTCCACAATGTCATGCATGAATGCATGAAAATAGTCAAATATCCAACCTAGTGCACCCTAATAAATCATACACAGTGAATTCAGAAATGTGATCCGCAATGTAATTTACCGAAGTCCCAGCTCAAATAATATGATCAACAATCAGTAACAACAATTCAATATCAATATTAACCAGCTACTTCATCTCAGCCTTTCAGCATCTCTTTCTATTCCCCTTTCTCTCATGTACTCATCTAGTTTCCTTCCATTTGCCTCAACGATGTCCTCTGGTAGTGAGTAACCACTGGTAACTACTCTCTGAGTAAAGAAATTTCCTCAGCGTGATCCTCTGTCTAATCATGAGGTAGCTCTCAGCCACAGAGACATGTTCCAGCTCTTAGCAACATCCAGTGTTGCAATTAGACTGGCTTCAGAATCTCATTTGGATGATTTTTACGGAATCCCTAAGCAGGAGATGCTTCTGTGTTTATTTTTATAACAAAATTAGCTGTCAAGACTGGCAATGGATGACACATCTTTAGCTGTGCACTTCTACTCTCAGTAGCTGAGATGCGTCATTAATTGGACTGGACAGATTTCTCACAGCAGGGTTGGAAACCTGCTGAGCGATTCCCCTCACATACTCCGACATTTCATGACTATTCCCGACCTCGGAGGATTTTCCCATCTGCTACCTACAGTCAATGGGATCTATGTTCTGCAGAACTCATTACTTCATCCTGTCACGCTTTGGTTGTTTCACTTACACTCGAGGCCAAAGATTAATTTACGGTGTGATTACCAAAACATCGATGAGGTCCTGGAACATGATGTGATGAAATTAGAATTGGACTTGTTGTGCCACCTATTTACTGAACGTGGGGCAGGCAGTTAAATCATGATCTGCCTGTTCACTGTGTTGTGCCTCTGGGGCAGCTCCTAACCCAGTCTCACATACAAGATTCTTCAGTCGGAAAGAGGAGTTGAAGTGGTGGATGGGGTGCTAATCAAGTGAATTGTTCTGGCCTGAATGGATGAATTCCTGGAGTGTGTGTGAGATGGGTTTCTGGAGCAGTACATTGAAGAACCAACTAGGGATCTGGCTATTTTAGATTTTGTATTATGTAATGCAAAAGGGCGAATTAATAACTTTGCTGCCTTTGGGAAATAGTGACTATAATATGATAGAATTTTACATTAAGTTTGAAAGTGATATAGTTCATTCTGAAACTAGGGTCTTAAATCTGAACAAAGGAAGCTATGAAAGTATGAGGGGCAGGTTGGCTAATGGTGGATTGGGAAAATACACTAAAATATTTGACAGTAGACAGTCAATGGCTAGTATTTAAAGAAGTATTGCGTGATCTACAACAAATATATATTCCTCTAAGACACAAAAACCCAACAGGAAAGATGAATCAACAAAACAAGTTAAATATTGCACTAGGTCAAAGGAAGTAGCCTATAAAGTTGCCAGAAAAGGTGGTAAGCTCGAGGATTGGGAACAACTTAGAATCCAGCAAAGGATGACCAACAAATTGATAAAGGGAAAATAGAATATGAATACAAGCTAGTGAGAAACATAAAGGTGGACTGTAAAAGCTTCGATAGGTATGTGAAAAGGAAAGATTAGCGAGGACAAATGTGGGTCCATTACAGGCAGAGACAGGAGAGTTTATAATGGAGAATAGGGAGATGGTGGAGAAACTAAACACTTACTTTGTCTCTGTCTTCATGGAGAAAGATATAAAAAATCTCCCAGAAATACTAGGGAACCAAGAGATTTGTGAAAATGAGGAACTGAATGAAATTATTATTAATAAAGAGGTAGTACTCAAAAAGTTAACTGGATTGGAAGTTGATAAATCCCCTGGACCAGATGAGCTACATCCCAGAATATTGAAGGAGGTGGCTATAGAAATAACGGATGCATTGGTGGTTATCGTTCAAACATCTATAGATTCTGGAAGGGTTCCTGCAGACTGGAAAGTAGCAAATGTAACCCTGCTATTTAAAAAAGGAGAGAGAGAGAAAATGGGGAACTACAGACCTATTAGTTTGACGTCAGTAGTAGGGAAAATGTTAGAATTTTAAAAAATTCATTCATGGGATGTGGACATCACTGGCCAGGCCAACATTTATTACCCATCCCTAATTGCCCTTGAGAAGGTTGTGGTGAGCTGCCTTCTTGAACCGCTGCAGTCCATGTGAGGTCGATACACCCACAGTGCAGTTAGGAAGGGAGTTCCAGGATTTTGATGCAGTGACAGTGAAGGAATGGCGATATATTTCCAAGTCAGGATGGTGTGTGACTTGGAGGGGAACTTGCAGGTGGTGGTGTTCCCATGCATCTGCTGCTCTTGTCCTTCGAGGTGGTAGAGGTCGCGGATTTGGAAGGTGCTGTCTAAGGATCCTTGGTGCGTTGCTGCAGTGCATCTTGTAGATTATAAAGGATTATATATTATAAAGGATGTGATAACTAGACACTTAGAAAATAATGATATGATTGGGCAGAGTCAACATGGATTTGTGAAAGGGAAATCACGTTTGACAAACCTGTTGGAGTTTTTTGAGGATGTTACTCGTAGCACAGATAAAGGAGAACCATTAGATGTGGTGTATTTGGCTTTTGCTAAGGTCCCACACAGGAGGTTAGTGAACAAAATTCGAGCAATGGGATTGGGGGGTAACATACTGGTATGGATTGAGAATTGGTTAACAGACAGAAACCAGGGAGCAGGAATAAATGGTCATTCTCAGGATGGCAGGCTGTTACTAGTGGGGTACCGCAGGGATCAATGCTGGGGTCACAGCTGTTCACAATCTATATAAATGATCTATACAAATGTAATATTTCCAAATTTGCTGATGACACAAAACTAGGTGAGAATGTAAGTTGTGTGGCGGATGCAAGGAGGCTTCAAGGGGATTTGGACAGGCTAAGTGAATGGACAAAATCATGGCAGATGGAATATAATGTGAATAAGTGTGAAGTGACACACTTTGGTAGAAAAAAAAAGACAGCATATTTCTTAAATGGTGAGAGGTTGGAAAATGTTGATGTCCAAAGGGATCTGGGTGTCCTTGTTCATGTGTCACTAAAAGCTAGCATGTAAGTGCAGCAAGCAATTAGGAAGGCAAATGTTATTTTGGCCTTCATCGCAAGGGCTTTGAGTATAGGAGTAAAGAAGTCTTGTTGCAGTTGTATAGAGCCTTGGTGAGACCACACCTGGAGTATTGTGTATTGTTTTTGTCTCCTCACCTAAGGAAGGATATACTTGTTATAGAGGGAGTGCAATGGAGGTTCACCAAACTAATCTCTGGAATGGTGGGATTGTCTTATGAGAAGAGATTTAGGAAACTAGACCTGTATTGTCAAGAGTTTTGAAGAATGAGAGGTGATCTCATTGAAACTTATAAAATTCTTACAGGGCATGACAGGGTGGTGTGGATAGAATGTTTCCCCTGGCTGGTGAGTCTAGAACCAGGGGACATAGTCTCAGAATAAGGGGTAGGCCATTTAAGACTGATGAGGAGGAATTTCTTCACTCGGAATGTGGTGAATCTTTGGAATTCTCTACCCAGAGGGCTGTGGAAGCTCAATCATTCAGCATCATCAAGACAGAATTCGATAGATATGTGGATAATAATTGGGCGGCACAGTGACGCAGTAGTTAGCACCACAGCCTCACAGCTCCAGCGACCCAGGTTCAGTTCTGGGTACTGCCTGTGGGGAGTTTGCAAGCTCTCCCTGTGACCGTGTGGGGATGTGATAGGGAATATGGGATTAATGTAGGATTAGTATAAATGGGTGGTTGTTGGTCAGCACAGACCCAGTGGGCTGAAGGGCCTGTTTCAGTGCTGTATCTCTAAATAAAATAAAATAAGTATCAGGGGATATGGGGATAGTACAAGAAAGTGGTGCAGAGCTAGATGATCAGCCATGATCTAATTGAATGACAGAACAGGCTCAACAGGCTGAGTGGCCTACTCCAGTTCCTATGGTGTCAAGCTGTTGGAGATACTCATCCAGATATGTTATAAAGAGGGTCTTAAATAAGGCAAGGGAGATGGAGAGGATAAAGAAAGAGATTCCATAGCTTATGGCCCAGACAGCTGAAGGCACAGCCCGAATGGTGGAATGAAGGAAGTAATGGGTGAATAAGAGGCCAGAATTGGAGAAATACAGAAATCATAGAGGGTTTCAAAGATAGGGAGCAGGAAGGCCATGAGGAGATTTAAATGTGAGGATACAAAGACTTGGAACACTGGTATGTGCATTATTTTAATGGAGGCAGGTCCTGCCTCTTTAGCAATAGTGCACACAGGATTGTAGTACATGTCCATTAGAGATTCTAAAGTCAACTTTGCTGATCAGAATCTCTACCCAATAGTATATGCTACTTGGGAATCAAGCTCCGTGAGTATATCTTTTCGATGAACACTAACGTTTTAGTAGAATTAGTAAATCTAAAATCAAAGAAAGACTTGCATTTCTATAGCATTTTCCATGAACTCAGGATAACCCAAACCACATTACAACCAATAAAGTATTTTTGAAGTGCAGTCACTGTTGTAGTGTAGGAAATATGGCAGCCAAGTTATGCACAAAAAGATCCCACAAACAGCAATGTGATAATGACCATATAATCTGCTTTTAGTGATGTTGACTGAGGGTTAAACATTGGCCAGAACACTGGGGAAAACTCCCTTGCTCTTCAAAACAGTGCCATAGGATTTTTACATCCACCTGAGTGGAGCAGAAGACAGCACTCCAACACTGCTGCACTTTATTTTTTATTTTATTTATTTAGAGATACAGCACTGAAACAGGCCCTTCAGCCCACCGAGTCTGTGCCAACCATCAACCGCCCATTTATACTAATCCTACATTAATCCCATATTCCCTACTACATTCCCACCTTCCCTATATGCCCCTACCACCTACCTATACTCGGGGCAATTTATAATGGCCAATTTACCTATCAACCTGCAAGTCTTTGGCTGTGGGAGGAAACCAGAGCACCTGGCGAAAATCCACACAGTCACAGGGAGAACTTACAAACTCCAATTGAACCCAGGTCACTGGAGCTGTGAGGCTGCAGTGCTAACCACTGCACTACTGTGCCACCCACTTCTGCCGTCCTGCACTGGAAGTGTCAGCCTGGATTCAGGGTTCAAGTCTCTGGAGTCGGACTTGAACCCAGGGCTTGCATCCAATGATGTTGATTCTCAAGAATAAACTCTGGATCCTGCAAAAAATATTTGCGGATAAAGACATCACTGATATTATTGTGTATTGCTGAGTTACAGCTGAAAGATAAAAGTTTTTGTACTGTTGAGCAAGTTTAATGATACAACATTTGCCCTGTTGGTGGCTGTGTGATCAATATCAGGTGTAGTTTGGTGTTATCCTTCTGCAGATATTCACTGTACAGAAGTTAAAAGCCTCTTGACAATGGAGCCATGGCAGTGTCAATGAAAACGTCTTAGCAGATTAAAAAAATTTATAAAAGTTTTTCTGTTTCTTTCCCTTTGTGGTTATGTGTGCAGCATCATGTTTTTCAATCAGACTGATCGCTATTGTCTGACAGATCTCTGCTGGTTTCAGATCGACACTTTTCTGACACAGTTGGATGCGTTATCTTCTCCCCTTGTCTGATCCAGAGTTGAAACTCCTGCAGTTTACATCAAAGTATTTCTCTGCTTAATCTGATCTCTACAAAGTCCATCATTTCAGCGATCTTCCTGATTGCATAGTGTAGTCTACCAGTGGTATACTGCCCACTTAAAGATCTGTGTAATTGAAAGCTCAGTATCAGAAAGCCCCTTAAAAGAGTAAACCAGTTACAAAGAGTTATTGTTAATTTAACGTTGTGTTTTCACCCACATTTTCCTTATAAAGTGAACAGTACTACCAGAATTGGGGTAAAAGTGAGAGAGTTGAGCTAACACACTTTAGTTTTTATTCATTTCATGGGATGCGGGTGTCACTGTTAAGGCCAGAATTTGTTGTCTATCCCTAATTGCCCTTGAGAAGGTGGTGGTGAGCTGCCTTCTTGAACCGCTGCAGTCCATCTGCTGTTACTATACCCACAGTGTTGTTAGGAAGGGAGTTCCAGGATTTTGACCCAGCGACAGTGAAGGAACAGCAATATAGTTCCAAGTCAGGATGATGTGTGGTTTG
This sequence comes from Heterodontus francisci, assembly GCF_036365525.1. Lineage (NCBI taxonomy): Eukaryota > Metazoa > Chordata > Chondrichthyes > Heterodontiformes > Heterodontidae > Heterodontus > Heterodontus francisci. Next base: position 5,012,379 of record NC_090385.1, read on the forward strand.
GAGGGGAACTTGCAGGTGATGGTGTTCCCATGCATCTGCTGCTCTTGTCCTTCTAGGTGGTGGAAGTCACGAGTTTGGAAGTACTGTTGAAGGAGGCATGGTAACTTGCTGCAGTGCATCTTGTATACGGTACACACTGCTGCCCACCGAGCCTCAGTGGTCTAGGGAGTGAATGTTGAAGGTGGCGGATGAGGTGCGATCAAGTGGGCTGCTTTGTCTTGTATGGTGTCAAGCTTCCCGGGTGTTGGAACCGCACCCATCCAGGCAAGTGAAGAGTATTCCATCACACTCCTGATTTGCGCGTTATAGATGGTGGAGAGGCATTGGGGAGACAGGAGGTGAGTTACTTGCTGCAGAATTCCCAGCCTCTGACCTGCTCCTGTAGCCACAGTATTTATGTGGCTGCTTCAGTTCAGTTTCTGGTCAATGGTAACCCCCCCACTACCCCCCCCCCCCCCCCCACAAGATGTTGATATTGGGGGATTCAGCTGGTAATACCATTGAATGTCAAGGGGAGATGGTTAGATTCTCTCTTATTGGAGATCATCATTGCCTGACTTGTGTAGCACATATGTTACTTGGGAGTGCAATGCTTAATGTTAGCCTAGGCTCGGTGGTTAGTGCTTTCATCTTTGAGGCCATAAGTTTGTGAGTTCAGGCCCTACACTAGAACTTACAGCATTAGCAGCGAGGGTCAGAAACAGCAAAATAGCTTGAAGAAGGGGTGCCTTGGTCAAGACCCAGAATGAAGCAGTGTGGACTGAAAAGCTTAAGCTAAGTATTTAATTTGTTATCCATGGTTTAATGTAAAAAAAACATAAGAAATAGGAGCAGGAGTGGGCCATTCGGCCCCTCGATCCTGCTCTGCCATTCAATAAGATCATGGTTGATCTGACCATGACCTCAACTCCACTTTCGAGCCTGCCCCCCATAACCCTTGACTTCCTTTTAGATCAAAAATCTGTCTAACTCAGCCTTGAATATATTCAGTGACTCAGCCTCCACAGCTCGCTGGGGTATGGAATTCCAAAGATGAATGACCCTCTAAGAGAAAAAATTCGTCCTCATCTTCATCTTAAATGGGAGACCCTTTATTCTGAAACTGTGCCCCCTGCTTCTAGATTTTTCCATGAGTGGAAACATCCTCTCAGCATCTAACCTGTCCAACCCCCTCAGAATCTGATATCTTTCAGTAAGATCACCTCTCATTCTGCTAAATTCCAGTGAGTATGGGCCCAACCTGTTCAACCTTTCCTCATTAAACAACCCCTTCATTCCATGAGTCAACCTAGTGAACCTTCTCTGAGCTGCTTCCAATGTAAGTACATCCCTCCTTAAGTAAGTAGACCAAAACTGTTCACAGCACTCTCGGTGTGGTCTCACCCATACAGTTGTAGCAAGACTTCCCTACTTTTATACTCAATTCCTCTTGCAATAAAGGCCAACATTCCATTTTCCTTCCTGATTACTTGTTTTATCTGCATGCTACCTTCTTGTGTTTCACATACGAGAACACCCAAATCCTTCTGTACCGCAGCATTCTGCAGTCTCTTGCCATTTAAATAATATTTCGCTTTTCTATCCTTCCTACCAAAGTGGATAACCTCATATTTTCCCACATTATACTCCATCCGCCAAATTTTTTCCCACTCACTTAACCTATCTATATCCCTTTGCACACACATTGTGTCCTCCTCACAACTTGCTTTCCTACCTATCTTTGTATCGTCCGCAGATTTGGCTTCAATACATTCGATCCCTTCGTCCAAGTCATTAATACAGATTGTGAACAGTTTGAGGCTCCGGCACTGATCCCTGTGGCACTTCACTAGTTAGAGTTTGCCAACCTGAAAATGCCCCATTTATCCCTACTAGTTCCCCGTTAGTTAGCCAATCCTCTATGCTGATATATTCCCCCCAAACCATGAGTTCTTATTTTGTGCAGTAATCTTTTATGCAGCACCTTATCAAATGCCTTTTGGAAATCAAAATATACTATATCTACTGGTTCCCCTTTATCCACCCTGCTCATTACATCCTCAAAGAACGCTAAGATATTTGTGAAACACAGTTTCCCTTTCATTAAACCATGTTGACTCTGCTTGATTGTATTATGATTTTCTAAACGTCCTCTTACTACATCCTTAATAATGGATTCCAACATTTTCCCAATGACAGTTAGACTAACTGGCCTATAGTTTCCTGCTTTCTGTCCCCCTCCTTTCTTGAGTAGAGGTGTTATATTTGCAGATTTTCCAAGCCGTTGGGACCTTTCCAGAATCTATGGATTTTGGAACATTACAACCAATGCATCCACTATCTCTGTGGCCAATTCTTTTAACACCTTAGGATGCAGGCCATCAGGTCTAGGGGACTTGTCAGCCTTTAGTCCCATTAGTTTGTCTAATACTTTTTCCTTCCTCCCTCTGGCCCCTGATTTTCTACTATTATTGGGATGCTTTTAGTGTTGTAACATGAAGACGGATACAAAGCATTTCTTCAAAGTCTCTGCCATTTCCTTGTTTCCCATTATTAATTCCTCGCTCTCATCCTCTAAAGGACCAACATTTACTTTAGCTACTCTCTTCCTTTTTATATACTAGTAAAATCTCAACGTCTGTTGTTATATTTCCTGCTAGTTTACTCTCAATCTATTTTCTCTTACTTTTTTTTTAGTGATCATTTGCTGGTCTCCAAAATGTTCCCAATCTTCTGGCCTATCACTAATCTATGCAACATTGTATGCCTTTCCTTAGAATTTGATACTATCCTTAACTTCCTGAGTTAGCCATGGATGTTTCATCCTTCTCATAAAGTCTTTCTTTCTCAATGGAATATATAAGAGACGAGAGTAAGGAACTATCTATTTACTATAAGTAAATAATTAGATCTAATAGGATAAAGTGAATTGGCTGAGCAGTGGAAACTAATTTAACATTAAAGACAATTCTGTTAGCACTAGGGATAAATACATAACCGCTTTTGTAAATAAATAAACAATAGGAAATGACAGCACAGGTAGTAGGTCGAGACTGCAGACTGTAGGAGTTTGTGGACTGGGGGACTGTACCAGTTGGCACATCTGCAGGAAATGTCACTGCCTTGGTTTATAGAGGGGCGGCACAGTGGCGCAGTGGTTAGCACTGCAGCCTCACAGCTCCAGCGACCTGGGTTCAATTCTGGGTACTGCCTGTGTGGAGTTTGCAAGTTCTCCCTGTGTCTGCGTGGGTTTCCTCCGGGTGCTCCGGTTTCCTCCCACAAACCAAAAGACTTGCAGGTTGGTAGGTAAATTGGCCATTATAAATTGCCCCTAGTATAGGTAGGTGGTAGGGAAATATAGGGACAGGTGGGGATGTGGTAGGAACATGGGATTAGTGCAGGATTAGTAAAAATGGGTGGTTGATGGTCGGCACAGACTCGGTGGGCCGAAGGGCCTGTTTCAGTGCTGTATCTCTAAACTAAAAAGAACTGGAGTGCGAGTTAGAGACACCCCAACACATAGGAAATTGTGGATAGTTTACTCCAGAGTACAGTCAGACCATAAAGCCAGTTGCAGGTATGGGTGGGGAGTGTGCGACTGTCAGCCAGCAGGGTAAGGGGAACCTAGTGGAGACAGGGTAGGAAGAACTGCAGAGTTTGTTCCTGTCAACAGGGCCAGTGTCAAGAAGGGAGAGTGTCAAAGAGCACCTCCAAGAGAGATTGTCCAATATCTTTCAGTATAGAATTACCAAATTTGGTGAAAATTGTACTGCCTATTACAAAGGCACAACAGCGAAGCTGCTAAATATATGATTTATCTCACAGTTCAGAAGGTTTTCAGAGCTCACAAGTATTGCAGAGGCTTACAAGGAACAAAAGCAGTAAGATCATTCCTGGATTATATCACCTTTGGCTCTGGAAGAATGCAATCGTTCAGTAATTACAGGCAATTGGAAAATAATCGCCATATCTCTCCAGGAGGCAGTTGTGTGTTTCGTGTCAACTATCCAGTAGAATAAAATAGACCTGGTTACACAGGGCATCGTTCCAAAGTTTGCCAATGACACAAAGTTTGGAACTGTCGTTTAGCAATGAGGAGAATAGCAACAGACACCAAGTGTACGTGGGTAGACTGATGAAATGGGCAGACACATAGCAGATGAAATTTAATGCAGAGACGTGCGAAGTAATTTTTTTAGATTTTAAAGTAGGTACAGGGATAGAGAGACCTGGGGATGCATGGATACATGACCTGGGAATGGAGCGGTGGCTGGCGGACCTGCGTGGAAGCTGATCCGGAGCAGCAGCAGACTCCCTGTGTCTCTCGGCGCGCACTGAGACTCAAAAAGAGGAAAAAAAACTTACAGAGACATCACAGGAATTTTGTAAGGTGATTGGTTGGGTATGTTGCGGCTGTTAGTGCATTTAAATTGCTTAAACAAAGGGGAAAGTTTTTTTTTAAACCTCAAGTGATAAGGTAAGTAGTACTAAAGGGTGTTTTTTAATTAATTTTTTTAAGTTAGTTTAATTTATTAAGGTCTTTAGATTGTACTGGGTAGTGTTTGGAGTAGAACAAGGCTCCTAGTGTAATTACTTTTTTTTTTAAAGGGAGTAACTAATTAATTTAAAGGTAAGTCATGGCAGGAGAGCTCCTCCCCGTGATATGCTCCTCCTGCACTATGTGGGAAATCAGGGACGCTTCCAGTGTCCGTGACGACCATGTGTGCAAGAAGTGTATCCATCAGCAGCTACTGACTACCCTCATTACGGAACTAGAGCTGTGGGTGGATTCACTGCGGAGCATCCGTGATGCTGAGGATGTCGTGGATAGCATGTTTAGAGAGGTGGTCACAACGCAGGTAATGGCAACACAGGCAGATAAGGGATGGGTGACCACCAGGCGGAGTAGTAGGCACAGGCAGGTAGTACAGGAGTCCCCTGTGGCCATCCCCCTCTCAAACAGATATACCGCTTTGGATACTGTTGGGGGGATGGCCTCCCAGGGGAAAGCAGCAACAGCCAGGTCCGTGGCACCAAGGATGGCTCTGCTGCACAGCAGGGAGAAAAAAGGAGTGGAAGACCTATAGTGATAGGGCATTCTATTGTAAGGGGTACACATAGGCATTTCTGTGGCTGTAAACGTGACTCCAGAATGGTACATTGCCTCCCTGGTGCTGGGGTCGAGGATGTCATGGAGCGGCTGCAGGACATTCTGAAGGGGGAGGGTGAGCAGTCAGAGGTCATGGTCCACATTGGTACCAATGACATAGGTAGAAAAAGGGATGAGGTCCTGCAACAAGAATTTCGGGAGCTAGGTAGCAGATTAAAAAACAGGACCTCTAAGGTTGTAATCTCTGGATTACTCCCGGTGGCACGTGCTAGTGATTTTAGAAATAGGAGGATAAAGCAGATGAATGTGTGGCTGAGGAGATGATGCAGGAGGGAGGGCTTTAGTTTCCTGGATCACTGGGTCTGTTTCTGGCAAAGGTGGGACCTGTACAAGTTGAATGGGTTGCACCTGAACTGGAACGGGACCAACATTCTTGCTGGGAAGTTTGCTAGTGCTGTTGGGAGGGGTTTAAACTAATTTGGCAGGGGGAGGGGATACAGAGAGGAGGTACAGTAGGGGGTGATGCACAGCCAAATATAGAAGAGAAACTGAGCCAGTCTGGAAGGCAGAGCAAATACAGACCTGGTAAGGCACAAGTGAAAAATGCAGGGTTGGATTGCATCTATTTCAATGTTTACTAGTCTTACTAGTAAGGAATATGAATTGAGGGCATTGATTAGCACATGGGATTATGATATTGTTGCTATCACAGAGACATGGTTGAGGGAGGAACAGGACTGACAGTTCAATATTGCAGGGTATAGAATCTTCAGGCACGACAGGGGAGGGGATAAAAGAGGAGGTGGCATTGCACTGTTGATCAAGGAGTCAATTACTGCAGTAAGGAGGGATGACATCTTAGAAGGCTCCTCAAATGAGGCCATATGGGTAGAATCTAAGGACAAAAGGGGAGCAATACTTGGCTGGGCGTGTACTACAGGCCTCCAAACAGTCAGGGAAAGATAGAGGAACAGATATGTAGGCAAATCTCAGAGAGGTGTGAAAATAATAGGGTAATAATAGTAGGGGATTTCAACTTCCCCAACTCGTCTTGCCCGGGAAAGATGGAAAAGGTCTGCACAGCATCCCAATGCCGATGTGCACAGAGTATTTACCTCTTTATTCCATGTAAATCTAAAAGCCTGACTGGAACAGCTAACATGATGAAGGAGCGAGGTCACTGCTCCCGAGCCGGCGGGAACCTCAGTTGTCCGTCCAGAATGTCGAGTGTGAAGGGCGGCGCGGCCATGCCGGGCTCCAGGGAGGTGGCCGCTCTGAGTGAGTGAGGATCACTAGTGCACAATGGTGGGAGCTGATGAAATGTTTTATTACCTGCACCCCCTTCCCCCACCCCCTCCCCCCTGCACCCCCCTCCCAGATCACCCCCTCGCACCCCCTTGCCCCCACCCCCCTCGCACCATCTTCCCCTTGCACCCCCTTCCCCTTCACCCCCTCCCCTACCCCCCTGCAGCCCCCTTCCCAAATCCCCCCGCACCCCCTTCCCTCCCCCCCTTCCCACCGCACCCCTGCCCTTCACAACGCCTCCCCCCCACACCCCCTTACCCCCACCTCCTCCCACCGGCATCCACCGACCCCTGAGCAGGGGCCCAAACAACCCCACTGCCTTGTGGGCGTCTCGGGAGAGACCAAGGCTAAGGGAGTAAACCCTAACAGAAAATCCGGAGCGGAACCCCAAAAACGGTCATGTGTCACCTTTGGCATGTTTCCGGCAATTCCTGCAGACATACCGATGCCAAACGTCGTGCTCGGCACTCCTTTGGACCCCACCAGGAAGGCCGAGAGGGAGGTTTTGATGCTTGGGCAACTCACAACCTCCATACATCCACCCAGGCATGCGCCATGGAGAGGTCACTCCATAGTCACCTCACAGCGACCAAATCAACACGGAAGGCAGCAGTTGCGGGTTATAAGTCCAGCTCAATTGGCGGAGAGATTGGGTGCCACGGGTTGCCTTTGTCGGTGGGAGAGGTCATCGCACCTCACTGGACAGCTACCGCCCGCCTCAAACCGGGCAGCCCCGGTCTGTAAGGTTCTGTCCTGCCACAGTCCACTTGCTTCAATGGGTGCTTGGAGCTCAGGGTCATTGCCTGACAAGTGGACTGTAACACCGCACCAAACAGCACGACCAATAAAGGAAAGAAGGTACCAGCCCTTCATTTTGCAAGCTGGAACGTCAGAACTATGTGTCCTGGCCTGTCGGAAGACCTTACACAAATCAACGATTCTCGGAAGACCGCCATCATTAACAACGAACTCAGTAGACTCAGTGTGAACATTGTAGCACTTCAGGAGACAGGCCTCCCAGCGAGCGGATCTCTAAGAGAGCAAGGCTACACCTTCTTCTGGCAGGGCAGGGATCCTGAAGAACCAAGACAGCATGGAGTGGGCTTCGCCATCAGAAACTCTTTGCTCAGCATGATAGAGCCACCTTCAAATGGCTCGGAAAGCATACTCTCCATCCGACTGCTCACCGCCTCTGATCCAGTACACCTACTCAGCATCTATGCTCTAACACTCTGCTCCCCACTTGAAGCTTAAGATCAGTTCTACGAGGAACTCCATAATATCATTAGTAGCATCCCCAATACCGAACACCTGTTCCTGCTGGGGGACTTTAGTGCCAGGATTGGGGCCGACCATGACTCATGGACCTCCTGCCTTGGGCGCTATGGCATTGGAAGGATGAATGAGAATGGACAGAGACTGCTTGAGTTGTGTACCTATCATAACCTCTGCATCACCAACTCGTTCTTTCACACTAAACCCTGTCACCAGGTTTCTTGGAGGCACCCAAGATCATGTCGTTGGCACCAGCTGGACCTCATCGTCACAAGGCGAGCTGCCTTAAACAGTGTTCAAATCACACGCAGCTTCCACAGTGCGGACTGCGACATCGACCACTCCCTGGTGTGCAGCAAGGTTAGCCTCAAACCAAAGAAGCTGCATCATTCCAAGCAGAAGGGCCGTCCGCGCATCAACACTAGCAGAATTTCTCATCCACAGCTGTTACATAAGTTTCTAAATTCACTTGAAAAAGCCCTTCAAAACACTCTTACAGGGGATGCAGAGACCAAGTGGGCCCACATCAGAGATGCCATCTATGACTCAGCTTTGACCACCTATGGAAAACCTGTGAAGCGGAATGCAGACTGGTTTCAATCTCACATTGAAGAGCTGGAACCTATCATAACCACTAAGTGCAATGCACTGCTGAACTACAAGAAAGCCCCCAGCGAGTTAACATCCGTAGCACTTAAAACAGCCAGAAGCACTGCACAAAGAGCAACCAGGCGCTGCGCAAATGACTACTGGCAACACCTATGCAGTCATATTCAGCTGGCCTCTGACACTGGAAATATCAAAGGAATGTATGATGGCATTAAGAGAGCTTTTGGGCCAACCATCAAGAAGATCGCCCCCCCTCAAATCTAAATCAGGGGACACAATCACTGACCAACGCAAGCAATTGGACCGCTAGGTGGAGCACTACCTAGAACTGTACTCCAGGGAAAATGTTGTCACTGAGACCGCCCTCAATGCAGCCCAGTCTCTGCCAGTTATGGAGGAGCTGGACGAACAGCCAACAAAATCGGAAATCAGTGATGCCATTGATTCTCTAGCCAGTGGAAAAGCCCCTGGGAAGGACGGCATTACCTCTGAAATAATCAAGAGTGCCAAGCCTGCTATACTTTCAGCACTCTACGAACTGCTTTGCCCGTGGGACGAGGGACCAGTACCACAGGACATGCGCGATGCCAATATCATCACCCTCCATAAGAACAAGGGTGACCGCGGTGACTGCAACAACGACCGTGGAATCTCCCTGCTCAGCATAGTGGGGAAAGTCTTCACTCGAGTCGCTTTTAACAGACTCCAGAAGCTGGCTGAGTGTGTCTACCCTGAGGCACAGTGTGGCTTTCGAGCAGAGGGATCCACCATTGACATGCTGTTCTCCCTTTGCCAGCTACAGGAGAAATGCCGCGAACAACAGATGCCCCTCTACGTTGCTTTCATTGATCTCACCAAAGCCTTTGACCTCGTCAGCAGACGTGGTCTCTTCAGACTACTAGAAAAGATCGGATGTCCACCAAAGCTACTAAGTATCATCACCTCATTCCATGACAATATGAAATGCACAATTCAGCATAGCGGTGCCTCATCAGATCCCTTTCCTATCCTGACTGGCGTGAAACAGGGCTGTGTTCTCGCACCTACACTGTTTGGGATCTTCTTCTCCCTGCTGCTCTCACATGCGTTCAAGTCTTCAGAAGAAGGAAGTTTCCTCCACACAAGATCAGGTGGCAGGTTGTTCAACCTTGCCCGTCTAAGAGAGAAGACCAAAGTACGGAAGGTCCTCATCAGGGAACTCCTCTTTTCTGACGATGCTGCATTAACATCTCATACTGAAGAGTGTCTGCAGAGACTCATCGACAGGATTGCAGCTGCCTGCAACAAATTTGGCCTCACCATCAACCTCAAGAAAACGAACAGCATGGGACAGAATGTCAGAAATGCTCCATCCATCAATATCGGCGATCATGCTCTGGAAGTGGTTCAAGAGTTCACCTACCGAGGCTCAACTATCTCCAGTAACCTGTCTCTTGATGCAGAAATCAATAAGCGCATGGGAAAGGCTTCCACTGCTATGTCCAGACTGGCCAAGAGAGTGTGGGAAAATGGCGCACTGACACGGAACACAAAAGTCTGAGTGCATCAAGCCTGTGTCCTCAGTACCTTGCTCTATGGCAGCGAGGCCTGGACAATGTATGTCAGCCAAGAACGACGTCTCAATTCATTCCATCTTCGCTGCCTCCGGAGAATCCTTGGCATCTGGTGGCAGGACCGTATCTCCAACACAGAGGTCCTCGAGGCGGCCAACATCCTCAGCATATACACCCTACTGAGTCAGCGGCGCTTGAGATGGCTTGGCCATGTGAGCCACATGGAAGATGGCAGGATCTCCAAAGACACATTGTACAGCGAGCTCGTCACTGGTATCAGACCCACCGGCCGTCCATATCTCCGCTTTAAAGACGTCTGCAAACGCGACATGAAGTCCTGTGAAATTGATCACAAGTCAGTTGCCAGCAATCGCCAGAGCTGGCGGGCAACCATAAAGGCGGGGCTAAAGTGTGGTAAGTCGAAGAGACTTAGCAGTTGGCAGGAAAAGAGACAGAAGCGCAAGGGGAGAGCCAACTGTGTAACAGCCCCAACAACCAATGTTATCTGCAGCACCTGTGGAAGAGTCTGTAACTCTAGAATTGGCCTTTATAGCCACTCCAGGCGCTGCTTCACAAACCACTGACAACCTCCAGGCGCGTATCCATTGTCTCTTGAGACAAGGAGGCCAAAGAAGAAGTCTTTGTGCAAAAGACTTAAAGGGGGTGGAATTCTTCAAATGCATACAGGAGAGCTTTTTGAGACAGTATGTAGAAAGTCCTACAAGGGAAGGGGCAGTACTGGACCTAATCCTAGGGAATGAAGCCGGAGAAGTGGTAGTGTAAAAAGTGGAAGTGTCAGTGGGGGAGCATTTCGGGGATAGTGACCCTAGCTCTATAAGATTTAAGGTAGTTATGGAAAAAGACAAAGATGGACCAGAAATAAAGGTACTGAATTGGGGGAAGGCTGATTTCAATATGATAAAACAGGACCTGGCCAAAGTGGACTGGGAGCAGCTACTTGTAGGAAAGTCTACATCAGACCAGTGGGAGTCATTCAAAGAGGAAATAGTGAAAGTTCAGAGCCATCATGTACCCTTTAAGGTGAAGGGTAGGACTAACAGACCCAGGGAACTCTGGATGTCAAGGGATATAGAGGATTGGATCAGGAAAAAAAAGGATTACGGCAGATCCCAAGCGGTGAAAACAGCAGAGGCACGAGAGGAGAATAGAAAGCGTAGGGGGGTACTTAAAAAAGTAATTAGGAGAGCAAAGAGGGGGCATGAAAAAACACTGGTGGGAAAAATAAAGGAAAATCCTAAGGCGTTTTATAAGTATATTAAGGGTAAGCAGTTAACCAGGGAAAGAGTGGGGCCCATTAGGGAACTGTGTGTGGAACCGGAGGATGTAGGTGAGGTTTTAAATGATTGCTTTTCATCTGTGTTCACTATGGAGAAGGACGATGTAGGTATAGAGATCAGGGAGGGGTATTGTGATATACTTGAACATATTAGCATTGAAAGTGAGGAAGTATTAGCTGTTTTAGTGGGCTTAAAAGTGGATAAATCCTCAGGCCCAGATGAGATTTTATGGCTGTTATGTGAGGCAAGGGAGGAGATAGCAGGAGCTTTGACACAAATTTTCAAATCCTGTCTAGGCACAGGAGAGGTACCAGAGGACTGGAGGACAGTGAATATTGTACCATTATTCAAGAAGGGTAACAGGGATAGACCAGGTAATTACAGGCTGGTGAGTCCAACATCAGTGGTTGGGAAAATATTGGAAAAAGTTCTAAGGGACAGGATTAATCTCCACTTGAAGAGGCAGGGATTAATTGGGGATAGTCAGCCTGGCTTTGTCAGGGGGAGATCGTGTCTAACTGACTTGATTGAATTTTACGAGGAGGTGACTAGATGTGTCAAAGAACAAAGAACAAAGAACAGTACAGCACAGGAACAGGCCATTCGGCCCTCCAAGCCTGCGCCAATCTTGATGCCTGCCGAAACTAACACCTTCTGCACTTCCGGGGCCCATATCCCCATATTCCCTTCCTATTCATATATTTGTCAAGATGCCTCTTAAACGTCGCTATCGTATCTGCTTCCACCACCTCCCCCGGCAGCAAGTTCTAGGCACTCACCACCCTCTGTGTAAAAAACTTGCCTCGCACATCCCCTCTAAACTTTGCCCCTCGCACCTTAAACTATGTCCCCGAGTAACTGACTCTTCCAAGCTGGGAAAAGGTTCTGACTATCCACTCTGTCCATGCCGCTCATAACTTTGTAAACCTCTATCATGTCGCCCCTCCACCTCCGTTGTTCCAGTGAAAACAATCCGAGTTTTTCCAACCTCTCCTCATAGCTAATGCCCTCCAGACCAGGCAACATCCTGGTAAACCTCCTCTGTACCCTCTCCAAAGCCTTCACGTCCTTCTGGTAGTGTGGCGATCAGAATTGCACGCAATATTCTAAGTGTGGCCGAATTAAGGTTCTGTACAGCTGCAACATGACTTGCCAATTTTTATACTCTATGACCCGACCGATGAAGGCAAGCATGCCGTATGCCTTCTTGACTACCTTATCCACCTGCATTGCCACTTTCAGTGACCTGTGGACCTGTACGCCCAGATCTCTCTGCCTGTCAATACTCCTAAGGGTTCTGCCATTTACTGTATACCTCCCACCTGCATTAGACCTTCCAAAATGCATTACCTCACATTTGTCCGGATTAAACTCCATCTGCCATTTCTCCGCCCAAGTCTCCAACCGATCTATATCCTGCTGTATCCTCTGACAATCCTCATCACTATCCGCAACTCCACCAACTTTTGTGTCGTCCGCAAACATACTAATCAGACCAGTTACATTTTCCTCCAAATCATTTATATGTACTACAAACAGCAAAGGTCCCAGCACTGATCCCTGCGGAACACCACTAGTCACATCCCTCCATTCAGAAAAACACCCATTCACTGATACCCTCTGTCTTCTATGTCCGAGTCAGTTCTGTATCCATCTTGCCAGCTCACCTCTGATCCCATGTGACTTCACCTTTTGCACCAGTCTGCCAAACAGGACCTTGTCAAAGGCTTTACTAAAGTCCATATAGACAACATCCACCGCCCTTCCCTCATCAATCATCTTCGTCACTTCCTCAAAAAACTCAATAAAATTAGTAAGACACGACCTCCCCTTCACAAAACCATGCTGTCTCTCGCTAATAAGTTCGTTTGTTTCCAAATGGGAGTAAATCCTGTCCCGAAGAATCCTCTCTAATAGTTTCCCTACCACTGACGTAAGGCTCACCGGCCTATAATTTCCTGGATTATCCTTGCCACCCTTCTTAAACAAAGGAACAACATTGGCTATTCTCCTGTCCTCTGGGACCTCACCTGTAGCCAATGAGGATGCAAAGATTTCTGTCAAGGCCCCAGCAATTTCTTCCCTTGCCTCCATCAGTATTCTGGGGTAGATCCCATCAGGCCCTGGGGACTTATCTACCTTAATGCTTTGCAAGACACCCAACACCTCCTCCTTTTTGATAATGAGATGACTGAGACTATCTGCACTCCCTTCCCTCGACTCATCATCCACCAAGTCCTTCTCTTTGGTGAATACTGATGCAAAGTACTCATTTAGCACCTCGCCCATTTCCTCTGGCTCCACGCATAGATTCCCATCTCTGTCCTGAGTGGGCCAACCCTTTCCCTGGTTACCCTCTTGCTCTTTATATATGTATAAAAAGCCTTGGGATTTTCCTTAATCCTGTTTGCCAATGACTTTTCATGACCCCTTTTAGCCTCCTAACTCCTTGCTTAAGTTCCTTCCTACTGTCTTTATATTCCTCAAGTGCTTCATCTGTTCCTAGCCTTCCAGCCCTTACAAATGCTTCCTTTTTCTTTTTGACTAGGCTCACAATATCCCGTGTTATCCAAGCTTCCCGAAACTTGCCAAACTTGTCTTTCTTCCTCACAGGAACATGCTGGTCCTGGATTCTAATCAGCTGATGTTTGAAAGACTCCCACATGTCAGATGTTGATTTACCCTCAAACAGCCGCCCCCAATCTAAATTCTTCAGTTCCTGCCTAATATTGTTATAATTAGCCTTCCCCCAATTTAGCACCTTCACCCGAGGACTACTCTTATCCTTATCCACAAGTACCTTAAAACTTATAGAATTATGGTCACTGCTCCCGAAATGCTCTCCCACTGAAACTTAGACCACCTGGCCGGACTCATTCCCCAATACCAGGTCCAGTATGGCCCCATCCCTAGTTGGACTTTCTACATACTGTTTCAAGAAGCCCTCCTGGATGCTCCTCACAAATTCTGCCCCATCCAAGCCCCTCGCACTAAGTGAGTCCCAGTCAATATAGGGGAAGTTAAAATCACCCACCACCACAACCCTGTTACCTTTATATCTTTCCAAAATCTGTCTACATATCTGCTCCTCTACCTCCCGCTGGCTGTTGGGAGGCCTGTAGTAAACCCCCAACATCGTGACTGCACCCTTCCTATTCCTGAGCCTCGCTGCATGACCTCTCTGAGGTGTCCTCCCGCAGTACAGCTGTGATATTCTCCTTAACCAGTAATGCAATTCCCCCACCCCTTTTACATCCCCCTCTATCCCGCCTGAAGCTTCTAAAGCCTGGAACATTTAGCTGCCAATCCTGCCCTTCCCTCAACCAAGTCTCTGTAATAGCAACAACATCATAGTTCCAAGTACTAATCCAAGCTCTAAGTTCATCTGCTTTACCTGTTATACTTCTCGCATTGAAACAAATGCACTTCAGACCACCAATCCCGCTGTGCTCAGCAACATCTCCCTGCCTGCTCTTCCTCTTAGTCCTACTGGCCTTATTTACTATGTCCTCCTCATTTACTTCACCAGCTGTCCTACTGCTCTGGTTCCCACCCCCCTGCCACACTAGTTTAAACCCTCCCGAGTGACGCTAGCAAACCTTGCAGCCAGGATATTAGTGCCCTTCCAGTTTAGATGCAACCCGTCCTTCTTGTACAGGTCCCATCTGTCCCTGAAGAGAGCCCAATGGTCCAGATATCTGAAACCCTCCCTTCTACACCAGCTGCTCAGCCACGTGTTTAGCTGTACTATCTTACTATTTCTAGCCTCACTGGCACGTGGCACAGGGAGTAATCCAGAGATTACAACCCTAGAGGTCCTGTTTTTTAACTTACTACCTAACTCCCTAAACTACCCCTGCAGGATCTCATCACTCTTCCTGCCTATGTCATTGGTACCGATGTGTACCACAACCTCTGGCTGTTCACCCTCCCCCTTCAGAATGCCCCCTGTCCGTTCAGAGACATCCTTGACCCTGGCACCAGGGAGGCAACATACCATCCTGGAGTCTCTTTCACGTCCACAGAAGCGCCTATCTGTGCCCCTGACTATAGAGTCCCCTATAACTATTGCTCTTCTGCGCTTTGTCCCTCCCTGCTGAACAACAGTGGCAACCATGGTGCCACTGCTCTAGCTGCTGCTGTTTTCCCCTGATAGGCCATCCCCCAACAGTATCCAAAACGGTATACTTGTTAGAGAGGAGGATAGCCACAGGGGATTCCTGCACTGACTGCCTGCCCCTTCTAGCGGTCACCCATCTATCTGCCTGCACCTTGGGTGTGACCATTTCTCTAAAACTGCTGTCTCTGACACTTTCTGCCACCTGCATGCTCCTAAGTGCATCCAGTTGCTGCTCCAACCGATCCATGCGGTCTGTGAGGAGCTGCAACTGGGTACACTTCCTGCAGATGTAGTCATCCGGAACGCTGGAAGCATCACGGACCTCCCACATCTCACAGGTGAAGCACTTCACCCCTCTAACTGACATTTCTATCACTAATTAGTTAATTGATATAGAACATAGAACATAGAACAGTACAGCACAGTACAGGCCCTTCGGCCCACGATGTTGTGCCGAACCTTTAACCTACTCTAAGGTCAAACTGACTACCTACCCTTCATTCTACTATCATCCATGTACCTATCCAAGAGTCGCTTAAATGCCCCGAATGTATCTGCTTCTACTACCACCGCTGGCAGTGCATTCCACGCACCCACCACTCTCTGTGCAAAGAACCTATCTCTGCCATCTCCCCGAAACCTTCCTCCAATCACCTTAAAATTATGCCCCCTGGTGATAGCCCTTTCCACCCTGGGAAAAGGTCTCTGGCTATCCACTCTATCTATGCCTCTCATCATCTTGTACACCTCTCTCAAGTCACCTCTCATCCTTCTTCGCTCCAATGAGAAAAACCCTAGCTCCCTCAATCTTTCTTCATAAGACATGCCCTCCAGTCCAGGCAGCATCCTGGTAAATCTCCTCTGCACCCTCTCTAAAGCTTCCACATCCTTCCTATAATGAGGCGACAAGAACTGAACACAATATTCCAAGTGTGGTCGAACCAGAGCCTTGTAGAGCTGCAGCATAACCTCGTGGCTCTTAAACTCAATCCCCCTGTTAATGAAAGCCAACACACCATACGCCTTCTTAACAACCCTATCAACTTGGGTGGCAACTTTGAGCGATCTATGGACATGGACCCCAAGATCCCTCTGTTCCTCCACGCTACCAAGAATCCTGTCTTTAAGCCTGTATTCTGCATTCAAATTCGACCTTCCAAAATAATAATATAAAATAAATATATACTTATTAAATCCTTACTGAATTATGATACATTTCACTATGTGGTCCTTAGTGCTAGATTTCTACAATAAATATTAAATGCTGTCTAAATGCAGTAATCTCCTCCCTCTGGTTTAGTTACTCTACTTATTAATTAGTTAATTAGTGTTTTAATCAATTGTTATCAGTTTTATTTTCAAATTCGGTATAGATTCCCTACCAATCAGGTCACAGCTTTCCTGTGACGTCACTTTTTCAGTTTTTTTTCCCCACCCTGCCGAATCGCTAGGTAAGTACTTTATAGTGAAACTTACCTTCCCAGCTGCCCCCTGGCTCGCACTCTCACTGCTGCCGCTGTTCAAAAAGAAGCTGCCGAATCGCTAGGTAAGTACTTTATAGTGAAACTTACCTTCCCAGCTGCCCCCTGGCTCGCACTCTCACTGCTGCCGCTGTTCAAAAAGAAGCTGTCGAATCGCTAGGTAAGTACTTTATACTGAAACTTACCTTCCCAGCTGCCCCCTGGCTCGCACTCTCACTGCTGCCGCTGTTCAAAAAGAAGCTGCCGAATCGCTAGGTAAGTACTTTATACTGAAACTTACCTTCCCAGCTGCCCCCTGGCTCGCACTCTCACTGCTGCCGCTGTTCAAAAAGAAGCTGCCGAATCGCTGGGTAAGTACTTTATAGTGAAACTTACCTTCCCAGCTGCCCCCTGGCTCGCACTCTCACTGCTGCCGCTGTTCAAAAAGAAGCTGCCGAATCGCTGGGTAAGTACTTTATACTGAAACTTACCTTCCCAGCTGCCCCCTGGCTCGCACTCTCACTGCTGCCGCTGTTCAAAAAGAAGCTGCCGAATCACTAGGTAAGTACTTTATACTGAAACTTACCTTCCCAGCTGCCCCCTGGCTCGCACTCTCACTGCTACCGCTGTTCAAAAAGAAGCTGCCGAATCGCTAGGTAAGTACTTTATACTGAAACTTACCTTCCCAGCTGCCCCCTGGCTCGCACTCTCACTGCTACCGCTGTTCAAAAAGAAAGCGATGGTAAAGCAGTAGATGTAGTTATACATGGATTTTAGTAAGGCTTTTGATAAGGTCCCGCATGGGAGATTGGTTAAGAAGGTAAGAGCCCATGGGATCCAGGGCAATTTGGCAAATTGGATCCAAAATTGGCTTAGTGGCAGGAGGCAGAGGGTGATAGTCCAGGGTTGTTTTTGCGATTGGAAGTCTGTGAGCTGTGGTGTACCACAAGGATCAGTGCTGGGACCCTTGATGTTTGTAGTGTACATTAATGATATAGACGTGAATATTGGAGGTATGATCAGTAATTTTGCAGATGACACGAAAATTGGTGGTGTTGTAAATAGTTAGGAGGATATCCTTAGATTACAGGACGATATAGATGGGCTAGTGAGATGGGCAGAGCAGTGGCAAGTGGAATTTAATTCTGAGAAGTGTGAGGTAATGCATTTTGGGAGGACTAACAAGGCAAGGGAATATACAATGCATGGTAGGACAGAGTACAGAGGGTCAGAGGGACCTTGGTGTACTTGTCCATAGATCACTGAAGACAGCAGCACAGGTCGATAAGGTGGTTGGGAAGGCATATGGGATACTTGCTTTTATTAGCCGAGGCATAGAATATAAGAGCAGGGAGGTTATGATGGAGCTGTATAAAATGCTAGTTAGGCCACAGCTGGAGTACTGTGTACAGTTCTGGGCACCACACTATAGGAAGGATGTGATTGCACTGGAGAGGGTGCAGAGGAGATTCACCAGGATGTTGCCTGGGCTGGAGCATTTTAGCTATGAAGAGAGACTGAAAAGGCTCGGGCTGCTTTCCTCGGAGCAGAGAAGGCTGAGGGGGAATATGATTGAGGTATACAAAATTATGAGGGGCATTGATAGGTTAGATAGGAAGAAACTTTTTCCCTCAGCGGAAGGGTCAATAACCAGGGGGCATAGATTTAAGGTAAGGGGTAGGAGGTTTAGAGGGGATTTGAGGAAACATTTTTTCACCCAGCGGGTGGTTGGAATCTGGAGCACACTACCTGAAGAGGTGGCGGAGGCGGGAACCCTCATAACATTTAAGAAGTATTTCGATAAGCAGTTGAAATGCCATAGCATACAAGGCTACAGGCCAAGTGCAGGAATATGGGATTAGAATAGTTGGACGCTGGATGGCTGGCACAGACACGATGGGCCGAAGGGCCTGTTTCTGTGCTGTATGACTCTATGTACCCAAGTCTTTGAAGGTGGCAGCACAAGTTGAGAAGATAGTTAAAAGGCACAAAGGATCCATGGATTTATAAATAGAGAATATAGTACAACAGCAAGGAAGTTATGCTAAACCTTTATAAATCACTGGTTAGGCCACAGCTGAAGTATTGTTTACAAATCTGAGCTCCAGACTTCAGGAAGGATGTCAAGGCCTTGGAGAAAGTGCAGAAGAGATTTACTAGAATGGTACCATGGATGAGGGACTTCAGTTATGTGGAGACCCTCAGAGTTGGGGCTGTTTTCTTTACAGCAGGGGAGGTTGAGGGGACATACGATGGAAATGTTCAAAATCATGAATGGTTTTGATAGAGTAAATAAAGGGAAACTGTTTCCACTGGCAGAAGGGTCGGTAACCAGAGGACTCCGGTTTAAGATGATTGGCAAAAGAACCAGAGGGACGATGAAGAAAAAAAAATTATGCAGTGAGTTGTTATTAGCACATAAGAACATATGAAATAGGAACTGGAGCAGGCCATTTGGCCCCTCAAGCCTGTTGTCCCATTCAATAAGATCATGGTTGATCTTCTTTCTCAGCTGCACCTACCTGCACTATCTGTTGATCTCTGTCTTGAATATATTCAACAACTGAGCATTAACATCTCTGGGGTAAAGGATTCCAAAGATTCACAAGCCTCTTAGTGAAGAAATTCCCTTTATGATCTGGAACGTGCTGCCTGAAAGGGCGGTGGAAGCAGATTCAATAATAACTAACAAAAGTGAATTGGATAAATAGTTGGAAAGGAGAACTGTACATACATATGGGGAAAGAGCAGGTGTTTGGGACTAATTAAATAGTTCTTCATGAAGCTGGCACAGGCATGGTGGGCCGAATGGCCTCCTTCTATGCAGCATCGTCTTATGATTCTATGACAAGCTTCTTTCTCTGTTTTTCTCCCTTCCTTTTTTTCCCTCTCTTCTCACTGGAGAGGAGCAGCATTCCTCTTTAAATCTGTTTTTAACAGTGTTTCTCTATACCTATTGCATTATCAGATGTGAAGATCTCTCTCCACATCCCTTCTTATGATGTAATAGCATCTTTTCCCTATTCCACCCATTATAATGTGCCAGCATCAATCCCCACTCACTCTGCCTTATTGTCTCAGCCTCTCTTCTACTCACTCTGCCATGAAATGCTGCCAGCTCTTTTACTAATCTCCTGTGTTGTTTAGTCACAGCTTCATTCCTTCCTCTCTCCTGCTAGATGTTGATGAATTGATGCCTCTTTTCCCAGCCAGTTTCTACAATTTTGCGAATTCCACATGGAGCTGAAGCCAAATTACTCAATAAATAGGAAAGAGGTGACAATGGCAGAGAGCTGAAGAGCATGTTGGAATCAGTGAAAACTATCAAGCAAATAATTCCTATGTGACTGTGATTATGCAAACTGCCCCTCCTCTTCCCTCTCAATCTATCTGCAGTCTTTGATAGGGTTGACCACACCATCCTCCTCCAATACCTCTCTTCCATTGTCCAGCTGGGTGAGACTGCACTCGCCTGGCTCCATTCTTACCTATCCAGT
This sequence comes from Heterodontus francisci, assembly GCF_036365525.1. Lineage (NCBI taxonomy): Eukaryota > Metazoa > Chordata > Chondrichthyes > Heterodontiformes > Heterodontidae > Heterodontus > Heterodontus francisci. The sequence goes on from NC_090385.1 coordinate 5,032,585, forward strand.
AATAGCGAAAGAATGATTCTGCCCCTCTCCCTTGCCACTGTCAGATGTTGAACAAGGCTGCTTGCAATCTTGCCCTTCTATTTGACCCTGAGATGTGCTTCCAACCACATATCCTCTCTATCACCAATACTGCCTATTTTCATCTCCATTATATCATTCTCGGTTCCTGACTCAGCACATCTGCTGCTGAAACCCTCATCCATGCCTTTGCTACCTCTAGACTTGACTATTCCAATGCTCTCCTGACCAGTCTCCCATCTTACACCCTCCATAAACTTGAGCTCATCCAAAACTCTGCTGCTTATATCCTAATTTGCAACAAGTTTCATTTCCCCTCTGAACAACATTGGCTCCCAGCAATGCCTGAGATTTAAATTCTCAACCTTGTTTACAAATCTGTCCATTGTCTCGGCCCTCCCTATCTCTGTAACTTCCTCCAGCTCTAAAAGCCTCTGAGATCCCTGCACTCCTCCAATTCTGGCTTTTATATATCCAATTTTCATCATTCCACCTTTGCCAGCCATGCCTTCAGCTGCCTGGACCCTCAGGTCTGGAATTCTCTCCCTGAACCTCTCTGCCTCTCAACCTCTCTCTTCCTTTAAAATGCTTCTTAAAATCTCTCCCTTTGACCAAGCTTTTGGTCACCTGCCCTAATATCTCCTTATGTTGTTTAGTATTGAATTTTGTTTGATAATCCTCCTGTGAAGCACCTCGAGATATTTTACTATATTAAAGGTGTTATATAAATGCAAGTTGTTGCTTTAGAGAAAAAATACCAGGGAAAATTATTTGCGAGCATTATCAAGGACAGTACCATAGGATTTTACAAGTCTGTTAAGAAAAAATGGGCGACTAAGAATAATGTGGGTCCCTTAAAGACAGACACAGGTAACATTGTAATTGGAAATCTGGAAATGGCAGACTTGCTAAATAATTACTTTGTACTGGTCTTCACAGTACAGGACAAGGCTAAAATGCCAGAGATAAGGGAAAAGTAATAATAAATCAAACGGAGCAGCTAACTAGATTCAATATCAGCAAAAAGTAATGATGGAGAAAATAATGAGACTAAAGGTAATTAACTCTCCAGGAGATCTGAAAGTTTCCACCCCAGGCTAGTTGAAGAAGTAGGTGAGGGAATTGTTGATGTGTTAGTCATCATCTTTCAATATTCTCTCGATTCAGGAATTGGCCCCTTTGATTAGAAAATTGCCAATCTCTCTCTTTTAAGAGTGTTGAGAGATCAACAGAAATGATAGGCCTATTAGTCTAACGTCAGTTGGGGTGAAATGATTAGGATCTGTTATCAGGGACAGAGTGAATCAGCATTTGGACAAATCTAAGCTGATCAGAGAGAGCCAGCATGGATTTATAAAGGATAAGCCATGTCCAATGAACCTCGTTGAATTTTCTGAGGAAGTAAATAGTGTGGTAGATAAAGGAGTGTTGATGGATGTTATTTATATGGATTTCCAGAAGGTATTCAATAAGGTTCCACATACAAACACTGTTAACAAAAATGAGAGCGCATGGAATTGGAGGCAACCTATTGACATGAAAAAGGAATTAGGAGGCAGGAGACAAAGAGTAGGGAAAAGAGGAATGTATTCTAATTGGCAGGATGTGACAATGTGTCCCCCAGGAATCTGTACTGGGGCTGCAGCTTTTCATGATATTTATAAGTTACTTAGATGAAGGAATAAATAGCAGTACAGCCAATGATGGGTTAAGTGAATGAACAAAACTGTAGCAGAAGGAGTACAATGTGAGTAGTGTGAGGTCATCCAGTTTGGACATGACAGAGATCAGAGTATTTTCAAAATGTGGAGATATTAGGAATTGCAGAGAAACAGAGAGATTTAAGGGTTCAAATACAGAAATCATTAAAAGCTAGTAAGTAGGTCCAATAAAATAAAATAAAAGATCAATTGAATTTTGGGTTTTATCTCAAAGGGACTGGAATACCAGGGTCTCGAAGTTATGTTACAGTTATAGAGAATTCTAGAGAGACACTATTTAAAGTACTGAGTTCCTTTCTGGGCACCACACTTCAGGACGGATAAATAGGCCTTAGCAAGGCGTAGCACAGATTCACCAGAATGACAGCGAGGCTAAAAGGGTTGAATTATGAGGACAGATTGCATAGACTAAGGGCTGAATTTAGTGTGGCTGTTTGGAGCGGGAGCAGATGCGTGGGACAGCCCAAGAATTGTCTGACCAGAACTCCGGCATCAATGACATCAGTTCCAGCTTCAGTCAGCAGCGGGAAAGCACAAAGGTGGCGTCACTGCCCTGATGTAATGGGAATGTAATTTATATTGTAGAACACTTACATTTAATACATTAGCACCTAATTCATCGCGATTCAATGGGGAGGCTTGGGATTATGTGGAAAATGGAGGCCCTCGCGTGCCTTTGGATTCCTGACCGTTGAAAGCTGTTGATACCGAGGTGAGGCCTCAGTGCCATGACAGGTAGATAGTCATGATCAGCATTGCATAGGGGAAGAGAGGGACACAGAGGCCATTGTTAGCCTACAGTGCTGTGTGCTCTGCAAGGGACGGTCGGAGTCTTGGGTCCTTTGCAAGGAAGGGAATTGTGATCTCAAGTGGGAGTATCGGCTGAAGAGGGTCTCGGGTGGGAGTACAGGGTGAACAGGGTCTCGGGTGGGAGTATTGGGTGAACAGGGTCTCGGGAGGAAGTACAGGGTGAGCAGAGTCTCGGGTGGGAGTACAGGGTGAGCAGGGTCTCGGGTTTGAGTACAGGATGAACAGGGTCTCGGGTGGGAGTATTGGGTGAACAGGATCGCGGGAAGAAGTACAGGCTGAGCAGGGTCTCGGGTGGGAGTACAGGGTGAACAGGGTCTCGGGTGGGAGAATTGGGTGAACAGGATCTCGGGAAGAAGTACAGGCTGAGCAGGGTCTCGGGTGGGAGTACAGGGTGAACAGGGTCTCGGGTGGGAGTACAGGGTGAGCAGGGTCTCGGATGGGAGTACAGGGTGAGCGGGGTCTCGGGTGCGAGTACAGGGTGAGCAGGGTCTCGGATGGGAGTACAGGGTGAGCGGGGTCTCGGGTGCGAGTACAGGGTGAGCAGGGTCTCGGATGGGAGTACAGGGTGAGCAGGGTCTCGGATGGGAGTACAGGGTGAGCAGGGTCTCGGGTGCGAGTACAGGGTGAGCAGGGTCTCGGGTGCGAGTACAGGGTGAGCAGGGTCTCGGATGCGAGTACAGGGTGAGCAGGGTCTCGGATGCGAGTACAGGGTGAGCAGGGTCTCGGATGCGAGTACAGGGTGAGCAGGGTCTCGGATGCGAGTACAGGGTGAGCAGGGTCTCGGATGCGAGTACAGGGTGAGCAGGGTCTCGGATGCGAGTACAGGGTGAGCAGGGTCTCGGATGCGAGTACAGGGTGAGCAGGGTCTCGGGTGCGAGTACAGGGTGAGCAGGGTCTCGGGTGCGAGTACAGGGTGAGCAGGGTCTCGGGTGGGAGTACAGGGTGAACGGGGTCTCGGGTGGGAGTACAGGGTGAACAAGGTCTCGGGTGGGAGTAAAGGGTGAACAGGGTCTCGGGTGGGAGTACAGGGTGAACGGGGTCTCGGGTGGGAGTACAGGGCGAGGAGGGTCTCGGGTGGGAGTACAGGGTGAGGAGGGTCTCGGATGGGAGTACAGGGTGAGCAGGGTCTCGGATGGGAGTACAGGGTGAGCAGGGTCCCGGGTCGGAGTACAGGGAGAACAGGGTCACAGGTGGGAGTACAGGGTAATCAGGGTCTCCCTTGGGAGTACAGAGTGAGCAGGGTCTCGGGTGGGAGTACAGGGTGAACAGGGTCTCGGGTGGGAGAACAGGGTGAACAAGGTCTTGGGTGGGAGTAAAGGGTGAACAGGGTCTCCCGTGGGAGTACAGGGTGAACAGGGTCTTGGGTGGGAGCAAAGGGTGAACAGGGTCTTGGGTGGGAGTAAAGGGTGAACAGGGTCTCCCGTGGGAGTATCGGGTGAACAGGGTCTTGGGTGGGAGTACTGGGTGAACAGGGTCTCCCGTGGGAGTACAGGGTGAGCAGAGTCTTGGGTGGGAGTAAAGGGTGAACAGGGTCTCCCATGGGAGTACAGGGTGAGCAGGGTCTCGGGTGGGAGTACAGGGTGAGTAGGGTCTCCCGTGGGAGTACAGGGTGAGTAGGGTCTCCCGTGGGAGTACAGGGTGAACACGGTCTCCCGTGGGAGTACAGGGTGAGTAGGGTCTCACGTGGGAGTACAGGGTGAACACGGTCTCCCGTGGGGGTACAGGGTGAACACGGTCTCCCGTGGGGGTACAGGGTGAGCAGCGTCTCAGATGGGAGTACAGGGTGAGGAGGGTCTCAGATGGGAGTACAGGGAGGGGAGGGTCTCAGATGGGAGGACAGGGAGGGGAGGGTCTCGGGTGGGAGTACAGGGTGAGGAGGGTCTCAGATGGGAGTACAGGGAGGGGAGGGTCTCAGATGGGAGTACAGGGTGAGCAGGGTCTCGGGTGGGAGTACAGGGTGAGGAGGGTCTCGGGTGGGAGTACAGGGTGAACAGGGTCTCGGGTGGGAGTACAGGGTGAACAGGTTCTCCCGTGGGAGTACAGGGTGAACAGGGTCTCCCGTGGGAGTACAGGGTGAACAGAGTCTTGGGTGGGAGTACAGGGTGAGGAGGGTCTCGGGTGGGAGTACAGGGTGAGGAGGGTCTCGGATGGGAGTACAGGGTGAGGAGGGTCTCGGATGGGAGTACAGGGTGAGCAGGTTCTCGGGTCGGAGTACAGGGAGAACAGGGTCTCCCGTGGGAGTACAGGGTGCGCAGGGTCTCCCTTGGAAGTACAGGGTGAGCAGGGTCTCGGGTGGGAGAACAGGGTGAACAGGGTCTTGGGTGGGAGTACTGGGTGAACAGAGTCTCCCGTGGGAGTACAAGGTGAGTAGGGTCTCCCGTGGGAGTACAGAGTGAACACGGTCTCCAGTGGGAGTACAGTGTAAGCAGGGTCTCAGGTGGGAGTACAGGGTGAGGAGGGTCACGGATAGGATTACAGGGTGAGGAGGGTCTCGGGTGGGAGTACAGGGTGAGGAGGGTCTCGGGTAGGATTACAGGGTGAGGAGGGTCTCGGGTGGGAGTACAGGGTGAGCAGGATCTCGGGTGGGAGTACAGGGTGAGCAGGATCTCGGGTGGGAGTACAGGGTGAGGAGGGTCTCGGGTGGGAGTACAGGGTGAGCAGGATCTCGGGTGGGAGTACAGGGTGAGGAGGGTCTCGGGTGGGAGTACAGGGTGAGGAGGGTCTCGGATGGGAGTACAGGGTGAGGAGGGTCTCGGATGGGAGTACAGGGTGAGCAGGATCTCGGGTGGGAGTACAGGGTGAGGAGGGTCTCGGGTGGGAGTACAGGGTGAGGAGGGTCTCGGATGGGAGTACAGGGTGAGGAGGGTCTCGGGTGGGAGTACAGGGTGAGCAGGATCTCGGGTGGGAGTACAGGGTGAGGAGGGTCTCGGGTGGGAGTACAGGGTGAGGAGGGTCTCGGATGGGAGTACAGGGTGAGGAGGGTCTCGGATGGGAGTACAGGGTGAGGAGGGTCTCGGGTGGGAGTACAGGGTGAGCAGGATCTCGGGTGGGAGTACAGGGTGAGCAGGATCTCGGGTGGGAGTACAGGGTGAGGAGGGTCTCGGATGGGAGTACAGGGTGAGGAGGGTCTCGGGTGGGAGTACAGGGTGAGCAGGATCTCGGGTGGGAGTACAGGGTGAGGAGGGTCTCGGATGGGAGTACAGGGTGAGGAGGGTCTCGGGTGAGAGTACAGGGTGAGCAGGGTCTCGGGTGGAAGTACAGGGTTAGGAGGGTCTCCCGTGGGAGTACAGGGTGAGGAGGGTCTCGGGTGGGAGTACAGGGTGAGCAGGATCTCGGATGGGTGCCTGGAGTTGCCAACCCTCTAACATTGTCATGGACCCTCCAGAAACTAAGGATTAATCTTCAGGTACTTTGTGAGCAAAAAACACAGGAGAAAAATTATTGGGGCATTAAGGAAATGGAGTGTCATTTTGAAATTTTCTTTGAACCTTTATTAGTTCTAAAAATATTGTCGACAGGGTGTAAACACGAACAGTGAAGCATCACCTGATTGATTAATAAAGAGCCCATCTGGCTGTGGAAAGACAGAGCGCAGTGAGGATGGGTGTGTCCAGACACCAATGGCGGGAGTGTGGGGGCAGGGCGGTTGGAGGCAGGAGATTTTTTTAAATTGTTATTAAGTGGCTAATAATTGGCCTCTGTGTGGAAAGGCCTTCCTCGGCCTTTCCCGTCCCCGACTTAATTGTGGAGCAACAGAAAGGCAATGTGCCCTCCGTCCCCTGCCTCCTGACGCATTTCTATGGGCCTCCCCACCTCCTGGCTTGTCTCCAGGGGGCTCCGCCCAGAATGTGGAGGCACAGTCAGAGATTACAGGTGAGGGAACTGTCGCCTCAGTGGTGTTGCACTGTCTCTGACTCACACTGCATGCAGGATCAGTGAACTTATGCTTAACTTCTTTCTGAAATAAAGTATTGGTTTTGAAAAGATAATTTGAAGATACATTAATGTGTGCACACTCAGTCACACACACAAATACATGCATACAGAGACACACAGACATGCACACAATCGCACACACACATACAGATACACACACATACAGATACACACACACACAGATACACACCCCAAGATGAATACACAATTACACTGTTATACTCACAGACACAGAAGCTCAAAAATCAACAGACAACATAAAAGAATACACAATATCATGCACAAATATACATAAACAAATATGCAAACATACATAATCAATACACAATTCAATGAATGAAGACACGTTTAAAGTATACCTTCATATAAATGTTTTATTCAGTGCATCTGTTGGTGTATACAACAAATAATAAACAACTGATCAGTACAGAAGCAGGAAAGCTGCTTGTACTTTACAACCCATGTAATGTTTGGAGCACATTATCCAACATGTTTAAAACACAGATCCTAAGTCATGCAACTCTATTCCATTATTACCAGCTTTCTCCCATGCAACAGATAAATTAAAATAAAAACTAAACTAATTGACAGAGAAACAACCACCTCTGTGTAGAGTGTACTAGGATGAGTTTAGGGTAAACTGCCCGAAGGGAACTTCATTCACAATTCCCACCATGCCCAGTACATTAAAAGAGTGACTGGCAGAGCGTTACAAATAAGACTTTCCACGTTGTTATAAAAATGAAGTCACGCAAAACCCCACAGTTTCTTTAAGAATAAAAATCACCACAACAAGGTTAATGTGTAAATGCATAAGGTGAGAACGAGTCACGAGGGTGCAATTTGCTAACCAATAGATTTCTGTATTCTAGGCATTGCACTACATTGTTACTACAAATCTAGAAACCCTCAAGATTACTCAAAGTTACATTTTAACCACTTAGCCTGAGACACTGACTTAATTCCTGTTCAATTTTTTTTGTTTGTTTTCATTTTAGCAACCCTGATTAGTTTTTGAATGTGATCCTATCCATAGGTTTGAGTATAAAAAAAACTGTAGATCTGCAGTATAGCAAAGCACTACCATTGGACTAAAGAAAAGAAATTGGATGCTAGTGGATCAAGTGGAACTGAACAGCACTGAGCCAAGAACATGATGCAATTACTTTATTGTGTGCTCCTCATTCCTTTAGTAAAACCCAAAGGTATCTACATTCCTCTGGTAAGAGCAAATGTGGTCTATTTCTTTGTGTGTGCGTGTGTGTCTCTGTCTGTGTGTGTCTCCGTCTGTGTGTGTATGTATGTATGTGTTTGTTGCTGAACCGTAACTTGCTTGCAGCTGGCGAACGAGTTGTGATACTTTTTTTATGATTCATTTCCTGGAGACAGGTCTGATGATGGGACAAAATGGCATTTCCTCCGCCGCACCACATTCCCAAAATGAGGTTTCATTGGCTGTCCAGATGTCTGGTGAGATGCACAAGCATTTTCTCGGCTAAAATTATCGGGATTTATCCACTGACAGAAAAACCAGAAGACCTAAAAGGCTGATACGAGAGTGACTTTACTCAGCTCAGTAGCTTGTTTCCTGAATCATTTTACAACAGAAAGAGACTGTCTGCTAGTGATATGTTGGTGGCATCTGTACGTGGCATGTCTGGACACGGGACGAGCCTCCACCCGGCTACGTTGATTCAGTCTGACTCACCGTCTTACCCCCATTTAGCACCGCAGAGGCACTTCTACTTTTGGTGGGCGTTCCAGACCGGGAGAGAACTTCTGCCAGCTCGTGTAGTGATGGTTCTCTGTAGAGGGCAACTGAAAATCAAAGAGGAAACCATTAGTTAACATGACCAGCATGTGTGTGTGTGCGTGTATGTGTGTGTGCACCGCACATGTAAAATTGGAGCTGATAACCCATCCTGCACAACAATTAACCTTACATGCATTTAAAGGGAAGCTAGATAAATACATGAGGAAGAAAGGAACAGAAGGATATCTGATAGGGTGAGATGAAGAGGGGTGGGAGGAGGCTCCTGTGGACAGCTGAGCTGTTTCTGCGCTGTAAATTCTATTCCAACCTATGTACACAGATGTAATCCAGCAATGTTAACTTGAGAGAAAAAAGCAACCTTCACGTCCTGAGAACGTCCAAAAGCCAATGAAATACTTTTGAAGTGTGGTCACTGTTGCAATGTTGGAAACACGGCAGCCAATTTGTGCACAGCAAAATCCCACAAACAGCACTGATACTGACCAGATCATCTGTTTTTCGTGATGTTGATTGAGGGTTAAATGTCAACCTCAGGACCCTGCAGAGTATTCCCCTGCTCATCTTTGAAATAGTGTCACTGTATCTTTTACACCATCTGAGTGAGCACAGAGCACTTCCTAAAGCATGTACCGGGTGAATACGTGAACATTTTAAAGGCACAGAGACCTACCAGAAGCCTCCTTTAACAACAACTACTTGTATTTATATAGTGCCTTTAACGTCAGAAAACATCCCAAGGCACTTCACAGGAGTGATTAACAAGATTGGACACCAAGCCACATAAAGAGATATTAGGTCAGATGACCAAAAGCTTGGTCAAAGAGGTAGGTTTTAAAGAGTGTCTTAAAAGGAGGAGAGAGAGTTGGAGAGGTTTAGAGAGGGAATTCCAGAGCTTAGGGCCCAGGCAGCTGAAGGCACAGCCACCAGTGATGGAGCGATTAAACTCAGGGACACTCAAGAGGCCAGAATTGGAGGAGCACAGATATCTCAGTGGGCTGTAGGGCTGGAGGAGGTTACAGAGATAGGGAAGGGGAAGGTTAAAGAGGGATTTGAACATGAGGATGAGAATTTTCAATCAAAGAGTGTTGGGTGTGCTGGGGACCCAAAGTCAGCATGCCCATGAGCCAGCGTAACAGACAGAGCCCTACCCACTCCCTTCTAAATGTGCCAAGGAAACTCCTGCCTACTTCAGAGTCCTGCACCACAAGAAAAATCACACCTCTTCCCCCCCCCCAACAGCATGCCCCAAAAATCGACATTAAGGTGAAATGAATGCTACTGGATTTCCGGACAGTCACCATTCCCTCAAACCGAGTGGCAGACAGTCAATATCAACAGTTTGGTATCTGTGATTAAAGTTGGAGCTTAAACAGGGATACACCATCACATCGGGAACAGGAATGTGAAACTCCCCTCCTTGTCTCCACTCCCTTCACCTGGTAGCAGCTAACCATTTCAAGTTCGACCCGCAGATCCCAGATTAACTGGGTTCCTAGCTTTCTGCATTCTGTGTGACAGACATCCAAGCGATCGAAGTAAGGCTTTGGGAAGGAGAAGTGGGAATGGGGTGCAGAGCAGCCAGTAGAAATTTACAACCCGAGTGCAGTGTGAACCCGAAAAGTAATTTGCTACCTGCATTATAACGGCAACTGTGAGCTTCCCCCTTTCACTGGCATTGATCCCTCTCGTCAGTCAATCCAACATGAAAAAATAAACGCTCAAAGCTTTTAGGTTGATTAATACAAAGTTATGCAGTGGTGGCTGTGTTTTATGTAACTGGATGCAACACTGCAGCACTTTCTGAAAACATTCCTGACAGCACTTTGAAGAAACTACAAGATTTCTGAGACAGAAGAAGACCAAATCATTTAAACCACCACAAACCGTGCAGCTCTTTGAAACCTCTGGGGATGGGTTGCTCATCATTGTTAGGAGGCAAATTCTAATGTGGAAATATCCAGCAATAAATCTGCTGTGTAATATACATTTAAAAACTCAATATGCAAAATCCAATGCAACAGCCTGCTCTGTGATGCTCAGTTTGGGTTCTGCCAGCGCCACTCAGCTCCTGACCTCATTACAGCCTTGGTCCAAACATGGACAAAAGAGCTGAGAGTGAGAGGTGAGGTGAGAGTCAGTGCCCTTGACATCAAGGCAGCATTTGACTGGGTATAGCATGAAAGAGCCCTAGTAAAATTCGAGTCAATGGGAATCAGGGGAAAAACTCTCTGCGGTTGGAATCGTACCCAGTGCAAAGGAAGATGGTTGTGGTTGTTGGAGGTCAATCATCTGAGCTCCAGGACATCACTGCAGGAGTTCCTCAGGGTAGTGTCCTAGGCCCAACCATCTTCAGCTGCTTCATCAATGACCTTCCCTCCATCATAAGGTCAGAAGTGGGGATGTTCGCTGATGATTGCACAATGTTCAGCACCATTCGTGACTCCGCAGATACTGAAGCAGTCCGTACAGAAATGCAGCAAGACCTGGACAACATCCAGGCTTGGGCTGATAAGTGGCTAGTAACATTCATGCCACACAAGTGCCAGGCAATGACCATCTCCAACAAGAGAGAATTTAACCATCTTCCCTTGACATTCAATGGCATAACGATCGCTGAATCCCCCACTATCAATATCCTAGGGGTTACCATTGACCTGGAACTGAACTGGAGTAGCCATATAAATACTGTGGCTACAAGAGCAGGTCAATGGCTAGGAATCCTGCAGCGAGTAATTCACCTCCTGACTTCCCAAAGCCTGTCCACCATCTACAAGGCACAAGTCAGGAGTGTGATGGAATACTCTCCACTTGCCTGGATGGGTGCATCTCCAACAACCATCCAGGACAAAGCAACCCGCATGATTGGCACCCCATCCACAAACATTCACTCTCTCCACCACCAACGCACAGTGGTAGCAGTGTGTACCATCTACAAGACGCACTGAAGCACAGCACCTTCCATACCCGTGACGTCTACCAACTAGAAGGACAAGGGCAGCAGATGCCAGGGAACACCACCATCTGCAAGTTCCCCTCCAAGTCACACACCATCCTGACTTGGAACTATATCGCTGTTCCTTCACTGTCACTGGGTCAAAATCCTGGAACTCCCTTCGTAACAGCACAGTGGGTGTACCTAACTCACATGGACTGCAGAGGTTCAAGAAAGCAGCTCACCACCACCTTCTCAAGGGCAACTAGGGATGGGGCAATAAATGCTGGCCCGGCCAGTGATGCCCACATCCCATGAAATGAATAAATAATAAAAAAACATATTCTCACTGGGACTTCAGTATTAACAACAGTGGTGTAAGGACACCCTGGACACAAAACATCACGTTGGATGAACACCTCTGTTCTCATCTTGGGTTTTCATATCCCTCCATGGCCTCGCCCCTCAGTATCTCTATAATCTCCTCCAGCCCCACAACCCTCCAAGATCTCTGAGCTCCTCTAATTCTGGCCTCTTGAACACCCCTGATTTCCATCGCTCTACCATTGGTGGCCGTCCCTTCAACTGCCTGGGCCCCTAAGCTCTGAAATTCCCTCCCTGAACCTCTCCACCTCTCTCTCTTGCTTTTAAAACACTCCTTAAAACCTACCTCTTTGACCAAGCTGTCCTCTTGTCAGTTCTGATGAAAGGTCACTGACCTGAAACGCTAACTCTGCTTCTCTCTCCACTGATGCCACCAGACCTGCTGAGTATTTCCAGCACTTTCTGCTTTTATTTCAGATTTCCAGCATCCACAGTATTTTGCTTTTATCTTTGACCAAGCTTTTGGTTACCTGTCCTAATATCTCTTTATGTGTCTGAGTGTCAAATTTGTTTGATAATTACTTCCTGTGAAGCATCTTGGGCTATTTTACTACATTAAAGGTGCTATATAAATGCAGGTTTTTGTTGTACCAATAAGGTTTCTTGTCCACCCCATGTCTGTAATCAGTTTCACAATCTCGCTGTCCTCTTATTAAAAAGGTTCCTTTTGCATTTCCTATTTTCTTTCGTTGTCCTTATTTTGTAAATATGACCCTTGTGCTTAAATTCTTAAACAGCTTAAGCAGCAGAGCCGTTTACTTTGATCCAGTTTGTCCAAAGTCTTTCAAAACTTTAAACACTTAAATCCCCTCTCAGTCCTCTCTTTCCAAGAGCAAAGAGACTTAGAGTTAGTCAATCGTTTCTCATACGTTATGCCTTTAAATTCTGTACAAAATTTTTGTCTGGTAGATTTATGCAAGTTCTGGAACCAAGGTGGGTGGATGGAGTTGAAATACAGATCAGCCATGATTTAATGGCATGGTGAAACAGGCTCAAGGGGCTGAATGGTCTGTTCCTATGTAGGGAACAGGAGAATCTGATTTGACACAGAGCTTGTTATCAGTGACTGAAGAAGAGAACACGTCAACATTTAAGAATAAGTTAGACAGCTGTTGAAGGAAGGGGTAAATAAATGAACAGGCACACAGGACTGGAACAACATGTCAGAGAAACTTCCAAGCCTGTTTGTGAAGAAGATACTGAGACTAGGATGCTTTGGTGGAGACTGTTTATTACTTGCCACAGAGCTTACTTCTCCACTCCTAACACCCAGCCAGTGCTGGCTGACTCTTTATATAAAACTGATCACCACCCAACACCTGTCCACTCCATTACCTTCAACTACTAGATATTTAACCTCCATTAACAGAACTTATTAGACATTAACAGATCCCCCTCTTCTCTTTCAATTAGATACATATATATATATATAAAACAAAAAAGAAATGAGACAAAATAATTATACATTTTTCTGTATCTTACTTTATTATACCATTAACCTTCAACAGCACCAGCCATTAACATTAACATTTCCCCCCCTTTTTTTTGTAACATAAAAAAACTTGTTTAAAGAATTACAAAGCGATCTTAACATTAAAAATTTCCACATTTTCCTAACTTATCGTACCACGAGACGGCCCTCTTGGAGGACATCAAACAATTTTTTTGAGCAAGCACCTCGCTTTGTAAAACAATCCGACAACTGCTGACTTGCATCGACCCATTTTATTTTGGAAATTTCTTTTCTTTCCAACATTTCTTTTATACTCAAGATCAATCCTCAACATCTTTTCCGTGACTCTTTTTGTCGAATGGACATTGTCCCAGAGAGAATGGTTACCTTTGCAGCAATCTATAGGAAAACTTCTTTCCGATTGCTCCTTGTATAAGAGTTCCTTTAAAATATTCGTTAAATACATACCCATATCTATCACTTCTATCAGTGCAAATGTCTCAGCAGCTAAGGTGTTTTTAACTATCTTCTATTTTCTTCGAATCCCAGGCTAACGGACAGTATTTATCATTTCTTCTCACCTCTCCTTTGCACTGGGTACAACTCTAACCAGCGAAGGTTTCTCCCCCTGATTGCCATTGACTTCAGTTTTAGATTAGATTAGATTAGAGATACAGCACTGAAACAGGCCCTTCGGCCCACCGAGTCTGTGCCGAACATCAACCACCCATTTATACTAATCCCATATTCCTACCAAACATCCCCACCTGTCCCTATATTTCCCTACCACCTACCTATACTAGTGACAATTTATAATGGCCAATTTACCTATCAACCTGCAAGTCTTTTGGCTTGTGGGAGGAAACTGGAGCACCCGGAGAAAACCCACGCAGACACAGGGAGAACTTGCAAACTCCACACAGGCAGTACCCGGAATCGAACCCGGGTCCCTGGAGCTGTGAGGCTGCGGTGCTAACCACTGCGCCACTGTGCCGCCCTGTGGGCTCCTTGACGCCATACTCGGTCAGATGCTGCTTTGATTTATTGGGATCCTATTAACATTCTCTAGGTAAGACTGTTGATTTAGGGTTACCCCCAACTTAGTCTGCCTAATATTCAACCCTATATATTTAAAAGCTCTGGAAGCCTGACCTCCTATTTTAAATTCCTGCAGAACTTTATCCACCACAATGTTACTTGTCAAATGCCGCAGATGCACCCCGCAGAAAATTGTTTACGTGCCTCATGAAACGCCTGTTACTTTTTCTTCATAGTACCAATAGAACTCTTCTGAATCTGCTTTTAGTTCAATGCAACCAGCTTTAAGTAGGACAGACCTCACCGAAAAAAACACACCCTGGATGCATCATTCAGCCTTTTAAACACACTTGTTTATCTTCCATAATTTCTCCTCTATATCTCCAGCTTCTTTTGGTGGCTGAAAAATACTTTCCTTTGAAATTTCCCCCCTTGCAAAAATGCTGCTGTAATGTCAATGGATTTACATTCCCACCAGTGCGTTGCTAAAAAGGCTAGGAAAATCCTCAAACTTGCTTTTCCTGCTGTTGGGGAGTCCACTCTAACTTCCTGGTCATCTAGTCGTTCCTCAAATCCCCGAGCTACAAGTCTGGCCTTCGCTTTATACGTACCATCAGGAAGTACTTTCGCTATACAGATCCATCGATGGGACAATGCTGGTTGTCCTCTATCTGACACCTGTGTATATGCCAAACTCTCTCAAACTGTCAAGCTCTTTTTGCCTGGCATCCTTTATCAATTTACCATCTAACTTGTTAGTAGCCAAAAGAGCTTCTCTATCGTAAGGGCTCCTACTTCTTGTGGAGCTCCTCGCCTGCTCTCTGGTCCTTGCTCTTGTGAAACCACATCCCCTACTAGATTTCCTATCCCTTTCTGGACTGCTACTACTCGACCTGTCCCTCCTACAACCAGACTTTCTCTCACAAGTTTGTGACCTTTTCCTTGCACTGTGATCATCGTCAGGCCCATTGTCTGAACTTACACTACGTTTTCTGGCCTTCCACAGTTTCACTTCCTTCTGCCAATCTTCTTTTGGCCTCCTTATCTCGAGAGACAATGGGTAAGCGCCTGGAGGTGGTCAGTGGTTTGTGAAGCAGCGCCTGGAGTGGCTATAAAGGCCAATTCTAGAGTGACAGGCTCTTCCACAGGTGCTGCAGAGAAATTTGTTTGTCGGGGCTGTTACACAGTTGGCTCTCTCCTTGCGCCTCTGTCTTTTTTCCTGCCAACCGCTAAGTCTCTTCGACTCGCCACATTTTAGCCCCGTCTTTATGGCTGCCCGCCAGCTCTGGCGAACGCTGGCAACTGACTCCCACGACTTGTGATCAATGTCACAGGATTTCATATCGCGTTTGCAGACGTCTTTAAAGCGGAGACATGGACAGCCGGTGGGTCTGATACCAGTGGCGAGCTCGCTGTACAATGTGTCTTTGGGAATCCTGCCATCTTCCATGCGGCTCACATGGCCAAGCCATCTCAAGCACCGCTGACTCAGTAGTGTGTACAAGCTGGGGATGTTGGCCGCCTCGAGGACTTCTGTGTTGGAGATACGGTCCTGCCACCTGATGCCAAGTATTCTCCGGAGGCAGCGAAGATGGAATGAATTGAGACGTCGCTCTTGGCTGACATACGTTGTCCAGGCCTCGCTGCCATAGAGCAAGGTACTGAGGACAATCTATAGGTCTGATATCCTAGTCTTGCACATTCAGCTAATGTTTGTATTTCCCTGTGGCCTTTCCTGCTCTTCCTATAATGGTGGCTTCCCTCCATTCACTAGTCCCTTCTGGCATACATATCACTCTAGTCCCAACATTCGGTAGTTGACCTTTGGGATAAATGGCCTTATCTGGATCTTCACTATCACCTGGTCCACTCTCTGTCAGCCCATTATCTGCCACAGTCTGTTTCCCGCAAAGGTCCGAAATATGTGTATGTGAAGTACATGGTGCATCATCAACGTCCATCATTTGTTCAGACTCTGCCAATGTATAAACAGTGCCAATAAGCCACAAGGAATGTACTCTAACAGTTCGGTTGCCATGTTGTAAAATTACCATTTTGCCATCAGTGCCTATAAATTTTCCTGGGTCTCTCCATTCTTTCTGCCCTTCTCTTTTGTAACACACCATATCTCCAGTATTAAAATACTTTCCTTTATAAGCCCACTGCCGATGAAAGATCCGCCCGTGCGGGCCACACGCCAAAGAGCTGCCGCGATTACAAGCGCGGAGACTCATTTAAATAGCCAGGGCGAGCCGCCACCCTGATCATGTGGAGGGGACGGGCTATCCGCCCCTGGCAATGGTGTCAGCTGTCTGTGCGCAGGCGCTGACACCATTTTTAAAGGACTGTCAGCCCTACCGGGAAATTTAAATATTTAAAGGTGAAGTGATTGAAAATAAATAAATGCATTTCTTTTGCCCCTCTTCCAGCCCCCCAATAACAAGTAAATTAATTATTTGCCTTTGCCATCTGACCTTCCCCCCCCAAAACCGCACAAACTTTAAACTTCAACCCTTCCCACCATCCCCTGCACCCAAGACATTAATTTGACCCCATTCCCCCTCCCCTGCACTGAGAAACTTACCTCCTCCCCCCCTTCCTCTTCCCACCGGTGTTGCGCCTCGTTGCCCCGGAAAAGGATCCGAAGGCGCGGGCTTCCCGGCCACCGGGCTGAAGATGGCAGTGCGACATCGGGAGGTGACTTAAAGTTTATTTCATTAATTATTTTAATTGATTTAAATATTCAAATTATGATCCCAACCCTGAGCAGCAGGGGGGGCGGGGATGGGGCCACCAAATGGTTTTACAATCATATAAGTGGTGGCTTGTTGCCATGGTAAATACCTGCTACAAATCACCACCTGCTCAAGGGTGACAAGGGATGGCAATAAATGACGGCTTTGCCAGCGGCACCCACATCCTGAGGACAAATAAAATAATCACCGGACTATTTTAAAACAGGAAACCACATAACTAAATCAGCCGAGTTTGTTACCTTCTGACCACATATCTGTGCTATCATCAAGGCCAACAACTTGAACCTCCTTATCATCCAACTCCACCCCTGCCTCAGATCATCAGTTGCTAAAACCCTCATCCATGCTTTTGTTACCTAAAGATTCAACAATTCAACATGGCCGGCTCCCCATTTACCTCCCTCTGTAAATTTCAGTTCATCAAAAGATGGGCTGCTCATACTCTAAATTACACCAAGTCCCCTTCATCCTTCACTCCTGTGCTCGCTGACCTACATTGGCTCCTGGTCCAACAATGCCTCAGTTTTAAAATTCTCATTCTTGTTTTCAAATCTCTCCATGGTCTCGCCCCTCCCTATTTCTGTAATCTCCTCCAGCCCCACAACCCTCCAAGATCTCTGTGCTCCTCTAATTCTGGCCTCTTGAGCATTCCTGATTTTAATCGTTCCACCACTGGCGGCCGTGCTTTCCTTTGCCTAGAATTATGAGCGGTACAGTGGCGCCGTGGTTAGCACCGCAGCCTCACAGCTCCAGGGACCCGGGTTCAATTCTGGGGACTGCCTGTGCGGAGTTTGCAAGTTCTCCCTGTGTCTGCGTGGGTTTCCTCCGGGTGCTCCGGTTTCCTCCCACATGCCAAAGACTTGCAGGTTGATAGGTAAATTGGCCATTAACAATTGCCCCTAGTATAGGTAGGTGGTAGGGAAAAATATAGGGACAGGTGGGGATGTGGTAGGAATATGGGATGAGTGTAGGATTAGTATAAATGGGTGGTTGATGGTTGGCACAGACTCGGTGGGCCGAAGGGCCTGTTTCAGTGCTGTATCTCTAAACAGAACCTAAGCTCTGGAATGCTCTCCCTAAATCTCTCTGCCTCTCTCTCCCCCTTAAGATGCTCCTCCCTCTTTGACCAATCTTCAGGTCCCAAGTCCTGATATCCCTTATGTGGCTCAGTGTCAATTAGATAACACTCCCGTGAAGTGCCTTGGGATCCTTTACTACATTAAAGGTGCTATATAAATGCAAGTTGGTGTTGTCACTGTAAAAGATTCCATGGCACTATTTGAGGAAGAGCAGGGGAGTTCTCCCAGGTGTCCTGACTGACATTTATCCCTCAATCAAAATCAGTGACAACGCAGATTGCCTTGTTACTTGTCTCATTTGATATTAGTGGGTTGTTGTTGTACACAAACTGACTGCTGTGTTTTCCTGCATAACAACTTCAAAACTGATTCTCTAGATTAAAAGAAGTTTGGAATATCCTGACGTTGTGAGAAGTGCTGTACAGAAACATGTTCTTTGAATAGAGAATTAAAAATCCAATGCACTGCAAACGTTTCTTAGATAAAATTCCCTTTGTAAAGTTGAAAAAACGTGGAGCAGGATAAAAAGTATTTTACTCTCTGATGTTCGACATGACAATGTGGATTCAGTGAAATAAACAAAAACTTTTCCATTTATTCAGGAGCACCTCACATTCCTCAAAATGTTACAGTGATTCACTTCCATTTCCAGGAATAACAAAGAACATCAATCAAATCGACAGGAGATCATGTAACTGAGAATACAAATGAGCCCCTTTTATCATTCCTGGCAAGTAATGAAAAAAATGATTACATTTGGTGCTTTTTATAGCATTTCATTTCGATTCACTTAAACTTACATTCTGGCCAATGTGTAGTTCCTGTTTTTAATGCAAGTATTAGGTCGGAGATGCAGCAACTCTTGAAGAAATTTAGGGTAAGAAAAGTTCATTAGGCCATTCAGCCCACATGTAATGTTTCTATCATTGACTTCCCTGTTACATACCTGTTCTCCCACGCTTTAGAGAATACCTTCCCCCAACCTGTGCTGAAAATAAGTCAAGCAGGGTTCGTAATTTGTTCTCTTACAGTATTAAGGCTGTCTGTGTCATATAAAGTGGCCAGTGAAGATTCATAGAATGAGACCAGATATGGGACACTGGAGTTCTGAGCACCCCATTACAAGGCGGGTATTTGAGCCATGAGAAGGGGGACAGGGAAGATTCACTAGAACAATACCAGGAATTGTCTAAAAATTAGAGCCAGCCGTGAAATTAGGATTCTCTTCCACAAACGGCAGTTGATGCTAGATCGATTAGATTAGATTAGATTAGATTAGAGATACAGCACTGAAACAGGCCCTTCGGCCCACCGAGTCTGTGCCGAGCAACAACCACCCATTTATACTAATCCTACACTAATCCCATATTCCTACCAAACATCCCCACCTGTTTCTATATTTCCCTACCACCTACCTATACTAGTGACAATTTATAATGGCCAATTAACCTGCAAGTCTTTTGGCTTGTGGGAGGAAACTGGAGCACCCGGAGGAAACCCACGCTGACACAGGGAGAACTTGCAAACTCCACACAGGCAGTACCCGGAATCAAACCCGGGTCCCTGGAGCTGTGAGGCTGCGGTGCTAACCACTGCGCCACTGTGCACTGTAAATTTTAAACCTGAGATTGACAGATTTTTGTTACTCAAAAGTGTTAATGGATATGGGGCAAAGGCGGGTATATGGAGTTAGGTCACAGATCAGCCATGACCTCATTGAATAGCGGTGGAACAGACTTGAGGGGCTGAACGGCCTCCTCCTGTTCCTATATTTCTATCATTCTTGGAATTGTGGACAAAGGTTCAAAGAGAAATGGAAGCTTTTTCACCAGAAAAGAGAGGATTAATGAAGGTTTGTAAAATGATGGATGGATTTGAGAGGATAAATAGTGAAAGACTGTCTCTACTGACTGAGGATTATCACAAGAAGAATGAAAGAGGAGGCAGAAAGAACTCTTCCATACATTCGAAATGGAAATGCTTGACCTCAAGTTGCTTCTGAGGCACAAACTAACATAATTTAAAGTGGAATAGACTCTGTATTAGAAGAGAAAGCATATAGGTGTCAGGAAACTGGGATTAAGGTAGATTGCTTCAAATGAAGAGCTAACCTAGGCCTCCTCTTAGCTGTAGTTTCCATGGTATCTCTACAACATTCAATGCTACTTCTCAACAGATATCAGCCAGGTTAAAGATGAACACTGACTTCAGGTTAACTGCCTTCTCTGCATCTGTGATGTTCACAGTTGAAGTATAAGCACAAAAAAAAAGAGATATTACCTTCTAATGGTTTAGGGAGGAAGTGGGCAGCTGGTTTGTTTTTCTTCACGTGGTTTCCTTTCATGATTTCTCCCTCCTTGTTAAGTCCCAAATACCAGCCCCTTCCAGACTGTTGCTGTCTGTACAACATGGATGAATAGGTCACATAGTAGTTTTCAAATACTGATTCCTTGAACCTGCATTCAGGTGTGAAGTGTTCCTGTTTACAAAAAACAATAAAATAACAATTAAGTTGTTATGCTTTAATAGCACATTGTCATGTCAGTCAAGGCTCTGCACAGGTACAGTCATGTAATGATTCTGGTACTTGTCTCTGAATCAACACCATCCAAACAGCTTAAGTGGTCATTATTGCTGTTTGTGGGTGCTTGCTGTGCACAACTTAGCTGTCACACATACCTACATAACAATAGGAACTATACATCAAAAGTACATTGACTAAAGCATTTTGGGATGGCCTGAGGAAGAGAAAGACTCTTTATGAAATTCCCTCTTTTCATTAATGGTTTAGCAAACCCTGAGGTCAAGAGTTTCAATCCCACCAATGGCAAACTGTAAAATGGCTCATTTGTGAACTGAAAGAAAATGATCTCAAAACCCCAAATACTTCACTGATGTCTTCAGAATAAGGAACCTGTGACCTTTAACCAGTTTGACCTACATGTGACTCCTGTCCCACAGTGTGAGGGTCATTTTAACATTATCCCTTAGGTGGGAAGCTGAGCAGCTCATGACAAATCTTGGTTTTGCTGTCAATTGCACAGGGTGTAAACCCAGTTTACAATCCAATATGCTCAGATTTCTACTGGGTGGGTTAGGTTAAAATTGCTCCGAATTAGGGTGAGATTTTGACACCCATTTGAAACAGGGTATCTATTGCCATCCTTCCCGCGGTCTGCTTGAACAAACTGGGATCCTCATTAATCAATGCTAACTGGGGTCCTATGACGCAGAGAGGGTTTCGATGCTATTTCAGTTGCCTGCTGGGCTGAACATCCATTAGCGAGATTCCTCTCAGTAAACTCTGGCAGTACAGCAGAACAGAGACGAAAAAGCAATTGTTAAAAATGCTTTTGTGGAACCAGGAGGAACACAAGTCCCTCCAATTCCCCATACACAACCCCCCCTACCCCGCACCTCCCCCAACCCCCACCCCAGACCTACTTTCCTGCTGGCCAGACATACTGAGCAGCTGGGAAGTAGGGAGGGGTGGGTGGGGGTTACATCCAATGGGGCAATGAGGCTGTTCCCTCCAAATGAACTCCACAGGTTAAATTACCATCCAGGTTTGCATTCCCTGGAATTTAGAAGGTTAAGGGGTCATTTGATTGAGGTTCAAGATATTATGGGGAACAGATAGGGTAAATAAAGAGAAACTATTTCTGTTGGTTGGGGAACCTAGGACTAAGGGGCATAGTGTAGAAATTAGAGCCAGATCTTTCAGGAATTAAATTAGGAAACACTTCTACACACAAAGGGTGGTAGAAGTTTGGAACTCTCTTCCACAAATCACAATTAATGCTGCATCAATAATAAGTTTTAAAGCTGAGATTAATAAACTTTTGTTATCCAAAGGTTTGAAGGGATGTGGGGAAAAGGCAGGTAAATGGTTAGGTCACAGATCAGCTATGATCCCAGTGAATGGTGGTTCAGGCTCAAGGGGCTGAATGGACTCTTCCTGTTCCTATATTCCTAAAATAGACCATGTCCTGCGGGCAGCAGCGGGCAATCGAGCTGTGCCCACAAGTCAGCCACTTCACAGTTTCAATCCACCCTTCGATGAGGAGTCCCTCAAGTGATTAAAAGAAAAGAACAATCAGGAAGAAGATCCACTGCCATTTTTTCAGGGGTGCTGGGATGTGCAGTGCAGGCCCCCTGGCCAGCATCACCCACAGCCAAATAATGACAAAACCAAGCCAATCTTTATTAATGGTAAGAAAAGCCAAATACGTGTTTGTTTCAATGACATCTTGTTGTAAAAAGGCACATTTTTCCCCCATCCTTTTTAGATTATGCCTGTGTTCCAATTATTCCGAATGCTTCTGGACCAGTGGGATTGATGCCGAATAATGTTGTTCTCCTGTGTTAAAGCTCTGGACATCATAGAGAGATACAGCACTGAAACAGGCCCTTCGGCCCACCGAGTCTGTGCCGACCATCAACCACCCATTTATACTAATCCTACATTAATCCCATATTCCCTACCACATCCCCACCACCTACCTACACTAGGGGCAATTTATAATGGCCAATTTACCGATCAACCTGCAAGTCTTTGGCTGTGGGAGGAAACCGGAGCACCCGGCAGAAAGCCACGCAGTCACAGGGAGAACTTGCAAACTCCGCACAGGCAGTACCCAGAATCGAACCCGGGTCGCTGGAGCTGTGAGGCTGCGGTGCAACCACTGCACCACTGTGCTGCCCCCTTTGATGTTGGTGGTGAGGCAGATTGTTTTGAATGCAGCACAGGCCATTGTGAAGACAGTTAAAACTAAGAATTATTACAGGGCCGAAGTTGTCATACAATGGTAAATAGGTGAGCTTGTGTTTTGCAAGCTGAAAATGGACCCTGTACTGGTCTTATCTGATGATTGATTGCCTCATGTAAGATCTAATTTAAAAACAGTGGGGGTAATTTTGACTGTGCGATAGCATAAAACAGGTGAGAACTAGTCAGCAGCATGTTTCATGTCTCTTCCTATTGAAATCAGCGGAAATAAAAATCGGGGAGAGATGTAAAACTGACTGCAGTCACTTCCACCCATTTTACACTATCATACAGTCAGCCTACCCCATTCTCCTGTGTCGTGCGTGCGGCAAATCATCATTACATTGTCCTAAAACAAAAGTGAAGAATTTATCATTTGCGTTTTCAAACAGTGATGTCATGCTAGGCCCCCACCTCCCAAGAGTGAGGCACATTAATTTTGTGATGAACATTGATTTTTAACTATTACTGGAGTGAAGAAAGGACTTGTTAAGCAGATCAGCTGTGGCTGGAAGACATTTGCATATTAACAAACAGTGTTTGGAAGGACAAAGCAGCCATTCACTGACACATTCAACCTTCAATGGACTCTTGATCATCAGACGTTGAAGGTGGGGGAGCCCACATTCCAGGTTGATTGCTAAGATGGCTGAATACACAAATGGACATGGTCAAACCAGCTAATCAATTAGTCAATTGATTAACCTGTCAACCTGCTGGACAGCCTAGGTTTTTTGAACCTGTACAAACAGTTTGGGCAAAAAAGGCAGAAAATCTGTTTGCTCCTGGCCTGAGAAGATCTCTCTCCTGTCTACTCCCATCTCTTTCTCACAAGCCTCTGAATCCACTGGAGACACATGAACCCACAAGAGAGAAAAGTCTCCTATAGTGAACAAGGTTTAAGAAGAATACTGGGCCCCAATGAAAAGCAAGATCTACCTGCAATCAAGGACTCCACATTGAGCTTGAAGAACCGTAACAACAACTCTTTAGATATTGCCTCAAACCTTTGCACTTTATTTTTCTTCTGCTCTTTTCTCTCTCTATTTGCATGTATGTATCACATATGCATGCTAGCGTGGGGCATGGTGTGTATCCATAGGCGTTAACTGAATTAGACTTTAAGTTTAATAAATTTCAACTTTCCTCCTTTAAACCTTGGAAAGCCTGTTTGTGCTGGTTTCTTTGCCTTATAATTGGAAAGCAGTGAACAAGGATTCACCAAGGGGGAGCTAAAAACACAGTGTGTTTAAAATTAAACCCTGTTACAGTAAGACCGGGTGAAGGCTGAAAGGGAACCCTCGACCTCTTTCTCACCTGGTCCTAACAGTGAAAATCAGTTTGCATTACCAGTTCTGTTGTGGGCCCAGTTATTCAACCATTTCACATGTCATGATTTATCGTCAGAAAATTCCTCTCTCCAGAATGTGAGCGATTCTTAATTCACTTCGCCAGGGAAAGGCATGAAAGCAATTCGACCTAGCCTAGTAAATCAACACCATTTTACAGAAAGAATTCTAAATGCAAATTGCCTGGGCAATACATCCATTCTTTCAGGGATTCCCACAACCATTTACCTCTGCTCTGCTAATAATGACCATGAGACATGGGTCACAGCCCTGGGGCTTCTCCTGTCATCCACTGTGGAGGTTTAACATCTACTCTCAGTCCAACACGTTGATAACTCTCAGGGGAAGCACCTTTGGGTGAAGGTGAAAAGTGCCCCAATGACTCTCTTTTAAATTTTTTTTTAAGTACCTCAGTCACCCTCAGATCAAGGTATTTCCAAAACTGAATTTCTCCACTGTTGGGAAACTACAGTTGTAATATCTTCAAAACCTTAATGTTAACTTCTGACCTTATTGAGCATATCTGCCAGCTGAAAGTTAATTTTAGAAGGACTTGTAGGAAGATAAATACTCACTCAAAATTGTATTATGAGTCTCAAGTGTGTGCGCACTTGCGGTCAACATTTTCCATTATAAATTCCTGTGTCCACCTTCACAATGGGAACTGCCCATGTAAATTTGTAATTTGACCCTCCTACTGTGTGAGATTTGAGCACATAATCCAGGCTGTACTGAGGGAGTGCTGCACTGTTATAGGGTCAGTACTGTGGGAGTGCTGCATGTCGGAGGGTCAGTACTGAGGGAGTGCTGCACTGTCGGAGGGTCAGTACTGAGGGAGTGCTGCACTGTCGGAGGGTCAGCACTGAGGGAGTGCGGCACTGTCAGAGGGTCAGTACTGTGGGAGTGCTGCATGTCAGAGGGTCAGTACTGAGGGAGTGCTGCACTGTCAGAGGGTCAGTACTGAGGGAGTGCTGCACTGTCAGAGGGTCAGTACTGAGGGAGTGCTGCACTGTCAGAGGGTCAGTACTGAGAGAGTGCAGCACTGTCGGAGGGTCAGTACTGTGAGAGTTCTGCATGTCGGAGGGTCAGTACTGTGGGAGTGCTGCATGTCGGAGGGTCAGCACTCAGGGAGTGCGGCACTGTCAGAGGGTCAGTGCTGAGGGAGTGCGGCACTGTTGGAGGGTCAGTGCTGAGGCAGCGCTGCACTGTCAGAGGGTCAGTACTGAGGGAGTGCTGCACTGTCAGAGGGACAGTACTGAGGGAGTGCGGCACTCTCGGAGGGGCAGCACTGAGGGATCACTGCACTGTTGGAGGGTCAGTACTGAGGCACTGCTGTGCTGTCAGAGGAGCCTTCTTTCGGATGAGACATTAAACCAAGGCGCTGTCAGCCCTCTCTGGTAACAGAGAAAATCCCACAGTCACTATTTCGAAGAAGAGCAGGGACGTTCTCACTGGTGTCCTGGCCAATCAAAATCACTAAAAACAGATTATTTGGTTATTATCACATTATTGTGTGGGATCTTGCTGTGTGCAAGTTGGCTGCCTCGTCACATCAGTGACTACGCTTCAAAAGTAAAGCACTTTGGGATGTCCTGATGTCATGAAAGGCGCTATAGAAATGCAAGTTCATTCTTTCTTCCACTGGTGGACAGTAATCAGTGCAGCAGTGATGTAACATTGTAATTACAGCATGGTAAGTTTACATGGGGAGTTTCCATTATAAACCTGGATATTGAAATTTACAATGGAAATAGAAAAATAAAGGCAGAATGTGCAACTTTAAAATTGAGACAAACTGCATCTGTGCTTTGGTCCAAATGCCTTCTCTCTAACCCCTAATCAGTGAAGACGACACTTGGTTCTCACTCCATGTGCAAGATCACGGGAGAGTGATCATTTTATTAATTGTTCTTTAGACTCGATTCTCTGCTGCCAAATATCTACAGTAACAGCTTCAAATGGGCAGCCAATAAACTGGTCAGAGGTTCTACCTTGCATGAAACTCCACCCTTGTTGCTATTTCCAGAGGACTGGGAATCACTGTGTAGATGGGCACTTTGTTCAAATATTCATTTGGTGCAGGCGGTGACTTTTTGAATTACATTTATCAATTTTTGGGCAAACAGGTCTTATTTTTGATAGGCTGTCATGTGTAATAGTGACCCAGTGTTACCCAGAAACCATATACCCTCACGACACTGAACCTGCAATATTTCATTCATTGACAGTTGCTACGTCACCAGCAGTGATCTTCAGGTAGGTCCTGGAGAGGTTGTGGGGTGGGTGCACTGGCGGAAGTGGTGGGGTGGGGGAGGTGTGGAGAACAGTGTGGGGCGGGGAAATAGATAATC
This sequence comes from Heterodontus francisci, assembly GCF_036365525.1. Taxonomy (NCBI): domain Eukaryota; kingdom Metazoa; phylum Chordata; class Chondrichthyes; order Heterodontiformes; family Heterodontidae; genus Heterodontus; species Heterodontus francisci. The sequence goes on from NC_090385.1 coordinate 5,058,954, forward strand.
AGGAGGTAAAAGATATTTGAAAAATAAGAACATAAGAAATAGGAGCAGGAGTAGGTCATTCAGCCCCTCGAGCCTGTTCCGCCCTTCAGTAAGTTCATGGCTGATCTGATTGTAGCCTCAACTCCACTATCTTGCCTGACCCCATAACCCTGACTCCCTTTTAGATCAAAAACCTGTCTAACTCAGCCTTGAATATATTCAATGACCCAGCCTCCACTGCTCTCAGGGGTAAAGAATCCAAACACTAACAACCCTGAGAGAAGAAATGTCTCATCTCCATCTTAAATGGAGACCCCTATTTTGCAACTGTGCCCCCCAGTTCTAGATTCCCCCAGGAGGGGAAACATCCTCTCAGCATCTACCCTGTCAAGCCCCCTCACAATCTTCTATGTTTCAATAAGATCACCTCCCAATCTTCTAAAACCCAATGAGAGCAACCTGCTCTCACCTCAGTGATCATTTCAAATTGATGACTCCTTGTAACTGACTTCCCAGCCACAGCAAATAATCTTTACCTATTCGCTTTATCAAAACATGTGATAATTTTACAAATCACTATTACATCTCCTCTTAACCTTCTTAACTCTAACGGAAACGGTCTCAGTACCTCAGGTCTCTCTGCATAACTATCTTTTCCCATCCTTGGCATCTTCCTGGTGAATCTGCAGTTTAAACTCTTTCAGCTGTGTGCTCTTTCTTATAAAATGTAATTATTTTAACACTGTGACATGTGGTTATAGTGTTCTTCCTCTCCAATAGTTGGGGAACACCGTACCTGAATATTTTTTACCAACAACTTGACAATAAAACAAGAGAATCGGGTGGAGTCAGAAACAGCCTGACAATTTGCTATGTCCAGTTTTGCGTTCTCACTAAAACCTAATTCACATCTGGCGTACTTGTGGAATTCCACAACTCAGGAAAAAAACAACTGGATCTGACTTTCCAGGTGCTGCTACTGTGCTGTTGTGGTTATAGAACAGGCTAAAATTTTCTTGTGAATTACATGAAAGATTTACAATAGGAAAATAATTTTTTTCTTCAACGGATCCTTTTCCCTGTTGTTTTCTTTAACTTGGGTTTCGTTTAATTGTATTTATCCCTTTGTCATGGAGCTTCTTAGCCCTGCTTGGTTTTAAATCCCACCACCATTTCAATCCAAACCAGCCTTCTTGCCTCTTTACAATCTTCCTCTTCATTTCCTTTATTGCCTTCTAATGCCTATTTTTTCTTTATTTTTTCTTGCTAACTCAGCCTTCTGTCTGATCGAACCAGATGCACTCGTGAATTAGTTGTCGTCTTGCTACTTGCAGAAGCTCTGCTCTTGCACAATTTGAGCAAACTGTATGCCTCAGCCTTTTGGCTGTACAACCCTCGCACAAATCAGCTGCAACCGAAGCAATACAACTGAACGGTCACAGTCCTTACTCTTACTTTATTCTCAGTTTTTAAAATTGACAATGAAATGCAATAAAATGGATTTATGAGCATTCTGCTACAATATAAACCCCGCCTTGCTTATATTCCAAAGAGACAAGGGTTACTCTTGCTTGTCTCTTCATGGGCTGCAGAGATACATAAAATGAAGCCTCAAAGGTCATTCACAAATTTTAACTCCAAGCATATCACAAGCAGGGAGATGAGATTTCTTTTTACATGGTGAGTTGTTGTGATCTGGAATGCGCTGTCTGAATGGGCGGTGGAAGCAGATTCACAGTAATTTTCAAAAGGGAATTGGATAAATACTTGAAAAAGAAAACGGTGTGGGGTTATGCAGAAAGAGCAAGGGGGGAGCGGGACTAATTAAATAGTTCTTTCAAAGAGCTGGCACAAGTGCGATGGCAAAATGGCCTCCTTCTGTGCAATGTGAGTCTATGATTCAATGATTACCAGTGAATTATAGATGAGGAAGGCTATTCAATTCATTCATTAGGAACAATACTAAAGCCTCCTCACTACAGCATCCAATAGCTTCTTAAATATTTCCAGGGTTTATATCCACAATTCCCGATCTGAAAGCCCATTCTGTGTGTTAACCAGTTTGTGAAGAAAGACCACCTGATAACAGTTTCAATTTGGCTGTTTACTAATTTAAATCTGTACCGTTTTGTTTTACTCTCAGTTTAACTTAAAGTAAAATTTCTGGATTCAAGTTCTCCATTCAGTGTATAAGCTTGTACAGGTCTATGAAATCACCTCCAGCCTTTCCAATTAAGGATGAAGAGCTCAGGTGTTATCTCATCAAAGAAAAAAGACAGACTTGCATATATACAGCATATTTTACAACCCCAGGAGATCCCAATGCACTTAACAGCCAAAGAACTACTATTGAGGTACAATCACTGTTGCAATGCAGATAATAAAGTGATTAATTTTCTATACAGATAGCTCCCACAAACAGCAATTGATAATTGTTGTGTTGCTGGGTTCTTCACACAAAACTTACCAATCACAAGTGATGAATGGTAACAAAGACTTTGCGTCCTTTTTTTACTGAAGGCTCACAATACTATATACAAGTTACAGGAGAACTCCAGGGATCAACACACATCCTGCTACTGTGTCACATGCTATATGACATCACTTCCTGCAGTTATAATACATACTCACTATTCAGACATTTCTATAAAGCTTTAGCATAACATCCCATTTTTCCTTAAGTGGAACATTACACAATAAGAATAATTCACATAACAGGATTTCTGTGAACACTATTTACATAAAGGTTAGACCTCCATCCATCATTTAAGAGTCCCTGAAATGTATAGGTGGTTTACTAATACGCCCGGACCTCATAATAGTCAAACTCTTCTGACATCTAGAGTCATCACCATGTTTTTGACTTGTTGATGTAGACATGTGTGTATCCTGCACATTAGTGTTGTGCTGGCTGTCTTCACAGTGGTCTTCCACAATTTCACTCTCTGGCAAAAAAGCTTAAACTCAGGTAACACATCTGTGGCCTTCGTGATGGGAAGTTTAGCAGTCATCATTCAAATACTCCTTGCTTCTCAAGGATCCTCCTGGTTTACTGTGAGTTGGGTTTCCTTTGATGGAAATACTAAACAGTACTGTGCAGCTGCTGCGCCTGCACCTTGAGTCTTTGCCACTCCCAGCCCTGGGCTCTGTATCGCGTGCTTTTCCTATGCCCCGCCCATGAAGCTGTTTGCCAGGAAGTGCACCATGACACCCCAATGGCTCTGCAACATTTCATCCCAATTTCAAACCAACTTTCGCAGCCTGAACCTGAATCAACTTAATCTTCTTACTGACCACCGATCTGGTTATCCTCCTAGTCAGTTATTCACTGTTTTTCCGAGCACTGTTCTGCAAGGGTACTTCCACCTCCAGGTGTCTCATTGTATTATTTCTGCTTTTGTAGCAGACCGCTTGTATTGCCCCAATTTCTTTTTCTGGCTTCTCCCGATCTGTGGACTGGCTCCACTCCGCGATCTCTGCACTGAAGTGAATCACCACAATTCTGATCTGCACTGTGTTGCTTTGACTTTACTTTTGCAACATGGTCTCAAAATCGCACCGCTGCCACCATATTGTGTTATTGGGTTCTTCACACAAACTTATCAATCCCATACTGATGAGTGGTAACAAACACTATGGGTTCTTTTTTATGGAAGACTCACAATTCTATACACAAGTTACAGGAGAGCTCTGGATGCATATCTTACGAGGTATCAACACATCTCCTCCTACTGTGTTGCATGCTGTATGACACCACTTCCTGCAGTGATGATGCACACTCACTATTTACACATTCCTTCAGAGCAATATCAGAACTATAATGACTAGATAATCAGTTTTAGTGATGTTGATTTGGAGATACATATTGACCAGAACACCAGGGATAACTCCCCTGCTCTTCATTAAAAAAAAGTTTCATGGGATCTTTCACATCCACCTGAGAGGGCAGATGGGGCCTTAGTGTCACAACTCATCCAAATGACAGCACCTCCAATAGTGCAGCACTCTCCACAGTACTGCACTGGAGTGTTAGCCAGATTTTGTGTTCAAGTCTCTGGTGTGGGATTGTGAACCCACAACCTTCTGACTCAAGGTGAGACTGCGACCAACTGAGACATGGCTGACACATACTACACTCCAGTGGTTCAATGTCTTCTTTGATAACTAGTGGCCAGAAATAGGCACAGTGCTCAAGGTGCAGTCTAACCAGTAGTGGACACAGTGCTCAAGGTGCAGTCTAACCAGTAGTGGACACAGTGCTCAAGGTGGGTCTGACCAGAGCTGGACACAGTGCTCAAGGTGGGTCTGATTGGAGCTGGACACAGTGCCCAAGGTGGGTCTGATTGGAGCTGGACACAGTGCTCAAGGTGGGTCTGATTGGAGCTGGACACAGTGCTCAAGGTGGGTCTGATTGGAGCTGGACACAGTGCTCAAGGTGGGTCTGATTGGAGCTGGACACAGTGCTCAAGGTGGGTCTGATTGGAGCTGGACACAGTGCTCAAGGTGGGTCTGATTGGAGCTGGACACAGTGCTCAAGGTGGGTCTGACTGGAGCTGGACACAGTGCTCAAGGTGGGTCTGATTGGAGCTGGACACAGTGCTCAAGGTGTGGTGTGAACAGAAGTCTGTAAAGTTTGATTACAAGTTCCTCTGACTTGTATTTTATGATTTTGATTCTTTGTAGTTCAATATTCGATTGCCTTTGCTGGTCCCTGTTCTGCTATTGTTGGACATGCCCAGCGTGGCTGCTACAGGTTGAGTCAATTGTATCTCCAGCTATTTCAGCATCACTCCTGGAGTACGTATATTGCCTAGTTTTCCTTCCAATGTGCAGTACTTTAAATCTGTCTGCATTAAGCTTCATCTCCTTCTATTTTGACCAATTACATCTTTCGTGCAGCCCATAATGACTCAGATTTTGCTGCTGTGGGGCATCTCCCAGTGTGCCTCATTAGTTGGACTTTTTCTCCCACCCTTCAGTGCAAAAAGCTTCACCCTGCCATGCTGGAAGTGTGAGCTGAGAGTGGCTGAGTGACATTACAGGAAGATAAAACCTCATTAAAAAGACACTTGCTCTATTATGTACCAGCCGTAATTTTGTGTGGCAAGTTCAATGTGTAATTACTGCACAAATGCAGCAACTTCATGAAACTCACAGGGAGGTTGAGGGTAAGCTGCAGTTTTGCAAGGATCAAGGAGAATCATAAAGGAGGACAGAGAGATAGCGAGGCGGAGAGATTTAGGGAGGGAATTCCAGAATTTCGGGCCCAGGCAGCTGAAGGCACGGCCAGCAATGGTGAAGTAAAGAAAATCGAGGATGCATAAGAGGCCAGAGGTCTCAGAGGATTCTGGCCTGGAGGAGGTTATTAGTAAGTGATTATTGTTCAGGTAATCCAAATTTATCTGAAACGCTGGCTATCAACAAACCTGGGTCTTTTTTTTACCAACTCCAGTTCCAAAGGATTAAACTGAACAAATCAGTGGATCACAAATGCAGGCACAAGTAGGATTGAGGGCCAGGATCATATGGCTCAGGGACCATAGTTTGGATACTCTTGACTTAGGTGTTGTTGAAACTAGTGATTAGTATCAAGGAATAAGAACATAGAACCATCCTTTTAATAATTTAGAGAAAGGTTGGAGTAAACAGAAAACCCTGCTTTGCATTCGAGATGAACTTCTGGAAGAATTATCCACAGCAGAAAGTTGCCCACCCAAAACCTCAAAGATTACCCAGGAAATGGCAGAAGGTTGCTGGGAAACTTCCACAGAAATCTAATTAATATGGAGACCATGGACCCAATATTGTCAGTGGTGGCTTGCAGAGGTGGAGCTTCAAACAGGAAACCCAATCCCTGACTCCAGGGGGTCTTAGTATGGTGGAGGGGGTCTGATGGTGGGGTAGCGTGGGGGGGTGGGGAGGAAGCACTTCTGCTCCTCCTAGCACACAAGCAGTGCTTTAACAGCACTGACTGTCTCCTTGAAGCTGCTAGTCATCGCATCCCTTCAGCAGTGGAGGCGTGGGAAACCCAGCCACCCAGAGTTAAAGCAGGTTAAATAAAGGGCTATCAGCCTCATTAACATATTTAAATTGTCAACCCGCCCCCTGGGAGCAGATTGGTTTCCTGCCCCCTGTCCTGCCTCTGTTAAGGGTTGGGATCAAGTTTGAGATTTTTAAAAGTTCAACATCTCACCCATCCTCAACCCACCCATTTTTGGGGGTTTATAGTCACCCCCCTGTTTTCTATCAAGGCTATGGAGGAAGATTACTGAGTCACACTGGGTGCAGCAAAGCACAAGTAAGGACAATGACTGACAATGCCCATTTCGTGATGTCGGTTTAACATGGCTTTTTGATAATCACTAGACTATAGGCCTCCCCATTGTTTCCCTTGATAATGACAGACCATTGTTTGATCACTATGTCAAGTCAATGCAGTTGTAGTCATTAAAATTTGCGTGCATTTCTTTTTGTTGCTTTGTCCATATCATGTTTGGCTATAATTTAGTTTTGTTGTGTCAAATCACCATAATTAAATTCCTAAAGAGCATGCATTATCTACAGTGCAATTACAATTATAGGGGCATTAGCTTTAATATATTACTTGATTACTTCATTGTATTACATTATTCTGAATCTTGCAGTTCCGATGGAGTAGCAGTTGGATGAATGTGGGTAAATGTAATCATTACTGAACCTTAGGAATGATGAAATCAGTCATAAACTCAGCTGCATCACTGTCTAGTCTAACATTCATCTCTGCAAATTAGTCTGAGTTTACAAGAACAAAAGGAGACCATCCCTTTTGGAATGTACCAAATCACAACAACTTGCATTTATGTAGCGCCTTTGATGTAGTAACATGTCGCAAGGTGTTTCACTGGAACATAATCAGATCAGATAACTAGTAACACTGAGATACATAAGGAGGCATTCGGACTGATGACAAAAAGCTTAGTCAAGAAGGTAGGTTTGAAACAGCATCCTAAAGGACCAGAGATAGGAGAGGTGGAGAGGTTTAAGGAGGGAATCCCAGAGCTTAGGGCCCAGGCAGCTGAAGACACAGCCTCCACTGGGGGCAGCGATGGATATTGGGACTCCGCAAGAGGTCAGAATTGGAGGACCACAGAGATCTCAGAGGGTTGTGGGACTGGAAGAGGTTACAAGGGTAGGGAAGGGTAAGGTCATGGAGGGATTTGAACACAAGGATGAGAATTTTAAAGTCAAGGTGTTGTCGAACTGGGAGCCTATGTAGGTCAGCAAGCACAGGGGTGATGGGTGAATGGCAAATTTGCCTGCATTCATTAAAAGATTCCAATTTTCAAGGAGACGCTGACAGTTTTCCAATAAACTGATTCTTCTAATTAGATTTAACCTTTAAGCTTTCTGGTAACTGCAAGTGAATGAAGCCAGTGCTTAGTTATGCATGCTCAATGCTCAGTACAGGAGCTATGAATTCTGCTAAATTCTTCTCAAATTGCCTTAAGGGAAGGCTAAAATTCGACTTTGGAAAGAACTTGCCACTTTCACAGTCCAGAAAATCCTGGAGGTGCCCAAAAACCCAGTGGAATTCACAGAATAGAACAGTAAGGGTGGAAATTGCAGTGGATCCATTCCACCAGTGTAAGTGCGGTGGAGCAGGGTCAATCAAGCACCATGTAATGCCCCAAAGTGTGGGGATGGAGGTCATTCACATGGTCTGGATAGGCACATCAGTGACACACAGCACTATAAGAATATCACTGTGATTCCGAGTACAAAACCTTAGTCAGACACCATTGGAAGCACGGTGCTCAGTACTGGGTACCGCAGCTCAGTAAGTATGTATTGGCCTTGGAGGGGGTGCAGTGCTGATTTATTAGAATGATACTGCAGCTAAAAGGGTTAAATTGTGAGGACAGGTTGCATAACATTTGTGCCACACAAGTGCCAGGCAATGACCATCTCAAACAAGAGAGAATCCAACCATCATCCCTTGATATTCAATGGCAATACCATTGCTGAATCCCCCACTATCAACATCCTGGGGGTTACCATTGACCAGAAACTGAACTGGACCAGCCATATAAATACTGTGGCTACAACAGCAGGTCAGAGGCTGGGAATTCTGCGGTGAGTAACTCACCTCCTGTTTCCCCAATGCCTGTCTACCATCTACAAGGCACAAGTCAGGAGTGTGATAGAACACTCCCCACTTGCCTGAATGCGTGCAGCTCCAACAACATTCAGGTCAGTTGATACCATCCAGGACAAAGTAGCCCTCTTGATTGACACCCCATCCATCACCTTCAACATTCACTCCCTTAACCACTGCACAGTGGCAGCAGTGTGTACCATCTGCAAGATGCACTGCAGCAATTCGCCAAGACTCTTCCAAACCAGCAACCTCTACCACCTAGAAGGACAAGGGCAGCAAATACATGGGAACACCACCACCTGCAAATTCCCCTCCAAGTCACACACCATCCTGACTTGGAACTATATCACTGTTCCATCACTGTCGCTGGGTCAAAATCCTGGAACTCCCTTCCTAACAGCACTGTGGCTGTACCTACCCCACATGGACTGCAGCTGTTCAAGAAGGCAGCTCACCACCACCTTCTCAAGGGCAAATACGGATGGGCAATAAATGCTAGCCTGGCCAGCGACGCCCACATCCCGTAAATGAATTTAAAAAAATAAACTTGGCTTGTATTCTCTTGAGTTTCAAAGATTGAGAGGTCATCTGATCAAGATATTTAAACTGATAAAAGGATTCGAATGGGTAGATAGACAGGAACTATTTCCTCTGGTAAGTGAATCTAGAAAAAACGGGCACAATCTTAAAATTAAGGTTAGTCTGTTCAGGTGGGAAATCAGAAAGCATTTTTTCACAAAGGATAGTGGAAATTGGGAACTCTTTCCTTCCAAAGGCAGTGGATACTGGGGGTCAATTGGAGATATTAAGAGTGAGATTGATCAATTTTTGATGGGTAAGGGTATCGAGAGATATGGAGCTAAGGTGGGGAAATGGGGTTGAGATACAGATTAATTGGCGAGCAGGATGGATTTCCCCACCAGAGGAAAGTGATTATCTGTATCTCACTTATCAAATCATTTTAATCATCTCTTTTGCTCACCACACTCCTAGGGTGCAGGACACGATGAAGTGTGAGAATATTTTCCCCACAGGTATCACAACATAAGAAATAGAAGCCGGAGGAGGCCATTTGGCCTCTTGAGCCTCCTTCACCATGCAATAAAATCATGGCTGATCTGCTACCTCAAATCCACCTCCCTACTCAATCCTCATATCCCTCCTGATGAAAGGTCACAGACCTGAAGCATTGACTGATTTCTCTCCACAGATGTTGCCTGACTTGCTGAGTATTTCCAGCACTTTCTGTTTTATGTCCCATATTCCTTGATTCCCATTGTGCCCAAAAATCTATTCATCTCAATCTTGAATGTACTCAATGACTGAGCATCCACAGCTCTCTGGGGTAGAGAATTCCAAAGATTACAATCCTCTGAGTGAAGAAATTCCTCCTAATTTCAGTTCAAAACAGCTGACCCCTTATCCCGAGACTGTGACCCCTAGTTCTAGACTCTCCATCACGGAGAAACATCCTCTCAGCATCTACCCTGTCAAGCTCTCTCAGAATCTTATATTTTTCAATGAGATCACCTCTCATTACTCTTTTGTGAATCTTTGAATTCCCCTGAGGATTTATTTTATTTAGATGAAGGGAATAAAACACATTTCTACTTTGAGTCCAGTGTCAGCATCAAACACCTCCCAATGAAAATAGTTTCACTCCAAGTGACTCCAGTGTCTGGATAGGCCATTGAAGCTGCTGTTACAATAAACAGGAAAGCTCTAGTGCAAAGGCATGTTGAAATGGATTCAAACTCAGATCTCAGAAAGGGCAACCTGTCAAGAAACTGCATAGCCATTTGTCATTGTGAACTGCTTGAACACGACTTCAGATTCTGGTACAAACCAGTTTGATCTTCTGTTCTTGAAGTAGGAAAGGAGCAGAAGAGAAGAGAGCAAACAAAATTGATCAATCTACACACCCTGCACCAAAAACAAATTGCTTATTCTGCTGCATGCCAACAATCCACCTGTATTCAAAATAAAAACTCAACCCAACTTAAATTCTGCAATCATCAGGAGAGTCGGGAGAACTTGAATCAATTAAGATACAAATTGTATTTGAAATTATGAGTGGCAAATGGCATTTTATTATTCCTCGCTATTTACTTTTTCCAAACAATAGTCATGGGGTGGTAATATGAACAAGACGATTGTGAATTGGCAGCTTGTGTTACACCGCGTCCCATTTCATTCCGACTGAAGGCGAAGGCGAAGAAAATGGCACAGGATGTAAAACAAGCGGCTGGTTCGTTATTGCCCAGTATCAATTTCAACCTCAGAGATTCGACAGCTGGTGTTCTGGGTTTTCCTGCTGGTGCCACATATTAGAGAAGCAGGTATCTGAGTCCCAAATTCCTACATTTGGATGAGAGGCTACCAGCTGGCAGTACCAACTCAGAACATGAACACTCCCGATAATCCTTCCTTGTAATACCAGAAACAGGCTCATTCTTCACACAAAGGGTAGTGGAAATCTGTCCCCCCCAAAAAGGTTGAGGGTCAATTAAAACAGAGATTGATAGATTTTTGTTGGGCCAAAGATATTAAGCAGTATCAGAACCAAAGCGGGTAGATGGAGTTAAGATACAGATCAGCCCTGATCCAATTGAATGGCGGGACAGGTACAAAGGGCTGAAAAGCCTCCTCCTGTTCCTATGCTCCTATTAACTGGATATTTCATTTTCAAGAACTTAGTGGGTTTAAAAGGATATCATTTTTGAAAAGGCTATGAGAAAAGAGCAGCGGAATGGGCGTAATTGGGGAGCTTTTTCAAAGAACTGGCACAGGTAATTCATCATTCACGTGTTTCCGAACGCAACAATCAAAACTACGCTAATCACATCTGCGTCTGAAGTGTAATATCAGCCAGTCAGAATTTGCAAGTGGCTCTGTTTGCTTCGCAAAGCAAAATAAAACTTTCTCAAGTACATCGTTATGGAGGTACTATCCCTTTAAAGCAAACATGTTTTACTTCCTAATTATATCCTGTGTGCTAAAAATTTTCAAATCAGAATTGTCTTACTCGCTGCCAGGTTCTGCCAACTCTCATACATCCAGTGAGTATTATTTAAAGGCAACAAATGGCTTTCATTTGCAGTGAGAAGCAACTGCAGTCTGCACTTACATCATCAAGGTAATGTTACCAAAGTAAAGCACAACATGAGGGTGCAAATTCTTGGGCAAACTCATGAACCTGAACATCATTTCACCTCAAGTTATTATTCAGTAACGAAACAGAGCGGAATTCAAAAATAACTGAGGCAAAAGGTGTGCACCGTCTTTCTCTAGTTCCACTTCTCCACAGGTCATAACATATATTTAAAGGTTTACCCAGTTACTGATACGGTCAATCATAGACTCTATTCTTTATCCCAGAATAAAATACCCCACCAGGTTTCTTTAATAAACAACAAAATTATCAGTTTATTATAAAACAAGACTTAACCAGTAATGAAGCAGAGCATTAACACACAGATTGAAATATGAAAGTTCCCTTTTTAAATACCCAACACACACACGCACACACACACTGGTTAACGAGAAAAAAAAAGACATTTTCTCTGCAGAGGTCTTTTACAAAAAAAAGAACGCTTTGGCCAAGTACTTGTTAATTCTTGAAGGAAAAGGATGAGATATGTTATGACCCAAAAATAGCATACAGTCTGGCATCTGAGTACACGTAGATGGGTAACTGGGATCTTTGCTGTAGCAGTTCTTTTCAGGTGGCATCGAGAAGTAATCTGTCAGGCCTTCCAGGAGCTACTCGGAGAAATGCAGCAGCACTGGATTCGCAGGCTTTTTCAAAGAGGTAGAGAAAGAGGAGCTGGGTGTTTTTCAGCAGGCTACAAACCCAACTGCTTTCAACCACAGTCCACACCTCAACTGAACAAAAATAATATCCCAAAAGCAAAACCTCCTGACCACCATAAATATTGACATGTCACTTCTCTGTAAACATCTCCCCCCAAGTCACCAAGGTTGCTGTTGTTTATTGAGCTTAAGGCATGTGACATCCAGTGAAGATTCATTTTCACACCACACCTCCCAGTAACCCTTGTAAAAAACACATCCATGGAATCTTTTCAGTTTTCCTAAATAAACCAATGTCCTCAAAAAAAAATGTAAAAATAGAAGCACTTTCATAACATAACAAGCTGCAAGACTATTGCTCCTAGGAACAGGAACAGGAGGAGGCCATTCATCCCCTTGAGCCAGACTGTACACAGTACTGCAGACGTGGTCTAACCAGGGCTTTGTACAGCTGCAGCAAAATTTCCACCCCTTTATATTCTAGCTCTCTAGTTATATTAGCTAACATTCCATTCTTCTTTTTGATTATGTTCTGTACTTGATGACTATATTTTATTCTGTGTACATAGATCCCTATCCCTGTTATGAAAGATCCCTCAAGACTGAGTAGCTGAGGGGCAGTGTATGTATATGTCTGGATCTGTCTGAGTGAATGGGTGCATACGCAGGTGAGTGTGCGTATGTATATAAGTGAGTGGGTCAGCGAATGTGTGTCAGTCTGTGTACGTGAGTAAGTGGGTGCTTAGAATCTTTTGTATAAATGGGTGTGTGTGTGTGTGTGTGCGTGCATGAGGTGAGGGGTTTATGTGTGTGTGGGCGGAGGGGAGTCGGTGCGTATGTGTAAGTGTGTGTGAGGGGAGCGTGTGGGGGGGGATGTGTGTGTGTGAAGGGAGTGTGTGTGAGGGGAGTGTATGTGAGGGGAGTGTGTCACTCGGTCAGCAGACTTGCAATAGAGGAGGACAAAATCTGAGATTCAAACACATGATAATTCAATGTGTTTAAGCAATATTCCTATATCTCTGAAAGAGCTATTACTTTGTTAACTGGTCAACTTATTTGTTCAAACAGTTGGGCTTTCAATGTTTTCTTTGAAGAAACTGACCACGTTGATTATTTTTGTACTTTTCCATGTTCCCTTTGCTAGATTTCTGCTGAAACCACTTAATGTTCTCTTGTAACAGAGTAAGACAAATGTTTTGGCCTTTGCTATTCTCCACTGAGAATGGCTGACGAAAGATATATGCCCAAAAAGGGAAGGTCCAATCTTGTTAATTCCCCTCTCTTTCTCATGACAGAGCATTCCAGTGCTGAACAAATCTGACCATACATTGTTTTGAACCCAAGGGCTGACAAGCACCTCACACTTTAAATTACACAAATGAAACCTGTTCAGATAGTTTGATCATAAAGCAATGTAACCATTTATCAAGTTCTGATACTACATTTAAGAATAAATTCATTGCCTCCTCATGAAAAGCTGGCACTATGTCCTCTCACTGACAGGCAGACTGGAAAATCTCACATGTATGAACCCAGCAATCTTTACCAAGGTAAACCTTTCTGCCCATTTCCTTCAATGATTAAATCTGCTACTCGTCGCTGTCGGCATCTGAAGACAGGGATAATAAATCTCCTCTCCTCTGAGGCGGTGGGGGGGGGAATACCAATTATCCAGAAGAAATTAATATCATTCTAGTAAACTGGGTTAAAGTGACTAAAGCTTCTTTTTCACTTAGCTGTATTGGGATAATCAATTTTTTTTTTATTCGTTCCTGGGATAAGGGCGTCGCCGTCTGGGCCAGCATTTATTGCCCATCCCTAATTGATCAGAATGATATGACTTTAAGAAACACGTGCCTAGTTAGATTAAGGGGTGATGTGAAAGATAGTTCATGGTCACATGTAGTTTGCACCCAGCGTATCAACAGAAATCCGTATCAAAAAACTCTACTGCCTCACGATGACTGCAAAGACTCCACTTGATGCAGTTTCTGCAGCTGTGACAGTGTGATTGATTAAAATCCAGGCCTCTCGAGTTATCCTAAAATAGATTTGCCCAGAGGACAGGGAAAAGGCCAGTGTTAAACCTCCAGCTGGTCACAGTGCCCAAGAAATATCATACCCTGGAATTCCTCTCATACTACTTGATGACATTTTTCCAGGTGCTTATCCAACTCCCTTAGGTTTGCAGATACACTACCTACTGTGCCCCATTCCATTCACTAAAAGAGCTAAATCTAGACTGTTTCTAGGTTTGTGGCAATGCCATCTTTGTGACTATGTTAAACATACTGGGCTCAATTTTCACCTTGCCCTCCTTGGACAGCAAACTGATTGACTGGGTCATCCACACATTATAGAACATTTACAAAATTTTGAGGGGCCTGGATAGAGTGGAGGTGAAGGGCCTATTTACCTTAGCAGAGAGGTCAGTGACTAGGGGGCATAGATTAAAAGTGATTGGTAGAAAAATTAGAGAGATGAGGGAAAAAAATTTCACCTAGAGGGTGGTGGGGGTCTGGAACTCACTGCCTGAAAGGGTAGTTGTGACAGAAACCTTCAACTCATTTGAAAGGAGTCTGGATATGCACCTCAAGTACCATAATCTGCAGTGCTATGGACCAAATGCTGGAAGGTGGGATTAGACTGGGTGGATCATTTTTTTCAGTTGGCACAGACAGTGGACTCTTTCTGTGCCGTAAACTTTCGAACACGCTGATTTGCATTCTGTTGAGATAAATGGTGTGAAAACCAGGTGGGTTCTACCAGAAGTGGCTGGTCTCCCTCACCAGTTACTGCCAGTCCAGTGAAGGAGAAAATATCCCCCATTGGCATTTACCTTGTCCCCGTCCTTTGCCAACTTGCATCCTTCATTATCATCTACCCTGTCAGCTGTGGCTCAGTGGGTAGCGCTCTTGTCTCTAGCTCAAAAGGTTGTGGGTCCAAGTGCCCCTCCTGTGACTTCAGCACATTATCCAGGCTGACACTCCCACTGTAGTACTGAGGGAGTGCTGCACTGTCAGAGGTGCTGTCTTTCTGATGAAATGCCAAACTGAGGCCCCAATCTGTCCTCTCAGGTGGATGGAAAAGACCCCATGGCACTAGAACAGCAGGGGAGTTCTCCCTGGTGTCATAGCCAATATTTATCCATCAGCATTGAAACAGATTATCTGATTGTTATTGCATTGCTGTTTGTGGGATCTTGCTATGCACAAATTGGTTGCTGTTTCCAAAGTTCTACATAGGCTTCAAGGTGCTTTGGAATGTCCTGAGGTCAGTAATGGGCAGATAATCTGTTGTTAGTGATGCTAACTGAAGAATAAGTATTGTTCAGGACACCAGGGAGTATTCCCCTGTTCTTCATGACTGCTCATTAGACATTTTACCTGACAGAGCAGAGGGGCCTCGATTTAACGTCTCATGCAAAAGACAGTACCTCTGACAGTGCAGCATTCCCTCGGTAGTGCACTGAGGTGCCAGCCTAGGTTATATGTTCAAGGCCCTGGAGTCGGACTTGAAGTAAATTGATTCCTGGGAACAGACAGCGGTCCTACGAGGAGAGGTTAAGTAGAATGGGCTCATACCCCCTGGACTTGTGAAGAATGAGAGGTGATCACATTGAAATATATTGAACTCTTAGGGCTTTCCAGGATAGATGCTAAGAGGCTGTTTCCATTGGTTGGAGATTCCAGAGCTAGGGATCGCAGTCTCAGAACAAGGAATTGGCCAGTTAGGACTGAGATGAAGAGAAATTACTTCACTCAAAGGATTGTGAATCTTTGGAATTCTCTATCCCAAACAACTGCTCAGTTGTTGAGTACATTTAAGACTGAGATCGATAGATGTTTGGACACTTAAGGGCACAAAGGTATAGGGTGGGAAAATGGAGTTGTGGTAGAAATTAGCCGTGATTTTATTAAATGGTGGAGCAGGCTAGAAGGACTGAATGGTCTATTCCTGCTCCTATTATTTATGTTCTTATATTCTGAACCCACAACCTTCTACAACAACAACAACCACCAACTTCTGACTCACTTGACGGTAGCCATTGTAAACTAAATTACCATGGCAACATTTCCCGCAACAGAGCATTTTCAACTCATTTTGCCAAATTTGTTTGTGACAACACACATTGGGTTGGAGCATCTTTTGTGGCCATAAAACACAATCTGCACAGGATCAGTTGCCTTCTCCCCAAGCGGATAAAGTTCTTACAATCCAAACGCTGCCTGCTCATATTGCAAAAGCAAGTAATACTGATTCACAGCTACTCAAGGAATAGAACTCACCAGTATATTCATCCAAACCTTTGAAACCTTTCTCCACAGAGAGAAGAAAGGTGATTGTTAGTATTTTCTGATGGATAACTGTATTACCTTCCACACTAAACCCGATCGTATGTTGGAATCAGGCGTTCTGTAAACTGCAGATAAAAATGACCAATCAACCAGTGTTTTCTGCCACAGCCCTTTTCAATACTTATTCAGCAGCAACAGAAAACAACTTCACAAGCTTCCTGCTCTAGAAGACTGTCACGGTTTCAACCATGCAGCGAACTCTGTCTATTAATTGACCCTGTTTGCATGTGAATCATTGGAAGCTACATTACTGGGCGACACTGTATGCTGATGTACTGAAACCTGTAGTCAGGATTCACACTGGACTAAGTCATTGCACAGTTGCTCAGCAAATTGAAATTCTATGCTGGATCAGAATTATTTTTGAACTACAACTGATTGTGCTGAATCTCTGCGCTGTGAGTCACTATACTTCCCTATTCCTTCTTAGAAACAGTCCAAAGAATCCAAACAAAAAACCATGGCAAAGACAACAGCCTAGGAACTGGTTTATGCCGTGCCAGTTTTATGGTGAAAAATGGGCACCAAAGAGTCCAACATAACGGACGGCCTCTGCGCACATTCCATATCAGAAGTATGTGGCCTGACATATCGGAAAAGGTAGAAATGAAGTAACTGGGCCCAGGCATGAAAAGACTTCAGGATTTTTGCAAATGAGGGGGCTTAACATACGAACACTAACACTAACCACTAACACTAGTAACTTCTTCAAAAAACTCAACTGAGTTCACAAGACATGACCTTCTCTCCCACAAGCCTTGCTGTGTATTTCAATTGGCCCTTTTCTCTTTCCCAGTGATCATGAAAAGAATCTCTTAGGATACCTCAAGCATCTTCTCCAACTCCTTTGTAAAGTTGGGCTGCTCTGAACACTGCCCCCCACAGGCACCAGGTCTAGCTGGGCAAACTGGGTAGGGATGGAACTTAAATGGACAGCTGGAGGCCGCCATCAAAAAGGTAAATTTGTTAAAAAGTATTTACTTGAAGGTAGAGCCAGGAGAAGCAGACCTGATCCTCCTCCTGGATCCACTGCAATGCCAAAGATCGTGGGCTCCCACTCAATTCCCTTCCAATCTTCCATCCTCCAACCTGCCAGGGCCTATCTGCGGGTCACTGCCAGTGATGCTGGACCCTGGAATTCAATGCTGATTTGCTGGTGAGATGCCTCGAAATGTCCAGCAGGTATCCACAGCTCACTGGAAACATTTAAATGAGGCCCTGAGCCCAATATCAGGTGGTAGGGTCACAATCCAACACCTCATCTCAAAGCTTATAATCTCCACAAATTCAGTGTTACCTCAGTATCACACTACAGATCATGTTCTAAAGGTAGAGTTACCAACTCTGGTTCTATATATTGCTGGAGGTTTCATCACATGGCTGCTCCAACCCCACACTCACACCATTGGTTGTCCGCCATGTCCATCCATCTGACCCCTGTCTTCCTACACCAATAAAACTCTCTTACTTGATTGGATGATTTTTCCCCTCAATCAAACAGGGAGGGAGGTAGGTTTCAGGTCAACGATCTTTGTCAGATCTCTAATGAGAGGTAATTGATCTGGAACATTAACCCAACTTCCTCTCTCCACAGAGATTGGTTTTTTTTTTCGTTTAGTTTTTAGAGATACAGCACTGAAACAGGCCCTTCGGCCCACCGAGTCTGTGTCGACCATCAACCACCCATTTATACTAATCCTACACTAATCCCATATTCCTACCACATCCCCACCTGTCCCTATATTTCCCTACCACCTACCTATACTAGGGGCAATTTATAATGGCCAATTAACCTATCAACCAGCAAGTCTTTGGCATGTGGGAGGAAACCGGAGCACCCGGAGGAAACCCACGCAGACACAGGGAGAACTTGCAAACTCCACACAGGCAGTACCCAGAATTGAACCCGGCTCGCTGGAGCTGTGAGGCTGCGGTGCTAACCACTGCGCCACTGTTTTTGTTTGAGATTTCCTGTGGTGATATGGGTTTCTTTTAGCATCATGGACTGGTGGGACAGACCTTCAGCCTGCTAAATTTCCAATCTCTTCATTAAGCAGAGGCGTTGAGCAGAATCTCTGAAGCATTGCTTGGGGAAGGATGCAAAAACTGGAGGCGAATCAATCACCTCCTAGATTGCTCAGGAGAGGGGAAACATTTTGTATTTACATAAACTCAGAATATATAATTGTCTTACATCCTCAGGAAATCCCGAAGTATTTCACAGCCAAAGAAATCCTTTTGAACAGCAGTCATTGTTGTCACAAGGGAACCTGAGACACCCAATTTGCCTGCACAAAATCCCATTAACAGCATGACAATAGTGCCATGGGATTTTTTTGTGAGATGCAGTTGCACCATTAGAACAGACTGGCAGGGCCACAAACCAACAACTCATCTCAAAAGTACCATCTCCACAAATGCAGTACTGCACAAAAGAGTCAATTTACATCATGAGCCCAAGTTAGTGTTTTCAACTCTGGTTTGATGTATTTCTGTGGGCTTTATCAAATGACCTTCCACCTTCAAATACCCAACCCCATGTTCCTTCCATTGCTCCATCCTCTTGGTCACAACCTTCCCACAAGCAACTGGAAAGCAAACAGACTCTACTTGATCTGATTGACTGATACAATATTTTACAACCATTAAACAAAGCATTCAAAGAAATTATTAAAGAAACACAAGTTTTATTAACACCCTTGTGAACTTTCTGCTGGGTGTTACTTGCAGCAGTATCCAAGAGATTAACCCTTAATTTCTGGAGACTCCAGGTCAATCCTACAACTCTCCATGAACTCTGAGCTACTCCTAGTCTCTTGCGCACCCGAGATTTTCATCGCTCCACATTGGCGGCTGTGCCTTCAGCTGTCTGGGCCCTAAGCTCTGGAATTTCCTCCCGAAACCTCTCCACCTCTCTTTCCTCCTTTAAGATGCTCCTTAAAATCTACCTCTTTGACCAAGCTTTTGGTCACGTGTCCTAGTATCTCCTTATATGGCTCAGTGTCAAATTTTCTCTGATTAACCTCCTGTGAAGCACCTTGGGATGGTTTTCTATGTTTAAGGTTCTATATAAATGCAAGATATTCTTGTTATAACCTGGGATCATGTATAATACTCAGTTAGAGTGAGATTTGTTTTGTTTTGTTTCAACAAATATTTCTGGAAGAATGGCAAAGAAAATGGCCACCAGAAGGAAGGGTGGAATAAGGTGCAGAATGATTGGCTAGAGCCCCAATATTAAACTCCATTTCCCCCCTCGACTCTCCCCCACTAGCCTCCACAATACCTGACAAAAATGAGGCCGAGGGCTTCCCTTCCCATTCATGCTGCACTCCCGCCCATTGGCTGATATTTTAATTCCCAGGTTTCCTGTGTGTGAGCCTTTCACTGCAGCCGAGTGAAGGCCTCATAAATATTCTGACCTTGTTATGCCCTCAACACAAATTTAACCCTGGGTTGTGGGACATGCGCTCACTGCTGACCATGCTGGGGAGTTGATGGAACCAGAGCCAGCAGAGGCCCAGGAAAGTAAGGATTCAAAAAACTTTTAATTGTTTCCTTGCGGGCCAAGAAGAGCTTGAGAGCTTGTCCGGGTCTCACAAGGAAACCTCGGGCCTCTCAAAGAAGAGCAGGGGAATTCTTGCCAGTGCCTTGCCAAGTGCTATGATCTGTCAAGGCTGAAGGCAAAGACAAAAACATATCTTGTCCTGATCAGAGAACCCCTCTACACTGATGATGCTGCGCTAGTCGCTCATACAGAAACTCAGCTACAAAGACTCATGGACTGTCTCTCCCATGCCTGTAACTTGTTCGCCTTGACTATAAGAGTCAAGAAAATGGAGGTCATGGGACAAGGTGTTGCATCTCTGTCCCTGATCACTCTAAATAACACCCCACTGGAAGTGGTTAGCAGATTCTGCTGCCTTGGGCCCAGGTGACAGACAATCTGTCCCTTGATACAGAGCTCAATACACACATAGGGAAAGCAGCTACCACCTTTGGCCGACTCACAAAACACACACGGGATAACACCAAGCTGACCCTTAGGACCAAGCTGATGGTTTATAAGGCCTGTGTTCTCAGCACCTTGCTGTATGGCTGTGAAACACGGGAAACAAACAGCTACCAGGAAAAAGAAGCTCAATAATTTCCATCTTTACTGTCTGCGGTGCATTGTGGGTATATCCTGGCAGGACAAAATCACTAATGTGGCAGTCCTCTCAAAGGCAGAGCTCCCACGTGTGTTGGCACTAATCAAACAGAGGCAGCTTCAGCGGATCGGACACATCCACAGGATGGAAGACATTCGTGTGCCCCAGGATCTTCTGTATGGTGAGGTAGCCGGGGCCAGACAACCAGTGGGGCACCCAAAGCTCCGCTTCAAGGATGCTTGCAAGTGTGACATGAAGGCCGTAAATGTCGACTATCGCAGCTGGAGTCACTAGCTGGTGAAAGAGGAAAATGGCGACACATCCTGTGGACTGGTGTGCATGACCACGATGGCCAGTAGCTACAGCAGATTGGCAACAGGCGCCAACGTGAAAAACAACAACTCACAGCGTCACTTGGCAGCTTCACGTGCGGCACTTGTGGCAGAATTTGCCTCACAAGGATTGACCTTCACAGCCATCAACAAAGGTGCAACAAGGGAAGTCACCCCACCGAAATGGATTGTTTGCTGCATGTCCATCAATTTCATAGATTGAAGGATGCCAACCAACCAACCTGAGAATATATATTCCTTGAGAAATATCACTGAAACAGATTATCTTGTCAATATCACATTGCTGTATGTGGGAGCTTGCTGTGCACAAATTGGCTGCCACGTTTCCTACATTACAGCACTGACTGCACTTCAAAAATATTTAATTGGCTGCAAAGCATTTTGAGATCTTCTGAGGTTGTGATAGGTGCTATAGAAATGCAAGTCTTTCTTTCTTCCTGTCTCTTTAATAATCTGTGGGCTTGTTTGTCCTGAATAAAAATGCTTTACTTTAGGCATTTAGACACCAGGCAGAGTAGAGGAAGGCTGGTAGTGCAGGAGTCCCCTGTGGCCATCCCCCTCTCTAACAGATATACTGTTTTAGATACTGTTGGGGAAAATGGCTCAGGGGAAAGCAACAAGAGCCAAGTTCATGGCACCATGGGTGGCTCTACTGCACAGGAGGGGTGGAAGAAGAGTGGCAGGGCTATAATGATAGGGGATTCAATCGTAAGCGGAACAGACAGGCATTTCTGTGGCCGCAAAAGTGACTCCAGGATGGTATGTTGCCTCCCTGGTGCTAGGGTCAAGGATGTCTCTGAGCGGCTGCAGGGCATTCTGAGGGGGCAGGGCGAACAGCCAGTTGTCATGGTACATATCGGTACTAACGACACAGGTAAAAAAAAAGAATGACATCTTACAAGCTGAATATAGGAGGTTAGGATGTAAATTAAAAAGTAGGACCTCAAAGGCAGTAATCTTAGTGTCACGTGCTAGCGAGAGCAGAAATAGCAGGATATATCCGAATACGTGGCTGGAGAAATGGTGTAGTGGGGAGGGATTCAGATTACTGGGACATTGGGACCAGTTCTGGGGAAGGTGGGACCAGTACAAGCTGGAAGGGTTGCATCTGGTCAGGACCAGGACCAGTTTCCTCGGGGGGCGGGGGGGGTGTTTGCTAGTGCTGTCGGGGAGGGTTTAAACTGGAATGGTAGGGGGATGGGAATCTGAGCAGGGAGACAGAGGAGAGGGAAACAAGGATAGAAATGAAAGACAGAAAGATAAGAAGGAAAAGTGGAAGGCAGAGAAAGCAAGGGCGAGAAACAAAGGGGGCCGCAGTGTAAAATAAAGCTAAGAAGACTAATAATGTTAAAAAGACAAGTCTAAAGCCATTGTGTCTTAATGCATGGGGTGCATTCACAATAAGGTAGATGAATTAGCAGCGCAACTAGATATAAATGGTTATGATATAGTTGCGATTACAGAGACATGGCTGCAGGGTGACCAAGGATGGGAACTGAACATCCAGGGGTATTCAATATTTGGGAAGGACAGGCAAAAAAGGAAAGGAAGTGGGGTAGCATTGTTAGTAAAGGAGGAAATCAATGCAATAGTGAGGAAGGATGTCGGAAAATCACAATGTGAAATCTGTATGGGTGGAGCTAAGGAACACCAAGCGGCAGAAAACGTTGGTGGGGGTTGTATATAGACCCCCAAACAGCAGTGGCGATGTAAGGGATTGCATTAAACAGGAAATTAGAGATGCATGCAATAAGGGTACAACTGTAATCATGGGTGACTTTAATCTACATATAGATTGGTCAAACCAAATTAGCAATCATACTGTGGAGGAGGATTTCCTGGAATGTGTACGTGATGGTTTTTTAGACCAATACGTTGAGGAACCAACTAGAGAACAGGCTATCCTAGACTGGGTATTATGCAACAAGAAAGGATTAATTAACAATCTTGTTGTGCGGGGTCCCTTGGGGAGGAGCGACCATAACATGATAGAATTCTTCATTAAGATGGAAAGGGAAGTAGTTGAATCCGAAACTAGGGTCCTGAATCTAAATAAAGGAAACTATGAAGGTATGAGGCGCGAGTTGGCTATGGTAGATTGGGGAACTTTACTAAAAGGGTGGATGGTGGATTGGCAATGGATAATATTTAAAGAACATGTGCATGAATTGCAACAATTATTCATTCCTGTCTGGCGCAAAAATAAAACCAGAAAGGTGGCTCAACTGTGGCTTACAAAAGAAATTAGGGATAGTATTAGATCCAAAGAGGAGGCATATAAAATTGCCAGAAAAAGCAGCAAGTCTGAGGATTGGGAGCAGTTTAGAATTCAGCAAAGGAGGACACAAATAACCTCCCAGAAATGTTAGGGAACCAAAGGTCTAATGAGAGGGAGGAACTGAAGGAAATCAGTATTAGTAAAAAATAGTGCTCGGGAAATTAATGGGGTTAAATGCGGACAGATCCCAAGGGCCTGATCCACATCCCAGAATATTAAAGGAAATGACTCTGGAAATAGTGGATGCATTGGTGGTCATCTTCCAAAATTCTATAGACTCTGGAGCAGTTCCTACAGATTGGAGGGTGGCAAATGTAACTCCACTATTTAAAAAAGGAGGGAGAGAAAAAAACAGGGAACTACAGACCAGTTAGCCTTACATCAGTAGTGGGGAAAATGCAAGAGTCTATTATAAAGGATGTGATAGCAGAATGCCTGGAAAGCATAAACGGGATTGGACAAAGTCAGCATGAGTTTACGAAAAGGAAATCATGCTTAACAAATCTACTGGAATTTTTTCAGGATGTAACTAGTCGAATAGATAAGGGAGAACCAGTGGATATGGTGTATTTGGATTTTCAAAAGGCATTTGATAAGACCCCACATATGAGATTAGTGTGCAAAATTAAAGGACATGGGATTGGGGGTAATATACTGGCATGGATTGAGAATTAGTTGACAGACAGGAAACAGAGAGTAGGAATAAACGGGTCTTTTTCCGGGTGGCAGGCAGTGACTAGTGGGGTACTGCAGGGATCAGTGCTTGGGCCCCAGTTTCTCACAATATATATTAATGACTTGGGTGGGGGAACTAAATGTAACATTTCCAAGTTTGCAGACGACACAAAGCTGGGGGGGAATGTGAGCTGTGAGGAGGATGCAATGAGGCTCCAATGTGATTTGGACAAGTTGGGTGTGTGGGCAAATGCAAAGCAGATGCAGTATAACGTGGATAAATGTGAGGTTATCCACTTTGGTTGTAAAAATAGAAAGGCAGATTATTATCTGAATGGTGATAGATTGGGAAAGGGGGCGATGCAATGAGACCTGGGTGTCCTTATACACCAGTCCCTGAAATCAAGCATTCGGGTGTAGCAAGCAGTTAGGAAGGCGAATGGTATGTTGGCCTTCATTGCAAGAGGATTTGAGTACAGGAGCAAGGATGTCTTACCGCAGTTATACAGGGCCTTGGTGAGACCACATCTGGAGTATTGTGTGCAGTTTTGGTCTCCTTATCTGAGGAAGGATGTTCTTGCCATGGAGGGAGTGCAAAGAAGATTTACTAGGCTGATTCCTGAGATGGCAGGATTGACGTATGAGGAGAGATTGGGTTGACTAGGCCTTTATCCACTAGAGTTTAGAAGAATGGGCGGCACAGTGGCGCAGTGGTTAGCACCGCAGCCTCACAGCTCCAGGGACCCGGGTTCGATTCCGGGTACTGCCTGTGTGGAGTTTGCAAGTTCTCCCTGTGTCTGCGTGGGTTTTCTCTGGGTGCTCCGGTTTCCTCCCACAAGCCAAAAGACTTGCAGGTTGATAGGTAAATTGGCCATTATAAATTGTCACTAGTATAGGTAGGTGGTAGGGAAATATAGGGATAGGTGGGGATGTTTGGTAGGAATAAGGGATTAGTGTAGGATTAGTATAAATGGGTGGTTGATGTTCGGCACAGACTCGGTGGGCCGAAGGGCCTGTTTCAGTGCTGTATCTCTAATCTAATCTAATGAGAGGGAATCTTATAGAAACCTATAAAATTCTAACTGGACTAGACAGGCTAGATGCAGGGAGGATGTTCCTGATGGCTCGGGAGTCCAGAACCAGGGGTCACAGAATACGGGGTATGCCATTTAGATCCGAGATGAAGAGGAATTTCTTCATTCAGAGGGTGGTGAACCTGTGGAATTCACTACCGCAGAAGGCAATGGAGGCCAAGTCATTAAATATATTCAAGAAGGAGATAGATATGTTTCTTAATGCCAAAGGGATCAAGGGATATGGGGAGAAAGTGGGAACAAGGTACTGAATTAGACGATCAGCCATGATCTTTTTTGAATGGCGGAGCATGCCCGATGGGCCGAATGGCCTACTCCTGCTCCTATTTTCTATGTTTCTATGTTTTTAACGCAAGAAGTGTCAGGAATAAGGGTGATGAACTTAGAGCATGGATCAGTACTTGGAGCTACGATGTTGTGGCCATTACGGAGATGTGGATATCACAGGAGCAAGAGTGGATGTTGGATGTTCCGGGGTTTAGATGTTTCAAAAGGAATAGGGAGGGAGGTAAAAGAGGTGGGGGTGTGGCATTGTTAATCAGGGATAGTATCACTGCTGCAGAAAGGGAGGTCGTCGAGGAGGGTTTGTCTACTGAGTCATTATGGGTGGAAGTCAGAAACAGGAAAGGAGCAGTCACTTTGTTGGGAGTTTTCTATAGACCCCCCAATAGCAACAGAGACATGGAGGAACAGATTGGGAGGCAGATTTTGGAAAGGTGCAGAAATAACAGGGTTGTTGTCATGGGTGACTTCAACTTCCCTAATATTGATTGGAACCTCCTTAGTGCAAATAGTTTTGATGGAGCAGATTTTGTCAGGTGTGTCCAGGAAGATTTCCTGACTCAATATGTAGATAGGCCGACTAGAGGGGAGACTATGTTGGACTTGGTGCTTGGCAACGAACCAGGCCAGGTGGCAGATCTCTCGGTGTGAGAGCATTTCGGTGATAGTGATCACAACGCCCTGACCTTTACTATAGTCATGGAGAGGGACAGGAGCAGACGGGATGGGAAAATACTTAATTGGGGGAGGGGGAATTACAACGCTATTAGGCAGGAACTGGGGAGCATAAATTGGGAACAGATGTTCTCAGGGAAATGCACGACAGAAATGTGGAGGTTGTTTAAGGAGCACTTGCTGCGACTGCTGGATAGGTTTGTCCCGATGACGCAGGGAAGGGATGGTAGGGTGAAGGAACCTTGGATGACAAGGGATGTGGAACAGCTGGTCAAGAGGAAGAAGGAAGCTTACTTAAGGTTGAGGAAGCAAGGATCAGACAGGGCTCTAGAGGGTTACATGGTAACCAGGAAGGAACTGAAGAATGGACTTAGGAGAGCTAGAAGGGCACATGAAAAAGTCTTGGCGGGTAGGATTAAGGAAAATCCCAAGGCGTTCTACACTTATGTGAGGAACAAGAGGATGGCCAGAGTGAGGATAGGGCCGATCAGGGATAGTGGAGGGAACTTGTGCCTGGAGTCGGAGGAGGTAGGGGAGGTCCTAAATGAATACTTTGCTTCAGTATTCACTAGTGAGAGGGACCTGGTCGTTTGTGAGGACAGCGTGGAACAGGCTGATATACTCGAACAGGTTGAGGTAAAGAGGGAGGATGTGCTGGAAATTTTGAATGATATGAGGATAGATAAGTCCCCGGGGCCAGACGGGATATACCCAAGGATATTACGGGAAGCGAGGGAAGAGATTGCTGCGCCTTTGGTGATGATCTTTGCGTCTTCACTGTCCACTGGAGTAGTACCGGATGATTGGAGGGTGGCAAATGTTGTTCCCTTGTTCAAGAAAGGGAATAGGGATAACCCTGGGAATTATAGACCAGCCAGTCTTACGTCGGTAGTGGGCAAATTATTGGAGAGGATTCTGAGAGACAGGATTTATGATTATTTGGAAAAGCATGGTTTGATTAGAGACAGTCAGCATGGTTTTGTGAGGGGCAGGTCATGCCTCACAAGCCTTATTGAATTCTTTGAAGATGTGACAAAACACATTGATGAAGGAAGAGCAGTGGATGTGGTGTATATGGATTTTGGCAAGGCGTTTGATAAGGTTCCCCATGGTAGGCTCATTCAGAAAGTAAGGAGGCATGGGATTCAGGGAAAGTTGGCTGTCTGGATACAGAATTGGCTGGCCCATAGAAGTCAGAGGGTGATAGTAGAAGAAAAGTATTCAGCCTGGAGCTCAGTGACCAGTGGCATTCCGCAGGGATCTGTTCTGGGACCTCTGCTCTTTGTGATTTTTATAAATGACTTGGATGAGGAAGTGGAAGGCTGGGTTAGCAAGCTTGCCGATGACACGAAGGTTGCTGGAGTTGTGGATAGTGTGGAAGGCTGTTGTAGGTTGCAACGGGACATTGACAGGATGCAGAGCTGGGCTGAGAAGTGGCAGATGGAGTTCAACCTGGAAAAGTGTGAAGTGATTCATTTTGGAAGGTCGAATTTGAATGCAGAATACAGGCTTAAAGACAGGATTCTTGGTAGTGTGGAGGAACAGAGGGATCTTGGGGTCCATGTCCATAGATCGCTCAAAGTTGCCACCCAAGTTGATAGGGTTGTTAAAAAGGCGTATGGTGTGTTGGCTTTCATTAACAGGGGGATTGAGTTTAAGAGTCGCGAGGTTATGCTGCAGCTCTATAAGGCCCTGGTTCGACCACACTTGGAATGTTGTGTTCAGTTCTTGTCGTCTCATTATAGGAAGGATGTAGAAGCTTTAGAGAGGGTGCAGAGGAGATTCACCAGGATGCTGCCTGGACTGGAGGGCATGTCTTACGAAGAAAGATTGAGGGAGCTAGGGCTTTTCTCATTGGAGCGAAGAAGGATGAGAGGTGACTTGATAGAGGGGTACAAGATGATGGGAAGCATAGATAGAGTGGGTAGTCAGAGACTTTTTCCAAGGGTGGAAAGGGCTATCACAAGGGGGCATAATTTTAAGGTGATTGGAGGAAGGTTTCGGGGAGATGTCAGAGGTAGGTTCTTTACACAGAGAGTGGTGGGTGCGTGGAATGCGCTGCCAGCGGTGGTAGTAGAAGCAGATACATTTGGGGCATTTAAGTGACTCTTGGATAGGTACATGGATGATAGTAGAATGAAGGGTAGGTAGTTAGTTTGACCTTAGAGTAGGTTAAAGGTTCGGCACAACATCGTGGGCCGAAGGGCCTGTACTGTGCTGTACTGTTCTATGTTCTATGTTTAACTGTTGGTGACAGACTGCAGTGTGAAACAGGGCCACGATCCATCTGCCACGGCTGTGTGTGTGTTAATTTGAAGGACGTCATTGTAATAGGAATGACTGACAATTCGCTGGCTCTGAAACCTGTCAGAGTCGAAGTCTCCCAGGACTCTATCCTGGAGATCTGATGAAGTTTCCAATTCCCTACTGATCTCTATCCTCTGTCTGTCTAGATCTGGTTTTATACAATGACTCAACAATTGCATAAATTGAGAATTGCCAATGCAGCAAACAAATAGACTGACAGTGAGTTGTAGTTTGCTTCTTCGCATCGTGATCAGAGGGGGTTTATGAATATTTATATTGTTGTGTGAGCTGTATCTGATGTGTGATCTCAGTGGGGATTTCTGCACGATGAATGAGGGGGAAGTACCATGGAGTCAATAGAAAACGGCTGCTGGCAAATAGAGCAACTAACCAGCTTCCAGTGACTGTAATTTTTCTAATGAGAAAGAAGAGATAAAGAAACTAGTTGCATTTTTGTCCCGCCTTTCACAACCTCAGGTCATCCCAATACATTTTACAGCAATTGAAGTACTTTTTGAAGAAAGTCACTGTTGTAAGGTAGGAAAGGTGGTACATAGTAAGATCCCACAAACAGCAATGTGATCATGATCAAATAACAAGATCATTTTATCAATTTTGGTTGAAGGTTAAATATTGGTCAGGACACTGCAGAGACCTCCCTTGCTCTTCATCAAATCATGGCCATGGGATCTTTGAGATACACCTGAGACAGCAGACAGGGCCTCGGTATAGCATCTCATTTAAAATACGACACCTCCGACAGTGCAGCACTCGCTCAGTACTGCGGTTGGAATGTCAGCCTGGACTTTGTCCTCAAGTCTCTGGAGTAGGAATTGAACCCCTGACCTTCAAAAGGCATTTGACGTGTACCCCAGAATAACCTTATTCGCAAAATTGAAGTCCATGAGTGTAAAAAGACAGTGACAGCATGGATCTGATATATGCTAAGGAACAGAGAACAGAGAGTAGTGATGAATGGTTGTTTTTCAGACTGGAGTGATTCATACAGTAGTGTTCCCCAGGGTTTGGTATTAGGACCACTGCTCTTTTTGATATGTATTAACGACCTAGATTTGAGTATACAGGGCATAATTCCAAAGTCTGCAGACCTCGTGAAACAATGATGAGGATAGTACCAGACTTCAGGAGGACACAGAGAGACTAGTAAAACACACAGACACATAGCAGATGAAATTGAACATTGAGAAGTGTGTTTAGTGGGAAAAAACGGAGAGGCAATTGTAACAAAAACAAGAAATGCTGGATTCACTCAGCAGGTCTGGCAGCATCTGTGGAAAGAGAAGCAGAGTTAACGTTTCGGGTCAGTGACCCTCGAGGCAATTGTAATGTTGGCGTGTTTTGAAATTGCAATTGCATTGTGCATTGTGTACTCTAGAGGTTGCTGTAGAACACACATGCGGGCAAAGAGAAAGTGAAACTAAGACAGAATAAAGTTGAAGCCTTTGTGTTCAGGCGCTGCAGTCTTCGACTTTCTGTCTTTGCCTCACACCTTATACTAAACTTGGCTAAACCTCACTCCAGTCCGGAGGGCATCACAGCAATATGAACGAAATGGTACAATTTTAAAGTGGGTGCAAGACACAGAGACACCCGTTGGTGTATGTACACAAATCTTTGGAGGTGGTAGGACAAGTTGAGAAGGCTGGTAAAAGAGCAGATCAGATCCCTGGCTTTATTAACAAAGGAATAGAGTTCAAAAGCAAGGAAGTTATGCTGAATCTTTTTAAAACACTGGTTTTGACTCAACTGGAGTATTGTGTCCAATTCTGGGCACCGCACTTTAGGAAGAATGTCAAAGCCTTGGGAAGGGTACAGATGAGACTTACTCGAATGGTACTGGGGATGAGAGACTTTAGTTATGTGGAGAGACTGGAGAAGCTGGGATTGTATTCCTTTGAGCAGAGAAGGTTAAGAGGAGATTTAGGGGTATAGTGGCTAAAAATGTGTTTCAGACATGCACAGCACCGAGTTAATTTTAACAGCTGGCAACACAGCAAATGTCTGGTGTCACACCACAGGGATGTACATCAGGGCGCATTTTCCCGCTTATGGTTTTTCGACATTCCCCAACGGTGAGCATTGTTCCTCGTTGGCAGAGAGTATTTGGACCATTACCATTGCAGAAAGGTGCTTGCATTCATATAGTGCGTCACAACAGTGTCAGCATTTCTTTTGAGGAACTACAATTGTGGCATAGCAAGGTACTGCGATAAAGCAAATGAGATGAGTGGCCAGGTAACGAGTTTCCTTTTTGGTGGTGTTTTGATTGAGGGAGGACACTGGGAGAACTCCCTACTCAAGTTCTTCAATAGTCCAGACTCAACCTAACCAAGCGATGCTCTTTAAAGAAACAAAAGAGTATTTTTAAACTCTTGAGGAGGATGCTGCTTATTTCAGATAACCATTAATATTAAATCTCACAATTTGAAACAAAGGAAAAAGAACTTTGAAAATGAAATATTAGACGATAGTTAAAATTCTCCACATAGTATTTTAAAGATAACATTGGTCATGGGTCATTAATTCCTTGGAGGTTTAGCTGGTTTTAAGCCATATCTCCTGAAGGAGACTGACAGCGCTCCCTTGTAAGTTGGTGAAGATCTTCTTGTGAAAGTAACAATCTGACTAAACGATATAATTTTCTCTAAGATTCAATGCAAGCCCAACCAAGCTCAAAAAACTGACATGATCAATAACTTCACCACGCAACACTGCACTTGTTAATAAAATGCCTAAAAATCATTTCTGAGTTTGAATTACAATACTGTCACTGATTAAATGGATAATTGATTATCACAGCAATTTTATATGCAATCCACATATCTCTACCAAGCAGAATAGATCCAATTCCCAGAAATTACAATTTCTGTATGATTTGACAAATATTACTGGGTGGCACAGTGGTTAGCACCGCAGCCTCACAGCTCCAGTGACCCGGGTTCAATTCTGGGTACTGCCTGTGTGGAGTTTGCAAGTTCTCCCTGTGACTGTGTAGGTTTCTGCTGGGTGCTCTGGTTTCCTCCCACAGCCAAAGACTTGCAGGTTGATAGGTAAATTGGACATTGTAAATTGCCCCTATTGTAGGTAGCTGGTAGGAGAATGGTGGAGATGTGGTAGGGAATATGGGGTTAACGTAGGATTAGTATAAATGGGTGGCTGTTGATTGGCACAGACTTGGTGGGCCGAAGGGCCTGTTTCAGTGCTGTATCACTAAATAGAAAAAAAATAAATTACCAAAGCATTTTTCAGAAGAAGGAAGCAGACGGAAAGGAAGGTAAAAGTTGCATTTATAGTCTTCCTATCATTTTGAAGGCACTCTACAGCCTTGCAGACTGAACATTGAGTTCAATAACTTCAGAGCATGATTGACCTTTTTAAAATATTTTATTTTTTAACCATGTGCCTGTTTTTCATGTAGTCAGAGCTGCTCATTGTTCCGCTATTAACAGTCTCTCTGGACGAATGCTTTGTCTTTCATCACAAGCATTAACACACGCTTTGCCTTTGTCCCAGGACAGCTTTGTTATTTAATCTCTCCTGCCCTATCACACACCCTCCCTTTTGTTCTCTCCCCCACCCCCTCTCCTTCACTTGTTTAAAACCTAATTTTATTCTAACCTTTGCCAGTTCTGATGAAAGGTCACTGACCTGAAACATTAACTTTGTTTCTCTCTCCACAGATGCTGCCAGACCTGCTGAGTATTTTCGGCACTTTTAGTTTTTGTTTATAATTTTGAAAACCTGAACTGAATCTCCTCTTGGCCGTTTTCTACTCCAGTGGAAATAGGCCCAGTATAATCCAAATATAATGCCCCATAGCTGTCATAATTCCTCTCCCTATGAATTTAGTGTCCTTTCTAGAATGGTGTGTCCAAAACTGTAACCAGTACTGTACCTGTGATGTTATCATCAATTCATATAAAGCACTACAACCCACTCCAGAGACTTGAGCACAAAATCTAGGCTGTCACTCCAGTGCATTACTGAGGAGGTGCTGCACTGTTGGCAATGCCTCCTTTCCGATGAGATATTAAATCAAGGTCCCATTTGCCCTCTCAGGTGGATGTTTAAGATCCTACGGCCACTCTTTTGTGAAGAGAAGTTAAGTTCTCACCAGTGTCCTGGACAATATTTATCCCTCAATCTACATCACCGAAACAGATTTGGGAGGCAATGCATCTCAGGTGCTAAACAGGCGGGATTGGAGCACCCAACCGTTTTAAGTAGCGCCTGATATTTAATTCTATCGACTGCAATAAAACTATCAGGCACTGGATGCAACAAGCAGCTTATGTGATACTGCCCCTTTAGTGCCTCCGCCCGAAATGAATTTCTATCTCATTATCTGATCATTATCACAGTGCTGTTTGTGGGAGCTTGCTGTGCACAAAATGGTTGTCACATTTCCTACATTACAACAGTGACTACACTTCAAAAACAACTTCATTGTCTGTAAAGTGTTTTTGAGGGTCCTGAGGCCATGAATGACACTACAGAAATGCACAGCTTTCTTTCTTACAATCCATTTGAGGCATGGAAAGACAGACCTAACAGTGCTACATATTCTGAAACCTCTTAAGTCGATAGGAGAAGGTTTGCAAGATTTATTTGTAGCTTTGCTTCTCATAAATTTTTGATCTTTCACACTTGGCAAACACCCTGTACTAATATTGCTGTCGATGCCCTTTTTTTTTGATCATCTCCCATCTGCTCTTAAGATGCACTCAAATATTTTGGTAGTCATTCATTTTTTCAATGGATGAGGTAACGACTTTATTAATCATCAGCTTTATTAATCAATGGCTTTTCAGCCACTGTGCTTAACTGTAAACATAAAGTGGCAGCGATGAAGAATCAGTAATTTGTAAAAGGACAGGTGCAGTAAATATCATTCTGAGCACTGTCGCTTGGAGGGAGGGGCTGAATATTCTTAAACCTGCATCCACACAGCTATTAACGCATAGATAATTCTATCTTTGTCATTTTATTAGGTGACCTGAAGGCAGACAGAAAACTGCAGGAACCCCCCGACATTACATGCACCACTTCATGCAGAAAAGAGTTTTTAGAATGTTAAAATTAAGGGCAATTACAAAATTGCCCTTAACAATGGGTAATTTGGAGAATTCGGGCAACACGAGTGATTATGGTGAAATTAACAGCAAGGGACTGAAATGTATTCAGTTTTCAAATATTTCTTTGTATCAGGCTTTCTCTCTGTCCCAGCAAGCTACCTTTATCCAGACGCATTTAAATTTAAAACTCGCAAATGTACAGCTGTGCTGAACAGCTTAGTTCCTTCAAACCATAGCCCTTTTAATCTTGGAGGCTAGAATTAGATTTTACTTTTTCTTTTCTAACTCCACAATTGTAATATCAAAGAAAGTGCAGTGAATGCATATTCACTGAATAGCTTCAAGTAAGAGCTCCTGGCTGGGGTGGAGATCACTTTGTATAAGAGGTAGGCATTGCAGGGAAATCGGGAGCAGAGTGATCTCCTGGACTAATTTTGATCATCCAAGGGGTCTGAGAGGAATTTTCAAGATTTTGTTCCCCCAAATTGTCTTGTTTTATTTTCGCCTTTCAGAGAAGATCATCACAAGGCCAGGGATAGGGTAGGAAATGACTGCAACCTGATACATCACATGTGTGGGACAGACTGGGTCTTTTTCTGTCTGTCAGTTTTTGTGTGCTTGTACATAAACAAATATGAAATGAGAAATCATTGTCCCATTAGCCTGCTTTCACAGACCTTTTATAAACCACTCCATCAGAGACTCTATTCTAAACATTTAGGGCTGTGTTTTCTCATTGACAGTGTTTCCATAGAAACACTTAACATATGCATACTAAAAAGCCTCTGTGCACATTTTACCTCAGTTACTTTAACACGGAACACAAAAGTCCGAGTGTATCAGGCCTGTGTCCTCAGTACCTTGCTCTATGGCAGCGAGGCCTGGACAACGTATGCCAGCCAAGAGCGACGTCTCAATTCATTCCATCTTCGCTGCCTTCGGAGAATACTTGGCATCAGGTGGCAGGACTATATCTCCAACACAGAAGTCCTTGAAGCGGCCAACACCCCCAGCTTATACACACTACTGAGTCAGCGGCGCTTGAGATGGCTTGGCCATGTGAGCCGCATGGAAGATGGCAGGATCCCCAAAGACACATTGTACAGCGAGCTCGCCACTGGTATCAGACCCACCGGCCGTCCATGTCTCCGTTATAAAGACGTCTGCAAACGCGACATGAAATCGTGTGACATTGATCACAAGTCGTGGGAGTCAGTTGCCAGCATTCGCCAGAGCTGGCGGGCAGCCATAAAGACAGGGCTAAATTGTGGCGAGTCGAAGAGACTTAGTAGTTGGCAGGAAAAAAGACAGAGGCGCAAGGGGAGAGCCAACTGTGCAACAGCCCCAACAAACAAATTTCTCTGCAGCACCTGTGGAAGAGCCTGTCACTCCAGAATTGGCCTTTATAGCCACTCCAGGTGCTGCTTCACAAACCACTGACCACCTCCAGGCGCGTATCCATTGTCTCTCGAGATAAGGAGGCCCAAAAGAAAGAAAACTTTAACAGTGGCGCAGTGGTGAGCACCGCAACCTCACAGCTCCAGGGACCTGGGTTCGATTCTGGGTACTGCCTGTGCGGAGTTTGCAAGTTCTCCCTGTGTCTGCGTGGGTTTTCGCCGGGTGCTCTGGTTTCCTCCCACATCCAAAGACTTGCAGGTTATAGGTAAATTGGCCGTTGTAAATTGCCCCTAGTGTAGGGAGGTGGTGGGGAATATGGGATTAATGTAGGATTAGTATAAATGGGTGGTTGTTGGTCGGCACAGACTCGGTGGGCCGAAGGGCTTGTTTCAGTGCTGTATCTCTAAATATAAAAAAAAATATTTTAAAAAACTGTGTTAACACCTGCAATGCAAAAACGCACAGAGGAATTTTAGCTTAAGTGCGTTGACTGTTCATAAGAGAACAGCCCTATTTGGAAAATACACCCCTTAGGGATGTACAAGCTATGATACCCCCGAGCGATAGATTTTGGAATCAAAGTTATGTGATCTCCTGAGGACAGGTCATGTGAACTCTCTCCCTGTAACCTTCCCCTCACAATCAGGCAAAGCTATAGAAAACCCATCAAATCTACCAGCTGGAGCAGATGCCTTCTTTGTCATGATGCATTCAAGTTTGTAACAGTCTTGAAGCCAATATATTCCATACGGAATTAATTGCACTTGTCTGTACATATCCTGACCATCAATCCTGTTCTTAACAAAAACTTGTGTTTGAAGGTGTAAAGCAACACGTCTTTATGATTTGGCAGTGAGTTGATTCCGTACATGTAAAACTCTGCAAAATAATAAACCCTTCCAACATCAAGCCTTTCTTGATCGTGAATCTTACACTGGTCGTCTGCTGATTCTGGGCTCACAATACAAGCTCAGTAATTTGCTTAACCTGCCACTGTCCAGACATTTCGACATTTCAATAAACAGGCTCATGTCCCATCACAGTCGTGTTTTGAACAAAAGTACATGCAGGCTCAGAAGTCCACAGAATTATTGCCCAAAGCCAGAATCTTCCTGTTGTTCTGAACCTTCTCTGTTGTCATCCTTCCATCTGCGAAAGATGATGGACATGCAGCAAATAATCCACTTAACTGGGGTGTCTTCTCTTAGTGCAACTTTGTTGATGGCTGTTAAAGCCAATTCTTGAGAGGCAGGTTCTGCCACAAGTGTCGCACGTGAAGGTGCCAAGTGACTCTGTGAGTTGTTGTTTTTGACGTTGGCGCCTGTTGCCAAGCTGCTGTAGCGACTGGTCTTCGTGGTATTGCACACCAGTCCACAGGATGTGTCGCCATTTCCCTCTTTCACCAGCTAGTGACTCCCAATTGGGTATGCAACCGTCTTCCAGCCTGCAATATGTCCGATCCACTGAAGCTGCCTCTGTTTAATTAGTGCCAACATACTCTGCCTTTGAGAGGACTGCTGAATTTGTGATTTTCTCCTGCCAGGATATACCAATAATGTGCCGCAGACAGCAAAGATGGAAATATTCACATACAGCAAGGTGCTGAGAACACAGGCCTTATAAACCATCAGCTTGGTCCTAAGGGTCAGCTTGGTGTTATCCCGTGCGTGTTTCGCAAGTCAGCCAAAGGTGGTAGCTGCTTTCCCTATGCGTGTATCGAGCTCTGCATCAATGGACAGATTGTCTGTCACCATGGACCCAAGCTGGCAGAATTTGCTCACCACTTCCAGTGGGGTGTTATTTAGTGTGATCAGGGGCGGAGATGCAACATCTTGTCCCATGGCCACCATTTTCTTGACTCTTATAGTCGAGGAGAACAAGTGACAGGCATGGGAGAGACAGTCCATGAGTCTTTGTAGCTGAGTTTCCGTGTGAGCGACTAGCACAGCATCATCATTGTAGAGGAGTTCTTCGATCAGGACGTGATGTGTTTTTACCTTTGCTTTCAGCCTTGATAGATTGTCGAGCTTGCTGTCTGACCCAGTGTGCAAGTCGACTCCTTCCATATCTTCAGGGAAGGCAAAGGTCAGGAGCACGGAGAAGATTCTAAACAAAGTGGGGGCTGGGATACAACCCTGTTTCACTCCATTCTTCACTCCGAAACTGTCAAACTGTACTGTGCAGTGCATGTTGTCATGGAAGGAGTGGATGAGACGAGGTGGACAGTGAATTTTTCCCAAAACCTTGTACAGCCCTGCTTTGCTGACAGTGTCAAATGCCTAAGAAAGTAAGGTAAAGGGGGATAGTATGTTCCCTACACTTCTCTTGTACACAATAGTTTTTGAAGTCAGAGTCCCCAATTCACTGTTTTTGTTGCACAGACAAAGTGGGCTGAACAGCCTCCTTCCATGCTGTGTGCCCGAAAGATTTTTTTTTTATTCGTTCATGGGATGTGAGCTTCATTGGCTAGGCCAGCATTTATTGCCTATTCCTAATTGCCCTTGAGAAGGTGGTGGTGAGCTGCCTTTTTGAACCGCTGTAGTCCATGGCGGGGCAGGTACACTAACAGAGTGCTCCAGATATGAACTCAATCATATATATCAAACTCTGAATAAATTATTTAGGTTAATAGTCAAATACTCTTGAGACGTATTCAAGTATGCCTGCTTGGTAACAGCTTCATGTTGATTTGACATTCCAGTGATTCGTTCACCGTTGCACATTTGCACATTCGATAATGCACATCCTAATTCTGGGCGCTACATTAGGAATAACGTGAAGGCTTTAGAGAGGGCGCAGCAAAGATTCATGAAAATGGTTCCAGGGATGCGGGACTTCAGTTACACGGATAGATTGGAGAAGCTGGGGTTGTTTTTCTTAGAGTAGAGAAGGTTGAGAGGAGATTTAATAGAGGTGTTCAAAACCATGAGGAGTATGGACAGAATAGAAAGAGAGAAACTATTCCTTTTGGCAGAGGGTCAAAAACCAGAGGACACTGATTAAAGGTGTTTGGCAAAAGAACCAAAGGCGACATGAGGAAAAACATTTTTACGCAGTGAGTGGTTAGGATCTGGAATGTACTGCCTGAGAGTGTGGTGGAAGCAGATACAATCATAGCTTTCAAAAGGGAATTGGAATAAGCACCTTGAGAGAAAAAATTTGCAGGGCTACGGGGAAAAGTGAGGTGGTGGGACTAGGTGAGTTGTTCTTGCAGAGAGCCATCATGGGTTTGACAGGCCGAATGGCCTCGTTCTGTGCTGCAACCATTCTTTGATTCTATGATTAATGCTAACTTCTCACTTGCTATAACAATACAAAACTTTCTGTTCACCATTGGTGCAATCCATTAGCCAACGCTCAGCCTGTTAATTATTTGAATCATGTCCCTGTTGATGTTATCAATATCTCCTACATTTGCTGCCTGACTACATAATTTGGTACCACCAGCAAAGTTATATTACAGTAAGTATTCTACTCCAGATCATTTATAAATAATGTGAACAACAGAAGACCCAGTGTTGACCCCAGGTGATTCCGATCTCACCTTCCTGCTTCCTAATGCTAATACCAGTTTTCAGTGCAATTCAGTAATGTTCTATCATACAAACATATGAATTAGGAGCAAGAGCAGGCCATTCGGCCCCTCGAGCCTGCTCTGCCATTGGCAAGATCATGGCTATCAGTTATATAAATCTTAATTTTCTTTGTATTCCATGCAAGATCATCAACCTAGGTGGTAACATACAACAAAGTAACCAGACATTTGACCATCTTCTCTACCCAACACCTTCCCCAGCCACATATGCGGAGGTGGTGGCATAGTGGACTAGTAACCCAGAGACCCAGGGTATTGGTCTGGGGACATGGGTTCGAATCCCACCACAGCAGAAGGTAGAATTTGAATTCAAATAATAAATCTGGAATTAAAAAAGCGAGTCTAATGATGGCCATGAAACCATTGTCCATTGTTGTAAAAACCCATCTGGTGCTTAGCTGTCCTTACCTGGTCTGGCCGACATGTGACTCCAGACCCAAAGCAATGTGGTGGACTCTTAAATGTCCTCTGAAATGGCCTAGCAAGCTCAGTTGCATCTAACAGCTACCAAGTCAATAAGGAATGAAACCAGATGGGCCACCCGACATCAACCTAGGCATCGGAAACCAGCCCTGCAAAGTCCTCCTGACTATCATCTGGGGGCTTGTGCCAAAGTTGGGAGAGCTGTCCCACAGACTAGTCAAGCAACAGCCTGACACAGTCATACTCATGGAATCATACCTTGCAGGCAATGTCCCAGATACTGCCATCACCATCCCTGTGTATGGCCTGTCCCAGTAGCAGGACAGACTGTGCAGAGGTGGCGGCACAGTCAGAAGGGAGTTGCCCTGGGAGTCCTCAACATTGACGCCAGACTCCATGAAGTCTCATGGCATCAGGTCAAACATGGGCAAGGACACCTCCTGCTAATTACCACCTACTGCCCTCCCTCAGTTAATGAGTCAGTACTCCTCCATGTTGAACACCACTTGGAGGAAACACTGAGGATGGCAAAGGCGCAGAATGTACTCTGGGTGGGCGACTTCAATGTCCATCACCAAGAGTGGCTCAGCTCAGTAGCACCAGTACTGGCTGAGTCCTAAAGGACATAGCTGCTAGACTGGGTATGCGGCAGGTGGTGAGGGAACCAACAAGAGGGAAAACTATAGTTGACCTTGTCCTCACCAATCTGCCTGCTGCAGATGCATCTGTCCATGACAGTATTGGTAGGAATGACCACTGATGCCGTCCCGCCTTCACATTGAGGATACCCTCCATCGTGTTGTGTGGCACTATCACTATGCAAAATGGGATAGATTTCGAACAGATCTAGCAATACAAAACTGGGCATGCATGAGGCGCTGTGGGCCATCAGCAGCAGCAGAATTGTATTCATCCACAATCAGTAACCTCATGGCCTGGCATATCCCCCACTCTACCATTACCATCAAGCCAGGGGGACCAACCCTGGTTCAATGAAGAGTGCAGGAGGGCATGTCAGGAGTTGCACCAGGCAGACCTCAAAATGAGATGTCAACCTGGTGAAGCTACAACCCAGGACTACTTGCATGCCAAACAGCGTAAGCAGCATGCGATAGACAGAGCTAAGCGATCCCATAACCACCCGATCGGATCTAAGCTCTGCAGTCCTGCCACATCCAGTCGTGAATGGTGTTGGACAATTAAACAACTAATTAGAGGAGGTGGCTCCACAAATATCCCCATCCTCAATGATGGGGGAGCCCAGCACATCAGTGCAAAAGATAATGCTGAAGCATTTGCCACAATCTTCAGCCAGAAGTGCCGAGTTGATGATCCATTTCGGCCTCCTCCTTAAGTCCCCAGCATCACAGATGCCAGACTTCGGCCAATTTGATTCACTCCGCGTGAAATCAAGAAATGACTGAAGGCACTGGATACTGCAAAGGCTGTGGGCCCTGACAATATTCCGGCAATAGTACTGAAGATCTGTGCTCCAGAACTAGCTACGCGCCTCGCCAAGCTGACTAGCTGGAGTCATACCAAGCACAAAGGAAGATGGTGTGTTTGTCGGAGGTCAATCATCTCAGGTCCAGGACATCACTGCAGGAGTTCCTCAGGATAGTGTCCTAGGCCTAACTATCTTCAACTGCTTCATCAATGACCTGCCTTCAATCGTAAAGTTAGAAGTGGGGATGTTCGCTGCAGATTGCACAATGTTCAGCACCATTCGCAACTCCTCAGATACTGAAGCAGTTCGTGTAGAAATGCAGCATGACCTAGACAATATCCAGGCTTGGGCTGATAACTGGTGAGTAACATTCGCGACAAACAAGTACCAGGCAATGACCATCTCCAACAAGAGAGAATCTCACCATCTCCCCTTGACATTCAATGGCATTATCATCGCTGAATCCTTCACTATCAACATCCTGGGGGTTACCACTGACCAGAAACTGAATTGTAGCCATATAATACTGTGGCTACAAGAGCATGTCAGAGGCTAGGAATCCTGAGGTGGGTAACTCATCTCCTGACTCCCCAAAGCCTGTCCACCACCTACAAGGCACAAGTCAGGAGTGTGATGGCATACTCTCCACTTGCCTGGATGGGTACACCTCCAACAACACTCAAGAAGCTCGACACCATCCAGGACAAAGCAGCCCGCTTGATCAGCACCCCATTCACCAACATTCACTCCCTCCACCACCGATGCACAGTGGCAGCAGTGTGTACCATCTACAAGATGCACTGCAGCAATGCACCAAGGATCATTCGACAGCACCTTCCAAACCCGCGACCTCTACCCCCTCGAAGAACAAGGCCAGCAGACTCATGGGAACACCAGCACCAGCAAGTTTTCCTCCAAGCCACACACCATCCTGACTTGGAACTATATCGCCGTTCCTTCACTGTTACTGGGTCAAAACCCTGGAACTCCCTTCCTAACAGCACTGTCGGTGTACCTAACTCACATGGACTGCAGCGGTTGAAGAAGGCAGCTCACCACCACCTTCTCAAGGGCAATTTGGATGGGCAATAAATGCTGGCCTGGCCAGCGACGCCCACATCCCATGAACAAATAAAAAAAAGAGCTTGTCCCTAGGCTGCAGTATATGGGTTGGCATTGCTGTGGTATCCGACAAGACTGATGTAGATTGTACAGTGGTAAATCAGCCATCACATTCTCAAAGGATGTTCAACTGTACTGCTAGTTTAACCTATTTGTCAGTCACAAGGTACTATTTTAAATTTTTAACACTTTAATATATGCAATTATTATAAATCCAAAAGAAAATCTGATAATGAACATGCAGCAGTTTGAACCTAATAGGAAAATCGGAAGAGGAGGAGGCCATTCAGCCCCTCCAGTCTGTTCTACTATTCAATGAGATCAACTTGATCTGTATCTTAACTCCATCCGCATGCCTTGGCTCCATTTTCCTTAATACCCTAGTGTAGCAAGAATCTATTGATCTCTGATTTAAAATTATTAATTGAGCTCCAGCATCTACTGCTTTTTGTGGCAGGGAGTTCCACACTTCTACCACCTGTTATGTGAAAAAAATGTTTCCTAACCTCTCTCCTGAATGGCCTGGCTCTAACTTTAACGTTATGTCCCCGTGTCCTAGACTTCCCCACCAGCAGAAAATGTTCCTCTCCATCTGCCCTATGAATTCCATTTTAAATTCTGAAAGAAAACCCAGTCAGACCACCCCTTCACATT
Organism: Heterodontus francisci; assembly: GCF_036365525.1. Lineage (NCBI taxonomy): Eukaryota > Metazoa > Chordata > Chondrichthyes > Heterodontiformes > Heterodontidae > Heterodontus > Heterodontus francisci. The sequence goes on from NC_090385.1 coordinate 5,100,791, forward strand.
CTATTGTTTTTTTGCAAACTCATGGACTTTCATTCCCTGGACGCACCTAACAGTGTAGAAGGCAGAGGACCCGGAGGTCATTGGGTCTCAATGGATTTTCCATGCATTGTACTGAGGCCACAATTCCAGAGGTATTCTCCAGTGTGTGACGTTCTCTGCTGGGAGTGCAAATTTGTAAAGTTAACTCTGGTATCTCTTTGGCTGCAGTGTTCATAGACACATGTTTGAGTGGCTATCACAGGCATTAGTGCTGAGTAGTGTTTGGAATCATTCAAACCATTGTCACTTAACCTTAATTACTGAGAAACATATGTAGTTAGTACTTGTATTAGTTTTACTGGACATACGAGTTGTTATAATGATGCTCAGCTTAGAGAAAGAGTACTTGGTCTATAGAGTGTCTTCATCAACTGCCGTTGGTCAGAAATAGTCACAACAAAGCAGGAAAAACAACCAGAAAATGCTGCAACACATGACAGTTCCATCAGCATTTCGAGAGAGGAGCAGCAGAAAGAAAGAACTTGCATTTATATATTGCCTTTCATGACCTCAGGATGTTCCAAAGTGCTTTAAAGCCAATAAAGTACTTTTGAAGTCTCCTTGTAATCTCGGAAACGCAGCAGCTAATTTGTACACAAGCACCACTGTGGTAGATGTTGATTGAGGGATAGATATTGACTCGGACTCTACGAGGACGACCCTGCTCTTCTTCGAAATAGTGCCATGGGACCCTTTACATCCATCCGAGAGGGCAGATAGGGCCTCAGTTTAATGTCTCATCTGAAAGACAGCACCTCTGACACTGCAGCACTCCCTCAGTACTGCACTGGAGTATGAACACAGATTTTGTATCTTCAAAGTAGCACTTAAGCCCACACCCTCCTATCTCAGAAATGACAGTGTTATCCAATGAGCCAGCTGAGAGCTAATTGCTTCTGCACGATGCATTCAAAGAAGCAGGAACCTAACTAAAACTGAGCACCAATGATCACACTGCCTTGACACCTCAGACTCTGAATCTCTGCCTCTCACTCTCAGTGTTAATAACAGCTGAGTAGGACATAAACGTGATCTGCAATATGTTGCCCTGTCATTATTGCAGCCTCTCTTGCAGAGTGTGAGCATGTTTATGGAACACAAGCCATATTTTACCAGTAATGGGAGGGAAAAGGTCAATAGAATTTACTGTATAAATGGGGGCCATAATTCATCAATGGGCTGCATTAATGAGGAAGTGCATTGGCTTTGATTCAGGAAGCCCTCCTACCTCTGAAACACATGGGAGCTATTCTTCAGGCTTAAAATAGCCAAATCTGGGCATTCACATGTGAAAAAAAATCAATAAAAACAGTGAACAATGAACATAAGATCTGCTCTGGGCGATCGAGAAGTAAATTCTCAAAAACAATTCCCCACTGGCAGGAGGAGCAGTAACCAGAGGGCACAGAGATAAGATAATTGGAAAAAGAATCAGAGGGGAGATGAGAAGAATTTTTTTTATATGCACTTCTATCAAATCTCCCCTTAACCTTTGTTTCTCTAAGGAGAACAACTCCAGATTCTCCCATCTCTCCATATAACTTGTTACGACCATGTGAGAAAGGGGTCTAGGGGTTCCCTCTCAGCCTTTGCCTGGTTTAACCGTAACAGGGTTTAATTTTTAATAAACACAGTATTTTTAGCTCCCCCTCAGTGAATCCTTGTTCACTCATTTCCAATTGTAAGGCAAAGAAATCAATCAGACAGGTTTTCTTAAATTTAAACAAGAAAGATGGAAGTTTCATAATCTTAAACTTTAATTCAATTGCCGACTATGAATACGCGACACGACCATGCTCGCATACATACGCGATAAACACACATGCAGATAGAGATGGAAAAAGTAGAAAGAATAAAGGGGAAAAGTTTGAGGCAATAGCTGGGTTTCTATTTATGGTCCTTTGAGTTCGATGTAGAGTCTTTGGTTGCCAATAAGTCTTGCTGTTTCGTTGGGGCCCAGTGCATGCTTTAAAACCTGTTTCGATGTAGGAGTCTTTTCTCTCTTGAGGTTTAAGCGACTTCAGTGGATCCGGAGATTAGTGAAATACAGAGAGCCAGACAGGAGAGAGGCTCTTGTTCCAAGTTCAGTTGCAATCTGCAGTCTGACCCAAGCTGTCCTGTGAGCAGTTCAAAACCAGACCTGGGCCAGCAGGTTAATCATGTGACTTGCTTTTTTTAAACAAACTCCTACGTTTGTGGATTCCAAAGCTCTCGGTTGTGGGAGGGGGGGAGGGAGGGTGTAGTGCTGTCGCTTAACCCGACAAGATGTGGATCACCATTACCCAGCCTAGTCTCTGTTAATTGAATCAGTGAGCAATTCTTCTGTCTCACCAAGCACTGTCTCTTAGTATGCAATTGTTTTTCCAGCTACTGCTGATCTCTTTAAACAAGTCATTTCTTCACTCCAGAAACAGTTTAAAATTGATGTTCATATGATGAAATGGATATGCCACATTCTTGGCATGTGGGGCCCTTCATGACAAACTGAACTCCCTCATCCCTGGTGCCACTCCAGTAAATATCTTCTGTACCCTCTGTAAGGCCTTTTTGTCTTTCAGTGTGGTGCTCAGAACTGGACACAATACTCCAGATCGGGACTGACCAGGATTTTATAAAGGTTTAATCGTAACTTCCTTGATTTTGTATTCTATGCTTCTGTTTATAAAGGTCAAAATCTCGGGGAGGTGGTGGTGTATTGGTATTGTCACTAGACTAGTAAATCAGAGACCCAGCATATTAGTCTGGGGACATGGGTTCGAATCCCACCACAGCAGACGGTGGAATTTGAATTCAGTTAATAAAAAAATCTGGAATTAAAAGCTAGTCTAATGATTGTTGATTGTTGTAAAAACCCATCTGGTTCACTAACGTCCTTTAGGAAGGAAATCTGCTGTCCTTACCTGGTCTGGCCTACATGTGACTCCAGACCCACAGCAATGTGATTGACTCTTACATGCCCTCTGAAATGGCCTAGCAAGCCACTCAGTTGTATCTAACTGCTACGAAGTCAATAAAAAGGAATGAAACCGGACGGACCACCCGGCATCGACCTAGGCACCGGAAACGACAACGGCAAACCCGACCGTGCAAAGTCCTCCTTACCATCATCTGGGGACTTGTGCTAAAGTTGGGAGAGCTGTCCCACAGACTAGTCAAGCAACAGCCTGAAACAGTCATACTCATGGAATCATACCTTACAGACAATGTCCCAGACACTGCCATCACCATCCCCGGGTATGTCCTGTCCCACCGGCAGGACAGACCCAGCAGAGGTGGCGGCACAGTGGTCTACAGTAGGGAGGGAGTTGCCCTGGGAGTCCTCAACATTGACTCTGGACCCCATGAAGTCTCTTGGCATCAGGTCAAACATGGGTAAGGAAAACTCCTGCTTATTACCACCTACTGCCCTCCCTCAGCTGATGAGTCAGTACTCCTCCATGTTGAACAGCACTTGGAGGAAGCACTGAGGGTGGCAAGGGCACAGAATGTACTCTGGTTGGGGGACTTCAATGTCCATCACCAAGAGTGGCTCGGTAGCACCACTGCTGGCCGAGTCCTAAAGGACATAGCTGCTAGACTGGGTCTGCGGAAGATGTTGAGGGATAAACATACTAGACCTTGTCCTCGCCAATCTGCTTGCCGCAGATGCATCCGTCCATGACAGTATTGGTAGGAGTGACCACCGCACAGTCCTTGTGGAGATGAAGTCCCGCCTTCACATTGAGGATACCCTCCATCGTGTTGTGTGGCAAAATCACCGTGCTAAATGGGATAGATTTCGAACAGATCTAGCAATGTAAAACTGGGCATCCATGAGGCGCTGTGGGCCATCAGCAGCAGCAAAATTCTACTCAACCACAATCTGTGACATCATGGCCCGGCATATCCCACACTCTACCATTACCATCAAGCCAGGAGAGCAACCCTAGTTCAATGAAGAGCACCTGGCATACCTCAAAATGAGGTGTCAACCAGGTGAAGCTACAACAGAGGACTACTTGCATGCCAAAGTGCGTAAGCAGCATGCGATACACAGAGCTAAGCGATGCCAGACTTCAGCCAATTCGATTCACTCCACATGATATCAAGAAATAACTGAAGGCACTGGATACTGCATAAGCTCTGGGCCCTGACAATATTCCAGCAATAGTACTGAAGACCTGTGCTCCAGAAATTGCCGCGCCCCTAGCCAAACTGCTCCCGTACTGCTACAACACTGGCATCTACCCGGCAATGTGAAAAATTGCCCAGGTATGTCCTGTACACAAAAAGCAGGACAAGTCCAACCCGGTCGATTACCGCCCCATCAGTCAACTCTCAATCATCAGTAAAGTGATGGAAGGTGTCATCAACAGTTCCATGAAACAGCACATGCTGAGCAATAACCTGCTCAGTTGATGCTCAGTTTGGGTTCTGCCAGGGCCACTCAGCTCCTGACCTCATTACAGCCTTGGTTCAAACATGGACAAAAGAGTTGAACTCAAAAGGTGAGGTGAGAGTGACCTGCCCTTGATATCAAGGCAGCGTTTGACGGAGTATGGCATCAAGGAGCTGAGCAAAACTGAAGTCAAGGGGAATCGGGGGAAAACCCTCCGCTGGTTGGAGTCATATGTAGCACAAACCAAGAGGCTCAGTGCCAACTCTCAGACACTTCTTCCTACCTCCCTCTGGACCAGGACCCCACCACCGAACATCAAGCTACTGTCCACAGGACTGTCACTGACCTCATCTCCTCTTGAGATCTTCCCGCTACAGCTTCCAACCTCATAGTCCCACAACACTGGACAGTCCGCTTCTATCTCCTTCCCAAAATCTACAAACAGGACTGTCCCGGCAGACCCATTGTGTCAGCCTGCTCCTGCCCCACTGAACTTATTTCTTCCTATCTTGACTCTATCTTTCCTCCGCTGGTCCAGTCTCTTCCCACCTACATCCATTACTCTTCTTAAGCCCTACGTCATTTTGACAATTTCCAGTTTCCTGCCCCAACCGCCTCCTCTTCACTATGGACGTCCAATCTCTCTACACCTACAACCCCCACAAGGACAGTTTGAGGGCTCTCCGCTTCTTCCTTGAAGAGAAGCCCAACCAGTCCCCATCCACCACCACCCTCCTCTGCCTGGCTGAACTTGTTCTCACATTGAACAACTTCTCCTTCAACTCCACTCACTTCCTTCAAGTAAAAGGTGTTGCTATGGGTACCCGCATGGGTCCTAGTTATGCCTGTCTTTTTGTGGGATATGTCGAGCATTCTTTGTTCCAGTCCTACTCAGGCCCCCTCCCCCAACTCTTTTTCCGGTACATTGATGACTGTATCGGTGCCGTTTCCTGCTTCCGCCCCGAACTGGAAAACTTTATCAACTTTGCTTCTAATTTCCACCCTTCTCTCACCTTTACATGGTCCATCTCCGACACTTCCCTTCCTTTCCTCGACTTCTCTGTCTCCATCTCTGGGGATAGCCTGTCAACTAATATTCATTATAAACCCACCGACTCCCACAGCTACCTCGACTACACTTCTTCACACCCTGCCTCCTGTAAGGACTCCATTCCATTCTCCCAGTTTCTCCATCTCTGACGCATCTGCTCTGATGATGCTACCTTCCATGACAGCCCTTCTGATAGGTCTTCCTTTTTCCTCAACCGAGGATTCTCCCCCACTGTGGTTGACAGGGCCCTCAACCGTGTCCGGCCCATTTCCCGCACCTCTACCCTCATCCCTTCCCCTCCCTCCCAGACCCGCGACAGGGTTCCCCTTGTCCTCACTTTCCAACCTACCAGCCTACACATCCAAAGGATCATCCTCCACCATTTCCGCCACCTCCAGCGTGATGCCACTACCAAACACATCTTCCCCTTCCTCTGTCAGCATTCCGAAGGGATTGTTCCCTCCGCGACACCCTGGTCCACTCCTCCATTACCCCTACCACCTCGTCCCCTTCCCATGGCACCTTCCCTGTCAATCGCAGGAGGTTCAGAGATACAGCACTGAAACAGGCCCTTCGGCCCACCGAGTCTGTGCCGACCATCAACCACCTATTTATACTAATCCTACACTAATCCCATATTCCTATCACATCCCCACCTGTCCCTATATATTTCCCTACCACCTACCTATACTAGGGGCAATTTATAATGGCCAATTAACCTATCAACCTGCAAGTCTTTGGCATGTGGGAGGAAACCGGAGCACCCGGAGGAAACCCACGCAGACACAGGGAGAACTTGCAAACTCCGCACAGGCAGTACCCAGAATCGAATCCGGGTCCCTGGAGCTGTGAGGCTGCGGTGCTAACCACTGCGCCACTGTGCCGCCCCTGTAATAACTGTCCATTTACCTCCTCTCTCCTCACTATCCCAGGCCCCAAACAGTCCTTTCAGGTGAAGCAGCAATTTACTTGTACTTCGTTCAATGTAGTATACTGTATTCGCAGCTCACAATGTGGTCTCCTCTACACTGGGGAGACCAAACGCAGACTGGGTGACCACTTTGCGGAATACCTCCACTCAGTCCGCAAGCAGGACCCCGAGCTTCCGGTTGCTTTCCATTTCAACACTCCCCCCTGCTCTCATGCTCACATCTCTGTCCTGGGATTGCTGCAGTGTTCCAGTGAACATCAAGGCAAGCTCGAGGAACAGCATCTCATTTACCGATTAGGCACACTACAGCCTGCTGGACTGAACATTGAGCTCAATAATTTCAGAGCATGACGGGCCCCCATTTTACTTTTATTTTTAGTTATTTTTTTCTTTTCCCTTTTTATTGTATATATTCTTTTGTGTTTATTTTGTTTTATTTAATCTTAGTTTGTTCAGTTTGCTTACCCACTGTTTTTTTCATGTTTGTACTTGCGGCTGTTCAATTTTCAGTCCGTTAACACCCTTTCTGTACTAATGCTTTGTTTTTCAACACACCATTAACATATCTTTGCTCCACAACCTTCTGGTCAGCTATTCTGTGACCTTGTCCTATTTACACCTCCTTTGTTCTCTCTTGCCCCAACCCCACTATACTTGCTTATAACCTTTTACATTTCTAATATTTGCCAGTTCTGAAGAAGGATCACTGATCTGAAATGTTAACTCTGCTTCTCTCTCCACAGATGCTGCCAGACCTGCTGAGTATTTCCAGTATTTCTTGTTTTTGTATCAAAGGAAGATGGTTGTAGTTGTTGGTGGTCAATCTTCTGAGCTCCAGGACATCACTGCAGGAGTTCCTCAGGGTAGTGTCCTGGGCCCAACCATCTTCAGCCGCTTCATCAATGACCTTCCTTCAATCATAAGGTCAGAAGTGGGGATGTTCGCTGATGATTGCACAATGTTCAGCACCATTCGTGACTCCTCAGATACTGAAGCAGTCCGTGTAGAAATGCAGCAAGACCTGGACAATATCCAGGCTTGGGCTGATAAGTGGCAAGTAATATTCGCGCCACACAAGTGCCAGGCAATGACCATCACCAACAAGAGAGAATCTAACCATCTCCCCTTGACATTCAATGGCATTATCATCACTGAATGCCCCACTATCAACATCCTAGGGGCTACCATTGACCAGAAACTGAACTGAAGTAGCCATATAAATACCGTGGCTACAAGAGCTGGTCAGAGGCTAGGAATCCTGCAGCGAGTAACTCACCTCCTTCCTCCCCAAAGCCTGTCCACCATCTATAAGGTACAAGTCAGGAGTGTGATGGAATACTCTCCACTTTCCTGGATGGGTGCAGCTCCAACAACACTCAAGAAGCTCGACACCATCCAGGACAAAGCAGCCCACTTGATTGGTACCCCATCCACAAACATTCACTCCCTCCAACACCGACGCACAGTGGCAGCAGTGTGTACCATCTACAAGATGCACTGCAGCAATGCACCAAGGCTCTTTAGACAGCACCATCCAAACCCGCGACCTCTACCAACTAGAAGGACAAGGGCAGCAAATGCATGGGAACACCACCACCTGCAAGTTCCCCTCCAGGTCACACACCATCCTGACTTGGAACTATATCCCCGTTCCTTCACTGTCGCTGGGTCAAAATGCTGGAACTCCCTTCCTAACAGCACTGTGGGTATACCTACCTCACGTGTACTGCAGCGGTTCAAGAAGGCAGCTCACCACCACTTTCTCAAGGGCAATTTGGGATAGGCAATAAATGATGGCCTAGCCACCAATGCCCACATCCCATGAATGAATAAAAAAAATCCCGAATGCTTTTTCACAGACTTTTCAGCTTGTGTTGCCACCTTCAATGATTTGTGTACATGAACTCCCAGGTGTCTCAGTTACTATGCCCCCTTTAAAATTTTATCATTTAGTTTATACTGCCTCTCCACATTCTTCCTAGCATTTCTCACTTCTCTGCATTAAATTTCAATGTGTATGCCAATTCCACCAGTCTATGTCCTCTTTTTTTATTTATTTAGAGATACAGCACTGAAACAGGCCCTTCGAGTCTGTGCTGACCATCAACCACCCATTTATACTAATCCTATTTTCCTACCACATCTCCACCTGTCCCTATATTCCCCTACCACCTACCTATACTGGGGGCAATTTACAATGGCCAATTTACTTATCAACCTGCAAGTCTTTGGCTGTGGGAGGAAACCGGAGCAACCGACGAAAACCCACAGGGGGAACTTGCAAACTCCGCACAGGCAGTACCCAGAATTGAACCCAGGTCGCTGGAGCTGTGAGGCTGCGGTGCTAACCACTGCACCATTGTGCCGCCCATCTGACATCTGTTAGTATCCTTCTTATATTTGCTACATTCCAGGTTCTGTGTCATCTGCAATTTTTGAAATTATGACTCAATTTATAAAGGCCAGAATCCCAGATACTTCTTCAAATGTTTTTATTCATGATTGCATCATGGTTTATGAGTGGAGGCAGCCCCCATATTGAGCTCTGCACCCTTTCCTCGCGCTAATTATTTAGGATTTTGCAAAGCTATCCAATCCTCCACATGGTCTAGCCTTTTAAAATTCTCAACAATGGGATTAACAGCTTTCTTCACACTCTCACACTTGTTACAGAGGAGTTTGGTAAACAAGCTTAGTCACTGTGCAGCTCACTTTAGCTGGAAGAGGGAGATAAGGAGTGCATCTGAAATGTAGGTTAAAGTCAAGATTATGCTCACGTAATTCATGTGACAAGGCTGGAAAATAGAAACAGATGTATGTGTTGGGTATTCCTGAAGAATCTGAGCAGAATTAGGAGGACAGGTTGCATAGACCGAAGTTTGTATTGCTTTGAGTGTAGGAGATTGAGGATTGATCTAATCAATGTGTTTCTGATGTAAGGAGTTGATAGTGTTGATAGAGAGAAACTATTTCCTCTGTTGGGGAATCCAGAACAAGGAGGGATAAGCTCAAAATTACAGCTAGGCTGTTCAAGGCTGATGACATGAAGCACTTTTTCACACAAAGGGCAGTGGAAATCTGGAACTTTCTCCCCCAAAAAAGCTATTAGAGCTGGTGATCAATTGAAAATTTCAAAAAATAAACATGGGTTTTGCCTGACCTGCTGAGTATTTCCAGCACTTTTTGTTTGCAATTCAGATTTTCAGCACTGCAGGATTTTGCCTTTGATAGATTTTTGTTGGTGAGGGTATTCTGGACAACAGAACCAAGGTGGAGTTAAGATACAGATCAGCCGTGATCTATCTGAGTCGTGCAACAGGGGCTGATTGGCCTTCTGCTGTTCCTGTGTAATGGACTTGAGTAGCTGAATGGTCTCTTCTTGTACCTAAGTAATAGGCTCGGGGGACTGAATGGTCTCCTCCGTATCCTATCTCAATGAAGCTTTCTGGCATCCACCTCCACTCCCACCACTTCACGGCACCATTGTGTGGAAGTGACAGCAGGCACCAGGGGGTCATGAGGGCCCCTCTCCCTCCAAGCTGGCCCCCTACCTATGAGGGTCTTGGTTGCCGCCAAATCCCTGATCTCTGGGACTGTTCTGCTCCTTCAAATGTTGGACAGTCCCTATGGGCATTCAGAGGTAACCATGTGCAAAAGACAAAAGAAAGAACTTGTATTTATATAGGCTGCTTTTGCTGACGACACAACCACTAGGAGGCGCAGTACTTACACTTGCACAAATGCAGCCTCATGCACTGAAATGTCACTGTCTGTGACGTTTTTGGCAACTGCCAGTAGTAAAGGTGGAGCAACTCAATTTATCACAAAAACAAAAACAAATGAAACCCAAATGCCCACAGTGGCTGCGACTGCCGCTTCTATCCCACCCCCAACAATACCCCGCTCTCTCCTGCCATCGCACTTCTCTTTGCCACTTGCTCCACACCTCACCACTTCTCCCCCCTCGGCCACTCACTCCACACTTCACCCCTCCCCCCTCCACCCCACCCACCTGTGGGCCACTCGCTCCCCACCTCGCCACTTCATCCCCTCTGCTGTGCCTCTGCTTCTGCTCCCCACTCCCTCCCGATCGAAGTCTCCCTCCTCTCCCTATCTTGTCACTCTATCTCTCCCCCACTTCCCCCGTGCCGTGCAGGGAGGAAAGGCAGCAATCGCAGGAGGGAGTGGGGACCAGAAGCGGGAGGGAGCAGGGAGCGAGCGGCCGAGGTTGGAGAAGTGGTGAGGCGAGGAGCGAGTGGCCCACAATTAGGTAGGTGGGGAGGGGGGGCTGGTGATGCGGGGTGAAAGTGGCCGAGGGGGGAGAAGTGGCGAGGCAGGGAGCGAGTGGCGAGCAGACGTTGCAGTACGCGAATGATGTTTTTGCGCACTTGCACGAATTATTCCTGGCAAGCCAGGTGCTGACGTAGACTGTGCATGCACAGCACCATACTAACAGCAAGAGTCCATTCTACACATCTGCGAAGATGGGAGTGCTCTGATGACATCGGTGCTGGGTTACATTTTCAGGAGTCACACTTATTTATATAGCACCTTTCATGTCCTCAGGATGCCCCAAAGAGTTTTACTGCCAATGAAGTGTTTCTTTTGGATGTGTAGTCACTGTTGCAATGTCGGAAACATAGCAGCCAGTTTGCACACAGCAAGCTCCCAAAAACAGCAATGAGATGACCAGATAAACTGTTTTAGTGATGTTGGTTGAGGGTTAAATATTGGCTAGGACACAGAGAGAACTCCCGTGTTCTTCAAATTATGCTGTGGGATCTTTTACATCTACTTGAGAGGGCAAAAGACAGCATCTCTGACAGTGTAGCACTCCCTCAGTACTGCACTAAGAATATCAGCCAGGATTTTTGTGCTCAAGCCTTGGGAGTGGGACTTCAACCCACAACCTTCCAACTCAGAAGGCAAGAGTGCTATCCACTGAGCCAAGGCTGGCACCATACAGTGTGAGACTTGAGTCATGTGTAGGCCTGAGCAAGAAGTGATAAGGTGCCCTTCCCTGAAGGATATTAATGAACCAGTTGGCTTTAAATTTGGCAGCTTCTTTTCCTCACGTCAGACCCAATTTACTGAATTTAGTTTCACAACTTGTCCTGATGGGATAAATACAAGAAAGATTTCCAGTTCTGACAAAAGGTCATCGACCTGAAATGTTAGCTGTTTTTCTCTCCACAAATATTGCCAGACCTGCTGAGTATATCCAGCATTTTCTGTTTTTGTTTCAGATTTCCAGCATCCGCAGTATTTTGCTTTGGTATCTTTGGGACTTTCCTGCTTTTCCCTTCCCTCTCCCATCCTGACACGGCAGCATATGTGAAGCATATGTCCCACACCAAAGTGAATTCCCTATTGGATTTATAAGTGACTATCTTATATTAATTACTCTTAGTTGGAGCATTAGGAGACTAAACCAAAGTTTGGAAATGCTTTTGAATGATATAAGGCTTCAAAAACGGTATGAGGAAATCCATGCAAAGGTACACTCTTGTTATGCCACTGGTCGGAAAAGCTGCTCCAAGCTCCCAATGATTATTTTATGTTCCTTTGCAAATTTACGGTTGGAAATTACTTTTACACCCACCACTGTTATTATCTTACGCATTGCAGCCAAAGCCATTACAAGGTTTTGAGAGTTTTCAGGCACCATCAGAGAAAATGAGATCTACATTATGGAAAACAGAAATAAAAGCAACTAATGCATCCTTAAAAGCCCATGAAAGCTTTTGCTGAAACATCAATAGTTATTCTAATGGGAATTCTGCACCATGCAATATGCTTGCAGGCTCCTTCTAATGAGTATCTTTACACAAATTCTGCTCTCACCTTTCTGTCTCATTCCAGCAACAACAACTTGCATTCATATAGTGCCTTTAGGGTGGTAAAAACATCCCAAGATGCTTCACACGAGCGTTATCGATACTGAACCACATAGGGAAATATTATGGCAGGTAACCAAATGCTTGGTCAAAGCAGTAGGTTTTAAGGAACATCCTAAAAGACAGAGAGAGGTAGAGAGGTGATGAGGTTTAGGGAGGGAATTTTCGTCCTTAGCGCTCTGGTAGCTGAAGGCACGGCCACCAATCACGGAGAGATTAAAATCAGGGATGCACAAGAGTCCAGAATTAAAGGAGCACAGATATCTGAAAGGGTTGTAGGGCTGGAGGATATTACAGAAATAGGGAGGGGTGAGGCCACGGAGGGATTTGAATGCAAAGCTGAGGGTCTTAAATTTGAGGCATTGCTGGACCAGGAGGCAATGTAGGTGAGCGAACACAAGGGTTATGGGTGAATGGGGCTTTGGTAGAGTTTGTGAAATTAGGGTGAAGGTGGAGCACAACTTGTAGGATCAGTTTAAGAGCTTATGAGGTTTGATGTGTATAGCACCTCTGTGCTGGAGCATGGCCAACCCATAACATGAAGTAATTATATGTTGTAGGAAGTTACAAGAAGCTCTTTTGCATGGAGAAATCATATCATTCTAATCTTCAAATAACTGAAATATTTGTTTGGATCCTCTGAATCCTGCAGTAAAACTAGGATATAGATACACTGAAGAAAGGCGCAAAAACGAATTACAAGACCAAAATTGAGAGGTTATACTCATCAGGAAAGGCTTAACAGGTTGGGGTTCTTTTCTCTAGAAAAGTGAAACTGACGGTCGACTGATAGAGGTCTTTAAAATTATGAAAGGGTTCGATTGAGTAAACGTAGAGATGTTTTCACTCATGAGTGACAACAAAACTAGGGACCATCTATGTAAGACATAGGAACATAGGAGCAGAAGTAGGCCATTCGGCCCATCGAGCCTGCTCTGCCATTCAATTAGATCATGGCTGATCATCTACCTCAATGCCCCTTTCCCACACTATCTCCATAACCCTTGATGTCATTAGTCTCCAGAAATCTATCAGTTTCTGTCCTGACCATGCTCAATGATTGAGCTTCCACAGTCTTCTGGGATAGAGAATTCTAAAGATTCACCAACCTCTGAGTAAAGTCACTAATAAATCCAATGGGGAATTCAAGATAAACTTTTTCACCCAGGGAATAGTGAGAATGTGGAACTCACTACCACTGGGAATGATTGAGATGAATAGTGTAGCCGCATTTAAGAAAAAGCTAGATAACCAGATGAGGGAGAAAGGAATAGAGGAATATTTTGATAGAGTGCATCTGTAAAGAGAGACCATTTGAATGATGCCCGGTTAAAGGTTAAGCTGATTCAGAGGCTGACAGACCTGCTGTATATCTCCAGCATCTTCTGTTCCTGCTTCAGAAGATTCAATTACAAAGGAGGCTATCCTTTCATATACATCCTATTAACCAAATTAAACAACAGAGCCCAACAATCAAAGAAATTAGCTCAAAGCTGACTGACTCACCACCGAAAGTTGTTACAGATGATGAAAGTTCAAGAAAGTGGAGAAAGTACCCTGAATATCCACTTGTATAATAAAAACAACGCAAGAGAATGGATTGTGAATTCAAAGCCTCAAGAGTTAATGAAAGGGAATTGATTAAATCTGGTAATTTGTGACTAACACTCAAGATAAATACCATGAAATGCTGGATTGCTGTTAAAACTGAATGGTTTACTAATGGCCATAAGGGAATGAAATCCTAATAAGTGCACATTGAGAGAACAGTATGCCATTGTGGGCACTGCCACCTTCCTTGGAAGGAATGCAGAGCAGATTCACCAGAACGTCACCAAGGCTCCAAAAAGAATTTACATAAACTAGGCTTGTATTCCCTAGAATATAGAGGGTTAGAGAATGATTTGATTGAGGTTTTTAGGATTTTGAAAGGAATTGATAGGTAGATAGAGAGAAACAGTTTCCGCTGGTGGGGGAGTCTAGGGCAAGGGGGGATAAGTTAAAATCAGAGCCAGGCCATTCAGGAGAGAAGTTAAGAAACACCTCTTCATGTAAGGGACATGGAGCCAAGGAGGGTGGATGGAATTAAGACACAGATCAGCCATGATTTCACCGGATGGAAGATCAGACTTGAGGGGTTGAACTCCTGTCTGTCACCCCTATCTGGCCTGGCCTATATGTGACCCCAGCTCCACTTGACTGACACAATCTTACCCATTAAATTGTAAAACAATTCCAAGTGACAAGGCCTCCTGCAAGCTTCACAGGGTTGGGTCAACGAGGCGGGCTTGCCACTGTTGCCCACATCCCGAGAAAAACCTTTTGCTCTCTGACAAGGAAGTTAAGAAAAACAAGAGGCCTCCATTTTTACAGTCACTCTGCTACTCATTCCCATGCATCTTCTGGTGGATTCTTGGACCCTTGCTTGATCACTTAACTTTCTACATACAAAACTATAAACAACGGGTAAACAAATCTGTTGCACAACTGAATTGATGTTAGTCAAACAATGGCTGCTAACCTCTTGCTAAGCAGTATGGCCTGTTGATCTGTGGAACATAGGAACAGGAAGAGGTCATTCAGCCTCTTGAAACAGTTCTGCTCTGAATTAGGTCAGGGCTGATCTGTATCTCAACTTCATCTACCCACCTTGATTCCGTCACCGTTAATATTCTTACCTAAGAAAAATCTATTATTGTCAGCTTCGTAATTTTCAAATGACCTCCAGCTTCTATAACTTTTTGTGAGGGGGGAGACAGTTCCAGATTTTCACTATCCTTTATGTGAAGAAATGTTTCCTGACATCACCCCTGAATGGCCCAGCTCTAGTTCCGGACTCCCTCGCTACAGGAAATAGTTTATCCCGAACAACACTATCTACTCCTTTAATCATCTTAAACACCTGAGTTATACTCATGGGAACACAAGCCTCATCGCTGCAACCTGTCCTCGTAATGTAGCCCTGTTAGCCCTGAGTTGCAGAAGTGTTTAGCTTTGGCCATTAAAACACAATCAGGCAACTTCTGATAGCTGGTGTTATTGATTTAACCTGCAGTCGTTAATGTTTTGAATATATTCTTGGATTTACATTTAAAAATGGAAAGCTGTTGGCTTCATTTATAGCTTCTACATTGTGATATCAGCCAGACCTGACCTTTGTTCTGTTATGCACTGATACCATTTACTGTCGACCATTGTTCACTGAAATGAGCTGCTGAGCAATAACAGAAGCTGCTTAATGACGTGTAGCAGGTCTTCAGTCAATCACATCAAACCTTAACGCTTAATTTAAAATGAAATGACATTGAGACTCTTTTAGGAAAAGCTGTAAATTTCAACAACAGGCGTGCTGAGCAATAGATTGTTGGCTGTTTGATACAATAGGCGGGAATCAACGTTCCTTCTCTAATTGGTTTCCAGTTGGGTTATTCAGTCTTCACACCTGGTAGTTCACCCAAAGGCTTACCAATTCTGGTCAAATTTTTTCCTTCAAAAATGAAACTTGGGCAAAATAAAAGTATTTCCCTTTTCTCAGTGTGGTCCAAAGAAACCAGGAATATTCAGCTGTAAGTGGACAAAAAGGGGAGGTGAAGGGAGTGTCAGTAGCCAAGAGGTAGAGACAAAAATGGCAGCATTTCCATCAGTATTGTAAAATCAGCAGACCATTAACAAAACTGACTGGCGAAAACATTGAAAGCCTGAAGGCCATGAGCTGTGGAACGTCGCTCCGTCGCTCCAGACCCCACCCACATCCTATAGTGGAAATTAGATCCACATATTACTGTGACATTTCACAGCAAATAGAAAGAATTTCTAGAAATAGGATCTACCATTTGAGAATATATATAGAGACATAGCGTTTTGCAGCACAGAAACAGGCCCTTCGGCCTAACGCCCCTGCGCCGACCATCAAGCACCCATACAATCTAATTCCACTTTCCAGCACTTGACCCATAGCCTTGTATGCTGTGGCATAAATGTTGTGAGGGTTCCCGCCTCTACCACCCCTCCCAGCAGTGCATTCCAGATTCTAACCACCCTCTGGGTTAAAAACATTTTCCTCAACTCCCCTCTAAACCTCATGCCCCTTACCTTAAATCTATGCCCCCCTGGTTACTGACCCCTCCGCTAAGGGAAAAAGTTTCTTCCTATCTATCCTATCAATGCCCCTCATAATTGTGCATACCTCAATCAGGTCTCCCCTCAGCCTTCTCCGCTCTAAGGAAAACAACCCTAGCCTATCCAGTCTCTCTTCATAACTGAAATGTTCCAGCCCAGGCAACATCCTGGTGAATCTCCTCTGCACTCTCTCCAGTGCAATCACATCTTTCCTATAGTGTGGTGACCAGAACTGTACACAGTACTCCAGCTGTGGCCGAACCAGCGATTTATACAGCTCCATCATAACCTCCCTGCTCTTATATTCTATGCCTCGGCTAATAAAGGCAAGTATCCCATATGCCTTGCTAACCACCTTATCTACCTGTGCTGCTGGCTTCAGTGATCTATGGACAAATACACCAAGGTCCCTCTGACGCTCTGTACTTCCTAGGATCGTACCATCCATTGTATATTCCATTGCCTTGTTAGTCCTCCCAAAATACATCACCTCACACTTCTCAGGATTAAATTCCATTTGCCGATCTATATCATCCTGTAATCTAAGGCTTTCCTCCTCACTATTTACGGCACCACCAATTTTTGTGTCGTTTGCGAACTTACTGATCATACCTCCTATATTAACTTGATAACAATACTGATTTACTGCTGGCAAAGGGCTCCATGTTTCAAGGATGCACCTCGTTAGCTGAAGCATAGTTGTTATGCATTCCTGCATTGTTTAACTTAATGGATGGGGAATGATTTGGGGCACACTGATTTCTGTGCCCCAAATACCCACCATGTGAAGCTTTGTGCAACGAAAGCCAAATTGTAAAGTCCACCACAACATGCATCAACTGGGATCCAGGATGTCTGTATAGACCAACCTGACAACTGAATTTCTAGCAAACAATACAAGACTCAGATATAAATAAAAGCTAAATTAACCAATATTCCAACAAAATATCATAGCACATCTGAAACTTCCACACATTTTACTATGTTCTTCACAACCTTGAACTTTTTTTTTAAAAAAAGCAGAGTTATTTAGCAGGGACTGACTCAATTATTTTTGTCCAGTGTTCAGAGTGAAAAATGGATTCCTAATTTTTAATGCTGTACTGTGAAAAGTGATTCTTCATTTAAAGGCAAATAACCTTTCATGGTACATAGGAAGTAGCTGTTTCCGCCGGCATGAGGGTGGATAATCAGAGGAAACAGGTTTAAAGTAATTGGCAAAGGAACAGAGGTGAGATGAGAAGTATTTTATACAGTGAGTTGTGATGATTTGGAATTCACTGCCTGAAAGGGCGGTGGAAGCAGATTCAATCGCAAATTTCAAAAGGGAACTGGATAAATATTTGAAAATTTGCTGGGTTATAAGGAAAGAACAGGGGAGTGGGACCAATTGGATAGCTCTTTCAGAGAGCTGGCACAGCCACAATGCGCTGAATGGCCTCCTTCTGTTAAGTGCGGTTTTATAATTGTATGAACTTGCTTCTTCCTTTCATCTCTCAGTTCTGCTTTATTTTTATCTGTGCTGCCTCATCCATATTACCTCTCTCTGGCTTATTATGACTTGGTTAGTCCCATACCCAGTGTGGCATCTTCCTCCCCTCACTCTACCAATCATCATTCTGTACCAGATCAACTCTACTTCCTCTACCTCAACCTTTTCAATTCCATCTCTGCAATGCTTCTCAATACTCTATCCATTCCATTCTGACCCTGTGACATCATTTAGGATTGAGCTGGGAAGAAATTTCTTCACTTGGTGTTGTGCATCTCTAGAATTCTCTTCTCAAAAAACTGTGGATACTCAGTCGTTGAATATTTTCATAGAATTATAGAATCTTAGAATGGTTACAGCACAGAAGGAGGCCATTCGGTACGCCATGTCAGTGTCGTCTCTCTGTAAGAGCAACTCACCGAGTCCCACTCTGCCGCCTTTCCCCCTTAGTCCTGCAAATCTTTTCTCTTCAGATAATTATCCAATTCCCTTTTGAAAGCCACAATAGAATCTACCTCTATCACACTCTCAGTGAGTGTATTCCAGATCCTAACCACTCGCTGTGTAAATTTTTTTTCCGCATGTTGCCATTGCTTCTTTTGCTAGTCACCTTAAATTGGTGTCCTCTGGTTTGCAACCCTTCTGCTAACGGGAAGGACTTCTCCCTATCTACTCTGTCCATACCCCTCATGATTTTCAACACCTTTATCAAATCTCCTCTTAATCTTCTCTTCTCCAAGGAAAACAGCCCCAGCATATCCAACCTATCCATGTAAGTGAAGTTCCTCTTCCCTGGAACCATTCTTTGGACACTAAGGGAATCAAGATATGGGGCATAGGGTGGAAAGGTGGATGTAGATGTTCAACCATGTCTTATTGAATGGTGGAGAAGATTAGAGAGGCCGTATGGCCTACTCCTGCTCCTGGTTCTTATGTTCTTAAATAAACTAGCAATCCAAATTAATAAGGTCATTAAAAAAAAGCACACAAAACACTGGGGTTTGTTTCTCGAGGAACAGAATTAAAAAGCAGGGAAGTTATGTTAAACCCTTTTCGAACCTCGGTTAAAACAAACTTAAAGCACAGTTCTAGTCTCCATATTATAAAAAGGATATAGAGGCACTGGAGAAAGTGCGCAAAAAAATTTACAAAGGTGTTGCGAGAACTGAGAGGTTACAACTATCAGGACAGGCTGAAAAGGCTGGGGCTCTTTTGTCTGGAAAAAAGAAAGCTGAGGGGTGACCTATTAGAAGCCCTTAAAATTATGAAGGTTTTTGATAGGATAGATGTGGAGAGGATGAGGGGGGGTGGGGGGAGACCAAAACCAGGAGCCATAGATATAATATAGTCACTAATAAATCCATTAAAAATTCAGTTGAAACTTCTTTACTCAGAGTGGTTAGAATATGGAAATCAAAACCACATGGAGTAGTTGAGGCAAATATCATAGTGTCTTTAAGGAAAAGTTAGATAATCACAGGAGAGAGAAAGGAATAGAAGGATATGCTGTAGGATGAGAAGAAATAGGTTTCTAGGAGGCTTGTGTGAAGCACGAACAGCAGCATGGAGGAGTTGGACCGAATGGCCTGTTTCTGTGCTGTAAATTCTAAGTAATTCTATATACCTCGAGCTCCATGATTCCTTATTCATTGCTGCTTCACCCTTATGGCATTAATTCCTCTCCACTCTTGTGAATGCAAAAAGCACAGCTTGTACATCTTAAGAGATGCCCCAAGTGCAAAACACACCAACTATTTTGATGTGTAGATCGACGCTCCCTCTAATTTCCCTGCACAGTGCACGGCCCATTTTTTTGTACTGCGCAGAACCTTTAAGATTGCCGCTCAGACGCACATGTGCACATCTTAAAGGCACCGCTTCTTGTATGTGGTCTGTTTGTTTACTGCACAGTAACTTTCTAGAGGGAACATTGGTGCAGATACAAAGTGCCAATTTATTAGCCTATATCAAATGCAACACCCAGTTTAATGCAAGAGACAAGAAATATTATGGATTGATCATTCAGAAATTGCTATTTCATTGTGTTAAGGACGACTGCTATATTAATCAGCTGTAAATGCATTTTTACAGCTGCAAAATAGTATTCAATATTACAGCACTTAGATTCCAATATTACAATGATAAATCAATACAAATTAAATAAGATGATAATTGGCACCTCACTAGTTTAAGGCTACCACAATGGATCATTTGACCACTGGTAATCTTAGTGACCACTGAAAGAAGCTGTGGCTTCTTCTGTCAGGACAAATTAATGTTCTAGTACCAATTATGCTCACTGCTAATATTTAAAGATTTGGATATAGGCCTAGAGGGACTACAGACCAAATTTGCAGACAATATTAAAATAGGAGGCATTGTTAGCAATTCTGAGGACGAAAGAAGAAGCAAGAGGAAATTGATAAGACGGACAGAAGAAGTGGCAGATGGAATTTAAAGTCAGTAAGCACAATTTGGTAAAGATATCATTATACTTGGACTGTGAATGAGTTGGATGGTGTTGAAGAGCAGAGGGATTTTGGATTCAGCTTCACAAGATCTTAAAAGCAACTCAAGAACAGAAGAGATTAAGAGGTATGATAAAGGTGTTTAAAACTATCAATTATCTGACATGATTGAATTTTTTGAGGAGGTAACAAGGAGGGTTGATGAGGTTAGTGCATTTGATGTAGACTATGTGGATTTTAGCAAGGCTTTTGATAATGTCCCACATGGTAGACTGATCATGAAAGTAAAAACCCAAGGGATCCAAGGTAATGTGGAAAATTTAATCCAAAATTGGCTCAGAGGCAGGAAGCAAAGAGTAATGGATGCTGGGTGTTTTTGTTACTGGAAGGCTGTTTCCAATGGGGTTCTACAGGGCTCAGTACTAGATCTCTTGCTATGTGTGGTATATATCAATGACTTAAACTTGAAGCACAATTAAGGAGTTTGCAGATGATACAAAAAATGGCTGTGTGGTTGATAATGAAGAAGAAAGCTGTAGACTGCAAGAAGATATCAATGGACTAGTCAGGTGGGCAGAACAGTGGTAAATGGAGTTCAATCCGGTGAAGTGTGAGGTAATACATTTGGGGCAGACTAACAAGGCAAGGGAATACCCAATAAATGGTAGGATACAGAGAAGTACAGAGAAACACTTGGAGTGCATGTCCATGGATCCCTAGACAAGTAGATAAGGTGGTCAAGAAAGCATACAGGATACTTTCCTTTATGAACTGAGGCACAGAATATAAGAACAGGGAGGTTATGCTGGAACTGTATAAAATACTGATTAGGCCATAGCTAGAGTACTGTGTGCAGTTCTGGTCACCGCACTATAGGAAAGATATGATTGCACTGGAGAGCGTACAGAGGAGATTTACGAGGATGTTGTAGGGAATCGAGAATTTAGTTCTGAGGAAAGACTGGATAGGCTAGGATTGTTTTCTTTGGAACAGAGGAGGCTGAGGGGAGATTTATTTGAAGTGTATAAAATTATGAGAGGTCTAGATAGAGTGGATAGGAAGGCCCTGTTTCCCTTGTTTGAGGGTTCCATTACTGGGGCCATAGATTTAAGGTAAGAAGGAGGAGATATAGAGGGGATTTGAGGGGAAACATTTCCACCCAGAAGGTGGTGGAGATCTGGAACTCACTGCCTGAAAGGCTGGTGGAGGCAGAAACCCTCAAAACATTTAAAAAGTCTATGGATATGCACTTGAAGTGCTGTAACCTACAAGGCTACGGACCAAGAGCTGGAAAGTGCGACTAGGATGGATAGCTACTTGGTGGCCAACGTGGACAGGATCAGCTGAACGGCCTCCTTCCGTGCTGTAAATTTCTATGATTCTATGAAGGGATGCGACAGTATTTCCAGTGATTGAGGGTTCCAGAACAAGGAGACATAGA
Organism: Heterodontus francisci; assembly: GCF_036365525.1. Lineage (NCBI taxonomy): Eukaryota > Metazoa > Chordata > Chondrichthyes > Heterodontiformes > Heterodontidae > Heterodontus > Heterodontus francisci. The sequence continues at coordinate 5,122,607 of NC_090385.1, forward strand.
TATAATAAAAAGTAAGAGATTTAGGACAGAGAAGGAGAAATATTTTTACAGAGAGGATTGTGAGGCTGTCGAACCCACTACGGGAGTTAGAGATTGAAGCAGCGAGCATGTCAATAGGTTGCTTAAGGGAAAGGGGATATAGAGATGGGAACACAACAAGCACATGGGATTAGGAAAGCTGCTGATCTGTAGGATAAGCACCAACACAGACATGTTTGCATATCGTAATTTCTATATAATTGTGCATAATATGGATAGTCTCCAATTGTGTTGTCTTTCAAATAAGACATGAAACTGAGGTCTTTTCTACTTGTTCAGGTGGATGTGAAAGATCCCACAATATTATTTGTATAAAAGGAGGGAAGATGCAGTTCTGGCCAACCTTTATTCCTCAACCAACATTACCTTTTTGGGAAGGGTCCGATTGAGACTATATTAATGGGGCCTGCATATTAAAATCTTCTGAGACTCACGCTAGAGAGTCTGGACGAGCCTTCCAGCTGCCCTCTAGCTCACTTTCGCCCCAGGCTAAAATAGCAGATTCCAATTCAGTCCCCTTGTTGTGAATTCTCTCTCAACAGGGAAGAGTTGCTCCTTAGTTCCCCTATCACATCCCTTCGGATCAGGTCACTTCTTAACCTCCTGATCTCCAGGAAATGTAATGCGAGTTTAGTAAATCTCTTACCATGGCTCAGTTCCTTCTTCCCAAGAATCATCCTGGTGAATTATTGCTGGAATTTCTCCTTCCAAAGGTGAGATGGACAAAATATCTGACTACTTCAGACTTTCTATTTTCACAAGCAAATAACAAGGTTTATAAAATCATAGAGTGAATGGGGGAAAAACTAATTTTTGCAGTTGTGCTGTTAGTAACGTGAGTTCACCAATTTTAAATTATCAATACAAGAGTGAGGAAAGGTTAGGAGAACTTCTTTTACACGGAGGGTTGTTGGAACATGGAATGCTTTGCTACAGGCAGTGTTTGATGTAAAGGGAAAATTGGATGAATATTTGAAACAGAGAAAGGCCTATGGGGAGTGAGTGACGCAATGGGGATAGTTCTGAATTGCTCTAGCAAAGAGTCAATGTGTACTCTATGGGCTGAATGGTCGCGTTCTGCTCTGTAAAAGTATATGCTGCTTCTAAAACAGCAACGCTACTTTGCAAACCATTGACAACTAAAGATGTTCTCCATCTTGGGTAATTGCAATTGAATATTCATGAGTATGCTTGTGGAGGTTTCTTTGATCTCTTCTGTGCTACCCGTTCAGTGAAAATGAATTCCTTAAGGTAATAGGCAAGTCACAGCGAAGAGAAATTACAGTGAAATGTTTGTTTTCTGCACAGTCTGTAAATGGTGTGATCACCTCAGTTATTTATTTTTAAATATTTATGAATTCATATAAACACTGCTTATGAAAACAAGAGACCAGATTATGCCACTGAGAACCATTAAATGCTCAGTTTTTCCCTTCTGTCTCGACAATTCTCACAGAATGCCTTCTGTCTTTGCAAAGTACAATGCTGCTTTTACCTGAAACCAGTATGTAACAAGCCCAACAAGAGAAGGGGCAGTTTTGAATTTAGGTTCAGGAAATGAACCTGGCCAGGTGGAAGAGTTATCAGTGAGAGAGCATTTTGGTAATTGTGATCAGAATTCAGTTAGATTTAGAGTAGTTATGGAAAAGGACAAAGATAGACAAGGAGGAAAAGTTCTAAATTGGGGAAGGGGCAATTTTACTAAGCTGAGATGTGATTTGGCAAAAATGGACTGGAAACAACTATTTGAAGGTAAATTAGTATCAGAGCAGTGGGGAGGAATTCAAGGAGGAGATAGAGAGGGGTTAGAAAAAGTATTTTCCCACAAAGACAAAGGGTGGGACTCCCAAACTAGAGCTCCCTGGATATCAAAGAACATACAGAGTAGGATAAGGCAAAAGAATGGAAGCTTATGTTAGATATCGAGAATTCAATACTGCAGAAAGCCTAGAGGAGTACAGCAAGTGCAAGTGTAAATTAAAAAGGAAATTAGGGAAAGCAAAGAGAGAGCATGAAAAACTATTGGTAAGTAAGTTCAAGGAAAACCCAAAGATTTTTTTTAAATATGTAAGGAGCAAGAGGATAATTAAGGAAAGAGTGATTGGAGATAAATAAAAAGGTATCTAGTATGTGCAGGCAGATGCTGTGGGTGTAGTTCTTAATGAATTCTATCTCCACAAAAGAGGGGGAATGATGCATACATTGGAGCTCAGAAGGAGGAGTGTCAAATATTGGATGTATAAACATAGTGAGAGGGGAAATATTAAGGGGTTTAGCATTTTGAAACATAAGAACATAAGAAATAGGAGCAGATCATAAAGCCCCTCAAGCCTGCTCCACCATTCAATACGATCATGGCTGATGTTTTGCCTCAACTTCACTTTCCCGTTCACTCGCCATATCCCTTGATTCCCTGAGAGACCAAACAATCTGTCTATCCCAGCTTTAAATGTATTCAACAATAGAGCATCCACAACCCTCTGCGGTAGAGAATTCCAAAGATTCACAATCCTCTGAGTGAGGACATTTCTCTTCATCTCAGTCCTAATTGATCAATCCCTTATCCTGAGACTGTGCCTCCATGTTCTAGATTCCCCAGCCAGGGGAAACAATCTCTCAGTGTCTACCCTGTCAAACCCCTTCAGAATTTTGTATGTTTCAATGAGATCACCTCTCATTCTTCTAAACTCCAGAGAATATTTACTCAGCCTCTCATCATCGGACAACCCTCTCATCCTAAGAACCAATTTAGTGAACCTTCACCATACTGTCTCCAATACAAGCATATCTTTCCTTAGATATGGAGACCAAAACTGCACACAGCAGCAAGTAGATAAATTGGCAGGTCTAGATGCAACGTATACAAGGCTGCTGAGAAGCAAGGAAACAGGAAGGAAATAATGGAGGCTCCGGCCATCATTTTCCAATCCTCTCTTGCTACAGGCCTGGTGCCAGAGGACTGGAGGGCTGCTAATGTTCTGCCAATGTTTAAAAGGGGAGAATGGGGTAGAGTGAATCACTACAGGCCAGTCAGAATAACTTCGATGGGAGCAAATTATTGGAAGAAATGCTGAGGGGCAGTATCAAACATCATTTAGAAAGGTACAGATTAATCAAGCACAGGCAGCATGGATTTGTTAAGGGAGGCCGTATCTGACTAACTTAATTGAATTTAAGGAGGTAACAAGGAGGGTGGATGAGGGCAGTGGATTTGATGGAGTCTACATGGAGTTTAGCAAGGTTTTTGACAACGTCCCACATGGCAGACTGGTCCGAAAAGTAATGGGATTCAAGGTCAAGTGGCAAGTTGGACCCAAAATTGGCTCAGTGGCAGCAAGCAAAGGGTTATGGTGATGGGTGTTTGCAACAGGAAGGTTGTTTCCAGTGGGATTCTGCAGGGCTCAGTACTAGATCCCTTTCATGGTATATAGCAATGATTTAGACATAAGAAGTTTGCAGATGATAAAAAAAATTGGCCGTATGGTTGATAGTGAGGAAAAAAGCTGTAGACTGAAGGAAGATAACAATGAACTGGTCAGGTGGGCAGAAAAGTGGCAAATGGAATTCAATCCTGAGAAATGTGAGGTATGCATTTGGGGAGGACAAACAAGGCAAGGGAATGCACAATAAAGTATAGGATGCTGAGAAGGGTTGAGGAACAAAGGGGCCTTGAAGTGCATGTTCACAGATCCCTGAAGGTAACAGGATAGGTAGATAAGGTGGTTAAGAAGACATATGGGAAACTTTCCTTTATTAGCCAAGGTATAGAATATAACAGCAGGGAGGTTATGCGAGAACTGTATAAAACACTAGTAAGGCCACAGCTAGAATACTGCATGCAGTTCTGGTCACTACATTGCAGGAAGGATATGATTGCACTAGAGAGGGTACAGAGGAGATTTACGAGGATGTTGTCACGAATGGAGAATTGTAACTATGAGGAAAAATTGGATTGGCTGGAGCTGTTAGCTTTGGAACAGAGGAGGCTGAGGGGGGATTTAATTGAGGTGTATAAAATTATGAGGGGCTTAGAAACAATGGATAAAAAGGCCCTTTTTTCCTCCACAGAGAGGTCAATAACCAAGGGGCATAGATTTAAAGTAATTGGGAAAGGATTAGAGGAGAGTTGAGGAGAATTCTTTTCTCCCAGATGGTGGTGGGGATCTGGAACTCTCTGTCTTAAAGGGTGATAGAGGCAGAAACCCTCATCACATTTACAAAAACAATTGGCTATGAACTTGAAGTGCTGTAACCTACAGGGCTACAGACCAAGAGTCGGAAAATGAGATTAGACTGGATAGCGCTATGCTGTATGCTGGATGGCCTCATTCTGTGTCATATATTTTCCATGTCTCTGAGAGCGAGTGGTTAGGTTCTACAAATCTACAAAGCTTACAGTCTAATTTAATCAATTCTACACATAAAATTGACTGGGGTCCAGTGAGTGTTGATCAGTAACATGATCCCAGGAGAGTGGTGGTGGGCCCACTGCCCCGTTGGGTGCTGCCCATGTCACCAGTGACATGAACTGACCTCAGCCAGGAATGCAAGTTTCAGGAACAGCAGCTGGTAAAGGGCCGCTGTGCTCTATTAAAGCAGTTCTGAAAATGAAGAGGAATAGAAAGGGCAGTAACAACTACCCATACAACAGGACAAAAGGGAAGCATCGCTCTGATCTCGTCTGTACAATACACTGTTAGGGTCAATGACAATGCGGGACCTCTCATACTGTACAGCACTGATTATTCTTTTGCTATCAGGTAAATTAAAATATTTGGGGAGAAATCCAGTCTTGAGAATTGCTGAAAATAGAGACATGTTGTCAAAACTTTTCCTCTTGCACGCATCAGGACAATACACAAGAATGACCAAAGTAAGGGAAAACAACTTACACTGCATGAGAAGAGAGTGCTGATTGGTTGGCAAGTGAACTCTGATTGGTACAGGCATTGCCATGGAGAATGCAACAGTTTAGGTGACTGACAGTTAACTGCCAAGCTTTGTTTGAAATTTAAATCAGGCAGCTTGATTCTGATCAGTCAAGGCATTGACCTGAGGACTGAACCAGCGAATGGCTGTCACTTATTTTGTTCAGCTGAAACAGGCGCAATGTGTGTACATGTTCTTTCGGTCTGCAAAGAACAGGGCCCTGTGTATTAATATACCCGTGCTTGCAAAGTACAAAACATAGTGTCCAACATTAGATGTGATTCCATGATTGGACAACATTTTCTAAATAATCCGCAGTGTGCTAAGAATTACGCTGACAACCAATTTAAGATTGTCAGTAGGGCTCACAGTGTTGCGTATTTGCACGTACTGGAAGCTACATACACTGTATATACACTGCAGTACCTGCCTGATACATTCAGAGGTTATAGTGTAGTCCTGAGAGAAATGGGGACCATATTTGATTTAGGTAGAATACTGAGCACAGGTGGAATAACTTATTTAAACTGGGTACAGTTAGTGTAGTAGTTATGTTACTGGATTAGTGACCCAGACCTCAGCATCCCTCCCTCAGCCAACATCATTCATACAATTACCGTTGGTAAATGTTATTATATGCAAATTAGCTAGGGGATTTGCTTCCATTACAACGAATTGGGATGTTTCTTAGATGTGGTAGATCGAAAGAACGTGCTTGTGCTACATACCAGCTTCCGTATCCTTCGGATGCCCCAACATACTTCACAGCCAATGTACTACCTTTTGAAGTGTTGTTATAAAGGAAATCACAGAGCCAACTTGTGTGCAGAAGGCAATGAGATGAATGACCAATTAATCTGTTTTGGTGATATTGGTTGAGGGGTCAAATGCTGGCCAGGACACTAGGGGAACCCCTTTCACCTTCTTTGAATAATGCATTGGCTCCTTTCTGGCCTTCTGAGAGGACAGACAGGGCCTCAGATAAACGTCTCAACAAAAAGATGGAACCTCTGACAGTGCAGCACCCTCACTACTGCAGTGGGATTATCAGCCTAGATTATGGGTTAATGTCTTGGAGTGCATCTTGAGCACAGAACTCAGAGTCTGACAGATGAATGTGCAACCGCATAGAAAAACAGGAACACAGGACTTTCTAGACAATCAAAGATCAAACTCCATCTAGTTCACCTTCTACTCTCCTAGTAGTCACATGATCCAATGATAATGAAGTTGTTGACTAATCACAGTGATCATTCTCCATCAATGAGTCTAGAACAGGGCCAGCCATGATGTGAGGAAAACCCCCAGTGCTGGAGAGGTTTGGAACCGATGAATCCGATGTCACCTGTCCCTCCCAAGCTCTACTCCCGACACGTCGGCCGGAATTTTATGCCACCCCAGCAAGCCGGATGGGGGCAGCGGTGGGGGGGGGTTTTGGCATAAAATGGAGTGGGAGGCTCCGGGAGGCCTTCCCGTCCTACTTCCGCCTCCACCCCACTTTACGTAGGACTGGGGTTGGGGAAGAAAACGGGCCACCTGCCCCAGGCCAAGCAAGGCCCTTAAGATGCCAATTAACGGCAACATAAGGACCTTTGTCCGCCTCCACGGGGATTTTATCCGTGGCAAGCGGGCGTCCTGGAGCTGGGAAAGGCCGCCCGGTGAAAGCTGGCGGTCTGTCCACGCCCCAGGGGTGGGCCCTGAAAAACAGTGACATGGTACCCGATTGAGGGCCGACCCCACTTCCCCAACCACCCCCAGGATTCAAGATGGACACCCTTCCCCCCAAACCACCCTTGCCTCGCCGGGGCACGACCGATTACCCCCGGCGAGGCAACCCAAACTTACCTGCATTCCTGGCTCCATGTCAGCGGCTGGGCTGCAGTCCCAGCAGTGGTGACCACTCCCGGTAGCACAGCTGGGACTAAGAGCTGCTGGCCCGATGATTGGCTGGCAGCTCAATGAGGCGGGCCTTCCTCCTGCAAGCATGTGGAAGTCCCGCCTCGGAACAATTAAAGCCTGAGGACCCGTAAAATACAGGGCGAATCCCCAGGCTAGATGGAAGCCGGTTCGCCACCAACTATTACGTCGTTGGCCAGCTCCCATCTGCCTGACGTAAAATCCAGCCCGTCATGCCTCAGATTGGTTGAAATGCAATTCTTTCTTTCCTTGAGTTTGAGATATTTATGGTAGAAAATATGAGAACGTAGGGAATGTAGGAACATTAGGAGCAATGTGAGGCCATTCAGCCCTTCAAATCTGCTGTTCAATCAGATCACGGCTGGTCTGAACCTCAATTCCATTTGCCCTCCTTGGATTCATATTCTTTAATATTTTCACCTAACAAAAATCCATCGATCTCAGTCTTGAAAGCTCTAATTATCCCCTAGCATCCATTACTTTTTGCTGGCGAGAATTCCAGATACGCACCCCATTCACCACCTTCAACATTCACTCGCTTCACCACCAACGCACAGTGGCAGCAGTGTGTACCCTATACAGGATGCGCTGCAGCAATGCACCAAGGCAACTTAGACAGCACCTTCCAAACCCACGAACTCTACCACCTAGAAGGACAAGGGCAGAAGATGCATGGGAACACCACCACATGTAAGTTCCCCTCCAAGCCACACACCATCCTGACTTGGAACTATATCGCCGTTCCTTCACTGTCGCTGGGTCAAAATCCAGGAACTCCCTTCCTAACAACATTGTGGGTGTACCTACCTCACATGGACTGCAGTGGTTCAAGAAGGCGGCTACCACCACCTTCTCAAGGAGAATTAGGGACGGGCAATAAATGCTGGCCTAGCCAGCAATGTCCACATCCCATGAACAAATTTTTAAAAAAATACTGTGAAGAAGTGTTTCCTGACTTCCCTCCTGATTGGCTTAGCTCTGATTTTATGATTTTTCCCCCTTGTTCTTGAATCCCCCACAAAGGAAATAGTTTTTCCATATTTAACCTATCAAGTCCTTTCATCATTTTAATTCATGAGAATATGGGAAAGAGGAGTAAACAGCTGCTGGTCTGAGCATCTTAGTTTGGGATAGAAATGCAATACTGTACTAATGTGCCTCCTGGCTTGCCATAGACATGTGACCGCTACCATGAAGCACTTACTGCAGGCATTCATTCAGCAGGCAGTTCGATAAAGACACAATACATGCAAGACTGTTGTCCTGTGAGCTCATAACATGGTGTTAAAGTGCAGTTGAGATTGAGTTTTGAAGAGCTGTATAGAAGCACAGCTACTAAAAGAGGAACACAGGAACGTACAGAGCTGCAGAAAGCTGCTAATAGCCACAGGAAGCCTCAGAAAAGAAGTGCTGAAACTACTGGGTAAGACACAATGACTGCAAGTCTTCCTTGCGAGGCACCAGTCAAAATGAAAGGTGATATGAAGCAGAACTGGCAGTTTTTCCACTTGCAGTGGCAAAATTACAAAATTGCAACAGATTTAATTAACAAACCAGAGCAGCTACGTGCAGCTATACTTTTATCACTGGGGAGAGATTGTTACAAAATCTATTCCCCCTTAAATCTCTCTGAAGAACAAAAAAAATGGACAACAGAAATTTTGAAAGCCTTGAAGGCACGCTTTGAACCCCAAGGGAATGTAACATATGAATGGTATGTGTTCCATATTAGGGCCCAAGGTGAAAAAGAGTCCATTGATCAATATGTGACTGCATTAATACAGCTCACAGAATCCTGTGAATTTGTGCAACTAAAAGATGATCTAATTAAAGACAGGATTGTATTAGGCATAAGAGATCCCGCAGTGAGAGCACGTCTAGTGAGAGAGGAGAAACTTACTCTCAGGAAAACGATCAACATGTGCAGAAGTGCTGAATTGTAAATCAACAGCTGGAGCATATTCATTGCAGAACAGACCAGGCCTTGCATTATGCTGATGGACATTGCAGGCCGAAAGGGCAGAAAAATCACGGACAAAGGGCCGACTGCAAATGCTGCAGAGGTCATCACACAAAGGAAATGAAGGTGTGTCCAGCGTGGGGAAAGCAGTGTTCTCACTGTAAGAAGCCAAATCAAACTGCACACAAGTGCTTGACTAGAAGGAAGCACAACAAGCAGGTACAGATGAACACTGCAGAGATATCAACCGAAGATTCTGATGAATCACTATACACCATGCAACAGGCTGGTTCAGTCAGGTTGATTGGTGATAAATGGTTTGTGACTGTTGGAATGATGACTGCAGAAGGAGAATATCAAGTCAACATAAAGTGCCAGATAGACACTGGTGTGTCCTGCAACATCATGACCTTCATAGACTTGTACAAAGTGCTCAACATGATGATCCAAAAATGAAGCCCTCAAAAGTAAGGCTGAGGCTATATGATGGCACCATACTAGTGTTGAGAGGACAAATTACTCTGCGAGCCCAATGCAATGACAAGAATGAAGATCTGGAGTTCCAGTTCATAGACAGCAAGCAAAAGCCACTCATCTCAGCCAGAGCAAGTCTAAAGCTTGGACTGGTAATCCCCAACGTGCAAAAAGAGATTTGTAACGTGTCGCAGCACACTAAACCATTGACCGTGGAACAGATCCTAAAGGAGTACAACGATGTGTTTACAGGTTTAGGATGCCTTCCTGGAGAATATCATCTCAAATTAGATGAGAGGGCAAGACCAATTCAGCATCTGCTGAGGAAAGCTCCAACTGCCCTCAAGGCCAGTCTGAAAGACAAGATAGAAAAGCTGGAAAAGAAGGGAGTAATCAAGAATGTGACAACTCCTACAGAATGGATTAACAGCATGGTAGCAATGAAAAGACCTGGAAAGCTGCGAATATTGTTACGACCGCAGCTGGAACAACACACTGTCAATTCAGTACTGTCACTCCACAGGTCGCAACATATTATTAAGCTCTCACACCCTCTCTGAAAAGAACCAAATGAAACACTCTAGTTACCCCAGAATGAAACAGACCAAATCAGGTATCTTTAGACAACAACAAATTAACTATTTCTTAAAAAACTAAATCTTAAACACTATTAAGATAAACCTCAGTCTAAAGACTTTATAACTTCTTATTTTAACCTAACTCCTGCATTCACACACATACACCCAAAAAAAGCTAACAGTTAACCCGTTTTTAAAAGTGAAAGTTTTAAAATTAGCTCTCTTAAGAATAAATAAAATAAGAAAGGCTTTGCGTGTTACATTCATGGTGAATGAGGTCTTCTAATAGAATCATAGAAACATAGAAAATAGGAGCCGGAGTAGGCCATTCGGCCCTTCGAGCCTGCACCGCCATTCAATACGATCATGGCTGATCGTCCTGTTCTCGCTTTCTCCCCGTATCCCTTGATTCCTTTAGCTCTAAGAACTATATCTAACTCTTTCTTGAATATATTTAATGATTTGGTCTCAACTGCTTTCCGTGGTAGAGAATTCCACAGGTTCATCACTCTCTGGGTAAAGAAATCCCTCCTCATCTCAGTCCTAAATGGCTTACCCCTTATCCTTAGATTGTGACCCCTGGTCCTGGACTCCCCCGCCATCGGGAACATCCTTCCTGCATCTAGTCTGTCCAGTCCTGTTAGAATTTTGTGGGTTTCTATGAGAGCCCCTCTCATTCTTCTAAACTCTAGCGAATACAAGCCTAATCGACCCAATCTCTCTTCATATGTCAGTCCTGCTATCCCAGGAATCAGTCTGGTGAACCTTCGCTTCACTCCCTCCTTAGCAAGAACATCCTTCCTCAGATAAGGAGACCAAAACTGCACACAGTACTCCAGATGTGGTCTCACAGGCCTTGTATAATTGCAGCAAGACATCCTTGCTCTTGTACTTGAATCCTCTCGCTATGAAGGCCAACATACCATTTGCCTTCTTAACAGCCTGCTGCACCTGCATGCTTACCTTCAGCGACTGGTGCACAAGGACACCCAGGTCTCGCTGCCCCTCCCCCTTTCCCAATCTATCACCATTCAGATAATAATCTGCCTTTCTGTTTTTGCCACCAAAGTGGATAACCTCACATTTATCCACATTATACTGCATCTGCCATGTATTTGCCCACTCACTCACTGCCCCATGCCAACCATCGAAAGAATTTTGCCACAACTTGCGAAGGCAAAATTCTTCACTACCCTAGATGCGAAAGATGGTTACTGACAAGTGAAGCTGGCTGAAAGTAGCAGCTTTCTTGTGATGGAATATAGGTATAATAGGCTTAATTAGGTAGAATTTAGATACAGTTAATATATTATACCTTTTAGGATTAAAGATTGAATAAATAGTCCGTTTTCAAGACTCACTGACATTCCCCTTTAAGAAAGTAGAGTTAAAAAATTTCAAGGTCCCCTGTTACAATAGAATATGGACCAGAAACAAGTTGGGAAATCCATTTAAGTGTCGCTGTTGCCAGGGACTTGGAGGATAAACACACACATTGAAATATCCTCTGTGACATTAGTAAAAGGTTGCCATACATTTAATTAATTGATGGTGTTGGTAAACGTAGATTGACCCACAAAGAGGGGTCAACCTACCATAAAACACAATTATAAATATTTTGACCAGACAAATTCTCACAACTTCAAGAGCAGGGGAATTCCAGTAATACATTAAGTGGAGATATTAGTTAATGATACTACCAAATATGGATCTTGAAAGCAAGAAAAACACGCACAGAAAGGTAACACCTATATGCTAAAAGGTCATATGACACCTTAGAAACAGTATAAGCATGAGGCTGTTTGAAGTAAAAAATTAGAAGTGTTGCATTCCTCAAACAATACTTCTCACCCCATGGTTTACTCAGGGAATTTAAGGTAAAAGTTTACTTTAGATTTTGATGAATAGTCTAAGATATTTTGCTGTAATATTAGCAAGGTTAAACATTTGGATTCTATGTTAGAAATAAGATTATGTGTTACATCTCTTAGTAATATTTGATATTGTGATATATGTATCCACTTAAAAGGGTATTGCATGTTAAATTCTTTAATAAATATGTAAAAGTTAATAAATCGTCTCATGTAACATCCTGTATACAACTACAAGAATACCTCACTGTGTCGCTTTAGGTGGAGAGTTACACAGTGGTGCAGTGGTTAGCACCGCAGTCTCACAGTTCCAACGACCCAGGTTCAATTCTGGATACTGCCTGTACGGAGTTTGCAAGTTCTCCCTGTGACTGTGCGGGTTTCCTCAGGGTGCTCTGGTTTCCTCCCACAGCTAAAGACTTGCAGGTTGATAGGTAAATTGGCCATTATAAATTGCCCGAGTATAGGTAGGGGAGTTGAGGGAAGGTGGGGATGGGGTAGGACTATGGGATTAGTATAAGTGGCTGGTTGATGGTCAGCACAGACTTGGTTGGCCGAAGGGCCTGTTTCAGTGCTGTATCTCTAAATAAATTGAAGAGAGTTTCCCAGACCCTTATAATACCTGGGATATTTATGACTTAGCTATAATTATTTAAAGTAGGCTATCCGAACAATGGTAATATTCTCTGTTAGTTTCTTTCTTTGAGGGAAAGCTATTTCAATTCTTTGGACCCAAATAAGTGTTTATAAGAATTTGTCTGGTTTGAACTTAATTAAAGGAGATGTATAGGGATGTACTCCTGATTTGGTTTAGTCCCAAAAGGGGTTAAAGTCATAAATCACTTCATTCTAACTACATTCTGGATGCTGTTCAGGAGATACAGATGGTTGCACATGCTGTTTGGCATTTCCATGGCTCCAGAGGAGTATCAATGCAGACAGCATGAGATAGTTCATGATCTTCCCGGAGTGGAAGCTATAGTGGATGATCTGCTAGTTTATGGATGCAGAGACACAATGGAAGAAGCCATTGCTGACCATGATCAAAATCTAGTGCGACTGCTAGACAGAGCTTGCCAGATGAACCTAAAGCTGAACAAGAAAAAAATTGCAATTAAAGCTGCCCAAAGTCAAGTGTGTAGGTCATGTACTGACAGCAAAAGGTCTCCGTCTGGATCCCGAAAAGGTGAGGGCGGTAGCAGCGATGCGGCGACCGACAGATGTAAAAGCAGTGCAACGATTTGTTGGATTCATCAACTATTTAGCAAAATGCTTGCCCAATTTGTCATTGGAGTGTGAACCATTACGCCAACTCACCACCAAGAATGTACAGTGGTATTGGGGCACAGAACAAGAAGCAGCACTCAATAAAATCAAGCACTCGTGACGGCAACACCAGTGCTGAAACACTATGACATAAATGATGAAATCACCCTGCTGTGTGATGCCAGCGAGACAGGACTTGGAGAAACCCTAATGCAGCAATGGGGAGGCAGTGGCATAGTGGTAATGTCATTGGACTAGTAATCCAGAGGTCCAGGCTAGTGCGCTGAGGGCATGGGTTCGAATTCCACCATGGCAGATGGTGAAATTTTAATTCAATTAATAAATCTGGAATTAAAAAGCAGGTCTAATAGTGACCATGATTGTTGTAAAAACCCACCTGGTTCACTAATGACCTTTAGGGAAGGAAATCTGCTGTCCTTACCTGGTCTGGCCTACATATGACTCCAGATCCACAGCAATGTGGTTGACTCTGAACTGCCGTCTGAAATGACCTAGCAAGCAACTCAGTTCAAGGGCAGTTAGGGATGGGCAATAAATGCTGGCCTAGCCAGCGATGCCCACATCCCACGAATGAATAAAACAAAAGAACAACCGATTGCATTTGCCGGAGTCATGTGACCTCTATCATGAGGCACTCACTGCAGGCAGCCATTCAGCAGGCAGTTCAATAAAGCCACAGTACAAGGAAGACTGTTGTCCTGTGAGCTCGTAACAATCTTTATCCACTGTGTAATAATTCCAGCACATTTTTATGTGAATACAAACATTCAGAGATAATAAACACCCCCATGATTCCAGCCTGATGCTTTCAGGCACTGGAAAAGTATAAGGTGATGTGAAACCAGGATTGGAAATGTGTACTAGAGAAATGAAACCACCTGGGAACAGACCTGCATTGTACAGATAACTGCTTGAGTGGAGGGACATTGCCTGTGGTCTCATGAATTGAATTGCCTGTGCAATCCGGAGAAGCGAGATATTTGATGTGATCAAAGTGAAGTCAGTGAAATATTTTTTAAGCTGAAAGTGTGCAAAATATCGCTAAGACTATAGACCTTTCTCAGTGTAAACTGATAAAACAGTTGTTCAATAACAAGATGGTAATTGGAAAATGTAACTGTGGCATTATAAATATTCAAAAATCTGAACAGAGGAACAATTTTACCTCATCAAATTCTGGACTGGATTGGAAAAATGTTCACAGTGCAGAATAAATCACTGTTAATAACTATAACACAAGAACATAACAGGAGCTGGAATCGGCCATTCAGCCCTTTGAACCTGCTCTACCATTCAACAAGAACATGGCTGATCTTCTCCCTCAACTCCACCTTCCCCCATATCCCTTAATTCTGTAGTAGCCATAAATATAAGAGCATAATAAATTCAGTAAAATGTTATATTTTAACAGTCCTCAATTAGCACAGAGCTCATGAAGTTGACACAATCACTGTAGCAAGAGATCAAAGAATCATACGACTGCAAATTAACCTCAATTTGAACAGAATTTTTTTTTTTACAACTACAGGCATCTTCCAAGTTAACATTCACATTGCATTCACAGTGAAAATGTTTTCAATTCCTGTTCTTCTTGACTGAGCAAATGTTGGTTCCAGGACCCAGCCTAGAAGTGAGCTGGTTTTTACTGATGAAGATCTGAATACTCGTTCACTTGAAGTGTACTATACTACAGTCACAGGAGACAGAAAGACTGGATGTCAATTACCCCTTTGACGTGGCAGGTTCAAGGAACCCCCTGAGCCAGGATATGCCACACTGGAAAGATGAATTATAAGACCAATACCAGTAATGGCTCACTCTATCCACTATGTTATGTAAACACCAATTAGTTCCATATATAAAATGCTTTTACATCCACTTTTCATCTCTTGACATGTTTCACAGGAGAATTGAGTTCTTGTTTGCTTTAATTGGCAATGTTTTCTGTTATTTCCATTGGTGCGTAACTCCCATCTGAAGTAACACGGATTAGGATTTCAGAATTTGAGTAACATGAAACTTTGAACTAGATCAATATTGGTACGATGAATCACAAAGTTAGGTTTCTCTCCTCAAACTGCTGGTGATTTGTTGAGTCATACATGGCGGCTTTTTGGCCCATCGTGCTTGTGCCTGTTTTTTGAATGATCCAGCCAATTAATCCCACTCCACCCTGCTCTTTCCCCATGGCCCTTTCTCCTTTTCAACTATTTATCCAATTCCCCTTTGTAAGTTATTATTGAATCTGCTTCCACTGCCTTTCAGGCAGCGCGTTCCAGATCACAACAGCTCACTGCATCAATAATTCTCATCTCCTCTCTGGCTCTTTTGCCCGTGACTGCTGTGTCCCTGATATTTAAAAAATTCAGAAGAAGCACTGAAAGAAATCCCTACATTTCAATGTTATGACTCAAAGTTTTGGGGCAGCTTAACATTGTAATATTAATATTTTACTAAAATACCCATTTAAATAAAACGTTACTTTTGATCTTCCAATCTTCTCCATTCTCCTATTTTGGCTGTTTTAATTTGACTTTCACATCACTTATAAATAATATCCCAGAAATTGCACTGTCTGATACTAGCGCATCAATAAAGTAACACCTTCACATCTCTAACAAAATAACAAAGAGGTGTTTCAGGTAAATGTATTAAGGCAGTGTACTGGCTGTGACACGGGACTAACAGCCAGAGTTCATGGTCCAGAAATTTGGGCAAATGCTGGGAAAAAGTGACCATGAAGCTGTTGGATTGTTGTGAAAACACAACTGGTTCACAAATGTCCTTCAGGGCAAGGGAACTACTGTTCTTCCACAGTCTGGCCTATATGTGACTCCAGTGTTTGACTCAATGCCCAATGAATAATGGGATCTGCTTTACCAGTGTTTTCCACATCTCAAAAATAGAAACAAGTGGCAATTTGATCTGATCATTTGAGGCCAAAATGTTCTGATGTTTGGGATTGCAGAATCCATTCCAGAGTGGGTGTAGAATAATACAAAGGATGATTTCTATTGTTGACGGCCATTTGTATTTGACTTCTCCCTGTAACTGAAGAGAACCTCGGGTATGACTTTATTTTATAGTATGTTATCAGGTGTTTTGGCTGCTCTGCCAGTTATCTCATGGTGCCACTGTAAAGCAGAACCCAACTAAACAAGATGCCTCATCAATGGACTAGCGCTTTAAGTGTTATAGGTGAGAGAGGAGGGGGGAAGTCAACTTTGGCAGCAATGCAAAACAGGCAGGTATTAAAATGGGGAAATGATTTACAAAACAGCGACAAACCAATGGTGTTGATTTAACATATAGATTAATAAATTATATTTTTCATTATAAACTGTGACAGTCAGAAATATCAATAGGAATAAACCCATAAAGCACAAGTGTTTGAATATCACTATGAGCTACTGTGTCCAACAAGCACATTGAACAGCATTCTGTCAGGATGAGTTGACATGTCCAATACTGAAACTACAACGTATCCATACAATGCCCAGTGTTTAGTTTCAGTACTTACTGATGTATAAAGGTATCCTTCATTGTTCATTGCCAAATATAATCCTGTTTTCACACCTTGAATGGCAACAACTCGAAGCCCCACTGGTATGAGATTGAATAAAGCTGTGGAAAGAGAAAATTCTGTTTGAAAAGAAAAAAATTGACTGACACAAACTTAAACACATTGCAACGAAAATATCTGTTAAGCCAATGACTCAAAAATTACCACAAGGCCAAAACTAATAGAAGGAACAATGAAAAAAGTACCACATAAAATGATGCTGCTATCCCACACTGCCAGTGAGGATTGAAGAGATGATATCACTGCAAATCATCAAATCATGGATATACAGTCTACGATCCCAAGAATCATTCCCTGCAAGTTCCGATCCAACTTGGGAATGCCAAATTGTGAAATCACTCTTTAACGTTAAGTTTTAATATGCATTTTATTTTTTTAGTTATGCCTTTACTATGCGATCATACCAGACAGGACAAAGAGCAAACCAGGAAAGATTCTAGACCAAGAATATTATTCTGTGATAAGACTGTATTAGAGCAAAGGCTAGGGTCAATTTCAGGCTGAAAATCTCAGTTCTCTTTGTGTCCATGGGTTGAGCAAAGGGGCCTCATTGTTCTATGAGTGTAAATGGGCACAATGAGGCCGAATTTTGGAGAACAAAGGACCCCTGAAAAAACACGAGGTCTGAAATTGGGTTAAGCCATTTTTCATTCGTCCTGTAAGTATGCGATTGAGGGTTCTAGGTCCCCTCACAGAAACTGGTTCCCAATGAGCATGGAAGGAGTTAGATTCTTCAAAAGTCTCTGCAGTCTAAGCAAAAGGCTCAAACTAAAGGCAAGGGTTTTTTAAAGTTTAAAGATCTTCCTGTAGAGCCAGGTTGAGCATTCTCAACCACCCCAACCATCTCCCCGCCGTGACTCCACAACACTCCTGACGCCTACTACCAGTTGCAATCAGCCCTCCCTCCCGCCATCCTGGCCTCCCCTGACCGTCCTCCCCATCCAGCCTTCCTGCTGACCTTCCCCCACCCACCCCATCCTGCTGACCTTCCCCCACCCACTTTTCCGGATCCTGCTCCTCCGCTCACTCTGTGGACCCCCTGCTGTCCTCCTGCCCTCCCGACAAGAAATTCATTTGTGCAAAAGGATGAGATGCCTGCAGCTCACCCCAGATTATTTCAATGAGGAGCAAAGTCCAATTTCGGGCCGGCCTCAGGTGTCTCAGCCCTGTTGTGTGCTGCAGTGGAAATCTGTATTGTACTCTGTTACATGCTATTCGCTGAACTCCAATAACATTGTGGCAAGAATCAAACAACTTTAACCTCCTACACTTTATAGAAATATACATATACTCTCCATATATTTAAATATATTTGTCCAGCACATTCGCATGGCACCTATTTTAATCTGAGTTGCTCCACTTTTACTTCTGCTAAAAGATGCAGGAAGACTGCCATGTGACTAATATTGTTCTGTGGATGTGTCAGCTGTGGCTCAGTGCATGGCACACTCTCTTTGAGTCAGAAGATTGTGGATTTAAGTCCCACTCAAGAGACTTGAGCACATAATCCAGACTGACACTCAGTGCAATACTGAGGGACAGCCACACTGTTGAAGGTGCATTTTTCTGGGATGAGACATTTAACCAAGGCCCCACCTTGCCTCTCAGATGGATGTAGATGGTCCCATGGAACTATTGGAAGAAAAGAAGGCGAGTTCTGCCTGGGCTCAATATCTATCCCTCAACCAATATCATTAATAACAAATTAACAGGTCATTTAACTCAGTGCTAGTTGTGAGATCTTGCTGTGCACAAATTAGCTGCTGCGTTTCCAACATAACAACAGTGACTGCACTTCATAAAGTATTTCATTGGCACTTTGGAACATCCTGACATTGTGACAGAAATGTTGGGGAACACAGGGCTTAGTGAGAGAGAGGAACTGAAAGAAATCAGTATTAGTAGAGAAATGGTGTTGGGGAAATTAATGGGATTGAAGGCCGATAAATCCCCAGGGCCTGATGGTATGCATCCTAGAGTACTTAAGGAATTGGCCCTAGAAATAGTGGGTGCATTGGTGGTCATCTTCCAAGATTCTATAGACCCTGGAACAGTTCCTACAGATTGGAGGGTAGCTAATGTAACCCCACTATTTAAAAAGGGAGGTAGAGAGAAAGCAGGGAATTATAGACCAGTCAGCCTGACATCGGTAGTGGGGAAAATTCTAGAGTCCATTATCAAAGATTTTATAGCAGAGCACTTGGAGAACAGTGGTAGAATCGGGCAGAGTCAGCATGGATTTACGAAAGGGAAATCATGCTTGACAAATCTACTAGAATTCTTTGAGGATGTAACTAGTAGAATTGATGAGGGGGAGCCAGTGGATGTGGTTTATTTGGACTTTCAGAAGGCTTTCGACAAAGTACCACATAAGAGATTAGCATGTAAAAGTAAAGCACATGGGATTGGGGGTAGTGTATTGCAATGGAGAGAAAATTGGTTGGCGGACAGGAAACAAAGAGGAGGGATAAATAGCTCTTTTTCTGAATGGCAGGCAGTGACTAGTGGGGTACCGCAGGGATCGGTGCTAGGACCCCAGCTATTCACAATATACATTAATGATTTAGATGAGGGAACTAAATGTAATGTCTCCAAATTTGCAGATGATACAAAACTGGGTGGAAGGGTGAGTTGTGATGAGGACGCAGAGAGGCTTCAGAATGATTTGGACAAGTTGAGTGAGTGGGCTAATGCATGGCAGATGCAGTATAATGTGGATAAATGTGAGGTTATCCACTTTGGTAGCAAAAACAGGAAGGCAGATTATTATCTGAACAGCTATAAACTGAGAGAGGGGAATATGCAGCGAGACCTGGGTGTTCTCGTACACCAGTCGCTGAAGGTAAGCATGCAGGTGAAATAGGCGGTACAAAAGGCAAATGGTATGTTGGCCTTCATAGCGAGAGGATTCGAGTACAGGATGTCTTGCTGCAATTATACAGGACCTTGGTGAGGCCACACCTGGAATATTGTGTGCAGTTTTGGTCTCCTTATCTGAGGAAGGATGTTCTTGCTATAGAAGGAGTGCAGCTAAGTTTTACCAGGCTGATTCCTGGGATGGCGGGACTGACGTATGGGGAGAGATTGAGTCGGTTAGGATTATATTTGCTGGAGTTCAGAAAAGTGAGCGGGGATCTCATAGAAACCTATAAAATTCGAACAGGACTTGACAGGGTAGATGCAGGAAGGATGTTCCCGATGGTGGGGGAGTCCAGAACCAGGGGTCATAGTCTAAGGATACAGGGTAAACCTTTCAGGACTGAGATGAGGAGAAATTTCTTCACCCAGAGAGTGATCAGCCTGTGGAATTCACTACCACAGAAAGCAGTTGAGGCCAAAACATTGTATGTTTTCAAAAAGTCTTCAATACGATTGCCGGAATATTGTCAGGGCCCATAGCCTTTGCAGTATCCAGTGCCTTCAGTCGTTTCTTGATATCATGTGGAGAGAATCCGATTGGCTGAAGACTGGCATCTGTGATGGTGAGGACCTCAGGGGGAGGCCGAGATGGATCATCCACTTGGCACTTCTGGCTGAAGATGGCTGCGAATGCTTCAGCCTTTTCTTTTGCACTGATGTGCTGGGCTCCCCCATCATTGAGGATGGGGATGTTTATGGAGCCTCCTCCTCCTGTCCATAGTTTAATTGTCCACTACTATTCACGACTGAATGTGGCAGGTCTGCAGGGCTTAGATTTGCTCCATTGAGCTAATGGTAGCACTTGTGGTCCCAGTACATTTCCCCATTTACATGTGGGGCCACAGAGTCATGTCCGTGCAATTGATGGCTCCCTGCATCATTGGGATCTCACTATGCTGGATAAGCCACATGCCCACTCATCCTGCTTCTCTCTGGTTAGAGAGAAGACAATGAAGCCCCCTCTCCTGGTATACTGAGCCTCAGTTACCTTCCGATCCAGTGATTCATAGTGAATGGTCACCAGCTCCTACCTGGAAGGATCCACTGGTGTAGATTTTGAGGGCTATGGTGATTTTGATGCCTACTGGCAATGTCGTCCCTGCCCTGCTCTGAGGCTGCAGGGCTGGTTGAAGGGGGTGGCACAGTTCAATGACCACCTCCTTGGTGAACTGTACACATCTCCTGGCTGAGCTGGAGGTAGGAGAAGTGCTCTCTGAAGACCCTTATTGGGTATGACCTGCTATTGAGACCCCTCTTCCTCCTCCCTCCGGGAGCAGCTTCCCCTCTCTGCCGCCTGTGCTCCATATTCCTGTTGTGTTGCAGCCCAAGACGGAGTGCAACTGTAGCCTCCGCTGCCAGGTCTTCCAACTCCACTGAACTCCATCTAAAAGTCCAGCACCACTCCCTTCTGACTCCAACACCATCTCCAACAAGACAGTACACTCACTCTACTTCCACTAACTCTGCAGTAGCAGGAGTCAGAAGCACCTCATCTGAAAGTCCCATGCTGATGCCTTTAAATAGTGCTAGTCAGAGGGTCCCTCATGCAGCTGAATCTAGTTAGATGTGCATGTTTATGATGGGGCATTAACAGGAGCGATGAGGTCCAAAATGGCAGGTTGGGCACCAAATCAGCATTTGACACTGAGTGGTGTTACAATCCACCGACTCTGCATGCTTCTGGTACACACATGGCATGCCCACAATAGTGCCCTTCCAAGCTTGGCGATCCGTACAGGCCACACTGGGGGTGACTGGAAGTGGTTTGGCTGCTAATTTTGCCTCTCTGTGCTTCCGTGGTGTCAACACCAGTGGTGTTACGTCACCTAATTTGCAGCCCTGTCCTCTGTACATTTGTAGGCACTACTTCTATTGAAGGGGTGGATTAATGCACAGGGGTATGGGACTTGTGCCCAGGTGTCCCAGCCAGGCCCCTGATGGATGGTGGAGGAGGGGGATGGGGCAGTGGTTGTGTGTGTGTATGGGTGGGGGGGGGGGCAGGGGCACAAGGGGCTCTGAACGGTCTTAGTGTTCAGGGCCCTGAGAATTGATAATGTGGCTCTGCTCCTACTTCCATTTGGTGAGGAGATATTTCTGATTCAAGCTTCCAGATTAACCAAGCAATGAAAGAATTGGCCTCAGGCCAACTCATCTCAGAATCAGGATTGCAATTATTTTTGAGTCCGCCTGCCGGATCACTGCCTTGCACATTCTTTCAGCATAGCTGGAACGAAAGCCTGCCCAGAGGATATCATTTTAGTTAAATGACCCCAGAGCTCAAACTGTTGCTCAGTGAATGACAGTCTCATATCTGAGGCTGAAGTTTGTGGGTTCACATCCCACTCTGGAGACTTGAGTGTAAAATCTAGGCTGACCCTCCTAGTGCAGCACTCCCTGCCACAGTGCCACACTATCAGGTCATTTTTTGGAATAAGATGTTGAACTGAAGCCCCTGTACGCTCTCAGGTGAATGTTAAAGTTCTATGACATTATTTAAAAGTAGAGCAGCAGTGCTCTCTTTGGTGCCCTGGGTCAACATTTAACCTTTTTTTTATTCATTCATGGGATGAGGGCATCGCTGGCTGGACCAGCATTTATTGCCCATCCCAAATTTCCCTTGAGAAGGTGGTGGTGAGCTGCCTTCTTGAACTGCTGCAGTCCATGTGGGGTAGGTACACCCACAGTGCTGGTAGGAAGGGAGTTCCAGCATTTTGACCCAGCGACAGTGAAAGAACAGTGATATAGTTCCAAGTCAGGATGGTGTGCGACTTGGAGGGGAACTTGCAGGTGGTGGTGTTCCCATGCATTTGCTGCCCTTGTCCTTCTAGTTGGTAGAGTCGTGGGTTTGGAAGGTGCTATCTGAGGAGCCTTGGTGCATTGCTGCAGTGCATCTTGTAGATGGTACACACTGCTGCCACTGTGTGTCGGTGGTGGAGGGAGTGAATGTTAGTGGATGGGGTGTCAATCAAGTGGGCTGCTTTGTCCTGGATGGTGTCGAGCTTCTTGAGTGTTGTTGCTGCACCCATTCAGGTAAGTGGAGAGTATTCCATCACACTCCTGACTTGTGTCTTGTAGATGGTGGACAGGCTTTGGGAGTCAGGAGGTGAGTTACTGCAGAATTCCTAGCCTCTGACTTGCTCTTGTAGCCACGGTATTTATCTGGCTACTCCAGTTCAGTTTCTGGTCAATGGTAACCCCTAGGATGTTGATAGTGGGGGATCCAGCGATGGGAATGCCATTGAATGTCAAGGGGAGATGGTTAGATTTTCTCTTGTTGGAGATGGTCATTGCCTGGCACTTGTGTGACACCAATGTTACTTGTCACTTATCAGCTCAAGCCTGGATATTGTCCAGGTCTTGCTGCATTTCTACACGGACTGCTTCAGTGTCTGAGGAGTCGTGAATGGTGCTGAACATTGCACAATCATCCTTCAACCAACATCACTAAAACAGATTATCTGGTCATTTATCACATTGCTACCTGGGACCTTCCTGTGTGCAAATTGGTTGCTGCATTGCTTACATTACAATAGTTATTGCACTTCAAAACTATTTCAAACTATTTGAAAAGCACTTTGGGACATCCTGAGAGTTTAAAATTTGTGAGACAAATGCAGATTATTTCTTCACAGTTCTCAGTAATGGGGTTTGATTTTGTGCAATCTGTTATCCACTGCACTGTTGTTGGAAACAAGTTGACCTAAATTATGCTTCCTACACAATAGGAATCTGTTGTTTGTGTTCTCACTTTGTGTGATCCAAGAAAACATAATTCTCCACCTATGCCAGCAATGCAGGAGCACAATATATCTGTAGAAATATGACTGTGTTTTCTAACATTTAAAAAAAGATTTCCCAATCTTTTTCCCTAGCCCCATTCTCCAGTATAGTTTTGAACATTACAATCGGGACTGCACTTGAAAATACTTCACTGGCTGTAAAACGCTTTGGGATGTTTTGAGGTCGTGAAAGGCATGACAAAATGCAAATCTTTATTTAATCAAGAGCCAGAACTTCAATTCAAGCATGATGATTTATAAAATATCACATTTTTGTAGACCTTTCTTGCTCAGTAGCCATCCTGCAGGTTAAAGCTCCATACAGAACTGGATGCCAAATTTACCCTTCAGCTGACAAAGTGCTCGTTTACACTAAATATGGATGACAAAGTGATCTTGTGCTTTAACGTATTGCGAACCACAGTCATCCAGAAAAGTGTGAGACTCTCAGCTCAATGTTAGCCAGTTGTGGCTCTGTTGGTAACACTTTTACATGTGAGTTAGAAGGTTGTGGGTTTAAGTCCCATCTGGGATTGAAACACAAAAATCAAAACTGATACTCCGCTGCAGTTCTGAGGGAGTTCTGCATTGTTAGAGGTGCTGTCTTTCAGATGAGAAGTTAAACCAAGTCCCTGTTTGCTTTTTCAAGTGCATGTAAAAGATACCACAGCACTATCTTGAAACAGAACAGAGGAGTTCTCCCCGGTGTCCCGGACAAAATTTATCCCTCAATCGACATCACAAAAACAGATGATCTGGTCATTATCACATTCCTGATTGTGGAAGTTGCTGTCCACAGATTGGCTGCTGTGTTTCCTACAAGACAACAGTGACTGCACTTCAAAAGTACTTCATTGACCAGAAGGAGCTACGGGATGTCCTTTGGTCATGAAAGACAATATATAAATGCAAGTCTTTCATTTAGTGCCTCAGTGAAACATAGTGCAATGTAGTGGGGGCCTTTTCTGCTCACTTGTCAAAACATTGACTGGATGGATTCATGTGTGGCATTATCTAGTCACTACTTTATCTGACTTAATCTTTTCTGATGCCATTTTCACCCTTGCTGGAGTCCAACACCAGGGGACTTGACTCTTCACCTGGTCCTTAATTTAAAGAATTGGATAAATTGGGGTCCTTGTGCAACAACTAGCAACATTCTTACTTTAATGTTGCTCTGATGCTCAGTACAAAGACAAATGGCATCACTCAAAAAACTTAATCCTGGTTTGGGAGTGCAACAAAGTTTATGCTGAAGATCTATGAGACTGGCCTTAATGGAGGATTGCTTTATTCCAGAAACTAGGTCCAGAATTTGAGTTCCTTTTTGTACGCCTCTGAGGAGGACAGATCCCGCTCAAACAAACCAGGGTATTTCCTTTGGAACTGAGTATGTCCCTTTTCCTTTCTTTACTTGTCCCTTTTGCCTTGCACCATCTTCCCTTTTGTCATTTAATCACTCCTGCCTTCCATATTATCACAAACCTTTGTCTTTGCTCTCCTCACCCACACTCACACCCACCTTTTTACCACAGCTCTGTACCTGTTTATAAACTGTTAAGTCTCTCTCAGTTCCAACAAAAGGTCATCAATCTGAAACGTTAACTCTGTTTCTCACTCCACAGACGGTGCCAGACCTGCTGTTTCCAGCACTTTCTGTTTTTATGTCAGTATATGATTTGAGCACACAAAGCTTCAAATCAAACCATTGCCTCCCAAAACTCTTCAATAGTCTTCCTCTGTGTCCTCACTCCACTGGGGAGTAATTAAGTCTTTGCGTAAACTGTCTGAAAAATATCCTCATCACAGAACAGCCGAATCTGTTCTGCAAAGAACTAACAATGGAACTGGTCAGGTCAGGATCTCAATAATTCAGAAAACTTTTGTAAGAAATTCCAAAATGTTTGGTGCAATGTATTGATCCCAATGTAATGTCCCATAGATCTACAATCAATCACCTAGCCTAGTTACAGATCTCTCCAGGCCATGGCATAGTGAGTACCACTCTTGCCTTTAAATCAAAAGGTTGTGGGCTCATGTCCCACTCCAGAGACTTGATCTACATAATCTAGGCTGACAGTACTAAGGAAGTGCTGCACTGTCAGAGGTGGTGTCTTTTGGATAAACCATTAAACTGAAGCTCCATTTTCTCTCTCAGGTGGACATAAAAATTGCATAACACTATTAGAAGAGCAAGGGAGTTCTCCCCACTGTCCTGGCCAATATTTATCCTCCAACCAACACCACTAAAAAACTGATTGTCTTTTCATTATCACATCGCTCTTTGTGAGATCTTGCTGCGCAAAAATTGGCTTCTGTTTTTCCTACCTTACAACAGTAAGCACATGTCAAAAAGCAAATCATTGGCTGTGAAATGCTTTGGGACATCCTGAGATTGTGAAACATGTTAAATTAATACAAATTTTCCTTTAACAAGACATGAACGGGGGCAGCAGAAGCTTCGATTTCAAATGCTCTTTCATCCCAAAATGTATTGTTCCAATTCTTAAATTTTTATTTTTAAAAAAGATCAGTTTTTACCATCCCAACAGTTGAGTATTCAATTACATTCCCAGATAAAGAGCTTCCCGGATGACAATATTGACCAGTTTATAAACAGCTTTCAACTCTGGGAAAGAAAAGATTAATTTTTATTGGAGGAAATAATTAGGCCAAAAAGGCAAAGGTCAATTAATTCTTTTCTGGCTGCTCCATGACTCACCAATTTTAACAATTAATTGTTTCCAATTGTTTTCACTATTCTAACCCAACTCCACAAACCTTAATTACAGTATATTGCCTGTTGATTACAGCACAGGCATTACTCATACTGTCACGACTGAGGCGGGAGGAGTGCACTGTTTATATTCTAGTCCCACTTCTCCACAGGTCACAACATATATTTAAATTTTCCCACTTACCGATTTGATCAATCATATACTTTATTTTTCCCAGAATTTTTCCCAGCCAGATTTCTTTAATAAACAACAAAAATATCAGTTTACTATAAAACAAGCCTTAACCAATAATGAAGTAAACATACACACACAGATTGAAATATTAAAGCCCCTTATTTATCCTAGCCACACACACACACACACACACACACACACACACACACACACACACACACACACACACACACACACACACACGTTAACCAGGAAAAATAAAAAGGACTTTTGTTTATTGTGCTGTTACAAAGAAAACAAAAAAAACTTAGGTGGAATAATTGTCCTTGGTTTTGGTTTGACGCTCCAAATGCATATAGAGAGTTGTCACTGGGATCTTCCGAGAACTGTTCTTTCCAGGCATTATTGAAGGTCAGTTTGGGTAGGCTTTCCAAGAAATGCAGCTACAGAGGCTTCAGATAGATCTTACAGCAGAAATGCAGCAACAAGGGTTTCAGGTCCCACACATTTGATAGGCAGGGTTTCTTCAAATATAGTTAGAAATAGGGAACTGACACACTGTATGCAGAATTTCTTTTTGAGAGAGAGAGAGAGCTGGGTCATCTTTTAGCAGGCAAAAAACGACTATCTTTTGTATCAGTTCAACTTGAAACTAAAAACAGTCCAGAAGTCAAGTCTCCTGACCTCTATAAATCTTGACCTGTCACTTCTTGGTAAACATCTCCCCAAGTTTAGTAAGATTTGTTTACAAGGCAAATTCAGGAACCTTCTGGTGACTTCTTTTTTTTTAAAAAAACAAAGCTCAGCTTTGTTTCAAGATTCCAGATGAATCAATGTCCATAATTCAACAATAAGTCCTTAAAACATATTTTACAAAAAAAAAGAAGCACTCTCATAACAATACTAACACCAGCATTATTGTAACAACCTGCAAAATACTTACAAAAGTATAAATCAATGGGTTTGTGCATCCAGACTACTGGACATATGCAGACATTTTTCCAGGGAACATAATATGATTTGGCACACACTGGGGGATGAAGCAAGCCAAGAAAAATGGCAAAAGCTGATCAACAGCATGAAAAAAGGGAACCTGGGAACAGCTCTGAAAATACAACCATGACATGTGAAAACAAGTAATTACACTGAAAGTGCAGGGGGACACAGGCTTGCTTCTTAAACTGTAGTTGCATTCAACATTGTATTGGAGAAGCTTACCCAGAACTACATGAAAGTCTAAATAGAACACAAGAATCGAAAAGACAAGATTTAATTTTTAATGGGTTCTGGGAGAAATTTTAGTTTTCGATCCTTTATTGGTGCATTTTCCACAATTTCAAATGCACATGGGCAATGAGTTGTTTCAATGTAAAAAGCAAAGGGACTTTTTATTGAAGTCTCTATTTGTTTTTTGGAAATTAATTGTTTTTATTTATACTGTAAAACCTTTCTCTCCCAGTAACTGCAGGTAGGCTATTTATAAGGAGAAAATATTGATATTTGTGGGTGAACAAAATGATGCCTTCTGGGAATTTGAATGCTGTTTTACTGACCTTGGGATCTGTCCAGTGTCCTTTCTGCTTTAACAGGGTTTTTAAAAAAAGTTTTAAAACACATTATATTATATATACATATATGCCCAGCTACAAGTATATATCAAATATTTATAGAATTACTCTATATTTTCTTTATAGAAAAAGTCATATCTGAGTAGCTTTTTTTTTCTCTCTACTGCCTTCTGGGAATAATTGGTTGCCATGTTATTGCAGTGACTGTCCCCATGTTCTTCTAGTTTCTTTCCTAAAACTCGGATTATCCTTGACCTGGTTCATCTGTTATCCTTTCTTATTCTGCCCTGCCTTAGTTCCATTCTATTCACAGAATCACAGAATAATACAGTGCAGAAGAGGCCCTTCGGACCATCGAGTCTGCACCGATGCATTAAAACACCTGACCTGTCTACCTAATCCCATTTGCCAGCACTTGGCCCATAGCCTTGAATGTTATGATGTGCCAAGTGCTCATCCAGGTACTTTTTAAAGGATGTGAGGCAACCCGCCTCTACCACCCTCCCAGGCAGGGCATTCCAGACCGTCACCACCCTCTGGGTAAAAAAGTTCTTCCTCAAATCCCCCTTAAACCTCCCGCCCCTCACCTTAAACTTGTGACCAATCGTAACTGACCCTTCAACTAAGGGGAACAGCTGCTCCCTATCCACCCTGTCCATGCCCCTCATAATCTTGTACACCTCGATCAGGTCACCCCTCAGTCTTCTCTGCTCCAGTGAAAACAACCCAAGCCTATCCAACCTCTCTTCATAGCTTAAATGTTCCATCCCAGGCAACATCCTGGTGAATCGCCTCTGCACCCCCTCCAGTGCAATCACATCCCTCCTATAATGTGCCGACCAGAATTGCACACAGTACTCCAGCTGTGGCCTTACCAAAGTTCTGTACAACTCCAACATGACCTCCCTATTTTTGTAATCTATGCCTCGATTGATAAAGGCAAGTGTCCCATATGCCTTTTTCACCACCCTATTAACCTGCCCTTCTGCCTTCAGAGATCTGTGAACAAACACGCCAAGGTCCCTTTGTTCCTCGGAACTTCCCAGTGTCAGGCCACTCATTGAATACTTCCATGTCACATTACTCCTTCCAAAGTGTATCACCTCACACTTTTCAGGGTTAAAGTCCATCTGCCACTTTTCTGCCCATTTGACCATCCCATCTTCCTGTAACCCAAGACACTCAACCTCACTGTTAACCACTCGGCCAATCTTTGTGTCATCCGCAAACTTACTGATCCTACCCCCCCACATAGTCATCTATGTCGTTTATATAAATGACAAACAATAGGGGACCCAGCACAGATCCCTGTGGTATGCCACTGGACACTGGCTTCCAGTCACTAAAACAGCCGTCTGTCATCACTCCCTGTCTCCGACAGCTAAGCCAATTTTGAATCCACCTTATCAAGTTACCCTGTATCCCATGTGTATTTGCTTTCTTGATAGGTCTCCCATGTGGGACCTTGTCAAAGGCTTTTCTGAAATCCATGTAAACTACATCAACTGCACTACCCTGATCTACACGCCTGGTCACATGCTCAAAAGATTCAATCAAATTTGTTAGGCATGACCTTCCTCTGACAAAACCATGCTGACTATTCCTAATCAAATTTTGCCTCTCCAAGTGGAGATAGATTCTCTCCTTCAGAATTTTCTCCAATAGTTTCCCAACCACTGACGTGAGACTCACTGGTCTGTAGTTCCCTGGCTTATCTCTACAACCTTTCTTAAATAGTGGGACCACATTCGCTGTTCTCCAGTCCTCTGGCACCTCTCCCGTGGCCAGAAAGGAATTAAAAATTTGGGTCAGAGCCCCTGAAATCTCCACCCTCGCCTCCCACAGCATCCTGGGACACAAATCGTCCGGACCTGGAGATTTGTCCACTTTTAAGCCTGCCAAAACCTCCAATACCTTGTCACTCCCTATGACAATTTGCTCAAGAACCTCACAGTCTCTCTCTCTGAGTTCCATATCTACATCCTCATTCTCTTGGGTGAAGACAGATGTGAAGTATTCGTTCAACACCCTACCAATTCCGCCTTTCATTATTAACCCACATGCTAAAAACTTACTGTTCACTATAGGAATCTTATTACTTGCACCCCAACCCCATTCCTCAGTTCTATCCAAGAGTGTTCCAAGTTCACTAGGGTTCTGATTTGGAATGTGCTGCCTGATAGGGTGGTGGATACAAAGTCAATAGTAGCCTTCAAAAAGGAATTGATTAAAATACTTGAAGGAGAAAAATAATTGCAGAAATATGGGGAAAGAACAGGGGAGTGGCACTAACTGTATCGCTCTTAAAAGAGCTGGCGATCCTTCTGTGCTGCACTATTTGATGATTCTATTGCCCTTGACTGGCTTTGTGAGGCTCCTTCAGAGGGACATTAAGAAACAACCACATTAGTGTGGGTCTGGATTAAATATAGACCTGAGCAGCTAAGGATGGCAGGATTCCTACCCTAAAGGGATATTAGTGAAACAGGTGTGTTTTTAACAACAATCTCACAGCTTCATGGTCACTTTTGTTGATACAGCTTTTCAGACTGAATTAAAATTCACATGTTGCCATGGTGAAATTTGAAGTCATGGTCTATGAATTACTGCTCCAGTTAGACAGCCATTACACAACCATATCCCACCTACGAGTGATTGCTTTATGCTGCATCCAGGATTAAATGTCTTTCTTGTGACTTGGTGGCTAAAATTTGGTATATCCCAAAGCATTTCATATAAAATAAATTTGAAGTTCAATGACTGATATTATGCAGGCAAAGTCTGTTAACATTTTTCACACAGCAAGATCCCATAGATCCCATTGAGCTGAATGGCCATTTAATCCATTTCACTTTGTTGGTGTGAATTATGGGAGGAACGCTGGCAAGGAAAGCGGGAGAAACCCCCTTTCTTCCTCTTTAAACAGATCCATGTGGTCTTTAATGTCAACCTGAAGAAGCAGACTGGTTTTGGTTTAAATTTATCTTGTTTGATGGTTAGCACCACTGAAAATGCACCATTTCCTGAATATTGCACTAAAGTTTAGATTGTGTACTTGCATTCTGAAGGACTATTAGTCCCACTCTCCTTCCCTAATATTTATACAATCTCCTTTTGAAAGTTATTACTGAATCTTCTTCCACTGCCCTTTCAGTCAGTGCATTCCAGATCACAACTCACAGTATAAAAAAAAGAATCTCCTTATCTCCTCCCTGGTTCTTTCGCCAATTACCTTACATTTGTGTCCTCTGGTAAGCAGCCCTCCTGCCAGTGGAAACAGTTTCTTCCTATGTGGTCTGAACACCTCTAGTAAATCTCCCCTTAACCTTTGCGCTAAGGAAAACAATTCCAGCTTCTCCAGTCTCTTCACAGGACTGTAAAGTGACAGCTGTATTGTTGGGACAGTCTACACCTGAACCGTGCTGGGACCAGCGAGCTGCATAACTCGGGAAGTAGAGAGGGTTTTAAACTAAATAGTGGGGAAAGGGATCAAATTTGGGAAGATGTGGTAAATCAAAGAGTAGAGACAAGGCAAGAAAGGTATTAATATGGGAAATGATCAACAGACTGTGACAGGAGGGGGACAGAGAGTACTATTTTAAGAGTAAATCAGCAGATAATGCGAGGTTACAAAAATAATACAAGGACAAAATTAAAGGCTCTGTATCTGAATGCACGTAGCATTCAAAACAAAACAGATGAACTGATAGAAATAGAAATAAACAAGTATGATCTGATAGCCATTACAGAGACATGGCTGCAGGATGGCATAGATTGGGATCTGACCATGGAAGGTACATGACATTTAGGAAGGACAAGAAGCTAGGAAAAGATAGAGAGGCAGCTCTATTAATTAATGATGGTATGAGTACAATAGAGAAGGATGACCTAACTTCGGGAAGCCAGGATGTAGAAGCGGTTTGAGTCGAGAGGAGAAATGATAAAGGCAAGAAATCACAATAACCACACTGTAGGATGGCGTATAAAGGAAGAAATAATGGGTGCTTGTCAAAAAGGTATGGTGATAATTGTGGGGGATTTTAATCCACATATAGACTGGAAAAATCAGATGGGCAAAGGTAGCCTAGATGAGGTGTTCATAGAATGTTTTCAGGATAGTTTCTTAGAACAGCACATTCTGCTGCCTACCAGAGAGCAGGCTATCTTTGGCCTGGTATTGTGCAATGAGATAGGATTAATTAATGACTTCATGGTGAAGGTGCCCCTAGGTAGCAGCAATCATAATATGATTGAATTTTACATTCAGTTTGAGGGAGAGAAGAGTGGGTCTAAGACTCGTATTTTAAATTTAAATAAGGGCAATTATGAAGGCATGAAAGCAGAGCTAGCTGAAGTGAACTGGTAAAGTAGGTTAAGGACTAGGTCAATAGAGATGCAGTGGCAGACATTTAAGGGGACATTTCAGAATACAAAGAGTAGATACATTCCAACGAGAACAAAAAATTCCAAGGGGAGGATCCATCATCCGTGGTTAATTTAAAAAGTTAAAGATAGTATCAAACTTAAAGAAAAAGCATATAATTGCAGAAAGATGGGTGGCACGTCAGAAGATTTGACAGAATATTAAAAACAGCAAAGAATAACTAAAAGATTAATAAGGAGGGAAAAATTAGAGAAATATAAAAACAGATAGTAAGAGAGTCTATAGATAGTTAAAAAAGAGTTAACAAAGTGAGTGTTGGTCCTTTAGAAAGTAAGTCTGGGGAATCAATAATTGAAAATAAGAAGATATCAAATAAATTAAACAGGTATTTTTCACATAGAGGATACAAGTGACATCCCAGAAATAGCTGTAAATCAGGAAATGGAAGGGAGGGAGGAACTCAAGAAAATTACAACCATCAAGGAAGTGGTACTGAGCAAATTGTTGGAACTGCGGGCTGACAAGTCCCTGGGCCCTGATAGACTTCATCCTAGGGTCTTAAAAGAAGTGGCTAGTGAGATAGTTGATGTGACGGTTTTAACTTTCCAAAATCCCGTAGATTTGGGGAAAGTTCCAATCAACTGGAAAATAGCCAATGTAACCTATTGATTTAAAAAGGGAGGGAGTCAGAAAGCAGGAAACTACAGGCTGGTTAGCTTCACAACTGTCATAGGGAAAATTTCCGAAGCTATTATTAAAGAAATTATAGCAGGGCATGTAGAAAAATTCAAGGTAATCAGGTTTTGTGAAAGAGAAATCATGTTTAAGCAACTTATTGGAGTTCTTTAAAGAAGTAAAATGTGCTGCGGATGAAGGGGAACCGGTGGATGTATTGCACTTAAATTTCCAGAAGGCATTTAATAAGGCGCCACATCAAAGGTTATTGCGGAAAATAAAAGCTCATGTTGTAGGGAGTAACATATTGGCATGGATAGAAGATTGGCTAGCTAACAGAAAACAGAGAGTAGGCATATATGGATCATTTTCTGGTTGACAAGATGTAATGAGTGGTGTGCGGCAGGGATCAGTGCTGGGTCCTCAACTTTTTACAATTTATATAAATGACTTGGATGAAGGGACTGAAGGTATGGTTACTAAATTTGCTGATGACACAAAGACAGGTAGGAAAGTAAGTTGTGGAGAGGACATAAGGGGGCTACAAAGGGATATAGATAGGTTAAGTGAGTGGGCAAAGATCTGGCAAACGAAGTATAACGTGGGAAAGTGTGAAATTGTCCCTTTTGGCAGGAAGAAAAAAAAAAGCATATTATCTAAATGGTGAAAGATTGCACCATTCCAATGGATTCCGAGAAGCAGAGGGATCTGGGTGTCCTGGTGCATGAATCGCAAAAGGTTAGTATGCAGGTACAGCAAGTATTTCGGAAAGCTAATAGAATGTTATCATTTATTGCGAGGGGAATTGAATACAAAAGTAGGGAGGTTATGCTTCAGTTTCGTAGGGCATTCGTGAAACCACATCTGGAGGACTGTGTACAGTATTGGTCTCCTTTTTTAAGGAAGGATGTAAATGCATTGGAAGCAGTTCAGAGAAGCTTTACTAGACTGACATATGTAATGGGCGGATCGGACAGGCTAGGCTTGTATCTGCTGGAGTTTAGAAGAGTAATGGCAACTTGATTGAAACATATAAGATCCTGAGGGGTATTGACAGGAAAGGATGTTTCCCCTTATGGGAGAATCTAGAACTGAGGTCATTGTTTACAAATAAGGAGTTGCCCATTTAAGACAGAGATGAGGAGAATTGATTTCTCTCAGATGGTCGTGAGTCTTTGGAATTATCTTCCTCAAAAGGCAGTGGAAGCAGAGTCTTTGAATATTTTTAAGGAAGAGGTAGATAGATTCTTGATAATCAAGGGGGGGGTGAAAGGTTATTGAGGGTAGGCGGGAATGTGGAGTCGAGGTTACAATCAGATCAGCCCTGATCTTGTTGAATGACGGAGCACGCTTGAGGGGCAGAGTGGCCTACTCCTGCTCCTAATTTGTATGTTCGTATGACTGAAGATCCTCATCTCTGGTACTATTCTGGTAAATTTCCTCTGTAACCTCTCCAAAAAAAGGACTTGTATTTATATAGTGTCTTTCAAGACCACCAGACATTTCAAAGCACTTTACAGCCAATTAAGTATTTTTGCAGTGTAGTCACTGTTGTAATGTGGGAAAAGCAGCAAACAATTTGCACACAGCAAGCTTCCACAAACATCATTGTGATAATGACCAGATAATTTGTTTTGTGATGTTTATTGAGGAATATATGTTGGCCTTGGCACCAGGAGTAACTCCCAGGCTCCTCTTCAAAAAGAAAACTCATGGGATCTTTTACATCCACCTAAGAAGACAGACAGGACCTCAGTCTCATCCAAAAGCCAGCACAACATTCTCTCAGTACTGCACTGCAGTGTCAGAATTGACTTTTGTAATTAACTCCTGGAGTGGGATTTGAATCTTGCACCTTCTGACTCAGAGATATAAGTGTTACCAACAGAACCACAGATGACACCTGAACATACTGCTTTTTAAATTATTTTTCTTTTCAAATACTTATCCAATTCACTTTTCAGTGATGTTATAATCTCTATGTCAAAAGTTCCTCATGTCTGGTTTCTTTCTAGGACATCACTGTTGCATCCTTTCCTTGGTGCTAATGTCATTCATATAGTGCATTGTCCAGAAGTGCACACAATATTCCTGCTGTAACCTAACATGCGCGAATGTGTTAATTGCACTCTCCTTGCATAGACCTTTATTTATGGAATTTGAGAGTATTTTTCTTTTTAAATTCAGATCGGTGGAAGGAACTGCTAAAAGACTGCTTGTTGTGGAAATTGTTTCTTAATCCATTTTGTCTAATTGCTGCTACAGTCCTAAATGGAATGAGATGGCCAGGCTCCATCAAGCTTCTGGGCATGAGTCTGCATTGCCAAATTGACCTCACTTAAACAATAACCACCACTAAATTAATGCTGGAGTCTCCTGTCAAATTGAGGGATGAGTCTCAGTTGTTGTGGGAGCCCTGACGGGAGAAGGTTCTGATCCTGGCCACACATACATGTGTGCATGCATCACATCATAAGGCAGGTAGGGTGGGTAGATGAGCTGCCTCGCATACCAGATCTCGCGACACCACAACTCATTCAAACCCACCTGTCAAAGGTGGTCCCACCATGATCTGTCAGTGGCTGTGCCTTCTCAGGTATTGGGAGTCAATATTATAAGATTTCTAGTGAGTGTTTGTGTAGTTTAGCAGTGTTTGATCTACCCACCTCTGTTACAATATCTGCACTGCAGCTCGGACAATGTGTCCAGGCCAATGCCACCAGAGGTTTGGTTAAATTATATCCCCTGAACAGCACTTATCTCTGGTTTAATCATCTCTTCATAAAATTTCAGCAGATTACCCAATCATGACCCATTGCTTCAAATCAACACCAGTCACCGCTTGTATGTCCTTTCCCTCTGGACTGCCTCCTGTACGAAGGCCTCAAGTCCTTTCCATGCCACAGATGACAGACTAAATGGGGAAGGGGGCAAGATTACTTCTAAGTAAAACCACAAATATTCATTAAAAATATTGAATACACTGGTAATTTCCAAGGAATTCTCCCAATTTACCACCATAACATCAGTGGAAATCCAGGCAAAATGGGGTAAGCATGTAATGTTTACTCGAGGCTGTAATACACTAGAGGCTCCTTATTGCTGGAGGCTGCTAATGTTGTTGGTGTCTCCCTCGGGTCTCGGTGACAGATACTAGTAACAGTACTCAGTTATGGTCTGGTCAGAGTCCTGTACCGTTGCAGAGTGGGCATTTGATGGAAGTATTTAAAATGGTATAAACAAGGTAAACTGATGTAGGCTCTTTCCATGGGTGAGTAAATTGAAGAGGAGAGAGCATGAGATAGAAATCATCTTTGGCAGTGATGCTGAACCGGCAACAGCGAATCAACTGCTCATTTTTCCACCCACCCAGTTTTATTCTCTATTGACCACCCAAGACAAATTTATACTTCCATGATCCCAAAATAAATACTAGATACATAAAGGGGAGAATGAAATAAATTCTGTCATGAGTAGATTTATGAGAATGAGAAATCATTAGATCATTCAAAAAAAAACTACTTAAAGAAGTTTATTAAAAAAATAGCTTTTGTGGAGAAAGCAAGAAAATGGGATTAGATTTAAAGGGGTGCAGGAACGGAGAGACTTGGCGGTGTATGTACACAAATCTTTGAAAGCGGCAGGATAAGTTGAGAAAGCTGCTAAAAAGCATACGGGATCATGGCTTTATTAATGAAGGAATAGAGTACAAAAGCAAGCAAGTTATGCGAAACCTTTATAAATCACTGGTTAGGTCTCTGAACACCACGCTTTATCAAGGATGTTAAGGCCTTGGAGAGGGTGCAGAGGAGATTTACTAGAATTGTTCCAGGGATGAGAGACTTCAGTTACATGGAGAGATTGGAGAAGCTGGGATTGTTCTTCTTAGAGCAGAGAAAGTTAAGGGGAGATTTGACAAAGGCATTCAAAGTCATGAAGGGTTTTGATAGAGAAGATAAAGAGAAACTGTTGCCATTGACAGAAGGGTCAATAACTAAAGGACAGATAATTAGCTAAAGAACCAGAGGGGGAGATGAGGAGAATCTTTTGCACTCAGCAAGTTGTTGTGATCTGGAACACACTGCCTGAAAAGGTGGTGGAATCAGATTTAATAGTAACTTTCAAAAGGGCATTGAATATATACTTGAAAAGGAGAACTGTGCAAGGACTCTGGTAAAAGATCACGGCAGTGGGACTAACTGGAATAGCTTTTTCAAAGATCTGACACAGGCTTGATGGGCTGAATGGCCTTCAGTTGTGCTGTGTCATTTGATGATTTGAATTTGGTGATAAATACAGAAAATGAGATGATAAAAAATGACCTTCGGAGAGGAGCCTGAGCTCAGCCCAAAAACCAGAGTCTGCATCAGCTCCTCCAGTAGAAAAATGTCTCACTTTTTTCAGACAGTATCTGTTTGTGACACAGATTCCTGAGCCAAAAGGCCTGGAACCAGAATTTGATTTGTGAAGGCTTATTTAATGAACCATTTAACGCATCTGCTCTCGCCTGATCTTTCCAGAATCTTCTGATCCAACAACAACAACTTGCATTTATATAGAACCTTTAAAGTACTGAAATATCCCAAGGTGCTTCACAGGAGTGATTATCAAATTAAATTAGTGACCGAGCCACATATGGCGATATTAGGACAGGTGAGCAAAAGCTCGGTCAAAGAGGTACATAGGAAATAGGAGTAGGCCATTCGGCCCCTCGAACCTGCTCCACCATTCAACTAGATCATGACTTAAAAGAGGAGAGAGGCGGAGAGGTTTAAAGGAAGGAATCCCAGAGCTTAGGGCCGAGACAGCTGAAGAAAATAGGATTAGATTTAAAGGGGTGCAGGAACGGACAGACTTAGCGGTGTATGTACACAAATCTTCGAAAGTGGCAGGACAAGTTGAGAAAGCTGCTAAAAAGCATACGGGATCGTACGGCTACCAATGGTGGGGCGATTAAAATTAGGGATGTGCAAGAGGCCAAAATTGAAGGAGCTCAGATATCTCGGAGGGTTGTGGAGCTGGAGGAGGTTACAGAGATAAGGAGCAGTGAGGCCATGGGGGGATTTGAACACAAGGGTGAGAATGTGAAAATCAAGGTGTCTATCAGGCCTTCTCTTGGTCATCTCTTTTCTAGAGAAAAGAGCTTCATGCTTCTCAATCTTTCCCAATAGTTACATCCCCTCAATTCTGGTAAAATCCTTGTAATTGTTTTCTGCACTTTCTCCAGTGTTTCAATTTCCTGTTTGTAGACAATGCACCAAGTGTAGTCTAACTGACGTAGAGAAATCGAACATTACCTCCCTGCTTTTGTATTTTATTCTGCTAGAAATGAACCCCAGTAATCTGTACAAGAAAAGGGGCGTTCTCCCCAATGTCCTGGCCAATGTTTATCCCTGAAACAGATGATCTGGTCATTTATCACATTGCTGTATATGGGAGCTTGCTGTGCACAAATTGGCTGTTGTGTTTCTACCTTCCAACAGTGACTACACTTCAGAAGTAAATAAACTTATGTTGCAACTTTTAATGATTTATGTCTTTGTCCAAATCTGTTTGCTCCTCTACCCCAGTTAGTTTTTTTTTATTTTTCAATGAATGCGTGGCCTCCTTATTCCTCCTACCAAAATGAACCACCTTGAACTTTGTTACATGGAATTGCTTTTGCCCACTCTACAAGTCTGTTTATATCTGCCTGTATTTTAGTGCAGTCCTTCACAGTATTAGCCAAACCATTCCCAATTTGATATCATCTGCCTATTTCAGTACCATTCCGTCAATTGCTGAGTGCAAATTATTTAAATTTATGGTGAACAAGAGTTGTCTCATCTTTCAATCCAGTTAGTTAGGCAACCCCTACGTCAACATATTGTCCGTTCTGTGATTCTCTGTAGTCCCTCTGATGGAGCTGCCAATTGTGGCATTGTATATAGTTCATCAGTCAGTTTAAAGTCAGCAAAGATACAGGGCTAATCAGAGGAATAGCCAGATATAAACTAAATTAACTCAGTTTTGGAGATCAGCCTCGTGCAACTGTATTCTTTTTGATATTTCTGGAAATTTAATACAAGTCTATAATTACTACACATATCCTGTAAGGAGGAAAGAGATCCAAAGAGGTGTAGGGAGGGAATTCCAGAGCTTAGACCCAGGCAGCTGAAGCCAAGGTCACCAATGGTGGAGCGATTAAAATCAGGCTTGAGGGGCTGAGTGGCCTACTTCTGCTCATAATTCGTATGTTCGCATGTTCGTATGTTCGGGTAAACTCAGGGCTGATCAAGGGCTGGAATTAGATGAGCACAGGTATCTCGGAGGATTATAGGTCTGGAGGAGATTACAGAGACAGGTAGTGGAGAGGCCATGGAGTGATTCAAAAATAAGGATGAGAATTTCAAAATAGAGGAGTTACTTAATCGGGAGCCAATGTACATCATCAAGCACAGGGGTAATGGGTAGACAAGATTTGGCGCGAGTAGATAGCAGAGTTTTGGTTGACCTCAGGTTTACAGAGGGTAGAATATGACAGGTTGGCCAGGAGTCCATTGGAATAGTCAAGTTTAGAATTTCTCCTGAATTCCCTGCTGGCTTTAATAGAACATAAGAAATAGGAGACGGAGTAGGCCATTCGGTCCCTCAAGCCTGCTCCGCCATTCAATAAGATCATGGCTGATCTGATCATGGCCACTTTCCTGTCCTCCATAACCCTTGACTCTCTTGTAGATCAAAAATCTGTCTAACTCAGCCTTGAATATACTCAATGACCCAACCTCCACTGCTCTCTGGGGAAGAGAATTCCAAAGATTAACAACTATCTGAGAGAAGAAATTCCTCTTTTCTGTCTTAAATTAGACCCCTTATTTTGAAACTGTGTCCCCTGGTTCTAGATACCCCCACAAGGGGAAACATCCTCTTAGCACCTACCCTGTCAAGCCCCCTCAGCATCTTATACATTTCAATAAGTTCACTTCTCATTCTTCTAAACTCCAATGAGTACAGGCCCAACCTGCTCAACCTTTCCTAAGACAACCCCTTCATCCCAGGAATCAGCCTAGTGAACCTTCTCTGAACTGCCTCCACAGTAAGTATACCCCACCTTAAATAAGGAGACCAAAACTGTATGCAGTACTCTATATGTGTTTAGGGTCGTGCTGTGTTCTTAAGTCTTCATTAAATGATAACCGCAGGCTCGATATTTCCATTTAACACAAACTATTTGTTGTCTTATGATCTACATTGCATGACCTCAGGTCCGGGTCTTTTCCTCACTGGTACATGAGTTGAGTGTGTCTCTCAAAATGATGTCTCCTTATATATGCATGGTGATAGCATCAGTGGCTGGTCTCTTAAAGGTATGATTTCTTAAAGGTGAAGTCACCACTACACTACATTACAATGTGGTCCCACCCATGCCATGTAGAGTTTCAGCAAGACCTTGCTACTTTCATACTCCATTGCTTTCCTAATTACCTGCTGTACCTGCATGCTAACTTCTTGTGATTCAAATATGAGAACACCCAGATCCCTCTGTATAACAGCATTCTGCAGTTTCTCTCCGTTTAAATAATGCCCTTTCGGGCCTACATGTGAGTCCAGATCCACAGCAATGTGGTCGGCTCTTAACTGCCCTCTGAAATGGCCTAGCAAGCCATTCAGTTGTCAAGGGCAATTAGAGATGGCCAATAAATACCTGCATCCCAGGAAAGAATAACAAAAAAATTGCTTTTCTATTCTCCCTATTAGGTGGACAACTTCACATTTTCCCACATTATACTCCATCTGCCAAATTTTTCCCACTCACTTAAACTATCTATGTTCCTTTGCAGACTCTCGGCAGGATTTTCAGGCCCCACTGAGGTTGGTTACAGAAATGAAAAACTTGGCTAAGAGGGCACCTTCCTGTTGAAACGCGCTCTCAGTAACTTACCACTCATTGCAACTAGGCGCTCCTCTGTAGCTGGAAGCTGCACCTTCGAGAGCACCCCCCCCCACCCCCCCTTGCCGGCTGCCCTAATTGGACAGGGAACCTGCCTCCATGTCAATTAAAGGGGGCTCCCCAGTCAAAATCCCAATGAGTGACTGTGTCCACCTGGGGGTGAGTTCAGGACCCGGAAACAGACCCAGCTCCTGTTTCCTGTCCCCACAGTGAAAATTAAGTCCTTTGGTCCTCCTCACAACTTGCTTTCCCACCTATGCAAATGCAGCTACAATACATTCGATCCCTTCATCCCAGTCATTGATATAGATAGTGACTATCTTATATTCATGGCCACTGGTTTTGGTCTCCCAAACAAGTGGGAACATCTTCTCTATGTTAACCCTATCATACCCCTTCATTATCTTAAAGACATTTATCAGCTCACACCTCAGTCTTCCCTTTTCCAGAGCCTGTTCAATCTTTCCTGATAGGTATAACCTTTTTCAGTTCTGGTACCATCTCATAAACCTTTTTTAGCACTTGCCCCAGTGCCTTTATAACCTTCCTATAATAGAGACCAGAACTGAGCAACAGTGCTCAAAGTGTAATCTAACCAAGGTTCTATAGAAGTTTAACATAGCTTCTCTTCTTTTCAAACCTATCCCTCTAGAAATGAAGTCCAGTGCTTGGTTTCATTTTTAATGGCCTTACCTGGTTTATGTTCAATAAATTTACCTCATGGGTTGAACTCTGACTGACAGGGTCCATTTATCTGCTCACAAAAGTTGAGATCAGCAGTTGGCATGTGATATATACCAGGAAGCCAGAATACAGGGGCAGGAGATCTCTGCTCAACCTCTGGGTTTTCTTCATTTAGAAACTTAGCACCAGGAAGAGGACATTCAGCCCCTCGGGCCTGTTCCGCTATTCAATTAGGCCATTGCTGAACTGCACCTCAGCTCTATTTACCCACCTTTGTTCCATATCCTTTGATACACTTAGCCAACAACCTATCGATCTCAGTCTTGAAAGCTTCAATTGATTCCCAGCATCTACAGCCTTTTGGGGGAAAGAGTTCTAGATTTGCAGTGCACTTTATGTGAAAGCATGCTTCCTGATTTCAATCCTGAATGGTCTAGCTCTAATTTTAAGAGTGTATTCACTTGTTCTGGACTCACCCACCAGAGGAAATAGTGTCTCTCCATCTACTCTATTGAACTATTTTAAAAGCCTCAGTTAAATCTCTCTTCAACCCTTCAAGCTCAAGGGAATACAAGCCAAGTCCAGGTGACCTTTTAAGCCCTAGTATCTTTCTGGTAATCCCCTCCAAAGACAATATGGGTTAGCATCCTTCCATCTACAAAAGATGATGAACAAGCAGAAAACAATCCATTTAGGTGGGACGTCTTCTCTTGGTGCATCTTTGCTGATGGCTGTGAAGGCCAATCCTTGAGAGGCAGGTTCTGCCACAAGTCCTGCATGTGAAGCAGCCAGTTGTTGTTTTCACTGCTTGCGCCTGTTGCCAAGCAGCTTTAGCCACTGGTTGTCATGGTAGTGCATATATCCTTCCTGAAAACAATAGTCCAGATGGGGTCTGACCAAGGCTCAGTGCAACTGAAGCGTTACTGTTTCCCCTTGTATTCTATTTCCCTAGATGTTTCGCAGGAGGAGGCAAGGTCTGTCTTGCAGGGAGTGTGAAGTCAAAGTACAGTGAAAGTACGGAACCCAAGAGACAGGCAGAAAGATAACAGGCAGAATGTGGAGAGGAAGCTTTTCCTCAAAAGCCTTCTGTAATTTTTTCAGAAGGCTTTTGATACGGTCCCACATAAGAGACTAGTGTGCAAAA
Source organism: Heterodontus francisci (assembly GCF_036365525.1). Taxonomy (NCBI): domain Eukaryota; kingdom Metazoa; phylum Chordata; class Chondrichthyes; order Heterodontiformes; family Heterodontidae; genus Heterodontus; species Heterodontus francisci. Next base: position 5,165,240 of record NC_090385.1, read on the forward strand.
TTAAAGCACATGGGATTGGGGGTAATATACTGGCATGGATTGAAAATTGGTTGACAGACAGGAAACAGACAGTAGGGGGGTCTTTTTCCGGGTGGCAGGCAGTGACTAGTCGGGTACCGCAGAGATCAGTGCTTGGGCCACAGCTATTCACAATATATATTAATGACTTGGGTGAGGGAACTAAATGTAACATTTCCAAGTTTGCAGACAACACAAAGCTGAGGGGACTGTGAGCTGTGAGGAGGATGCAAAGAGTCTCCAATGTGATTTGGACAAGTTGGGTGAGTGGGCAAATACATGACAGATGCAGTATAACGTGGATAAATGTGAGGTTATCCACTTTGGTTGTAAAAACAGAAAGGCAGATTATTATCTGAATGGTGGTAGATTGGGAAAGGGGGAGGTGCAACAAGACCTGGGTGTCCTTGTACACCAGTCGCTGAAAGCAAGCATTCAGGTGCAGCAAGCAGTTAGGAAGGCGAATGGTATGTTGGCCTTCATTGCAAGAGGATTTGAGTACAGGAGCAAGGATGTCTTCCTGCAGTTATACAGGGCCTTGGTGAGACCACATCTGGAGTATTGTGTGCAGTTTTGGTCTCCTTATCTTAGGAAGGATGTTCTTGCCATGGAGGGAGTGAAGCGAAGATTTACCATGCTGATTCCTGGGATGGCAGATTGGCATATGAGGTTGGGTCGACTAGGCCTATATTCACTGGAGTTTAGAAGAATGAGAGGGAATCTCGTAGAAACTTATAAAATTCTAACAGAACTAGACAGACTAGATGCAGGGAGGATGTTCCCGATGGCTGGGGAGTCCAGAACCAGGGGTCACAGTCTCAGGATGCGGGGTATGCCATTTAGAACAGAGATGAGGAGAAATTTCTTCACTCAGAGGGTGGTGAACCTGTGGAATTCTCTACCGCAGAAGGCAGTGGAGGCCAAGTCATTAAATATATTCAAGAAGGGGATAGATATATTTCTTAATGCCAAAGGGATCAAGGGATATGGGGAGAAAGCGGGAACAGGGTACTGAATTAGACAGGGGGCGGCACAGTGGCGCAGTGGTTAGCACCGCAGCCTCACAGCTCCAGCGACCTGGGTTCAATTCTGGGTACTGCCTGTGTGGAGTTTGCAAGTTCTCCCTGTGTCTGCGTGGGTTTTCTCCGGGTGCTCCGGTTTCCTCCCACATGCCAAAAGACTTGCAGGTTGATAGGTAAATTGGCCATTACAAATTGCCCCTAGTATAGGTAGGTGGTAGGGAAATATAGGGAGAGGTGGGGATGTGGTAGGAAAATGGAATTAGTGTAGGATTAGTATAAAATGGGTGGTTGATGGTCGGCACAGACTCGGTGGGCCGAAGGGCCTGTTTCAGTGCTGTATCTCTAAAAACTAAAACTAAAACAATCTGCCTTGATCGTTTTTTGAATGGTGGAGCAGGCCCGAAGGGCTGAATGGCCTACTCCTGCTCCTATTTTCTATGTTTCTGTGTTTCTATGTAATATTCATCTGCTTTGGTTTAACGCCGAGTTTTGCAATTGTTCATGGAGCATTTCAATTTCACTTTTATAATTCCGACATTACCTATTGATTTAAAGAGTAACTTGGCATACTTGAGACTTCATTTATGGTATGGTGCAACAAAGCAGCCCTAGAATTCTTTAATTAAACCCTCTCTTAATCAGACTGAGATGCATAAAACCAGAGATTTATTCAGATTTGGCTCCACTTCAGTCTGTACAATAAAATCCTACATCAAAGACCACAATAAAAGCAATTCATATCAATCTCCTAAATCATGAAAGGTCAACATTTGTTGTTGGCACTGTTACTCAAGACAGAAGTGAAACTCCACACCTCGCTGAAACTTACAAGAGGAGTTTTGATCAAATTGAGCAGTGAAACCCAAATGACTGCAGCACTGCACCTTAAGAGACAGTTTTGGAAGAATTAAAAAAGGGGCGACAAACAAATAGATCTACGCAAGAGGAAAACATTTTTGATTTAGATTAGATTAGAGATACAGCACTGAAACAGGCCCTTCGGCCCACCGAGTCTGTGCCGAACATCAACCACCCATTTATACTAATCCTGCACTAATCCCATATTCCCACCAAACATCCCCACCTGTCCCTATATTTTCCTACCACCTACCTATACTAGTGACAATTTATAATGGCCAATTAACCTATCAACCTGCAAGTCTTTTGGCTTGTGGGAGGAAACCAGAGCACCCGGAGAAAACCCACGCAGACACAGGGAGAACTTGCAAACTCCACACAGGCAGTACCCGGAATCGAACCCGGGTCCCTGGAGCTGTGAGGCTGCGATGCTAACCACTGCGCCACTGTGCTGCCCCTAAGCACAATGTGTGCTTAGGATTTGAAATGCGCTGCCTGATCGGGCGGTGGATACAGATTTCAATATTAAGCCTTGAAAAGGGAATTGGGTAATCACTTGAAGGAGGGAAAATTGCAGAGGTATGGGCAAAGATCAGGGGAGTAACTGGATCGCTGTTTGAAAGAGCCAGCACAGATTGATGGGCTGAATGGTCTTCTGTGCTGTACTATTCTATGATTGTCCTCAAGGAGGTCATTTAAAATCAATTGCCCCTCTAAAAGTTAAGCATAATTCTCAAGGACTAGAACATGGGTTTCAGCACAGTGTAATTAACTGTTGCAATGTGAGTGCAGCCAATTTGAATATTCTTAATGATTTGAATTACTGTGGCACTTTGTTTAATTAGTAACTTGTACAGTGAAATATCTGCAACTTCAACAACTGCATCAAAATGTTACAAATTGGGAAAAACTGATCCAAACTAATGGGCCTGAATGACAATTTCCTGTCTAGGCACAATGCAACATAAAACAGGGGTTAACTTGGTTTTAGAAGGAATAATTCACTTTCTATTCAAGTCCTGGAGTTTAATTCACTGACTGATCGAATGAATTCCACGCTGATAATGGGCATGGTATTTTAAAAAGGCAACATTCAGAGAACATTTTGAAGCCTGTTATGATATATTTGTGTTAGTGGAAGAGGCCCACTGGATCTCCAAGTGCATGTATGTAAATGAGATGACCTGATTCTCTCATTCCATCCACATGTAATATACACATTCAGCATCCCAGTTAAACAGGACTTTAAAATTAAAATTTCAGGACCCGTTGCACAATCCAAGCAAATTTAGAGCCTGTACCTATTGTGAACACGTCAGCTTGGGTTTTAGGAACGGGTAGCTACTGCTGTCCGATTCTGTACGGTCTGTTCGCTTTGATCCATCCATGGTTTACATGTACACTAGGAGTTTGGGAATCAGGAGAGCAGTGGCCCTTAAAGGACTGTTGTTCCACTTCAGTATTGTTTGTTGTGACTCTGTGGACCAGTAGGAATGCAAAGTCACCAAATTTAATCAGGCTCCACATACAACTTGAAGAGGTTCAATACAGGACAATAGTATCCTGTGATGTCAAGGAAAGTCCTCCTGGACAGGCGAATGGACAGCAAAGAGGTGAGAAGACGTGTCCCCCTTGTCCATTCATCATGGGACCAGATGCAAAAGAAGTTCTAATCTCTGAGGAAGAATGTCACAATAAGTATCAGCCCCCCCAGCATTTCAACTCTATTGAAGTTTATAACCATGGTATGCATGTCACAAGCACTGCAGACTGAACATGGTGTGTAGCTTCTCAAAGGAGCAGAGGAAGGGCTGTCATGACCCCTCACTTCATGCACCCAAAAACCTCCATCTCAGCAATATTCCTGCCTCGACACTGTATCACGGCCAATGCAGGTAGGTCTCTCCTTTTGGTATCCGCGTGGCTCAGTGGGTGCCACTCTTGACTCTGAATCAGATGGTTGTGACTTCAAGCCCCACTCCAGAGACTTAACCACAAAAATCTAGGCTGATGCTTAAATGTAGTACTGAGAGAGTGCTGCATTGTCAGATGTGTTGTTCTTTCAGATGTGAAGTTAAATAGAGGCTAAACCTCTCAGCTGGTTGTAAAAGATTCCACAGCACTGTTTAAAGAAGCATTGTGTCTTGACTAACATTCACCCTCTAATCAATTTCACTTAAAGAAAAAGATGATCTGGCGCATTATCTAATTGCTGTTTCTGAGACCTATCTGTGTGCAAATTGATTGCTGTCTTTCCTTACATTACAATGGTGGCTACAATGTTCATAGCTGTGAATTGCTTGGGAATGTCCTGAATTGAAGAAAGATGCTATATAAATGCAAGTGCATTTCTCCCCTTTTATCTGCCAAGCAGAAACACTTGCAATGACACATTTCGCCTTGCGTCAAAAGGCCAACTGAAAACTCAAGTCACTTGTATGTTTGGACTCACCCAGTCACACAAGGTGGAGTGTCAGCTGACCACTCTGTTTATTTCATATGCTTAAAGTGTATGTTTGTGTGTTAGTAAAGGAGAAGACAAAGATCAAGAATGGAGAGAGAAGCTGGACTGAGCTGTAATAATGAGGTGGTCCGTCAAATCTTAGGAGCTGTGGCAACAGAGGGTTTGGGCCAGGACAAGCTTGTCTTCTTGGTGGCAGACAAACTAGGCAAAGTGACCTCTTCAACTTTCTAATGTTGCTTCCTCATGAAATTCACTCAGTGAATAAGGATGCTGCATCTTTCTCCTCCTTTAAGATGCTCCTTAAAACCTGTTGTTTTGACAAAGTTTTTGGTCACTTGCCCTAATACATCCTTAATGTGGCTCTGTGCCAAATCTGGTCTGAGAAAGCTGCTGTGACGTGCCTTGGGATGTTTTACTATGTTAAAGGCTCTATATAAATGCAAGTTGTTATTGTGGTAAGGCTACAAGAAACATCAATGACTGTGTGACAACTTCTCTTGTGAAGCATAGGTAGTGGAGAGTAGTATTTTCAGGCACATCCAAGTAGCTTAGCACTGTAAACTCATCTCCTGATGAGTACAGGCAAACGTCACATGCCCATGGCGTAGCCAAATCTGCTATTTGCTCACTCTGGAAAAACTTCTCTTCGTACTCCACATCCATCACCATCACTGATGTACCCAACAGAGTGAGCACTGTGGTTTGTGCTAATGAAACAGCTGCTGTCAGCAACTCTGCCATGTGAAAAGGTTTTCAGCAAATGAGTTTAGAAAAGTCAAAATCAGCAGCAAGCACCAAAGTCAAGACATGCACTAATACTACTTGTCTCAGACGCAGAGATGTATCAACTTGCGGGGGAGGGCAGAACTAGAGGCCATAAATATAAGCTAGTCATTAATAAATTCAACAGGGAATTTAGGAGGAACTTCTTTACCCAGAGAGTGATGAGAATGTGGAACTGGCTCCTGCCTTCAGTCTTCAGCCAATTCAATTCACTCCACGTGATATCAAGATACGACTGAAGACACTGGATACTGCAAAGGCTGTGGGGCCTGACAACATTCCGGCAAGAGTACTGAAGACCTTTGCTCCAGAACTTGCCACACCCCTAGCCAAACTGTTCCAGTCCAGCGACAAAACTGGTATCTACCCTTCAATGTGGAAAATTGCCCAGGTATGTCCCGTACACAAAAAGCAGGACCTGTCCAACCCAGCCAATTACCGCCCCATCAGTCTACACTCAATCGTCAGTAAAGTGATGGAAGGCATCATCAACAGTGCTATCAAGCGGCACTTGCTTAGCAATAACCTGCTCAGTGACTCTCTGTTTGGGTTCCACCAGGGCCACTCAGCTCCTGACCTCATTACAGCCTTGGTTCAAATATGGACAAAAGAGCTGAACTCAAGAGATGAGGTGAGAGTGACTGCTCTTGACATCAAGGCAGCATTTGACTGAATATGGCTTCACGGAGCCCTAGCAAAACTGGAGTCAATGGGAATAAAGGGGAAAAGCCTCTGCTGGTTGGAGTCATACCTAGCGCAAAGAAAGATGGTTGTGGTTGTTGGAGGTCAATCAGCTCAGCTCCAGGACATCACTGCAGGAGTTCCTCAGGGTAGTGTCCTGGGCCCAACCATCTTCAGCTGCTTCATCAATGACCTTCCTTCAATCATAAGGTCAGAAGTGGGGATGCTTGCTGATGATTGCACAATGTTCAGCACCATTCACAACCCCTCAGATACTGAAGCAGTCCGTGTAGAAATGCAGCAAGACCTGGACAATATCCAGGCTTGGGCTGATAAGTGGCAAGTAACATTCATGCCACACAAGTGCCAGGCAATGACCATCTCCAACAAGAGAGAATCTAACTATCTCTCCTTGACATTCAATGGCATTACCATCGCTGAATCCCCCACTATCAACATCCTGAGGGTTACTATTGACCAGAAACTGAACCGGAGTAGCCGTATAAATACCGTGGCTACAAGAGCAGGTCAGAGGCTAGGAATCCTGTGGCGAGTAACTCATCTCCTGACTCCCCAAAGCCTGTCCTCCATCTACAATGCCTGGATGGGTGCAGCTGCAACAACACTCAGGAAGCATTGACACTTTCCAGGATAAAGCAGCCCACTTGATCAGCACCCCATCCACCACCTTCAATATTCATTCCCTCCACTACCAATGCACAGTGGCAGCAGTGTGTACCATCTACAAGATGCACAGCAGTAACGTACCAAGGCTCCTTAGACCACACCTTCCAAACCCGTGACCTCTACCACCTAGAAGAACAAGTACTGCAGAAGCATGGCAACACCACCATCTGTAAGTTGGAAATATATCACCGTTCCTTCACTGTCGCTGGGTCAAAATCCTGGAACTCCCTTCCGAACAGCACTGTGGGTGTACCTACCCCACATGGACTGCAGCAGTTCAAGAAGGCAGCTCACCACCACCTTCTCAAGGGCAATTAGGGGATGGACAATAAATGCTGGCCTGGCCACTAATGCCCACATCCCGTAAAGCGAAGATAAAAAAAAATTGCTTCAATTCTTTTAATTTAATAATTCAACTTCTAAGCCTGAGCAGTAACTCTCCACCATGCACATGTTTTAAGCTGACAAATACTGATGAAAGATTCATGAGGAGAGAAACAGTAGCTGAATTCACCACTGTGCTTATTAGCATTAATTTGCATTCATATTAATGCTTTGATGAAGCTTCCTGCCACTTTCTGTGAGATCTCCAAACATGCAAATAAGTTTTAACATCAGGCAACTCGCCACCTCATGAATCGGGGTGCAGGCCTACTTGCCCGATTCACTGTAAAACAGACTCAAAACACAGCAAAGTGCCCTGCTGTAACGTCTTTAATAATAGCTTCTAACATTTTCACTATGACAGATGTTAAGTTAACTGGCCTCTAGTTTCCTGGTTTCGGTTTCCCTCCCTTTTTGAATAAAGGAGATACATTCGTTATTTCCCAATCTAATGGAACCTTCCTCGAATCTAGGGAATTTGGAAAATTAAAACCAATGCATCAACTATCTCACTAGCTACTACTTTTAAAGACCCTAGGATGAAGTCCATCAGGATCTGGGGACTTGTCAGCCCGCAGCTCCATCAATTTGTTCAGTGCCACTTCCCTGATGATTGCAATTTTCTTGAGATCATTATTAGAACATTACAGCGCAGTACAGGCCCTTCGGCCCTCGATGTTGCGCCGACCTGTGAAACCATCTGACCTACACTATTCCATTTTCATCCATATGTCTATCCAATGACCACTTAAATGCCCTTAAAGTTGGCGAGTCTACTACTGTTGCAGGCAGGCGTTCCACGCCCCTACTACTCTCTGAGTAAAGAAACTACCTCTGACATCTGTCCTATATCTATCACCCCTCAACTTAAAGCTATGTCCCCTCGTGTTTGCCATCACCATCCGAGGAAAAAGACTCTCACTATCCACCCTATCTAACCCTCTGATTATCTTATATGTCTCTATTAAGTCACCTCTCCTCCTCCTTCTCTCCAACGAAAACAACCTCAAATCCCTCAGCCTTCCCTCGTAAGACCTTCCCTCCATACCAGGCAACATCCTAGTAAATCTCCTCTGCACTGTTTCCAAAGCTTCCACATCCTTCCTATAATGCGGTGACCAGAACTGCACACAATACTCCAGGTGCAGTCTCACCAGAGTTTTGTACAGCTGCAGCATGACCTCGTGGCTCCGAAACTCGATCCCCCTACTAATAAAAGCTAACACACCATATGCCTTCTTAACAGCCCTATTAACCTGGGTAGCAACCTTCAGGGATTTATGTACCTGGACACCAAGATCTCTCTGTTCATCTACACTACCAAGAATCTTCCCATTAGCCCAGTACTCTGCATTTCTGTTATTCCTTCCAAAGTGAATCACCTCGCACTTTTCCGCATTAAACTCCATTTGCCAACTCTCAGCCCAGCTCTGCAGCCTATCTATGTCCCTCTGTACCCGACAACATCCTTCGGCACTATCCACAACTCCACCGACCTTCGTGTCATCCGCAAATTTACTAACCCACCCTTCTACACCCTCTTCCAGGTCATTTATAAAAATGACAAACAGCAGTGGCCCCAAAACAGATCCTTGCGGTACACCACTAGTAACTAAACCCCAGGATGAACATTTGCCACCAACCACCACCCTCTGTCTTCTTTCAGCTAGCCAATTTCTGATCCAAAGTTCTAAATCACCTTCAACCCCATACTTCCGTATTTTCTGCAATAGCCTACCGTGGGGAACCTTATCAAACGCCTTACTGAAATCCATATACACCACATCCACTGCTTTACCCTCATCCACCTGTTTGGTCATCTTCTCGAAAAACTCAATAAGGTTTGTGAGGCACGACCTACCCTTCACAAAACCGTGCTGACTATCGCTAATGAACTTATTCTTTTCAAGATGATTATAAATCCTGTCTCTTATAACCTTTTCCAACATTTTACCCACAACTGAAGTAAGGCTCACAGGTCTATAATTACCAGGGCTGTCTCTACTCCCCTTCTTGAACAAGGGGACAACATTTGCTATCCTCCAGTCTTCCGGCACTATTCCTGTCGACAATGACGACATAAAGATCAAGGACAAAGGCTCTGCAATCTCCTCCCTAGCTTCCCAGAGAATCCTAGGATAAATCCCATCTGGCCCAGGGGACGTATCTATTTTCACACTTTCCAAAATTGCTAACACCTCCTCCTTGTGAACCTCAATCCCATCTAGCCTAGTAGTCTCAATCTCAGTATTCTCCTCGACAACATTTTCTTTCTCTACTGTAAATACTGACGCAAAATATTCATTTAACGCTTCCCCTATCTCCTCTGATTCCACACAACTTCCCACTACTATCCTTGATTGGCCCTAATCTAACTCTAGTCATTCTTTTATTCCTGATATACCTATAGAAAGCCTTAGGGTTTTCCTTGATCCTATCCGCCAATGACTTCTCGTGTCCTCTCCTTGCTCTTCTTAGCTCTCCCTTTAGATCCTTCCTGGCTAGCTTGTAACTCTCAAGCGCCCTAACTGAGCCTTCACGTCTCATCCTAACATAAGCCTTCTTCTTCCTCTTGACAAGCGCTTCAACTTCTTTAGTAAACCACGGCTCCCTCGCTCGACAACTTCCTCCCTGCCTCACAGGTACATACTTATCAAGGACACGCAGTAGCTGCTCCTTGAATAAGCTCCACATTTCGATTGTGCCCATCCCCTGCAGTTTCCTTCCCCATCCTATGCATCCTAAATCTTGCCTAATCGCATCATAATTTCCTTTCCCCCAGCTATAATTCTTGCCCTGCGGTATATACCTGTCCCTGCCCATCGCTAAGGTAAACCTAACCGAATTGTGATCACTATCACCAAAGTGCTCACCTACATCTAAATCTAACACCTGGCCGGGATCATTACCCAGTACCAAATCCAATGTGGCATTGCCCCTGGTTGGCCTGTCTACATACTGTGTCAGAAAACCCTCCTGCCTCCCTCCCTTCCATTTCCTGATTTACAGCTATTTCTAGGATGTTGCCTGTGTCCTCTATAGTGAAGACCGATGCAAAATACTTTTTCAATTCATCTGCCATCTCCTTATTTTCCCTTATTAATTCCCTAGACTCACTTTCTATAGGACCAACACTCACTTTGTTAACTTTTCATTTTCAAATATCTATAGAAACTCTTACTGTCTGTCTTTATATTTCTAGATATCTTCCTCTCATACTCAAAGTTTTCCCTCCTTAACCATAGAAAAATTACAGTACAGAAGGAGGCCATTCAGCCAGTCGTGTCTGCGCCCGCCAAAAAAACTAGCCACCCAATCTAGTCCCACTTTCCAGCACCTGGTCCATAGCCCTGCAGGTTACAGCACTTCAAGTGCACGTCCAGGTACCTTTTAAAAGAATTGAAGGTTTCTGCCTCCACCACCGTTCCTGGCAGTGAACTCCAGACACCCACCGCCCTCTGGGTGAAAAAGCTTTTCCTCATGTCCCCTCTAATCCTTCTACCAATCACCTTAAATCTGTGCCTCCTGGTAACTGACCTCTCCACCAAGGGAAACAGGTCCTTCCTGTCTACTCTATCTCGGCCCCTCATGATTTTGTACACTTCAATCAAGTCACCCCTCAACCTCCTCAATTCCAGGGAAAACAACCCCAACCTATCCAATCTTTCCTCATAGTTGCAAAAGACCTGGCAACATTCTTGTAAATCTCCTCTGTACTGTCTCCAGAGCAATTATGTCCTTTCTGTAATGTGGTGACCAGAACTGTACGCAATACTGCAACTGTGGCCTAGCCAGCATTTTATACGGTTCCAGCATTACATCCCTGTTTTTGTATTCTATACCTCGGCCAATAAAGGAAAGCAATCCATATGCTTTCTTCACCACTCTGTCTACCTGTCCTGCCAGCTTCAGGGACCTGTGGACATGAACTCCAAGGTCTCTCACTTCTTCTACCCCTCTCAATATCCTCCTGTTTATTGTGTATTCCCTCACTTTATTTGCCCTCCCCAAATGCATTACCTCACACTTATCTGGACTGATTTCCTTTTGCCACTTTTCCACCCACTCAACCAAACCATTGTTATCATTCTGGAGTCTGCAGCTATCCTCTTCACTATCAACCACACGACCAATTTTTGCGTCAGCAGCAAACTTCCCAATCATGCCTCCCACATTTAATTCCAAATCATTAATATATACCACAAACAGCAAGGGACCCAAAACTGAGGCCTGTGGAACGCCCCTGGAAACAGCTTTCCATTCACAAAAACTTCTGTCGACTACTACCCTTTGTTTCCTGGCCCTGAGCCAACTCTGGATCCAACCTGCCACATTCCCCTGTATCCCATGGGCTTGCATTTTATTGACCAGTCTGCCACGTGGGACCTTGTCAAATCCCTTACTAAAATCCATGTAGACCACATCCATTGCACTTCCTTCATCAATCCTCCTTGTTACTTCCTCAAAAAACCCAATTAAGTTAGTAAGACATGACCTTCCCTTAACAAATCCATGCTGACTATCCCTGATTAATCTGTGCCTTTCTCAGTGGCAGTTTATCCTGTCCCTCAGAATAGATTCTAACAATTTACCCACCAACGAAGTCAGACTGACTGGCCTATAGTTATTTGGCCTATCCCTCGCACCCTTTTTAAACAATGGTACAATGTTCGCAGACCTCCAAATCCTCTGGTACTTCTCCTGTATCTAGTGAGGATTTGAAGATAATCCTCAGCACATCCTTTATTTCCTCCCTGGCTTCCTTTAACAACCTGGGATGCAATCCATTCAGCCCTGGTGATTTATCCACTTTCAAGGATGTCAGACCCTCTAGTACTTCCTCTCTCATTTTGCTTATCGTATTCAATATTTCACACTCCTCCTCTTTAACTACAATGTCTGCATCAACCCTCTCCTTTGTGAAGACAGAGACAAAAAACTCATGAAGAACCCTGCCCACATCTTCTACATCCTCGCATAAGTTCCCTTGTACATCTCTGATCGGCCCTATCCTTTCCTTAGTTATCCTCTTGCTCTGAATGTACTGATAAAACATCTTCGGGTTTTCCTTGACTTTACATGCCAAGAATTTTTCATGTCCTCTCTTTGCTTTTCTAATTTCCTTTTTTACTTCACCCCTGTACTTTCTAGACTCCTCTAGGCTTTCTAAAGTATTTTTGTGATCGTCATAAGCTTTCGTTTTCTGCTTTAACTTACCCTGTAAGCTTCTAGATAACCAGGGGGCTCTAGATTTGGCAGTACCACCCTTTATTTTTGTGGGGACATGCCTACATTGTGCCTGTAGTATCTCGCTTTTGAATGCCTCTCACTGATTTAACACTGATTTTTTTTCAAGTAGCTGTATCCAGTCCACTTTCACCAGATCACCTCTCAGCTTCTTATAATTCACCTTCCCCCAATTTAGAACTCTTACTCCTGTTCCATGATTATGCTAAAACTTACTGTATTATGGTCACTATCTCCAAATTGGTCACCCACTGTTACTTGCCCAGCTTTATTACTGAAGACTAAATCTAGAATTGCGCCCCCTCTCGTTGGGCTTGTTATGTGCTGGCTAAACATGTTCTCTTGAACACAGTTCAAGAATTTTGTCCCCACTGTGCCCTTCATACTGTTTGCTGTTTTTCACATTCTGTCCAATCTTCTGACCTGCCACCCATCTTTGTGCAATTATATGCTTTTTCTTTAAGTTTGATACTATCTTCAACTTTTTTAGTTAACCACGGATGGTGAGTCCTCCCCTTGGAATTTTTCTTTCTCGTTGGAATGTATCTATTCTGTGTATTCTGGAATATCCCCTTAGATGTCTGCCACTGCATCTCTATTGACCTGTCCGTTGACCTAATTTGCCAGTTCAATTTAGCTAGCTTTGCTTTCATGCCCTCATAATTGCCCTTATTTAAGTTTAAAATACTCGCCTTAGACCCATTCTTCTCTCCCTCAAACTGAATGTAAAATTCAATCATATTATGATTGCTGCTACCTCGGGGCCCCTTCACTATGAAGTCATTAATTAATCCTATCTCGTTGGACAATACCAGGTCTAGTATAGCCTGCTCTCTAGTTGGCTCCAGAATGTGCTGTTCTAGAAACAATCCCGAAAACAGTCTATGAACTCCTCATTTAGGCTAACTTTGCCCATCTGATTTTTCTAGTCAATATGTAGATTTAAATCCCCCATGATTATTGTCTCCCCTCCAGTGGGGTAGGGGGGGGGGGGGCACACAATGCAGTCCATAGTAAAGAATGGATTATGTTGCCTGCTAGCCCTGGCCTGAGTCCCCCATACATTGATTCTCTTTAATGTGTATTATTTCCTGCTTCTGGTAATGTTCAGCAGCATTGAAACTGTTCGGGTCTGTGACTGTCTAAACTTCAATTACCCATTTAATTTTGCCTCATTTGCTACCTTTCCTCTGCAAAGGAATTCTGCTGTGCCTTTAATTTATTTTGCAATATCTGCTTAACATTCATTTGAGTAATCAGAAATGTTTGCAACCCTTGGATAGGACTGACTTCTGTTGCCATAGAACCACATTGCTCAGAATCCCAGTTACAGTACCAACCATCCCAATATAAGGTAGTACTTTTGTTACTGCTTTTTATTTAGCCACAGATACATTCCCTTTCCTTAAAACCTGCTTCTTCCAAAACATTTACTATTTTTTCTACATGTATTGATATCAAGCTTCAACTGTTATTAATCTTCCACTCCATTTTTGCAGATCATTACTCAGATAGATTTGGTGTGGCAGCAGACTAACTGCCCTGGACTAGTTTGTGTTTCTACTTCTAAAAATGGGCTGAACTATTCGTTGACATACATCAGCTTCGCGTGTTCCCCAATATCCTGTCGTCCAGTGATGCCCAATTGAAATTGCTGACTAGCCCAGGTGTTGCTATGGTGATGCTGTTTTAGTCACATGGACACATCCAAAGTGTAGTAGCTATCCCTCGGTGGGTCGTACTCTCACCTCTGAGCCAGAAGGTTATGGGTTCATATCCCACTCCAGCACTAAGAACAAAAATCTAGGCTAGCAATGTAGTATGGAGGGAGTGCTACACTGTCAATGGTGCTGTCTCTCAGATGAGATGGTAAACTCAGATGTTATATGCCGTCTCAGGTGGAAATAAAACATCTCCTGGCATTATTCTTGAAGAAGGAGCAGTGGAGTTCTCCCTGGTGTCCTGGCTAATATTTCTCCCTCAATCAATGTTACCTGAACAGATGGTCTGGTCATTATCACATTGCTGTTTGTGGGATCTTGCTGTGCGCAAATTGGCTGCCACATTTCCTATTTTACAAGAGTGACTACAATTCAAAAGTAGTTCACTGGCTGTGAAACGTCCTGTCGTTGTGAAAGGCACTATCGAAATTCAAGTCCTTTCTGAAGGCCCTAAATGTCGACTATCGCAACTGGGAGTCACCAGCTGGTGAAAGAGGGAAATGGCGACACATCCTGTGGACTGGTGTGCACTACCATGACGACCAGTAGCTACAGTAGCTTGGCAACAGGCGCAATGTCAAAAACAGCAACGCACAGCGTCACCTGGCTGCTTCACATGCGGCACTTGTGGTAGAACCTGCCTCTCAAGGATTGGCCTTCACAGCCATCAGCAAAGATGCACCAAGAGAAGACGCCCCACCTAAATGGATTGTTTGCTGCGTGTCCATCATCTTTCATAGATGGAAGGATTCCAACAACAACAGAAAACCCCTTGCAGAGGGTTAAATACAGGTAAACATGCATATTTATTTAACAATCATCTCCAATCATTCAGGAAAGTAAAGCACTCACAACGATGAAACAACACTCATTATCTCATCATTTTAACAACAAACACATGAAAAGATTCAAGTTCACATGTACACAACATGTGAATATGAGGGTTGAGATCACCCGCCCAAGTACACTGTATATTACTCATTTTTCATTTACTAATCAGACATACAACTGATCACATCTGGATTCCTGATCAGCCACATGTGGTGAGTGGCTATTGTATTAAACAACACTGGCTTAGACAGAATGCAATACAAGCACAATTTAATGCCTATAACATGAGTTCTAATGAAAGGTCATCGTCCTGAAACGTTGACTCTGTTTTTCTCTCTCCACTGATGCTGCCAGACCCACTGAGTATTTCCAGTATTTCCTGTTTTCATTTTAGTTATACTTCTGGTTTTGAATCACCTGAATCACCCTCAGTACTGAGTAAGGCCTCTGTGATGGCATTCTGCTGACACCTATACCCAACACAGATTATGTCAATGGTCAGAAGCTTTCATCGATATTAATAAAACCATGTCCCGTGGAAGAGCTGGTGCAAGTTCATGAAATTTCTTCCTACACAGCTACCACATCCTCGACAAATGATAACTTGCAGAAAAGTTGAGATAAATTATTTGAGGCAACGTTTTCTGCCTTGGAGGGCCTGAATGCCAAACGCTGCACACTGACTATGATTATCGGAATATTGGGAAGATACAATCACATAACCCTAGATTGGTGCTGGGGGTCAATTGAAATTTACCAGGCTGAGATCAATAGATTTTTATTGTATAAGGGTCTCAAGGGATACGGAGGGAAAGCGGGTAAATGGAGTTGAGGTACAGATCAGCCATGATCTAAATGAATGACCTACTCCTGTTACTAGTTTGTAATACAGCTCACCTAATTAATAAGCCATTGTAATTCAAAGTTAATGAATGATGAATCAGACCGACTGTGTGACAAGATCACAATTCAGCAAACTCTATATTCCAATATGCACTCCAGTTTTACAAGAACACAAAATTTAACAACAACAACTTGTATTTATGTAGTGCCTTTACCACAGCAAAATATCCCAAGGTGCTTCAAAGGGACGATTATCAAACAAAATTACCCACATGAAGATATATTAGGACAGATGACTAGAAACCTGGTTGAAGCATGCGAAAAGAGGTGAGAGAGGTAGAAAGGTGGAGAGGTTAAGGGAGGGAATTCCAGAACTTAGGGCCCAGGGAGCTGATGGCACAGCCACCAAGTGATGAAAATCAGGGATGGGCAAGAGGCCAGAATTGGATGAGGGCAGATATCTTGGAGGGTTGCAGGGCTGAAGGAGATTACAGAGATAGGGAGGGACAAGGACCATGAAGGGATTTGAACACATAGATGCACACCTTAAAATCAAAATGTTTACAGACCAGGAGCCAATATAAGTCAGCAAGCATTGAGGTGATGGATGAATGCTGCTTGGTGCAAGATACCTGCCATATTCTGAAGACAAACCTAATCTTTGTCTAAGGCAAAAAGGATCAGCATGATGGCAATTTTCTCACTCCATTTAAAACCTTCCTATTATCCAAGCTGATTGGCAGATAAAGAAAACTTTCTTCTTTAAAACAAATGGTTCCATATGGGTAAATGTGAGCAAACATCAGGTGATACTCCATGGTCTCTCATCCCATTGCCACCTGTGGGATTATACTCTATGAAGAATTATGTCTCGTTGCCTGTATAACAGCTGTGACCACACTTTTTTTCACTTGTTCATGGGATGCGAGCACTACTGGACAGGGCAACATTTATTGCCCATGCCTAATTGCACTTGAGAAGGTGGTGGTGAGCTGCCTTCTTGAACCGCTGCAGACCATGTGGGGTAGGTACATCCACAGTGCTGTTAGGGAAGGAGCTCCAGGATTATGACCCAGCGACAGTGAACGAACAGAGATATAATTCCAAGTCAGGATGGTGTGTGGCTTGGAGGGGAACTTGCAGGTGGTGGTGTTCACATGCGTCTGCCTCTCTTGTTCTTCCAGGTGGTAGAGGTCGTGGGTTTGGAAGGTGCTGTCGAAGGAGCCATGGCGAGTTGCTGTAGTGCGTTTTGTGGATGGTACACACTGCTGTCATTGTGTGCCAGTAGTGGAGGAAGTGAATCTTTAAGTTGGTGGATGGGGTGCCAATCAAGTGGGCTGCTTTGTCCTGGATGGTGTCGAGCTTCTTCAATGTTGTTGGAGCTGCACCCATTCAGACAAATGGAGAGTATTCCATCACACTCCTGACTTGTGTCTGGTAGATGGTGGAAAGGCTTTGAGGAGTCAGGAGGTGAGTTACTCGCCGCAGAATTCCCAGCCTCTGACCTGCTCTTGTAGTAAAATTATTTATACGGCTGGTCCAGTTAAGTTTCTGGTCAATGGTAACCCCCAGGATGTTGATGGCAGGGGACAGTTAGACTCACTCATTGGAGATAGTCATTGTCTGACACATGTGTGCACAAATGTTACTTGCCACCTATCAGCCCAAGTCTGAATGTTATCCAGGTCTTGCTGCATGCAGACACGGACTGCTTCAGTATCTGAGGAGTCACGAATGGTACTGAACACTGTGCAATCATCAGTGAACATTCCCACTTCTGACCTTATGTTGGAGGGAAGACCAATGAGGAAGGAACTGAAGATGGTTGAGGCTTGGAGACTACCTTGAGAAACTCTGCAGTGATGCCCTGGAGCTGAGATTATTGGTCTCCAACAACCACACCATCTTCCTTTGTGCTAGGTATGACTCCAACCAGTGGAGAGTTTTCCTCCGGATTCCCATTGACCTCAATTTTGCTAGGGCTCCTTGATGCCACACTCAGTCAAATGATGCCTTGATATCAAGGGCAGTCACTCTCACCTCATCTCTGGAATTCAGCCATTTTGTCCATGTTTGGACCAAGGCTGCAATGAGATCAAGATCTGAGTGACATTGGCAGATCCCAAACTGAGCATCGATGAGCAAGTTATTGCTGAGTAAGTGCCACTTGATGGCACTGTCGACAACACCTTCCATCACTTTGCTGATGATTGAGAGTAGACTGATGGGACAGTAATTGGCCACACTGGATGTGTCCTGCTTTTTGTGGACAGAACATACCTGGGCAACTTTCCACATTGTCGGGTAGATGCCAGTGCTGTGGACGTACTGGAACAGCTTGGCCAGGGGCATTGCTTGATCTTCAGTACTACAGCCAGGATGTTGTCAGGGTCCATAACCTTTGCAGTATCCAGTGCCTTCAGTCATTTCTTGATATCACATGGAGTGAATCGAATTGGCTGAAGACTGGCATCTCTGATTCTGGGGACTTCAGCAGGAGGTCAAGATGGATCAACCACTCGACACTTCTGGCTGAAGATGCTTCAGTCTTGTCTTTTGCACTGACATGGTTGGCAACCTAATATTGAGGATGGGATATTTGTGGAACCTCCTCCTCCTGTTAGATGTTCAACTGCCCACCACCATTCATGACCAGATGTGGCAGGACTGCAGAGCTTTGATCTGATCTGTTGGTTGTGGGATTACTTTGCTCTGTCTATCGCATGTGGCTCTTGCGGTTTAGCATGCAGTCCTGTGCTGCAGCTTCACAAGAATGTCACCTCATTTTGAGGTATGCTTGAAGCTGCTCCTGGCATGGCCTCCTGCACTCCTCGTTAAACCAGGGTTGATCTCCTGGCTTGATGGTAATGATAGAGTGAAGGATATGCCTGGCCATGAGGTTACAGATTGTGGTTGAATGCAATTCTGCTGCTGCTGATGGCCCACAGTGCCTCATGGATGCCCAGTTTTGAGCTGCTAGATCAGTTCTGAATCTACCACATTTAGCATGGTGGTAGGGCCACACAACACAATGGAGGGTACTTTCGTGCCCAGCGTATTCCAAACTTTTAAGATACAAACTTTATTCAATGTGGACGCTATGAAATTAACTTTTCCTTTAAAAAAGTGGACAATGTGTTTCAAGATGGCCATTGAAGGTCAGATGATCTGGCCTGTGTACTCAAACTGCCTCACTGTCTCGAAAGGACAAAAGGGTATATTCCAGACTAAGAGGTGATGACTACACCCATCCTGAATTGAATGTGTTCTTCTGAGACAAAGAAGGTGCAAAGTAGCCACATCTTAATGGAATGATAATCATCTAGACATCAATAGATAATCACAGATTCCACATTCTGGTACATTGTGTGGTCACACCAGGGGAGAAGGCCATGTGTCAAATAACAGAAATGCTAAAGTGATGAATTTTTAACTTGAAAGGCAACCTTCTGGAGAGAGAGGGAGAGATCACAACAACATCACAGAAAAGCAGTCCAGCCAGAGGCCATGTAAGGATCCAGCCTAAACAAGAGGAAGCCCTGCTGCTAATTCTACACTTCGACTTGCTGCAGTAGAGAACTGAAAGTGACTGCCACCTCCAGTTTGAAATCTTAACCACCAGAAATCTGCAACTCCTCAACAATTTCAAGGCTACAAACATCCAGGCCTGCATTTTTAAAAGAGACTGTCCTACGAGAAGATTCAACGGATTTACCATAAACCACAAACACCTACCACATCCTGAACTCTTCTCCTATACCTTCTAAATATCTTCCCTTGAGAGTGCATATGAGAGTGAATGCTTGCATGAGTGGCAATGTGAACATTTTGGGGAATAAATATTGTTCAATAAATAGTTAATCTTCTGTTTCAAACCGACAAGAAAACCTGTCATTTGTCTGTTTATAGGACCCTAAAAATACTCAGGGACTAACTCATCATTTTAAACAAAAAACAACTGTCGTCAGTTGGGAGGTCACTAGTGGGAACCACCCACACCCCTGTCCGTAACAGTGTCCTCAGTATGAAGACGGGTCTTTGTCACCATAAGGATTGTATGGTAGTCACTCCAACCAATACTGTCACAGACAGATGCACCTGCTACAGGTAGATTGGTGAGGGCAAGATCAAGTAAGTTTTTCCCTCTTGTTGGTTCTCTCAACACCTTCTGCAGGCCCAGTGTGGGAGCTAGGTCCTTCAAGACTTGGCCAGCTCCGTTGGTAGTGGTGCTACCGAGCCACTCTTGTTGATGGATATTGAAGTCCCCCATCTGGAGTACATTTTGTGCACTTGTTATCCTCAGTGCTTCTTCCAAATGGAGTTAACATGGAGGAGTACTGATTCATCAGCTGAGGGGGGGGGGGGGTGCAGTAGGTGGTAATCAGCAGGAGGTTTCCTTGCCATGTTTCACCTGATGCTATTAGACTTCATTGGGTCCAGAGTCAATGTTGAGGACTCCCAGGGCTACTCCCTTTCGACTGTAAACCACTATGCTGCCACCTCTGGTGGGTTTGTCTTGCCAGTGAGACAGGACATACCCAGGAATGGTGGTGGAGGAGTCTGGGACATTGTAAGGTATGATTCAGTGAGTATGACTATGTCAGGCAGTTGCTTGACTAGTCCGTGGGACAGCTCTTCCAATTTTGGCACAAGTCCCCAGATGTTAGTGGGGAGGAATTTGCAGGGTCAACTGGACAGGCTGTGCCTTTGTCGTTTCCGGTGCATCGGTCAATGCCAGGTTGTCAGTCTAGTTTCATTCTTTTTTGACTTTTCTGTAGCAATTTGATACAAATAAATGTCTTGCAAGGCCATTTCAGAGGGCAGTTAATAGTCAACCACATTGTTGTGGGTCTGGAGTCACATATAGGCCAGACCGGGTAAGGACAGCAGATTTTCTTTCCAAAAGGAAATGAGTGAACTTTGTGACAATGCATTGGTTATGAAGCATCTTGGGATGTTTCTGAAGGATGTGATCTACAAACAAGGCGGGTTGTTTGGAGGGGGATTGTTTTCCACTGAGCCAAACTAACATTTGTTTGCATGCCCGCAATGCAGATTCATAAATCGACCACTTGTGGAGCTGCAGTGACCCAGCAACTTTAGGAAAAGGAGTGGGGAAATTGGGTACAAAATCAAAACCGCCCCTGATTGGACATGTTTCTCCAACTCTGTACATAAATATCCAGGCAGTCAGTGATCCAACATTCCCAACAGGGAATGCAGCTCAGAAAACCACAGCAGCCCTGACATCTTCTGTGCAATTGCCACTTGCTGGTTACTAAATGTCACCCATAGGGCACTCCTTTTCTGTCCACAAACATTACTTCCAACTGTCAAGATTTCTTGTCACACTTTTTGTCGACATTCTCCATTGTAAATTACTATGTCAACATTCCTGACTGTAAATTGCTGTCAACTGCTGCAATGCAGTTGCTATGAAGCCTCCGATCACTGGGTGGCTCTGTGCAACACATTTCTGAAGCCTCTGAACTCAGTCATCATCTTTTACATATAAATAAAATTCTATTCATCAACTGACTCTACAAAATGTAGGAAACTTATAGAAAATATATTGAGCACTCCTTATATGATAGAAAATAAATCATATATTGTGAAATGCCGGAATAGCATTGAAGCTAGATGTCTGAATCACTCATTATGTTAGTGATTTAAATGTTAATAATCAAATCTACTACAAATACAGTCAGTCTCAGATACAGTGAACAACATGAAAGCAAATCAATGTTGGAATCAATTCTACTGTTTTACAACTTTATTTTAAAATCCCAAGTGAAGACTCAGTGGTTCTGAATCATATTAATAGTGTTGGGAGAGCATTTTCAGAGATGCAGCATGATGTTCCTTTACTGTCAGTTCCCAAAGAAGGTTTTAACATGATGGTACACTGTAGCTTATTGAGCAGAAAGCTAACGTTCAAACTTTAAACAGCAGCAACAGCAGGAGCAGCAGGAGCAGAGCAAGACCAGCAAGGATATAGAGAGCGGGAGCGGAGCAAGACCAATGAGGATATAGAGAGCGTGAGCAGAGCAAGACCAGCGAGGATATAGAGTGCGGGAGCAGAGCAAGACCAGTGAGGATATAGAGAGCGGGAGCGGAGCAAGACCAGTGAGGATATAGAGAGCGGGAGCGGAGCAAGACCAGTGAGGATATAGAGAGTGGGAGCGGAGCAAGACCAGTGAGGATATAGAGAGCGGGAGCGGAGCAAGACCAGTGAGGATATAGAGAGCGGGAGCGGAGCAAGACCAGTGAGGATATAGAGAGCGGGAGCGGAGCAAGACCAGCGAGGATATAGAGAGCGGGAGCGGAGCAAGACCAGTGAGGATATAGAGAGTGGGAGCGGAGCAAGACCGGCGAGGATATAGAGAGCGGGAGCAGAGCAAGACCAGCGAGGATATAGAGAGCATGAGCAGAGCAAGACCAGTGAGAATATAGAGAGTGGGAGCGGAGCAAGACCAGTGAGGATATAGAGAGTGGGAGCAGAGCAAGACCAGTGAGGATATAGAGAGCGGGAGCGGAGCAAGACCAGTGAGGATATAGAGAGCGGGAGCGGAGCAAATCAGTGAGGATATAGAGAGCGGGAGCAGAGCAAGACCAGCGAGGATATAGAGAGCGGGAGCGGAGCAAGACCAGTGAGGATATAGAGAGCGGGAGCGGAGCAAGACCAGTGAGGATATAGAGAGCGGGAGCGGAGCAAGGCCAGTGAGGATATAGAGAGTGGGAGCGGAGCAAGACCAGTGAGGATATAGAGAGCGGGAGCGGAGCAAGACCAGTGAGGATATAGAGAGCGGGAGCAGAGCAAGACCAGTGAGGATATAGAGAGCGGGAGCGGAGCAAGACCAACGAGGATATAGAGAGCGGGAGCGGAGCAAGACCAGTGAGGATATAGAGAGTGGGAGCGGAGCAAGACCAGCGAGGATATAGAGAGCGGGAGCAGAGCAAGACCAGCGAGGATATAGAGAGCGGGAGCAGAGCAAGACCAGCGAGGATATAGAGAGTGGGAGCAGAGCAAGACCAGCGAGGATATAGAGAGCATGAGCAGAGCAAGACCAGTGAGGATATAGAGAGTGGGAGCGGAGCAAGACCAGTGAGGATATAGAGAGTGGGAGCGGAGCAAGACCAGTGAGGATATAGAGAGCGGGAGCGGAGCAAGACCAGTGAGGATATAGAGAGTGGGAGCGGAGCAAATCAGTGAGGATATAGAGAGCGGGAGCAGAGCAAGACCAGCGAGGATATAGAGAGCGGGATCAAAGTGAAACCAGTGGAATATAGAGAGCGGGAGCAGAGACCAGCAGGATACAGAGAGCGGGAGCAGAGAGACTAGCGGGATATAGAGAGTGGGAGCAGAGAGACTAGCGGGATATAGAGAGCGGGAGCAGAGAGGTCAGCGGGATATAGAGAGCGGGAGCAGAGAGGCCAGTGGGATATAGAGAGCGGGAGCAGAGAGACCAGCAGGATATAGACAGTGGGAGCAGAGAGACCAGCAGGATATAGACAGCGGGAACAGAGAGACCAGCAGGATATAGAGAGCGGGAGCAGAGAGACCAGCAGGATACAGAGAGCGGGAGCAGAGAGACCAGCAGGATATAGAGAGTGGGAGCAGAGAGGCCAGCAGGATATAGAGAGCTGGGTTGGGAGCGGAGAGACCAGCAGGATATAGAGAGCGGGAGCAGAGAGACCAGCAGGATATAGAGAGCGGGAGCAGAGAGACCAGCAGGATATAGAGAGCGGGAGCAGAGAGACCAGTAGGACATAGAGAGCGGGAGCAGAGAGACCAGCAGGATATAGAGAGCGGGAGCAGAGAGACCAGCAGGATATAGAGAGCTGGGTTGGGAGCAGATGGACAGTGTTTGAAAAACTGGGAGCCGGGAAATTAAAAATTTCAGTTGGAGTAGATATAACCAGTAAGTGAATTAATAATAAGAGTATTAAGAACCAAGGCGTGGGGTTTTCTGAATTGTACAAACAGTTTATACAGAGAGTGTCTGTTTGCTCCTGGACCGAGAAGATCTCTCCTGTCTGCTCCCATCTCTTTCTCACAAGCCGCTGAATCCACTGAAGACACATGAACCCCAAGAGAGAAAAGTCTCCTACAGTGAACGAGGTTTAAGAAGAATACTGGGCCCCAACGAAAAGCAAGATCTACCGACAGTCAAGGACTCTACAGTGAGCTCGAAGAACCGTAACAACAACGTCGTGCATCCATAGACGTTAACCAAATTAGAGTTTAAATTTAAGTTTAGTAAATTTCAACTTTTCTTCTTTAAACCTAAGAAAGCCTGTTTGTGCTGGTTTCTTTGCCCTATAATGGGAAAGCGGTGAACAAGGAGTCACCAAGGGGGAGCTAAAAGCTGTCTGTTTAAAAATAAAACCCTGCTATGGTAAGACCAGGTGAAGGCTGAGAGGGAACCCTCAACCTCTTTCTCACCTGGTGGTAACAATACCCTGAAGGAATGCAGTCCAGACCATGGCACCAATGGGCAAGGGACTGCACAGGAGGGAACAGCAAAGTGTAGAAATGCAGTTGTTATAAGAGATTCCATAGTTAGGAGGACAGACAGGCATTTTTGTAACCATCATCGTGAGACCTGCATGGTGTGTTGTCTCCCTGGTACAAGGGTGAAGGACATCATGGAGAGAGTGCAGGATATTTTGCAGGGGAAGAGGAGTGAGCCAGAAGTTGTGGTACCCGTCGGTACCAATAACATAGAGAGGGCAGGTAATGAGGTGCTATGGACAGATTTTCAGGAGCTAGGGAGGAGGTTCAAAAGTGGAACCAATGCTGCATGCGAAGAGAGCAGAAATAGGAAATCAGGAAGGATCTATGCATGGCTTGAGGCATACTGCAGGAGGGAGGGCTTCAGATTCTTGGGGCACTGGGACCAGTTCTGGGGCAGGAGCCACCTATTTAAAAGGGACGGGTTGCTCCTCAACAGGACTGGGACCAATGTCCTTGCGGGGAGATTCACTAATGTGGTTGGGGAGTTTTTAAACTAAATTTGCAGGGGGATGGGGACCAGCATATAGAAGTAGAAAAGACAAAAGTGCATAAAGTGAGTGTTGGATAGTACTAGAGAAGGAAATAGTACTGTATTAGATAGGAGCAGACTAAGAAGGACTATAAGGAATACAAAGACAGGTATATAATTCATGTATGTAAATACACTAAGTGTGGTGAATAAGGTTGGTGAGCACAAGCATTAATAGATGTGTGGAAATATAATGTAGTGCAATAACAGAAACACAGCTTATGATGCAGGTCAGGTGAATTCTCCAAGTGAGAACAAAGCCAAATATATGATGTTCAGAGGGGAAGTGAAGAGAAAAATAAGACTGGCAAAGAGTGAATGTGAGAATAGAATGGCAGCTAACATAAAAGGAACCCAAAAATCTTCTCCCATCATGTAAATAACCTTCTTCTTCTTGGGCAGTCCCTCAGGAACGAGGATGACTTTCTTCCACTCCAGGGTTGTGGGTCCTTAGGTGACCGAATAGTCCAATCCTGATATTCCATGTCCCGAAGTTTATTTTGAGGAGGTGGAAGATGCCTGTGCATGGGTTCGTTTAACGTGGGGTGGCCTTTGCACACCGACTACAACACAGTCTGAGCGAAGCACAGTCTTTGTCTAATGGCAGGGATGGCTGAGACGATTGGAGATCAGGTTCCGCTACATGGATGGGCCTAATACAGACACATGGCCAGCATGTCCAGCTGCTGAGCCCGGGTGCAGGCCGTGTGAACCCACATCAGGGTGTTCTTGAAGGGGTAGCTGAAAGCCTGTTCCAAGGGCTCCTGTGACAAGGCTGGGTGGGTACTATTAGGGACAAAGAGGGTGTTGTATGCTTAGAGGTGCAGGACAAGACTAGAATATTTTGTGAGTACTTTAGTGTTTATGAAGGAAGAGGATGCTGCCAAAATATCAGTAGAAGTGGAGATGGCAGAGGACATGGCTAGGGTAAAAATTAATAGAAAGAATGTACTGGAAAGACTGGCTATGCTTAGAGTAGATAAGTCACCTGGTCCGGATGGCTTGTATCCCAGGTTGCTAAAGGAATTTGGAATGGAGATACCGGAAGGGCTTGCCATAATCGTCCAATCTTCCCTGGATATGGGAGAGGTGCCAGAGGATTGGAGAGTGGCAAATGTGACAACCTTATTCAAGAAAGGGTGTAAAGAACTTCCTTGTAATTATAGGCCAGTCAGATTAACTTCAGTTGTGGATAAGGTTTTAGAAACAATAATCAGGGAAAGAAAATCATCAGGCACGTGAAAAGGTTTGAGTTAATTAAGGAAAGCCAGCACAGATTTGTAAAAGGCAGATCATGCTTGACAAATCTAATTGATTTTTTTGATGAAGTAGCAGAAAAGGTTGATGAGGGGAAAGCAATAGATTTTGTCTGATGTATTTTAAGAAAGCATTTGACAAAGTACCACATAAAAGGCTGATTAACAAAACTGAGGTTCATGGAAGAGGACGGTCAGTGTCAGCTTGGATAAAAATTGGCTTAAAGGCAGAAAAAAGCAGGTCATGGCAAATGGTTACTTTTCAGATTGTAGGATGATCGTGGTGTTCCCAAGGGTCAGTGCTGGGACCACTGTTTTTTTTTGCAATATATAAATGACTTGCATATTGGGATACAGAGTAGAATGTCAAAATTGTCAGATGACACCAAATTTGGAGGTGTGGCAGTGAGGATGAGACCAAACAAATGCAACAGGACATAGATAGGCTAGCAAATGGGCAGACAAGTGGCAGATGGAATGTCATACAGACAAGTATGAAATGATGCATTTTTGCAGAAGGGAAAGGGTGTGGCTGCATAGACTTAATGGCACAGTTCTAAAGAGTCTGCTCGGACAAAGGGACCTGGGTTTATTTGCATAGGTCTTTGAAGGTGGCAGGACATACTGAGAGAGTAGCTTGCAAAGCATATGGGAAATTGGCTTCATAATAGAGGCATTGAGTACAAAAGCAGGGAGGTTATGCTGAACCTGTATAAAGCTCTGGTTAGGACCCAGCCAGAGCTTTGCGTCTGTCCAGTTTTGAAGACTAAACATTAGGAAGGATGTGAGAGTCCTCGAGAGGGTGTAGACCAGATTTACCAGAATGGTTCCAGGTGTTCCGACCAAGGCGGGAAGATTGCACTGTTTATTCTAGTTCCACTTGTCCACAGGTCACAACATGTATTTAAATTTTCCCACTTACCGATACGGTCAATCATATACTCTATTTTACCCAGAAAAAAAACACACCAACCAGGTTTCTTTAATAAAAAACAAAATTATCAGCTTATTATAAAGCAATTAAACAAGTCTTAACTAGTAATGAAGTAAATCACAAACACACAGTTTGAAATATAAAAGTTCCCTTTTTGCCTTAGACACACACACACACACACACACACACACACACACACACACACACACACACACACACACACACACACACACACACACACACACCGGTTAACCAGAAAAATAAAAGGATTTGCATTTGAGAGCTCTCTTACAAAAAAACAGACAAAAAACACTTGGGTTAAATACTTGCTAATTCTTGAAGAAGCAAGAGAAGATATGGAAAGATGTCCTTTGTTTTGATGTCCCAAATGCGTATAATCAGCTATCACTGGGATCTTCCTAGAACAGTTCTTTCCAGGCGACGTTTAAGATCAGTTTGGGTAGGCTTTCCAGGAGAAATGCAGCAACAGAGGTTTCAGACACAGCCTTACAGGAGGAATGCAGCCACAGTTTCAGTCTGCTTCTTACACTTGCTTTCCAGCTCCTTGAGAGATGGAAAACTGGCAGGCTTTTTTCCAAACTGCTGGAACAGACTGAGTTGGGGTGGTTTGTTCTTCTTGGCAAGTTTTCTCCAACTGTCTTTTCAAACCATTGGTCCATATCCCAGCTCACTGTCCAAAGTGAAACCATAAACAATGTCATAAGAGACAGGCCTCCTGATCGCTATAAATCTTGACCTGTCATTTCTCTGTAAACATCTTCCCCAAGTCAAAAACAACCCTTTCTGGGTAATTATTTTAAAACAGGTGCCTTCCAGTAACTGTTTTCAAAGCCAGAGCTCTCGGTGACCCTAGGAAAAACCCATCCACGGAGTCTTTTCAGTTTTCCCAAAATAAACCAATGTCCAGCTCCATAATACATGAGTCCTCAAAAAAAAACTTAAAAATATAGATGCACTCATAACACAGGAATGAGAGATCTTAGCTACAAGGTTAGGTTCGAGAAGTTGAGTTTGCTCTCCTTGGAGGAAAGGAGATTGAGGGGAGATTTGATCAAGGTTTACAAGATTATGACAGGTTTAGATAAGGTAGACAAAGAAAAGCTGCTCCCATTAGCTGATGGCATAATGACTAGGGGACAAGATTTAAGGTTTTGGGCAAGAGATACGGGGGTGGGGGGGGGGCGGCGGTGGGTGATGCGAGGAAGAACCTTTTTACTCAGTGAGTGGTAATGACCTGGAACTCGCTGCTTATGTGAGTGGTGGAAGTGGAGAAGATCAATGATTTCAAAAGGAAATTGGATGGGCACTTGAGGGAAATAAACTTACAGAGCTATGGAGATAAAGCAGGAGAATAGGACTGATTGGGATGCTGTACAGAGAGCCAGCATTGGCTCGATGGGCTGAATGGCCTTCTTCTGTGTCGCAATGGCTCTATGACTCTGACTGTCTGACTCTATGGTCCAATTTGGCTGCTGCAGAAGAGTTTGTCAGTCTAAAATTAGGGGCTTTAAATAGAAGACAGTCACTAATAAATCTAAATAAGGAATTCTGGGGCAACTTCTTTGCCCAGCGAGTGATTAGAATGTGGAACTCACAACCACCAGGAGTAGTTGAAGTGAATAGTGTAGATGCAGACGATCATAGGAACACAGGAACTGGAGAATGCCATTCAGCCCCACGAGCCTGTTCCGCCATTCAATGAGATTGTGGCTGATCTATGACCTTACTCCATATACCCGCCCTTGCCCCATGGCCTATAATACCTTTGACGGAGAAAGGAATAGAAGGATATGTTGATAGGGTGAGATGTAGAGGGGTGGGAGGAGACTTAACGTGGAGCATAAACACTGGCATTGACCAGTTGGGCCAAATGCCCTGTTCCTGTGCCTGAACATTTCTCAAATGAAGTGCATCAATATTGAAGTACAGGATATTCCCTGATCCCTCTGACCTGGAAGTGATTATATCTGATTGACAATGGCAGGATTAAGATGACATTATAGCAAATCTACACTTATTTAGCTGTGAAATCTGTCTGATTTGTTACCAATCATCAAGGCAAACAACTAAACAGAAGACAACTATCTGAAAAATATGAAGTTTCCAACTGCTTGCTGAAAGAACTTGCATTTTATCACAGGATCATAGAATGATACATCCCAGAAGGAAGCCATTAGGATTGTCGTGCTTGTACCTCTACAGCATCTTGCTCGATCCCAAGACGTCCCAAAGCACTTTACAACAAATGAAATATTTTTGAAGTGTAGTCACAGTTGCAATGTTGGGGATCAGCAGCACAGATATAATGTAATTGAACTAGTAATCCAGAGGCCCAGGCTAATGCTCCAGAGACATGAGTTCAAATCCCATCATCGTATCTGGGAGAATTTAAATTCAATTAATAAATGTGGAATAAAATGCTACTCGCATTAATAATGATCATGAAACTATTGGATTGTATCAAGCGGGCCCCCACCTGCCAAGAATGAGGAAGATTAACTTTGCCACATGAACATTGATTTTTAAACTGTTACTGGAGTAAAGAAAGAACTTGCTTTTAAATAAAAACACCAGACGTTTGACTGGAAAGACATTTGCATATTTACAGACAGTGCTTAAAAGGGACAAAAGACCATTCCCTGAGACATTCAATCCACAATAGATTTTTGATTACCAGGCGTTAAGGGTGGAGGAGCTCGCATTCCAGGTTGACTGCTAAGATGGCCGAATACCCAAACAGATATGATCAGACCAGTTTAGCCACATGACTTACTGACTGTTGCAGGTTTTTTATTTGAAATTGCCACAGAGAATTTGAACTCAGAAAGCGCCTGACTCCTGGATTGAGAACATCTCTCTCCTGTCTGCTCATCTTTTTCTCACGGAGCCCCAAGACCCACTGAAGACACATGAACCCCGAAAGAGAAAAGTCTCCTACATTGAACAAGGTTTAAGAAGAATACTGAGCCCCAACAAAAAGCGAGACTACTTACAATAAAGGACTCTACAGCGAGTTCGAAGCACAGTAACAAACCCCCTTCAGATATTGCCTCAATATTTTCCACTTTATTTTTCTTCTGCTCTTTTCTGTCTTTATTTGCATGTGCATATCGGGTATGCATGCTAGTGTGGGGTGTGACGTGTATCCGTAGGCATTGACCAAATTAGAGCTTAAGTTTTAATAAATTTCACTTTTCTTCTTTAAACCTAAGAAAGCCCGTTTGTGCTCATTTCTTTGCCTTATAATTGGAAAGCAGTGAACAAGGATTCACCAAGGGGGAGCTCAAACCACAGTGTGTTTAAAAATAAACCCTGTTATAGTACGACCAGGTGAAAGCTGAAAGGGGACCCTAGTCACCTTTCTCAACTGGTTGTAACAATTGTTAGAAAAACCCAACTGGTTCACTAATGTCCTTCAGGAGAGGAAATCTTTTATCCTTACCCAATCTGGCCTACACATGACTCCAGATCCACAGCAATGTGGTTGACTCTTAACTCTCCTCTGAAATGGTGTACTAAACCACTCAGTTGTATCAAACCACTACAGAGAAAAAGCAATGTGGGTGTACCTACACCACACAGACTGCAGCGGTTCAAGGCGACAGCTCACCACCATCTTCTCAAGGGCAATTAGGGATAGGCAATAAATGCTGGCCTTGCCAGTGACACTTACATCTCAAGAACAAATAAAAAAATTGAACAAATGTGGCAGCTAATTTTTACACAGCAAGCTCCCATAAACAGCAATGTGATAATGACCAGATTGTATACTTTTTACTGATATTCATTGAGCGATAAATATTCGCCATGACACTGGGGATAACTCCTCTGCTCTTCTTCCAATAGTGTCATGTGATCTTTTACATCCACTTAAGGGAGCAGACAGGCCCTTGGTTTAACGTCTCATGCAAAGAATGGCACCTCTGACAGTGTGGCACTCCCTCAGTACTGCAACCAACAGGAATGTGTATTTATATAATACCTTTAAAGCTGCAACACAGGAGCATTATAAAAATTTGACATTAAGCTACAAAAGGAGATATTAGGTCAGGGTAAGAAACAGAACAGCAGGTGTAATTGTTTATAGCAGATTAGCAGAGGGACACATGCAATAGATACTTAACATCTTTGTATGAAATTCCTCTATCCTCTATTTAAATTCAGCATGTCTATTGATACCACTCTCTTAGCCAATAGGTTGTACTGTGTTAGCCAATGATTTGAAGCCATGGCGAAACTAACAGCTGAACTCACAGTAAACAATGTATTTTTACAGCAGTATCTCTTTACGAAGCAAACAACAACTACAACAACAACTTACATTTATATAGCAGCTTTAACATACAAAAATTTCCCAAGGCGCTTCACAACAGCAGTTAAAAGCAAAATTTGACACCGAGCAACATCAGGAGATATTAGGACCGATGACCAATAACTTGGTCAAAAGGGTAGATTTTAAGGAGCGTCTTAAAGGAGGAGAGAGGTAGAGAGACAGAGAGGTTTAGGGAGCAAATTCCAGAGCTTAGGGCCCAGGCAGCTGAAAGCCCAGCCAGCAAGAGGGAGCTGCACAAGAGGCCAGAATTACCTTGCAGGTTTTTTGGGGCTGGATGAGATTACAGAGATAGGGAGGGGCGAGGCCATGGCGAGATTTGAAAATAAGGATGAGAATTTTAAAATCAAGGCTTTGCTTGACCAGAAGTCAATCAGCGAACATAGCGTGATGAGTGAACAGGATTTGGCACAAGTCAGGACATGGACAGCAAACTTTACAGAGGGTAGAATGTGGGAGGCTGGCCAGGAGTGCATTGGAATAGTTACATCAAAAGGCAACAAAGGCATGGATGAGGGTTTCAGCAGCTGAGACAGGGATGGAGTCAGACGATGTTTCAGAGATGGAAATAGGCACCCTCAAGTGATGGTGCGGATATGTAGTCGGGAGCTCATCTCAGGGTCAAGTATGACACTAAGGTTGTGAACGGTCTGGTTCAGCCTCAAACAGTTGCCAGGGAAACAGATTGAGTCGGTAACAAGGGAACGGAGTTTGTAATGGGGACGAAAGACAATGGCTTCGGACTTCCCAATATTCGATTGGAGGAAATTTCTGCTCATCTAGTACTGGATGTCAGATGAAAAAATCTGATAAAAAGCAGAGTCTAGTTAAAAAGTGTCCTTATCAGCTGCAGCCAACTGAACTCATGACTGAAACTACAGTAACTTCACCCAATAAATGTAGTATGAATATTCCAGCAAAATGCAGTGAGTGGAGGATAGTTAGTGACAAATGATGTGTGTAAAGCCAATCCCAGCCACTTAGAGCAGTGTGGTCTCCAGACATAACTGACAGGGAATTATCCAAACATCTCCATTCTGGCTGGGAATTGTGGTGTCACTTTAAGTGAACCCATTGTAAAGAAATAGATTAATGCCTCCACGAAAGTCGAAGAAAAGACTTTCTGAAAAATGTGCTGAGGTTTTGTACATAATATTCAAATAGGCAGTTTCAGGCTCTAAATGTGCACAAACAGAACCCAAGATCTAAATCAACACTGAAAATATTCTGTACTGTACCTTAGCCTAAATTACTGAGACAAATAAGATCTTCTTGTTCAATAGGAGCCTCAGGCAGTTATGCAAGGCATCTAGTTAATAACATGGACGACTCAAGCAAGTAGATTTCACTGCTTCAAATACCTTTACAAGTGGGAATGATGACAAGGTCCAATCACATTCATTTTGTTGGAACGCTTTGACAATTGAATTAGTTAAAAGCATTTTCTTTGACATAAATGCAGAGTATTCTCAAATTTAATCCACCTTACTCAATACAGTTTATTAAGAGCATCAATAATCAGGTGTCATTAAATGTCTCTGTGGGCAATATAGGCAAATGAACTTTGTTCCATGGGGAGTCGCCAGTCTCCAAAACACACTCAGCTTGCTGGAAATCAGAAGCACATGGAAGCATTGCAAACCTTGATTCCTTTATAATCAATAGCAGTACCTAATAAGATGAGTCTTTCTCACAGTATACAACTGAAACAATACGCTTCCAGAAAGCAGCACTGATAACAACAAGGCTGTACCTAGAGTCTGACGACAGAGAAATCGTAACATCAGAACAAAGTGGTTCAGGTATAGTGTAAACTCAGCTAAATTCAGAGTCCGTTCTAACCTGACATGGACACTCTCTGGAGGAGGGAACCTTTCATTCCTGATTCAGGTCAGGACTTTCTCTCCAGATTTACACCAAACAGGTTTAATGTTGCAGCAAAGCAGAAATCTCTTTGCCCTGGTGCCAAACTTGTGGTGTAAATGCTTCCTTAAGAAGCCTGCAAAGGCACTGGGGCGATGGTGGGGAGAGAGTGCGTGTCCTGCTCATTGCAATGAGTCACTCAGATAAGCGTGGATTGAAGTCCAATGGAAGATATCTCATTCCAACTAAATAAGGTGTTCCTTTAGGCTGATCAGAGAAATAGTTTGAAATCAGGTATCCCATTCCTTGTCAAAATGCCAGCTGCATGCCAAGCATCCAGAACGTGCTGCACTCTGCCCAAGTCTTGAACTATAGGTGAGTCAAGGGTTGCGGAGAACAGGCAGGAAAGTGAAGTTGAGGCCAGGATCAGATCAGCCATGATCTTATTGAATGGTGGAGCAGCTTCAAGGTGCCGAATGGCTTGCTCCTGCTCTGATTTCTTAAATTCTTATAAGGTAACTGCCTTCAGGGGGATGTAGTGACCCACGATGGGGCCCAGGGTTTTACCTTTCCAGCTTCCTCACAAAGCCCTACGACCACAACCAGAACCTATCAAACTCTGGTGAGGGAAACTATCAATAATAAGGAGCATCCATAACTGCAGCCATTCAGCAGAGCTGGATCACATGGCACATGTACACCATTCACAGCACATTTACTGTGCTACCGCATACAGATGCAAATACCCCTTGCATTCAACCACAGTAATATATGGGTATATTGCCATGACTACGACATTAATATTCCCGTCTTCAGTGGCCACACTTCACGGGCGGCACAGTGGTGCCGTGGTTAACACCGCAGCCTCACAGCTCCAGGGACCCGGGTTCAATTCTGGGTACTGCCTGTGTGGAGTTTGCAAGTTCTCCCTGTGTCTGCGTGGGTTTTCTCCGGGTGCTCCGGTTTCCTCCCACAGCCAAAAGACTTGCAGGCTGATAGGTAAATTGGCCATTATAAATTGCCCCTAGTGTAGGTAGGTGGTAGGGAATATGGGATTACTGTAGGGTTAGTATAAATGGGTGGTTCTTGGTCGGCACAGACTTGGTGGAATGAAGGGCCTGTTTCAGTGCTGTATCTCTAAATAAAAATAAAATATATAGGCCAGTATCGTGCTTGGAATGGCTCTCAGTGGATGTTGCATCTAAAATTACTGTGGATGAAATAGTCCCAAATATAAACATAGAACATAGAACATAGAACATACAGCACAGAACAGGCCCTTCGGCCCACAATGTTGTGCCGATCCTTTGTCCTCTGTCAAGGACAATTTAATCTATACCCCATCATTCTCCTTTATCCATATACCTATCCAAAAGCCTTTTGAAAGTCCCTAAAGTTTCTGACTCAACAACTTCCCCGGGCAAGGCATTCCATGCCTCGACCACTCTCTGGGTAAAGAACCTTCCCCTGACATCCCCCTTATATCTCCCACCCTTCACCTTAAATTTATGACCCCTTGTAACGCTTTGCTCCACCCGGGGAAAAAGTTTCTGACTGTCTACCCTATCTATTCCCCTGATCATCTTATAAACCTCTATCATGTCACCCCTCATCCTTCTCCTTTCTAATGAGAAGAGGCCTAGAATGTTCAGCCTTTCCTCGTAAGACTTATTCTCCATTCCAGGCAACATCCTGGTAAATCTCCTCTGCACCCTCTCCAAGGCTTCCACATCCTTCCTAAAATGAGGCGACCAGAACTGCACACAGTACTCCAAATGAGGCCTTACCAAGGTCCTGTACAGCTGCATCATCACCTCACGGCTCTTAAATTCAATCCCTCTGCTAATGAACGCTAACACCCCATATGCCTTCTTCACAGCCCTATCCACTTGAGTTGCAACTTTCAATGATCTATGCACATAGACCCCAAGGTCTCTCTGCTCCTCCACATGCCCAAGAACCCTACCGTTAACCCAGTATTTTGCATTCATGTTTGTCCTTCCAAAATGGACGACCTCACACTTTTCAGGGTTAAACTCCATCTGCCACTTTTCAGCCCAGCACTGCAACCTATCCAAGTCCCTTTGCAGACGACAATAGCCCTCCTCGGTATCCACAACTCCACCAACCTTTGTATCATCTGCAAATTTACTGACCCACCCTTCGACTTCCTCATCCAAGTCGTTAATAAAAATCACAAACAGGAGAGGACCCAGAACTGATCCCTGCGGCACGCCACTGGTAACTGGGCTCCAGGCTGAGTATTTACCATCTAAGACCACTCTCTGCCTTCTATCAGTTAGCCAATTCTTAATCCAACTGGCCACATTCCCCACTATCCCATGCCTCCTGACTTTCTCCATAAGTCTACCATGGGGGACCTTATCAAATGCCTTACTAAAATCCATGTACACCACATCCACTGGTTTACCCTCATCCACTTGCTTGGTCACCTGCTCAAAGAATTCAATCAGGCTTGTGAGGCAAGACCTACCCCTCACAAAACCGTGCTGACTGTCCCGAATCAAGCAGTGTCTTTCCAGATGCTCAGAAATCCTATCCCTCAGCACCTTTTCCATCAACTTGCCTACCACCGAAGTAAGACTAACTGGCCTGTAATTCCCAGGGTTGTTCCTATTCCCTTTCTTGAACAGGGGCACAACATTTGCCACCCTCCAATCACCTGGTACCACCCCCGTCAGCAGAGAAGATGAAAAGATCATTGCCAGCGGCTCTGCAATTTCATCCCTTGCTTCCCATAACATCCTTGGATATACCCCGTCAGGCCCGGGAGACTTGTCTATCTTCAAGTTATTCAAAAACCCCAACACATCTTCCCTCCTAACGAGCACTTCCTCGAGCTTACCAGTCTGTTTCACACCGTCCTCTTCAGTAATACACCCCTTCTCATTCGTAAATACTGAAGAGAAGTACTCATTCAAAACCTCACTTATCTCTTCCGGCTCAACACACAGTCTCCCGCTATTGTCCTTGACCGGACCTATGGTCCCCCTAGTCATCCTCATATTTCTGACATACGCGTAAAAGGCCTTGGGGTTTTCTTTTATCCTACCCGCCAAGCATTTTTCATGCCCTCTCTTAGCTCTCCTAATCCCTTTCTTCAGATCCTTCCTGGCCATCTTGTATCCCTCCAGAGCTATGCCTGTGCCCTTTTTCCTCAACTTTATATACGCATCCTTCTTCTTCCTAACAAGACTCTCAACCTCTCTTGTCAACCACGGTTCCCTCACATGACCATCCCTTCCCTGTCTGACAGGGACATGCTTATCAATGGCCCCTACTATCTGCTCCTTGAAAAAGTTCCACATTTCGACCGTGCCCTTCCCTGCCAGCATATGCTCCCAACTTATGCTCCTCAGTTCCTGCCTGACAGCATCATATCTACCCTTCCCCCAATTGTAAACCTTGCCCTGTTGCACATACCTATCCCTCTCCATTACCACAGTGAATGCTACAGAATTGTGATCACTATCTCCAAAGTGCTCGCCCACCAACAGCTCTATCACTTGCCCTGGTTCATTACCTAGTACCAAATCCAATATTGCCTCCCCTCTGGTCGGGCAGTCTACATACTGAGTCAGAAAAGCTTCCTGGACATACTGCATAAACACTACCCCATCCAAACTATTCGATCTAAAGAGTTGCCAATCAATATTTGGGAAGTTGAAATCCCCCATAATTACTACCCTGTGACTTCTGCTCCTTTCCAAAATCTGTTTCCCAATCTGCTCTTCCACCTCCCTGCTGCTATTGGGGGGCCTATAGAAAACTCCCATCAAGGTGACTGCTCCTTTCCTGTTCCTGACCTCAACCCACAATGCCTCAGTCGGCAGATCCTCCTCGAAAATTCTTTCAGCAGTTGTTACACTATTTCTAACTAACAATGCCACCCCCCCACCTCTTTTACCACCATTCCTAATCTTATGAAAACATCTATAACCAGGTACCTCCAAAAACCATTCCTCCCCCTCACCTATCCACGTTTCAGTGATGGCCACAACATCGTAGTCCCAAGTGCCCATCCACGCCTTCAATTCACTCACCTTATCCTGTCAAACCATCTAAGAATTTTAAATACTTCAATTAGATTACCTCTCCATTCTTCTAAACTCCAGAGAAGTACTTCTTTGATGCGCAGTGACTGTTGTAATGTAGGAAACATGATAACCAATTTGCACATAGCAAACTCCCATAAACAATAATTAAATTATTGATGTTTAGTGATGTTGGTTGAGGGATAAATATCAACCAGGAAAAACTCACCTGCTGTACTTTGAACAGTGTCATGGGATCTTTTACATCAGCTGAGAAGGCAGATGAGGCCTTGCTTTAACATCTCAGCTGTTCAGACAGTACAGCACTCCCTCAGTACTGGACTGCAAATGGATTATATACTCAAGTCTCTGGAGGGGGATTTGAACTTATGACCTTTTGGCTCAGAAGCAAAACGCACTACTCATTGTGCCACAGTCAACGCACCCGCAGAATAGTATAGAGAGTGAGGAGTGACCTAGAGATGTGATCTAAGATGCTGAATCTCAGAAAAGAGATAACTAAAACATATTGAGATCCTGAACTCATGATTTCCCAACCCTTACTCACTTAATTCCTATCCCCAGCGGGAATGTCAAAGCTCAGGTGACAGAGGTAGGGGAGGTTGTAAACATTTAGAGATATTGGTAAGCGAATGGGATAAAAGAAGGAATGCCAGACTCAGCCGAATCCAGATGAGCGAAATCTCCAGAATACTGGGTCAGGAAATGTGCAGCCAGTATATAGATGTGATTAGTTGCATTGGCACAGGTAGAAATTAGAAAGAAATTTGGGTGAAATCCAATCACTGCAAGCTAATTAAATATTCAGAAGTATCAGCAAGCATTTGATTGCAAATCAAAACAAATGAGATTAAACCTGAATAGCTTATTGGTAAGGCCATCTTTGAAACATTTCAGAATTCTAGCCACATCACCTTCTCAAGGATATTGCTAGGCTTTGGAAGGGATTAGAGAAGAGGCACAAGATCAATTACAGGACGTAACTTCTTTGGGTGCATTTGTGCTCACCTTTAAGATCTGTATACAGAAATCAGAAGTGAAAAGGGTGGGGGAGGGGAAAGAAGAGCAAGACTAAAACAAAAGGGAGAGGAAACAGAGGTACAACACACCTTTATTTCAGCTCCCAACTTCCACATTTTCTGCTCCACCAATCACAGGGCCTGGGTAAGGTAGCATCATAGAATTGTACAGCACATAAAGGGGGGTCATTCGGCCCATCGTGTCTGTGCTGGCTGTTTGAGTTATCCAATTAGTCCCACTGCCCTGTTCATTCCCCTCAGCCTTGCAAAATTTTCCTTTTCAAGTATAGATCCAATTTCCTTTCGAAAGTTATTATTGATTCTGCTTCCACTGCCCTTTCAGGCAGCGCATTCCAGATCACAACAACTCGTTGTGTAAGGTAGATATAGAGAAACTGTTTCCTCTGGTGGGGGAAATGAACAAGGAGGGAAAATAATCTTAACCTTAAGAGTTATGTTGTTCAGGGGTGATGCAAGAAAGCTCTTTCTCCATACAAGCAGAAATCGGGAAATTTCTCTCCCAAAAGGTTGCGGATGCTGGGGGTCAATTGGAGCTTTCATGACTGATTTGATAGATTTTTGATCGGTAAGGGTATTAAGGGATATGGAGCAAAGGTGGGTAAATGGGGTTGAGGTGCAGATCAACCATAATCTGATTGAATGGTACTGAGAGGCCTCCTCCTGTTCTTATTACAATATGTTACTAGGTTCCTTCAGTAGTCTCAGATCTACTGTACCTTCCCCTTGCTACCTCTCTACCTACCTTTAAAAGCCCACTCAAAATCCATCGTTTCAATCATATTTTTGGTCACCTCCCTAACTTTTCTATTATGCTGAGTAATCTGTTGCACTTCACTAAATTTCCTTGGCAAGTTTATAATGTCGACAAATGCAAATTGTTGTCACTCTGGTTGAATTTGTGACAATTGCATTTCTTTGCCTTGGCTTTTTTTTTACCTGAAGCGTTTGCAGCCATTATATTGTAAATACATCCAGAAAGCATCTTAAATATCTTAGACAGAAGTGGAACTTTAAATCAGCACATCTTAAAACAAACTGAGCACTTAAGTTGTCACTTCAACACACACACATACACTTAAGCGCTTCTTCTGATTAAGGTCAATTGCAGAAATGAAATTGATTCTAACAATATCATTTCACACTTCAGAGGAAAAGTGTAAGTTTATAACAAACGGTGCATATCACAGCTTGTAAATATCTACTATGTTCATTGAAGAAAGCAGTTGTGTATGTAATGGAGTGGGACTGATGTCTGAGAGGCAGATTTTTGCAACGAGACAAAAGTCAACCTAAGATAGAGGAAACCGTTAAACAACTAATTAAGATTGTTCCACACCGAACACAAACATTTCTGAAATCTACATATAAACAGCTAAATAAAGCACGATTCAGAGAAACTTGGAAAATGTCCTTAAGGTTTTCCAATGAGAGAGATAATTTACTGAGACAGATGAATTGTATGCCGGAGTGTGGTTAAGACTTTGATATTTTTAGGTCTCTCCATTTGACGATGAGAATTGATGGTAACTTTGAAGTTACTGCATGCTGATTAAGAATTATGCTAGTGAAAATCAAGGACATTGAACAGTGATTCCGTTTTGATAACTGGTTTTTGCTAAGGTTTGCAAAGTCACTGTATCCAATCTCATGCAACTGTAATGATTTTTTTTGTTACAGTCTGAGTTGATATTATTGTATCATCTCTCCTACAAACATCATCTCCATAGCGTATTAGCTCTGCAAAATGGTGAGCTTTAACATAAATTCTACAAAATTCTATTACTGTTTTCTTTCTCCAATTTCTCCATCTTTTCTAAGCTCATTTTGCTCAAAAGACCTTCCATTTGCTCCGAAAATCCTCACTGCCTCTTTGCCTAACTCCCTTCTTGTCTTCCCTGCTAGGTGATATGGTCATTAGTTCTCTTTTATCAGGCACTGTCCCCCTCCACTTCAAAACAGCAATCATTATAACTCTACACAAAACCTCTTCCTTCCCCATTCCCCTAACTGTGGCCCATTTCCAATCTTCCTTTCCAATCCAAGGTTATTGATTTTTTCATGGGATGGGATTTGTTCATGGGATGTGAGCATCATTGGCAAGGCCAGCATTTATTGTCCATCCCTAGCTGCCCTTGGGAAGGTGGTTGTTGCCTCCCACCTTTCTGCCCATATCTCCCACAATTCCCTGTTTTAATCTCTGCAATGATTTGCAACTTTCCTATACCAAAATGGCCTTCACTAAAGTCACCAATCACAATCTCTTTGACTGTAACCATGATGTACTGTATCTCCTCGTCCTGCTCATTTCTCTGCAGCCTTAACATGGTTGAGTACATCATTGTTCTCCAATGTTTCTCTTCCTTTGTCTATCTCGATGGGACATCCCTAAATTTGCTTCCATTCCTACATATCTGCTCATAGCCAGAAAATCTA
Organism: Heterodontus francisci; assembly: GCF_036365525.1. Taxonomy (NCBI): domain Eukaryota; kingdom Metazoa; phylum Chordata; class Chondrichthyes; order Heterodontiformes; family Heterodontidae; genus Heterodontus; species Heterodontus francisci. The sequence continues at coordinate 5,205,779 of NC_090385.1, forward strand.
CAGCAATGGTTTCTCTTGCTGCTTAGGCAATATTACCTCTAGAGTTTTTCCCCAGAGATCCATTCTTATCACCTTAGCCTTCCTCATCCATACACTGCCCCCTAGAGATCTGATCCACTGGTACCATAACTGTGGCTCAGCCCCCACAGTTATGGTAATAGCTTTCAGCTCTACCCCAACATCTCCTTCAATTCCTCTACTGTCTCTATTCCATCAAACTGCTTGTCTGATACCCAGCCCTGGATGAGTCTTAACTTCCAGTGGCTAGATATTGAGAAAACTAGAGCTATAGGGGAATATTTTAACTCAATCAAAACCCATTCACTTACAGAGTTAAAATCAGGCCCACCATATGGTCTTTGCTCCTGCCACAAACACTGCTTCCTCGCCACTGACTCGATTAACCTCTCTGGCCACTGTCTTTGCGTTAACTAGGTTATCCAGAGGGAAGCTTCTTCCTTCTTTCTTCTAGTGAGCTGTGAGTTAATGATTCATTTTACCACTTAACAGCACAACAGAACCAATCATTCATTATTTACTGACCTAAAAAAGGCAGTAGCTAGAGATTCTACTTCGGGTGCAATAAGGGATTCCAGTGCAAATTGCCCTCAAAATTACCCTCGATTTGAAAAAAAAAGTGTTTTTACCTCACGCTTCTGTTCAAACTCATTTGCATTTTACCAGATGCAAACTCTTCCCTGAACCAGCACAACTGATCAGTGTTTAAAAAGGCATTTAAAAAAAAATTTGCTTCAACAAATATTGCTTGATATATTTAAGTTTGATCAATACATCTAAAAATGGGATTACCACAAAAAAAATCTTTTCTAATCATAACATCAATCCAACACCTGTGTGTAATCCAATTTAAATGACTGAAAATAACTTTTAAAAATTATGCTAAAGTATTTTCTGGCTATATTGGGGTACAGTGGTCAGTAGTTAGTAAACCTAAAAAAAAAATTCAAAACCTTTTAAAACATGCCAATTGTCCATGCGGCAAAAAGTGCCACCTTAATTTTTGGAGCTTCCTCAAAGGCCTTCAAATGATCCCAGTTGCGGAAACTCCCAATGGTGATGATCTCACCCTGGGGGGTACGGTCAGTTTTGTGGGCACAGCCTGCTCCTAACATGATGTTTTTTAAACAAGTGCAAAAGATCATGGAACTTGAGTTGCGCTGAATGCGATTCGTATTTCAAGAATTGTGCTGCAAAAACGGCATGATCAAGCAGAAACCCCAGGTCAAAGGTCTCAGCCTTGGCCCAATGGATAACACACGTGCTTCTGAGTCAGAAGGTCATGGGTTTAGGCCTCCCCCAGAACTTGAGCACAAATCTTCAGCTGACACTTAGGTACAGTACTGAGGGAGGGCTGAACTGTCAGAGGTGCCGTCTTTGGGGTGAGAAGTTAAAATGAGGCCCCTTCTGCCCTCTCAGGTAAACAATGAGTTACATTTATATAGCACATTTTACGTAGTAAAACATTTCAAGACACTTAGCAAAAGTGCTGTCAATAAAAATATTTTTGACTTTTTGATACTCAGCTATAGAAGGAGAAATCAGGAACGATAATCAGAAGCTTGATCAAAGAGGTAGGTTCTTAGGAGCAGCTTAGGAGAGAAGGTTTAGGGAGGGAATTCCAGAGCTTAGGGTCTCAGCAGCTTAAAGCCTGGCCACCAATAGTGGAGCGATTAAAATCAGGGAGTCCAGAATATCTGAGGATTATGGGACTGGAGGAGATTACAGAGATAGGGGGTGGGACCATAGAGGAATTTGAAAAGAAAGACAAAAATTTTTAAATTGAAGCGTTGTCAGACGGGGAAGCCAGTGAAGGTTAGCAAGCACAGGGGTAATGGATGAATGTAATTTGGAGCAAGTTAACATACAGGCAGCAGAGTTTTGGATGAAAACAAGCTTACAGAGGGTGGGAAATGGAAGGATAGCCAGGAGTGTGTTGGAATAGTCAAGTCTAAAGGTAACAAAGGCATGGTTGAGGGTTTGAGCAGCAGATGAGCTGAGGGAAGAGCAGAGTCAAGCAATGTTACAGAGGTGGAAATGGGCAATTTTGGTGAAGGTGCAGATTTGTGGTAGGAAACTCAAATCATGGTCAAACACAACATCAAAGTTGGAAACAATCTTGCTCAGTTTAAGTCAACTACTGGAGATGGGAATGGTGGACAGGGAACGGATTTTATGGCAGGGACCAAAAACAATGGCTCCAGTCTTCCGAATATTTAGGTGGAGGAAATCTCTGCACATTCAATAGTAGATGTCAGACAAGCAGCGTAACAAATCAGAGGCAGTTGAGGGGCCCAAGGAGGTGATGGTATTAGAGCTGTGCGTCGTCGGCATGTACGTGGAAATTGATGTGTTTTCAGGTCATATCACTCAGGAGTAGCACATTGATGAGGAATAGAAGGTGGTCAAGAATAGATTCTTGGGAACTCCAGTGGTAAAAGAGCAAGAGCTGGAAGAGAAACCATAGCAGGTGATTTTCTGTTTATGATTAGAAAAATAAGAATAGAACCAATCTAGCTTCCACCCACTTTGGCAATGGTGGAGATGCATGGAGAAGGATGTGTGGTCAAAAGCTGCAGACAGGTCGAGAAGGATAAGATGGGATAGCTTACTTTTATCACAGTTACAAAGGATGTCATTAGTGACTTTAACAAGGGCCATTTTAGTACTGTGGCCAATGCCTGATTGGAGGAATTCAGACATGAAATTGTGGGAAAATGGGCAGGAATTTGGGAACCAACAACACATTCAAGGAATTTGGAGAGAAAAGGGAGGTTAGAAATGGGGCAGTAGTTTGCAAGTATTGATGGGTCAAGAGTAGGTTTTTCTGAGGAGGAGAGTGATGACAGCAGATTTGAGGGGGAGAGGGGAACAGTACTGAGAAAAGAGAGCCATTAACAATATCAATTATCATGGGGCCCAGGAATGGAGGTTGAGTGATCAATAGTTTGGATGGAATAGGATCGAGTGAGCAGAAGGTCAGTTTCATGGACAAGGTAAGGTCAGAAGAGAGCTACTCACTGAGCCATATTAACACAAGAGCATTGCAGGAGATGGAATAGCATATAGAAAAAGATGTGAATACGGGACTGGGGCAGTTGGGAATTTTGGGGGAAAGAAGGCAAAAGATTCCACGACAATATTTGAAGAAGGGGAGTGGAGTTCTCCTGGCCAATATTTACCCCTCAGCCAACAACACTAAAACAGATTAGCTGGTCATTGACCTTATTGCTCTTTATGGGATCTTGCTGTGTGCAAATGGGATGCTGCATTTCCCGACACTAAAACAGTGACTACATTTCAAAAGCACTTCATTGGCTGTGAAGTGCTTTGGGTCGTTCTGAACCCTCAAAAAGAGGCTTTCTTAAAGTGAGTGCACAGCACCAAAACAGGCCATTCAGCCCAAATGCTCCATGCCGGTGTTTACGCTCCACACAAGTCACCCCTCCCCCCCACCCCTCTTCAATCACCTAACCCTATCAACATATAATTCTATTCCGTTCCCACAGTATTCTCAATTATGACATACATTCATACAATGTTGATTACACATCTGTAAGGAGTACATTAATCCAGCTAAGAATATACCCGCGTACCCCCAAAATTGACCTCCCTAAAGTCATCAACAAAATTATCAATCATATAGTGTAGTATTACATTGCAAAGCTAGGACATTTCAGCGTCAGTGTTTGGGAATCTATACAATGAATGAATCTTGAAAAACAGTCGATAGTGTCACAGCAAAGACCAACAGTAGACTCTGAACATCACTCTCCAAATTAGCTAATTAGATTGTAGTTTTCAGTCACATACATTGCACCAACTGTTGTAAATATACTTAATTTTGGCAAGAACACTTTTTATATTAGATTCTCAAACCACACACTTTCCAATCAGAACACAGAATCGAGATAAAAGCAAAAAACTGCGGATGCTGGAAATCTGAAATAAAAACAAGAAATGCTGGAACCACTCAGCAGGTCTGGCAGCATCTGTGGAAAGAGAAGCAGAGTTAACCTTTCGGGTCAGTGACCCTTCTTCGGAACTAGCAAATATTAGAAATGTCAAAGGTTATAAGCAAGTGAGGCGGGGGTGGGGCAAGAGATAACAAAGGAGAATGTGTAGATTGGACAAGGCCACATAGCTGACCCAAAAGTCAGATCAAAGGCAAACAATATGTTAATGGTGTGTTGAAAGCCATAAAGGCGGGGCTAAAGTGTGGCGAGTCAAAGAGACTTAGCAGTTGGCAGGAAAAAAGACAGAGGCGCAAGGAGAGAGCCAACTGTGTAACAGCCCCGACAAACAAATTTTTCTGCAGCACCTGTGGAAGAGCCTGTCACTCTAGAATTGGCCTTTATAGCCACTCCAGGCGCTGCTCCACACACCACTGACCACCTCCAGGCGCTTACCCATTGTCTCTCGAGACAAGGAGGCCAAAGAAGAAGTTGAAAGACAAAGCATTAGTACAGATAGGGTGTTAATGGACTGAAGATTGAACAGCAGCAAGTACAAAGATGAAAAAAAAAACAAAGAATCGAGATACCTGTGTGTTACTGCAACTGCACTTATCCAAGCAAGTCGAAAGTATTTCATCACACTCCTAACTTATGCACTGTAGATGGCAGAGAGGCTTTGAGGAGTCAGGAGGTGAGTCACTGACTGCAGAATACTCAGTCTCTAACCTGCTCTAGTAGCCACAGTATTTATGTGGCTAGTCCAGTTAAGTTTCTGAATAATGGTAACTGCTGCCTCAGGGTGTTGATGGCGGGGAAACTCAGAGATGATAATGCCTTCTTTAGCTTGGCATTCATGTTTGATTGTGCCTATGTAAAGAGCTTTGGAACGTTTTTCTCCATTAAAGGTTCCATATAAACGCAGACAGAGGAGTAGGTGGAGGAAGCAGAAGAGAAATGGCAACAGTACAACTCCTTCTCCAACGGTGGTCAAACCAAATGTCAAATGATGATAGATAGGTCCCCGGGGCCAGACGGGATATACCCAAAGTTATTACGGGAAGCGAGGGAAGAGATTGCTGCACCTTTGGTGATGATCTTTGCGTCCTCACTGTCCACTGGAGTAGTACCAGATGATTGGAGGGTGGCAAATGTTATTCCTTTGTTCAAGAAAGAGAATAGGGATAACCCTGGAAATTACAGACCAGTCAGTCTTACGACAGTGGTGGGCAAATTATTGGAGAGGATTCTGAGAGACAGGATTTATGATTATTTGGAAAAGCATAGTTTGATTAGAGATAGTCAGCATAGCAGGTCATGCCTCACAAGCCTTATTGAATTCTTTGAGGATGTGACAAAACACATTGATGAAGGAAGAGCAGTGGATGTGGTGTATATGGATTTTAGCAAGGCGTTTGATAAGGTTCCCCATGGTAGGCTCATTCAGAAAGTAAGGAGGCATGGGATACAGGGAAATTTGGCTGTCTGGATACAGAATTGGCTGGCCCATAGAAGACAGAGGTGGTAGTAGATGGAAAGTATTCAGCCTGGAGCTCGGTGACCAGTGGTGTTCCGCAGGGATCTGTTCTGGGACCTCTGCTCTTTGTGATTTTTATAAATGACTTGGATGAGGAAGTGGAAGGCTGGGTTAGTAAGTTTGCCGATGACACGAAGGTTGCTGGAGTTGTGGATAGTGTGGAAGGCTGTTGTAGGTTGCAACGGGACATTGACAGGATGCAGAGCTGGGCTGAGAAGTGGCAGATGGAGTTCAACCTGGAAAAGTGTGAAGTGATTCATTTTGGAAGGTCGAATTTGAATGCAGAATACAGGCTTAAAGACAGGATTCTTGGCAGTGTGGAGGAACAGAGGGATCTTGGGGTCCACGTCCATAGATCCCTCAAAGTTGCCACCCAAGTTGATAGGGTTGTCAAGAAGGCATATGGGGTGTAGGCTTTCATTAACAGGGGGGTTGAGTTTAAGAGCCGCAAGGTTATGCTGCAGCTCTATAAAGCCCTGGTTAGACCACACTTGGAATACTGTGTTCAGCTCTGGTCGCCTCATTATAGGAAGGATGTGGAAGTTTTTGAGAGGGTGCAGAGGAGATTTACCAGGATGCTGCCTGGACTGGAGGGCATATCTTATGAAGAAAGGTTGAGGGAGCTAGGGCTTTTCTCATTGGAGCGAAGAAGGATGAGAGGTGACTTGATAGAGGGGTACAAGATGATGAAAGGCATAGATAGAGTGGATAGCCAGATACTTTTTCCCAGGGCGGAAAGGGCTATCACCAGGGGGCATAATTTTAAGGTGATTGGAGGAAGGTTTAGAGGAGATGTCAGAGGTAGGTTCTTTACACAGAGAGTGGTGGGTACGTGGAATGCGCTGCCAGCGGTGGTACTGGAAGCAGATACATTAGGGACATTTAAACGAGTCTTGGATAGGTACATGGATGATAGTAGAATGAAGGGTATGTAGGCAGTTTGATCTTAGAGTAGGTTAAAGGGTCGGCACAACATCGTGGGCCAAAGGGCCTGTACTGTGCTGTACTGTTCTATGTTCTAACCTCACTCATCTCTGACTCAGAGATTGAGGTTTAAGCCTCAGTCCAGGATTTGACACTTAGTCGAGGCCAACACTTCAGTGCAATTATTGGACTTGGCTGTCCTAATATCTCAAGTGGCTTGGTGTCAAACATTATTTGATAATCACTCCTGTGAAGTGCCTTGTGATGTTTTGTTATATTAACAGTGCTATAAAAATGTAAGTTGTTGTTATGCAAATTGGCTGCCTTGTGTGCCTATGTCACAATAGTAATTTAGTGGTTATTTGAGACACCCTGAGAAGGTGAAGGGCAGTTTATACATGTAAGTCCATTTCTGAATCAAATTCAACATCACTATCTTGCTTTAACATTGAATGTTCCATATACTAAATCAATTTGCTTTTTGACTGGCCACTCTATTTGTAAAGAACTACATATTTTCACCCTAGATCTTTCCCTATCTCCACCATAGAATGGAATCATTGTATCACACAGCATAGAAGGAGGCCATTCGGCCCATTGTGCCTTTGCCAACACTTTGAAAGAGTTATCCAATTAATCCCACTCACCTCTGCTCTTTCCCCAGAGCCTTTATCCCTTTTAAGTATTAATCCGGTTCCCTTTTGAAAGTTATTGTCCAATCTGCTTCCATGACCTTTTAAGCAGTGCATTCCAGATCATAATAACTCACGGCATAAAAATAATTCTCCTAATCTCCATTCTGGCTCTTTTACCAATTACCTTAAATCTATGTTCTTGGCTAATGACCCTCCTGGAAATAGTTTCTCCTTATCTACTCTATAAAAACACTTCATGATTGTGAACACCACTATCAAATCTCCTCTTAACCTTTTCTGCTCTAAGTAAAACAGTCCCAGCTTCTTCAGTCTCTCCATGTCGCTGAAGCCCCTCATCTATTCTAATAAATCTCCTCTGCACTCTCTCGAAAGCCTCAATGTCAATGACTTTCATTGTACAAGGCAGGGCTTTATATAAACAGAAAGTCAAGCACACTCCATTACACTTAATTCCTGAAACTGGAATTCTTGGTATCTGATGGACAAGGTATGCTTGTAGTCAGGAGGGAGTCACACTTTAATGTACCATCGCTACTACTAGAAGAAAAACTGGGTGAGAGAGCTGCATGTTACTAAGCAGTGCAATTTAGTGGCTACCTGCATGTGTTAATATGGTACAGTGGGTAGCACCCTCACTTCTGAGTTAGAAGGTTGTGGGTTCAATTGCCACTTGAGAGATATAAGCACTCTATCTGGACTGACATTCCCAGTACAGTACTGAGGAGGTGCTGACTTTCAGATGAGATGTGAATCTATTACAATGAAATATATACAAAATATGAATCCCAACATTAAAGTTAATTTTCCTGTTTTGAGGGAAAGCAGCAGAGTTCTCCAGATGTCCTGGCCAATATTTATCCCTCAACCAATATTGCTAAAATAGATTATTTGATCATTGTCACTTCGCTGTTTGTGGGAGCTTACTGTGCACAAATTGGCTGCCACATTTTCTACATTACAGCAGTGACTACACTTCAAGAATTCACTTTATTGGCAGTAAAGCGCTTTGAGGTGTCCTGAGTTTGTGAAAGGTGCTATGTAAATGTAAGTTTGTTCTTTTTTGAACTGGCCTTTCAGCTCTATTTTACTAATAATATCTTTCCAGTTGCTACAAAATAGAATTGATTAAAGGAGTCTGTTCACTTAAAGAAAAGGTGCACTTATGCCAGCTGTAACAATATTATGTGAAAATATAAACTGATAAGAGTCCAGCCCCTGTAAACTGTTACGAGGGTTTCCAATTTTGTTAAAAACTTGAGAATCTATATTTTAAAACTGAAAAGGGATTTCATGGATGCTGGAATCTTGGAGATCGCTGAACTTTGGGGTTGTTTTCAAAACAAAAAGGTCAACAGAAGGTTGATCAGTAAACAAGTCTTATTGGAAAGCATCTGTTTGCAAAGAACCCAGCAGGGGGTTGTGCTATGATCTGAAGGGAGAGATGTACAAAGAAATGACAGACCACGATTTATAGTTGCCACAGGATTGCTGCTGAACATTTTGAACTGTTAAAAAAGCCAGTTAGTTTGGCATAAAAGCAGAAGGTTGGAGTTTACTAATTGACCTGCCAGGAGAATAGAAGATCCAGCCAGCCCATCTTTCTCTTGAAAAGCAGATCCAGTTTCACATATTGTTGCCTCTTGAATGTTTGAAGAAATCCTTGCATCTTTGAAGAAAGTTTGCATCGAATGTGTGAGAATTGAAACCTTTGTTGCTGCACACCTGATGTAAGATCTATGTGAAGTTTTCTGTAGCTGCATCTCGTGAAAGCCTACCCAGACTGTTCACCAGCATTGCCGGGAAAGAACTGTTCTAGGAAGATTCCTAGTGGCAGCCACCTATTCGCCTTTGGGACACCTTACCAAAACAAAGGACTTCCTTCATACTTCTTTTAAGCCTAAGTAGGTTTTTCCTTTTATTCCTTCTATTTCTTTGTAACAGCTGTAAACAAAAATCCCTTTTTTTCCCAGTTAACCAGTTTTTGTATGGAAGTGTGTGCGCATGAAAGCTGGGTTAAAAATAAGCGGCTTTAATATTTTGATTTGTAGGTATGTTTATTTCATTATTGGTTAAGACTTGGTTTATAACAAACAGATAATTTTGTTATTTATTAAAGAGACCTGGTTGGTGTGCTTTATTCTAGGGGGAAAGTACAGTACCCGATTGATTGTTTCAGTAAATGGGAAAATTTAAAATATGTTGTGACCTGTGGAGAAGTGGGATTGAATTAACAGTGCACTCCTCCCACCTCAGTCGTAACAAAATAAATGGCCTTTATAAGGCTACAACTGAGCTTGTACATTTGTACCTTTCGACTTGAATAAAACAAATCACATCATGGAGCTAGGTCACAAGCCTCATTATTATAACGCACATGGAGGGACAGCTGAACAGGTTCACAACTACCAAGAGGCCAGTGTAGGAAAAGAAATTTGATTTGTATTTTGTTTCATAATAGTGAATTGGCTGTGCTTTGTATAGAAGGAAGAGACTGCATTTTGAGTGGAATGAGCTGCACTAACACTGCTGACAGTGTGTGGGGGTGGTTGAATTTTATCCGATTAAAATATGTGAAAATCAAGGAACTGAGTTCCTTGACTCGGGAGCATATATCACCATGGCAATAATATTTTCTACCCTTACTTACGTGGATTCCACAGCGAGAATTTAAAGATTGAGGTTAGCTATATTAATTGCAGTTTTAAAAATGTCAGACAGCTAGACCATAAGCAGGGACATGTCAAATTTAAAACTCTGGAATTCCTCTGATCACATGGAATGCTTAACACATCCATGTTAAAAGTCCAATCTTGACTCTTTTGCAGAAGGTTCTAACCCATTTACTTTAATGCATTTTAAAACCTTCATTAAAATAGGAAGATGAGTTTGATATGAACACATTAAATGTTAATAAGGTAACAGGCTAGGCTTGCCATTCCTTCATGGTCAATCATGAAATATCTAGACAATTTCACTCACAGTATTCCAGGCTAACATATCTTCGGGAGGAGACAATTCAGAGCCACAGTCTATTCTTTGACTTAAAGCACACAATCAGATGCAATTTCTGATTTTTGGAATAAACATATAATGGTTTTAGCTACTAATCTATTATTCATTTGAGGGTATTTGAAGAAAGCACAATATCTTGTGTAAATAGAAACACCCCTGCACCTCTGTCAGGGAGAATACCTTAGAGAAACAGAGTCACCCATCCTTGAAGATGTGCTCATATCGCCTGTGGAACTCCGACAATTACTCACACTTGAGACGGCATGTGGGTAACAGAGGGTGATGATGATGATGTAGTTCTGGTAGCTAAAGCATAATTCTAATAATCTTTTCTCCAATATTAATTGTGCTATCTTATTATTCAGAGTTTCGGAAAGATAATGAGAAATGCATTTCCAAATAAAAAGTGACAAACAATTTTTTATAGATAATGGAACTGCAATGGTGGCATCATTGTAACCATAGAACATAAAACCAGTATCGCCACACATACTTAATGTAACAATATCATTTGTGCTAATGTGGTTTATGTAACTCGAGATGTTGTTGATCCGTTAAGTCCATAGCAGAGGAAAAACTAAATATTCACATTTATAACCTTAAACTTAAACAAAACGCAAGTCTACCCATCTAATTGTTACTGCAAAGAATTCACACTGAATGTTGGCATAAACGGGCCATACATTTTTAAAATATAGTTCATCAATTCAAGGCAAAACATATTAAGAAATCACCATCACACTTTCTATTTGACTATATTATGATGATAGACTTTAATTAAGATTCATTCTTTCACGCTACATTTGGCCAAGAATTTCAAAATCTCCTCTGGTTTCTATATTCATGCACTCAAACCTCTACATGCAGCATATGTACATTTTCAAAGTGTTCTAACTACAATCATAATCAGATGATATTGATGGATGATCTTCTCACGTGTATGTAACTATTTTCTGCCGGTTACTTTAGTGGGGGGGTGTCTGTCATCGTGCAAGGCATTAACTTTTCAGTTGTAAAATCAGCAATAATTTTAATAGATTCTCCCACAATTACTATGGTAATTCCAAGGATTTTGCACACTGCATTGTTAAGATATTGGCATCGCGCATGTCCTGAGGTACTGCTCCCTCGTCCCAGCACAGGCATAGCAGTTCATGCAGTGCTGAGAGAATAGCAGGCTTGGCACTCTTGATTATTTCAGGGGTAATGCTGTCCTTCCCAGGGGCTTTTCCGCTGGCTAGAGAATCAATGGCATCACTGAGTTCCGATTTTGTTGGCTGTATGTCCAGCTCATCCATGACTGGTAGAGGCTGGGCTGCATTGAGGACATGCGCGATGCCAATATCATCACCCTCTATAAAAACAAAGGTGACCGCGGTGACTGCAACAACTACCGTGGAATCTCCCTGCTCAGCATAGTTCGGTAAGTCTTTGCTCGAGTCGCTCTAAACAGGCGCCAGAAGCTGGCCGAGCGTGTCTACCCTGAGGCACAGTGTGGCTTTCGTGCAGAGAGATCGACCGTTGACATGCTGTTCTCCCTTCGTCAGATACAGGAGAAATGCCGCGAACAACAGATGCCCCTCTACATTGCTTTCATTGATCTCACTAAAGCCTTTGACCTCGTCAGCAGACGTGGTCTCTTCAGACTACTAGAAAAGATTGGATGCCCACCAAAGCTACTAAGTATCATCACCTCATTCCATGACAATATGAAAGGCACAATTCAACATGGTGGCTCCTCATCAGGCCCCTTTCCTATCCTAAGTGGCATGAAACAGGGCTGTGTTCTCGCACCCACACTTTTTGGGATTTTCTTCTCCCTGCTGCTTTCACATGCGTTCAAATCCTCTGAAGAAGGAATTTTCCTCCACACAAGATCAGGGAGCAGGTTGTTCAACCTTGCCTGTCTAAGAACGAAGTCCAAAGTACGGAAAGTCCTCATCAGGGAACTCCTCTTTGCTGACGATGCTGCTTTAACATCTCACACTGAAGAGTGCCTGCAGAGTCTCATCGACAGGTTTGCGGCTGCCTGCAATGAATTTGGCCTAACCATCAGCCTCAAGAAAACGAACATCATGGGGCAGGACATCAGAAATGCTCCATCCATCAATATTGGCGACCACGCTCTGGAAGTGGTTCAAGAGTTCACCTACCTAGGCTCAACTATCACCAGTAACCTGTCTCTCGATGCAGAAATCAACAAGCGCATGGGAAAGGCTTCCACTGCTATGTCCAGACTGGCCAAGAGAGTGTGGGAAAATGGCGCACTAACACGGAACACAAAAGTCCGAGTGTATCAAGCCTGTGTCCTCAGTACCTTGCTCAATAGCAGCGAGGCCTGGACAACGTATGTCAGCCAAGAGCGATGTCTCAATTCATTCCATCTTCGCTGCCTCCGGAGAATACTTGGCATCAGGTGGCAGGACCGTATCTCCAACACAGAAGTCCTCGAGGCGGCCAACATCCCCAGCTTATATACACTACTGAGTCAGCGGCGCTTGAGATGGCTTGGCCATGTGAGCCGCATGGAAGATGGCAGGATCCCCAAAGACACATTGTACAGCGAGCTCGCCACTGGTATCAGACCCACCAGCCGTCCATGTCTCCGCTTTAAAGACCTGTGACATTGATCACAAGTCGTGGGAGTCAGTTGCCAACGTTCACCAGAGCTGGTGGGCAGCCATAAAGGCGGGGCTAAAGTGTGGCGAGTCAAAGAGACTTAGCAGTTGGCAGGAAAAAAGACAGAGGCGCAAGGGGAGAGCCAATTGTGTAACAGCCCCGACAAACAAATTTTTCTGCAGCACCTGTGGAAGAGCCTGTCACTCTAGAATTGGCCTTTATAGCCACTCCAGGCGCTGCTCCACACACCACTGACCACCTCCAGGCGTTTACCCATTGTCTCCCGAGATAAGGAGGCCAAAGAAGTTTGTTAAGATAACCCAATGAATGACTACAAATCTCAATATTATAGACTAAAGCTGGGATTGTTCTCCTTAGAACAGAGAAGGATAAGGGGAGATTTAACAGAGATGTTCAAACTTATGGAAGGTTTTGCTAGGTTAAATAAGAAGAAACAGTTTCCAGTGGCAGGAGGGTTTGTAGCCAGAGGATACAGATATAAAATAATTGGCAAAAGAACCAGAGGAGAAAAATGAGGTAAAATGTTTTTACACAAGTGGCTGTGACCTCTAATGCACTGTGTTAAAGGATGGTGGAAGCAGAGACAATAGTAACTCTCATAAGGGGATTGAATAAATACTTGAACAAGGAAAAGTTGTAGAGTTATAGAGAAAGAAAGGAGGAGTAAGGCTAATTGGATAGCTCTTTCAAAGAGCCAGCACAGGAACAATGGGCTGAATGGCTTCCTACTGCACTGTACGAATTATCAGCAGTTTGACTATAGAAAGCTAACTTTGTAATTCATAATAACCATAGTTGCAAAACAAACATTTCTATTATATCACAGTAACTTATACCATGACTACCCTCCCACCTTATGAAAATGGAAATAACCGAGTGATATATACTGAATAATTGGGACAAAATGGTAGGATTTATAAACTAAATTTGCTTGACAAAGTTTGGATAATTTAGATTCAGATATTCAGCAATGCTGTTGAGAGTTAAAATTCAAAAGGAATTAATATACATTGATCTGTGTATATGTGTATAATGTGTCTGCACTGATCATTAATCCAGTGTTTTGAATGCAAGAATACAATTATATAATGAAATATTTCTGTGGAAGTCTAATGGATAAGACATTTTCACTTGACTTCTCTTATTCAGAATTCTTCTGATGAAATGTCATTGATCCGAAATATTACCCCTACCTTTCCCTCTCCACAGATGCTGCCTAACCTGCTGATCCCTGAGCTGAACTGAGCCTCTGACCCCATATCCGTTCCATTATCAAAACCGCCCACTTTCAGCTCCACATTGTAACATAGCCGCTTTCAACCCTGCCTCAGCTCATCTGCTGCTGTAACCGCCATCCCTGCCTTTGTTACCTCTGGACTCAACTATTCCAATGTTTTCCTGGCTGGATTAGCACCTTGCACCCTCCATAAACCTCAGTTCATTCAATGCTCTGCTGCCCATATCCTAACTCGCACCAAGCCCTGTTCACCCATCACCCCAGTGGTTGCTTACCTACATTGGCTCCTGAGTCTTTCTAACACTTTCTATCTTTATTTCAGGAATTCAGCCTCTGAATTATATTTTTGATTTTTGTCTTCTTTTCTATCCTCAGTTTGTTTCTCTTTGCAGCAGAGGGAGATATTGGGCAATGGGAAGAGTATGAAACACTGCGATTAGATTTATTTTCTCCAACAAAGAGCTGACGCAGGTATGATGGATGAATGACCTCCTTCTGTATTGTAAACTTCAATGGTTGTTTCATTTACTTTGATTTGTCAGTGAGGTATCAAAACCTGAAATTGGGGGAACGCGATAACAACATCCCAGAGAGTTGCACTGACTTGAAATATTAAGGCCAGTATACAAACCCCTTCATCTGAATTTCACTGTGAAATATAATGTACAAATAATTTAATTTTTAATACAGTTATACAATGGGTGATTTTCTTCTTTCAATTCAGAACTAATTGACCCAATGAGTCCATGTGTCATCTGAATGTAACTCCTTTATTCAAAAAGGGAGGGCGACAGAAAGCAGGAAACTACAGGCCAGTTAGCTTAACATCTGTCTTAGGGAAAATGTTAGAAGCTATTATTAAAGATGTTATAGCAAGGCATTCAGAAAAATTCAAGGCAATCAGCCAGAGTCAATATGATTTAGTGAAAGGTAAATCATGTTTAACCAATTTGTTGGAGTTCTTTGAAGAAGTAACATGTGCCGTGAATAAAGGGGAACTAGTGGATGCACTGTACTTAGATTTCCAGAAGGCATTTGATAAGGTGCCACATCAAAGGTTATTGTGGAAAATAAAAGCTCATGGTGTAGGGGGTAACATATTGGCAAGAATAGAGGATTGACTGGCTAACAGGAAAAAGAAAGTAGGCTGGCAAGATGTAACGAGTGGTGTGCTGCAGGGATCAGTGCCAGAGCCTCACCTTTTTACAATTTATATCAATGACTTGGATAAAGGGACCGAAGGTATTGTTGCTAAATTTACTGATGACACAAAAATAGGTAGGAAAGTAAGTTGTGAAAAGAACATAAGGAGGCTACAAAGGGATACAGATAGGTTAAATGAGTGAGCAAAGATCTGGCAAATAGAGTATAATGTGGGAAAATGTGAAATTGTCCATTTTGGCAGGAAGAATAAAAAAGGATATTACCTAAATGGTGAAAGATTGCACAGCTCTGAGATGCAGAGGGATCTGGGTGTTCCAGTACATGAATATCTAAAAGTTACTTGTAGGTGCAGCAAGTATTTCAGAAAGCTAATAGAACATTATTGTTTATTGCGAGGGAAATTGAATACAAAAGTAGGGAGATTATACAGGGCATTGGTGAGACCACATCTGGAGTACTGTGTACAGTATTGGTCTCCTTATTTAAGGAAGGATGTAAATGCATTGGAAGCAGTTCAGAGAAAGTTTACTAGACTAATACCTGGAATGGGTGGGTTGTCTTACGAGGAAAGGTTGGATAAGCTAAGCTGGTATCCGCTGGAGTTTAGAAGAGTAAGAGGTGACTTGTTTGAAACCCCTGAAGGATCTTGACAGGGTGGATGTGGAAAGCATGTTTCCCTGTGTGGGAGAATCTAGAACTAGGGGTCACTATTTAAAAATAAGGGATCGCCCATTTAAGACAGTGATGAGGAGGAATATTTTTCTCTCAGAGGGTCGTGAGTCTTTGGAATTCTCTTCCTCAAAAGGCAATAGAAGCAGAGTCATTAAATATTTTTAAGGCAGAGGTAGATAGATTCTTGATAAGCAAGGGGGTGAAAGGTTATTGGTAGGCAGGAATTGGAGTCAAGTTTACAATCAGATCAGCCATGATCTTATTGAATGACAGAGCAGGCTCGAGGGGCCGAGTGACCTACTGCTGCTCCTAATTCGTATGTTCATATGAACCCTTCCCAGTTTTATTTACACAGGTTACAGTTTGAATTTTAAAGTTGTTTTATGTCAGAGAATAATAGGCGCTGCTTTCTAACTGCTTCATGCAATCCTGCAGCATTCAACTGAAAGTGATTGTCCACACAGGAGTACACTTTTGCTTTTAATATGACAACTTAAGTTGTGTACACAATTTATCCCAACACAAATACAACACTAGCCCTGGGCACCATCATGAGTCTTCGTGAAAGAAACTGTTACCAACTGGGGAGCTGGTGCAAAAATGCAATACCTACCGCTGGCACAAACATATTTGCAATGTTACCCTCAATTTGTATTTCTACATTCATGAGAAAATGTTGCCAATAATGTCTAATCTGCGTTTTGCACTTACACAAAATCCTTACATATCAGGTTCCTTTTCTGGAGGTGAATGCATACAGGTTCTAATGCGATCTTCTGCTTACTGATAACCTGGGGTTTGGGTTTGTGATGTTTAATGTGTCACATCCTGATGTGGGAGTGGAGATAATGGGAAGTGTCCTTGAATTGTAACACAGCATAGCTGGTGTTATGATCCTGTAGCTTTTTTGGGGGGAAATATGTGATGTGTCTTTAAGACAACAAAGGATCAGTACTGCTTTAAGAACAAGCAGGCCTCAGGCGTTTCCAAGAAGGTGCATTCTCATTGTCTTGGATACAGCCACTTGGACTGAGTGTTGAGAGATACATTTGTTACAATTTAATTCTGAACTGGCTTATAGTGCAAACAGCCTGTTCTAACAGAGACTCAGACAGACAGCTGTGTGTTAGCAACTGAAAGAAGAGCTCTCAGCCCAGTTCAACTGAAGGAAGAGAATTTACTTTGTTTATTCATCATTCCCAAAATTCAAAAAAAGTAAAGCCAAAACAGAGATCTCTGATAATTTAAACTGAAGGAAGGGAAGTTAGACTGTGGCAATCTTTTATCACTAAAAAATTCTAAAGCTAAAATGATTCATTTAAAAAGTGTTTGCAAGTCGTTAATTGTTGAAATTCATCCCCGGAGAAGGAAAGTATCACTTACTGCTGGAATTAGACTACGGACTGTTCTACTTTTTCCCCATCAGACGGCTGTGAGGACTTCAAGCAACATTGGACTGTAAATTTGCAAGGACTCTAATGTTTTCTATTTTAAATATTGTTTATGTCTTAGTAGTGTTTAAGAATTTAGTTTTTCTAATTAAACAGTTAATGTTTGATTTAAAGACACCTGGAGTGGTTAACCACATTTGGGGGTTAATAGATGGCACAACTTGGCTGGGTCTTTGGTTCCGAAGAAGGGTCACTGACCCGAAACGTTAACTCTGCTTCTGTTTCTAGAGATGCTGCCAGACCTGCTGAGTGGTTCCGGCATTTCTTGCTTTTATTTCAGATTTCCAGCATCCGCAGTATTTTGCTTTTATTATATTGGCTGGGTCTTTCTTTAATTTGGAAAGTTTAAGATGATATGTTAGGTGATCTGTGGAGGGACGGGATTGAATTAACAGTGCATTTCTCCCACCACAATCAGAATCGTATATTTTGATTAGGGGCTTTGACTGGAGCGGTGGGTTGTAACACTGGAGAATGGAATTACAATAGGGCTTGGCATTTTGGGAGCATCAGAGACTGAGGCTCAACAAGTGTGAAGAGCAGGGCCATAAGGAGAGTGGAGCGCAGTGCTGGACGGGGGGATTGGGGTTGAATGCAATGTATATAGGGGAATAAACTGGAGTTCAGACAGAACAAGAGTACAGTGTGATGGGTGAGCAAAGCACAGTAGGGGGCTTGGGGATAGAGCACTTGGAGCAGATGGCAGGTTGGGAGTAAAGCACAGCAGGCTGGGTATCTAGCCTAGAACAAAGAACAAAGAACAAAGAAAATTACAGCACAGGAACAGGCCCTTCGGCCCTCCAAGCCTGTGCCGATCCAGATCATCTATCTAAACATGTCGCCTAATTTCTAAGGGTCTGTATCTCTTTGCTTCCTGCCCATTCATGTATCTGTCTAGATACATCTTAGAAGACGCTATCGTGCCCGCATCTACCACCTCCGCTGGTAACGCGTTCCAGGCACCCACCACCCTCTGTGTAAAGAACTTTCCTCGGATATCCCCCCTAAACTTTTCCCCTCTCACTTTGAACTTGTGACTCCTAGTAATTGAATCCCCCACTCTGGGAAAAAGCTTCTTGCTGTCCACCCTGTCTATACCTCTCATGATTTTGTACACCTCAATCAGGTCCCCCCTCAACCTCCGTCTTTCTAATGAAAATAATCCTAATCTACTCAACCTCTCTTCATAGCTAGCGCCCTCCATACCAGGCAACGTCCTGGTGAACCTCCTCTGCACCCTCTCCAAAGCATCTACATCCTTTTGGTAATGTGGCGACCAGAACTGCACGCAGTATTCCAAATGTGGCCGAACCAAAGTCCTATACAACTGTAACATGACCTGCCAACTCTTGTACTCAATACCCTGTCCGATGAAGGAAAGCATGCCGTATGCCTTCTTGACCACTCTATTGACCTGCGTTGCCACCTTCAGGGAACAATGGACCTGAACACCCAAATCTCTCTGTACATCAATTTTCCCCAGGACTTTTCCATTTATTGTATAGTTCACTCTTGAATTGGATCTTCCAAAATGCATCACCTCGCATTTGCCCTGATTGAACTCCATCTGCCATTTCTCTGCCCAACTCTCCTATCTATCTATATTCTGCTGTATTCTCTGACAGTCCCCTTCACTATCTGCTACTCCACCAATCTTAGTGTCGTCTGCAAACTTGCTAATCAGACCACCTATACTTTCCTCCAAATCATTTATGTATATCACAAACAACAGTGGTCCCAGCACGGATCCCTGTGGAACACCACTGGTCACACGTCTCCATTTTGAGAAACTCCCTTCCACTCCTAGAGAGCAACATTCCCACTAAGTGGCGTATGTGTGCGGCCTCGCAGCAGCCTGAAAGGTACAGAACAGGCTTTGTTCTAGGTTAAATACCGCATGTGCATGAGATGCAAAAAATTTAAAAGTACCGCATATTGAAAAAAACTGGCTGCGCGTAGCAACAAAATTTTACAGGGAACATTGTTGGAGTACACAGCGTAGAATTTGTAAATTAAAACCACTGGACGGCAAGAGACGCAGCGACTGACCAATTTTATAATTATGGGCACAGGAAAATCTGTAAAAACAGGAATCTGCAACAAGGGGAACCTGCAAAAATTCCCCCCACCCCCCCCCCCACCAACCTGATTATTCACTTTTCATCCAATTAGAAGACTGTATTTGGGTTATCCAACTAAAATATGAAACTTTGGACACTACATTCACAGAATCAGAATGCTTAGAAGTAGAAATTTGGTTGCAAGTTGATCTTGGAAATGAAATGCAACTTTTTTTTTCCTTAGATAGAATTTCTATGGATTGCCCCTATCCTGCTATGCAGTCTCCATTGCCATATACAAACACTGCAATACAAGACCATGGCATTAAAGCAAATGAAGGTTTAGTTTCTCTACTGTAAATTATTTTAGATTTTATCCATTTAGCCACATTATCATCAAATCATACAACACAGGAGGTCATTCAGCCCATCAAGCCTGTGCTGGCTCTTTGAAAGAGCTATCCAGTTAGTCCTGCTCCTCTGCCCTTTCCCCATAGCCCTGCAAATTTTTCCAATTCTCTTGAAAGTTACTATTGAATCTGCTTACAAACATACAAACATATGAATTAGGAGCAGGATTAGGCCACTTGGCCCCTCGAGCCTGCTCCGCCATTTAATAAGATCATGGCTGATCTGATTGTAACCTCAACTCCACGTTCCCGCCTACCCCCAATAACCTTCCACCCCCTTGCTTA
Organism: Heterodontus francisci; assembly: GCF_036365525.1. Classification (NCBI taxonomy): domain Eukaryota; kingdom Metazoa; phylum Chordata; class Chondrichthyes; order Heterodontiformes; family Heterodontidae; genus Heterodontus; species Heterodontus francisci. The sequence continues at coordinate 5,225,798 of NC_090385.1, forward strand.
TCAAGAATCTATCGACCTCTGCCTTAAAAATATTCAAAGACTCTGCTTCCACCGCCTTTTGAGGAAGAGAATTCCAGATCATAAAAACTCACTGCATAAAAATAAATACTCCTTATCTCCCCTGTTTCTTTTGCCAATTACATTAAATTGGTGCCCTCTCATTACTGACCCTCCTGCTACTGTAAACAGTTTCGCCAAGTCTTTTCTTTTAGAACCCCTCATAATGTTGCACATCTCTATTAAATCTCCCCTTAACCTTCTCTATGGAACACAATCCCAGACTTTCTAATCTCTCTGCATGACTTAATTCTCTTGTCCCTGGTACCCTCTCCAAGCCTTGACATCCTTCCTAAATTGTGGTGCTCAGAATTGGACTCAATACTCCAGTTGAGGTCTAACCAGTGATTTATAAAGATTTTCTTGATTTATGTCACATTATTTTGAAGTTATATTGCATGGTAAATACTTTGAATTACCTAGGATGAAACAGTGGAAATTTGACAATTGCAAACCCTCTGTACCAAAACATTTTTGTTACTTACTGTAACTACTGCCCTCTTCCTTTGTCCCATCAATAACGCCATCTGGCTGCAACTGCAGGTGGTAGCCTTGCCTGCTGTATAACTTTGTTACGATGCCTTTAAGCTGAGGCTCTGAAAAAGAAATTAAAATCTCTATTAGATGGGTGTAGACTCAGGGAACAACATGCTAATCATCACAAGGATTCAGAGTTTGACTTCACATCGATTCGAAGTCCAGAATCTCTGAAATATTAACAAAATGGCATCAGGGTCTCAATCAGCACTGATTTACCAACTCATTGCTAAGACACCTTACAATCTCTACCTTGAATTTTATAATCCTATGCAAAACTGCAAAAAGAGTCTCAAAATTTTAATATTCTGACAGGTTAACCCATCTGAAATTCTGAGGAAAGTGCTGACTGTTGATATACAACTCTTTTGAAGGGGGGGGGGGGGAACCTTCTGGAATAGTGACATCTCTTTAAAACTGCATGTGGGTTTAAAGAAAACAGTCCATTTTGTTTTAACGAAAGGGCTCAGAGATGGTGTTTGATTTGTGAATATAATTTTGGTTCTCTCTTATGATGGGTGGTATGTTATTAGAATATATCGTACTCCCAGAGGGAAACATACCTTCCAGGCATACACAGAACAGCAGTCTCTTCAGAATGATGCCTGCAGCCCCTGGGTGAACGTGCTCATCAAAGTGTGAAAATGGAGCCTAACTGTGCCCATTTTAATAGCTTTTCTCACAAACATTGGCAGCGGCCTCCCACATTCTCTAGTAGTTGTAACAGTGCCCAGAACATTCCACCCACATAAAACCCTCATCTACAGCAGTCACTGTTCTATATATATTAAACAAAGCTCGACAACATTGCACATTGAACAGTCATCTTGTTGATTGTAAATATTCAGACTGGTCCATGATGTTCAAGGAAACCTTGTAACTTTTGACAGACTGACATAGAACAATCAAAAGAGACGGGGGTCCAAGTAGATAGAGAAATAGGACAAGCCTAAATTTTAAAATGGAACTGTTGACCAGCCTTGCTCAAAGTTAACTGAAGTCTAATGATTCCATTCGTGAACCACTTTCCTCTATAGTGGGTATCATTTAATTCAAATTATTGAATAATTCAAATTCTTAGCACAAAAATGTCTGAAGCATAGGTCTTTTGTGCAAGACTTTTAACCACTTAAGGGTTCTGGTAGCTGTTCTATCTCTCTCTAAAACTGAATTGGAATTGTGTCCTCACTTCACAGAATACTGTCTATCGGGAAATTGTTGATTGTTGTTGCATTCTGCACAGCGAGTGCGGTTACACAATATTTAGCCGTTACCGCCTATCAGACAGGCGGAGATGGTGGATTTGACACCGGCGTTGGATCAGTGAACAGGTTGATCACACTGTCATGGGGAAACAGTGAACGTTCATTATCCCCCAACAGCTGACGGGTGGGAGGGTTCAAACCCAAACTGCAGACCCTCCACAGGCTACAGTGTAAACATGCGTTTCCACACCCGAAGCAAAATCGGTGCAATGTAAATGCGCCCTATAATAATCCGAATCAATGAATCCGAATATGGGGGGAAAAGCTTTACCAGCTGCAAAGAACGTGTACAGTTTAAAAGCTGGGAATAGGCCGGGTCCTGCTCAGTAAATCACAGGCGATGGACAATGTTTTAATAAGTCAGTGTTAGTAAATAGAAGTTCTACATGTAGTCGAGATGATAGTGCACACGTGTCCAAACATTTATATCATTACACTGAAAAGTATCAGACGCAACACCCAATGATATTATTCTGGAATCTGCCTCCTCACTTGATTTGTTGATTCTTTTTCCGGGTTCTCCCCTTTCTCGGGGAAATTTTTCCCATCTCAATGCCTGATGGTGTGTTCTGCAAATCCATTCCCTGTTTCATAATAAAAGCAAAATACTGCAGATGCTGCAAATCTGAAATAAAAACAAAAAGTGCTGGAAATACTCAGCAGGTCTGACAGCTTCTGTGGAGAGAGAAGCAGAGTTAACATTTCAGGTCAGTGACCTTTTATTAGAACTCTTGAGTTCTGGTGAAAGGTCACTGACCTGAAATGTTAATGCTTCCTTCCCTTTCCCTGTTCCCACTGCTTTCCGAGTTTCTATCAAGAACCACGCTCATTTTAACTGATGCTGCTGGGGTTTTTTTTTGCTGTTGCAATTTGAAGTCGCCCCCTCACATTGCCCTCAAAATGCACCGTCTACTATCTAATGAGGAACACCAAAAGCTGTGTGTGTGTGTGTCCAGATTCCAGGAGTTGCTTTCTCAAAGCTCACTGCCCATCAGGAACAAGCTCTGCATCTTTGCGGTTCTATTGGGTGTTAACATTGAATCCTGCAGTTGCACAGCTGATCCAGGATAACTGACTCCAAAGATTCATGTTAACAAAAATAAAATACAAACTATATTTTTTTTTAAACTTCAAAATTTCAGGGGGAAAGCGACATAGCCTGCCTGGAGATCAGAACCTGAGGAATATTAACATTCCCACTGGGATCAAATTGACTAGTGAATAGTGAATGCCAAATGAATTTAGCATAAAGGCAGAGTAAAATAAGGAGCAAACCTGGGCGCCTTCTGCGTCGTTTCTTCAAACCAAAAATCCTGACTTTGGAAAAGACTGCGAACCAGTGTTTTTCACAGATCCCTTTGCTTTTATTTGGGCTGCTGATCCGTTTGGAGGGAAGTGATTTGTCTCTGTGCTCTCTGGCCAGTCTTTTCTGTCTGATCAGTGAACTGGCAATAGCAGCAGCCATTGTAACAACGCAAAATAAAAACAAAATATAGATTTATATCGATACTGAGAGAAGAGCAATTCTGATCCGCAAATCAATTTCCAGCGGCAGCACTGAATTCTTCCATCACCATCGCATCATTATTGAAAGCAGCAACGAAATTAATCTGTTGCGGGAGACATGTCTTGCAGTTATTAATGCAAATCAGGATTGGGCTGTCGGGATTCAGCAGTCTTTAGTGCAGACTGGTCACAATGAGCCATCACCAGTTGTTCTCTGCAAGCAGCCACAGAATCCAGTCATCAACGGCAACGCAAGTTAACTCTGCATTGTTTCCTCTTCACATTGCGAACCTGTCAGGCAGCTTCAAACACCTGTTAAGTCTGCACCCTCTTAGCTGGAATGTGTCTGCTCTCTCACTCCCTCAGCACGGCGGTAATGAGTGAGACTCTCACCCTCCCTCCAGGACAGTGTGTGTGACTCTGTTTAAGAATCCGCTCTCCTAATACTTTAGTAGTTGCCTCCCCGGCTGTTAGCTGGGTGGGGAGGGGAGAGTCGATCCGAGTACCCAGGCAGGCACTGGAGCTGTCACTCTTCATAGGTCTGAGACGGAATAATATGTATGTTTATATATAATATATAGAAAATACAAAAAAAAATCTGCAGCAGTGGCGTCGAAGTCATACAACAAGGCGCTCTGTTTACGGTTTGCTATACAGCAGAGTGTGAGAGCCAGAGATAGAGGCTGGGGCTGTTCCTTCGAGAGTTCGCCAACCGTGTCTGGCAAGACTGAGCTCCACCAACACCTCTCAGCAACAGAACGTGTCTGTGACCATCCAATACCCTGAGCCTGCGCTTGTCACAGTCATCCATAATCTCTGACATCTCCAGTTACTTTACAATTGCCTGAATGGGACTGAAGCGAATACAACGTTCAGATGGTCCCTTATACCGTCAGAAACCAATCTACAGCAGCTATAACAGTGCTATAAATCAGTGCTAAAATGCACCATCATTGCTGTGAGACTGCAAAACACCAGCAACTGGTCGTCAATGGATAGTTGCCTGACTCTGATATGAAGAAAACAAACACCATTAAGTTGTAAGCTCCTTTAAATCACTCCTACTGGTTCACTCCAACTAACCACAAAGTATATAGCATCATTTTATAGTTCTATAACATTAAACATCTTACATCTGTGTCCATTTAGGAGGCTTCAGAGAGGGTGCTGAGGAGATTGACCAGAATGGTACCTGGGATGTTCTGTGGAGAGACTTGAAAAGCTGGGGTTGTAGAGAAGGTCAAGGGGAGATTTAATAGCAACATTCAAAATTATGAAAGGTTTTGATAGAGTGGATAGGGAGAAACTGTTTTCCAGTGGCAGGAGTGGCAGTAACCTGAGGACACAGATTTAAGAGAATAGGCAAAAGAACCAGACGGGAAATTAGTTTATTTTTAATGCAGTGAGTTGTTGTGATCTGGAACGCACTGCCTGAAAGGGCAGTGGAAGCAGATTCAATAATAACTTTCAAAAGGGAATTAGATATATAATTTGAAAGGAACATTTTGCAGGGCTATGGGGAAAGAGCAAGGGTTAGTGGGACTAGTGTGATAACTCTTCCAAAGAGCCAGCATAGGTACGATGGGCCAAATGGCCTCCTTCTGTGCTATATGACTGTATAATCTCATGTCAATTTTCCCATTACAAGTTCCTATATCCTCATACAGAATGGATCCTGTCCACATCAACTTGTTAAACCGTAATTACACCACTGCCCCTATGGAGACAATGTACAGTCAGCACTGAAAGGAAACAATAGATTTACATTGCAGGTTTCCATTATCAATGTAGATGTAGATTTTTGTGCTCAATTGCCTGAATTGGGACTTGAACCCAAGAGTGCTACAAACTGAGCCGTGGTTGACACCACAATCAGAAAGTCACATAGAATGACAAGTACAAACTTCCCCTGGAACACTTATAATGAAAAATCTTTGAGTCAACATCCAACTATAATCACAACATTCCGATTGCAAGGGGATGTCTTTACTGCCTTAAGCAGTCATTAAGAAGCTGCAGACCTCAGAATGAGCTACAGAAAGTCAAAGTCACTGTCGACACCATGGACCAACATTGCATGAACATGGAATGAGTCCAGAATGAAAGCCCACAGTCGATGCCGCATGTGGAACCTGCTATGAATAACACAATTGGCTTCAGTCTGCTGTATGTAACGTGTCAGGAAAGCTTCTGCAATTTTGTCTAGCAAATTGAAATCCAGCATGAATTGGACTGGGAGTTTGATCCTGTCTTCAGTAGGTAGATGGACTGACTCAGGGGCAGAGGTGAGTGTAAACACTGTGCAGATGCATTCATTTCACATCCTCTTGCAATGGGAGACAAACTTGACGTGGTCATTTGCTCTTATTAAATTTCAGTTCTTCCAAATGAAATCTGCCCCCTGTACGATACTCCATATTCACCAGCTACAAAGTTAAAGCAGATTGACAACGCTGTCTGGGATGAATTTTGAGTTGATTACATAGAAATTACAACATAGAAAGAGGCCAATTTGCAAAGAAAGAAAAAAGACGTATTTATATTCTTGGAAAAACCAGTCATGTGCTCAACCTATTTCCATATCCATTTATTCACTTTTCATTCAATCATTTTTCTAACCTGTTCTTAAATGTTGACACAATCTCTGCTGCAATCACTAACTCTGGTAGTACATTTCACAGCCTCTCAACCCTGTGTGAAAAACCTCCTGCTTTCTGTCGCAAATCTCTTACGTTTAATCTTATATTTACGCCCCCATGTTCTGGGCCCCTCAAATACTGGAAAGGGTCTGTTCTGCTTATTCTGTTCCATCCCTTCATAATTTTCAACCACTCCATCAAATTTTTTGCAATCTCCCCTGCACCAAAAAAACAGTTTTATTTTTAAATACAAGGCAGGCAGGCTCATTTATCTTGCAATAGAGGTCAGGAGTTCAAATGTCAGCTGCAACCATCATTCCACTTCTGCCTGACATCAGTTACAGCTCATGGGCAGGGCCGCTAAACAGAAAGCTGGAAAGGGCACCGGGAACGTTTTGTGAGAAAAAGTAGAAAATCAACATGGATTAATCCTGCACCCACTCACCAAAATGGCATATACCGCCCATCAGGTGATGCACGAGCAACAGCACAAAAACAAGGACATTAAAAACAAATGGTGGGTAGAAAGAACGTGAGAGATCCAGCAATTTGTGGACACCAATGATATGTACGTTTTTTTCAGCGCTGTCATGGTGATCTGTGGCCCAAGCACTCTTTTTTTTTATTCATTCATGGGATGTGGGCGACGCTGGTCAGGCCAGCATTTATTGCCCATCCCTAATTGCCCTTGAGAAGGTGGTGGTGAGCTGCCTTCTTGAACCGCTGCAGTCCATGTGGGGTAGGTACACCCACAGTGCTGTTAGGAAGGGAGTTCCAGGATTTTGACCCAGCGACAGTGAAGGAACGGTGATATAGTTCCAAGTCAGAATGGTGTGTGACTTGAAGGGGAACTTGCAGGTGGTGGTGTTCCCATGTATTTGCTGACCTTGTCCTTCTAGTTGGTAGAGTCGCGGGTTTGGAAGGTGCTGTCTGAGGAGCCTTGGTGCATTGTTGCAGTGCATCTTGTAGATGGTACTGCTGCCACTGTGCGTCGGTGGTGGAGGGAGTGAATGTTTGTAGATGGGGTGCCAATCAAGCGGGCTGCTTTGTCCTGGATGGTGTCGAGCTTCTTGAGTGTTGTTGGAGCTGCACCCATCCAGGCAAGTGCAGAGTATTCCATCACACTCCTGACTTGTGCCTTGTAGGTGGTGGACAGGCTTTGGGGAGTCAGGAGGTGAGTTACTCGCCGCAGGATTCCTAGCCTCTGACCTGCTCTTGTATATGGCTACTCCAGTTCAGTTTCTGGTCAATGGTAGCCCCTAGGATGTTGATTGTGGGGGATTCAGTGATGGCAATGCTGTTGAATGTCAAGGGGAGATGGGGAGATTCTCTCTTGTTGGAGATGGTCATTGCCTGGCACTTGTGTGGTGCGATTGTTACTTGCCACTTATCAGCCCAAGCCTGAATGTTGTCCAGGTCTTGCTGCATTTCTACACGGACTGCTTCAGTATCTGAGGAGTCACGAATGGTGCTGAACATTGTGCAATCATCAGCAAACATCCCCACCTCTGACCTTATGATTGAAGGTAGGTCATTGATGAAGCAGCTGAAGATGGTTGGGCCTAGGACACTACCCTGAGGAACTCCTGCAGTGATGTCCTGGAGCTAAGATGATTGACCTCCAACAACCACAACCATAACACCCCGCTGAGAGACAAGCATGCAGGAGAACTCATCAAGGACAGGGAGGCAGTCAGTCCCCACTGGAGGGAACATTTCAAAAAACTCCTCAACTGAGACTCTGTCTTCAGTTTGAATGTCCTCAACTCCATCGCTCAAAATCCCATCCGGCTCAGTTTCGGTGCGACCCCAGTCCGCAGCAAGGTTGGAAAAGCCATTCAGCAGCTGAAGAACAACAAGGCCTCTGAAATCTTGAAGCATGGCAACCAGCTCCCACAACACAAAACCTTTCCCGACAATCAAGACCACTGGCGAGATCCTAGAAAATATGGACCATTTTCTATATTTTGGGAGCCTCCTCGTGGTGAAGGCAGACATAGACGACAAGGTTCACATCACCTCCAATGTGCAAGCTCAGCCTTTGGATGACTAAGAAGAGAGTATTTGAGGATCAGGAACTCAAACCTGAGACTAAGATCATGTTTTACTGGGTAGCAGTGATTCCTGTGCTTCTATATGCTTCAGAGACTTGGACAACCTACAGCAAGAACATCAAAGCACTGGAGAAGTACCCCCAGAGGTGCCACTGCAAAATCCTCCAAATCTGGTGGCCAGAAAGGCGGCCCAACAGCAGGGTCCTCTCCCAAGCCAACCTGCCCAGCCTCGGGGCATTAATCACCCGAAACCAGCTCCGCCGGGCCAGACATGTCGTTCCCATAACAATAAAAGCAAAATACTGGGAATGCTGGAAATCTGAAAGAAAAACAGAAAGTGCTAGAAATACTCAGCAGGTGAGGCAGCATCTGTGGAGAAAGAAGCAGAGTTAACATTTCAGGTCTGTCACCTTTCATCAGAACACGTCGACCACATGCCTGACACCAGACTCCAAAAGAACAAAGAGAACAAAGAAAATTACAGCACAGGAACAGGCCCTTCGGCCCTCCAAGCCAACGCCGATCCAAATCCTCTATCTAAACCTGTCGCCTATTTTCTAAGGGTCTGTATCTCTTTACTTCCTGCCCATTCATGTATCTGTCTAGATACATTTTAAAAGACGCTATCGTGCCTGCGTCTACCACCTCCGCTGGCAATGCGTTCCAGGCACCCACCACCCTCTGCGTAAAGAACTTTCCACGCATATCCCCCCTAAACTTTTCCCCTTTCACTTTGAACTCGTGTCCCCTTGTAATTGAATCCCTCACTCTGGGAAAAAGCTTCTTGCTATCCACCCAGTCTATACCTCTCATGATTTTGTACACCTCAATCAGGTCCCCCCTCAACCTCCGTCTTTCTAATGAAAATAATCCTAATCTACTCAACCTCTCTTCATAGCTAGCACCCTCCATACCAGGCAACATCCTGGTGACCCTCCTCTGCACCCTCTCCAAAGCATCTACATCCTTTTGGTAATGTGGCGACCAGAACTGCACGCAGTATTCCAAATGTGGCCGAACCAAAGTCCTATACAACTGTAACATGACCTGCCAACTCTTGTACTCAATACCCCGTCCGATGAAGGAAAGCATGCCGTATGCCTTCTTGACCACTCTGTTGACCTGCTTTGCCACCTTCAGGGAACAATGGACCTGAACACCCAAATCTCTCTGTACAACAATTTTCCCCAGGACTTCTCCATTTACTGTATAGTTCACTCTTGAATTGGATCTTCCAAAATGCATCACCTCGCATTTGCCCTGATTGAACTCCATCTGCCATTTCTCTGCCCAACTCTCCAGTCTATCTATATTCTGCTGTATTCTCTGACAGTCCCCTTCACTATCTGCTACTCCACCAATCTTAGTGTCGTCTGCAAACTTGCTAATCAGACCACCTATACTTTCCTCCAAATCATTTATGTATATCGCAAACAACAGTGGTCCCAGCACGGATCCCTGTGGAACACCACTGGTCACACATCTCCATTTTGAGAAACTCCCTTCCACTGCTACTCTCTGTCTCCTGTTGCCCAGCCAGTTCTTTATCCATCGAGCTAGTACACCTTGGACCCCAGGCGCCTTCACTTTCTCCATCAGCCTACCATGGGGAACCTTATCAAACGCCTTACTGAAGTCCATGTATATGACATCTACAGCCCTTCCCTCATCAATCAACTTTGTCACTTCCTCAAAGAATTCTATTAAGTTGGTAAGACATGACCTTCCCTGCACAAAACCATGTTGCCTATCACTGATAAGCCCATTTTCTTCCAAATGGGAATAGATCCTATCCCTCAGTATCTTCTCCAGCAGCTTCCCTACCACTGACGTCAGGCTCACCGGTCTATAATTACCTGGATTATCCCTGCTAGCCTTCTTGAACAAGGGGACAACATTAGCAATTCTCCAGTCCTCCAGGACCTCACCCGTGTTTAAGGATGTTGCAAAGATATCTGTTAAGGCCCCAGCTATTTCCTCTCTCGCTTCCCACAGTAACCTGGGATAGATCCCATCCGGACCTGGGGACTTGTCCACCTTAATGCCTTTTCGAATACCCAACACTTCCTCCCTCCTTATGCCGACTTGACCTCGAGTAATCAAACATCTGTCCCTAACCTCAACATCCGTCATGTCCCTCTCCTCGGTGAATACCGATGCAAAGTACTCGTTTAGAATCTCACCCATTTTCTCTGACTCCACGCATAACTTTCCTCCTTTGTCCTTGAGTGGGCCAATCCTTTCTCTAGTTACCCTCTTGCTCCTTATGTATGAATAAAAGGCTTTGAGATTTTCCTTAACCCTGTTTGCTAAAGATATTTCATGACCCCTTTTAGCCCTCTTAATTCCTCGTTTCAGATTGCGCCTACAATCCCGATATTCTTTCAAAGCTTCATCTTTCTTCAGCCGCCTAGACCTTATGTATGCTTCCTTTTTCCTCTAAGCTAGTCTCACAATTTCACCTGTCATCCATGGTTCCCTAATCTTGCCATTTCTACCCCTCATTTTCACAGGAACATGTCTCTCTTGCACGCTAATCAACCTCTCTTTAAAAGCCTCCCACATATCAAATGTGGATTTACCTTCAAACAGCTGCTCCCAATCTACATTCCCCAGCTCCTGCCGAATTTTGGTATAGTTGGCCTTCCCCCAATTTAGCACTCTTCCTTTAGGACCACTCTCGTCTTTGTCCACGAGTATTCTAAAACTTACGGAATTGTGATCACTATTCCCAAAGCAGTCCCCTACTGAAATGTCAACCACCTGGCCCGGCTCATTTCCCAACACCAGGTCCAGTATGGCCCCTTCCCGAGTTGGACTATTTACATACTGCTCTAGAAAACCCTCCTGGATGCTCCTTACAAATTCTGCTCCATCTATACCTCTAACACTAAGTGAATCCCAGTCAATATTGGGAAAATTAAAATCTCCTATCACCACCACCCTGTTGCTCCTACATCTTTCCATAATCTGTTTACATATTTGTACCTCTATCACGCTCGCTGTTGGGAGGCCTGTAGTACAGCCCCAACATTGTTACCGCACCCTTCCTATTTCTGAGTTCTGCCCATATTGCCTCACTGCTCGAGTCCTCCATATTGCCCTCCTTCAGCACAGCTGTGATATCCTCTTTGACCAGTAATACAACTCCTCCACCCCTTTTACCTCCCTCTCTATCCTGCCTGAAGCATCGATATCCTGGGATATTTAGTTGCCAATCATGCCCGTCCCTTAACCAAGTCTCAGTAGTAGCAATAACATCATATTCCCAGGTACTAATCCAAGCCCTAAGTTCATCTGCCTTACCTACTACACGTATTGCATTAAAACAAATACACCTCAGACCACCAGTCCCTTTGCTTTCATCATCTGCTCCCTACCTACTCTTTCCCTTAGTCACGCTGACTTCATTATCTAGTTCCTTACAGGCTTTAGTTACTACCTCCTTACTCTCCACTGGCCTCATTTGGTTCCTATCCCCCTGCCACATTAGTTTAAACCCTCCCCAACAGCGTTAGCAAAAGCACCCGGAGCAGCTATTCTACTCAGAACTTGGTCGCGGCGGGAGACTCCCAGGAGGATGGCGGAAACACTTTGGAGATGTCCTCAGAGCATCCCTGAAATATCCCCGTCAACTTGTGGGAGTCCCTGGCTCGTGACCATCCTAGATGGAGAAAGCTAATTCGGGAAGGCATCGTACACCTCGAGGGATTTCGTCAGGAGCATGCGGAGGCGAAGTTAAGGCATGGAGGGAGTGAGGGACCGCCTAAGAAGAAGAATCAGGAGCAGGATTAATGTGCTGATTTTTGGTTTGTTTCATTTTGTTCAGTGTCATCATTGAAAGATAGCAGTCTGTGCCTAAAAGTCGGAACTGTTCACGATACACAAAATAAATAGAAATCCCAGTCAATGTCAGTCACCTGAGTTAACAACAGAAACTGTTTGAAATACGCAAGGGGCCGGAAAAAATTTGAAAGTATTAAACAGCAAGTTAATACTTCATCAATACTAATACAGAAAACACAAAAACTCCCAGTGTTATCCATCATTAGTGCTGCCATAGTATGTCTCTGCACACAACTTAAACCTGTATTTCCATTTATTCGGTGCAAATGTAAAGCACATTTTGTTTTAAAACTGAGGTCAACACAATGTCCAGTATAAACTTGAATAATTCTGAAAATGAGAAAGAAAGAACTCTTATTTCCAAAGTGCCTTTCATGTCCTCAGGACATCCCAAAGTGCTTTATAGCCAATGAAGTATCGTCACTGTGGTATTGTAGTGAAACACAGCAGCTAATTTGCACACAGCAAGCTCCCACAAACTGCAATGCGATAATGACCGTATTAGCTGTTGCGAGATAAATGCTGGTCAGGACACTAGGGAGAATTCCCCTGCTCTTTTTTGAATAGGGATCTTTTGCACACACCTGAGATGGCAGATGGGCTCTCAGTTTAACATTTCATCTGAAAGACAGCAACTTCTGGCAGTGCAGTGTTCCCTCATCACGGCATTGGGAGTCTCACACTACATAAGAACATAAGATCATAAGAAACAGGGGCATCGAGCCTGCTGCGCCATTCAATATGATCATGGCTGATCTGATGTTGGCCTTTACTCCACTTTCCTGCTGCCCCTCATAACCCTTGAATCCCTTGTAGATCAAATATCTGTCAAACTCAGCTTTAAATATATCCAATGACCCAGCCTCCACTGCTCTCTGGGGTAGAGGATTCTGAAGATTAACAACCCTCTGAGGGAGGAAATTTCTCTTCATCTTGGCCTTATTCTGAAACTATTCCTCCTGGTTCTAGATTCCCACACAAGGGGAAACATCCTCTCAGCATCTACCCTATCAAACCTCCTCAGAATCTTACATGTTTCAATAAGATCAACTCTCATTCTTCTAAACTCTAATCAGTATAAGCCCAATCTGCTCAACTTTTCCTCATAAGACTAGATAAGGCTATGGAGTGGGACAAACCCACAACCTTCTGACTCAGAGGCATGAGTGCTCCCCACTAAGCCATACTGTAACATAACTGAAGCCATTAATACCAATAAAGTAACGCAACAACATATCATGTGAAAAGTGGACTGCTTGTGGAAACACTGGCTAATTTGCAACACACATTCAATCCACATCAACCCAATGTCAAATACCTCAAGTCATTTAAGAGGGATCCAAGGGCTTGGTGCATTAATTTGAGGATGGTAAATGTGAGTACTATTTTGGTGGCAGGCTTCAAGCAGTATGGCATTGAGTTATAATATATAGTCATATGTGGCATTATTACTGGAACAGAAAGAATATTTCATACTTTTACATGGGAATCATTAACTTTCAAAAGGGAAGCAGAAATAGACCTGAAAAGGTAAACTTTGTAAGAACAGGGAAGTGGGACTAACTGGAAAGGTTCTTTCAAAGAACTGGCTCAGGCATGATGGGCTGAATGGCCTGCTTCTGTGCTCTATGATTCTCATGCAATGCAACAATTTGAAATTTCCATGAAGGCATGTAAGGGTATTAGCAGGTTGTGGATAAGCAAGCTTTGTGAAAATTGATTAGGTCAGTACAGAGTACACTGCGAGCCAGCAATCAGAGCAGATCCACACAGATGCATTTAAGACAAACATATCACGTCATCTAGCTTAGAAACTGAAAAGATACAATACAGCTCATTTGTTTGTAGTTTCTTTTTAAAGCAAAAAAAAGTGCATTGCTTGTATATAACGCAAGATACCCTGTTATGAAAATCATAGTGAAATTGTTATTTCACCCTTTGTGAGAAACAAGAATTTCTTCATTCAAAGAACAGCGCATGGGTTAGATTTTCTTGAATATGTTAGAAATCAATCTCTGTAAGCCAAAGGATTTTCTTTTGTGCTGTAATCAGCCGTGAAACAGTAAGTAACTCAGAATTTAATTCATAATCTGTAACACATCATCCTTGTTTTCAAATCCCTCCATTGCCTCATCCCTCCCTACCTTTCTAACCTCCTCCAGCCCCACAATACTCTGAGATTTCTGCACTCCTTCAATTCTGGCCTCCTCTACATCCTCAATTTTCATCGCCCTCACTATTAGTGGCCATGCCATCAGCTATCTAGGCCCCAGGCTCTGGAACTCCTTCCTTAAATCACTATACTCTCCACCACTCTCTCTTTAAAACCTATATTTTCGACCAAGCTTTTTGTCACCTTTCCTAACATCTCCTTACGTGACTTAGTGTCAATTATTTTCTGATAATGCTCCTGTGAAGTCCCTTGGCAGGTTTTATACATTAATGGAGCTTTTTAAATGCAAATTGTTGTTGGTTAGACAGCAGACTATCTCATCAGTGATGACAAGTTTCCTGATGAGCATGGAAAGATTCCTGTGAAGCCAACATTTTCTGAGTATTCCTTGACGGTGAGGTACCTCAAATATGGCCAGTGTATAATGGGAAATGAGGCACACCTGTGACTTCCTGAAGTGCACTGGCAGCAGGTGTTGTGCCTTGATGCTAGCATGGAGTCAAAAGATGCCCCATATTGTGTTACAATGGCCAACTGCATTCTTGTCCCCTGCTCCCACCTGTCTATCTTTGGTGGCTGCTCATTTATTTACTATGCTCTTGCACCTTGGAATTCTCTGAACCAGTTCCTTTTAAGTAGACAGCTTCTTTCCCGCTTTCAAAAGCTTCCTCAAAACCTCTTTTCTTCAACTTGGCCTTGCATCTCATCCCTCTCCATTTTTTCCTATCCCTTTGTGGGTGGAGTGGGACTAATTAAATAGCTCAGTCAAAGAGCAAAGGCATGATAGGTTAAATGGCCTTACTTCTGTGATTCTGTTTGTTGTCGATATAAAATGTTTTGAGATATTTTTGCTCGCAAGAAGGTCTAGACAAACAGAAGTTAAGAGCATGAAAAATAGAACAAAATTGCAAGGTACATTAGAGCTGAGAGATACTGTGATGGCAAATGGATGTTATTTGGCCAGGGAATGCATAGGATAGGTCCTGAGGAAGGATAAGAATTCTGAACCAGAGCGAACTCCCAGGAAGGATCATGTCACAAAAAGCTTCTGAGCACCGACTGATAACCAACCTTCTGCTAGTTAATCATCAGGAAAAATTGAATTGGCTGGAGCTCTTTTCTCTAGAAAAGAGAAGTCTAGGGCATGACGTGATGGAGGTCTTTAAAATTATGAAAGGGTCTTGTAAAGGGTAGATGTAGGGAAGATGTTTCCACTTGTGAGGGAGTCCCAAAATAGAGGTCATAAATATAAGATAGTCACTATTAAATCCAATAGAGAATTCAGGAGAAACTTCTTTACCCAGAGACTGGCAATAATGTGGAACTTGCTACCACAGGGAGCATTTGAGGCGAATAGCATAGGTACATTTAAGGGGAAGACGGATAAGCACCCTAGGGAGAAAAATAGCAGGTTATGTCAATAGGGTGAGATGAAGAAGACTGGAAGGTGGCTCATGAGGAGCATAAACACTGTCGGGCCTTATGGCCTGTTGCTGTGTTGTAAATGCTATGCCATTATACAGCTGCTCTTTTATTGGATCGCACTTTCAGTGCAAGGTGGAATTCTGAGATTACACCCTGAACATGAGTTGTGCCAACATTTTAAAGTTATAAAAATGAAACAGCTGCAAACCATCATTTCAACGGAGATAATCTCTATTTTAATTATAAAATAGCGCTCTTTGTTGTATCCTAAGGGTCTCTTCAAACGATTTCTCTAATATGTGTAAAGCTTCAATTCTTTTCTTTCTTTCTTTCTTCTTTCTTTTGGGCCTCCTTATCTCGAGAGACAATGGATACGCGCCTGGAGGTGGTCAGTGGTTTGTGAAGCAGCGCCTGGAGTGGCTATAAAGGCCAATTCTGGAGTGACAGGCTCTTCCACAGGTGCTGCAGAGAAATTTGTTTGTTGGGGCTGTTGCACAGTTGGCTCTCCCCTTGCGCCTCTGTCTTTTTTCCTGCCAACTACTAAGTCTCTTCGACTCGCCACAATTTAGCCCTGTCTTTATGGCTGCCCGCCAGCTCTGGCGAATGCTGGCAACTGACTCCCACGACTTGTGATCAATGTCACACGATTTCATGTCGCGTTTGCAGACGTCTTTATAACGGAGACATGGACGGCCGGTGGGTCTGATACCAGTGGCGAGCTCGCTGTACAATGTGTCTTTGGGGATCCTGCCATCTTCCATGCGGCTCACATGGCCAAGCCATCTCAAGCGCCGCTGACTCAGTAGTGTGTATAAGCTGGGGGTGTTGGCCGCTTCAAGGACTTCTGTGTTGGAGATATAGTCCTGCCACCTGATGCCAAGTATTCTCCGAAGGCAGCGAAGATGGAATGAATTGAGACGTCGCTCTTGGCTGGCATACGTTGTCCAGGCCTCGCTGCCGTAGAGCAAGGTACTGAGGACACAGGCCTGATACACTCGGACTTTTGTGTTCCGTGTCAGTGCGCCATTTTCCCACACTCTCTTGGCCAGTCTGAACATAGCAGTGGAAGCCTTACCCATGCGCTTGTTGATTTCTGCATCTAGAGACAGGTTACTGGTGATAGTTGAGCCTAGGTAGGTGAACTCTTGAACCACTTCCAGAGCGTGGTCGCCAATATTGATGGATGGAGCATTTCTGACATCCTGCCCCATGATGTGCAAGCTAATTGATCCACAAGAATGATTCATTTTGATTCACAGGAATCAAGGTGAGTGAATCAAAATTGAGAGATGTGATCCTAGATTCTGACCTTCATCACTTTCTTTTCAAAACTCTAAAAGCTTCACTAGAGTCTAATATGTACAGCTCTTTGGGAGTTCTTCAGCATTATATAGTGAGATGCTAATTATCTATACAAGGGTGTTGTTAGGTGGAGATTTACATTGGGCAGGAATTTGTTCTCAGCAGCAAATGAATAGTGCTTCTATTCTACTTTCTGTGGGGTCTTGTCTGGCAAGTTGTTCTCAACCAAACAACCAAAAAGAGCATGGTTTGATCTACAGGGGACCTGGGACCTGTGTGAACAGAGCAAGCAACTGTGCATCTCCTTCACCAATCAGATTGAAGAATCCTTATTGGGGCATGCAGTCTAAACCAGGAAGTGCAAATTAGAATATTTAATTCAGTGACAAATCAGGTACATAAAGTGAAATACAGGGAGGGAAAGAAAGATGGTATTAAGAGAAAAAAGAGACAGAAAAAAAAGTATAAATTATCTATTTTTATTTTATTTAAAAACATCATCTACAATAATTAAAAGCCAAATGAATGAGACTCCACACTTGTTAAAGTTAATTTTAAGTGCCAGAGAAGTTGTTTGCTAGTAACTAAGACTTTGCACAATGTTAAAAGAATACTTACATTGGAATGGACAACCCTAACTTTTATTGGCCAGTTTAGCCATTTAGTCCATGTCAATGAGGTAAAGACAGCAACTTCACGATGTTCAACATACTTAGCAAGTCTCTTAGCAAGTCATCATTATCAGGAAGAATTGGAGGAATGGCGCAGCTTAGACTGAAACTTCCAGATATCCACATTTAATTGCACATGTGTGATCATTGGAAGCTTCTGTGCAATTTTCACATAAATAGTAATGACACCATAAGCCTCACAGTTTGTTTTACAAAACCACTGAGACTACTGTGTTTCCGGTTACCTTGGCGTCATAACATGACTTCAGATAGATCAATTTTAGCCTTTTGGACTCAGTGGAAATTCACTTCCACTATCCCAAGCTGCAGACAAAGTAATAGAAAAGGATTGTGATATTATTTCAGCTAGGAAAGAAGTTTTGGGAAAAAAGTCCTCAATTTAGACATGTTTATTTAAACAGAAAATCTTAATAGCACTAGATATCTTTGCAGAGATACCTGGGAAAGGTACAGATTTCTCAGAAGCTTTGAAACATACAGAATAGAAGGAGGCTATTTGGCCCATAATGCCTGTGCTGATTCTTCGAAAGAGCTTTCCATTTAGTTCCACTCCCCTGCTCTTTCCCCATAGAGATGCAAATTTTCCCTTTGCAAGTATTTATCCAATTCCCTTTTGAAAGTTATTATTGAATCTGCTTCCATTGCCCTTCCAGGCAGAGCGTTCCAGATCAAACAACTTGCTGTGTAAAAAATTATTTCCTCATCTCTCCTCTGATTCTTTTGTCAATTATCTTAAATCCATGTCCTCTGGTTACCGAACTTCTTGCCAATGGAAAGTTTATCTCCATTTACTCAATCAAAACCCTACAAATTTTGGAACACCTCTATTTAAACTCTCCTTAACTTGCTCTGCTCCAAGTGGAAAATTCTTAGTTTTTCTGGAATTTCCACATAGCTAAAGTCCCTCATCCTTGGTACCATTCATATACATCTACCCTGCACCCCCTCGAAGGCCTTGCTATCCTTCCGAGAGTGTGGTGCCCAGAATCAGACATAATGCTCCAGCTGAGGCTTAACCAATGATACATTCCAAATTCTTTATGAATGGTGTAAATTGATGGATCTCAGAGCTAACTCTTGTGAAATTCTGCTCGTTGGTAACAGACAAATCTTCTTTCCCCCTCACTTCCCCCTGAATTTGTATCACATTTTGTGAACCTAATTTGAGTCAGTTTTCAATCCAGCTAGTACTTTCCCACACCTTAGCCTCTTCAAAAGGTCTCACATGTGAAATCTTACCTTGCACCTTCTGAAAATACAACTTCCCAACTGCAAAATGTGTAAACAGTACAAACACTGAGATCCCACCCCAAAAGAAAATGTCCAATTAAATGGACTGAACTCATCTATTAGATTGTATGTCATTCTACATGAAGGCAGATACAACAACAACTTGAATTTATATCGCACCTTTGACATACAACATTACTCAAACATGCTTCACAGGGGCATAATCAGGCAACAATGGATACTGAGCCAAAAAAGGAGAGATTAGGAAGTTAGTCAAAGCAGTGAGTCTTAAAAGAGAGGTTCTAAAACATGAGAGGGAGGTGGAGAAGTTTAAACAAGGAATTCCAAAGGATAGGATGCCCCTAAATTCTTGTAATCCGTAGTTACACAGTTGGACAATTTCAACTGGGAAATTGCAACATCGTTTGAGGTTTTATGTAAAATCCTGACATGAGATGCATTTTAACTGAATGGAGATTGAAAGAGAAATCAGGAAAGCTGGAAATCTGAAAGTCAAAGAGAAAATGCTGGGAATACACAGCAGGCCTGTCAACATCCAAAACATAAAAAGACAAGTTAACAGTTTCCATCTGAAATGATAACCCGCAGTGTATTCCAGCACTTTTGTTTTAATTTTAATTCAACTCAGCCAACTAGAGCCAGGTTGAGAGTTCACAAAAAAGCTGATGTATAGTGTAAACACTGCATTTTGTTCCGGAAATATAAAAAGGTACTGATTAAAAATTTAAAACACAAAATATACTGATGATTGATGTAAAGGATAGTGCTCATAATTCATGTTGGCTAATTCTTTTTCACCACTGAGAATTTGAAAGGTTGTCTTCTTTGAAATGAATTCAGTTGTATTGAAACTTGCATTGCAATGAACTGAATCAGCTTTAAGGAAACATAATAATATTTCAGTTTTCGATGTAAGGATTCAAAATGGCAAATGAGCAGTAGGAGATTATTTTGTTGTTCAAGTTTTTATGCCTAACTGAATAGTCTTGTTTTATTATTTAATTAATCCAAAGGACAGACAAATCAAGTATGTCTAAACATGAGAATGAGAGATTGCTGTTATATCCCAGTCTCTCTCCACTCAGAGAGTTACAATGCTCTAAGTTCTAAGTGTTCTTTTTTGATCACTGAGGATGGATGACATGGTAAATAAACAGGACAAGGCAGGAATAATGGGCTGGACTTCAATTGCACCAGAGAGATAAGCTGATTGGAGTAGAATTAAGTTGTCTCCCAAAGGACTGGAGTAATCAGTAGGCTATGAACCAACCAAAGTAATGTCTTTTTGTTTTTCTTCTAGCTCTTGTGATCTGATGTGCACTCAGATAGCTTCTTATGGGTTCACTGATGTTCTTTGTGTAGCCTTTTTTAAATTGATGATCCCTGTACTGGACTCCAGTAAAGTTAGGAAGATGTGATAAATCAAGAACTAGTGACTGGTCAATGGCAAGACTGGGCCTTGAAATGTGTACATTACAGGATAAGGGGAAAGGTCAGGTTATTAGGCAGTGTTAGAGTTTTTAAGCCTTGAGATACCAACACAATGGGAATGTGAGGAGAAGGAAGGGTGTGTAATGTGGGGTAACTGAAACAGTGGAGTGACAACAGAGGAAATCTCAAAGGAGCAGTCAGAGACAAGGGAGGTTGTACAGAGAGAGTGAGAGAGAGATTGGAGGCTAAGAGCGAAAAGAATCAGCAGTTGGCAATTCTTCTCATACAGCCTATCCAAAAGTGTAAAGCGAGGTGTTAGAAAAACCTCTGCATACACAGGAACAGGTGGAGGTCATGCAAACCTTCCAGCCTCTTCCACCATTCAATGAAATCATGGCTGCTCTGGATACAGATGTTGAAACAGTGGTTAAATCTTGATTAACAGCATTAACACCCATTCCTTTAATTTCACTGTTGCTCAGCTTATATTCTGCTTTATCCTGCCTCCTCCGTTTCATTTTCACCTAACCATTTCCATTTTTATCCATTCACTGTTCCCCATTTCTGTTGAATCACTTAGAACTGTTAGAATTCTGACCTGAGAGAAACGGTGTTTATTGTTTATTTTAATTTGCATCAGCTTGTGCTATTATTCGGATTTGAAACACACACACACACATATACACAAGAGGGGTGCTTCTTATAGTTCACCATATACTACTTAGCAGTAGATTTACTACTTAGTAGTGCTGCGCCACGCGTAACTCAGACTTTGAATCCTAGTCTGTTTTGAGTTATTTGACTTTAGCTGGCGTGGCGGCAGATGGAATAAAACTCGTGTCAGGGCTTGAAAGGGAAAAGCAAAATAAGCTCTCAGCTGCTAATCAAAGATTGAAAATTGACAAGTTTAAATGTGAGTGAAGTCGGAATCGGACAGGATAGTAATGTACACAATGGTAATATGTCTCAGTACACGCTGGCGAGCCTGACTCACAGAGTGAGAACATAATAGGTGAGAAAGGAGAGAATTATTTCAGAGAAACTCGGTTTCTCTCCAGGAATGCTGGGTGTTTCCAACATTTCCCGCTTTTCTTTACAAAATATATCTCCTGTATCATGCATCCTTATTTCACAAAGAGGAAAGTAAATTGGGCTAAAAGTGTGTTTTAAAAAAATGTGAAATCTACCACAATCGTAAATTCTGATGAATCACAAAAAACAAATAAAATACTGTTTATACATCCATATCTGTTGTAACTATACTTATAATTCAAGGGCGGTGTTAACTTTTCAGTGTGCTGCCCCTTTTGGAGATTATATTTATATTCTAAAACATGTTCACTTAAACGATATTTACAATATGGTCCTGTGATGCAGTTAAACCAAACGCTCTGTCCGTTACTCAGTCCTTCCGCTCCAAACACCTCACAAAACCAGATAGTTTCAGCACCCTGGAGAGCTCCCACATCAACAACAAAAACTGGGCGTTGTCTCCAATCCAGTTCAGCAGCTCATTTTACACCACCGCTCTCTGTATATTGGCGAACATTATCCTAATCAAGATTAAGACCGGTATCTTTCACACCGCACCGAAAAAGGTCGGTTATTTTTTCCTTCTTGTTAAAGCCACTAATTGCAGTAGAATTAATCTCAGTAATGGTCCCTCTGTAATTCCGCCCATGAATTGACAACATTCTGTTCGCGCTAATTTCTTGAATGAAAACCTACCTGAAACAGATCTTCTCAACATCAAATCCATGTTTGAAGCTCAGAAAATGGTTCCAACCAACTGATTGCTCTCCGCATTAAGCTTGCAGACGGAGAGGGCAGTCCCGGAAAAGTTTAGAGCATATTTAAAGTATTCTCAGAGGTACTGGCCAGAACCATCCAGCCTGTGCATTAGGTATGGAGAGATCATTAATGGACATTAGTGACAGACCATTATGACTTCTTCCACCGTGTCATTAATGATTCATTAAGGAACTGTGTAGATCTGGCAACTTATGTACACTTTCGTAGACTTTCAATGCATTATACTTGCAGTATTTACTCATCAAACCAAATTGAAACCAATTTCTAGCCCAGGCATTTGCAATTCCTGTTCTTGAATTACGAGAAACGTTTGTAAGATGATAGCTAGACATAATGAGGCTTATATTTGCCGTAGTGCATTAAGTCACATCAGTCTGACGCCTGGGACTGTGGACAGATTCTTCAGATCACTAACTGCTAATCTAACCATTTTGCGTAAAGCGGAAAACATTATTGTTCTTTCACTTTAGAACCCTGAATAATTGATGATAAATGTCACAGTTAGGAAGCTTTTTAGTGCATTTGGGAAAAGAAAATCTGTTCCTTATTTACCATCGAGCATTTATTGTCCGGCGATGTACTAATGTTGTTACTTTAATATTTTCAAGATTTTAGAAACTTGTCTGTGCATCATTTGGGCGAATTCAGGACTGACGATGTTTTTGCAATGCGCGAATTTAGCGGGGAGGCCTGATGCTTGACAGGTGAATCACCCGCACGTTATCATTTTAACGTTGGTTTTCGTGACAAAAGTTTCGCTCCAGGAATATAACCGACGACGCTCGGACACTGTCTGGAAGAGGTGGTATTCCCTTTATAATCACACTCTGGTTCTCTTTTGAGTTCTTTATTTTTTGACTCCCAGCTTCATTCTCATGCCTCAGTATGTAGTTCCTCTTCTCCCCAAGTCTCACGGGTCCCCTTTATGTTTTAGCCAGCTCTTCCTTTAATTATGTCTCTCACCCAGTCTCCCATCCCGCTCTACTCCACTGGCTTCGATCCCAGTCTAATTCGCCTCCTCGCCATTTTAACGGGCAACTCCGCAGTTCTTTGAAGCTTCAAGAGATTGAGTTACGTCCAGAATATTAATTTATATCTGCTAAATGCGCCATTCAGATAGTTTTTTTTTCAAAGAACAGCAAAATAATTTGGTCCTAGTGAAGTGCCTACTTGGCTGAGTTGATGGTACTTTGCCCTGAGTCAGTAGGTCATAAATCCAAACCCCACTATCGATTTAAGCACACAATTATGTTGACACTTTAGTGCAGTGCTGCATTAGTGAAAGTGCCTTCTTTCAGATGAGATAGTAAAAGAAGAGCCTATGGCTATTCAAAGAAGAGCAAGATATTTTCTGCCTTCCTCAATCAACACCACTAAGAACAGATTATCCAAATTTTCTGCTCTTAATCAGACCTGTGTGTGCTGCATTTCCATACATTACACCACTAACCAGTGCCGCTGAATCCCTCACCCTGATTCACCCACTCCTTTGTTCCTTCGAGACTCCACTATTCCAGAGCTCTCCTGGCTGGTCTCCCACCTTCCACAAACCTGAGCTCATCCAAAACTCCACGACCTGGATGCTAACTCACAGTAAATCCTGTTCACCCATCAGCTCTGTGCTTGTCAATCTACATTGACTCACGGCCCAATAATGCTTTGATTTAAAAATTCACATCCTTGTTTTCAAATCCCTCCATTCCCTTGCCCGTACCCCTCCCCCCCCCCCCCCCTCCCCCTCCCCGCTAACCCCAGGAACTCCTCCAACCTGACGAACTCTCTGATAAATGTGCGCTGCTCCAATTTTGGCCTCTTGCACATCCATGATTTTCATCACTCCCCTATCAGCGGCCATGCCTTCAGCTGCCTAAGCCCTAAGCTCTGACATGCCCTCCCTGAACCTCTTGGTCTCTCTCTCTCTCCTCCTTTAAGATGCTCTTTAATATCTTCCTCTTTGACCAAGCTTTAGTCACCTGTGTTAATATGTCCTTATGTGGCTCTATGGCAAATTTAGTTTGCTAACACTCCTGTGAAGTGCCCTTAATGTTTTACTACATTAAAGTCATTGTATTAATACAAGTTGTTTAGTTTAGTTTAGAGATACAGGCCCTTCGGCCCACCGAGTCTGCACTGACCATCAACCACCCATCTACACTAATCCTACACTAATTCCATATTCCTACCACATCCTCACCTGTCCCTATATTTCCCTACCACCTACCTATACTAGTGACAATTTATAATGGTCAATTTACCTATCAACCTGCAAGTCTTTTGGCATGTGGGAGGAAACCGGAGCACCCGGAGGAAACCCACGCAGACACAGGGAGAACTTGCAAACTCCACACAGGCAGTACCCAGAATTGAACCCGGGTCGCTGGAGCTGTGAGGCTGCGGTGCTAACCACTGCGCCACTGTGCCGCCCTACTTCAAAAAGTATTTATTGGTTGTGAAGCAATCTAAGACCACCCCAGGAAGTGATAAGGTGCTACGTAAGTACAAATTCTATCTTAACTACAAATAAAAAATATTTAATCATAAATTGATTGGAAAAATGTGAATACAACATCCTACAAACTCAAAGCATTGGTAACTGCAGCATATTGGCTGCACTTCAAAAGAGTCAGTTGTGAAAATCATTTCTAATTTGTAAACAGTCCTGATCCAGTTTTCTTATCTCAGCTTGCCATATCACTCATTCCTTGCTACAGTAAAGCATCCAGATGGCAGCAAATCATTTGGACTTTACATTTCTATGCCTCAAATATTGATTGTTTGTTTTAGTAGGTTCTTCTGTGGCTGCTGAACATTACAAACTTAGGCTGATATTACATCATCAAAACAGATCAGGAAAGAAGAATGCATCAATATGTCACACATGCATGTTGCTTGTGTGCACATCACATTCAGATGACACAGCATATAGAATCATAGAATGGTTACAGCACAGAAGGAAACCATTCAGCCTGTCATGTCTGTGTCAGCTCTCTGCAAGAGCAATTTCGCTAGTCCCGCTCCAACACCCTTTCCCCATAGCTCTGCAAATCTTTCTCTTCAGGTGATTATCCAGTTCCCTTTTGAAAGCCACAGTTGAATTTTCCTCCACAACACTCTCAGGCAGTGCATTCCAATCCTAACCACTCACTATCTTTTTTTAAATTCCTTTGTGGGATGTGAATGTCGCTGGCTAGGTCAGCATTTATTACCCATCTCTAATTGCCCTTGAACTGAGTGGCTTGCTAGGCCATTTCAGAAGGTATTTAAGAGTCAAACACATTGCAGTAGGTCGGGAGTCACATGTAGGCCAGACCAGGTAAGGACGGAAGATTTCCTTCCCTAAAGGACATTAGTGAACCAGATTGGGTTTTACAACAATCAACCACGGTTTCATGGTCACCTTTAGACTAGCTTTTAATTGCAGATTTATTAATTGAATTCAAATCTCACCATCTGCCATGGTGGGATTCAAACCCATGTCCCTACAGCATTAGCCTGGGCTCTGGATTACTAATCCAGTGACATTACCAGTACGCCACTACCTCCCAAAAAGCTTTTCCTCAATGTTGCCGTTGCTTTTTTACCAATCATCTTATATCAGTATCCTTTCATTCTCTACTCATTGACCAATGGCAACAGTTTCTCCCTATCTACTCTGTCTAGACCCCTCATGATTTTGAACAGCTCTATCAAATCTCCTTTCAATCTTCTCTTTAAGAAGAACAGCCCCAGCTTCTCCAATATACCCACATAACTGAAGTCCCTCACTTCTGGAACCATTCTCGTAAAGCTTTTCTGCACCCTCTCCAAAGCCTTTACATCCTTCCTAAGCTACAGTGCCCAGAATTGGACATAATATTCCAATTGAGCCTGAATCACTGTTTTATAGAAGTTCATCATAACCTCCTTGCTTTTGTGATAAATGCCTCTATTCACGATTTGTGTACATGTACCCCCAGGTCTCTCTGTTCCTTAACCCTCGTTAGAATAGATTAGAGATACAGCACTGAAACAGGCCCTTCGGCCCACCGAGTCTGTGCCGAACATCAACCACCCATTTATACTAATCCTACACTAATCCCATATTCCTACCAAACATCCCCACCTGTCCCTATATTTCCCTACCACCTACCTATACTAGTGACAATTTATAATGGCCAATTTACCTATCAACCTGCAAGTCTTTTGGCTTGTGGGAGGAAACCGGAGCGCCCGGAGAAAACCCACGCAGACACTGGGAGAACTTGCAAACTCCACACAGGCAGTACCCGGAATCGAACCCGGGTCCCTGGAGCTGTGAGGCTGCGGTGCTAACCACTGCACCACTGTGCCGCCATAAGTATAGTATTCTTTATTTCATATTGCCTCTCCTCACTTTTTCTACCAAAATGTATCACTTTACACTTCTCTGCATTAAATATCTATTTATCAGTAACTGTTAGGACCAGATGAGAAAGGGTTCTAGGGTTCCCTCTCAGCCTTCACCTGCTCTTACCATAACAGGGTTTAATTTTAAACACGCCATGTTTTTAGCTCCCCCTTGGTGAATCCTTGTTCACTGCTTTCCAATTATAAGGCAAAGAAAACAGCACAAACAGGTTTTCTTAGGTTTAAAGCAGAATGGGTGAAATTTATTAAACCTTAAACTTTAACTCTCATTTGGTTAACGCCCATGGATACACAACCCGCCCACGCTAGCATGTATACGCAATACACACATGCTGACAGAGACAGAACAGAGCAGAAGAAATAAAGTGGAAAAGTTTGAGGCAATCTCTGAAGAGGGTTTTTGTTGTAGTTCTTCAAGCTCACTGTAGAGTCCTTGATTGTACAAAGAACAAAGAACAAAGAAAATTACAGCACAGGAACAGGCCCTTCGGCCCTCCAAGCCTGCGCCGATCCAGATCCTCTACCTAAACATGTCACCTATTTTCTAAGGGTCTGTATCTCTTTGCTTCCTGCCCATTCATGTATCTGTCTCGATACATCTTAAAAGACGCTATCGTGCCCGCGTCTACCACCTCCGCTGGCAACGCGTTCCAGGCACCCACCGCCCTCTGCGTAAAGAACTTTCCACGCATATCCCCCCTAAACTTTTCCCCTCTCACTTTGAACTCGTGACCCCTAGTAATTGAATCCCCCACTCTGGGAAAAAGCTTCTTGCTATCCACCCTGTCTATACCTCTCATGATTTTGTGCACCTCAATCAGGTCCCCCCTCAACCTCCGTCTTTCTAATGAAAATAATCCAAATCTACTCAACCTCTCTTCATAGCTAGCGCCCTCCATACCAGGCAACGTCCTGGTGAACCTCCTCTGCACCCTCTCCAAAGCATCTACATCCTTTTGGTAATGTGGCGACCAGAACTGCACGCAGTATTCCAAATGTGGCCGAACCAAAGTCCTATACAACTGTAACATGACCTGCCAACTCTTGTACTCAATACCCTGTCCGATGAAGGAAAGCATGCCGTATGCCTTCTTGACCACACTATTGACCTGCGTTGCCACCTTCAGGACAATGGACCTGAACACCCAAATCTCTCTGTACATCAATTTTCCCCAGGACTTTTCCATTTACTGTATAGTTCACTCTTGAATTGGTTGTAGGTAGATCTTTCTTTTCATTGGGGCCCAGTATTCTTCTTAAACCTTCTTCACTGTAGGAGACTATTCTCTCTTGGGGTTCATGTGTTTTCAGTGGATTTGGAGTTCCGTGAGAAAGAGATGGGAGCAGTCAGGAGAGGCTGTGGCGAGGCAGCCAGGAGAGATCTTTTCAATCCAGGAGCAAACAGACAATCTCAGTTCAAAGTGTTTGAACAATGCAGAAAAACCCAGGTTGCCAAAAAGGTTGGTCATGTAACTAACTGGTGTGACCACGTCTTGGATTGTATCACCTTAGCAGTCTCTGGAATGCTCCTCATACACACAATACCTGGTGATCAAGGTCCATTATGAGTTGAATGTGTCAGAGAATGCTCCTTTGTCCTTCCAATCACCATCTGTCAATTTGCAAATGTCTTTTCCAGCCACGACTGATCTGTTTAACAAGCCCTTTCTTCACTCCAGTAACAGTTTAAAATCAATATTCATGACAAAATTAATGTGCCTCATTCTTGGTTGGTGGGGGCCGAGCATGACAGTAACCAACATCACTATAAACAGATTATCTGGTCATTTTTACATTGCTGTTTGTGGGAGCTTGCTGTGAGTAAATTGGCTGCCAAATTTCCTATATTATAAACAATGATTACAATTACAATGCTTTGGGATGTCCTGAGGTCATAAAAGGTGCTAAATTAATGCAAGTCTTTTTTTAAATATATAGCAAGATTCTTGTGACTGCTTGCAATTCCTGTTGTCACACTTACTTCTTATGCCATGATATTGTCAAACCTGGTCACACTTAGTAATTCTTTAGTAACACCAGGGCTAACTTCTAGGTGTAATGCTTAGGGTTAATTCCCGGCTACTTAACTTTTCAATGTTAAAATGTATGCTTATTTGCATTGCAGTGCTGGCCTCCTGACAAGATGTGGTGCTGTGTGTCTCTTCCTTCCATCTCCCAGTTGGCCCGACTTCACTACTGCCTCGATTCAGACCATGCATTTCTTAGGGGCCTTGCTGCTCATCGTGAACCCACACTCTTCTCTTTTTCTGCACCCATCCCTTTTGCTGTATTTGGCCATACTAGTGATTTATAGCTACTGCCTGCCCTGCACAACCAGAACCTCTCGTTGGATAGCAGACTTAGACATTATGACCTAAAGTGGACAGATCTCACCCTTAGAATAAAATGGTATGACACTCTTGTACTTATATGGCAGTGTATTATCTGAATACCTATGAGCAATGCCATGGGCTATCTGCTAGCAATAGATGTGTAGCATACCATTATTGTTCTTTCAGCTGCTTTGTCACACGTTAGGGGTACAGTGGCATAGAAACATAGAATATAGGAGCATGAGTAGGCCATTTGGCCCTTCGGGCCTACTCTGCCATTCAAAAAAGATCATGGCTGATAGTCTAATTCAGTACCCTGTTCCTGCTTTGTCGCCATATCTCTTGATCCCTCTGGCATTAAGAAATATATCTATCTCCTTCTTGAATATATTTAATGACTTGGCCTCCATTGTCTTCTGCGGTAGAGAATTCCACAGGTTCACCACCCTCCGTGTGAAGAAATTTCTCCTCATCTCAGTTCTAAATGGCAAACCACATCTACTGAGACTGTGACCCCTGGTTCTGGACTCCCCAGCCATTGGGAACATCCTCCCTGCATCTAGCCCGTCTAGTCCTGTTAGAATTTCATAGGTTTCTATGAGATCCCCTCTCACTCTTCTAAACTCTAGTGAATGTAGGCCTAGTTGACCAAATATCTCCTCATACGTCAATCCTGCCATCCCAGGAATCAGCCTAGTAAATCTTCTTTGCACTCCCTCCAAGGCAAGAACATCCTTCCTCAGATAAGGAGACCAAAATTGCACATGATACTCCAGATGTGGTCTCACCAAGGCCCTGCAAAACTGCAGTAAGACATCCTTGCTCCTGTACTCAAATCCTCTTGCAATGAAGGCCAACATACCATTCGCCTTCCTAACTGCTTGCTGCCTGAATGCTTGCTTTCAGTGACTGGTGTACAAGGATACCCTCCCCCTTTCCCAATCTATCACCATTCAGATAATAACCTGCCTTTCTGCTTTTACAACCAAAGTGGATAACCTCACATTTATCTACGTTATACTGCATCTGCCATGCATTTGCCCACTCACCCAACTTGTCCAAATCACATTGGAGCCTCTTTGCATCCTCCTCACAGTTCACATTCACCCCCCAGCTTTGTGTCATCTGTAAACTTGGAAATGTTACATTTAGTTCCCTCACCCAATTCATTAATATATATTGTGAATAGCTGGGGCCCAAGCACTGATCCCTGCAGTTTCCCGCTAGTCACTGCCTGCCACCCAGAAAAAGACCCATTTATTCCTACTCTCTGTTTCCTGTCTGTCAACCAATTCTCAATCCATGCCAGTATATTACCCCCAATCTCATGTGCTTTAATTTTACACACTGACCTCTTATGTGGGACCTTATCAAAAGCCTTCTGAAAATCCAAATACACCACATCCACTGGTTCTCCTTTATCTATTCTACGAATTACATCCTCAAAAAACCCCAGTAAATTCATTAAGCATGATTTCCCTTTCGTATATCCATGCTGATTTTGTCCAATCCCGTTTATGCTTTCTAGGTGTTCGACTATCACATCCTTTATAATAGACTCTAGCATTTTCCCGACTACTGATGTAAGGCTCACTGGTCTGTAGTTCTCTGTTTTTTCTCTCCTTCCTTTTTTAAATAGTGGGGTTACATTTGCCACCCTCCAATCTGTAGGAACTGCTCCAGAGTCTATAAAATTTTGGTAGATGACCACCAATGCATCCACTATTTCCAGGGCCACTTTCTTTAATTATCAGGCCCTGGGAATAGTCAGCCTTTAACCCCATCAATTTCCCTAGCACTATTTTTTTACTAATACTGATTTCCTTCACTTCCTCCCTCTCATTAGACCTTTGGTTCCCTAACATCTCTGGGAGGTTATTTGTGTCCTCCTTTGTGAAGACAGAACCAAATTATGTGTTTAATTGTTCTGTCAATTCTTTATTCCCCATTATAATTTCCCCCATTCTGACTGTAAGGGACCTACATTTGTCTTCACTAATCTTTTTCTCTTCACATATTTATAGAAGCTTTTATGTTCCCGCAAGTTTACTCTCTTACTCTATTTTCCCCCACTTAAATTAACCTCTTTGTCCTCCTTTGCTGAATTCTAAAATGCTCCCAATCCTCAGACTTGCTGCTCTTTCTGGTAATTTTATCTGCCTCCTCTTTGGATCTAATACTATCCCTAATTTCTTTTGTAAGCCACGGTTGAGCCACCTTTCCGGCTTTATTTTTGCGGCAATAGAAATTAATAATTGTTGTAATTCCTGCACACGTTCTTTAAATATTATCCATTGCCAATCCACCGTCAAGCCTTTAGTAAAGTTCCCCAATCTACCATAGCCAACTCACGCCTCATACCTTCGTAGTTTCCTTTATGTAGATTCAGGACCCTAGTTTCGGATTCAACTACTTCCCTCTCCATCTTAATGAAGAATTCTATCATGTTATGGTTGCTCCTCCCCAAGGGACCCCACACAACAAAACTGTTAATTAATCCTTTCTCATTGCACAATACCCAGTCTAGGATAGCCTGTTCTCTAGTTGGTTCCTCAATGTATTGGTCTAAAAAACCATCGCATACACACTCTAGGAAATCTTCCTCCACAGTATTATTGCTAATTTGGTTTGACCAATCTATATGTAGATTAAAGTCACCCATGATTACAGTTGTACCCTTATTGCATGCAGCTCAAATTTCCTGTGTAATGCCATCTCTTATATCTCCACTACCATTTAGGGGCCTATAGACAACCCCTACCAATGTTTTCTGCCCATTGGTGTTTCTTCGCTCCATACAGATTCCACATCATGATTTTCTGAGCTTTCTCCGAGAACTCTTTGCTCACTATTGCATTGATTTCCTCCTTTACTAACAAAGCTACCCCTCCTCCTTTCCCTTTTTGCCTGCCCTTCTTAAATATTGAATACCCCTCGATGTTCAGTTCCTATTCTTGGTCACCTTGCAGCCAAATCTCCGTAATCACTACCATACCATAACCGTTTATATCAATTTGTGCTGTCAATTCATCTACCTTATTGTGAATGCTCTGCACATTAAGATACAATGCCTTTAGGTTTGTCTTTTTAACATTGCTATTCATCATAGCTTTATTTTGCACTCTGGTCCCATTTGTTTCTCGCCCTTGTTTTCTCTGCCTTCCACTTTTCCTTCTCATCTTTCTGTCTTTCATTTCTATCCTTGTTTCCCTCTCCTGTTCAGATTCCCATCCCCCTGTCATTCCAGTTTAAACCCTCCCCGACAGCACTAGCAAACACCCCCCCCCCGCCCCCCCAAGGAAATTGGTCCCGGTCCTGCCCAGATGCAACCCGTCCAGCTTGTACTGGTCCCACCTTCCCCAGAACCGGTCCCAATGTCCCAGGAATCTGAATCCCTCCCCCCTACACCATTTCTTCAGCCACGTATTCATCTGATATATCCTGCTATTTCTGCTCTCGCTAGCACGTGGCACTGGTAGTAATCTCAGGATTACTACATTTGAGGTCCTACTTTTAAATTTTTCTCCTAACTCCCTACATTCAACTTGTAGCACCTCATCCCTTTATTTACATATGTACCACGACAACTGGCTGCTTGCCCTCCCCCCTCAGAATGCCCTGCAGCTGCTCAGAAACATCCTTGACCCTAGCACCAGGGAGGCAACATACCATCTTGGTAGTGGTTATGTTACTGGATTAGTAACCCAGAGGCCTAGACGTATGATCCAGAGACATAGAGATGAATTTTACCGCAGGTTTCAGGGCCCTGACATCAGGCCAAAAAGTGGGTCCCGACTCCGCTCTTGCTGGCAGTGTTATCAGCTTGGTGCTTTTACCACAAGTGGCCTGCTGTCCAATTAAGGACAGCGAGTGAGCTCCTGATGCTTCTGACCCAATCAGAGGGCCGCAGCTCTGAAGCCTCAGCTGCTCCACCAGGAGAGGTGGGTGCTGCTGAGGCAGTTCAGAGACCTTGGGACCAATTCCAAGTTAAAAATAAAAAAATTCAGGAGGCCGTAGGTTGGAAGGGAAACTCCTCCGGAGGGATCATTGGGGGCTGCCTTTAATGCCCATTGGCTCCTCTTTGAGTCACAGAGCTTCTGGCTCCGATGGCCCCTGCCATAGGGAGGCTGTTTCCATGAAACTAGCGGTGCCCCATGCAGTGGGCGCCTGCCCAATGCCAGCAGAATGCTGGTGGCCCCACTTAATGACCCTAAATTGGGGCTTACTTATGCAAATTGGCTGCTCTCCTCCACGGAGTGGGCAGCCAATCTGCACCCTGGCCCACCTCCTGCTTGCCACTGGGAAACATCCCTGGTGGCGGGACAGCATCAGGGAGCCATCTTGGCGTGGCTCCCCACTATTTTACTGTCTCCCCCACCTCCATTCCCGCCGCCTGGGGCCAGTAAAATTCAGTCCATCAGTTCAAATCTCACCATGGCAGCTGGGGAATTTAAATGTAATTAACTTAATTAAGCTGAAATGAAAAGCTTGTATCAGTAATGGTGACCATGAAACTATTGGACTGTTGTTAAAACCCATCTGATTCACTCATGACCTTTTAGGGAAGGAAATCTTCTGCCCTTACCCCGTCTGGGCCTACATGCGACTCCAGACCCACAGCAATGTGGCTGACTCTTAACTGCCCTCTGAAATGGCCCAGCAAGTCAGTCAGTTGTATTCAAGAAGGCAGCTCACCACCGTCTTCTCAAGGGCAATTAGGGATGGGCAATAAAAGCTGGCCTGGCCAGGGATGCTCGCATCAAACAAATGAATGAAAAAACATTTTATGTCACGCTGCAAATCACTGCATCACATTTTAGAGGAAAAAAAATCAAGGAACCAAAAACAGTCACTTCATAGAATAATACAACAACAGATAGAATAACCGGAATTTCTCTACCACCTTTAATGTACTGAAACATTCCAAGGTGTTTCACAGGAACGATTATCAAACAAAAATTGACACTGAATCACATAAGAAGATATTATGACAAGTGACCAGAAGCTTGGGATGTTTTACTAGGTTAAAGGCGCTACATCAATGCACATTGTGTTACTGTTGTTCTTGCTGTTGATTGCAGAGATCTCAGAGGGTTGTGGGGCTGGAGAAGATTAAAGAAATAGGGAAGGGTGAGACCATGGAGGGATTTGAAAACAAAAATGAGAATTTTAAGTTTGAAGTGTTTCCAAACCAGGAGCCAAAGGAGGTCATGAGACATCAGTTATTAAAATGATAAGAAATTTCATGTGTAGCATGAATTTACTGTATTTGAAGATTTCCTGTCACACTTCATGGGCTGGATTTTACCAGCCCCTCGACGTTATGGATCATAGCGGGGAGGTCTGTAAAATGCTTGCAGGAGGGGCTTGCCACGACCCACCCTGCCAAGAAGGTCTCGCCGCATATTACCGGCAGTGGCAAGGCCTCAGTGCAGCCCCCCCAACCTTTGTCAAGCGGAGGGGCCATCATTTAAATATTAAAATTAAGTTAGATTAATGCAAATTGCCTTACCTGCTTCCGGCGGCCACTGGTGGGGAGAGGGGAGGAGTGAAATGATCAGGATGGGGGAGGAGAGCGGGAAAAACAACAATCATTGGCGACGGGGAAGGTGGGAAAGTGTTGAAGGGCAAATGTGGTGAGGTTGGGCGGAAAGGGCGTGCTGGGACCAAAACACATTTCAATCACATCAATAAAAAAAAACTATTGCGAGGGTCGGGAAAGGGCCTCCGTGTATTATTGTGCATTGACATCCCTTTAAAAATTTAAATTTACCTGAAGGGCTTGAATCCCTTTAAAAATGGCACCTGTGCCTGCGCGGTGGTGCCGGACTAAAATTCAGCCCCATGTGTCACCTTGCAACTTGCTGTATCACACTTTAAAGAAAAATGTATAAAGATGCAAAGGTAGTTATCTGGAAGGTATAAAAAATACCAACAATCATAAAAAATCTTAAGTGACG
The DNA here is from genome assembly GCF_036365525.1 of Heterodontus francisci. Classification (NCBI taxonomy): domain Eukaryota; kingdom Metazoa; phylum Chordata; class Chondrichthyes; order Heterodontiformes; family Heterodontidae; genus Heterodontus; species Heterodontus francisci. Next base: position 5,260,467 of record NC_090385.1, read on the forward strand.
TGGGAGCCAGGATATCTGTAATCCCCAATTGCCTTTAATTATCGCACTGAAACAATTAAAGCCACAGTTCCGGTTTGCAGTCTAAAAGGCAATTAAACATTACCCAGTGGTTAACCAGCAGCAATCAGACCATGTGGCCCTCACTGTAACAGTATTATATATTGTATATTACATAATATAATATTCCTGATCTAACTGCACACGTGCTGTGAGCCATGCTTTGGAAGATAATTTGGCACTTTATTTTAAAAAAGCAGTTTAATGTCTGGAGGTGTCACATCCCGACCATTACAAATGTAATAAAGTCTTAAAATGCTGGGTGCCTGAGCTACAGTCTAAAATTGACAGACTACAACCTACACATTTCCCTGAGCAAAGACAATGAAAACCCATCTGACTTGAGCAAAGACCTTAGTAATCACACGTACAAAAGAGAAAGAAGGCTAATCTAACCAACACTGATTTCAATCCCAGATCAATTACACTTTGCAAGTCACTCAGAACAGATAGAGCATTAAAAAATCTTAATTAAGTTAAGTGAAATGCTGAATTTTAAAAAATGTGATCAGTCTGGAGCCTCTGTTGGGATTAGAGGGAAGATTGAAAGGTATGTCGATCATTGAATGAAGACTGTTTTACTTTGTTTACTTTGAAGATATCAGAGATTTCCACCTGCTGTAAACTTTTCTCCTTACCTTACTATCCTTCTTTCAGATGTTGGACTACATTTGGATTCACAATACAACTACAGTATACAAAATTCCAAAGCAACAAGTGGATTAAAACTACTCATAGGTCCGTGCAAACTAGCGTACCATGCCCAATCTCCCTTTAAAGTGGTGTCACCTCCCAAATCCATGCCCATCTCTCCCAAAACCTCCATGTTTGAATCCCTCCAATCAGGTACTGAAACAGCACTTACCAAAGTCACAAATTATATTTTGTTGAGGTAACAGAAAAAGTTGATGAAGGGAATGCAATGGATGTTGTCTATATGGATTTTAAGAAGGCATTTGATGAAGTACCACATAAAAGACTGTTTAACAAAATTGTAGCTTATGAAATAGGAGGGTCAGTGCCAGCTTGGAAAGAAAATTGGCCATGGGGATAGAGCGAGGGAATGGGACTGACTGGATTGCACTACAGAGAGCTGGAATGGACTCAATAGGTTGAATGGCCGCTTTCTGTGCCGTAATGACTCTCTAACTCTATATCTTATGTGACTGTGACAGAATAAACTATCCCTTCTTGTCCTTCTCGACCTGTCTACAGCCTTTGACATGGTCGACCACACCATCCTCCTCCAACACCTCTCCACCGTTGTCCAACTGGGTGGAACTGCACTCACCTGGTTCCATTCCAATCTGTCTTCTCTTCCCACTTCTGCACCTTTACCTCTGGTATCCTCCAAGGATCTATCTTTTTCCCCCTCCTATTTCTCTTCTACATGCTGCCCCAAGGTGACATCATCTGAAAGCACAGTGCTAGTTTTCACATGTATGCTGATGACACCCAGCTTTACTTCTTTATCACCGCTCTCAACTCCTCCACTGTTGCTAAATTATCAGACTGCTTATCCGACATCAATACTGGATGAGCAGAAATTACCTCCAATTAAATATTAGAAAGACTGAAGTCATTGTTTTCGGTCTCCACTCCAAATGCCATTCCCTAGCTATCGACTCCATCCCTCTCTGTGGCAACAGTTTGAGACTAAAGAAGTCAGTTTGCAACCTTGGTGTTATATTTGACTTTGAGATGAGCTTCAGACCACATATTCAAGCCATCACTAACAGTGCCTATTTCTACCTCCATAACATCACCTCACTCGGTCTCTGCCTCAGCTTATCTGCTGCTGAAACCTTCATTCATGCCATCGTTACCTCCCGACATGCCTATTCCAGTGCACTCCTAGCCAGCCTCCAGCATTCTACATTCTGTCAACTCGAGTACATCCAAAATTCTGCTGACCGTGTCCTTACTCGCATCAAGTCCTGAATACTTATCACCCCTGTGTGTTGAGGGACACTCTTAATTCCCTGGTTGGCTCCATCGATTGATGATCCACTCTGCAACAGAGCCTTACAAAGCTTACACTACAGCCCAGATATTAGTTGTGTATCGATCTAGAGTGACTTACAGTGAAAAAATGAAGATAGAAAACTTCAAAAGTATTTAAAGCAAGTGTATATGACGAACTATTTTACCAGCTGTCTACAGTCAGTTTTGCTAATTTAGTAGCCCTCTCACTTCTGAATCATAAGGTTGTAGCTTCAGTTCCACTCCAGAAGCACATAATCTATATCACATACTCCAGTGCAACACTAATGGTATTTGGTGAGGGATAGGAAATTCTCCCAGTATCCTGGCCAACATTCTTTCCTCGATCAACTGCACCCCCCCAAAAATCCCAGGTTAATCACTTTTTCATCTCACCTCCAAAGGTGGCCAATAAATGCTGGCCTTGTCAGTGACATTCCTGTCTTGAGAATCAATTACAAACATCTCGGTGTTGTTTTTGGGATCGTGTTCTGCTCAGAATGACTGATGTGTTTCCCTATATAGCAACATTTAAGAATAATTCACTGTATGTGAATCACTTAGAGATGTTTCTGAGAGGACTGATAAGGTAACACATATATACCAATTTTTCATTTCTAGCTGTCATCCCACAATACTGAGTCAAAATCATTTTTATACCTGTTTGACTAAGAGTTCAAAAACTAAGTAGCTTACTTTAACTCTTCCTTTTTGTGTGTGGGTATACCTGTTTCCTGCATAGTCTTTAGCTATGAATTTATCGAAATATGTTGTGGTTTTATTGCCAAGGCTTGGCTTTCCTTTAACACTATTGTTAGCCAGTCACATTGCATTGTGAGTTTGGAACTGATTGACAAACTATTGGGGAAAATCAGATTTCACACATTTTGACTGATAGTGTCTCATCTGTTTTGCTGAAATATAAAACAATCTGATCCTATTTCACATCTGGCATCATTTCAACAATGTGAGTCTACTCGGCAGGATGTCCCAGCACAGAAACAGCAGATAATCAATAATGCTCAGTTTCAGCTAACGACAAAGAATATGTGAAATCGTGCAGAAGCTGTACACTTTTGGCATTAGGATGTTCTTCCCCCACTGTGCTGTATTTTTGTTTCTAAGTGATAACAATATGTCGTTTTTACTGGGATAATGCCAATCCTCAGAAAGGATCAAATTTAATCACCATCAAGCCAAATGATCCTGGTTCAATGAGCAGTGTAGCTCAGCATGCCAGAAGCAGCACCAAGCATACCTGAAAATGAGGTGCCAACCTGGTAAAACTACAACACAGGACTACATGCATGTTAAACAGCAGAAGCAGCATGCTATAGAAAGAGCTAAGCGATCCCAACACCAACGAATCAGATCAAAAACTCTGAAGGTCTGCCAAATCCAGTCGCAAATGCTGGTGGGTAAAGAAACAGCCAATGGGAAAAGAATGCTTCATGAATATCCCCATTCTCAAAGAGTGCATCTGGATGAGTAGGAAGAGGCAGGAAGAGCAGGAGTCCTCAGGGTGTGTGCAACTCACACTGGAGACTGTTGGGAATGACACCTTGAAGGAGTGCTTCAGGTGCGAGGCGCTCACGTTGTTGCTGTATGTGGCGCAGGTCTGGCCCATACCCCACTCCTGCGCTGTGGTGGTCACCCGAGCCATTTTCCGCTTCATCTGGGGATCTAAAATGGACCGGGTCCGGATGGCACCAGCATATAGATGTAAAGGGAATAAGGTGCATAAAGTGAGAGTGTTGGATAATACTAGGGAATACTAGGGGCAGACTAAGAAGGACTATGAGGAATACAAAGACAGATTTAGAATACATGTATGCAAACACACACAGTGTGGTGAATAAGGTCGATGAGCTACAAGTACAAATAGCCATGTGGGAATATGATGTGATGGCAATAACAGAAGCGTAGATTAAAAATGGTAAGGACTGGGTGCTTAATATTCAAGGATACAAAGTGTTCAGAAAAGAGAGAGAAGAATAAAAGGGAGCTGGGTTGGCAGTATTGATCAGGGAAGACATTGTAGTGTTGAAAAGAGAGGGTGTCCTTGAGGGGACAAGACAGAATCCATTTGGTTAGATCTGAGAAGCAAAAAAGATATCTTCATGCTACTAGGTGTATTCTACAGGCTTCCAAAACATGAGAGAGATAGAGGAACAAATCTGCACGGAAATCACGGAGATGTGCAAGAATTATAGAATGGTGATTTTTGGGGACTTTAATTACCCAACTATTGATTGTAATTATGTTAGAGTAAAAGGTAAGAAAGTGGGGGGGGGGGGGGTGGAATTTCTGAAATGTGTTCAGGAGAACTTCCTTGATCAGTGTGTTCTCGGTCCAATTGGAAAGGAGGCATTGCTGCTGGGGAATGAGGTGAGCCAAGTGGACAAAGTGTCCGTGGGGGAGCACTTAGATAAGAGTGATCATCGTATCATAAGGTTAAGATTAATAATGGCCTTCTTGCCCCGGACTAAATTTTGGTGGAGGCGAGATGGTGGCAGGAACCACCAAACCCCCCCCCCCTCGCCCCCGCCACCATCTCACCCGATTTTATGCTCTCCGTACCTCCAAACCCGCCATGGGGGAGAGCATAAAATTTCCCCCACGACACTATGTGGGTTGCTAACCAGAGAACAACAATGTAAGCTAAATGGCATAAAAAAAGCAGAGGCAGGATGAAGAGAATTTCTTTACAAAGTGCCTTGTTATGATTTGAATGTGCTGCCTGAAAGGGCAGTGGAAATAGATTCAATAGCAGCTTTCAAAAGGGAATTGGATAAATACTTGAAGGAGAAATATTTGCAGTAATAGGTGGAAAGAACAGGGGAGTGGGACTAATTGGATAGCTCTTTCAGAGAACCAGCACAGATTTGATGGGCTAAATGACCTCCTTCTGTGCTGAATCATTCTACCATTCTACTTAGTCAAAACTCAAAGGTGGACCCCAGTGCTTGTTAATGCCGTTCTATCCTTTCTCCCTCGTTGGGTGACTGTTGAGCACGTACAGCTGGGACTTTCTCTTGCATCCACATTTTAATTATTCCAATCTGTTGGTTGAGATTTTGTGCAGCAGTCGGCCCTGATTTGCATATTTAAAGAGCCTAGCGTCTATTTCAGGCAGTGCCTTGGACAACTAAACAGCAGCCAAGTCAGTAGTGTGTCCAGCCAGTAGCAGTGTAATTTTGGGACAGCAGATCACGCCATGGAATTCTGAGACTGAACACCAATTTTACACCTTGAGTTGAATGACTCCCTCTCCAGATTCACAAAGTGAAAAGCTGAAGGTGGCAAATGGAAAAATGGACAGCTCATTATTGTAATCCAACAAGGGGCCCCTCCACACGTGTCTATCCTCACTATTACCAATCTGGAGGGTATGAAAATAAAGACTTCCCATTCGTCATGCAATCCTGAGTGATACTGTAGCAAAAAAACCTAACCGAGTTCACAATGTTTTGAAGCAAAAAAGTAAATGTGAAGCAGATGGACATGAAAGAAGGATTTAATTCATCAGAATTGTCACATCATTCTAGATGTCAGCATCGCTGCTAGTGCTGCAGCCTGACTTGAAACTGATGCTCAGCAGTGTTTTGTACAAAAGGTTTCCCTGTTGTGAGCTGATGAATGGGCTATAGCTCCCCACAGCACACTGACTCCAGAGTGTGGAATTCCAATTCCCAATCGGTTCACCGAGGAGTTTGCAGTACATTACCTGTCTAACTGCATGCCACACAAAACCTGGGAATGCAGCAAAGGTACAAAAAGAAAGATGTGGACAAACCATTCAACAGTCTGGTCCTGAAGGATCACCCACAAGTTCCTCTCCAAGCCATACACAATCATGACTTGGAAATACATCTCTATTCCAAGAAGGCAGCTCACCACCAACTTTACAAGGGCAATAAACGCTGGCCTTGCCAGTGCGCTTACATTCTAAGAACAAATTTTTAAAAACTGCAGGAAGCTTCATGTATTATGGATATTTGTGCAGGCAGCCTTCAGTTGCTCAAACTCAAACTCAGGGTTTCTGATCTTGAGGAGCAGCTGGAGTCTCTGTGGGGCACAAGAGAGGCTACGAATCTCATGGGCGCACGATCCAGGAGGCGGTCACCCCATAGCCATAGAGAGGTCAGGAGGATAGAGGGTGGGTGGCTACCCAGCTGGGTATGAAGAGCCAAACAATGCAGAAATCCTCCGGGAGTGTGGCACTCTCAAACAGGTTTTCAATGAGAGCGACGAGACGCTGGGGAAGTACAGTCTAGAGCAAATCCACAGCACTGTGGGGCAAATGATTGCATGGGTGGGAGGCTGGTGTGGGTGCACAGCAAAGCCTGGAAATGCAATGGTCAGAGAGAATTTGATAGTCGGGGGGTTAGACAGACATTTCTGCGACCGCCTATGTGAGCCCTGCATGGTGCATTGCCCTCCTGCTGCCAGAGTAAAACCTTCACCGAAAGGCTGCGGAACATTTTGAGTGGGGGAGGTGGACAGCCAGAAGCACTAGTCCATGTGGGAACCAATGACATAGGAAGGAAAAGGATTGGGATTCAACAGACAGAGTTTCAGCAGCCAGGGAGGAAGTTAAAAGGCAGGATCTCAAAGGTAATAATCTCTGGATTACTCCCAGTGCCACAAGCTAGTGATCATACAATAAAACAAATTAATGTGTGGCTGGAGAAATTGTACAGGAGGGATGGCTTCAGATTCCTGGGACACTGGGACCAGTTCAGGGGCAGGAGGGACCTATTCAAGGCGGAGAGGTTGCACCTCAAAAGAGTTGGGACCAATGTCCTCGCAGAAAGCTTAACTCGTACAGTGAGGGAAGGTTAAACTAATTTGGCAGATGGATGGGCACTAGGGTGAAATATTCGAGAGGAAAAACAAGGTGCATAAAGCATTAGCAAAAGCAAATAGCACTAGAGTAAGGAATAGTTCTGAACTAAGAACATAAAACCATAGGAAATAGGAGCAGGAGTAGGCTATACGGCCCCTAGGACTGCTCTGCCATTTCATAAGATCATGGCTGATCTTCTACCTCAATTCCACCTTATTGCACTATCCCCATATCCTTTACTTCCTTTAGTATCCAAGAATATACTCAATGACTGAGCATCCACAGACCTCTGGAGTGAAGAATTCCAATGATCCACAACCCTCTGAATGAAGAAATTCCTTCTCATCTCAGTCCTAAATTACCAATCCCTGATCCTGAGACTGTGACCCCACGTTCTCGACTGTCCAGCCTGGGGAAACAACGTCTCAGCATCTACCCTGTGGAACCCTCTGTGACGAAACCACACCAGCCAAATGGAAACATATTAATTTTGTCATATGGAATACTATTTGAACTTTTACTGAACATTGAACATAACTTGTTTAAAAAGACCACAGAGCTGAATGGCTGAAAACATGGCTGTACATTTGCATTCTGAGAGACAGTTGAATAGCGAGATAATGGGAGCGCTCCCTGATTCAATTAGCAAGATTGGTCCAGGCAGCAGTAATGATCCACATCTTGTCTGTGTAAGAATCAGCACTCCACCACTACCACTGCACGCACCCCCCAATCCCCCAACCACCACTGCGTGTGTCTGGTAAGCTTTGAAGAATCAACAACCCTTGCAGATGATACTGTTTCAAATGAAGAGCTGGTCACATGAATAACCTGCTGGACAACCTGGGAATTTTTCTTTAATTCATTCAAGGGTTGTGGACATCGCTGGCCAGGCCAGCATTTATTGCCCATTCCTAATTGCCCTTGAGAAGGTGGTGGTGAGCTGCCTTCTTGAACCGCTGCAGTCCATGTGAGGTAGGTACACCCCCAGTGCTGTTAGGAAGGGAGTTCCTGGATTTTGACCCAGCGAAAGTGAAGGAACGGCGATATAGTTCCAAGTCAGGTGTGCGGCTTGGAGGGGAACTTAAAGGTGGTGGTGTTCCCATGCATTTGCTGCCCTTGTTCTTCTAGTTGGTAGAGGTCGCGGGTTTGGAAGGTGCTGTCTAAGGAGCCTTGGTGCATTGCTGCAGTGCATCTTGTAGATGGTACACACTGCTGCCACTGTGCGTCAGTGGTGGAGGGAGCAAATGTTTGTGATGGGGTGCCAATCAAGTGGTTTGTCCTGGATGGTGTTGAGCTTCTTGAGTGTTGTTGGAACTGCACCCATCCAGGCAAGTGGAGAGTATTCCATCACAATAGATAAGTCCCCTGGGCCAGATGGGATTTATCCTAGGATTCTCTGGGAAGCCAGGGAGGAGATTGCAGAGCCTTTGTCCTTGATCTTTATGTCGTCATTGTCGACAGGAATAGTGCCGGAAGACTGGAGGATAGCAAATGTTGTCCCCTTGTTCAAGAAGGGGAGTAGAGACAGCCCTGGTAATTATAGACCTGTGAGCCTTACTTCGGTTGTGGGTAAAATGTTGGAAAAGGTTATAAGAGATAGGATTTATAATCATCTTGAAAAGAATAAGTTCATTAGCGATAGCACGGTTTTGTGAAGGGTAGGTCGTGTCTCACAAACCTTATTGAGTTTTTCGAGAAGGTGACCAAACAGGTGGATGAGGGTAAAGCCGTGGATGTGGTGTATATGGATTTCAGTAAGGCGTTTGATAAGGTCCCCCGTGGTAGGCTATTGCAGAAAATACGGAAGTATGGGATTGAAGGTGATTTAGTGCTTTGGATCAGAAATTGGCTAGCTGAAAGAAGACAGAGGGTGGTGGTTGATGGCAAATGTTCATCCTGGAGTTTAGTTATTAGTGGTGTACCGCAAGGATCTGTTTTGGGGCCACTGCTGTTTGTCATTTTTATAAATGACCTGGAAGAGGGTGTAGAAGGGTGGGTTAGTAAATTTGCGGATGACACGAAGGTCGGTGGAGTTGTGGATAGTGCCGAAGGATGTTGTAGGTTACAGAGGGACATAGATAGGCTGCAGAGCTGGGCTGAGAGATGGCAAATGGAGTTTAATGCGGAAAAGTGTGAGGTGATTCACTTTGGAAGGAGGAACAGGAATGCAGAGTACTGGGCTAATGGGAAGATTCTTGGTAGTGTAGATGAGCAGAGAGATCTTGGTGTCCAGGTGCATAAATCCCTGAAAGTTGCTACCCAGGTGAATAGGGCTGTTAAGAAGGCATATGGTGTGTTAGCTTTTATTAGTAGATCGAGTTTCAGAGCCACGAGGTCATGCTGCAGCTGTACAAAACTCTGGTGCGGCCGCACCTGGAGTATTGCGTGCAGTTCTGGTCACCGCTTTATAGGAAGGATGTGGAAGCTTTGGAAAGGGTGCAGAGGAGATTTACTAGGATGTTGCCTGGTATGGAGGGAAGGTCTTATGAGGAAAGGCTGAGGGACTTGAGGTTGTTTTCGTTAGAGAGAAGGAGGAGGAGAGGTGACTTAATAGAGACATATAAGATAATCAGAGGGTTAGATAGGATGGATAGTGAGAGTCTTTTTCCTCGGATGGTGATGGCAAACACGAGGGGACATAGCTTTAAGTTGAGGGGTGATAGATATAGGACAGATGTCAGAGGTAGTTTCTTTACTCAGAGAGTAGTAGGGGTGTGGAACGCCCTGCCTGCAACAGTAGTAGACTCGCCAACTTTAAGGGCATTTAAGTGGTCATTGGATAGACATATGGATGAAAATGGAATGGTGTAGGTCAGATGGTTTCACAGGTCGGCGCAACATCGAGGGCCGAAGGGCCTGTACTGCGCTGCAATGTTCTATGTTCTATGTTCTACATTCCTGACTTGTGCCTTGTAGATGATGGAAAGGCTTTGGGGAGTCAGGAGGTGAGTTACTCACCGCAGGATTCCTAGCCTCTGACCTGCTCTTGTAGCCACGGTATTAATATGGCTACTCCAGTTCAGTTTCTGGTCAATGGTAGCCCCTAGGATGTTGATAGTGGGGTGGTTCAGCGATGGTAATGCCATTGAATGTCAAGGGGAGATGGTTAGATTCTCTCTTGTTGGAGATGGTCATTGCCTGGCACTTGTGTGGCGCGAATGTTACTTGCCACTTATCAGCCCAAGCCTGGATATTGTCCAGGTCTTGCTGCATTTCTATACGGGCTGCTTCAGTATCTGAGGAGTCACGAATGGTGCTGAACATTGTGCAATCATCAGCGAACATCCCCACTTCTGACCTTATGACTGAAGGAAGGTCATTGATGAAGCAGCTGAAGATGGTTGGGCCTAGGCCTAAGGAACTCCTGCAGTGATGTCCTGGAGCTCAGATGATTGACCTCCAACAACCACAACCATCTTCCTTTGTGCTACAGGTATGACTCCAGCCAGCGGAAGGTTTTCCCCTGATTCCCATTGACCTCAGTTTTGCTGGGGCTCCTTGATGCCATACGCAGTCAAATGCTGCATTGATGTCAAGGGCAGTCACTCTTACCTCACCTCTTGAGTTCAGCTCTTTTGTCCATGGTTGAACCAAGGCTGTAATGAGGTCAGGAGCTGAGTGGCACTGGTGGAACCCAAACTGAGCGTCACTGAGCAGGTTACTGCTAAGCAAGTGCCGCTTGATGACACTGTTGATGACACCTTCCATCACTTTACTGATGATTGAGAGTAGGCTGATGGGGCGGTTGGACTTGTCCTGCTTTTTGTGTACAGGACATACCTGGGCAGTTTTCCACATTGCAGGGTAGATGCCAGTGTTGTAGCTGTACTGGAACAGCTTGGCTAGGGACGCAGCAAGTTCTGGAGCACAGGTCTTCAGTACTATTGCCGGAATATTGTCAGGGCCCATAGCCTTTGCAGTATCCAGTGACTTCAGTTGTTTCCTGATATCTCGTGGAGTGAATCGAATTGGCTGAAGTCTGGCATCTGTGATGCTGGGGACTTCAGGAGGAGGCCGAGATGGATCATCAACTCGGCACTTCTGGCTGAAGATTGTTGCAAATGCTTCACCCTTATCTTTCACACTGATGTGCTGGGCTGCCCCATCATTGAGGATGGGGATATTTGTGGAGCCTCATTGAATTGTGCCTCACAGAAAGGTTTGGGACAGACTGAAATTGAACTCAAAGAAGAAAGCACCCCTCTCTCTCTCTCTGTTTCTCCAGCAAAGTTCCAGGAACCGATGGAAGCAGCTCAAGAGGACTTCTTCAGCCTTCTGGTACCAACAAAACAAGTTTAAAAGTGTGCACTGGGCCCCAATGAGAACTGCAAGACTTAGCTCCAATCAAGATCTTTACATCCGAACCAAAGACAGTAACTCAATTCCATTTACTACTCCAAACCCTCCTCCTTTAATTTTTTCTCCTCCTCTGTATTTATATGTGTGTGTGTGTGTGTTTATCGCAAATGCATGCTAACATGGTTGCGTCGCATATTTTTAGTAATTTTAACTGAGTTAGAGTGTTAAGGGTAATAAATGTACATCTTTCCTGTTTAAACCTAAGAAAGCCTGTCTGATTGGTTCGTTTCCAATTACAATTAGAGAGCAGTGAGCAAGGACTCACTGAGGTGAAGCTAAAACACTTTTTTTAAGAAGTTAAACCCCGTTCAGGCCAAACCAGGAAAGCCGTGAGAGGGGAGCCTGAGATCACTTCCTCACCCGTCATGACACTTCCAATAATTTTATACATTTCAATGAGATCATCTCTCATTCTTTGAAACTCCAGAGAGTAAAAGCCCATTCGACCCAATTGGAGGGATCAGAGAGGGGCAAATGTGAAGCCGACTAAGATTGATTTGCAGTACATGAACGTAGATGCACGAAGCATGCTAAATAATGTTAGTGAGCTGCTGGCACAAGTCCCAACTTGGGACTATGATATACTGGCAGTACCAGACACCTGGCTCAAAGATGGGGAGGATTGGGAACTGAATATTTCTGGCTGCAAAGTATTCAGGAAGGATAAGGAAGGGAAAGAAATGTAGTATGTGGGGCAGTGGTGGGGAAGGTGGATCAGGGAGTTGTGGGAGATGGTAGGTAGGTTGCAGTAATAATCAAATAAACTATTATAGCACTGGAGGGAGATGATGCAGTTGAGGGTCAAAGACATTCTATTTGGTTTGAATTAAGGAATTACCTACCATCTCCCACAACTCCCTGCTCCACCTTCCCCACCACTGCCCCACATACTACATTTCTTTCCCTTCCTTATCCTTCCTGAATACTTTGTAGCCAGAAATATTCAGTTCCCAATCCTCCCCATCTTTGAGCCAGGCGTCTGGTACTGCCAGTATATCATAGTCCCAAGTTGGGACTTGTGCCAGCTGCTCACCAACATTATTTAGCATGCTTCGTGCATCGACGTTCATGTACTGCAAATCAATCTTAGTCGGCTTCACATTTGCCCCTCTCTGATCCCTCCAATTGGGTCGAATGGGCTTTTACTCTCTAGAAGAGCTACTACTTTACTGGATGTGTACAATAGATCACTAAATAGTGGGAAGGAGACAGAGGAGCAGATTTGCAAGCAAATTCCAGTAAGATGCAAGAACTACAGTGATAATGGGGGACTTCAATTATCTGAATACAGACTGGGATGTAACAGTGAAAAAGTTTGTATATGCTCGGGTTCTTTTCCATAACAAAAACTAAAGGGTGACCAGATAGAGGACTTTAAAATTATGCAGGGTTTCAATAGGGTAGATTGGAGAAGACGTTTCCACTTGTGGTGGAATCCAAATCTAGAGGTCATAAACGTAAGATAGTCATGAATACTCCAATAGCAAATTCAGGAGAAACTTCTGTACCCAGAGAGTGGTGAGAATGTGGAACTCGCTACCACAGGGAGTGGTTAAGATGAATAGCACAGATGCATTTAAGGGGAAGCTAGATAAACACATGAGGGAGAAAGGAATAGAAGGATATGTTGATAGGATGAGATGGAGTAGGGTGGGAGGAGGCTCGTGTGGAGCTTAAACATCAGCACAGACCAGTTGGACTGAATGGCCTGTTTTTATGCTGTACATTTAATGTAATTCTATGTTCACTGATATCTCTGACTGTAATTCCCAAGGTTGAACTGGTTAACGAAAATTCATGCGGTGTGCTTGCCTACTCACTGCTCAGAATCAAGACTTCCATTGGAGACTCAATATTCCTCAATAATTTAAGGAATCGTAAGAATATTAGCAGGACCTAATTACTGATGCATGAGCTGCACAAAATCTCACCACTATATGATTTAACTCAGCCATTACTTCTGAAATACCACACTCCATGCTGACCTGGTAACCTAAAAGCCTTTCGGTGGTATAAATCTATCGTACTATTAACTTGATCGTGTTAATCTGAGATGAATGGTAATTTTCCTCTTGATTAAGTTTTGAGTGCAGTACGAACATAAAACAGTCTGCATTTAACATTGTACTTGTCGGATACACTGTAAATTATTTACAATGTAAAAGCCAGTTTAAGTTAAAATCCGCAGAAGCATAGCAATAATCATGCTACAATAAACAGTTTGAAAATCAAACAGGCTGGTTATTTGCACGTAAGACAAGTTCTGAGTGCAAGTCAGTGATTACACTGCAAATTCTCATTCATGTACGTCGGATATTGCTGTGTAATCACTGACGAGGTTTATAGCGTCACCCTTTATTAAGTGCAAGTCACACAGCAACTTCTGGCAATGACATGAGCACAGAACCTGCTGTCTGAGATGCACTGCTCTTCCATAAGCTTCACAAAAACAACATTGCACTGTCTGACTCACCATTCAATTGTATTGAATAGTGTGAGGTCCCTGTACTTGCCTCACAGATACACATGAAACTCACCAGAAAATGGTAAATTAAGTAATTTCAGTCTACGTATCTTTTTAACGGTGTGGTCAGTCATAATTACTGCTAAACAACCTCTCCGGCACTGAAATTTGAGTTTTACAAATGTGGAGTCTCATTCTTCAGATTTAATTACTGTTGGAGATTTTTTTTTTAAATAAAAAATACTTATTTTTACTTTTTCTTTCAGTCTCTTTTATCTCTCTCTCTCTTTTAATCCAATCATTCTTTCTCCCTCTTTATTTGCACTTTTTGTAGCTGATTTGACACTGAATTCAATATTCTAACTGACACTTCCTGGTTCAGACTCTGCATTGCTCATTAATAATTCTTCAGTCTGATTGGTTAAGGAGATACTCAGTTGCTTGTCCTATGCACACAGGTCCCAATGGCCTGCAGAGGGTGCTGCGTGTTTGGATGGTTGGCTGACAGCAACGTGCTGTACAAAAGCCCGCAGAAAGTCCATGAACAAGTGTAATGAATGGCTGGCACTGTAAATTTGCTGCTCAGAGCTCTTACAGTTTAATTAAATAATCATTGTCTTCATAAAATCAGGTTAAAAAACATTTCAGTCCAGAGGTGTTGTGAGCTACACATTAACAGACAGACCCAGGAGTGAAGAGGATATAAGACACATTGACAGACCCATCTGTGACAGTGTTTTTGCTTGTTATGAGCCTGTTAAACAGTAATTAATGAAGAACATTGTAATTTTGTGATGTGGTTTAAGTGCAAGTTGCAATGTGTTGGCCACAGATGTGTTGGCACAGATCTAATGACAGCACAAGTGACTCTGTCCCTCAATCTTTTTCATGTTGCAGACTCCTTCTAAGCAATGCCACAAGAGTCAGAAAGGATCAGTCAATTTGTCTACATTCTCCCAGGCACAAAGCCTTCTTTCAACACATCAATAAATCTATTATCAGCAACAACTTGATAACGCCTTTAACAAGCCATAACGTCCCAGGGAGCGTAATCAAAAATTGAATACAAGCACAAGCATGCGCCCAGCAGGAGAGACTGGTGGGTTTTGGGCAACATTGTGGCATTCCCATATTTAAGAGGACCATAAACAGCATCTTATTTTTGGCCCTATCTCCTCCCATCCACTCACTGGTCATATCCCAGCATTTATACATCGCCTTCCACAGTCTCAGGATATTCCAAAGCACTTTACAGCCATTGAAGTATTTTATTGAACTGTAGTCATTGTTGGTAATGTAGGAACCGTGGCAGCCAAACTGTGCACAGCAAGCTCCCACAAAGAGTTAACAACCAGAAAATGTGTTTTAGTGATGTTGGTTGATAGATAAATATTGACCAGGACACTGGGAGAACTCCCATGCTCTTCTTTGAATAGCGTAATAGGATCCAGCTGAGAGGGCAACAATGACTTGGTTTAACATCTCCTCTGAAAGACAGCACCTCCGACAGTGCAGCACTCCCTGCAATGGGAGTGTGAGCCTGGATTATACACTCAAGTCTCTGGAGTGGGACTTGAACACACAACCTTCTGCTAAGTTTCTGCCACTGAGGCACAGCAATCACCTTTGCTTACTGATGGGTGACTGCGTTGGCAATATTTTAGATTTCCCTCCCCCATCAATGTTTAGCCTTTCTGAAAATTAAGGTGCGCCTTTATGCTCCAACTCTGCATTGATGGTGAAGATGGGAGTTTGGTAAGTAAGTGAATTTTAAGGGTTAATCTCTCAAGACTAGTTTTTTTGTTTTGTTTACATCTAGAAAATAATTGAAATTCCTGTTTCGGTTAAGAGGTAAGTTAGGTTTCTTGGTTTTAAACAGGGGCATACTAATACTCTGAGAGTATCTGTAGCTAGTTAATTCGGTAGCTAGCGTAAACTGGTTTCTGAGCTCTAGCAGAGCTGACACAGTATTGTTTTCAGAATATAAATTCAGGGGACTCTCAGTGCTGCTTCTCTGCATTGAGTGCTGCTGGAGGGCACAAAGTGTGAAGAAGGGAGTTTGGTAATTGAGGGAGTTTGGTCAGGAGGGGAACTGTAAATTAAGAAGAAAATAAATTTGACTGCACAGAGTATAAAGTGGGAGTTTGGTGCATGAGGGAGGGGCTCCTTTCTTTCTTCTACCTTTTTTCAGCCTCCAGTAGCTGCCTCTCTCTTTGGTACAGGGGAAGAAGTTGATTGGTGAGTAACTAGTAAGTTATTTTACTTCTCATTTTAATAAAACATTTTTAAAGTTACGTTATGGAAGGTCAGCTCGGCCAAGTGGAATGTACATCCTGCGGTATGTGGGAAGTCAAGGATGCAGCACATGTCCTAGACGAATGCATCTGCAGGTAGTGTCACCGTTTGCAGAAGCTTGAGCTCCGGGTTTCAGAACTCGAGGGGTGGCTGGAGTAACTGTTGTGCATCCGCGAGGCTGAGGACTACCTGGATAGCACATTTAGGAGGTGGTCACACTGCAGGTTAGGAGCATGCAGGCAGAGAGGGAATGGGTGACCGCCAGGCAGTCTAAGAGAACCAGGCAGGCAGTGCAGGAGTCCCCTGAAACTATCTTGCTTGCTAATTGGTTTTCTATTTCAGATGCTGGTGAGAACGATGGTTCCTCAGGGGAGTGCAGCCAGAGCAAAGTCTGCAGCACCAGAGGTGGCTCAGCTGTGCAGGAAGGGAGGAAAAAGAGTGGAAGAGCAATAGTCATAGGGGATTCAATAGTCAGGGGAGCAGACAGGCATTTCTGCGGCAGTAAACGTGACTCCAGGATGGTGTGTTGCCTCCCTGGTGCCAGGGTCAAAGAAGTCCCGGAGTGGATGCAGGACATCCTTCTGGGGAGGGTGAACAGCCAGACGTCATGGTCCACATTGGTACCAATGACATAGGTGAGAAAAGGGATGAGGTCCTGAAAGCAGATTTTGGGGAGTTAGGAAGGAAATTAAAAAGCAGGACCTCAAGAGCAGTAATCTCAGGATTACCTTTCCAGTGCCACGTACTAGTGAGCATAGGAATAGGAGGATTGATCGATTGAACATGTGGCTGGAGAATTGGTGTAGGAGGGAGGGCATCAGATTTCTGAGGCATTGGGACCAGTTCTGGGGCAGGTTGGACATGTACAAGATGGACGGGCGACACCTTAACAGGACCAGAACTAACATCTTCGCAGGGAGATTTGCTAGTGCTATTGGGGAGGGTTTAAACTAGCTTGTCAGGGGAATGGGAACCTGAGGGGTAGCTCAGATTGGAAGGAAGTGAAGCTGGTAACAGGAGGTAGAAAAGTAGCAAGTGACATTAGAAGGCAGGCGAAACAAAGGCGAGCATCAACTAGGCTTAGAATGTAGAATAATATCAAGAAGACAAGGTCAAGGGCACTCTACCTGAATGCACGCAGCATTTGCAACAAGGTAGATGATTTAAAGGCCCAAACAGAGGTAAATGTGTACCATCTAATTGCCTTAACGGAAACGTGGCTACACAGTGACCAAGACTGGGAACTAAATATTCAAGTGTCAGGCAAACCCTCCACCTGCCAAGACTGAGACACACATTATTTCACCACAGGAATATTAAAACTTAAAAGTGCAAGCCCTGACTGGAAGGACATTTGCATGGTACTAGCAGTGTTGACACAATGGGGACCCAGTAGTTGCTTCCCCAATACACAGAAGTGGTCAGACCAGTTTTAGTCACATGATTAGCTGGCTGTTGCAGAGAATTTGAACCTCCAACAAAGGATTTTGAAGTCAGACAAAGCCTTGTGCTGATGGAGTAAAGATCTCTCCTGGAAGTGAAGCAGGAATTACAGCCTCTCATATCTGCTTGCTTCCATCTACTGCCCACAGAACTGAATCTTGTGAAAACATGTGAAACTCAAAGAGAGAAAAAGGTTAAGATTACTGTGCCCCAACGAAAAGCAAGACCATACCTTCAATCAAGGACTACAGTGAGCTCGAGAAACAGTAACAATATATTGCCTCAAGCTGTTCTACTTATCTTTTCTTCTGCTCTTTTCTGTCCCTATTTGCATGTGTGTATCATTTATGTAATGGGAAAGAATGAGAAAGGGTTAGTTAATAATATTGTTATAAAAGAACCTTTAGGGATCAGTGACCATAATATGATAGAATTTTACATTATGTTTGAAAGTGAGGTAGTTCAGTTTGAAGCCAGGGTGTTAAATTTGAACAAAGGAAATTAAGAAGATATGAGGGACAAATTGGCTGAGGTGGATTGGGAAAATACATTAAAAGGTATGACAGTACATAGGCAATGGATAGTCTTTAAAGAAATATTACATAGTTTACAGCAACTATACATTCCATCAAGGAGCAAAAACTCCAAACGTAAAGGCAGACAACTGTGGCTAACAAAGGAAGTTAAGGATTGTATAAGATTGAAAGAAAAGGCCTATAAAATTGCCAGAAATAGTAGTAAACCTGAGGATTGGGAAGATTTTAGAATACAGCAAAGGTGGACCAAGAAACTGATAAAGAAAGGGAGAATAGGATATGAATGTAAGCTAGCAAAAAATATAAAAATGGACTGTAAAAGCTTCTACAGGTTCGTAAAAAGGAAACGTTTGGCTAAGACAAATGTGGGTCCATTAGAGGCAGAGTCAGGAGAATTTACAATGAGGAACAAAGAAATGGCAGAGAAGCTAAATGATTACTTTGTGCCTGTCTTCACTGAGGAAGATACAAGAAATCTCCCAGAACTACAGATCCAAGGGATTAGGGGGAATGAGGAATTGAAGGAAATTAGTATTAGTAAGAAGGTTGTATTGGAGAAATTAATGGGGTTGAAGGTTGACAAGTCCCCAGGACCTGATATTCTACATCCCAGAGTGTTGAAAGAGGTAGTTATGGAGATAGTGGATGCATTGGTGATCATCTTCCAAAATTCTGTAGATTCTGGAATGGTTCCTGCAGATTGGAAGATTGTAAATGTCACCCCACTATTTAAGAAGGAAGGGAGAGAGAAAACAGGAAATTACAGACCTGTCAGCCTTACATCAGTCATTGGGAAAATGCTAGAATTTATTCTGAAGGATGTGATAAATGGACACTTGGATAATAATGATCTGATTGGGCACAGTCAGCATGGATTTATAAATGAGAAATCATGATTGACGAGTTTTTTTGGGAGTTTTTTGAGGATGTTACGAATAGAATTGATAAAGGGGAGTCGGTGGACGTGGTATACTTGGATTTTCAGATTTTGATAAAGTCCCCCACAGGAGGTTGGTTAGCAAAATTAAGGCACATGGGATAGGAGGTAATATACTGGCATGGACTAAGGATTGGTGAACAGGCAGAAAGCAGAGAGTAGGAATAAATGGGTCATTCTCGCATTGGCAGGCTGTGAATAGTGGGACAGGGATCAGTGCTTGGGCTCCAGCTATTCACAATATATATCAATGATTTGGATGCGGGGACCAAATATAATATTTCAAAGTTTGCGCATGACACAAAACTAGGTGAGAATGTGTGCTGTGAGGAAGATGCAAAGCGGCTTCGAAGGGATTTGGACAGACTTAGTGAGTGGGCAAGAACATGACAGATGGAATATAATGTGGAAAAATGTGAGGTTATCCACTTTGGTAGGAGGAATAGATGTGCAGAGTATTTCTTAAATGGTAAGAGATTAGAAAGTGTAGCTGTTCAAAGGGATCTGGGTGCCCTTGTCTGTAAGTCACTGAAAGCTAACATGCAGGTTAGCAATCCACAGCAATTAAGCAATTAAGAAGGCTAATGGTATGTTAGCCTTTATCGCAAGAGGATTTGAGTACAGGTGAAGTCTTGCTTCAATTGTATAGAATCTTGGTTAGATCGCACTTGGAGTACTATGTACAGTTTTGGTCCCCTTACCTTAGGAAGGATATTATTGCCATACAGGGAGTGCAATGAAGGTTCACCAGACTTGTTCCCAGGATGGCAGGACTGTCCTATGAAAAGAGATTGAGAAAACTGGGCCTGTATTCTGTATAGTTTCAAAGAATGAGAGGTGATCTCATTGAAACCTACAAAATACTTAAAGGGATAGACAGGTTAGATGCAGGTAAGATGTTTCCCCTGGTTGGGGAGTCTAGAACCAGGGGACACAATTTCAAAATAAGGGGGAAGCCACTTAGGACAGAGATGAGGAGAAATTTCTTTACTCGGAGGGTTGTGAATCTTTGGAATTCTCTACCCAAGAGGGCTGTGGAAGCTCAGTCATTGGGTATGTTTAAAAGATAGATTGACAGATTTCTAAATACAAATGACATAAGGGGATATGAGGATTGTGTGGGAAAAAGGCATTGAAGTGGATGATCAGCCATGATCATATTGAATGGCGGGGCAGACTCGATGGGCTGAATGGCCTATTCCTGTTCCTGTGTTCCTAACTCCATTTTAACCTAAAACTTTGTGCTCTTAGATTGGTCCATTTTGCACAATTTATTCCAAGGGCCCTCTTTCTTTTAGCCATTTCAACAACACTACTGGAAGTGATTTCCCATTGACAACTGAGCTGTACTTCTGTTTGAGCATACCAAAACTTGTGCAAACACTGTAAGTAAATTATGAATGGTTTCGATAAAGTAATTAAGGAGAAACTGTTTACAATGACAGGAGGGTCGGTAACCAGAGGACATAGATTTAAGATAATGTTGAAGGAACTAGAGGAGAGCTTTTTTTTTCTGCAGCGAGTTGTTGTGATCTGGAACGAGCTGCCTGTAAGTAAAGCTGGTGCAAGCAGATACAATAATAACTTTTAAAGAGAAATTGTATAAATATTTGAACTGGAAAAACCTGCAATGCTATGGACAAAAATGCAGAGGGTTGTGGAGCGAATTGGATAGTTCTTTCAAAGAACCAGCACAGGCTGTACCTTATGTTGAGAGTATGGAAATTGAAGGGTTTCTTTGTTCTCATTAACATAAGTGGAATAGAAAAAAAATTCCATTTTAGGCACATGGCATCCATACCAAACATAGAATTACACAGAAGGTACAGGAGTAGACCATTCGGCCCAACTGCTCGATGCAGTAATTAGTGACAGTTTTGTGTGTGCTGTCCACCAGCAGCTGGGTAAGGGTTGCTCAGAGTCATTGCTTTCTTCCCTAAAGTCATTTGACAGAAGATCTTACAGCCAGAGGACTGGGCAGATTTTAATGACATCTGTCAGGCAATGACTTGAACCCAAAGTTCTGGAGGTTAAAGGCCAGCATCTAGATCACGGTGTCACGCAGGAGAGAAAAGATGGCTCAAATCCAGCACACTAACTATGTGCGACAAGGAATTTCATCCACGTACTAAAAATATCTACATCCCATCACCTTTGTTCATGAAAGAATCTTGTAACGAGTGCACCACCTAGGTTGCAATGATTGTTGTTCAAATTTCAAGGATATGGTTGTACTGTTCACTAAAAGTCAGACAACCTGATGATTGACCAGACACCTTGAGTAGGTTGCTGATTATGTTGCCACGGTTGGCAAGATGAAGGAAGAACACGATCTCAACTTTCACATTTTAATGGAGGCAGCATGTCATGAAGGCCTTGCGAGGTGAATGTGCATCACATTAACTTTTTCGGTTCTGTGTATTCGAGCGATGTTATTCATCGGCATCCGAGCAAATTGGAGGACATACACTCCATGCCTACTCCACAGGACCGGGAAGATCGACAGAGTTGTCTGGGATTGTTTAACTTCCTCACACCACACATTCCCAATTTTGCTCAGAAGGCATCGTCGCTGAGGGAGCTATTGAAGAAGGAATCACCATTCATATGGCAACAGGACCATCAGCATATGCTTGAAGTGTTAAAAAGTCATTGTCAGAGGAAACATCCTCACTCCAGTTTTCCAACCCAAGGAAGGAAAACACCTTGGGGGTAGACGCATCACAGAAGATCCTCGGAACTTGCATTCTGCAGGATGAAAAACCCATTGCATTCGGATTGAAGAGCTTAGAATCATAGAGTCGTACAGCATAGAAACAGGCCCTTCGGCCCACCGCGTCCATGCTGACCATAATGCCTATCTATACTAATCCTGCCTGCCTGCATTAATTCCATATCCCTCTATGCCTCGCTCATTCAAGTACCTGTCCAGATGCCTCTTAAATGTTACTATCGTTCCTGCCTCCACCACCTCCTCAGGCAGCTCATTCCAGATACCCACTAATCTTAGTGTGAAACATTTACCCCTTTGATCCACTTTAAACCTCCTCCCTCTCACCTTAAATCTATGCCCTCTAGTTTTAGTCACCCCTACCATGGGAAACAGACTCTGGCTATCTACCCTATCTATGCCTCTCAATTTTATATACCTCTATCATGTCCCCTCTCAGCCTCCTTCGCTCCAGGGAAAACAGACCCAGCCTATCCAATCTCTCTTTATAACTCAAGCCCTCCAAACCAGGCAACATCCTTGTGAATCTTTTCTGCACCCTCTCTAGCTTAATCACATCTTTCCTGTAGTGGGGTGACCAGAACTGCACACAGTACTCCAAATGCGGCCTAACCAACGTTATGTACAACTGTAACATGACGTCCCAACTCTTGTACTCAATGCCTCGGCCAATGAAGGCAAGCATGCCATATGCCTTCTTCACCACCCTGTCTACCTGTGTTACCACTTTTAGGGAACTATGTACTTGCATCCCAAGGTCTCTCTGCTCAACTCACCCCAGGGCCCTGCCATTCACTGTATATGTCCTGCCCTGGTTTAACTTCCCAAAATGCATCACTTCACACTTGTCTGCATTAAATTCCATTTGCCACTCCCTTGCCCACTTTCTCAGTTGATCTATATCCTGTTGTAACCTTAGACAAGTTTCTTCACTGTCCACTATACCACCAATTTTGGTGTCATCTGCAAACTTACTAATCATGCCTCTTACATTCACATCCAAGTCATTAATATATATGATGAACAACAGAGGGCCCAGCACCAATCCCTGCGGCACACCACTGGTCACTGGCCTCCAATCTGAAAAACAACCCTCCACTACCACCCTCTGCTTCCTATCACCAAGCCAATTTTGCATCCAATTTGCGAGCTCACCCTGGATCCCATGTGTTTGAACCTTCTGGACCAGCCTACCATGCGGGACCTTGTCAAAGGCCTTGCTAAAGTCTATGTAGACAATGTAGTCCATTGCCCTGCCATCGTCAATCCTCTTTGGTCACCTCCTCGATAAACTCAATCAAATTCATGAGACATGATTTCCCATGCACAAAGCCATGCTGACTATCCCTAATCAGATCCTGCCTTTCCAAATGCATATAAATCCTGTCTCTCAGAATCCCTTCCAATAACTTTCCCACCACTGATGTAAGGCTCACCGGCCTGTAGTTCCCTGTCTTAACCCTGCTGACCTTCTTAAATAAAGGCACAACATTAGCTATCCTCCAGTCTTCCGGTACCTCACCCGTGGCTAACGATGATACAAAAATTTCTGCCAGGACCCCAGCAATCTTCTCCCTTGCTTCCCATAGCATCCTAGGATACACCTGGTCAGGCCCTGGGGATTTATCCACCTTAATGTGCTTCAAAACCTCCAACACCTCCTCCTTTGTAATGTTGATATGCTCCAGGATATCGCTGTTCCCTCCCTTGAACTCACTCGCTTCCATGACCTTCTCCATGGTAAATACGGACGAGAAATATTGATTTAAGACCTTGCCCATTTCCCATGGCTCCACACATAGATTGCCACACTGATCCTTAAGGGGACCTCCTCTCTCCCCAGCTACCCTTTTATTCTTAATATACTTATAGAATCTTTTAGGATTCTCCTTTATCTTATCTGCCAGGAAAATCTCATGGCCCCTTTTCGCCCTCCTAATTTCCTTCTTAAATGTACTCCTACATCCCCTATACTCCTCGAGGGACTCGCTTGATCCCAGCTGCCTATACCTGATATATGCCTCCTTCTTTGTCCTGACCAGACCCTCAATATCCCTCGTTAACCAAGGTTCCCTAAATTTGCCAGCCTTGCCTGTCCATCTAACAGGAACATGTCAGCCCTGAACTCTTCCTATCTCACTTTTAAAAGCCTCCCACTTGCCAGACATCCCTTTACCTGTAAACAGCCTCTCCCATTCAACTTTTGAGAGTTCCTGTCTGACGCCATCGAAATTAGCCTTCCCCCAATTTAGGACTTCAACCTGAGGACCAGTCCTATCCTTTTCCATAACTATCTTGAAGCTAATAGAGTTATGGTCACTGGTCCCAAAGTGCTTCTCCACTGACACATCAACCACCTGCCCATCCTCATTTCCTAAGAGGAGGTCGAGTGAGGCCCCTTCTCTAGTAGGGCCATCCACATACTGCTTCAGAAAACTATGCTGGACACACTTAACAAATTCTTCCCCATCTGATCCCTCAGCACTAAGGCAGTCCCAGTCAATATTAGGGAAGTTAAAATCACCTACTATTACAATCCTATAATTCCTACACATATCTGTGATTTCCCTACATATATGCTCCTCCACTTCCCTCTGACTATTGGGGGGCCTATAGTATAATCCCATCAAAGTGATCACCCCTTTCTTATTTCTAAGTTCTACCCATATGGCCTCGCTGGACATTCCCCCCGGGATATCCTCTCTAAGTACTGCCGTGATGTCCTCCCTAATCAATAGTGCAACTCCCCCTTCTCTCTTACCTCCACCTCTGTCATGCCGGAAGGATCAGTACCCTGTGACATTGAGCTGCCAGTCCTGCCCATCCCTCAACCATGTTTCCATGATAGCTATAATATCACAATCCCATATACCGATCCATGCTCTGAGTTCATCTGCCTTACCTGTCAGGCTTCTTGCATTAAAGTAAATGCAGTTTAGCCTATCATACCTTCCACGCTCCCTGTCCTGCCCCTGCCCGGCCTGCCTCCTGGACTTGCTTGCTTTAACCTCTACATTTGCCTCAACTATCTCATCGGAGAGACTGCTACTTTGGGTCCCATTGCAAGTGTACTATTCCAATATTGAGTGGGAGATGCTAGCTCTGGTATTTGGTATAACACGATTTCATACATAACTGTTAAGAAAGAGACTCATTGTGGAAACAGACCAAAAACCCCTTGAAATGATAATATGAAAACCATTGACGAGGTTGCAAGGATATGATTCCAATGTTTGCTACAAGCCAGGCAACTTGATGGTTACTTCAGAAGCCTTGAGCAGGTTGCAGAATGCGACAAAGAATGCAGATGTTTCATTGGATCTGCAAGTTGATCCATTAGATACAGAAGTCAAAGAGCTGTTACAAGTCGATTTGATGAATTTTGAGCAACACAAATGTCAACAATTGCAAGAAGAGACATCCAAAGACCCAGTATTCCAGGAACGATGGAAAACAATAATCGAAGGTCAGCCTGATGCGCTACAAGAAGTCCAGGAAACCTCAAGACCATTTTGGGCCTACCGAGATGAATTAGGAATATCCAAATGCGTAATATTCAAGGGTAGACAGGTTCTAATACCTGAGTCACTCCAACCAGACATTCTGACACAATTACACCAGGTTCACATAGGCATTGAGTGCAATAGACGTCTGGTGAGGGAAACCATATACCGGCCAGGGCTCAACAGTAATATAAAGAAGGCTGTGAGAATGTGTGAGACATGTCAGGCACACCAGCAAAGCCAGCACAAGGAGCCACTGATACCTCATGAGATTCCATCACACCCGTGAACCAGAATTGCAACGGACCTATTTAGTATTCATAGTGACGAATATCTACCAGTGATGGACTATTTTTCCGAGTTTCTGATAATTTGACAACTGTACAATACGTTGAGTGTGGCCATTGCCAGTACACTGAGTGCCATTTTCAGTTTGTTTGGGATGCCACAAGAAGTTGTCTCAGACAATGGTCCTCTGTACACGGGCAAGGCATTTTGAGACATGTGTGCGACATGGGACATCAATCACTTTACATCGTCACATTATCCTCAATCAAACTGCCTCGCAGAGCGCATGGTCCTACTGTTAAGTCCTTGATTATTAAATACCAGGAAACGAAGCAGGATTTCCATGTCGCAACGCTACACTTAAGGGCAACACTACTGAGTGCAAGTTTGCCTTTACCTGCTGAACTCATGTTTGGGAAGCAAGTTCTACGACTCTTCCAAGCCACCACCTATCCAAGTTTACAGTTGTCTGAGATGAGTTACTGGAAAAACAGGAAAGGATGAAGGATACACATGACCGGCATGCAGGCAAAGAATTGCTAAGTTTGACCACAGGATAAAAAGTTTGGGTTCTACATCTGACAGAGAGAACCTGGTTTCCAGCTGATATAGCTCAGGTTTATCGAGAGTCGAGATCATATGAAGTGGTGACATGAAATGGAGTGACATTACACAGAAATCGAGTCAACTCAGGGAGATGTCCAATTATACAACACCCAGCAGTCCTATCGCAAATAGAACACATTCAAAGGTGAGACCTGAGCATAGCACTGTGGAAGATCAGGGTGAAGGCAACCAACGCAATGTCATTGTGCAAGAAAGCGACACACCAACAAGTCAAGACCACTGTGATAACAGTCAGAGATGTCAAAGAAATTTCACTGTGACCAGATCGACCCGTACTAGCAAGCTACCTTTATGTTTCAGAGACTTGTAAACTCATAAAGTTGTTAACTGACAATGCACAAAAGCTTTACTGTAATATAAATCATGTTATGATACCCTTGTTATTATCTGTTTATTTGTTATAAGTGTATAATCTCAACTTTAGATAAAAAGGGAATGTTGTACTATGTCTTTAAGTGGATATGTCCATAACCTGTAAATATCATTCGACAGGATATGATGTCATCTGTCACATTTCACTTCAGTTGTAATATGTTAGTTGACCTAGCGAGGCATACTAGTAAGAGCTGTCCAGCAATATGTATTTACTACTGTAATCTTTGAATAAAGAACTCACAGTTCAGTTTACCAGACCTACCTGAGTGATTGGTGAGTTTGCGTTTGAAGAATTGAAGGAAACACAACAACTGTCTCCAATAAGAGAGAATCTTAGCAGCTCTCCTTGACATTCAATGGCATTACCATCTCTGAACCCCCACCATCAACATCCTGGGAGTTACCATTGACCAGAAACTGAGCAGGACCAGCCATATAAACACTGTGGCTATAAGAGTAGGTCAGAGGTTAGCAATCCTGTCCTCTTGACTCCCCAAAGCCTGTCCACCATCTACAACGCACAAGCCAGGAGCCACTTGCCTGGATGGGTGCAGCTCCAACAACACTCAAGAAGCTCGACACCATCCAGGACAAAGCTGCCCGCTTGATCGGCACCCCATCCACAATCTTCAATATTCACTCCCTCCACCACTGGCGCACAGTGGCAGCAGTGTGTACCATCTACAAGATGCACTGCAGTAACTCGCTAAGCCTCCTTAGACAGCACCTTCCAAACCCATGACCTCTACCACCTAGAAGGACAAGGGCAGCAGACACATGGGAACACCACCACCTGCAAGTTCGCCAATCACACACCATCCTGACTTAGACATATATCGCCGTTCCTTCACTGTCACTGGGTCAAAAAACTAGAACTCCCTCCCTAATGGCACTGTGGGTGTACCCACACAATAAGGGATGCAGTGGCTCAAGAAGATGGCTCAATACCACCTTCTCAAGGGGATTTAGTGATGGATAACAAATGTTGGCTTTGCCAGTGATGCCTGCATCCCATGAAAGATTTTTAAAAATCACAAAGAGTATCTAGTCATTATCACATTGGCTGGAATTTTACTCCCGCTGCAGGAGCGGGCTGGAGGCGGGAATGTGCGTAAAATTGAGTGGGAGGCGGAGGGTGCTGTTCCTGTCGCCTTTTCGCCCCCCACCGCTATTTTACCAGCAGCGGGGGAGGTGACAAATGGCCTGCCCACCCATGGCTAATTATGGCCCTTAAGTGGCCAATAGGTGGTCCTTAAGTGGCTAACATGCAGTTTACAACAACTACTGGGCCACCAGGGACATCAATGGTTTTGCCAATCGTCACAGAAATGTAGACATCTCAAAATCAAAGGGGGGAATTTTCACACAATGTGCAATTTGGTCAGGTGGGGGTGAGGAGAGGCATATTTGACAAGCACTCCCCAGCATCGGCAGCCCGAGGTCTGGATAATTTCAATACCCCGGCTTCATCCGCATGGCCACGGTCAATTGTCCACCTGACAATTGCCTGAAAGGGCTTTGAACAGGAGAGGAAGTCCACACAGCTAGCAGGTAAGATATTGGGAAGGGTCGTTTCTGGGTTGTGGGGGGAGGGGGGGCGGTTTGTGAGGGAGGCTGAAGGAGTTGTCTTGGTTCCACAAGGAAGGTTAAAAAGTAAACTTACCTTCAATGACCTCTTCAGGCCATTTCAGACTGTTCTTCCCATTGGGGCAGGAAACTCCATCCATTAACTCACACAAACCAGAGTTAAAATTAGAGTCGGGTCCTGATAATGTCAGAGAACCTGTACATTTATAGAAGGAACCTGCTATGTTCCAGTGGGTGTCTTTTTGCCTTCTGTTTAAAAGAACGGGTTAACATCAGGAATGGAATGAAATCGGTGGGAAAGTCACATGGAGCATTTTAACACTGACCTACCCAGTTTCTGCTGGGAAGGTAGACTTAAAATAGCTCCCTTAAATCTTGGTGTGCTTTAGACTAACTCAAGGCAGGAGCAGATTTCTGAACAGTTGGGCCTGATACACTCTGTAAGTGTACGGGTTTTGAGTGAATTAAATCAGGTGCCTTTCTAGCATCACATTTCCTTTGGATCTAATTGTCCCTTTTTGGGGGGGAATCAGACACGGATTAACCCCTTAATCTGTGCTTGCACCTGTGATTGCAAATGCTCCAATATCTGGTTTTAGTCTTTCCAATGATGAGCAGATACATGGTACATGTCTATCAAACTCCTGCGCCCTCAGAGTTAAATTCAGGACTGTCACTCGCAGAACCCTTTGTAGTTTTAGATCCGTGTGATGCCTTTGTACAGAGACTTGACATTTCACAGATCTGTGACAGGTCAAGCATCACGGAAATCGATGGCTGGAAGCTCTGGAGTTGTGATTAAATCAAAAGGAATGACTGGGTAGAAATTATTATAAGTGTTTCCATTTTTCAGATGCAAAATGTGTCAATTTAGCATTGAGACAGCTCGTAACCAATCTGCTAATGATAGACATAAAGTCAGCTTGTAATTACAGCACAGATTGTTAGAGGAGGTCAGTATCACCAGGGTTTAGTGTTAGTAGACATGGTCTTGTGCCATCTTGTGGAAGACAACGATTAAAGCATCATAAACAAAAGGAGCTGTTCAATTCTGGATGATGTCGCAGTGGAATAAACTCATTTCCAATAAGAACACACACTGTAGAGATAAAGACACTTATCGCACAGCAGGAAGTAATCAGGTACATTGACTCAGCTTTCTGGGTGAGAGCAATGGTGGTCAGTCGTGGCTCAGCGGGAAGTGCTCTCACCTGTGTCAGAAAGTCATGAGTTCAAGCCCCACGCCAGAGACTGCAGCACAAAATACAGGCTGGTACTCTAACGGCGTATTGCATTCTGCGAGGGTCAGTTCTAAGGTAGTGCTGCACTATCGGAGGATCAGTACTGAGGGAGCGCTGCACTGTTGGAGGGTCAGTACTGAGGGAGTTCTGCACTGTCGGAGGGTCAGTACTGAGGGAGCGCTTCACTGTTGGAGGGTCAGTACTGAGGGAGTGCTGCACTGTCTAAGGGGCAGTACCAAGGGAGTGCCGCACTGTTGGAGAGGCTGTCTTTCGGATGAAACATTAAACCAACACCCTGCCTGATCTCTCAGATGGACATATAAGATCACATGGCACTATTTGAAGAGCAGTAGATTTCTCCCGGGTGTCATGCCTAATATTTCTGCCTCATCGAACATCAGTAAAACAGATTATCTGATCATTGCTGTTTGTGGGAGCTTGCTGTGTGCAATTGGCTGCTCCGTTTCCTACATTACCACAGCGACTACACTTTAAAAGTAATTCATTGGATGCAAAGCATTTTGGTGCATCCTGAAGTTGCGAAAGGTGATATAGAAATGCAACTTCTTGCTTTCTTTCTATAACCCAATACCCAGTTTGCTTTGGGTGGGGTTTCTCTGCATTGATTGTTCATCTTCCTTTCCAGGTGAATATTGATCTCCATTATGAACATAAGAGTCAGTCATTTAGTCTGCATCTCTGAATGGCACTTGCGATCAACAATGTGTTTGTGCACAGCAACTTTGATGTGAGTGGGTTGTAGATAAATCAAAACACACACAGGCAGCAACGAACAACTCATAAACTATATTGCAGCTGTACTGTGCTGGTTCTGCAGTCCCAGGCATCATTTAGACATTTTTCTAAGCAAAAGTGGAGCTGTCAATGTCTTGCAGTATTGAGAGAGACAGATACAGGCAGCAACAGTGGGAGGACAGACCACCAGCCATGTTAGTAAGTACAGAGCATCTGTTGTTTCTGTGTGTAGCACCAATCCCGAGAGGAGCCTGTTCCCTAAAGGAGCTCAGCACTGAAACAGATCTGTACCTCCACCTACAGGAGCTTGCAATGAATGGTTTCAAAATGCACCATTTTTGCAGAGCACAAGTAGAGCAGTCATTTCAAAAGCTTCTGTTCGTCACCAAATTGTACATATTAAAAAAGCTTGCATAGGGCTTCCTGTGCAGAAACCTACCTTCTTGGTGTCACTATATATTTTACATGCTGTTTTGTCAACATTCATTATTGATGATTGTCATTGATTCTCATTCATTTTTGCTATGTCAACTGTCGCAGTGTAGTTTTCAGCACCGCACCACTAGGTGGCTCTGTGAAGCAGAATTGAGGAGTTTCTCTCACAACATGGCTGCCATCTTAAAAAAAAAACTTATATTCATATTCTGAGGTGGTCAACATCGCTTGCAATTTGAAATACGACCAAAATCATCTGGTGCAGAAATGTAATGTTGATTTTCCTACATTGACTACTCTTCAAAAAATACTTCATTGTTTAAGAGCCTTCAGATAGTCTGCAGATACTATTAGGTGCCACATAAATGCATTTTCTTATTTGTTGAAAAAAGTCTCAAAGTGTTTTATAAAAGATTTGAGTATTGCACTGGAACTGGGAGAGAAATTACAGGGCTTACAGAGTTAAATTATGAGGACTAGGCACTAGAGTATTCCCTCAAGTATAGATGATTCAGAGGTGATGAAGTCTTTTAGATGATTAAAGGAGTTGATCAGGAAGAGAGAGAGAGAAACTATTTGCTCTGGCGTGGAGTCCAGAAAAAAGAGGCATTACCTTAAAATTAGAGCTAGGCCATTCAGAGGTGATGCCAGGAAGCACTTGTTCACACAAAGTGCAATGTAAAGCAGGAACTCTTCACCCCAAAAAACTGTTGAGGCTGGAGGTCAATTAAAATTTTCAAAACTGAGATTGATCGATTTTTGTTAGATAAGCGTTAGCAGGGGGTATAAAGAGTTAGCAGGTTCAGAGCGGAAAGACTGCTTTCAAGAAAAGAGAAGAAAAAAAAATCAAAGTGTGATGTCACTGGTGAGTGATTGGTTGATGAGTATTTCTTGTCTTCCCTCTCTAAACTAGGGCATTCGTTCAAACTTGGAGCCGTAAAATTAAACATTTCAATTGGGGTAAATATAACAGTAAGTGTATTCATCAGACTATTATTGGAAATCAGGTCCAGAGGCATTAATTTAAATTAATCATTTAAACAAGGTACAAAGTAGATTCTAAAAGAGGGAATAGAGGTTTGTCTTTTAGAACATGATGGGCAGCTCAGACCTGGTGTTTGCCATTTCTGCGCCATGTGGGAACTTTAGCGCACTTCATGTGTCGTGGTGGACCACGTGTGTAGGAAGTGTCAAGCTCAGATTTTCGACCTTGAGGGGCAGCTGCAGTCACCATGTGAATGTAACTCCTTTATTCAAAAAGGGAGGGAGACAGAAATCAGGAAACTACATGCCAGCTAGTTTAGCATCTATCTTAGGGAAAATGTTAGAAACTATTATTAAAGACGTTATAGCAGGGCATTTAGAAAAATGCAAAGTAATCAGGCAAAGCCAACATGGTTTTGTGAAAGGGAAATCATGTTTAACTAATTTATTGGAGTTCTTTGAGGGAGTTACATGTGCTATGGATAAAGGGGAACCAGTGGATGTACTGTATTTAGATTTCCAGAAGGCATTTGATAAGGTGCCACATCAAAGGTTATTGCAGAAAATAAAAGCTCATAGTGTAGGAGGGAACATATTGGCATGGATAGAAGATTGGCTAGCTAACAGGAAACAGAGAGTAGGCATAAATGGGTCACTTTCTGGTTGGCAAGGTGTAACGAGTGGTGTGCCACAGAGATCAGTGCTGGGGCCTCAACTTTTTATAATTTATGTAAATGACTTAGATGAATGGGCCGAAGGTACGGTTGCTAAATTTGCTGATGACACAAAGATAGGTAGGAAAGTAACTTGTGAAGAGGACATAAGGGGGCTACAAAGGGATGTAGATAGGTTAAGTCAGTGGACAAAGACCTGGCAAATGGAGTATAATGTGGGAAAGTGTGAAATTGTCTACTTTGGCAGGAAGAATAAAAAAGAAGCATATTATTTAAATGGTGAGAGATTGCAGAGCTCTGAGATGCAGAGGGATCTGGGTGTCCTAGTGCATGAATCACAAAAGGTTATTATACAGGTACAACACATAATTAGGAAAGCTAATAGAATGTTATCGTTTATTGTGAGGGGAATTGAATACAAAAGTAGGGATGTTATGCTTCAGCTATACAGGGCATTGGTGAGACCACATCTGGAGTACTGTGTACAGTACTGTTCTCTTTATTTAAGGAAAGATGTGAATGAGTTGGAAGCAGTTCAAAGAAGGTTTACTAGACTCATAACCGGAAGGGTGGGCTGTCTTATGAGGAAGGATTGGACAGGCTAGGTATGTATCCGCTGGAATTTAGAAGAGTAAGAGGTGACTTGATTGAAACAGATAAGATCCTGAGGGGTCTTGACAGGGTGAATGTGGAAAGGATGTTTCTCCTTGTGGGAGAACCTAGAACTCGGGGTCACTGTTTAAAAATTAGGGCTCACCCATTTAAGACAGAGATGAGGAGAAATTCTTTCTTTCAGAGGGTCGGGAGTCTTTGGAATTCTCTTCCTCAAAAGGGGATGGAAGCAGAATCTTTGAATATTTTTAAGGCAGAGATAGATAGATTCTTGATAAGCAAGGGGGTGAAAGGTTATTGGGGGTAGGTGGAAATGTGGAGTAATCAGTTCAGCCATGAACTTATTGAATGGTGAAGCAGGCTTGATGGGCCAAGTGGCCTACTCCTGCTCCTAATTCGTATGTCCGTATCACAGAGGACATGAGTTTCCTGGACCATATATTCCAGGAGGTGGTCACTCCACAGGTAGCGAAAGTTCAGGATAGTAGATGGGTGGGCCTCTGGAAGAGTAGGAAGAGGCAGGAGGTGCAGGAGTCTTCAGGGCTTGTGCCACTCTCAAACAAGTACACAGCATTAGAGACAGCTGGGAGTGATGACACCTTGAAGGAGTGCAGTCCAGACCATGGTAACTATTGGCAAAGCACTGCACAGGAGGGAGCAGCAAAGAATAAAAATGCAGTCGTTATAGGAGATTCCACAGTTAGGAGGACAGACAAGCATTTCTGTAACTGTCAACATGAGTCCTGCCTCCCTGGTGCCAGGGTAAAAGGACATTCCACAGGGTGCCGAATATTCTGGAGGGGTAGGGAGTGAGCCAGAAATTGCGGTACATGTTGGTACCAACGACATAGCAAGGACAGGTATCGAGCAATAAGGTCCACAAAATGAGAGTGTTGGACAGTACGAGAGAAGGGAGTAATTCCATATTAGATAAGAGCAGACTGAAAAGGACTACGAGGAATACAAAGACAGGATTACAATGCATGTGTGTAAATGCACCAAGTGTGGTGAATAAGGTCGGTGAACTACAAGCACAAATAGCCTTGTGAAATATGGTGTAGTGGCAATAACGGAATCATGGCTTAAAAATGGACTGGCCGCTTAATATTCAAGGAAATAAAATGTTCAGAAAAGATACTGAAAGCAAAAAAGGAGGTGGGATGGCAGTACAGATTAGGGAAGACATTGTAGTGTTGGACAAAGAGGATGTCCTTGAGGGGGAAAGGACAGAATCCATTTGGTTAGAGTTAAGAAGCAAAAAGATTATGATCATGGTACTGGGGTATTCTATACGCCTCCAAATAGTGAGAGAGAGAGAGAGAGAGATAGAGGAACAAATCTGCAGGGAAATCACAGAGATGTACAGGACTATAGAGTGGTGATATTGGGGGACTTTAATTACCCAAATATCAACTGGGATAATTCGAGAGTAATGGGTAAGGAGGGTGAGGAATTTCTGAATGTGTTTGGAGAGCTTCCTTGATCAGTATGTTTTGGCCCAACTAGGAAGGAGGCATTGATGGATCTGGTACTGAGAAATTCTTTGGCTTCCTTGTCTCGAGAGACAATGGGTAAGCGCCTGGAGGTGGTCAGTGGTTTGTGAAGCAGCGCTTGGAGTGGCTATAAAGGCCAATTCTAGAGTGACAGACTCTTCCACAGGCGCTGCAGATAAAATTGGTTGTCGGGGCTGTTACACAGTTGGCTCTCCCCTTGCGCTTCTGTATTTTTTCCTGCCAACTGCTAAGTCCCTTCGACTCGCCACACTTTAGCCCCGCCTTTATGGCTGCCCGCCAGCTCTGGCGATCACTGGCAACTGACTCCCACGACTTGTGATCAATGTCACAGGACTTCATGTCGCGTTTGCAGACATCTTTAAAGCGGAGACATGGACGGCCGGTGAGTCTGATACAAGTGACGAGCTCGCTGTACAATGTGTCCTTGGGGATCCTGCTTATCTTCCATGCGGCTCACATGGCCAAGACATCTCAAGTGCCGCTGACTCAGTAGTGTGTATAAGCTGGGGATGTTGGCCGCCTCGACGACTTCTGTGTTGGAGATACGGTCCTGCCACCTGATGCCAAGGATTCTCCGGAGGCAGCGAAGATGGAATGAATTGAGACGTCGCTCTTGGCTGACATACATTGTCCAGGCCTCGCTGCGTAGAGCAAGGTACTGAGGACACAGGTTTGATACACTCGGATATTTGTGTTCCGTGTCAGTGCGCCATTTTCCCACACTCTCTTGGCCAGTCTGGACATAGCAGTGGAAGCCTTTCCCATGCGCTTGTTTAATTCTGCATCGAGAGACAGGTTACTGGCGATAGTTGAGCCTAGGTAGGTGAACTATTGAACCACTTCCAGAGCGTTGTCGCCGATATTGATGGATGGAGCATTTCTGACGTCCTGTCCCATGATGTTCGTTTTCTTGAGGCTGATGGTTAGGCCAAATTCATTGCAGGCAGCCTCAATCCTGTCAATGAGTCTCTACAGACACTTTTCAGTGTGAGATGTTAATACAGCATCGTCAGCAAAGAGGAGTTCCCTGATGAGGACTTTCCGTACTTTGGTCTTCGCTCTAAGAAGGGCAAGTTTGAACAACCTGCCACCTGATCTTGTGTGGAGGAAAATTCCTTCTTAAGACTTGAACGCATGTGAGAACAGCAGGGAGAAGAAGATCCCAAACAGTGTAGGTGCGAGAACACAGCCCTGTTTCACGCCACTCAGGATAGGAAAGGGGTCTGATGAGGCGCTGCTATGTTGAATTGTGCCTTTCATATTGTCATGGAATCAGGTGATGATACTTAGTAGCTTTGGTGGACATCTGATCTTTTCTAGTAGTCTGAAGAGACCACGTCTGCTGACGAGGTCAAAGGCTTTGGTGAGATCAATGAAAGCAACGTAGAGGGGCATCTGTTGTTCACGGCATTTCTCCTGTATCTGACGAAGGGAGAACAGCATGTCAATGGTCGATCTCTCTGCTCGAAAGCCACACTGTGCCTCAGGGTAGACACGCTCAGCCAGCTTCTGGAGCCTGTTTAAAGCGACTCGAGTGAAGACTTTCCCCACTATGCTGAGCAGGGAGATTCCACGGTAGTTGTTGCAGTCACCACGGTCACCCTTGTTCTTACAGAGGCTGATGATATTGGCAACGCACATGTCCTGTGGTACTGCTCCCTCGTCCCAGCACAGGCAAAACAGTTCATAGACTGCTGGAAGTATAGCAGGCTTGGCACTCTTGATTATTTCAGGGGTAATGCCGTCCTTCCCAGGGGCTTTTCCGCTGGCTAGAGAATCAATGGCATCACTGAGTTCCGATTTTGTTGGCTGTACATCCAGCTCACCCATGACTGGCAGAGACTGGGCTGCATTGAGGGCGGTCTCAGTGACAACATTTTCCCTGTTGCACTGCTGTGTTTTTTACAGTGAATGATTATTATGATGGTTGTAGGGTTACTAATTCAGCAAATTACTGATAGTGCTCAACCCAGCGGTCCATTTGCTTGCGTTGGTCAGTGATTGTGTCCCCTGATTTAGATTTGAGGGGGGTGATCTTCTTGATGGTTGGCCCAAAAGCTCTCTTAATGCCATCATACATCCCTCTGATGTTTCCGGTGTCAGAGGCCAGCTGAATATGACTGCATAAGTGTTGCCAGTAGTCATTTGCGCAGCACCTGGCTGTTCATTGTGCAGCGCTTCTGGCTACTTTAAGTGCTACGGATGTTAACTCGCTGCGGGCTTTCTAGTAGTTCAGCAGTGCAATGCGCTTAGCGGCTATGACAGGTTCCAGCTCTTCAATGTGAGATTGAAACCAGTCTGCATTCCGCTTCTCACATTTGCCATAGGTGGTCATTGCTGAGTCATAGATGGCATCTCTGATGTGGGCCCACTTGGTCTCTGTATCCCCTGTAAGAGTGTTTTGAAGGGCTTTTTCAAGTGAATTTAGAAACTTACGTAACAGCTGTGGATAAGAAAGTCTGCTAGTGTTGATGCGTGGGCAGCCCTTCTGCTCGGAATGATGCAGCTTCTTTGGTTTGAGGCTAACCTTGCTGCACACCAGGGAGTGGTCGATGTCGCAGTCCACACTGTGGAAGCTGTTTGTGATTTGAATGCTGTTTAAGGAGGCTCGCCTTGTGACAATGAGGTCCAGCTGGTGCCAACGACATGATCTTGGGTGCCTCCAAGAAACCAGGTGACAGGGTTTGGTATGAAAGAACGAGTTGGTGATGCAGAGGTTATGAAAGGTACACAACTCAAGCAGTCTCTGTCCATTCTCATTCATCCTTCCAATGCCATAGCGCCCAAGGCAGGAGGTCCATGAGTCATGGTCGGCCCCAATCCTGGCATTAAAGTCCCCCAGCAGGAACAGGTGTTCGGTGTTGGGGATGCTACTAATGATATTATGGAGTTCCTCATAGAAATGGTCTTTATCTTCAGGTGAGGAGCAGAGTGTTGGAGCATAGATGCTGAGTAGGTTTAGTTTAGTTTAGTTTAGAGATACAGCACTGAAACAGGCCCTTCGGCCCACCGAGTCTGTGCCGACCATCAACCACCCATTTATACTAATCCTACACTAATTCCATATTCCTACCACATCCCCACCTGTTCCTATATTTCCCTACCACCTACCTATACTAGGGGCAATTGCTAATGGCCAATTTACCTATCAACCTGCAAGTCTTTGGCATGTGGGAGGAAACCGGAGCACCCGGAGGAAACCCACGCAGACACAGGGAGAACTTGCAAACTCCACACAGGCAGTACCCAGAATTGAACCCGGGTCGCTGGAGCTGTGAGGCTGCGGTGCTAACCACTGCGCCGCTGTGCCGCCCAGTGTATTGGACCAGAGGCGGTGAGCAGTCGGATGGACAGGATGTGTTTGTAAGCTGAGCCAATTGGACAAAGTGTCTGTGGGGGAGCACCTTATTGGGTAAGAGTGACCATCGTATTATCAGGTTTAGATTAGCATTGGAAAAAAGCAAGGAACAATCTAAAGTTGAACTTCTCAATTGAAAGAGGGATAACTTCAATAGGATGAGAGGGGATCTAGCCAGGGTAAAATGGAACCAAAGAATGACAAAAAAAAAACTGTAATGTAACAATGGGAAATCTTTAAGATAGAGATGCTTCATTCCAACAGGGGTGAAAGGTAGGGAAACTAAAGCTGGGGTTTCTTGGATGTCGAGAGAGATAGAGAATATGATAAACAACAAAAAAAAGAGGGTGTATGATGTAAATTTTTCAAGTGTGAACCCGGCCAAATACAATAAGTTGGGAGGGGAGGTGAAGAGGAAAATAAAACTGGCAAAGAGAGAATATGAGAATCAAATGGCAGTTAACGTAAAAGGAAACCCAAAAATCTTCTACTGGCATGTAAAGAGCAAGCGGGTAGTAAGAGATGGAGTGAAGCCTATTAGGAACAAAAAGGGTAATATATGCTTAGAGGCGCAGGAAAAGGCTCGAATACTTAATAAGTACTTTCTATAGGTGTTTACTAAGGAAGAGAATGCTGACAAAATATCAGTGGAAGTGGACCTGATAGAGGTAATGGTTGGTGTGATGATTGAGAGGGAGGAGGTACTGGACAGGCTGGCTATGATCAGAGTGAATAAGTCACCTGGTCCAGATAGCTTGCATCCAAGGTTGTGAAAGGAAGTAGGAATGAAAATAATGGAAGGGCTTGACATAATGGTCCAACCTTCTCTGGATATGGGGAGGTGCCAGAGGATTGGAGAATGGCAAATGTGAGACTCGTTCAAGAAAGGGTGTAAGGACATTCCTAGTAACTACAGGCCAGTTAGTTTAACATCAGTAGTGGGTACGGTTTTAGAAACAATAATCAGGGAAAAAAAATCAACAGGCACTTGGAGAGGTTTGAGTTAATTAAGGAGAGCCAGCACGGATTTTCAAAGGCAAATCATGTTTGACTAATATGATCAAATTTTTTGATGAAGTAACAGAGAAGATTGATGAAGGGATGTTGTCTGTATGGATTTTAAGAAAGCCTTTGACAAAGTACTACATAAAAGGCTTGTTAACAAAACTGAGCCTCATTGAATACGAAAGTCAGTGTCAGCTTGAATAAAAAATTAGCTTAAGGACAGAAAGCAGCGAGTCATGGTAAATAGTTGTTTTTCAGACTGGAGGATGGCAAACAGTGGTGTTCCCCAAGGGTCAGTGCTTAGTAGGACTACTGCTATATAAATGTCTTGGATAGTGGAATGCAAAGTAAAATTTCAAAATTTACCAAACTTGGAGGAGTGGCAGACAGTGAATATGATATGAATCGCCTGCAACCGGATCTAGATGGGCTAGCAGAATGGATAGACAATTGGCAGATGGAATTTCATACAGCCAAGTGCGAAGTAATGCATTTTGGCAGAAGGGAAAGCGTGAGGCAATATAGAGTTAATGGTGCAGTTCTAAAGAGTGTGCAGGAACAGAGGGACCTGGAGGTTTATGTGCATAGATCTTTGAAGATGGCAGGACATATTGAGAGAGTAATTAGCAAAGCATATGGGGATCTACGGTTCTCGATCCCGGTTCTGATCACCTTCCCGATCCCGATCGCCTTCTGATGAGAGTGCTGACTAAATGTTAATGTCAAAAGTGGACTTTTACCCCTAAATAAATAAAAGTTGCCATAAAATATGGTTAGTAGGAAGTGGTAAATTTCTGTCAAAAGAGTACGGATCTTTTGTTTACTTAAATCCACAATATGTGCAGTTATTGTAAGTACTTCGGATTTGATTAAGTTCACATTTTCATTCAGAATATGATTCCTTTACTCGCTTAATGTGCGGTTTGTTGTTCACATTGATTTTTGTTTTTATTTGTTCATGGGATCTGGTCGTTGCTGGCTAGGTGAGCATTTATTGCCCATCCCTAATAGCCCTTTAACAATAATTCTTTAAAGACTATCCATTGCTCATGTACTGTCATACCTTTTAATGTATTTTCCTAATTTACCTTAGCCAATTTGCCCCTCATACCTTTATAATTTCCTTAGTTCAAATTTAACACCCTGACTTCAGATTGAATAACCTCACTTTCAAACATAATATATAATTCTATCATATTATGGTCACTCATCCCTAAAGGTCCTTTTACAACAAGATTATTAATTAGCCCTTTCTTGTTACATAACATTAGATCTAAAATAGCCTTTTCTCTAGTCGGTTCCTCACCATACTGGTCTCAAAAACCATCCCTAACACACACCAGAAACTCGTTCTCCACAGCATTAGTGCTCATTAGGCTTACCCAGTCTATATGCAGATTGAAATCACATATGATTTCTGTATTACCCATGCTACATGCTGCTCTCATCTCCTGATTAATAGCATGCCCCATACTACCACTACTGTTTGGTGGCCTATGAACAATTCCTGCAATGTTTGCTGTCCCTTGCTGTTTCTTAGCTCCATCCAAACAGATTCCACATTTTGTTCTTTCGATTTGAGATCCTCCCTTACTAATGTATTGATTCCATCATTTATTATCAGTACAACAACACCTCCTTTTCCTTTTTGCCTATCCTTCCTAAATGTCGAATATCCTTGAATATTCAATGCCCAGTCTTGGTCACCCTGTAGCCACGTTTTCGTAATGGCAATTAGATCATACCCATTTACCTCTATTTGTGCCTTTCAATCATCTACCTTGTTGGAAAAGCTACATGCATTCAGTTAGAGTGTCCTTAAGCTTGTCGTCTTGACATTAGTCTGCATTCTAAGCCTGCCTTCGAATGTCACTTGCTACTTTTCTACCTCCTGTTACCAGCTTTACTTCCTTCCAATTTGAGCTATGCCTCAGGTTCCCATTCCCCTGACAAGCTAGTTTAAACCCTCCCCAACAGCACTAGCAAATCTCCCTGCAAGGATGTTAGTTCCGGTCCTGTTAAGGTGTAGCCCGCCCATCTTGTACAGGTCCCACCTGCCCCAGAACTGGTCCAAATGCCTCAGAAATCTGATGCCCTCCCTCATACATCAATTCTCCAGCCACGTGTTCAATCCAGTCCTCCTAGTTCTATGCTCACTAGTACGTGGCACTGGAAAGGTAACCCTGAGATTACTGCTCTTGAGGTCCTGCTTTTTAAATTCCTTCCTAACTCTGTCACAAACTTGTAATTATTTTTCTCCTCAGATTAAAAACAATGCTTGTACATTTAAGACTCTGTTAAAAACAGTGCACCTTTAAGGGAGAGAAAGTTCTGGAATTTATGAGACAGTGTGCCACGGCTGCATTTTTGTTACCTAGGCAATAGCAGGAGAGAGAGGTCGCATGGTATAATGTTTCCATTTTACTGTGTGTAAAACTGGCCACAGCTGGCTGAAACCAGACTCACCAACAAGGTGTACTGAAGAGAAAGGAGCTATTTATTCTCTCTCAGCAGAAATTCTACAAGGAGCTACAGGCCAAGTTACTTCCCTAAAGAAAGAAGAAAAGCCTTTTTTCAAGAAACCGTTTGCATTGCTGAAGGAACTGTTGATACTTACTGCAACTGAAGAGTTGAATGCCTATTAAGAATTGACTACTGCATTAAATCCACGTGAAGACTTCAAGTGGCCTTTGACTATTTCCACATTAGAATACCTCATTCACCAAGAACGTAATCCACAAAGATTTGCATATTTTATTTATTCTTAAGAGACAGCTAATTTTTAAAAATACTACTTTTTTTAAAAAAGGAAACAGTTAACTACTATTATTTTTGAGTGTATGTGTGTGAATGGGGGAGTTAGATTAAAATAAGATGTTTAGATATTTAGTTTTGGTGACTGCAGCTTGACAGCAGCGAAGGTGTGAGAGCGAGCTTACAGCTGGGAAGTCAATTTCAGTGTAAGTTTAAAAGTTAATTCCCTTTTGTTTTCAGAGGACCAGGGGACTGCTGGGAAAGTAGAAACTATATATTTGGGTGGTGGCGATGCCACATTGGATTTGGTACTGGGTAATGAACCCGGCCAGGTGTTAGATTTAGATGTAGGTGAGCACTTTGGTGATAGTGATCACAATTCGGTTAGGTTTACCTTAGCGATGGGCAGGGACAGGTATATACCGCAGGGCAAAAATTATAGCTGGGGGAAAGGAAATTATGATGCGATTAAGCAAGATTTAGGATGCGTAGGATGGGGAAGGAAACTGCAGGGGATGGGAACAATCGAAATGTGGAGCTTATTCAAGGAGCAGCTACTGCGTGTCCTTGATAAGTATGTACCTGTGAGTCAGGGAGGAAGTTGTCGAGCGAGGGAGCCGTGGTTTACTAAAGAAGTTGAAGCGCTTGTCAAGAGGAAGAAGAAGGCTTATGTTAGGATGAGACGTGAAGGCTCAGTTAGGGCGCTTGAGAGTTACAAGCTAGCCAGGAAGGATCTAAAGGGAGAGCTAAGAAGAGCAAGGAGAGGACACGAGAAGTCATTGGCGGATAGGATCAGGGAAAACCCTAAGGCTTTCTATAGGTATATCAGGAATAAAAGAATGACTAGAGTTAGATTAAGGCCAATCAAGGATAGTAGTGGGACGTTGTGTGTGGAACCAGAGGAGGTAGGGGAAGTGTTAAATGAATATTTTGCGTCAGTATTTACAGTAGAGAAAGAAAATGTTGTCGAGGAGAATACTGAGATTCAGGCTACTAGGCTAGATGGGATTGAGGTTCACAAGGAGGAGGTGTTATCAATTTTGGAAAGTGTGAAAATAGATAAGTCCCCTGGGCCAGATGGAATTTATCCTAGGATTCTCTGGGAAGCCAGGGAGGAGATTGCAGAGCCTTTGTCCTTGATCTTTATGTTGTCATTGTCGACAGGAATAGTGCCGGAAGACTGGAGGATAGCAAATGTTGTCCCCTTGTTCAAGAAGGGGAGTAGAGACAGCACTGGTAATTATAGACCTGTGAGCCTTACTTCGGTTGTGGGTAAAATGTTGGAAAAGGTTATAAGAGACAGGATTTATAATCATCTTGAAAAGAATAAGTTCATTAGCGATAGTCAGCACGGTTTTGTGAAGGGTAGGTCGTGCCTCACAAACCTTATTGAGTTTTTCGAGAAGGTGACCAAACAGGTGGATGAGGGTAAAGCAGTGGATGTGGTGTATATGGATTTCAGTAAGGCGTTTGATAAGGTTCCCCATGGTAGGCTATTGCAGAAAATACGGAAGTATGGGTTGAAGGTGATTTAGAGCTTTGGATCAGAAATTGGCTAGCTGAAAGAAGACAGAGGGTGGTGGTTGATGGCAAATGTTCATCCTGGAGTTTAGTTACTAGTGGTGTACCGCAAGGATCTGTTTTGGGGCCACTGCTGTTTGTCATTTTTATAAATGACCTGGAAGAGGGTGTAGAAGGGTGGGTCAGTAAATTTGCGGATGACACTAAGGTCGGTGGAGTTGTGGATAGTGCCGAAGGATGTTGTAGGGTACAGAGGGACATAGATGGGCTGCAGAGCTGGGCTGAGAGATGGCAAATGGAGTTTAATGCGGAAAAGTGTGAGGTAATTCACTTTGGAAGGAGTAACAGGAATGCAGAGTACTGGGCTAATGGGAAGATTCTTGGTAGTGTGGATGAACAGAGAGATCTTGGTGTCCAGGTGCATAAATCCCTGAAGGTTGCTACCCAGGTCAATAGGGCTGTTAAGAAGGCATATGGTGTGTTAGCTTTTATTAGTAGGGGGATCGAGTTTCGGAGCCACGAGGTCATGCTGCAGCTGTACAAAACTCTGG
The DNA here is from genome assembly GCF_036365525.1 of Heterodontus francisci. NCBI lineage: Eukaryota > Metazoa > Chordata > Chondrichthyes > Heterodontiformes > Heterodontidae > Heterodontus > Heterodontus francisci. Next base: position 5,303,909 of record NC_090385.1, read on the forward strand.
TGAAACCGCACCTGGAGTATTGCGTGCAGTTCTGGTCACTGCATTATAGGAAGGATGTGGAAGCTATGGAAAGGGTGCAGAGGAGATTTACTAGGATGTTGCCTGGTATGGAGGGAAGGTCTTACGAGGAAAGGCTGAGGGGCTTGAGGTTGTTTTCGTTGGAGAGAAGGAGGAGGAGAGGTGACTTAATAGAGACATATAAAATAATCAGAGGGTTAGATAGGGTGGATAGTGAGAGTCTTTTTCCTCGGATGTTGATGGCAAACACGAGGGGACATAGCTTTAAGTTGAGGGGTGATAGATATAGGACAGATGTCAGAGGTAGTTTCTTTACTCAGAGAGTAGTAGGGGCGTGGAACGCCCTGCCTGCAGCAGTAGTAGACGCGCCAACTTTAAGGGCATTTAAGTGGTCATTGGATAGACATATGGATGAAAATGGAATAGTGTAGGTCAGATGGTTTCACAGGTCGGCGCAACATCGAGGGCCAAAGGGCCTGTACTGCACTGTAATGTTCTAATTCTAATATTTAGATCTTTTGACAGAGGTTTATCTTAGTAGTGTTTAAGATTTGGTTTTAATAAATAGTTAATTTGTTGTTGTCTAAAGAAACCTGGTTTGGTCTATTTCATTCTGGAGTTACTAGATTGTTTAATTTGGCTGTTTTCCAATTGGGTGTGAAAACCTAATAGTATGCTGCAACCGGTGGAGTGATGGGACTGAATTGACAGTGCGCTGCTCCCGCCGCGGTCGTAACATATTAATTGGGGGCTTATCCGATATCAGAATCAGATTAATTGGGGGGGTGGGGGGTGCTTGCATTTGGAATCATATTAATTACTTGTCTCTGGGAGAACAATTAAATTCGGGTCTTGCGTCTGACATCACATTAATTGCTCTCGCGTCTGGTATCATATTAATTGGAAACTCAATTGTAGGCATCCAAATCTAACGTGAATTATGAAAAAATAAAAGGAACCAGGTTTCTTGTGTAATAAAGGTACAGTCTATTTCATCAGAATGGCAGTAACAGTTGCAGCAGAGTTTCTGGGAAAGGATACTGTTTCCCTCAGTGACTTGATAACTTTAACTAAGAATAAACTAAAAGAATTGGTGGGAAGATTGGGGTTAGAATTCAAATCACGTGCCAAAAAAGCAGTGATAATTGACCTAATAGCCTAAAATCTGGAATTAGAAGAGAGTCAGAGAGTGATGCAGTGGAATTAGCCAAAATTCAGTTAGAAATGAAAAAAAACTTGAGCGAGAACAAGAAATGAACAAACTTGAATTGGAAAAAGAGGAAAGTCAGAAAGAGAGGGAATTTAGGCTAAAAGAGATGGAGCTAAGACAAAAGGGTTGTCCTGACTCCAGGGAAAATTCAGGTCAGGAAGAATCTGAATTCAGTCCAGGACCCAGCAAAAAAGCTGTTTAAATTTATACAAGCTCTTCTTGGGTTGAGGAAAGGGATGTAGAGGCATTTTCCATATCTTTCGAAAAAATAGTCGAACAGATGAAATGGCTGAAGGAAATCTGGACACTGCTTATGCAAAGTAGGTTGGTAGGCAGAGCTCATGAAGTGTATGCCATGCTTCCTGAAGAGGCTTCTGCAGATTATGAGATGGCAACAAAGGGCTATTCTAGCTGCATATGAGTTAATCCTTGAAGCTTCCTGTCAGAAGTCTCGGTACTTACGGAGATTGGCTGGGCAGATATGTGCAGAATTTGAGAGGGTGAAGCAAATTAATTTTGACCATTGGATACAGGCATTAAGGATGGAAACCACATACAAGAAACTTTAGAGTTTTGATTCTCTTGGAGGAATTTAAAAATTCCATTCCTTCAGTAGTGAGAACTCATGTAGATAACCTGAGAGTTTTGAAAGCTAGGCAAACAGTGGAAATTGCTGATGATTTTGAGCTTGTGAATAAGCCAAAACCTTTTGTCCGTCACCCCCAAAAACTCAAGAAGGATAGAAAGTGGGAGAGTGAAAGGAAGGCAAGTAGCCAGGAACAAGAAAGAACAGCTGGGAATGCACCAGGATCACCTCCTCAGGCCAGAAAGGAAGGTGCTGAGGGTAGAAGTGAGGTTCGCAAGCCAAAGTGTTATCATTGCAACAAAACGGGTCATCTTCATTCAGAGTGCTGGAAATTGTGAGGTAAATCATCAGAACTTGTTGGGGTACGCAAAACTAGTGCAGAGGAAAAGACTCTGACTGAGAGTATAGCAGACCAGGCTATAGCTTTAACAACAGCTGTAAAACCAGATACAAAAACTGAGGTGAGTGTAGAGGTTAAGAATAAGATACCTGAAAGTTATAATGAATTTTTGTCAAAGGTGAAAGTAACTCCATATCCTTTAAGTGAGGCAGGAAAACTTATCACTATACTCAGGAATACAGGAGCAAACCAAACACTCTTGCTGGGGAAAAATATAACATTTCCACCAGGAAACATTTGGCGGGGAGTATATACCCAAACCTTTATATAAAGTACGCCTAGATAGTGACTTAATAACTGGGATAGTAAGTATAGGAGCTGTCCACAGTTTGCCAGTAGAGGGAATTGATATACTCCGAAGAAATAATTTGGCTGGATCAAAAGTATTAGTTTCTCCTATAATTACAGGAACCAAGTGAAGTTAGAGAAATGGAGCAATTACAGGAACAAGTTGTCAGAGGTAAAAGTGGCACCACAAACAGATAGCCAAGTATCTGAAACCTTATTTGGGGATTTAGATAATCCAAATGAGATGTTTAACAGATCTTCTATCATTGCAGCACAGCAAGCTGATCCAGATAGCACAGATGGCTCTGACAGAAGCTGAGGCACAAAGAGTTCCAGAAGGCTATTATATGGCAAACGGGGTTTTGAGGAGGAAATGGAGACTGCCTCATAGACCTGCAGACGAAGACTGGACAGTTGTTGAACAGATAATGGTACCACCTAAATATTGCCAAGGATTATTAAGGTTAGCACATGACATTCCTTTCGCAGGACATACGGGAATTTGAAAGACCAAATCACATATAAGCCAACATTATTACTGGCCAGGTCTTAGAAAGGATATGAGACAATTTTGTAGGACATGCCATACATGCCAAATGGTAGGAAAACCGCAACCTACCATAAAACTGGCACAAGTAGTTTCTATACCAGTGATTGAGGAACCATTTAGCAGGGTATTGGTAGACTGTGTAGGACCTTGCCAAAAACAAAAGCGGGACATTAATACATACTTACTGTCATGGATGTGGCTACTTGATTTCCAGAGGCCATTCCTTTGATGACAATTACTGCTAGAATAGTAGCAGAAAAGTTAACCCAATTCTTTATGAGATATGGGTTACCACTTGAAGTTCAATCAGATCAAGATTCTAATTTCATGTCTAAGATATTTCAAGAAGTCAGGGGCAATTTGGGGATTAGACTGTTGAAATCTTCAGCAGATCACCCACAGTCACAGGGAGCTTTAGAAAGATTCCACCAAACTCTCAAGACAATGATTAGAACACACTGTCATGAATATCCACATGACTGGATGAAGGACTAAACTTTCTTTTATTTACCACCAGAGACTCACCGAATGAGTCTACAGGCTTCGGTCCTTTCGAATTGATTTACGGACATGAAGTAAGAGGTCCTCCAAAACTCAAAAGACTGATTCTTGGAACAAAAGAATGAATCTTCGATACTGGACTATGTATCTGTGTTCTGGAAAAGGCTCATGAAAGCTTGTGGTGTGGCTCAGGAACACCTTAAAGTATCCCAAGCCAATATGAAAAAATGGGCAGGCCAGAATGCAAAAGCCCAGAATTTTCAACCAGGAGATGAAGTATTAGTATTGTTACTGTTACAGGGTGAACCATTGACAGCACGGTTCAGTGGTCCATATAGAGTAATCAAAAGAGTGGGTAAGATAGATTACTTGACTGACACCCCTGATCACCAGAAGAAGAACCGGTTGCGTCACATCAATATGTTAAAAGTAATATTATCGCAGGGAGGAAGATAAGCCAGTACAGGTATGTCAGGTAATCGGGACTGTTGAGAAGGAAAAGGATAGTGAGGATAAGGCAGAAGTAGGCCGAGGAAATTCTCAGATTGAACCTCCAACTATCAGATTAGTGAATACAGAATGGCTAGGAAAATTGGACAACATGCTTTTGCACTTAGAGGCAATACAACGTGAAGACCTAACAAGCTTTTCACAACATTTAAAAGATTTTGTAGGGATAAGCCGGGATGTACAACCTTAGCCAAACATGATGTCGATATAGGGGGAACCATTCCTTTAAAACAACATCCTGACTGCTGACGTCCAGACAAACAGGCCCAAGTGAAAGCAGAAATCCAGTACCTGCTGGGAAACAATTTGATCGAACCTAGTCAAAGCAGCTGGAGTTCACTAGTAGTTCTAGTACCTAAACCTGATGGATCAATCTGGTTTTGTATAGACTACAGGGAAGTCAATGTGGTAACGAAGGCAGAGTCCTAACCAATTCCACATTTCGAAGACTGTATTGACAGAGTGGGCAGCGTTAGGTTTCTTAGCAAGATTGACTTGTTAAAGGGATACTGGCAAGTAACTTTGACTCCTCGAGCCAAAGAGATATCAGCTTTTGTATCACTTGATGGTCTTTATCAGTGCCGGGTGATGTGGTTTCAATGGTTCACCCTGCAACAGTAACAATACCAATACTTCATACCCGGTTAAAAATTGTGGGCTTTTACATCCTTGTCTGCCCATTTTTTCATATTGGTTTGGAATACTTTAAGGTGTTCCTGAGCAAACTGAAATGCCATTCCCAAAATGCGTTTCATTATAATACAAAACAAAAATAGAAATTTGAAAAACACTAACATTTTCTTACATACATGCACCATTCATTCGACTGATAATTTACAACAATTTCTTTAGACCATCGCCATCTAAGTTAACATGGTTAACTTCGTGACAAAGCATCAGCGATAACATTATTTTCCCCCAAAATATGTACAATTTTTAGATGATAAGGCTGTAACAACAAACTCTGTCTAAATATTCTAGCATTTTGGTTTTTAACCTTTTCCACAAACGTTAATGGGTTATGGTCAGTGTATATTAATATTTCTTTATAGTTTTGGCAGACATATAATTCGAAATGTTTGAGAGCTAGCAAAAGTCCGAATGTTTCTTTTTCCACAGTGGAACACTTTTTTTGATGGCAACTAGTTTTCTTGAAAAGTACCCTACTGGCTTCTCTATGCTTGATTCATCATCCTGCAATAGGACGGCACCAACCCTCAGGTCGCTAGCATCGATCGCTATTTTAAAGGGTTTAGCAAAATTTGGAGCAGCCAACACTGGTTCATTAGCAAAGATTGCTTTTAGCTTTTCAAAAGCTGCCTGGCATTCATCTGACCAAACCACTTTGTTTTTCTTTTTTTGTAGCAAATCAGTTAATGCAGCAGCCACAGTACTAAAGTTCCGTACAAATTTCCTGTAAAAACCACACATCCCTAAAAACCTCATTATTTTCTGTTTTGATTTAGAATTAGGGAACTCTACTAACGCCGTTTTTGCTGTTTTTGGCAATACCAGTCCTTACCCCACTATGTGTCCGAGGTAAGATACTCTTGCTTTTCCGAATTTGCTTTTTTCCAGATTTATCACTAAGTCCACAGCTTGTAACATTTTAAACAGAATTTTTAGCTGGTTTAAGTGTTACTGTATATTAGTACATCATCGAGATACACTACACAGTTGGGAACATTGGCTACCACCTGATTCATTAATCTTTGAAAAGTGGCTGGGGCATTTTTTAGCCCGAACAGCATCACCTGGCACTGACAAAGACCATCAAGAATGCAAATGTATCACAGACTTGTAAATATTTTCCCCTTCAGATTGAAAAACAGTGTGTGTGCCTTTAAGACTTTGTTAAAAACAGTGCAGCTTTAAGGGACAGAAAGTTCTGGAATTTCTGAGACACAGTGTGCCACAGCTGCAATTTTGTTAGGAGAGAGAGGTCACATGGTATAATGTTTCCACTTGACTGTGTGTAAAACTGGCAAAAACCAGCTGAAACTAGACTCGCCAGTGAGGTGTAGTAAAGAGAAAGGAGCTTTTTATTCTCTCTCAGCAGAAATTCTACAAGAAGCTACAGGCCAAGTTAGTTCCCTAAAGAAAGAAGAAAAGCCTTTTTTCAAGAAATTGTTTGTATTGCTGAAGGAACTGTTGATGCCTACTGCAGCCGAAGAGTTGAATGCCTATTTAGAATCGACTACTGCATCAAATCCACCTGAAGGCTGCGAGTGGCCTTTGACTATTTCCACATTAGAATACCTCATCCACCAGCAACGTAATCCACAAACACTTACTTATTTTATTTATTCTTAAGAGACAGCTAATTTTTTAAAAACACCACTTTAAAAAAAAAAGTCACTGATATTTTTGAGTATTTGTGTGTGAATGGGGGAATTACATTAAAATAAGAAGCTATAAGGTCTTTAGACATAGGTTTATCTTAATAGTGTTTCAAATTTACTTTTAATAAATGGTTAATTTGTTGTTGTCTAAAGATACATGGTTTGGTCTGTTTAATTGTGGGGTTACTAGAGTGTTTAATTTGGCTGTTTTCCGATTGGGTATGAAAGCTTAATAATATGCTGCGACCTGTGGAACGACGGGACTGAATTGACAAGAAGAATGTCCTGCAGCCGCTCTGCGACATCCTTGAACCTGGCACCAGGGAGGCAACACACCATCCTGCAATCACATTGAATATTGTATTGAATCCCCTATCACTATTGCTCTTCCACTCTTCTTCCTTCCCTCCTGTGCAGCTGAGCCACCCGTGGTGCCACGGACTTTGCTCTGGCTGCACTCCCCTGTGGAACCATCACCCTCACCAATATCGAAAATGGAAAAACAACTATCAAGCAAGGACTCCTGCACTGCCTGCCTGGTTCTCTTAGACTGCCTGGCGGTCACAAATTCCCTCTCTGCCTGCATGCTCCTAACCTGCGGTATGACCACCTCCCTAAACATGCTATCCACGCAGTCCTCAGCCTCACAGATGCACAAAGTGACTCCATCTGCTGCTCAAGTTCCAAAACCCGGAGCTCATGCTTCTGCAGCTGGTGACGCTTCCTGCAGATGTGTTCGTCTAGGACACGTGGTGCATCCAAGACTTCCCACATACTGCAGGATGTACATTCCACTTTGCAGAGCTGACCTACCATACCATAACTTTAAAAACTACTTATTGCAATTAGATTAAGTACAATAACTTACCAGTTACTCAACAATTAAATTCTTCCCCTGTACCAAATTAAGACCCAGCTACTGGAGGCTGAAAAAAGGTAAAAAAAAAAGAAAGAAAGGAGCTCCTTCCTCATTGAAGTCCCTCACTCACCAAACTCCCCCTTTACACTCTGTGTACTCAAAGCAGCACTCAATGCAGACGAAGCAGCATTGAGGAACCCTGCTTTATACTTTATGAAAAACTGTTTCAAGCCTCTGAAACCAGTATAAGCCAGCTACCTAAGTAACTAGCTGCAGCTGCTCCCAGAGTGCTTGTATCCCCCTGTTTTAATGCGAGAATAAAACCTAACTTCTCTCAACTTAAGGAGTAATTTTTAGTTAACTGCTAAATTGCAGAAAAAAACTAAACTTTTAGATAGAAATTAACACTTAAAACTCCTTCTCACCAGAGTTACCAGACTCAGCAGCTCTCAGTGCAGACCCATTAGAGGAATCAATATTTCTAAGCTATTTGAAATTAAGAAAATGTGAATGTTAAGTGTGTTCATTTTAATTTAAGATTGTGCACCCAGAAATGGGATATAAAAACTCAATTACATTTTAAGTTAGAGATGCTGGTGTAATGCTTTATTTTTATTTTAAAAGTTGGTTTTGCAACTGTGAAAAGGCAATGAACAATTTTATAAGAGATAAGCTTCAGCCTTGAAGACTTGAAGATGCCTCGCAGAAATCCAGTTTGAAGTTTTGAAACATTTTGCTTTAATTGGACCAAAGTTTAAAATCTGCTATTGCTTTTATGCAGTTTTACTTAAAGACATGTTTTAATGACTGTTTTTAAGTAGCAAACGTCAGGAATTGGAAATTGGTTTATGGGAAAGGATAAATAAAGGAGATATGGGAAAGATTCTGATTCTTTAAAGTTCGTTTAAGAGGCTGGCATTAAGTCTTTTATTGTAAGAATGTTAAATAACTTTTTCTTTAATTTGTTTGGTTTTATTGCAGAGAGCAAGAAAAATGATGTAATTTACTTTTACTTTAAAAAAAGCATGTGCTGTTCTGTCTGTGTGTAGTCAGTGAGTATTGGTATGAATTAAGTTTGAATTATTAAGGTTAACTAACCTGTTAAGTTGGGAAAACTAGAATTTCATTCGTGGCCACAATAAAGCTCCAAGTTATCATGTCATGTTTTGGGACCATCTATAATTCCGGATATAAGGCTTGCTCATATAACATTGGCAGTTTTGAATTTTAAACATTTATCGCTATGAATTGGAATTTGGAATCATCTTAGTTGTATCAAAAGAATGGGTTAGAAACCTCTGACAAAAGATGTTAAAAAGTTTGGAAACAATTGGAGTTTAATCTAAAATGCTGTCTTCCCTGATGCAAATGTTTTCCTTTAAAGTTGATAAAGTTCTTAATTATATTGTTGTTTTCAATCCCTAAGGATACCAAAAAGAATTGGAAAAAATTGTTGAAAATGGAGTTAGGTTTGGAGTTTTGTTCTCTTTCAATCGGGAAAGTTTTTTTAAAGTTACATAATGTGATGCATCTGAGAACGTTTTGCTCCACCCCCTTGAAAACTAACAGAGAAATTAACCCCACTGCAGCTGTTGGTTATTTTTTCATTTAATTTACCACACAGCTTTTGCATTGCTGAGTGTAAAATTTATATTTTGGAGATTATTAAATTTTGAGGTTCTAAATTGACAGATATAATTGGACAAATTAACCCATTGGGCTTTGACGCAAAGCCACAATGGATTCTTTGTGTTTTTGTTAAAACAGACAATGATGGTTTAGAACCACAGAATCACAGAAAAACTACAGCACAGAAGGAGGCCATTCTGCCCTTTGTATCTGCACTGGCCAAAAAAACTAGCTGCCCAATCTAATCCCACCTTCCAGCACCTGGTCCATAGCCTTGAAGGTTACAGCACTTCAGGTGCAGGTCCAGGCACCTTTTCAAAGAGTTGAGGGTTTCTGCCTCCACCATCGATCCATGCAGTGAATTCCAGACACCCACCACCCTCTGGGTAAAGGTTTTTCCTCATGTCCCCTCTAATCCTTCTATCAATCACCTTAAATCTGTGCCCCCTCGTAATTGACTTCTCTGCTAGTGGAAACAGGTCCTTCCTGTCTATTCCATCTAGGCTCCTCATAATTTTGTACATCTCAATTAAGTCACCCCTCAGCCCTAAGGAAAAAAAACCCTAGCGTATCCAATATTTCCTCGTAGCTGCAACTTTCAAGCCCTGGCAACATTCTTGTAAATCTCCTCTGTAATGTCTCCAGAGCAATTATGTCCTTCCTGTAATGTGGTGACCAGAATTGTACGCAATACACCAGTTGTGGCCGAACCAGCTTTTTATACAATTCCAGCATTACATCCCTGCTTTTGTATTCTGTGCCTTGGACAATAAAGGAAAGAATTCCATATGCCTTCTTCACCATTCTATCTACCCATCCTGCCACCGTCAGGGACCTGTGGACATGCACTCCAAGGTCTCTCACTTCTTCTACCCCTCTCAATATCCTCCCATTTATTGTGTATTCCCTTCCTTTCTTTACCCTCCCTAAATGCATTACCTCACACTTCCTTTAAGACCCTAGGATGTAGGCCATCTGGCCCTGGGGACTTGTCTGCCTTCAATCCCAATAGTTTGCTCAGTATTTTTTACCTAGTGATGATGATTGTTCTAAGTTCCTACCTTTCTGCATTACCTGTTGTTATTGGGATGGTACTAGTATCCTCCACCGTGAAAACTGAGGCAAAATACTGATTTAGTGTCTCAGCCATTTCTGTGTTCTCCACTATTAACTCCCCAGTCACATCCTCCATGGGACCAGCATTCACCTTAGCTACTCGCTTCCCTTTTATATACTTATAGAAGCTTTTGCTATCCGTTTTTATATATTGCACTAGTTTTCTTTCATAATTTACCTTTGCTCTTTTTATGACTTTTTTAGTAACCCTTTGCTGATCTTTAAATGTTTCCCAATCTTCGAGCCTGCCACTGGCCTTTGCCATATGGTATGCCTTAGTTTTTGTCTTTATGTTATCCTTACTTTCCTTGCTTAGCCATGGATGTTTTTTCCCCTTCTTACAATCTTTCTTCCTCTCTGGAATATATTTTAGTTGGGAGGACTTGAATATCTCCTTAAACATCTGCCACTGCTCATCAACTGTCCTGCCATTTAGTCTTCCTGCCCAGTCCACTCGGGCCAAATCTGTCCTTATGCCTATGTAATTACCTTTGTTTAACTCCAGAACGCTAGTGTGGGACTCCAGTTTCTCGCCCTCAAACTGAATTTGAAATTCTAACATGCTATGATCACTCTTCTCTAGAGGATCCTTAACTATGAGATCATTAATTCATCCCACCTCATTACATAATATCAAATCTAGAATAGCCTGCTCCCTGGTTGGTTCAATAACATACTGCTCCAAAAGACAATCTCCAATACATTCAATGAACTCTCCCTCGAGGCTACTTTTGCCAATTTGATTAATCCAGTCTAATTGCATATTAAAATCACCCATGATTATTGTCGTACCTTTCTTACAAGCCCCCAGTATTTCCTGGATTATACTGTGCCCCACTGCGGAACTACTGTTTGGGGACCTATAGATTACTCCCACCAGGGACTTCTTACCCTTGCTATTTCTTATTTCTACCCAGACTCATTCTACGTCTTGATCTCCAGTGCCTATATCATTTCTCACTATGTCGCAGCATAGTCACAATTTGGACTATGCCTGCATTCTGTGGTTATTGTTCATATCATTTTGGCTCAGTGTTTCTGTGAGATGGTGGTCCTTTTTATTCCAGGCTGCAGTGCTGACTGCTGTACCAATGCCCAACCATTTCCCTTCCTTGATTCTAACCCACCTAATCGTGATGACAACATCCATGGCCCAATCACACTGGTCACGAAAACATCATATTACATTAATTACAATGTCACAATCTTTCCATCACATATGGACTTAAAAGGTTTTCCAGTTCTCTCTTTGTCTCTCTCTGTCTCTCTGAAATTTAATCTTACTCCCTCTGACATTACCAGTGTGCTCAATTTATCCTGATTATTGTAAAGCCAGATTCTCTATGGAGTACGTATCAATGCCTTGATAATTTAAAATAATGTATTACTCTACTGGCCACATTAAGCAATTCACGCCATGCTTTTTGTCAAGTAGGTGAACATGTCTGAGACCCATTCTTCAGTGCATTTCACCATGCATTTTGCATGTTGGTTGCTTCACATGTAACAAATCACATCTGCACTCTGACACTGGTATCCCAATATTATGCCACACATTCTCGACTCTCGGGTGATCTTATCAAAAGATCAAAAAAAGGAGGATGTGGTATCAGTCTGAGATCTTTGTTGATCTCCCCCTGCATGGTCCCAGTGGGTAGTGGTCAGACTATCCAATGCAGATCTTTAAGAAAACTCACTGGCAAGGATACAAATATCTTAAAGAGAAAGCTATCAAATTATCTATACTTTCCTGACTTTCACTGGAAAGTTCTGGACATCTTTGGAAATTATACACTGTGGGCTGGATTCTATGTTGCCAACGCTAAGTACGGCGGCCGCCATAAAAGATGGCGGTCCGTATGCGTGGGTTTCACTCCATGGAGCCGCCGTGATCTTGTACGCGCCAGCTCATTAACATGGCTGGGGTTGACCTCCGCACCCACCCCCCCCCCCCACCACGATGACACGGAGGGAACGGGTGAGCCGTCCCCGGCAACGGCGTCTGGCACCAGGCTCTGCCGCCATTCTCAAAGGGCTTTGAGCCCTTCTGGGATTTTTTAATAAAGATGTAAAAATTTATTACGAGCATTGATGCCGGTATTTTTACACCTCTCCAACCTCCCCCCCACCCCCTGCCAATAACCACACTATCAAATACTTACCCTCGCCAGTCCAAAACACTTTCCTTTTTCCAATGACTGCCCCCCCCCCCCACTCCCCCCCACAAAGTGCATCAACTATAAACTTTACCCCTTCCCGCCATCCCTTCCACCAATGAGAAGACCTTATCACTGCTCCCTCCCACCCCGCACAGAAAAACTGACCTGTTCCCTGCTCCCAACCGGTGTTGCGCTTTGATTCCCCAGATGCGGATTAGAAGGCATGGGAATGCCGGCTAGCGGCACAAAGATCGCAACAAGACCGGAGGTGGAGGTGGTTTTACAATTACTTCAGGTATGTAGATTTATTTAAATATTAAATTGTGGTCCCATCGCCAAGCGGCAGGGGGGGTCGCCAGTAGGCCTCGCTGCTGCCAGCAAGATCGAGATGGGCCCTGCTGGCATCGAGGTGGGCCTCGTCCGGGCAATCTTCATGCCCCCCTGCCACGGATTCCTGACGTCGAGGCCTCTATAAAATCCAGCCCCGTATTAAATTAACGGTTTGAATTCTAATTTCACAATTGTGTCTTCCCCAAATTCCTTTATTAGCTCTTGCATCAGCCAGATCTAATTGCCAATTTCCATTAATTATAATTCTATTTCATTTGAGCCCTGGAGAAACTTTACAGTCCAATACTCATAATATCTTTAAAACAGAAATTAAATATTCCCATTTGAATCCAGTCATTACTATATTTTGTTTGCTTGTTCTTTATCTTAAATGACATTTTAGTTTCTTAAAAGTAACTTGCTAAATTATGGTGGACTTTTTGCATCTCAAGATTATCCCAAATTTAAACAAGAGTGCCACTGGGGGATAGGTGTTGTTAATATTCCATTGACTTCTCCCCAAAATGACCTTATTTCTCGATATTCATGGAAACCACCTAGACTGTCTTATTTTTTTCTAAATTTGATTAAACCCTTAAACTTCAAATAAATTCCCCTTTGAGTATTTGAAATAACCACTCATATTAATTTGATTTTGTTTATCGATTCCAACTTCTTATGCCCAGGCTTGGTGGTTTTGTGTGGTGTTTTACATTAAAGACAGAAGTGCTTGCAACTAGTTTAGAGAGAGCTTCCAGATCTCTCCTTCTCAAACACTTTGTCTCGGAAGATAACAAATAACAAACGTTTTTGAAAAGGCAAAGGATGCTGGGTAGAGAGATTCTGGGATATTATGTCAAGTTTTAAATGCTTACTTGCAGTAAAGGGAGGAGCCCTTAAGAGCAGACAGAGAAAACAGCTTCTGTAAGAACAGAATGTAAATTTGTCTCCTTATGAGATAAGGGACCATGAAATGTAAAAACATTGAGATAAAGTAGTCAACACAAAGGGGTATTACCTACATAAATCCAAAAGATTAACAACATCCAAAGAATGATCCTTGGTTGGTTAAGAAAGGCCTCCTCTAATACAAGACTAATCACTGATTGGGGAAAAGAGGGGCTTAATTGCAAAGGTTGGCTGTGAAAGATGATGGACACGCAGCAAACTATCGACTTAAGGGGGGTGTCTTCCCTTGGTGCAAGTTGCTAATGGCTGTGAAGGCCAATCCTTGAGGCAGGTTCTGCCACATATGCTGCATGTGAAAATGGAGGGTTGATTGATAGCAGCCAGGCTAAAAGAAGCCTTGACTTTGTCCCTGTACAGCAGAGAATTTTTGAACAACAAGAGACGAGAAAGAGAGAGACTGACCAAAAGTTTGAAGACCAAAATCTGCAAATGAAACCAGTCGTGCACTCTGCTGTCCAGTCTCTAATATGGATAGTATCTGTGTGAGACTGTTAATTACTACCTGAGTTTCTTCTTCTTCTTCTTTGACCCCTTTGTCTCGAGAGACAATGGGTAAGCGCTTGGAGGTGGTCAGTGGTTTGTGGAGCAGCGCACTGGAGTGGCTATAAAGGCCAATTCTAGAGTGACAGGCTCTTCCACAGGCGCTGCAGATAAAATTTGTTTGTCGGGGCTGTTACACAGTTGGCTCTCCCCTTGCGCTTCTGTCTTTTTTCCTGCCAACTGCTAAGTCTCTTTGACTCGCCACACTTTAGCCCCGCCTTTATGGCTCTCTGCCAGCTCTGGTGATCACTGGCAACTGACTCCCACGACTTGTGGTCAATGTCACAGGACCTCATGTCACGTTTGCAGATGTCTTTAAAGCGGAGACATGGACGGCCAGTGGGTCTGATACCAGTGACAAGCTCGCTGTACAATGCGTCGTTGGGGATCCTGCTTATCTTCCATGCGGCTCACACGGCCAAGCCATCTCAAGCGCTGCTGGCTCAGTAGTGTATATAAGCTGGGGTTGTTGGCCGCCTCGAGGACTTCTGTGTTGGAGATACGGTCCTGCCACCTGAATCCAAGGATTCTCCGGAGGTAGCGAAGATGGAATGAGTTGAGACGTCGCTATTGGCTGACATACGTTGTCCAGGCCTCGCTGCCATACAGCAAGGTACTGAGGACACAGGCTTGATACACTTGGACTTTTGTGTTCCGTGTCAGTGCGCCATTTTCCCACACTCTCTTGGCCAGTCTGGACATAGCAGCGGACGCCTTTCCCATGCCTTTGTTGATTTCTGCATCGACAGAGAGGTTATTGATGATAATTGAGCCTAGGTAGGTGAACTCTTGAACCACTTCCAGAGCGTGGTCGCCGATATTGATGGATGGAGCATTTCTGACATCCTGTTCCATGATGTTCATTTTCTTGAGGCTGATGGTTAGGTCAAATTCGTTGCAGGCAGCCACAAACCTGTTGATGAGTCTCTGCAGACACTCTTCTGTGTGAGATATTAATGCAGCAACGTCAGCAAAGAGGAGTTCCCTGATGAGGACTTTCCGTACTTTGGTCTTCGCTCTTAGACGGGCAAGGTTGAACAACCTGCCGCCTGATCTTGTGTGGAGGAAAATTCCTTCTTCTGAAGACCTGAACGCATGTGAGAGCAGCAGGGAGAAGAAGATCCCAAACAGTGTGGGTGCGAGAATGCAGCCCTGTTTTATGCTAGTCAGGATAGGAAAGGGGTCTGATGAGGTGCCGCTATGTTGAATTGTGCCTTTCATATTGTCATGGAATGAGGTGATGATACTTAGTAGCTTTGGTGGACATCCGATCTTTTCTAGTAGTCTGAAGAGACCACGTCTGCTGATGAGGTCAAAGGCTTTGATGAGATCAATGAAAGCAATGTAGAGGGGCATCTGTTGTTCATGGTTCATGGCGTTTCTCCTGTAGCTGGCGAAGGGAGAACAGCATGTCAATGGTGGATCTCTCTGCTCGAAAACCACACTGTGCCTGAGGGTTGACACGTTCAGCCAGCTTCTGGAGCCTGTTTAAAGCGAGTCGAGCAAAGACTTTCCCCACTATGCTGAGCAGGGAGATTCCACAGTAGTTGATGCAGTCACCGCAGTCACCCTTGTTCTTATAGAGGGTGATGAAACTCGCTACGGATGTTAACCAAAGAAGCTACATCACTCCAAGCAGAAGGGCCGCCCGCACATCAGCACTAACAGAATTTCTTATCCACAGCTGTTACATAAGTTTCTAAATTCACATGAAAAAGCCCTTCAAAACACTCTTGCAGGGGATGCAGAGACGAAGTGGGCCCACATCAGAGACACCATCTAGAACTCAGCAACGACCACCTTTGGCAAACGTGAGAAGCAGAATGCAGACTGGTTTCAATCTCACTTTGAAGAGCTGGAACCTGTCATAGCCGTTAAGCGCACTACACTGTTGAACTACAAGAATGCCTGAGTTTGTAACTATAGTTTATCTGAAAACTCAATATCTCAATAAAGATGATTCACAATAAAGTTGCCAAGTCCATTCCCACCTTAGAAGGGGGCATAAACCACCCCTATCTTATCTAATCTTACATCATAAGAAATTAAAGTGTCAGTTGTTACTCAGTTGGCAACACTCTTGCCTCTGAGCCACAAGGTTCTGGTTCATGTCCCACTAGAGCACAAAAGTCCAGGCTGACACTCCCAATGCAGTACTGAGGGAGTGCTGCACTGTCGGAGATGTTATTTTTCGGATGAAATGTTAAACTCGTGTTGTTCAATAGGATTTTGATGCTTGTCAAACTTATGGTCAGCTGGTCACCATATTCACCACATGATATAAAATATACACAATATTAATAAGAACATAAGAAATAGACGCATTTGTAAACCATACTGCCCCACGAGTGGAGTGGCTATCAAGGCCAATTCTAGAGTGACAGGCTCTTCCACAGGTGCTGCAGATAAAATTGGTTGTCGGGGCTGTTACTCAGTTGGCTCTCTCCTTGCACTTCTGTCTTTTTTCCTGCCAACTGCTAAGTCTCTTCGACTCGCCACTCTTTAGCCCACCTTTATATATGCAACTATATCCTTCCTTAAATGTGGAGACCAAAACTGCACACAGTACTCCAGGTGTGTCTCCCCAAAGCCCTGTACAACTGTAGCAAGACTTCCTTATTCTTGTACTCCAATCCCTTTGCAATAAAGGCCAACATGCCATTTTCCTTCCTAATTGCTTGCTGTACCTGCATGCTAACCTTCTGTGTTCCTTGTACAAGTACACCCAAGTCCCTCCGAACATTAACATTTTCAAGTTTCATGCTTTTAAAAAATATCCTGCTTTTCTATTCTTACTACCAAACTGAAGAAACTCACACCTCCCCACATTATACTCCATCTGCCACTGTGTGTGTGTGTGTCAGAGTGTCAGAGTGTGTGTGTGTCAGAGAGTGTGTGTGTGTGTGTGTGTGTCAGAGTGTGTGTGTGTCAGAGAGTGTGTGTGTGTGTGTCAGAGTGTGTGTGTGTGTCAGAGTGTCAGAGTGTGTGTGTGTGTGTCAGAGTGTGTGTGTCAGAGTGTCAGAGTGTGTGTGTGTCAGAGTGTCAGAGTGTGTGTGTGTGTGGAACAATGGCTCCAGTCCTTCACTGTTACTGGGTCAAAAATCCTAGAAATCCCTCCCTATCAGCACTGTGGGTGTACCTACATGGACTGCAGCAGTTCAAGAAAGCAGCTCACCACCATCTTCTCAAGGGCAATTAAGGACGGGCAATAAATGCTGGCCTTGCCAGCGACACTCACATACCAAGAAACATTCAAAAGATAAATACCTGGAACGGAACATTTTACAAGGCTATGGGGAAAGAGTGGGGTGGGGTGGGGCGGGGCAGTGGGACTAATTGGATAGCTGTTTCAAAGAGCCAGCACAGGCATGATGGGCCGAATGGCCTTCTTCTGTGCTGTATGATTCGATGATAAACCAGGAAATAGAAATGATCCTGTTCAATGCCACATATCCCATGTTTTGATTGCAGGGACTGGTATAACCAGCAGATGGCACCAACGTCCCAGGATCACATCGAGTTCCCACATTGAGTTCTTACTGCAAAGTAATGATTTGTTTTGACGAATTTTCATTTCGAAGTGATGCACAGGAGTGTACAATTGCACAGTCAGTACCGCAATATTATTGCTGCATTGACCATTGTACACAGAGCTGCAAGTTGTCATATGATAATGCTGTAAAGGAAACTAACAATAATGTAGAAAGCGCAGCACAAACCCTCAATCTGTGGCAGATGTACAGTTTTAGAATTCACGAGTGGCCAAATTCAGTAGATTATGAGTATTGTTTTTACGGCAACTTATTCCTGGCCAGGGATTTGTCCAATTCAAATACTCTGACATTGGCCCAGATTTTGCGATAGGAATAAGGGTCAGGCACACAGCGTTCACCATTATTGAGTTGTAGAGGAAGCAACAACCTCCAGAGTCCTCACATGCACAATTAAACTAGGAAATCAGGAAGCTGCTGTCCGAGATGCCGTGCTACTCCACCAGCTTCACTGCACCACTATGTCACCGACAGACTTGGCATTTAAACCATTGAAGTGGTGCAAAAGTGCAATATTTACCAATGAGATGCCCACTAAACATGGAAAAAAAAAGTTAGGGTGGTGCATTCAAGTGGAAATGAATTTTTAACGGTGTGATAAGTCTTAATTACTGCCAAACAACCTCTCTGGCCCTAAAAATGACCTTCAACAAGTGTGGAACCTCATTCCTTCAGCTTTTCATTTTTGTTGGAGATCCTTAAAAATGCTTTGTTTTACTTTTTCTTCATGTTTTTTTCTCTCTCTCCCTTAATCCCATCTTTCTCTCTCTTTATTTGCACTTTCTGTACCTGATTTGACTCTGAATTCGCTATTCTAACTGATACCTCTTGGTCCTGACTGCGTTGATCATTAATGATTCTTCAATCTGATTGGTTAAAGAGTTTTTTTTAATTATTCGTTCATGGGATGTGGGCGTCGCTGGCTAGGCCAGCATTTATTGCCCATCCCTAATTGCCCTTGAGAAGGTGGTGGTGAGCTGCCTTCTTGAACCACTGCAGTCCATGTGGGGTAGGTACACCCACAGTGCTGTTAGGAAGGGAGTTCAAGGATTTTGACCCAGCGACAGTGAAGGAACGGCGATATAGTTCCAAGTCAGGATGGGGTGTGACTTGGAGGGGAACTTGCAGGTGGTGGTGTTCCCATGCATTTGCTGCCCTTGTCCTGCCAGTTGGTAGAGGTTGCGGGTTTGGAAGGTGCTGTCTAAGGAGCCTTGGTGAATTGCTGCAGTGCATCTTGTAGACGATACACACTGCTGCCAATGTGCGTCGGTGGTGGAGGGAGTGAATGTTGAAGACACACAGTTGCTTGCCCTGTTCACACAGGTCCCAGATGCCCTGCAGAGGGTGCAGTGCAGTTCCCATCACAGCAAGTTGCAGTGCAAAATTCCATTGCAAGGGCTGAATTCTATGAGCCCGCCGTGGATCTCGCTGATCTGGCCACACGCCAAAGAGCCTTAAGCGCAGAGGCTCATTTAAATAGTCAGGGCAGCCCACCGCCCTCCACCACCACCCCCCTCACCCCCCAATCACATGGAGGTGGTGGGCTGTGCGTCCCCAGCAATGGTGTCTGCTGCCTTTGGGTAGGCACTGGCACCCTTTTTAAAGGGCAGTCAGCCCTGCTGGCTTATTTAAATAGTTAAAGAAATATACACCAAAATTGAATAAATACAATTCTTTTGCCCCTTTCTCACCCCCCAAGTAGCAATTACAATAACTAACTGCCTATCCCCCCGCCGAAACGCTGATCTTTTACATCTGACCTCCCTGTCCTGCCCCAAACTGCACAAAGTTTAAGGTTCAACCTTTTCCACCATCCCCTACACCCATTATGTTTATTTGACACCGCTCCCACCCGCCCCCTACACCCCCCCCCCGCCCCCCGGCACTGACAAAATTACCTCCACCCCCCTCCCTACCAGTGTTGCGCCTCGTTTCTCAAGATGGGGATCTGAAGGCGCAGGAGTGCCGGCCACCTGGCTGAATATCATGCCGGGCCCTCAGGATCGCAGGTAAGACAAAGGACCATTCCCTAAAACATTCCAACCCACAATGGACTTTGATCTTCAGACATTGAAGGGGAGGAAGCTCAAATTCCACGATGACTGCTAAGATGGTAGAATCCACAAACTTACATTGTCAAACCAGTTGGTCACATGACTAACTTGCTGGGCAACCTGAGTTTGTTTGAATTGTACGGAGAGTTTGAAAGAGAGACTGTTTGCTCCTGAACTGAGAAGACCTCTCCTGTCTGCTCCCATCTCTATCTCACAGAACGCCAAATCCACTGAAGACGTGAACCTCAAGAGAGAAAAATCACCTACATCAAAAAATATTAAGAAGAATACTAGGCCCCAACGAAAAGCAAGATCTACCAACAATCGAGGACTTTACAGCGAGTTCGAAGAACAGTAACCAAAACCATCTTCAGATATTGCCTCAAACTTTTCCACTTTATTTCCCTGCTCTTTTCTGTCACTATCTGCATGTGTTTATCACGTATGCAAACTAACGTGGGCACATTGCGTATCTGTATGCGTTAAACGAATTAGAGTTTAAGTTTGATCATAAAAACATAGCAAAATAGGAGCAGGAGTAGGCCATTCGGCCTTTTGAGCTTGCTCCGCCATTCAATACGATCACGGCTGATCATCCAAACTCAGTAACCCGTTCCCGCTTTCTCCCCGTATCCCTTGATCCCATTAGCCCTAAGAACTATATCTAACTCTTTCTTGAATATATTTAATGATTGGGCCTCAACTACTTTCCGTGGTAGAGAATTCCACAGGTTCACCACTCTCTGAGTGAAGAAATCTCTCCTCAGCTCAGTCCTAATTGGCTTACCCCTTATCCTTAGACTGTGACCCCCTGGCCCTGGACTCCCCCGCCATCGGGAACATTCTTCAAGTTCAACTTTTCTTCTTTAAACCTAAGAAACCCTGTTTGTGTTGGTTTCTTTGCCTTATAATTGGAAAGTAGTGAACAAGGATTCATCAAAGGGGAACTAAAAACACGATGTGTTTAAAATTAAACCCTGTTACAGTAAGACCAGGTGACGGCTGAAAGGGAACCCTAGACCCCTTATCACCGGGTCGTAACAACATGTAAATTGTAGTCCTGTCGCCCAGGGGTGGGGGGACTACCACGGAGCCTTGTCGCCACCAGGAAGATTGGTCTGGGCTCTGCCATCGTCGCGGTCCATGCCGGGCTTCATCCGGAGCTATCTTCAGACCCCCCCCCCACCCCCCCACCACGGTTCACGATGTCGAGGGCTTCTTAAAATCCAGCCCAAAGTTTGTGGGCGAGTGGAACTGTAATGAACAGCCGGCATTCGTTCATTCACTCCTGACTGTAAAATCTGGGCCAATGTCTTATGGACTAGTAATCCACAGAGAGTAAGTTCAAACCCCTGCATGGACAGTTCAAGAATTAAAATTCAGCTTCTTTAAAAAAAAATCAGGAAATAAAAAGCTGGTCTCAGTAAAAGTGACCATGAAACTGTCGAATTCTCTTAAAAACCCTTTACGGACGGAAACTTGCCCACCTTACCCAGTCTTGGCCTTTATGTGACTCCAATACCACCCCAACGTGACTCTTCACTGCCCTCTGTACTGGGCTAGAAAGCCCTCCATTATACTAAGGGAAACTAGGAACTAAGTGCTGGCCTTGCCAATGACACCCACATCTCGAGAATAAATTGTACAAATACCCTGCATTCTAACCATCCCAAAGCACTGTTGTAATGTAGGAAACACAGCAGTCAATTTGTGCACAGCAGAATCCCACAAACAGCAATGTGATAATGACCAGATAACCTATTTTTTTAGTGATATTGGCCTAGAAATAAATATTGTCCAGAACACTGGGAAGAACCTGCTTTTCTTCTTTGTATAGTGGCTGTGGAATGCTTTTTGTCTCACTGCGAAGGCAAATGGAGCCTCAGTTTAATGTTTCAACCCAAAGAAAGCACCTCTGACAGTGCGGCACTCCCTCAGTACTGTCCCTCTGAGAGTGCAGCGCTCCCTCAGTACTGACCCTCCGACTGTGCAGCACTCCCTCAGAACTGACCCTCTGACAGTGCAGCGCTCCCTCAGTACTGCCCCTCTGACAGTGCAGCACTCCCTCAGTACTGACCCTCTGACAGTGAAGCACTCCCTCAGTACTGACCCTCTGACAGTGCAGCACTCCCTCAGTACTGACCCTCTGACAGTGCAGCACTCCCTCAGTACTGCCCCTCTGACAGTGCAGCGCTCCCTCAGTACTGACCCTCTGACAGTGCAGCACTCCCTCAGTACTGACCCTCTGACAGTGAAGCACTCCCTCAGTACTGCCCCTCTGACAGTGCAGCACTCCCTCAGTACTGCCCCTCTGACAGTGCAGCGCTCCCTCAGTACTGACCCTCTGACAGTGCAGCACTCCCTCAGTACTGCCCCTCTGACAGTGCAGCACTCCCTCAGAACTGACTCTCTGACAGTGCAGCTCTCCCTCAGTACTGCCCCTCTGACAGTGCAGCGCTCCCTCAGTACTGACCCTCTGACAGTGCAGCGCTCCCTCAGTACTGACCCTCTGACAGTGAAGCACTCCCTCAGTACTGACCCTCTGACAGTGAAGCACTCCCTCAGTACTGACCCTCCGACAGTGCAGCACTCCCTCAGTACTGACCCTCCGACAGTGCAGCACTCCCTCAGTACTGACCCTCCGACAGTGCAGCACTCCCTCAGTACTGACCCTCCGACAGTGCAGCACTCCTTCAGTACTGACCCTCCGACAGTGCAGCACTCCCTCAGTACTGACCCTCCGACAGTGCAGCACTCCCTCAGTACTGACCCTCCGACAGTGCAGCACTCCCTCAGTACTGACCCTCCGACAGTGCAGCACTCCCTCAGTACTGACCCTCCGACAGTGCAGCACTCCCTCAGTACTGACCCTCCGACAGTGCAGCACTCCCTCAGTACTGACCCTCCGACAGTGCAGCACTCCCTCAGTACTGACCCTCCGACAGTGCAGCACTCCCTCAGTACTGACCCTCCGACAGTGCAGCACTCCCTCAGTACTGACCCTCTGACAGTGCAGCACTCCCTCAGTACTGACCCTCCGACAGTGCAGCACTCCCTCAGTACTGACCATCCTTGATCCAGAGGACAATGAGCTACACACTGGACCAGGGCTGACACCAGTCAGAGGCTGATTTATTACAGGTGGCTCCTCCCACTCCCGAAGGGGACAGTGGGACTCAGGAGGCAGGTTAAAGCTGATGAAGTTTTTTAACTGGAATAGGATCTATCCAGGTCCTCAGCGGCCAATTGCTTGAAGGTCACAGCTGTTGCAATATCAAAGAGATCAGTATAATAGACTCATTGAATCTCACAGCATATCGAGGCCATTTGGCCCATTGTGCCTATGCTAGCTCTTTGAAAGAGTTATCCAACAGCGAGTCCCACTCCTCCTGCTTTATCCCCATAACCTGCAAATTTTCCCCTTTTAACTATTTATCCAACTTATAGAGAGACAGAGACAGACAGGAGAGAGAACAAGTTAGACAAAAAGAAAAAGAGACAGGACACTGAGAGACAGTGTGAACAGGGAGAGAAAAAGAGATAATTAGAGAGTGCATGGAGAGAGGGAATGGTGAGTGAGAATGGAGAGAATAGGAGAGAGAGGGTATGGGGGGAGTGAGGGAGATATAGGAGAGAGAATGTGGATCGAGAGAGAATGAGAGAGACAGAATGAAAGAAAGAATAGGAGAGAGATTGGGAAAAAAGAATGAGAGAGAGAATGGGAAAGAGTGAATGGGAGAGAGAGAATGGCAGAGAGTTAATGTGAGTTAGAGAGAGAATGGAGAGAGAAAATGAGAGAGGTATAGAGAGAAAATGGGAAAGAGGGAGAGAGAATGGGAGAGAGAGAATAAGAGATAAAGAGAGCAAACGAGGGAGAGGTAATGAGAGATGGAGATTGAGAGAGAGAGAATGGGAGAGGGAGCGAGAGAATGGGAGAGAGAGAATGGGGGAGAGAGAGAGAGAGAGAATGGGAGAGAGAGAATAAGAGATAGAGAGAGCAAACAGGGGAGAGGTAATGAGATGGAGATTGAGAGAGAGAGAATGGGTGAGAGAGAGAGAGAGACAGAGCGAGAGAGAGAGAGAATGGGAGATAGAGAATAAGAGATAGAGAGAGCAAACGGGGGAGAGGTAATGAGAGATGGAGATTGAGAGAGAGAGAATGAGAGAGAGAGAATGGGAGAGAGAGAGAGAGAGAGAATGGGAGATAGAGAATAAGAGATAGAGAGAGCAAATGAGGGAGAGGTAATGAGAGATGGAGATTGAGAGAGAGAGAATGGGAGAGAATAGAACAGGTGGGAAAATGGGAGAGGCAGACATTATTAAAAGATGTATATTTTAGTTATGTAGATTAACATTACAGCAATAAAATGACACCTGCCCCTCTAAATAGTTTTGTTACTGTAATGAAAGGATTTGTTTCAGACTGAGGAGCCAGAGAGGTTCAGGGTTAATCATCAATTATGCTATTTTACTCAACCAGTGTGTCTGGTGTTAACAACTGAAATCTGACACAAAACGAACCGAGTCAAACATAGGAGATGTAAACCAATGTCGAGTCCGTAACCCTCGATGGAACAAGAAACGGCTAATGTTGACTCCAGCAGGAAACCCAATGCACTTATCTGTGCAAACATGGAAAACGCTGGTGTAGCATTTGTCCACATTGCCGTAACCTCATTGTATCACATTTACTGCAGGTTTTAATGATTTGTGAACACTTTGTAGCACACCAATTTCACTGCAGCAGGGATAATAACTTAAGTACATTTCTGTAATGACTAAATTACTGGGTATGGAAATTCAGTCTTAGAACTACAGTTGGATTATCAACCCTGTTTCATGTTTATATTAAATGGATTAAGCAGGAAAGGAGATTAAATATGAAGGTTCAGTAACTGGAAATTCAGAGGTTCCAACAAAGGGAAATTTCAACAGCTTTTTCACAGACCCAAGCTTCTGCTAATACTTTCAAACATGCACCAGGAATTCAAATTTTGATATCACATTTCCTTTCCCAATTGAGTTTTTCTTACATTCCATGAGGAATAATAATATCGCTCACTATATACCTGTATGACTGTGTTTAGTTCTGAGCACTAATTTTTAAATTCTTCCATGGGATGTGGGCATCGCTGGCAAGGCCAGTATTTGCTGCCCATCCCTAATTGTCCTTGACAACCGAATAGCTTGCTGGGCCATTTCAGAGGACAATTAAGAGTCAACCACATTGCTGTGGGTAAGAAGTCACATGTAGGCCAGACCAGGTAAGGACAGCAGATTTCCTTCCCTAAAGGACATTAGTGAACCAGATGGGATTTTATGACAATTGATAGTTTCATGGCACCATTACTGAGTCTAGCTTTCAATTACAGATTTATATTCATTAATTGAATTTATTAATTAATTGAGTTTAAATTCCACCAGCTGCCATGGTGGGATTTGATCATATGTCTGCAGGACATTAGCCTGGACCTCTGGATTACTAGTTCAGTGCCCATACCTTAGGAAGGAGTGCAGCACAGATTTGCCAGAATGACATCTGGACTCCAAGGGTTAAATTACAAGGAGAGATTACGCAAGCTTGCTTTGTATTCCCTGGAATGTAGAAGGTTCAGGGGTGATTTGACAGAAATTTACAAGATATTGTTGTCCTAGCCATAGTCCCAGAGGACCACAGACGTCCCTCTCTATTAGAGAGAGGCAGCTGGTGATGTAGAGCTTGAGGGTCACCACTCCTGAAGCGTGGGGTAAGGTGAGGCAAGGCTCCCTGAACTACCACAGCCACACTGCTGGTGTCTTTCTGCGTCTAAGCTCACCGACCCCCTTTCAAGATGTTAAGGAGAACTGATTGGGTAGATCGAGAGAAGCTATTTCTGCTGGTTGGAGAGTCTAGGACTAGGAAGCTTCGTCTAAATATTAGAGCCAGACCTTTCAGGAATGAAATTAGGAAACACTTCTACACACAAAGGTTGGCAGAGGTTTGGAATTCTCTTCCACAAAGGCAATTGATGCTAGATCAATTGTAAATTTTTAAAACGGAGATAAAAATAGAAAATGCTAGAAGTCTGGCAGCATTTGTGGAGAGAGAAGCAGAGATAACGCTTCAGGTCTGTGACCTTTCATTTGGGATTGATAGATTTTTGTAAACCATAGGTCTTAAGGAATATGGGGCAAAGGAGGGAATATGGATCACAGATCAGCCATGATCTCACTCGCCTCCTCCTGTGCCTATGACATAGCTTTATAAAAAGCCAGTATGGCTAAAAAACAAATCCAGCTATTCAGTGCTCTTTATGAGCTGGATATTGATGATGGGATACAATGGTGTACTGGCTATGTTACTGGACATATCAATCATCCAGGGGCCTCAAAGAATAATCCTGAGATTGTGAGTTCAAATCCCAACATAGCAATTTTAGAATTCAGTTTGAAAAACACTTGTAATTGTAAAGCTGGTAAATAAATAAACGTGAGCATGAAAGCTGTTCGATTGTTGTAAGGACCCATCACTAATGTCCCTTTAGGGAGGAAACGGTCATCATTACGTGGGACTGTGGATCACCAAGGTGGTTGACTCTTAACTGCCCGCTGAAGTGGTCTAGTGACCCACTCTGATGTATCAAAAGCAGAAGGGGGATTACCACCTTCTCAGGACAATAAATTCTAGCCTTGTCAGTGACACCCTCATCCTGAGACTGGCTAAAGAAATAAAAACAGCCAAATAGCAGCTTCAGTGTTGCCTCACCCCAGAAGGTATAGGATCAAGAAGAAGGAGAGAGACGTGACTGAGGGCTTCTGATTCCAGACATTGAGAACAGCTCCTCTTTAAATAGAAAACCATCTTGCCAACATGGCACTGGTGATGGCTCAGTGGGTAGCACACTCTCCACTCAGTCAGCAGGTTATGGATTCAACTCCCACTCCAGAGGCTTGAGTCCACAAGCTAGTACCGAGAGAGTGCAGCACTGTCAGAGATGCCATCTTTTGGATCAGATGTCAAATTGAGGCACATCTGTCCTCTTAGGCGTGCATAAAAGATCCCACAAAATTATTTCAAAGATGAGCAGGGGGGTGTTCTCTTCAGAGACCCAGGGCAACATTTTCCCTCAACCACCATTGCTAAAATAAAAATGATCTGGTCATTATTGCAGTGCTGTTTGTGGGATCTTGCTGTGCACAACCTGGCTGCAGTGCTTCCTACATTACAACAGTGACAACACTTCTAAAAGTACTTTATTGGCTGTAAAGCACTTTGAGGCATCCTGATGCTGTGAAAGGTGCTATAGAAATGCATATCTTTCTTGTGTTAAGGAAAACTCCTTATGATGAGTCACCTTTTTTTTTAGTTTAGAGATACAGCACTGAAACAGGCCCTTCAGCCCACCGAGTCTGTGCTGACTATCAACCACCCATTTATAACAATCCTACACTAATCCCATATTCCTACCACATCCCCACCTGTCCCTATATTTCCCTACCACCTACCTATACTAGGGGCAATTTATAATGGCCAATTAACCTATCAACCTGCAAGTCTTTTGGCTTGTGGGAGGAAACCGGAGCACCCGGAGGAAACCCACGCAGACACAGGGAGAACTTGCAAACTCCACACAGGCAGTACCCGGAATTGAACCCGGGTCGCTGGAGCTGTGAGGCTGCGATGCTAACCACTGCGCCACTGTGCCGCCCTATCTACTTATGTTCCAAACATCTGCTGTCATTATTCACAAACACTTCTTAATTATAGTGAGGGGATGATTCACTATTGCGGGAATGTTTAATGATACATTGCACTTACTAAAAAGTAGGATCAAACAGCAATAACACAAAGCTATAACTGAATATTAGAGCAGTAATGTGTTTCAGAACAAAATCATTATGACGTTTGTGGCATCTTAATCTTCATCTCACTGTAATTAGCTTTAAAAGAATCTGAACTTCTGTATTAAAATATTGAGTTTGCATGGGCAAGTTGAATGTAATTATGGAAAATTAATTATGTAATAAGCAGGGAGAAAATGATCTTATTGTTGAGCAAGGCCTTTGCAAAGATATAAAACAGGATTTGGAATAATATTTGAGTCCCAGAAAACAAAATCATCAAAGATTTCATGGACTTCCTTGGCACTACAGAGAAATTGGTTTGAAAGCAAAACTATTCCTAAAACTGTGGCAGATGCCGTTAAACGTGGGGAGTATGAGGTTATCCAAGTAAACTTACAATCAGAGCCAGGCCACTCAGGGGTGATGTCAGGAAGCACTTCTTCACACAAAGGGGAGTGGAAATCTGGAACCCTCTCCCCCAAAAAGCTGTCGAAGGTGGAAATCAATTGAAGATTTCAAAACTGAGATCGATAGATTTTTGTTAGAAAAAGGGTATTTAAGGGTTATGGAACCAATGTGGGTAGACAGAGCAACCATGATCTAACTGAATGGCCAAACAGGCTTGAGGGGCCTTGAGGGGTCGTAAGCCATTCGAGTTCAGTTTCTACTGAGGAAATGGGTCTGGAGACAGTATGCAACTGACTCAATATCCTGTCCCTATGCACCTTTCTTTGGAGAAACCTATCAGGCCTCACTCTTGCAATTAAGCCAACTCAAAACGGTTCTCTACCAGATGGGGTTCATCTAGGGTCTCACATTCTCCAGCTGTTGACAATCCAGCCCTCAGGATCGGACCGCTCAGCCACAGCTCATGCTCATATATCCGATTTGCCTGTTCCGTTATCTGATTACAGCGAGCCTGGAAAGGGATTTTTTTAATTTAAAAAGTGGTGGATAAATCCTAAATGGAAACATCAAGATCTGTTAGCATCACGTGATTGGGATTTAAAACATTTTTGGGAAGAAATTGATAAGCATTGCCCCGTATTATCGTCCATCAAATTTCTGGCCACAAGGTCCTGTATCCGATATGAGTCCCATTTTGGTCAACTGAGATCAGTGTTGTGTAAGGGCCTGATAGGGTTAATGTTTGAGACAGTGAAAGTAAACCCCTCCCATGTAGTGATAATGATGTAATCGTCACATGAGTATTAGGCTTGGAAGAAGCAGCACAAGGCTTGTGGAAAGTGTAAATAGTTATATCTGTTATAGTTATAGAATAAATGAGCTTTTCTTTAGCTTTACAAAGACTGAGACTTCTGTAGACAGCACTCGAACTGCGAATGGCTGTCACTTGTTTTGTTTAGCTGAAACAGGCGCAATGTTTGTACATGTTCTTTCTGTCTGCAAAGAACAGGGCCCTGTGTATTAATATATGTAGCTTCCAATACGTGCAAATGCGCCACACTGTGAGCCCTACTGACAATCTTAAATTGGTTGTCAGTGTAATCCTTGGCACACTGAGGATTATTTAGCAAATGTCCAATCGTGGAATCACACCTAATGTTGGACACTGTGTTTTGAGTTCTGCAAGCACGGGCTGGTTGGGTACGGCCTGTACCTTGCCCGTTACGAACAGCGGAAGGGACATGTTGTTTGATACGATCCACCAGTCTTTGGAACGTACGGCCTATATACCTAACATCACACTGGCATTGAAATTCATATATCACATTACTCATTTGGGTGACAGGCAGGATGTCTTTTTGGCTTGACAGCAGCATCCTGTTAGTGGTGAACACCACACGCGTTGCTACTGCACAGCAGCAACCTGAAACAGCTAGCTTCACCTGTTGCTCAAATTTTGGGATACATTACCCTTCCAGAGTAATTTGAGGTAGACTGGGCACTTTTCAGGGCCGAAAATGATGGCCTTAGGCCCGTTCATAAGTTTGCGCGATATACAGCGAGAAATGATCTGATCAGGGCAGCCATTGTCACCTCTTGCATATTTCCAATATGTAGATGATACGTTTGCTATATTTGAATCAGCAGATACATGCAATAGTTCCCTTACACGTCTTAATGGGCTCCATCCTGCGCTCAAATTCACCTTTGAAATGGAGCAGTCAAATGAGCTCCCTTTCATTGACGTACTCGATGAGAAATCTGTTAAGGGTTCTCTACCACGGACTACCACAAACCTAACTTCACTGGTCAATACACGGGTTGGGATTCTTACAGTTCCATGTGCTACAAGATTGGCCTTATCGGCAACCTTGTAAATAGGGCCCGAGCCATTTGCTCACCATGTAAGCTTGATGCTGAAATAGGGCGAATCAAAAACATCCTGTGTGACAAGTCTGAAGTCTGAGTTGATCAGGGGTAGTAGTCCCACAATAGTAGTGGGAAGAGCTGACGAGTCCTTGTCAGACCTCTTGCAGTCCAAAGATGATCTCACACTCGAGACAGCGAATCAGATGGTGTGACAGGCCGAAGTCCGAAGACAAAACAGAGCTACTGTGAGGCCTGAAGGGAGACCTTGGATCAGACAAAATCCAATGATGGTTCAGTTCCTGAAGCCCAGGATGGAAAAGCTATCTCCGGATACAAAGGTACACGCAGGTGAGAGGGTGCAAGACATCAAGAAACGGTGCCAGCGCTGTAGAGCCAGGAAGACCCACAGACGTGATCAGTGTCCTGTTAACAAAGCAGAATGCTTTCATTGCGAAAAAACAGGCCACTTTGGAAAGATGCACCAGAGCAAGACCTCTTCTCTCAAATATACAAAACTTAAAGCCTTCACACAGAGTGGTGAATGAGGTGGAATAATTTCCAATGGAAGATAAACCACGAGACTTCCTAAAGGAAATTAATGACCCCAATCAAGGAGCTTGGACAGCAGGCTTCTATAACAATGGACATATTACTAATTTCAAATTGGACACAGTGTCACAGTGTCACAGTTCTGTCTGACCAAGAGCAGTGGTTGATGAGACATTGCTTACAACCAGCAGACACACATTGCATGGTCCAGGAGGGATCAAACTGCAGGTGAAGAGTAATCTTCAAGCAACTCTCCAATACAAAGGAAGACAGATTATGGAAACCCTATACCTTTTGAAAAACCAATAATTTTCCCTGTTAAGCAGAAAAGTGGGCTTAGACCTACATCTACTCAAAAAGGTGAATGAAGTCAAACAGCCAGGGACAAACAGTCGCTTTCAAGCAGACTATCCGAAACTGTTTTTAGGTCTAGGAAGGCTGAAGGCACAGTATAAAATTACGCTTAAAGAAGGTGCCAGACCAGTGTGTATCTTTACACCCAGAAAGATACCACACTTGTTGATGAACCAAGTACAAAATCAGCTGGAAGAGATGACCAGAATGGGAGTCATTTCTCCTGTCATGAAACAAAAAGTGAGGTGTTCCCTTATGGTTCCAGTTCCAAAACCAAATGGTACTTTCTGTATCTGTATGGATTTAATGCAGCTTAACAAAGCAGTGAAAAAGGAAAGTCATCCTATGTCATTCGTAGACGAAAGCCTAGCAAAGCTATCCAAAAGCATAATGTTCATTAAACTTTATGTGAACAGTGGCTTTTGGTAGGTTCCTTTGGAAGAGCAGCCACGATTACTCACAATATTTATTGTACCATTTGGAAGATTTTGCTTCAATCGTCTTCCATTTGGAATAACTTCCGCACCTGAAATCTTTCAAAGGACCATGACCAACAAGGCCTCAAAGGGTTGATATGTCACATGGATGACATCCTGGTGCATGGAGCTTCCATAGAAAAACATGAAAAGAGAGTAAAAGCGGTCTTAAGTTGCCTTCAGGAAGAAGAGCTCGCACTTAACGACAAGTGTGAATTCTCCAAGATTCCCATCCATTTCATGGGACACAATGGGATTAATCAGCCAAATCTTTAACTCATCTAGTGCAGGTAACAGAGCCATTAAGACAACTCTTGAAAAAAGATCAAGCGTACTGTTGGAGTTCACAAAAAGAGCAGGCATTCAGAAAGATTCAAGAAATGCTCGTATCGCCTGACATTGTAGCACACTCTAACCCTACACTACCAACAATGATTACTGCAGATGCCTCATCCACAGTGATGGGGGCAGTCCTTTCCAAGAACAGCCTGATGATAGCTGACAATCTTCTATGCACCAATAGTTTTGTCCGAGAGAGTCCAGATATGCGGTATTACGACTGCTTAGCATAAAGCCCCCAATCAAAATATACGATTCTGATCATGATGGGAGCAATGCACTGTCAATTCAGTCCCATCGCTCCACAAGTCGCATCATATTTCTTTAAGCTTTCCAAATCAAAGAGAGGAGCAGCTGAATTGAAACAATCGAGTAACCCCGACTAAAGTGAACCAAACCAGGTATCTTTAGATATCAACAAATTAACTATTTACTTTAAAAAGCGAAAATCTTAAACACTACTAAGATAAACCAATATCTAAAGACCTAATAACTTCTTATTTAAAATACTAACTTCTTCTTTAGCCTCCTTGTCTCGAGAGACAATGGGTAAGCACCTGGAGGTGGTCAGTGGTTTGTGAAGCAGTGCCTGGAGTGGCTATAAAGGCCAATTCTAGAGTGACAGGCTCTTCCACAGGTGCTGCAGATAAAATTGTTTTTTGGGGCTGTTACACAGTTGGCTCTCTCCTTGCACGTCTGTCTTTTTTCGTGCCAACATGTAAGTCTCTTCGACTCGCCATTCTTTAGCCCCGCCTTGATGGCTGTCCGCAAGCTCTGGCGATCGCTGGCAACTGACTCCCACGACTTGTGGTCAATGTCACAGGACTTCGTGTCGCATTTGCAGACGTCTTTAAAGCGGAGACATAGGCAGCCGGTGGGTCTGATACCAGTGACAAGCTCGCTGTACAATGCGTCCTTGGGGATCCTGCCATCTTCCATGTGGCTCACATGACCAAGCCATCTCAAGCACTGCTGGTTTGGTAGGGTGTATACACTGGGGATGTTGGCCGCCTCGAGGACTTCTGTGTTGGAGACATGGTCCTTGTCCGGAGGCAGCGAAGATGGAATGAGTTGAGATGTCGCTCTTGGCTGACATACGTTGTCCAGGCCTCACTGCCGTAGAGCAAGGTACTGAGGACACAGGCTTGATAGACTTGGACATTTGTGTTCCGTGTCAGTGCGCCATCTTCCCACACTCTCTTGGCCAGTCTGGACATAGCAGCGGACGTCTTTCCCATGCGCTTGTTGATTTCTGCATCGAGAGACAGGTGAAAGTTGAGCCTAGGTAGGTGAACTCTTGAACTACTTCCAGAGAGTGGTCGCCGATATTGATGGATGGAGCATTTCTGACATCCTGTCCCATGATGTTCGTTTTCTTGAGGCTGATGGTTAGGCCAAATTTGTTGCAGGCAGCCGCGATCCTGTCGATGAGTCTCTGCAGACACTCTTCGGTGTGAGATGTTAATGCAGCATCATCAGCAAATAAGAGTTCCCTGATGAGGACCTTCCATACTTTGGTTTTCGCTCTAAGACGGGCAAGGTTGAACAACCCGTCCCCTGATCTTGTGTGGAGGAAAATTCCTTCTTCTGAAGATTTGAATGCATGTGAGAGCAGCAGGGAGAAGAAGATACCAAACAGTGTAGGTGCGAGAACACAGTCCTGTTTCACGCCACTCAGGATAGGAAAGGGGTCTGATGAGGCGCCGCTATGCTGAATTGTGCCTTTCATATTGTCATGGAATGAGGTGATGATACTTAGTAGCTTTGGTGGACATCCGATCTTTGCTAGTAGTCTGAAGAGACCACGTCTGCTGAAAAGGTCAAAGGCTTTGGTGAGATCTATGAAAGCAAGATCTATGAAAGCAAAGTAGAGGGGAACCCCCACATTCGCAACCATATACTAAACTAACAGTAGTTTCATTTTTAATTAGCTGCCGAAAAAAATAGAAAAAGCAATAAAGTCTTTGCAGATTATGTTCCTGATGAATTTTCTTCTCATACAACAGAGTCAAAGTTCACTTGCAGTCATCCAAGGTCCAATGAATCCAAACATCCATCCAAAGATAGGAATTCAGCAGTTCATTTCAGCAGTTGTAGTATTAAACTCTTTTTTCCAGCGATGAACACAGTAGATCAATAATTTGTTGTGAAATTGGCCTCAAGAATGTCCCACTGGTAAAATCATGAAAACTTTCTACAAATTCAGAAAACACTTGACAATCATGGATGATTTGCTGGAGTTTAATGCCAGCCTAGTCATTCCGAGTTCACTCAGATCCGAAAACTTGGAACGTCTACATCAGGGCCACACGGGCATAATGAAGTGCAGAACATCAGTGTTGTGGCTAGGAACATCCAAAGACACAGAAAACAAGGTCCTGAACTGCCAAGTATGTGAAATACATGGACCAGAGCAGAGAGAACCTTTGATTACAACAAAACTTTCAACCAGACACTGGGAACGGCTAGGGATGGATTTATTTATGCACAACGGTAAATCTTATATAATCATGATCGATTATTTCTCACGGTGGACTGAAGTGAAAAGGTTGTATTCAACAACAACAGAATCAGTAATCCAAAATTTGCAGGAGACCTTTGCGACGCATGGAATCCCTGACAAAGTCGTGTCAGACAATGCACCGCAGTTCGCAAATGAATATTTCACACAGTTTGCAAGAAAATGGGCATTTTAACATCTCACGAGTTCACCACGATATCCTCAGTCGAATGGCAAGGCCAAAAGAGGAGTAAGATCCATAAATGTGTTGTTGAAGAAGAACAAAGATCTTCCAACCACACTGATTCACTATCGATCTCCATTGTTGTCTGGATCATCACCTCCTGAACTGTGGATGGGCAGGAAGATAAAAACCCAACTTCCCATTTTGCCGAGAAAACTACTTCCGGGGCTAGATGTCAAAGACTACTGAAAAGTCCAAGATAGAGAGAAGTTCTACTGGAACCAACAAGCTCACAATTACAACAAAAACTTTTGTACTAGAAACTTACCTCAGCTAAAGGAAAATGAGAAGGTATGGATACAAGACCTAGAACGGGAAGGTGTTATCATCCAAAAAGATGAAAATTATCAGAGATCATATCTAATACGCAAAGCAGAGAGTACAATATGACAAAACAGGAGAAACATTATTCCTATTCCATAGAAGCAACAATTTATCTGTACGAACCAGATGATGATGAAGAAACCCAGAGTCAACAGGATACTACAAACATGGGTCAAGGCCATCCAAGTCGTTCAAAAAATCTTTCAAGCAAGACTACCAGTCTTCCAAACCCAATAACGACACGATCAGGGAGAGTTGTGAAACCTCCTGACAGGCTAAACCTGTGATGGAGAGACTTGGGAGGAGATGGGGTAGTAGGTAAAGTAAAAAATGAATGAATGTATGTTTTTATATATACATCAAAAATAGATAGGAACATAGGGAGATGTAGTATAAGGGCCTGAAAGGTTTAATGTTTGAGACAGTGATAGTAAAGCCCACCCACTGTAGTAATGATGATGATGATGTAATAGTCACATGGGTATTAGGCTTGGAAGAAACAAGAAGCATCACGAGTTGTGCCGGCTAGACAGACTTGTGGAGAGTGTAAATAGTTATATCTGTATGTAATAAACGAGTTATTCTTTAGCCTTATAAAGACTCTGAGACTTCTGTAGACAACACTTGATCTACGCAACTATACTACACAACAGTCAGCATGGGCTCAATTTAAATAGTGATATCATAAGTCCCAGCAAGAATAGAGATGATTAGGTAATTTCCCCATCAATCACGCCTGGATTGATTTTATGCCCATCGTTTGTATTCTGTAACTATCCTCCACTCACTGCATTTTGCTGGAGAAATTACCTTGCTTTTTTTTGGGAGACTTTGTTTAAATAGAATCTATTTGCTGTTTGTTGGATAAATAAACTGCTTACTATGAGTTCTGCTGTACCTCCTGTCCCCGCCTCCAACTCATTGGCTGACACAGTGGTGTTAATACTCACTCTCATTTAAATATGCAAAGTCGAGTCTTGTGTCTGTTTCAGATCCCTTCTGAAAAATTGGTCAAAAATGAGGCGGAAGGTGCACTGTGCGGGTTCTAGCCAGAGGACCAACTAGAAATACTTCAAGAGAATATTGGTAGCCAGCCAATAGAAGGCAAGCAAATCTTTTTTTAACTTACCTTTATGGGGAGATGAGCAGCAGTGGGGCTACTGCCAACTGCACAGTACCCCCACTGGACACCCTCCCATTCTCTGAATTATTAGTCCAGGAACGTAACCACTACTCCACTACCTGCCTATTCCAACACAAAGCTGGAGCATCCAGTTCACTCCCAAATTATTTTCCATTCTTACTTCGTGAATGAGGAAAACACTGAATTCCACAGCAGTAATATAAAAGCAATATACCTATGTATAAATCTGCAATAAAAACTGAAAGTGCTGGAAATACTCAGCAGGTCTGGCTGCATCTGTGGAGAGAGAAGTAGAGTAAACGTTTCAGGTCAGTGACCTTTCATCAGAACTGGCAAAGGTTAGAAATGTAATGGGCTTTGAGCCAGTTCTGATGAAAGGTCACAGACCTGAAACGTTAACTCTGCTTCTCTCGCCACAGATGCTGCCACAATTCCACAGCAGGTTTAGTGCAGAAAGACATCCATTAATATTTTGCTTCATTATAACGAACATTTAGTTTTCGTGAAAATAAATCAGTGGGGATGCACCCACACTTATTGCCCTTTTAACTTGCTAGTTTAGAGGTTTGTAACTATAATGCTTGCTCAGGAGACACAAATGATAGTCATAGAGTTTTACAGCACAGAAACAGGCCCTTCGACTCAATGCGCCTGCGCCGACCATCAAGCACCCGTCCAAACTAATCCCATTTCCCTGTACTTGGCCCGTAGCCTTGTATGCTTTGGCGTTTCAAGTGCTCATCCAAATACGTCTTAAATGTTGTGAGGGTTCCTACCTCTACCACCCCTTCAGGTAGTGTGTGCCAGATTCCAACCACTCTCTGGGTGAAAACATTTTTCCTCAACTCCCCTCTAAACCTCCTGCCCCTTACCTTAAATCTATGCCCCCTAGTTAATGACCTCTCCGCTAAGGGAAAAAGTTTCTTCCTATCTATCCTATCTATGCCCCTTATAATTTTGCATACCTCAATCAGGTCCCCCCTCAGCCTTCTCTGCTCCAAGGAAAACAACCCTAGCCTATCCAGTCTCTCCTCATAACTGAAATGCTCCAGCCCAGGCAACATCCTGGTGAATCTCCTCTGCACCTTCTCCATTGCAATCACATCCTTCCTACAGTGTGATGCCCAGAACTGTACACAGTACTCCAGCTGTGGCCTAACTAACATTTTATACAGCTCCATCATAACCTCCCTGCTCTTATATTCTATGCCTCGGCTAATGAAGGCAAGTATCCCATATGCCTTCCTAACCACCTTATCTACCTGTGCTGCTGCCTTCAGTGATCTATGGACAAGCACCCCAAGGTCCCTCTGACCCCCTGTACTCCTTAGGGTCCTACCATCCATTGTATATTCTCTTGCCTTGTTTGTCCTCCCAAAGTGCATCATCTCACACTTCTCAGGGTTAAACTCCATTTGCCACAGCTCCGCCCATCTTACCAGCCCATCTATATCGTCCTGTAATCTAAGGCTTTCCTCCTCACTGTTTACGACACCACCAATTTTCGTGTCATCTGCGAACTTACTGATCACACCTCCTATATTCACGTCTAAATCATTTGTGTACACTACAAACAGTAAGGGTCCCAGCACCGATCCCTGTGGTACACCACTGGCCACAGACCTCCATTTGCAAAACAACCCTCGACCGTCACCCTCTGCCTCCTGCCACTAAGCCAATTTTGAATCCAATTTGCCAAATTACCCTGGATCCCATGGGCTCTTACCTTCTTAACCAATCTCCCATGTGGGACCTTATCAAAAGCCTTACTGAAGTCCATATAGGCTACATCAACTGCTTTATCTACAACTCTAATCACCTCCTCAAAAAATTCACTCAAATTTGTTAGACTTGATCTCCTCCTGACAAAGCCATGCTGACTGTCCTTGATCAATCCCTGCATCTCCAAGTGGAGATTAATTCTGTTTCTCTAAATTTTTTCCAATAATTTCCCTACCACTGACATTAGACTCACAGGCCTATAATTACCTGGTTTATCCCCGCTACCCTTCTTGAATAATGAAACCATATTCGTTATCCTCCAGTCCTCTCGTACCTCTCCTGTGACCAAAGAGGATTTGAAAATTTGTGTCAGAGCCCCTGCTATCTCCTCCCTTGCCTCATATAGCAGCCTGGGATACATCTCATCTGGGCCTGGGGCTTTATCCACTTTTAAGCCTGCTAATACAGCTAATACTTCCTCCTTTTCAATGCTAATTTGATCAAGTATATCACAATCCTCCTCCCTGATCTCTACACCTACATCGTCCTTCTCCATAGTGAACAAAGATGAAAAGTAATCGTTCAAAACCTCACCTATGTCCTCCGGCTCCACACACAGATTGCCTCTTAGATCCCTAATGGGCCCCACTTTTTCCCTGGTTATCCTCTTGCCCCTAACACTTATAAAACGCCTTGGGATTTTCCTTCATCTTGTCTGTTAGTGATTTTTCATGCCCCCTCTTCACTCTCCTAATTACTTTTTTAAGTACTCCCATACACTTTCTATACTCCTCCAGGGCCTCTGCTATTTTCAGCACTCTGAATTTGCCATACGTCTCCTTTTTTTCTCTATATCCCTTGACATCCAGGGTTCCCTTGACCTGTTGGTCCTACTCTTCACCTTTACGGGAACATGCTGGACTTGAAACCTCACAATTTCCTTTCTAAATGACTCCCACTGGTCTGATATAGACTTTCCTATAAGAAGCTGCTCCCAGTTCACTTTGGCCAGATCCTCTGGGTAACCTCTGGGTTTTGGGTTGGGACCCTGACGTTGGAGTCAATGTGGGTCTTGAACCCACACTGTGTTGGGAGCAGTCACCCAGCAGTGATTTTCCCTGAATTGGCCAATTAGTGGCCATAGGGCATGCTCACTGTCCAATTAAGGTTGGTGGCCAGGTCTTGAGGCTGGAGGGCCAAGAGGAGTCCCTCCAGTAGAAAAGGAGCTGCACCCTGATGTTGCAGGTAAGGGAGAGAACCAGCGCCTCGATCTTGGGGCATCCTCTCAGCAATGTCTAATATATTTGAATTAAAAAATGGCCACAGATGACGGTGAACCCCTCCGCAGGGCGGCGCACAGCCCTGGCCAGGTAGGTGGGAAGGGCCTCAAAGCCTGCCTGGAGTGCTGGCCCCCTGGTCTGACGCTGGGAGACCACCTCCAAGCAGCTGCCATGCCCCCGGTTCCGTGGGGGGGCCCCCAGGCGCTGACAGGGCGCCCAGGCCCACTGGAAATAAGTTGTGCGCTGCTTGCGGGTGGGTTGCCTTTCCAGCCCCATTCCTGCCTTTGGGAAAATGGATCGGGGGTGGGATGGTGCTAGCAAACTGGCACGCCGACCGGCAATGCAAATTTACCTGCCCACCCGCCTCTGTTCTTGCCCTCATATGGGGGTGAAAATTGTGCCCCTGGAGTCTGCACATGCACAGTTAATTGCAGAAATCCAGATGTTGCCATTAGTGAGTTGACACTTCCTCACAGGGTGCACTGTTGAAGTCCCTGCAGACTGCAATCAATTAGAAATCACTGAACTAACTAGAATTTGCTGCTTTACACTGTTAGTCCCATTGTAAAAATCTTTGAAAAAATTACACCTTGTTTAATGAGGTGTAACTGGATTTTTGACGGTGTACTAAGGTCATAATTGCTGAACAGCCTAACTGTCCCTGAAAAACTAATTTTATGTTTGTGGAATTTCAAATTTCTCTGTTATGATAAAAGAAAGCCACATAATTTTAAAATACATTTTTTAAGTTTGTGATGATGTTTCAATCTCTACTTTAATCCACATGTGTGCCCGAATCATTTATTTCACTATTGAATTAAAACTGAAAGGTAATCAGTGATTTTTGCTTCCTGGTTTGCTGTCTGAGAATACTTCAAGCTGAGTGGCTGTTTACTCTGCTAGATGACATCACTGCTGCTGGATGCCTGGAGATCTTCTTGACTTGGCACCAGATTAAACTGATGTCAGGAAAGGGGAAATCCACCCCACAGAGATCACTAAATCTTCATGGGCAGCTTTCTTTGCATGCAGCCACTTCATTATTGACTGCAAAATCCAGACCCCAACAGTCACTTCTACTTTTCTATCTCAGTGTTATAAACGATCAAGTTACATTTCCCCTTCATTTGTGAAATATTTGTAAAATGTGGGTACAGTCTGTGATTGTTATGTCACTGGCTAATAATCCAGAGAATGAGTTCAAATCACACTGTGCCACTGAGAATTTTAGTTCAGCTTTAAATACTGGGAAATAAAAATGTGGTTCCGTCATGAAGCTGTCGAATTGTCATTAAAACATGTCTGCTTCACTGCCCACTGTTTTTTTCATGTTTGTGCTTGGGGCCAGGGCTATTTAATTTTCTATCCATTAACACCGTCTCTGTACTAACACTTTGTCTTTCAGCACACCATTAACATACCGTTTGCCTTTGCTCCAAGACCTTCTGGTCATTTATTGTCTGTGACCCTGTCCTATCAACACCTCTTTTGTTATCTCTTGCCCCACCCCCGCTATATTTTCTTAAAACCTATAACATTTCCAACCTTTGCCAGTTCTGAAGAAGGGTCACTGACCTGAAACGTTAACTCTGCTTCTCTCTCCACAGATGCTGCCAGACCTGCTGAGTATTTCCAGCATTTCTTGTTTTTATGTCTGATTCACCAATATCCTCTAGGGAAGGAAACCTGCTGTACTTACCCAGCCTGGGCCTCCATGATTCCAGTCCCACATCAATGTGGCTGATTCTTAACTGACCTATGAAGTGGCCTCACAACACACTCAGTTGGATCAAACCTGCTCCCAACGGTTCAAGCAGAAGGTGCACTACCACCTTCTCAAGGCAGCTAGGATGAGTAATAAATGCCAGTGATACCTGCATCCTGAGAATGAATTACAGTATATTTGTCAAAGTTGAGACACATCACGTCATTTTTTGGATATTTCTGTGTAACAACTGGTTCATTAATGTCCTCGCGGGAAGGAAATCTGTCGTCCTTACCTGGTCTGGCCTACATGAGACTCGAGCCCAAAACAATGTGGTTGACTCTTAACTGCCCTCTGAAATGGCCTAGCAAGGCACTCAGTTAAGGGCAGTTCGGGATGGGTGATAAATGCTGGCCTAACCAGCGACGCCCACATCCCGTGAACGATTTTTTTAAAATGTGGAACTCGCTACCAGGAAGTGTTACTGAGAAGAACAGGGTAGGGGGACCTAGATAAACCCATGAAGGAGAAAGGATAGAAAGATATGTTGATGGGGCGAGATGAAACAGGGTGGAAGGAAACTCATGTGGATCATAAACACCAGCATAGACCTGTTGGGCCGAATGGCCTGTTTCTGTGCTGTAAATACTATGTAATATTTTGTAGTTGTGTCACTAGATAACAGAGGGACAAATGATTAGTTGTAAGGTTAAATTTGATTGGTGCATTGTAAACATACTAATTACCGATAGGCTGTGAATAATTTGAAGTTCCATTTAAGGATGTTTCTTTTCCTGATGTGATGTCATCATATTTCCAAGCCTCTGTGACCCGAAAAATATTTCTGTTTCAATTAAAACCAAAATCTGAGAAAAGGTTCGATTTTACTAACAGAGTTAGGGAGCATCAATTCGCATTCAGCCTTCCAAGAATTATCTGTTTTATGACGTTTGACATTGACCGTCACAATGTATTTTGCATATTGTTCTATACAGCTCATGTCTTCGGTATTATTAAATTGGTTCCTAGGATAATAGGGTTCTCCTATGATGGGAGGTTGAGTAAATTGGGTTTATATTCTCTGGAATTCAGAAGAATGAGAAGTGATCCCATTCAAACATATAAGATTCTGAAGCGGCTTGACAGGGTAGACACAGTGGGGGGAATTTTATGCTGGGGGTGGGGGGGGGACTCGACATTGGGGAATCCAAAGCTGAGATCCCCACGTCGCCTGTTCTATAGAAGGCCCACTAAATTTAGTGCCAATCAGGCACTTAACTTGACAGCGGCAGGCCTTCCATAAGATTTAGGACTCTGTCACCGGAAGTCCCGGCCTTACAGAGCAGCCAGCCAATCAGAGACCAGCAGCTACAGCACCTCTGTGGAGGCTGGGGCAGTTGCTATAGCTGCAGAGACCAGACACGGAGGAGCAGCACTGGAACCAGGCTTAAGATAGAGCTGGATGGGAGGGGTCTCGCAGAGTGGGGGTCACAAGGGAGGGGGAGAGGGGGGTCAGCAGCAAGGGCATGGTCCCTCCTTCCCCATGCTGGGTCTCTCGTTCAGACTCCCCTCAGCCCCACCCCAGAGCCGGGAAGCAGCCTACATGGATTTTCATGCTGTGCTTCCCGTGCGGCCCAATGGCCACCCATCGCATGGGTAATTGCAGCTGCAGCTCGAAGAGGCCCTTAATTGGGGGCTAATTACCCAGTTTAAGGCCTGAATTGGTGGTGGGCGGGAAGGGCGTTCACAGGCTTTCCCACCCCGGACTAAATTTCGCAGAGACAGGAACACCTCTCCCCGCCACCATCCCACCCGATTTTATGCTTCCCCCCCTTCCAAACCTGCTGCGGGGGAACAGCATAAAATTGCACCCTGTGAGGTTGTTTCCCTTGGCTGGGAATCTAGACACGGCGCACAGTCTCAGGGTAAGGGGACGATCATTTAGGACTGAGATGAGGAATGGGTTTATTCACTCAAAGGGTTGGGAATATTTGGAATTCTCTACCCCAGACAGCTGTAGATGCTCAGTCATCGAGATTATTCAAGACTAAAGTTGATAGGTTTTTGCTCTCTCAGGGAATTCAGGGATAAGGGGAGTGGGTGGGAAAATGGAGCAGCAGTAGAAGATCAGTCATGATCGTACTGAACGGCAGAGCAGGCTCAGGGAACCGGACGGCTGACTCCTGCTCCTATTTCTTATCTTCTTTCATAATTCAGGTGTGATTGCCCAAAGTGACAAATGGGATTTGTTGTACATGTTTCACAAAATTACTCAGGATTTTTTTTAAACCAACATTTTTGGAGATATTGTGAAAATCACAAATAAATTGTTTCCTCAATAATTTCAGATAGGAAAAAATTTAAATTAAATGCACAATATATCAAACCTATAATATTTGAAGCCCTCAACCTTGCCAGCGTCTCTAATTGTAACAGATTGGAAACACTGAGTACGATCCCAAA
Source organism: Heterodontus francisci (assembly GCF_036365525.1). NCBI lineage: Eukaryota > Metazoa > Chordata > Chondrichthyes > Heterodontiformes > Heterodontidae > Heterodontus > Heterodontus francisci. The sequence continues at coordinate 5,346,722 of NC_090385.1, forward strand.
AAAACTGGCTCAAAGCCCAGATTCCATGTTATTTGTACTGCACTGCAAGTGCTATCCTAGACTTGGTGCTCAAGTCTGTGAAGTGGGTCTCAAACTCACAACCTCAGGAATTTCATGCTGTGTTCTGTCCTGAAATACTCACCATGTTGTGATAATTGAATTTGTGCGTTTTGCCTCTAAATAAGTAAAATGAGTCAAGTTTTGATTCCTTGGTTGTGTGCCACAGTAGTGAGGCTGACTGGATATCTTAGGTGGGGGGGGGGGGTGCAGTCCGATTGTGTAGAAAGTATCAAACTGTTGTTATTGTCCTGGTAGAAATCAGTTCACCCTTTGCTGTGTGCAGATGTCCCATTTGTTTCATTCATTGGTGGATTACAGAGTCTTAGGTGAGGAATCACACGCTGTTTGGCCTTTGTGACAAGATGAAATTAAATGCTGGAAAACAATCAACTGTGCCACATACGTGGCAGTGAAAAGAAACTGCTTTATTCCCTTTCATGTCACCTGCAAATTTTAGACCCCCATCAAAGCAGCTTTGAGCGTGAGTTAGGCAGTTGCTGCAGTCATTACCCCTGCTTTACCCAGCGGGACGCAGTACTACACTCCATAAATTAGCAAACAAGACAGAGAGACAGAAATTCTTCATCATTTGACCAACTATAACCTCACATTCAGTTTTGTGACCATCAGACTCTATAAGAATGTATGGAGGCGTTACGAGGTATCCTTATGAAGGATGTTTGACCCATGACAGTCAGCCATGGCTCAGCCCATCTCTGAGTCGAGGGATGTGCGTTCAAGTCTGACTCCAGGAAATTGAGAAAATAATCCAGGCTGATACAACCTGTGCATTAATGAGGGAGTGCTGCACTGTCAGAGGGTCAGTACTCAGGGAGTGCTGTACTGTCGGAGGATCAGTACTGAGAGAGTGCTGCATGGTCGGAGGGGAGTACTGACGGGGTGCTGCACTGTCATAGGGGAGTACTGAGGGAGCGCTGCATTGTCAAGAGGATCAGTACAGAGGGAGCACTGCACTGTTGAAGGATCAGTATGGATGGGGCACTGCACTGTTGGAGGATCAGTACAGAGGGAGTGCTGGAATTAAAAAGCTACTGTCAATAATGATGACCATAAACTATTGGATTGTTGTAAAAACCCATAATGTCCTGCTCTCCTTATCCAGTATGTGACTCCAGTCCCACAGCAATGTGGTTGACTCTTAACGGCCCTGTGAAATGGTCTAGTAAGCCATTCAGTTATATTCAAGAAGGCAGCTTGTCACCACCTTCTTAAGGGCAATTAGTGAAGGCAATAAATGCTAGTCTTGCCAGCGATGCTCACATCCCATGAACAAATAAAACAAAAGCACTTTCTGAGAAATGAAGGAAATTTTGAAAGGCTAAACAAAGAAAGACTTCCCTCTGTTTGGAGAATCAGTGACAAGGGCTGATCAACTTAAAGTGTTACTAAGAGCAGGAAGAGGGAGGTGAGAGGGCGGCACAGTGGTTAGCACCGCAGCCTCACAGCTCCAGCGACCCGGGTTCAATTCTGGGTACTGCCTGTGTGGAGTTTGCAAGTTCTCCCTGTGTCTGCGTGGGTTTTCTCCGGGTGCTCCGGTTTCCTCCCACAAGCCAAAAGACTTGCAGGTTGGTAGGTAAAATGGCCATTATAAATTTCCCCTAGTATAGGTAGGTGGTAGGGAAATATAGGAACAGGTGGGGATGTGGTAGGAATATGGGATTAGTGTAGGATTAGTATAAATGGGTGGTTGATGGTCGGCACAGACTCGGTGGGCCGAAGGGCCTGTTTCAGTGCTGTATTTCTAAACTAAACTAAGTCCTCCCTGTTAGGGTTGTAGAAACACGGATTGTTTGGCTGCAGAGATTGGTTGAGATAAAGACCATTGAATGCGGGTTGAAATGGAAAGTTGGAGAAATGTTCAAAGTAGTGGAAGATGTCGGACTATGGGGAGAGAACAGGGCAGTGGAATTAGTCTAACAAAGAGTTGATATGGACAATAATGGGGTGAATGTCCTCTTTCCATGATTCTTTGAATTCCTGTTGTTCTAGCCATAGTTCCAAAAGGACCATAGGCATCCCTCTCCATTAGAGAGAGAGTGTTAGTAATGTGCAGCTTGAGGGTCACCACTCCTCAATTGTGGGGCAATGTGAGGAGGCAGGCCTCCATGAACTACTACCAACAGAAGGGGACTGAACCCGCGCTATATGCGTCTTTCTGCATCACACGCTAGCTGTCTAGCTAACCAATCCAATCCTCACAAAAAGTGAAGATAGTTTCTTGAAATAACCTTTGTGGTAAAATAATGTGGACTTTGTGGAAGAGCCTATTAGGGTGATGTGACAACCTCCAAAAGTTGAATTTTCTCTTTCCGCTGACCAATTGAATTTGGAAAATAACGCATATGTTATTAAATCTGGAGAGCCGAGTCTCTGCAGGATCAGATAGCTATTTGCTAGTTCATTAAAGGAAGGGATACACAGTACTGACTGTTCTTATTATTCTGTTGGGAGAATAATTTATATCAAATTAACTGATACACATTACAGACATAGAGGGCATTACCACTTCACAGCTGCGTGGTATTAAATGTTCAGAAAGCAGCAAAGCCTCAGAGATCAGATAATATTACCTGATAAGCCACTGGATGGGAAGGTAGTTCAGGATGATATTTCACACTTTTGCTAAACAGGAACAGGATCTTATCCGGTATTGGGCAGGTTAATGGCCATCGAGAGTCTAAACAAGAATGGAGGAAATGGAGACAAAGAAATCTTTCCCCATCTCTCTGGAGTAGAATTTCACCTTGGGCTAGACCATACTGGTCACTCGTTACACTTACCAGGTCAATGGAAGTGAATATCGGACAGACATATAACAGACAGCTGATGTAACACCTGCCACCCAAGGTGAATTTCTACCCCACTGGCTCTGTTTCTCTCTCACGGGAAGGTAGGAATGCACCAGACTCAAAGAGGCCAATGGAGTCAGTTGGGCCAATTCCAGAGTCTCTGAAATATCACATTCTGCAATGACTCTTGCGCCCTCTATCCAATTTCCCTCCAAGTATAGGTTGTGTTGATAGTGAGGAAGGAAGCTGTAGACTGCAAGAACATACCAATGACTGCCCAGGTGGGTAGAAAAGTGGCAGATGGAATTCAATCCAGATAAATATGAGGTAATGCATTTGTGGAGGCAGGCAAGGTAAGGGAATACACATAAATGGTAGCTTACTGAGAAGTGTAGAGGAACAGCAGGACCTTGGAGTACATGTCCACAGATCCCTGAAAGTAGCAGGACAGGTAGATAAGGTGGTTAAGAAGGCATACAGGATACTTTTCTTTATTAGCCCAGGCCTAGCGTGAACTGTATAAAACACTAGTTAGGCCACAGCTAGAGTACTGCGTACAGCTCTGGTCACTACATTACAGGAAGGATGTGATCACACTTCTTCTTTGGCCTCCTTGTCTTGAGAGACAATGGGTAAGTGCCTGGAGGTGGTCAGTGGTTTGTGAAGCAGCGCCTGGAGTGGTTATAAAGGCCAATTCTAGAGTGACAGACTCTTCCACAGACGTTGCAAATAAAATTGTTTTTTGGGGCTGTTACACAGTTGGCTCTCTCCTTGCACTTCTGTCTTTTTTCCTGCCAACTGCTAAGTCTCTTCGACTCGCCAATCTTTAGCCCCGCCTTTATGGCTGTCTGCCAGCTCTGGAGATCACTGGCAACTGACTCCCATGACTTGTGGTCAATGTCACAGGACTTCATGTCGCGTTTGCAGACGTCTTCAAGCGGAGACATGGACGGCCGATGGGTCTGATACCAGTGGCGAGCTCGCTGCACAATGCGTCCTTGGGGATCCTGCCATCTTCCAAGCGGCTCACATGGCCAAGCCATCTCAAGCGCCGCTGACTCAGTAGTGTGTATAAGCTGGGGATGTTGGCCGCCTCGAGGACTTCTGCGTTGGAGATACGGTCCTGCCACCTGATGCCAAGGATTCTCCGGAGGCAGTGAAGATGGAATGAGTTGAGACGTCGCTCTTAGCTGACATACGTTGTCCAGGCCTCGCTGCCGTAGAGCAAGGTACTGAGGACACAGGCTTGAAACACTCAAACTTTTGTGTTCTGTGTCAGTGCGCCATTTTCCCACACTCTCTTGGCCTGTCTGGACATCGCAGTGGACGCCTTTCCCATGAGCTTGTTGATTTCTGCATCGAAAGACAGTTTACTGGTGATAGTTGAGCCTTGGTAGGTGAACCCTTGAACCACTTCCAGAGCATGGTCACCGATATTGATGGATGGAGTATTTCTGACGTCCTGTCCCATGATGTTCGTTTTCTTGAGGCTGATGGTTAGGCCAAATTTGTTGCAGGCAGCCGCAATCCTGTCATTGAGTCTCTGCAGACATTCTTTTATGTGGGATATTAATGCAGCATCGTCAGCAAGAGAAGTTCCCTGATGAGGACTTTCCGTACTTTGGTCTTCGCTCTTAGACGGGCAAGGTTGAACAACCTGCCATCTGATCTTGTGTGGAGGAAAATTCCTTCTTCTGAAGACTTGAACGTATGTGAGAGCAGCAGGGAGAAGAAGATCCCAAACAGTGTAGGTGCGAGAACACAGCCCTGTTTCACGCCACTCAGGATAGGAAAGGGGTCAGATGAGGCGCCGCTATGCTGAATTGTGCCTTTCATATTGTCACGGAATCAGGTGATGATACTTAGTAGCTTTGGTGGACATCCGATCTTTGCTAGTAGTCTGAAGAGACCACGTCTGCTGACGAGGTCAAAGGCTTTGGTGAGATCAATGAAAGCAACATAGAGGGGCATCTGTTGTTCGCGGCATTTCTCCTGTAACTGGCGAAGGGAGAACAGCATGTCAATGGTGGATCTCTCTGCTGGAAAGCCACGCTGTGCCTCAGGGTAGACACGCTCAGCCAGCTTCTGGAGTCTGTTTAAAATGACTCGAGCGAATACTTTCCCCACTATGCTGAGCAGGGAAATTCCACGGTAGTTGTTGCAGTCACCGCGGTCACCCTTGTTCTTATAGATGATATTGGCATCGCGCATGTCCTGTGGTACTGCTCCCTCATCCCAGCACAGGCAAAGCAGTTCATAGAGTGCTGAGAGTATAGCAGGCTTGGCACTCTTGATTATTTCAGGAGTAATGTCGTCCTTCCCAGGGGCTTTTCCACTGGCTAGAGAATCAATGGTATCACTAAGTTCCGATTTTGTTGGCTGTTCGCCCAACTCATCCATGGCTGGCAGAGTCTGGGCTGCATTGAGGGTGGTATGAGAGGGTACAAAGAAGATATTTCCAGGAATTTTAGCTATGAGGAAAGTTTGGATAGGCTGGGGTTGTTTTCTTTGGAATATAGGAGGCTGAGGAGGCAATTTAATTGAGGTGTATTAAATTATGAGGGGCCTGGATAGAGTGCATAGGAAGGGCCCATTTCCTTTCGCAGGAGGTCAATAACCAGGGGGCATAGATTTAGAGTAATTTGTACAAGGATTAGAGGGGAGTTGAAGAGAAATTTGTTCCCCAGAGAGTGGTGGGGGTCTGGAACTCACTGCCTGAAAGGGTAGTAGAGGCAAAAACCTGCACTGCATTTAAAAAGTACTTGGTTATGCATTTGAAATTTTGTAACCTACAGGGATGGGAAGTGGGATGAGACTGGATAGTTCTTTTTTGGCCGGCACAGACATGATGGGCTGAATGGCCTCCTTCTGTGCTGTTAAATTTTCCATGTTTCTGAGTAGTTACCCAACTCTTACTTGAGGTTGCTGCTACACCCAGCCTTCCCTTCCCCCCACTTCACTCTGTCTCCAATAGTGTCCGTCACAAACATTCAGCATCCCCCGAGGTTGGACGATGTTTTTGCTAAATTAATGGGGTCTGAGGAGCCTCAGTCTGTATGGAGGAATTTTAGATGCTTTCCAAAAACTTCTGTCCATCTGGAGCCAAGGATATAATGTGCATAATTGCCATTATTCCATGATGTCTGTGTGATGGAATTATTATCCATTAGGTACTTGACACCTTCTTCAAACTAGGATCTCTGGAAGTGTGTTAATATTCACTGAGGGTCTTTCACAAGACAGAAGTTTGAACACCATTGCACCAAACACTGCTGGATTTTAATAAGAAAATGCCTGGAATGGTTTGCTGATTAAAATAGTCTGGAACCCACATTACATTCTTGCTATTTGGCCAGAATTAGTTATAATTCTATTTTAATGTGGAACTGATCTCCTTGAAAAAAAAAATCTCTTCCGGAAATAAAGCAGGGCTGGCATGAAAAACTAGGCAGGATATATGCCACGTAATGAATCTTCAAGCTTAAGGGAAGCAGAGGAGTGTCATAAGTCTGAAACAAATCTGTGCTAAGTCAGGATATTACAGGAAATAAAGCTGCAGCTCAGTGCTGGCTCTGAGCTCCTCTTTGCAGAGAACAAATGCAGAACAGTGCTAGATAATGAAAGATTGTTTTTTTCCTCTCAGCATCCAGTTACTTGAGCCCCTGAGAATGGTAACTGGCAAAGCAGAGTGGTGAGGATATGCCCAATGGAATTCACACGAAGAATAGAAGATGCTCGGGGGTCAGAATCAGCCGCTTATGCGTGACCAGAGATCTTCCGCAGAGTAGAATTTGAGACCAGTTGCACAGAGACATTCACCTTTTCCTGGTGTGCTAATTCTTAAATTATATAAACACATCTATTGATACGAGATAAGAATTGCTTTTTACGCAGCAACTTATAATAATCTGCAATGCATTGCCTGGAAGAGTGGTAAATGCAGATTCAATAGTGACTTTAGAAAGGGAATTGGATAAATATCTGTAGGGGAAAGTTTGTAGGTCTATGGTGAAACAGCAGGGCAGTGGGACTAATTGGGGGAGGCGGTGGTTTAGTGGTAATGTCACTAGACAAGTAACCCTGAGCCCCAAAGTAATGATTGAGGGACATGGGTTCAAATCCCACCATATAATAAATCAGGAATTTAAAAGCTCGTCTAGTGGTCATCATGAAACCATTGTTTATTGTTGTAAAAACCCATCTGGTTCACTCATGCCCTTTAGGGAAGGAAATCTTCCATCCTTACCTGGTCTAGCCTACATGTGACTCCAGACCCACAGCAATGTGGTTGACTCTTGAATGCCTTTTGAAATGGCCTAGCAAGCCACTCGGTTGTATCAAACCACTACAATGTCTAAGAATAGGAATGAAAGTGAACAGACCACCCGCATCGACCTAGGCACCACAAACGACAATGGCAAACCCAGCCCTGTCGACCCTGCAAAGCCCTCCTTACTAACATCTGGGGGCTTCTGCCATAATTGGGAGAGCTGTCCCACAGACTAGTCAAACAACAGCCTGAAACAGTCATACTCACAAAATCATACCTTGCACACAATGTTCCAGACACCACCATCACCATCCCTGGATATGTCCTGTCCCACCAGCAGGACAGACCCAGAAGTGGCGACACAGTGGTATACAGTCAGAAGGGAGTTGCCCTGGGAGTCCTCAATTTTGACGCCGGACCCCATGAAGTCTCATGATATCAGATCAAACATGGGTAAGGAAACCTCCTGCTGATTACCACTGACCATCCCCCCTCAGCTGATGACTCAGTACTCCTTCATGTTGGACAACACTTGGAGGAAGCACTGAGGGTGGCAAAGGCACAAAATGGACTCTGGGTGGGGGACTTCAATGTCCATCACCAAGAGTGGCTCAGTAGCCCCACTACTGACTGAGCTGGCCAAGTCATAAAGGACATATCTGCTAGACTGGGTCTGCAGCAGGTGGTGAGGGACGCAACAGGAGGGGAAAACATACTTGACCTCGTCCTCACTAATCTACCTGTCGCAGATGCATCTGCCCATGACCGTATTGGTAGGAGTGACCACTGCACAATCCTTGTGGAGACAAAGTCCTGTCTTCATACTGAGGGTAACCACCATTGCTTTGTGTGGCACGACTACCGTGCAAAATGGGATAGATTTTGAACAGATCTAGCAATGCAAAACTGGGCATCCACAAGGTGCTGTGGGCCATCAGCAGCAGCAGAATTGTATTCAACCACTCTCTGTAACCTCATGGCCCAGCATATCCCTCACTCTACCATTACCATCAAGCCAGGGTATCAACCCTGGTTCAATGAAGAGTAGAGGAGGGCATGCTGGGAGGAGCACCAGGCATACCTAAAATGAGGCGTCAGCCTGGTGAAGCTATAACATAGGACTACTTGCATGCCAAACAGCGGAAGCAGCATGCAGTAGACAAGGCTGAGCAATCCCACAATCAACGGATCAGATCTAAATTCTGCCGTACTGCCGCATCCAATCATGAATGATGGTGGACAATTAAACAACTGACAGGAGGAGGAGGCTCCACAAATATCCTCAATGATGAAGGAGCCCAGCACATCAGTGCAAAAGAAAAGGCTGAAACATTAGGGCGGCACAGTGACGCAGTGGTTAGCACTGCAGCCTCACAGCTCCAGCGACCTGGGTTCGATTCTGGGTACTGCCTGTGTGGAGTCTGCAAGTTCTCCCTGTAACCGTGTGGGTTTTTTGCTGGGTGCTCCGGTTTCCTCCCACAGCCAAAGACTTGCAGGTTGATAGGTAAATTGGCCATTATAAATTGCCTCTAGTATCGGTAGTTTAGTTTAGTTTAGAGATACAGCACTGAAACAGGCCCTTCGGCCCACCGAGTCTGTGCCGACCATCAACCACCCATATATACTAATCCTACACTAATCCCATATTCCTACCACATCCCCACCTGTCTCTATATTTCCCTACCACCTATCTATACTAGGGGCAATTTATAAGGTGGTAGGGGAATTGTGGGGATGTGGTACTAATATGGGATTAATGTAGGATTAGTATAAATGGGAGGTTGATTGTCAGCACAGACTCGGTGGGCTGAAGGGCCTGTTTCAGTGCTGTATCAATAAATAAATATTTGCAACTATTCCTAACCAGGAGTGCCGAGTTGATGATCCATCCCAGCCTCCTCCTGAGGTGCCCAGCATCACAGATGCCAGTCTTCAGCCAAACCGATTCACTCTGCATGACATCAAGAAACAGCTGAAGGCACTGGATACTGCAAAAGTTCCAGGCCCTGACAACATTCCAGCACCACTACTGAAGACTTGTGCTCCAGAACAAGCTGCACCAATAGCCGACGTGTTCCAGTACAGCTATAACACTGGCATCTACCCGGCAATGTGGAAAATTGCCCAGGTATGTCCTGTACACAAAAAGCAGGACAAGTCCAACCTGGCCAATTACCGCCCCATCAGCCTACTCTCAATCATCAGTAAAGAGATGGAAGGTGTCATCGACAGTGGCACTTGCTCAGCAATAACCTGCTCAGTGACGCTCAGTTTGGGTTCCGCCAGGGCCACTCAGCTCCTGACCTCATTATAGCCTTTGTCCAAACATAGACAAAAGAGTTGAACTCCAGAGGTGAGATGCGAGTGACTGCCCTTGACATCAAGGCAGCATTTGACCAAGTATGGCATCAAGGAGCCCTAGCAAAACTGAAGTCAATGGGAATCATGAAGAAAATTTTCTTCTGGTTGGAGTCATACCTAGCGCAAAGGAAGGTGGCTGTGGTTGTTGGAGGTCAATCATCGCAATCCCAGTACATCACTGCAGGTGTTCAAGCTAATTGTTCAGCCCAACCATCTTCAGCTGCTTCATCAATGACCTTCCTTCAATCATAAGGTCAGAAGTGGGGATATTCGATGATCATTGCACAATGTTCAGCACCATTCGCGACTCCTCAGATACTGAAGCAGACCGTGTATAAATGCAGCAAGACCTGCACAACATCCAGGCTTGGGCTGACAAGTGGCAAGTAACATTCGCACCACACAAGTGCCAGGCAATGACCATCTCAAACATGAGAGAATCTAACCAACTCCCCTTGACGCTCAGTGGCATTACCATCGCTGAATCCCCCACTATCAACATCCTGCAGGTCACCATTGACCAGAAACTGAACTGGAGTAGCCATATAAATACTGCGGCTACAAGAGCAGGTCAAAGGCTAGGAATCCTGCGGCGAGTAACTCACCTCCTGACTCCCCAAAGCCTGTCCTCCATCTACAAGGCACAGGTTTCTCCACTTGCCTGGATCGGTGCAGCTTCAACAACACTCAAGAAGCTCGACACCATTCAGGGTAAAGCAACCGGCTTGATCGTCACCACATCCACCATCTTCAATATTCACTCATTCCACTACCGACACACTGTGGCAACAGTGTGTACCATCTACAAGATGCACTGCAGCAACTCACCAAGGCTCCTTCGATAGCACCTTCCAAACCCATAACCTCTACTACCTAGAAGGACAAGGGTAGCAGTTACGTGGGAACACCACCATCTGCAGGTTTCCCTCCAAGCCACACACCATCCTGACTTGGAACTAAATTGCCGTTCCTTCACTGTCGCTGGGTCAAAATCCTGGAACTCCCTTCCTAACAGCACTGTGGGTGTACCTACCCCACATGGACTGCAGCGGTTCAAGAAGGCAGCTCACCCCCACCTTCTGAAGGGCAATTAGGGATGGGCAATAAATGCAGGCAAAGCCAGTGATGCCCACATCACTCGAACGAATAAAAAATTGAGTTACTCAATTGGCCGCCTTCTGTGCTATATAATTATATGTTTTTTCCTTGCAAACACACTGAATCTTTGCAACAAATTGCAAAGAAGGTTGCCCATATTTAAATTTGCTGTGTGACTCCAGTGGTGATGGTGATATACTCAGTACTGATTTGAGATGTTAACCTGTTTAAAAAAAAATGGGTTAACATCTTTGCTAAATTACTCCAGTGAGGAATTTAAATAAAGGTCTTTCAATGAGGTTTAGGTTAATGTGTATTTTTCGTTCACAAGGTGAATGTTATTACGTTACTTTTATGTTTACATTTGCAAATGACAATGAATTTAACCTCAGCGCAATTACTGTTCACTCAGTGCTGTACAGAGGTGAACAGTCACACTTTGCAAGCATTTATTTGTACAATGTACTAGCTTCTTTCAGAATAACATAATATATTTGGCCTTCAAAGCCCATACTTAAATTGCAAAAGGAAGTCATGTGATATGTGAGACAAATGAAATATTAATTAGGTTGTAGAACGAAGTACAAGGAATACACCATTTCAGAACATAAGAAAGAGGAGCAGGCAAGCCCTCAAGCCTGATCTGCCACTCAATATGATCAAGGCTAATCTTGAAGTGAGCCTTGAATCATTGGTAGCATTCCGGTTTAGAAATTGTAGGGTTATATGTTTGAGCCACGTTGGGCGGCACAGTGGCGCAGTGGTTAGCACTGCAGCCTCACAGCTCCAGTGACCCGGGTTCAATTCTGGGTACTGCCTGTGTGGAGTTTGCAAGTTCTCCCTGTGTCTGCGTGGGTTTTCTCCGGGTGCTCCGGTTTCCTCCCACAAGCCAAAAGACTTGCAGGTTGGTAGGTAAATTGGCCATTATAAATTGCCCCTAGTATAGGTAGGTGGTAGGGAAATATAGGGACAGGTGGGGATGTGGTAGGAATATGGGGTTAGTGTAGGATTAATATAAATGGGGTTGATGGTCGGCACAGACTCGGTGGGCCGAAGGGCCTGTTTCAGTGCTGTATCTCTAAACTAAACTAAACACGTTCTAGCCAATCCTGGCGAGTGAAAGCAAGAGTTCCATTCTCAGAATATTGGACTGACATCCAGTTGGATACCTGTGTCCAATGGGAGTGGAGTGTGTGATGGAAACCACACCTACCAAGAATGAAGCATATTAATTTTGTCATATGGAACATTAATTTTAAACTCTTGCTGGACTGAAAACATGGCTGCACCTACATTCTAAAAGGAGAGTGGCTGGAAATATTTGCTTTCTAAGAGACAGCTACCTGCAAAAGACAATGGAAGTGCTCCATGATTTAATTAACCAAATGGATTTAATGGATTTTGATCAAAAGTCATTGAGGATGTGAAGGTCAGCAAACCAGCCCCCTACTGAGGATGTCTACTTCTTTCTTTCTTTTGGGCCTCCTTATCTCGAGAGACAATGGATACGCGCCTGGAGGTGGTCAGTGGTTTGTGAAGCAGCGCCTGGAGTGGCTATAAAGGCCAATTCTGGAGTGACAGGCTCTTCCACAGGTGCTGCAGAGAAATTTGTTTGTTGGGGCTGTTGCACAGTTGGCTCTCCCCTTGCGCCTCTGTCTTTTTTCCTGCCAACTACTAAGTCTCTTCGACTCGCCACAATTTAGCCCTGTCTTTATGGCTGCCCGCCAGCTCTGGCGAATGCTGGCAACTGACTACTAAAATTGAAAGAATCCACAAAACCTCACCGGGCAAGTTGCCCTGAAAAATGAGCTTGTCACATAGCTGGCTTGCTGGCCCAGGTTTGGTTTGAATTGTATTCACAGAACAGTTTGAAGTCATATTGCAACTGAACTTGAAGGAAGACAGCAACTCCCTGTCTCACTCTCTCTCTCCCATGAAAAGAAGAAACTGCAACTGGATTTCAAGAAGACGGAAAACCATTGAAACAAAATGAAAGTGTGCACTGGGCCCCAACGAGACGGCAAAATCAAACTGCATCAAAGATTTTACATCAAACTCAAAAGACAGTCAATGAACTCCAGCTACTGCTTCAAACCTTTCCCCTTGATTCTTTCCACTTTTCTGTTTCTATCTGTGTGTGTGTTTATTGCGTATGCCTGCTAGCGTAGTCGCATTGTGTATTTTAGTAGTTTTAACCAAATTAGAGCTTTAAGGTTGATAAACTTACTCCTTTCTTGTTTAAATCTAAGAAAACCTGTTAGGTTGATTTCTTTGCCATTACAATTGGAGAGCAACGAGCAAGGATTCACTGAGGGGAAGCTAAAAACAGTGTTTTAATAATTATTACGGTTACAGTCAAACCAGGAAAAGACTGAGAGGGAACCCTTAGACCCCTTTCTCACCTGGTCGTAACAAGTGACAAATTTCCCCATTGTATCTAGACAATCCCTTGTTGGACAGACCAGATCATATAAAAAGAGTTCTTCATTATAGAAACAACTAGAGCACAATCTGCTGGATGTGGAAGCAGTGCCTCATGAGCCACCAGACATATTTAACCTGTACCCACACTTGTGAAATGCTGCAATGTGATAGTAGAAAGCTATCCACCTTTGGGGTGAGAGGTTAAATCAAGGCCCCTTCTGCCCTCTCAGCTGGTGTAAAAGACCACATGGCTGGATATTGAAGAGCAGGGGAGTTCTCCCCAGTGTCCTGGGCAATATTTATCCCTCAACCAACATTACTAAAATGGATTATCTGGTCATGATCACATTGCTATTTGCTGAAGCTTGCTGTGCACAAATTGGGTGTCGCCTTTCCAACATTACAACAGTGACTACACTTCTTGAGGATGTATTGGGCGCTATATAAATGCAGGGGTGGAATTTTATGTTGTCCTCCGCGGCGGGTTTGGAGGTGGGGACAGCATAAGATCGGGTGGGATGGTGGCGGGGGGTGGACCTTGCCATCATTCCACCTCCGCCTGTGAACGGCCTTCCTACCCCGCCGCTAATTGAGGCCCTTAACTGGGTAACTAACCCCCAGATAAGGGCCTCTTCCTGCCACAACCACAATTACCTGTGCTGCGGGTGGCCCTGTCACCGCATGGGAAGCACGGCACAAAAAACCATGCAGGCTGCTTCCTGGCTCTGGGGGCAAGGAGGCGCTCCCTCGTTTAAAGGCACATAGTGCCTGAACAAGGGACCCGGCATCAGGCGGGGGTGCCTGGTTGGTGCAGCTATTGCAGCAGCCGCTGTCTCCGCGGTGGCGTGCAGCTGCCAACCTCTGATTGGCCGGCAGCTCTGCAAAGCCGGGACTAAATCCTATGGAAGGCCCGCCACTGTCCAGTTAAGTGCCTGATTGGCGCTAAATTCAGTGGACCTTCCGGAAAAGAAGCGACGCGGGGATCTTAGCATAGGTTTCCTCCGACGCTGAGACCCCCACCACCTGCATTAAATTCCGCCCCCCCCCCAAAAGTCTTTTACTCAATAGGTGCAACAAACACCCAAAATTTATAAAAATAAAGGAAGACCTTGCACTTATACAGCAACTTGTCACATCCGCAGAATATTCCAAAGCACTTCACAGCAGAATTTATTAAAGAGAAATCATATTTGTTATATAGATAGCTGCAGGAATTTATTTGTGCACAGTAAGGTTCCTCAAGCAGAAAATGAGGCGAATGATTGGCTGAGGCAGGAATGTTGCCCAGGACACCAGGCGAAGTCACAGCACTTTTTCAAATAATGCGACAGGATCTTTTACAACCACCGAAGCTTTGATTTCACATCTCATCCAAGATGCAGCACTCCTGCATTGCACAGTCTAGTCTCTGTGCTGAAGTCTCTGATGCTTTAACCTACAACCTTCTGACCCAAAGGCGAGTGAACGATACATGCTGCAAACTCGAAGAATGTTCAAGGAGAAATAAACCTATAGGCTACCGTTGAACATTAATGCATAAAATATATTAAATTCCACATAGCAAAGATGAGCAACAACTTGCATTTATGTAGTGCCTTTAACGTTGAAGCATCATTGGAAAGAATCGACACCGAGACAAAACAGATATTAGGAAGGTAACCAAAAGCTTTGTGTTAAAGGAGCAGATGGGGTGGGGATAAATAGAGTTTTAGGGAAGGAATTCCAGTATAAAAGCAAAGAAGAATTATATCCAGTTTTTGTTGAGGAAACTTGACCCTTTCCTGTTCCAAATATTAAATGCAAGTCAGCATCATGTGGATAAAAAAACACTCAAAATAATTGGGAGAGGGGCCAGAAGATCTGGTGACACCATACTACGTCATCAACACATTCCCTCCTGATATTATAACAAATTTCTTTCCTGGAATGCTGTATCCAACATGTCACAAGATTGTAATTCAGGGATACTCGATCCAGCACCCTAACACAAACATACTGCTGCACTCATGAGAGCCTTGTAACTTGAATTACAGCCTCTGGTAAAAAGCAAGCAGGGTACTGAATAATAGTGTATGAATACAGTGTACAAACAAAGTGGGGGACATGGGGATCACGATGCACGATTACCCACGCTCGTTCTTTGTGATGCGGGCGGTGTGCAAACTTTGTGCTGCCTGCTAATTTAAATGGTACTAGCGTGCAGTCCAGCACTAAACACACCGCTGAGTGGCTGCATGCCTCAGCAGGTGACTCAAGTTCATGCAAGGCTAGCAACATTGAAAGCCAGCCTGCACCTCTTAAAGGGGAGGTGTATTCTGACAACGCAAGTGCTGCAACTCTTTGTGGAAGAGTCTCTGAACAGAAAGAGAATTGAAAATGCCACAACAGGGCACACTCTCTAATGCAACACTACTGGCCTTGTTGGAGGATCTGGGCAAGAGGAGAGGGGTTCTCTTCCTAAAGGGCCCAGGAGACCCTCCAGACAGACACTGAGAAGGCAGTGGGAACAGGTAGCATTGTGGTTAATGGCAGGAATCTAGCTCCTAGGATCTTGATGCAATGCTGAAAGAAATTTAATGACCTTGCACCAGTGGTCAAGGTCATTGCATCATGAAATACCACATCCTTACAACTGAACTACAGTAAATTGAGTCCATACAGTAGCCTTCCAGACTGCTGAAATCACCAACGCCCAATCACTCACCTACCAACAATCTCCATCAATCATGACTCAAAGCTAACAATCATTTGCTTCACCTCACCCACACACACTTAGCACTGCTGCAAACCTCACACTCACATCTCACAGCTTGTACACACTGCCAGTTATTCAACTATGACAGGCACATCACCCAAACACACTGCATCACACTCACTGACACACTTCCCTCTCTCTTATAGGACAAGGGGGCTCATAACTGGACGCAGCACGGGCTAACTGGCCGAGCGCAGACCCAGCTGCACGTCCTCACTCCCATAGAGGAGACAGTACTGGCAAGTAATGATGCAGCCATCGGAACACAGGAGCAGGAGTAGGCCATTCAGCCCATCAAGTCTGCCCCACCATTTAGTATGTTCAGGGCTGATCATCCACTTCAATGCCTTTTTCCCACACGATCCTCATATCACCTTATGTCATTTGTATTTAGAAATCTGTCAATCTCCATTTTAAACATACTCAATGACTGAGCTTCCACAGCCCTCTGGGGTAGAGAATTCCAAAGATTCACAACCCTCTGAGTAAAGAAATTTCTCCTCATCTCTGTCCTAAGTGGCTTCCCCCTTATTTTGAAATTGTGTCCCCTGGTTCTAGACTCCCCAACCAGGGGAAACATCTTAGCTGCATCTACCCTGTCTATCCCTTTAAGTATTTTGTAGGTTTCAATGAGATCACCTCTCATTCTTCAAAACTCGAGAGAACACAGGCCCAGTTTCCCCAATCTCTCTTCATAGGACAGTCCCACCATCCCAGGAACAAGTCTGGTGAACCTTCATTGCACTCCCTCTATGGCAATAATATCCGTCCTAAGGTAAGGGGACCAAAACTGCACACAGCACTCCAAGTGTGGTCTAACCAAGGTTCTATACAATTGAAACAAGACTTCACGACTCCTGTACTCAAATCCTCTTTCAATAAAGGCTAACATATCATTAGCCTTCTTAATTGCTTGCTGCACCTGCATGTTAGCTTTCAGTGACTTATTGACAAGGGCACCCAGGTCCCTTTGTACATCTACACTTTCTAATTTCTTAGCATTTAAGCAATATTCTGCACATCTATTCCACCTACCAAAGTGGATAACCTCACATTTTTCCTCATTATATTCCATCTGCCACATTCTTGCCCAATCACTAAGTCTGTTCAAATCCCTTCAAGCTGCTTTGCATCTTCCTCACAACACATATTCCCACTTAGTTTTGTGTCATGCGCAAACTTGGAAATATTACATTTGGTCCCCACATCCAAATCTTTGATATATATTGTGAACAGCTGGGGCCCAAGCACTGATCCCTGTGGTACCCCACTAGTCACAGCCTGCCAACGCGAGAATGACCCATTTATTCCTACTCTCTGCTTTCTGCCTGTTAACCAATCCTTAATCCATGCCAGTATATTACCTCCTATTCCATGTGCTTTAATTTTGGTAACCAACCTCCCGTGGGGGACTTTATCAAAAGCCCTCTGAAAATCCAAGTATACCATATCCACTGACTCCCCTTTATCAATTCTGTTAGTAACATCCTCAAAAAACTCCAACATGTTTGTCAAACATGATTTCCCATTCATAAATCCATGTTGACTATGCCCAATCAGATCATTATTATCCAAGTGTCCATTTATCACATCCTTTAGAATAGATTCGAACATTTTCCCAACGATTGATGTAAGGTTAACAGGTCTGTAATTCCCTGTTTTCTCTCTCCTTCCCTTCTTAAATAGTGGAGTGACATTTGTGACCTTCCAATCTGCAGGAACCACTCCAGTATCTATAGAATTTTGGAAACTGATCACCAATGCATCCACTATCTCCATTGCTACCTCTTTCAACACTCTGGGATGTAGAATATCAGGTCCTGGGAACTTATCAACCTTCAGCCCCATTAATTTCTCCAATACAACCTTCTTACTAATACTAATTTCCTCCAATTCCTCATTCCCCCGAATCCCTTGGATCTCCAGCACCCTGGCTTCAGATTGAACTGCCTCACTTTCATGGCTGAGACCGTGGCAGGGACAAGGCTGAAACTGTAGAAGATGGCGGTATGTTCCTACCTGATCCACTTTCTGACAATCCACTTCCCCCTCAGTCCACAATTTCTTCTGATTTACAAGCTGCAGATGGTCTAAACATTGGCCTCTTGCTTTTCACAATCCCCACATCCCTCAGCACAACACGATCCTTGTACCTTTCTCCTTTCAGATACTCAAGAACTGCCACCTGGTCAATAACGGGTGCATCAGCCTGAAGTGCAAGAGGAGCAGGAATGTAATGATGAAGGAACACCATCAGTCGATCTCACACTTACAGCTGTTAATTGTGTGATTGGGGGTGGGTGAAGGGAGTTAATTGGGGATTTAGTTGAGCACTGAAAAGCAGACACTCACTATGACTGGGGGAGAGTTTGGAGTGAGGAGCTACTTGTTTGTAATCCTTTTATTTTGCACAATAAATGTGAAACTGAGTAAATATAGGCTCCAGCATTATCCTTCCATAACAAGCTTTCTGGAGTTTGACATGGTAGCAGAGAATGGTTGCCTAAAACTGAAGGTTGGTAAATAGGATTTTTTTTTTGGATAGAAAACTAAAGTCTCAAGGGCCATTCTGAAAAAATATGGCAGAAAGCAAGTGCAAATTGTCAGAGTATGATTACTCTCTGGTGTTTTCGGAGTCTGAACCATATGACCAGTGGAAGAATGAAGTAGGTATGTGGATACGGGTTACATCTCCACCAAAGAGGAAACAAGGTACGGCCTTGGTGTTGTCACTTCCTACCAAAAGTAAAATCAGAAGTAAAGTGTTTTCTGAACTGAATGTTGGATATGGATGAAAGGCTGGATCTTCTGTTGGAATTCTTGGATGAAATTTACAAGAAAAATGACATATTGAATGCATATGAGGCATGATCAGACTTTGATAGATTTCAGAAAACAGATGGTTATTCAATGGAGAAATATATCATGGACTTTAACAGACTGTACAAAAGAGTGAAGAAATTCAATTTGGAGATCCCTGGTTCAGTGCCAGCTTTAAAATTGCTAGACTGTGCTAGGGTGTCACATATGCCCCTGGTTCTAACTGGGGTTCGGTTCTCAGACAAAGACTCCCTGTTGGACCAAATGTCTGCGGCCTTAAAAAAATTCCTGGGGCAATGGTCATTTCCTGCAGTCCTGGTAGAACAAACGGGGCACTCTGCGGTGACACAAAGAATGGAGGACTCAATGTTTACAAGATTTAGAAATAATCCAGATACTGGAAGCAGTTCTCAGTACAATTGAAGAGTTAAAGACAGGAGGAATGAGGATGAAAGCACCTTTAGCAGGTCTGAATATTACAGTAGAAGACAAGGTTGGAACAGCAATCAAAGACAAATGAATCCCAGGAATGCCTAAGGAATGGTTAATAGGTGCTTCAGATGTGACTCAAAATATCATTATGCAATGAACTGCCCTAAGTGGAGGGGCAGAGTCTCCGAAATAACACACGATGCAAAGAATTCTGCGGCAGAACAGGAAGATACTGTTGGATCTGAACGAATTGTACTAGTCACAAGGAGTTTTAGTCCTGTGATGAATGTGTTGGTTGTGGATTCATTCAACTGTGCTGTACTGGATAGTACTTGCATGTCGACAGTATGTGGAACTGATCGGTTACAGTGTTATCCGGATTCACTCAGTAGTGAGGATCGACGCAAGGTTAAGGTGTATAAAAGTACTACCAGCTTTAGGATTGGCGATGACAACACATTGAAGTCACTGAAGAGAGTAGTAATCCCATGTAAAATAGCTGGGGTAAGCCACTTTATCAGTACTGATGTAGCCTCAAGTGAGATACCTTTACTGTTGAGTAAAACTTCAATGAAAAAGGCACAGATGAAACTTGACATGGCGCCATGGGAAGCCAGTGAATTTGCATTTTACCCAGTCAGGGCATTATTGTATACCCTGAACAAAACCTGATATTTCTAGTTAGAGTGTTAGAGAAGTATTGATGGCATCAAGTGTTACGAAACAGAGATAAAAGGTAAATTGCCTTAAAGTTACACAGACAATTTGCTCACCCTTCTTGTCAGAGATTAAAAACCCTACTAAAAGATGCAGGTGTGATTGATGACGAGTATATGAGGATATTGGAAGAGATTAGTGAAAAGTGTAAGATGAGTAAAAAGTATCGGAGGACACCATCACATCCTATTGTCAGCCTTCCATTGGCATGTGAATTTAATGAGGTAGCTGCCATGGATTTAAAGGCATGGGACAAAGACAAGAATATTTTCATTCTACATTTTATAGACCTAGCAACAAGATATAGTCTTTCTACAATAATAAATAGTAAGGACAAAAGGGTGATTATAGACAAAAATATGGAGAAATGGATATACATAAATGATTTGGAGGAAAGTATAGGTGGTCTGATTAGCAAGTTTGCAGATGACACTAAGATTGGTGGAGTAGCAGATAGTGAAGGGGACTGTCAGAGAATACAGCAGAATATAAATAGATTGGAGAGTTGGGCAGAGAAATGGCAGATGGAGTTCAATCAAGGCAAATGTGAGGTGATGCATTTTAGAAGATCCAATTCAAGAGTGAACTATACAGTAAATGGAAAAGTCCTGGGGAAAATCGATGTACAGAGAGATTTGGGTGTTCAGGTCCATTGTTCCCTGAAGGTGGCAACGCAGGTCAATAGAGTGGTCAAGAAGGCATACGGCATGCTTTCCTTCATCGGACGGGGTATTGAGTACAAGAGTTGGCAGGTCATGTTACAGTTGTATAGGACTTTGGTTCGGCCACATTTGGAATACTGCGTGCAGTTCTGGTCGCCACATTACCAAAAGGATGTGGATGCTTTGGAGAGGGTGCAGAGGAGGTTCACCAGGATGTTGCCTGGTATGGAGGGCGCTAGCTATGAAGAGAGGTTGAGTAGATTAGGATTATCTTCATTAGAAAGACGGAGGTTGAGGGGGGACCTGATTGAGGTGTACAAAATCATGAGAGGTATAGACAGGTTGGATAGCAAAAAGCTTTTTCCCAGAGTGGGGGATTCAATTACTAGGGGTCACGAGTTCAAAGTGAAAGGGGGAAAGTTTAGGGGGGATATGCGTGCAAAGTTCTTTACGCAGAGGGTGGTGGGTGCCTGGAATGCATTACCAGCGGAGGTGGTAGACACGGGCACGATAGCGTCTTCTAAGATGTATCTAGACAGATACATGAATGGGCAGGTAGCAAAGAGATACAGACCCTTAGAAAATAGGAGACATGTTTAGATAGAGGATCTGGATCGGCGCCGGCTTGGAGGGCCGAAGGGCCTGTTCCTGTGCTGTAATTTTCTTTGTTCTTTGACTGGCCTTGGGGGACCAGCTAAGTTTCTAACTGATAATGGAGGGGAATTTGCCAATGATGAGTTCAGATATATGTGTCAAAACATGAACATTATGGTTATGAATACTGCAGCTGAAAGTCCTTTCAGCAATGGGCTTTGTGAAAGGAATCACGCAGTGGTTGATGAAATGTTACATAAAATCTTGGCTGACCAGCCAAACTGCAAGTTGACAACTGCCCTGGCATGGGCGGTTCATTTGAAGAATTCACTTCAGATGGTTGGAGGATACAGTCCCTATCAATTGGTCTATGGGCGGAATCCCAAATTGCCTTCTGTGCTGTGTGACAGTCCTCCTGCTCTCGAAGGTACTACAATTAGTTTCATTTTTTCAACACATTTAAATGCTTTACATGGAGGCAGACGGGATTTCATCAAGGCTGAGGTCTCTGAGAAAATTCGGAAAGCTCTGAGGCATCGTATAAGGCCATCCGAGGCAGAATTTAATTCAGGATATTTGGTCTATTATAAAAGAGTGGGCCATAGGGAATGGAAGGTAAGGTCGGGATGGTAAGACAGCAGCTACCAAGCACTGAAATAAAACTGTTAAGGTTCATTCTTCACAATTAATCGGAGTTGATTACAAAATCCCAGATTCTGAGCAGCTGATCAAGGGAAAAGAGGCACCTTGTACCTCGAATACTCATGTGTTTTGTGATGAAGGTCCTGAGGCAAAGGTAGATCAAGAGTTGGATAGTAATGTAACCGATCACGATGCTCAGGAAAGAGCTATCGCATCCAAAGGCCAATTGCCTGGAGTAGGTACTCAGGTGACATATATTCCAGAGGGGTCTGATAAATGAAGGGAAGCGACAATTGTGGGGCTTGCAGGAAAATCTACAGGCAAGTTTAAATATTGGTTAAATGTTCAAGATGATGGCCAAGAAGCCAGAGCCATGGACTGGTAGAATGGGGTGAAAGAGTGGATGGTAAGAAAGCACAGTGCAAGTTTTGATAGTGGGTCAGGAAGTGATCTTGTGTTAGGAGGCGATCACAGACTGGAGAAACAGCCTCTGGTAAAGTGCAAGGGAGATCTTCTAATAGTAGTTCCGAAAGACGTCAAAGTGCCAATAGAGGCCATAGTACGAACAGATTCCACAATGAAGTGAAGGACAGTCTCGGAATAGGAATAGAATTAGAAGCAGAAGTCCTCATGATTGTGAAGTTTTAGTGGCTGTCAATAAACTTGAGGATAAACTAATAAGAGAAGCAAAACATAAAGGAATTAGAGAGTTGGAAAGAGTTTGCAGTCTATTCTGAGCTGCCAGATAGGGGACAGCCAGCCTTGTCACAGAGATGGATTTGTACTGAAAAAGTCCTTCCCGATGGAACTTGTAAGGCTAAAGCAATGCTAGTTGCAAGGCATTTTGAAGAGGGTGTTACCGATGTTAGAGTGGACTCTCTCACAGCTGGAAAAGTAATCTTGAAAATCTTTTTGGCTCTTTTGGCCACATAGTCATGGGAGTGTAGATCCATTGACATAAAAGCTGCATTTCTGCAAGGTGATACTTTTCAGAGAGAAGTGTTACTGAAACCACCTAAAGAGGCAGCAGATACAGAAGGAAAATTATGGAAACTGAACAAATGCACCTATGGCTTTAATGATGCTTCCAGGGTGTGGTATTTCTCGGTGAGATCTGTTTTGTTGAAAATTGGTTTTGTTCAAATAAAAACAGATCCTGCCGAGTTTTATAGGTATCATAAAGTAAAACTTTCAGGCACCTTCATGATGCACGTTGGTGATTTCTTATGGGGTGGTACTGCGGATTTTGAGAAAAATGTTATTAGTAAGATTAAAGCAGAATTTAAGATTGGGAGTAAGGCTTGTGGGGCCTTTCAATATATTGGTTTAGATATTAATGAGAATAAGTGTGGAATAAGTTTGAATTGACAATCCTATTTAGAGTGTGTTACTCCCAGTCTGGTTAATCGTATTAGCTCATCACGGAAAGATGATGATCTATCTAAAGCAGAAACTGAGCAATTGCGAAGCCTGGTGGGTCAATTAAACTGGTTGTGCTCTCAGACTAGGCCTTGTTAGTTTTAATGTGCTGGAGTTAAGCACAATGATGAAATATCCAAAAGTTGAGAATGTTTTAAGGGCAAATAAAATGTTGAAAAAACTAAATGTAGAGAAATGTGTACTGAAGTTCCCATCCTTAGGTGACCCAAAGAACATGAAGTTAATAATTTTTAGTGATGCTTCACATGCTAATCTTGCTGATGGGTATTCGAGTGCAGCTGGCTTCATAATATCTCTGATGGGTCTCAATGGGAAATATTGTCCTTCAGCTTGGGAGGCTAAGAAAATAAAACAGGTTGTTAAAAGCACGTTAGCTGCAGAAACATTGGGTCTTGTGGAGGCAGTGGACATGGGGTTCCATTTGTCAAATACTTTGGGTGAAATTCTGAACAGGGACATCCTGGAGATAGGATACCCATTGAATGTTATCTGGATAATCGTTCTTTGTGGGACAATGTAAACTGTACAGAAAGTGTGAGTGAGAAAAGACTATGTATTGACCTTGCTGGATTGAAACAAATGCTGGAGAGAAAGGAAATCTCCAAACTTAAATGGGTAGATGCAAGTTATCAGCTATCTGATTGTTTCACAAAGAGAAATGTGAGGACAAAGAGATTGTTGGAGGTGCTGGATGAGGGGTGTCTCACAATGTAAAAAGTTTGTGCCCAATATGGAATTTAATTTTGATTTATTTTGAAATATTCTTTGAGCATGTTAATAATTTGCATAATATGGAATTTATTTTGAAATGTTGTTTGAGCATGTTAATCTAAGTTGTATTGTAAAAGAAAGATGGGAATCTGTTAATTATGTGAT
The DNA here is from genome assembly GCF_036365525.1 of Heterodontus francisci. Lineage (NCBI taxonomy): Eukaryota > Metazoa > Chordata > Chondrichthyes > Heterodontiformes > Heterodontidae > Heterodontus > Heterodontus francisci. The sequence continues at coordinate 5,370,683 of NC_090385.1, forward strand.
TATACACAGGTGAAAGGAGTTAATTGGGGATTTAGTTGAGCAATTAAAAGCAGACACTCATTCAGACTGGGGGAGGGTTTTGAGTGAGGAGCTACATGTTTGTAATCCTTTTACGCTGCACAATAAATGTGAAACTGAACAAATATAGGCTCCAGCATTATCCTTCCATAGCAAGCTTTCCGAGTTTGACAACAACCACTGACTCAGATACTGGATCTTTACTTGAGAAGGCAACAGAGGTGTGATCTGCATATAGTCAGTCAGACAGTAGTAACCTGCAGCCAGTGCAGGGAGAAAGGATAGTGTGGGTGACAGCTCCCTGGAGGGCGAGGTCACGCACGAGTTCTGTTGAAGAGGACTCTGCTGCGGACTTCGATGCGGCAGTTGACAGAAAAATGCTGATGGTCATGCACACAAAAATGCTTGGTGCATTGACAGGCCTGCCAGAAAGCCTGCTGTCACTCTTAAGCAGCATAGAGGAGTCTGGCTTCAAATTGGCACTGGGCTTTGTGCAGAGTTTGGAGCCATCCTTTCCAGCATGAAAGTGGTGGCCAACTATAAGAAAACACTTATGGACCCACCCATGATGCAGCGTCTGGTGGCCGATGTCTCAGCTTCCAGTGCAGCACAAGAGAAGCCACCTAATGTCTGGGTGCTACAATGGAAGCTCAGATTGCGGTCTTGAGTTCGATGCTTGGTGCCATGCAGGGCCCAGACTGCTGCCTTCACGGCTGTGGATCTCAGTGCTCAATGGGACTTGCAGGATTTCACAGCAGTCCCGCAATCTGTGGGGAGGTGGCAGTGTCCCCATGGAGCACGAACTTGCTGTCCTCTCTCAGGGTCACAGCAGTCGTTCTCACACCACTGCCACTCCGCCAGTGCCCTTGCTGTTTGCCTCTAAGCCAGACTGCTGCCACCCAGACCGAGGTGGTGCAGTCCGAAGCCAGGCCCTCGAGGCCCAGAGCTGCTCGAGGACATCCTGCAGTCTCCTCCAGTGTAAGTCAGCAGCCTTCCAGCAGCCATGCTACAACCATTGGGGTAGCACTGTGCAGGAGCACTAGGACAGGCAAAGGAACCCCCAAGACAGGCACTAAGGGAATGAACAAAGGTGAATAGTTGAATTTTGTGGAATATTGGATGGTTTGTTTGATGAAGCTGGTTTGGAATGTTTGTTTTGTGGTGTCTTTTATTTCAGTAATATGACCTAGTGGTTGTTGCAATGGTCCGTAGCAGAGGGGAGGGAAGATAAAAACATACAATCATAGAAAGTTTAAGGCCCATCATGTCTGAGCTGGGTGAAAAACGATCCACCTATTCTAATCCCACCTTCCAGCATTTGGTCCATAGCCCTGCAGATTACGGCACTTGAGGTGCATATCCAGACTCCTTTTCAATGAGTTGAGGGTCTCTGACTCAACTACCCTTTCAGGCAGTGAGTTCCAGACCATCATCACCCTCTGGGTGAAAACATTTTCACTCATCTCCCCTCTAAATTTTCTACCACTCACTTTAAAGCTGTGCCCTCTCATCACTGACCTCTCTGCTAAGGTGAATAGACCCTTCACCTCCACACAATCCAGGCCCCTCAAAATTTTGTACATTTCAATCAGATCTCCCCTCAGCCTTCTCTGTTCCAAGGAGAACAACCCAGCCTATCCAATCTTTCCTCATAGCTGCATTTTTCCAGTCCCGGCAACATCCTCGTAAATCTCCTTTGTACCCTCTCTAGTGCAATTACATCCTTTCTCTAATAAGGTGACCAGAACTGCACACAGTACTCAAGTTGTGGCCTAACCAATGAGTTATACAGTTCCAGCATAACCTCCCTGCTCTTGTGTTCTATACCTCGGCTAATAAAGGAAAGGATTCCATATGCCTTCTTAACCACCTTATCGACCTGTCCTGCTACCTTCAGGGATCTGTGGACTTTCACTCCAAGGTCCCTCACTTCCTCTGCACTTCTCAGTATTTTCCCATTTATCGTGTATTCCTTTGCCTTGTTTGACCTCCCCAAATGCATCACCTCATATTTCTCCAGGTTGAATTCCATTTACCACTTTTCTGCCCATCTGACCAGACCATCAATATCTTCCTGCAGCCTATAGCTATCCTCCTCACTATCTATCACACGGCCAATCTTTGTGTCATCTGCAAACTTCTTGATCATGCCCCCGACATTTATGTCCAAATCGTTAATATACACCACAAAAAGCAGGGGCCCAGTACTGAACCCTGCGAAATGGCACTGGGAACAGCTCTCCAATCATTAAAACAGCCGTCAACAATTACACTTCGTGTCCTGCCACTGGGCCAATTTTGTTTCCACCTTGCTGCATTTCCCCGGATCCCATGGGATGTTATTTTTTTAACCACTCTGCCATGTGGGACCTTGTTAAAAGCCTTGCTAAAATCCATGTCGACAACATCAACTGCACTATCCTCCTCTATCTTCCCTGTTACTTCTTCAAATAATTTGATCAAGTTGGTCAAACAAGATCTTCCCTAAACAAATCCATGCTGACTATCCTTGATTAACCTGTGCCTTTCTAAGTAACAGTTTATCCTGTCTCTCAGAATAGATTCCAATAATTTGCCCACTACTGAGGTTAGACTGACTGGCCTGTAATTATTCAGTCTATCCTTCGCTCCTTTTTTAAACAGAGGTACAACATTAGCAATTCTCCAATTCTCCGGCACCACACCTGTATCCAGTGAGGACTGGAAAATGATGGTCAGACCTTCTGCTATTTCCTCTCTTGCTTCTTTTAACAGCCAAGGATACATTTCATTTGGCCCTGGTGATTTATCAACTTTCAAGGATGCTAATCCCATTCATACTTCCTCTCTCCCTATGTTTATCACATCCAATACTTCACATCTCTCCTCCTTAACTACAATATCTGCATCGTCCACCTTTTTTTTGAAGACAGACACAAATTATTCATTAAGAACCGTACCAATATCTTCATCCCTACACATAGGTTTACCTTTCTGATCTTTTATGGGCCCTTCTCTCTCCTTAGTTATCCTCTTACTCTTAATGTATTGATAAAACATCTTTGGGTTCACCTTCATTTTGAACATAGAACATAGAACAGTACAGCACAGTACAGGCCCTTCGGCCCACGATGTTGTGCCGACCCTTTAACCTACTCTAAGATCAAACTACCTACATACCCTTGCTTGCCAATATTCTTTCATGCCCTCTCTTTGCTTTCCTAATTTCCTTTTTGATTTCACCCCTCCACTTTCTATACTCCTCTTGGCTTTCTGTAGTATTGCGTTCTCGGTGTCGGACTTAAGCTTTCGTTTTCTGGCTTATCTTACCCTGTAATCTCCTTGACATCCATGGGGCTCTAGATTTGGCCATCTTGCCCTTTTTCTTTGTGGGAACACGTTTACCCTGAACCCCTTGAATCTTCCCTTTGAATGCCTCCCACTGTTCTGACACTGATTTACTTTCAAGTAGTTGTTTCCAGTCCACTTTCGCTAAATCACTAAAATAAAAGCAAAATACTACGGATGCTGGAAATTGAAACAAAAACAAGAAATGCTGGAATCACTCAGCAGGTCTGGCAGCATCTGTGGAAAGAGAAGCAGAGTTAACGTTTCGGGTCAGTGACCCTTCTTCGGAACGTTCCGAAGAAGGGTCACTGACCCGAAACGTTAACTCTGCTTCTCTTTCCACAGATGCTGCCAGACCTGCTGAGTGATTCCAGCATTTCTTGTGTTTGTGTTTTGGTTCGCTAAATCACTCCTCAGTTTAGTAAAATTGACCTTGACCAATTGAGAACTCTAACTCCTGTTCTATCTCTGTCCTTTTCCATAATTATGTTAAAACTGACTGAATTATGATCACTACCACCCAAATGCCCTCCCACTGCCATTCCTTCCACCTGCCCGTCTTCATTTCCTAAAACTAAGTCTAAAACTGCACCCTCTCTTGTTGGACTTGCCACATACTGGGCAAAAATGTTCTCCTGAATGCACCTCAAGAATTCTGCTCCCTCAATTCCTTTCACACTAAACTATCCCAGTTAATATTGGGGTAGTTAAAATCCCCTACTATTACGGCCCTATTGTTCTTGCATTTCTCAGAGATTTGCCTATATACCTGCACTTCTATCTCCCTCTGACTCTTTGGGGGTCTACAGTACACTCCCAGCAGTGTAACTGCCCCTTTTTCATTCCTTAGCTCAATCCATATGGCCTCATTTGATGAACCTTCCAACATATCATCCCTCCTCACTGCTGAAATAGTTTCCTTGACCAAACTTGCCACTACCCTCCTTTTTTATCCCCCTCCCTATCGCATCTGAAAGTCCTATAACCAGGAACATTGAGCTGCCATTCCTGTCCCTCCTTAAACCATGTTTCTGTAATAGCTATGATATCATACTGCCACATGTCTATCTGTGCCGTCAGCTCATCTGCTTTTTTTGCTATACTCCTTGCATTGAAATAGATACCCTTCAGCACTGCTAAACTCTTTTTTTTATTTTCGAACTTTTGTTTCCTTTGTCTTCCAGACTCATCCATTAATTTTCCGCCTTCCATTTTCATTTCTGATTTTGTCCCAACTGAGTCTACCCTCAGGTCCCCATCCCCCTGCCAAACTAGTTTAAACCCTCCCCAACAGCACTAACAAAACGTCCCGCAAGGAACTCAATTCTGGCTCTGTTCAGGTGCATCCTGTCCGGCTTGTACAGGCTCCATCTCCTCTAGAGCCGGTCCCAATGTCCCAGGAATCTAAAGCCCTCCCTTCTGCACCATCTTTCCAGCCATGCAGTCATCTGTCTTATCCTTCTATTTCTCTTATCATTTGCGCGTGGCACTGGGAGTAGTTCAGAGATTACTACTTTTGAGGTGCTGCTTGCTAATTTCTTACCTAGCTCCCTAAATTCTGACTGCAGGACCACATCCCTCTTCCTACCTATGTTGTTGGTTCCGATGTGGACCACGACTGCTGGCTGTTTGCCCTCCCCACTCAGGATGCTCTGCAGCCACTCAGTGACATCCTTGACCCTGGCATCAGGGAGGCAACACACCATCCTGGATTTACATCTGTGGCCACAGAAACACCTGTCTGTTCCCCTGACTATTGAATCACCTATCACTATGGCTTGTCCAATCTTCCCTGTACCCCCATGTGCAGCTGGGCCACCTGTGGTGCCATGGACTTGGCTCTGGCTGCACTCCCCAGGTGAAGCATCACTTTCCTCAGTATTCAGAACTGTATACCTGCTGGGGAGTGAGATGCACTCAGGGGTCTCCTGCACTACCTGCCTGATTCTTTTTGACTGCCTGGTGGTCACCCATTCCCTCTCTCCCTGCATACTCTTAAGCTTTGGGGTGGCCACATCTATAAATGTGCTACCCACGTAGCTCTCATCCTCATGAATGCACCGCAGTGTCGCCAGCTGCCGCTCAAGCTCCAAAGCTCGGAGCTCAAGCTGCTTCAATTGACGACATTTCCTGCACAAATGGTTCTCCAGGATATGGGAAGCATCCTGGAGCTCCCACATAGCACAGGAGGTACACTCTCGAGGTTTAAGCATCCCTGCCATACCTTTATCTATTAGTTGACAGAGTTTGGAGTGGTCCAAAAACAATGGCTTCAGTCTTCCCAATATTTAATTGGAGGAAATTTCTGCTCATTCAGTATTGGATACCAAATAAACAGTCTGATAATTTTAAAACAGTGGAGGAGTCGAGAGAAATGGTGGTGAGGTGGAGTTGGGTGTCATCAGTGTACATGTGGAAACAGACACTATGCTTTCTGATGACGTCACCGAGGGGCAGCATGTGGATGAGAAATAGGAGGGGGTCAAGGATAGATCCTTGGGGGACACCAATAGAGGTAACAGTGTGGGAGCAGGAAGAGAAGCCATTGGAAGTGATTCTCTGGCTATGATTAGATATATAAGAATGGAACCAGGTGAGAGCAGTCCCACCCAGTTGGACGACAGTGGAGAGGCATTGGAGGAGGATGGTGTGGTCAACCACGTCAAAGGCTGCAGGCAGGTTGAGAAGGATGAGGAGGGATAGTTTATCTTTTTCACAGTCACGTAGGATGTCATTTATGACTTTGATAAGAGCTGTATCAGTACTGTAACTTATTGGAGGGGTTCAAACATGGAGTTTCGGGAATGATGAGAACAGATTTGGGAGGCGACAACATGTTCAAGGAATTTGGAGAGGAAAGGGAGATTGAAGATGGGGCATTAGTTTGCAAGGATGGTGAGGTCAAGGGTTGAGTTTTTTTGAGAGGGGTGATGATGGCAGATTTAAAGGAGAGAAGGACAACACCTGCTGAGAGAGAACCATTAACAATATCGGTTAACATGGGAACTAGGAGGGGAAATTGGGCGGTCAACAGTGTAATAGGAATCGGATCAAGGGAGCAGGAGTTGGGTCTGAAGGACAAGATGAGCTCAGAGAGGGGAGATAGGAGAGAAACTAGAGAAAAATGCGAGTTAAGGGCTAGGGCAGGGGGAGCATTAGAGGAAGTTTGGCCCGGTGTGTTAGTGGAAGGTAGGGACACGGCAGAGGCAGTTGATGAGAAGGTCTCAATCTTACTGACAAAGAATTTAATGAGATACTTGCACATATTGTTGGAGGTGAGGATGGAGGGGACAGGGGAGAGGGGTTTAAGAAGACAGTTTTCAGTAGAGAAAAGAAGTCAGGGGTTATATTTGCATTCCAGGATAATCCTGAAATAGTGAGCAGTTTTAGCAGACGAGAGCAGGACCTGATAGTGCTTTATCAGGGCAGGCGGTGGTGCAGTGCTGATGTCACTGGACTGGTAATCCAGAGGCCCAGGCTAATACTCTGGGGACACAGGTTCCCCTGGGGGCAGCTGGCGGAATTTTAAATTCAATTAATTAATAAAAATCTGGAATTGAAAGCTAGTCTCAGTAATGGTGCCATGAAACTATCATTGATTGCTGTAAAACCCATCTGGTTCACTAATGTCCTTTGGCGAAGGAAATCTGCCACCCTTACCTGGTCTGGCCTACATATGACTCATAACCCACAGCAATGTGGTTGACTCTTAAATACTGTCTGAAATGGCTGAGCACACTTTTCAGTTGTCAAGGGCAATGAGAGATGAACAACAAATGCTGGCCTTGCCAGCGATGCCCATATCCCTTGAAAGAATAATTTAAAAATGTGTGGTCCAGCCAGTTCTGGTGATGGATGGCTAAACCAGTTGTCTGCCATATCCTTCAAGTCTGCAACCCATGGAGTTAAGGAAGCAGAAATGAGAGCCCTGCCAGGGTGAGACAGAGTAATGGTCTTATTGGGGACCAGGGCATCAAAGGTGGATGTGAGCGTACAGTTGAGCAAATGGGCTAGGGTGCAGAGCGGCAATCAAAATATGCATGCAAATGGACTCTAGGAGAGCTTGAGTTACATTGGTCTGGTTACATCAAAATTAGGGTACATAAAAACCTGATAGTAAACGAGAAAAAGGAAATTGATAGGAGATAATAGGAAAGAGTCCACAGTTAAGTCTGTGATTCTGTGGGATAACGATGATGTAGGTATAAAAGAGGTAATGATAAACAGGTGATGCTGAATTTGTACTAAATGTGTGTTAAGTCACAGTTTCAATGTTGTGTGTGGTACTGAGCAGCCCAATCTAGGGAGAGATTTAGAGCCAGGAAAAGATCTGTGTGAAGATTTATTAGAACGAAACTGGGAATGAAAAGTAATAGCTATGAAATACTGACAGTTATACCAGGAGCAGTAGCATAGTGATTGTTACTTGACTAGTAATTCAGAGGGCATGGACGAATGATACAGAGACATGGGTTCAAATTCCATCATGGCAGCTGGGGAATTAAATAAATATAGAATGAAAAAGAAAGCTAATATCAGTAATGGTAACCATGAAGCTACAAGATTGTTGTAAAAAAATCCATCCAGTTCACTAATGTCCTTTAGGGAAGGAAACTTGCCATCCTTACTGGGACTACACGTGACTCCAGACCCATAGCAATGTGGTTGACTCTTAATTGCCCTCTGAAATGGCCTAGTAAGCCATTTAGCTCAATTTGAGAAAACAGCTCACCACCACCTCTCAAGGGCAATTGATGGACAATAAATGCTGGCCTCGCCAACAACACCGACAACCAATGAACAAATAAAAACATAAAAATTCAGGACTCTAGTCCATTGGAGCAGTTGAGGTTCATGGGGGAAAATTTAATTGAGATTTTCAAACTTCAGAGAGATTTTGAGAAGTTGTTTGAAGGTTTGCACGGTCAGAGCAGTAACATTGAGTATTATTTTACAGTTCCACACCATATGAATTTCTCTGAAAAGGGCAATTGTTGCCTTGAAAAAGGCATTCTTCAATCTGGTAGGCCTCAACATTCTAGGCAGTATACTCTACCCATTGTCTGGAGAAATAACTGGAACTGTGGGATTTTATGTGGTGGAGAATGGGAATGTGGGTGGGATCTTATTGCTGATAGGTTATTATATGCTCTTTTTCTTGCTCCTATTGGTTGGCTAATTGTGTTTCATGATAGGTCAGTACATACTACTGTTCTTACCACTGATTGGTCAGCTATTGTGTCTCATGGTAAGTCGGTACACACCATTCTTATTGTCAGGGTATGTTGGCTGCAGAACAGGTGATGATGTGGTTCTTGAATAGGGGTAGCCAGATGTTACTGATAAGCAGGCCACTGTCTTGGGGGTCGGTGTGGAGTTGATAGATTTCCATAGCCTCCCTGACGTATCTTGTATGGAAGTGTGTAATGGATGAGATGAGTTTGGAATTGGACTATTGAGTTATTGAGTTGAGTTTGCTTGACGACAGCTGACCTATCCCATTCAGTGTTTAAAGCAGGCTTGGTGTTCCTTGAGTCTAGTGTATAGGCTGCAGCCTGTTTGATGTAGACGAGTTCGCAGTCGCAAGGTATGCTGTAAATTGCTGGTTTGTTATGAAATGGTTTCCTTTCTTTGTGCAGTGGAGCTTTTTGCATGATTTATGTCAGACTTCTACGTCTGCTGACTTGAGTGTGTGTTGTTGTCTGTGTGAGGTGGAATCGATGTATAGGAGGCCGACTCTTGTTTTAGTTGAGGTAGTTGTTGCAGTGCGAGTAACAGGTGGACGTGTGTTGATCTTGTGGAAAGGAAATCCATTGAGTTAAAGTGTAAAATTGATATGGTGCAGTTCTTGTTGAGATGTTTCTTATCACTAATGGACTTCTGATGAGGGTGTTTTTGGAGACCGATTGAAGAGTGGAAGGATAATGAAAAGAACGGTAGTTCAGGTATCTATCAGCATGAGTGGGATTGCAGTAGACTTGGTGTGCTGACATACCCTGACAAGAAGACCAGCATGTACTGACATACCACGAGACACCATAGCTGACCAATCAGTAATAAGAACAATAGTATGTACCGACCAATCACGGAACACAATTAGCTGACCAATAGCAGCAAGAACATTTAATGACCTATCAGCAGTAAGATCCTGCCCACATTCCCATTCTCCACCACATATAAATCCACTGTTTCCACCTGTTCTAGTTCTTTCTCCAGACAATAGGCAGAGTTTATTGCCTGAAATGTTGAAGCCTGCTAGATCTTCTAAGAACATCATCTTTTTCAATCAAACAGCTGCTTTTTTTTCAGAGCAAATTCACACGGTGTGAAACCATAAAATCAGCTTACTCAATGATTTTGAGAAGGTAAATAGTGGAAGTTTTGTTGGTTGATGAATCAGTAACAAGCGGGCCTAAGTGCAACGTTATCACTGAAGGAATGAAGGAAGAAATTTGAAAAATTGTTTTCAGAGTTGTGAGAACATGAAATACTTTACTCCAAGGGGCAGTTGAGCCAGAGGAAATTAAATAAATATTTCATAGACTCATACAGCACAGATGGAGAACCTTCTGCCCGTGGTGCTTGCGCTGGACTCTTTGAAAGTGCGGTACAATTAGTCCCACTCCCCTGCTCTTTCCCCATAGGCCTGCAAGTTTCTCCGTTTCAAATATGTACCCATTTCCTCTTGAAAAGTTATTCCTGCTTATGCTTTTACCAGCTGTTGAATAGAAAACGAATATGAAAGGATACAGGGACAGGGCAGTAGGGTGAAGGGTGGGGAACTATTACTGGAGAGGCGAACACCTCTGCTGTACCTCCCAGAAGTCTACAATGGGTCTATGTTGCTACTGCACATTCCATGGAATACTTCCAGGGAAGAATTATTTAATATGTTAAATATTATTAGTTCATCCTCTGTTTCAATCTTATTTCGATTATCCAGGCATCATTGTTTCTGGGTAACTCTCTTAGGAACGTAAGAACAGGAGGAGACCTTTTATCCCCTTGAACCTGTTCTGTCTTTCAATGAGATCAAGGCTGATCTGAGACCTAACTCCATAAACCTGACTTTTGTCCATATCCCTTAATACATTTGGCTAACAAAAATCTATCCACCTCAGATTTAGAATTAACAATTGACGAGCATCAATTGCCATTTGTGGAAGAGAGTTCCAAACCTCTACCACCCTTTGTGTATAAAAGTGTTTCCTAATTTCACTCCTGAAAGGTCTGGCTCTAATTCTTTGACGGTGTCTGCTAGTTCTAGACTAGGAGATGGTGGTGTAGTGGTAATGTCACTGGGCTAGTAATCCAGAAGCCCAAGCTAATGGCCTGGGGACAGGAGTTCGAATCCCACCATGGCAGCTGCTAGAATTTAAATTCAATTATTTAATAAATTCTATTACTAAAAATCTGGAATTGAAAGCTAGTCTCCGTAATGGTGCCATGAAACTATAATTGATTGTTGTAAAAACCCATCTGGTTCACGAGGGAAGGAAATCTTCCATCCTTACCTGGTCTGGCCTACATGTGATTTCAGACCCACAGCAATGTGGTTGACTCTAAAGTGCCCTCTGAAATGGCTTAGCAAGCCATTCAGTTTTCAAGGGCAATTAGGGATGGGCAACAAATGCTGGCCTTGCCAGTGATGCCCACATTCCATGAAGGAATTTTTAAAAACTTGCAGGAGTAGTTTCTCTCTACCTACCCCATCTGTTCTCTTTAATAACATAAAAACTTCAATCAAATCACCCTTTAACTTTAACCTTTTAACTTCCAAGGAATACAACCTTAATTTGTTTAATCTTGCTGAGGCAAAGGAGGAGATAGCAGGGGCTCTGACACAAATTTTCAGATTCTCTCTGGCCATAGGAGAGGTAGAAGAGGACTGGTGGACAGTGAATGTGGTACCATTATTCAAGAAGGGTATCAGGGATAAACCAGGTAATTACAGACCAGTGAGTCTATCATCAGTGGTGGGGAAACTATTGGAAAAAAATTCTGAAGGACAGGGTTAATCTCCACTTGGCGAGGCAAGGATTAATCAGGGATAGTCAGCATGGCTTTGTCAGGGGGAGATCATGTCTGACTAAGTTGATTGAATTTTTCGAGGTGGTGACGAAATGTGTAGATGAGGGTAAAGCAGTTGATGTAGTCTATATGGACTTCAGTACGGCTTTTGAAAAGATCCCGCATGGGAGATTGGTTAGAAGGTAAGAACCCATTGGATCCAGGGAAATTTGGCAAATTGGATCCAAAATTGGCTTCGTGGCAGGAGGCAGAGGGTAATGGTGAGGGTTGTTCTTGCGAGTGGAAGCCTGTGACCAGTGGCGTACCGCAGGGATTGGTGCTGGGACCCTTGCTGTTTGTAGTGTACATTAATAATTTAGATGTGAATATAGCAGGTATGATCAGTAAGTTTGCAGATGACACGAAAATTGGTGGTGTCGTAAATAGTGAGGAGGAAAGCCTTAGATTACAGGACGATATAGATGGGCTGGTAAGATGGGCAGAGCAGTGGCAAATGGAATTTAATCCTGAGAAGTGTGAGGTGATGCATTTTGGGAAGACTCACAAGGCAAGGGAATATACAATGGATGGTAGGACCCCAGGAAGTACAGAAGGTCAGAGGGACCTTGGTGTACTTATCCATAGATGACTGAAGGCAGCAGCACAGGTAGATAAGGTGGTTAGGAAGGCATATGGGATACTTGCCTTTATTAGCCAAGGCATAGAATATAAGAGCAGGGAGGTTATGACGGAGCTGTATAAAACGCTAGTTAGGCCACAGCTGGAGTACTGTGTACAGTTCTGGTCACCACACCAGAGGAAGGATGTGATTGCACTGGAGAGGGTGCAGAGGAGATTCACCAGGATGTTGCCTGGGCTGGAGTATTTCAGCTATGAAGAGAGACTGAAAAGGCTGGGGTTGTTTTCCTTAGAGCAGAGAAGGTTGAGGGGAGATATGATTGAGGCATACAAAATTGAGGGGCATTGATAGGTTTGATAGGAAGAAACTTTTTCCCTTAGTGGAGGTGTCAATAATCAGGGGGCATAGATTTAAGGTAATGGGCAGGAGGTTTAGGATGGATTTGAGGAAAAATGTTTTCACCCAGAGGGTGGCTGGAATCTGGAACGCACTGCCTGAAGAGGTGGTAGAGGCAGGAACCCTCACAACATTTAAGAAGTATTTAGATGAGCACTTGAAATGCCATAGCATACAAGGCTACGGGCCAAGTGCTGAAAAATGAGATTATAATTGTTAGGTGGCTTGATGGCCGGCACAGACGGTGGGCTACGATGCACAACCTTCAAGGCCAATATATCCTTCCTGCCAAGAACTGCTCACAGTTCTCCAGTTGTGATCTAATCAGGTCTTTAAAGTAAAGCTGAGGAATGATTTCTACCCCAGTATTTTCGAGCCCTCTAGATATAAAGACCAGTATTCCATTAGACGTTTTGATTATTTTTCTGTACCGGTTCATGAGATTTTAATGATCTATGTACCTGGACACCCAAGTCTCTTTGGAGCTCCACAGTTTCGAACTTTCCACCACTTAGCAAGTACCTTGTTCTATCCTTTATAGATCCAAAGTGGATGACCTCACATCTGCCCACATTGAAATCCATTTGTTACAGTTTTTGCCTATTCACTTAATCTATCAATATTTCTTTGTAATGTTACGCTTCCATCTACACTGCTTACCATGGCACTGATCTATGTGGCATTGGCAAGTGTGGATATGTGGCTTTCGATCCCATCAGCGAAGTTGTTAATGAATACGGTGAATTGTTGAGGACCAATCACAGATCGTTGTTGGACTCCACTAGTCACATCCTGCCAATTAGTGTACCTGTCCATTAGCCTATTGTCTCCTTCCCTTCAACCAATTTCCTAACCAGGTCAATAATTTGCCTTCAAGTCCATGAACTTTAACTTAAGCTTTTGAGGGACTTTATCAAATGCCTTCTGGAAGTCCATGTGTGTTGTACTGGACAGCCCAATACAGGAATTTTTCCAGTACAAATGCCTAGATCCACATTTGTAGTGGCAACTGCTTATGTCAACTTGTCACGCTGTAATTACATCTCATCAGTGGTGCCTCAGTTTTGCACCTGTCCTGCAGAGAAAGTTCTTTTACTCCAAACTCTACATTTCTGCTTCCTAAACTGTCCTAGGTGTTACTATTTTATTGCAAATAATGTCAACTCGAAGTATTGCATAAAATTAAGTACAGAATGCATGTTCTTAAAGTGAGGACTGAATTATGTCTATGTGCAGTTATCCTCCAGCTCACCTGAAGACTTGCACTTAATCTTGACTCCCCTGCAGTACTACATGGGATCAACTAGTATTAATAGGCATCTTTTGGTAAATTTCTATCTTTTTTTCTATAGATAGAGACACACAGGGAATACTAATAGATAATATTATTCAGAAACAGGCTGATTGGAAACTGATAGAATTCTAGCTTCTGAGGCTGGAGGTTGTGGGTTGAAACAGCTCTCTGCAACTTAAGCATATAATCAAGTCTGAGACTCACTGCAGCACTGAGGGAGCACTGCATTGTTGGAAGAGCATTGTTAATGGGAAGTTAAACCGAGGTTTGGTCTGCCTGTTCAGGTGCACATAAGGGATCCTTTATAATGCCCAACAGCCATTCTTCAACCAACCCTATAAAGCATTAAGAGTTTAACCTGTCATTTGTCACATTTGTTGCTTGTGGGATCTTGCTATGTGCAACTCGCTGCTGCATTTTCCTGCATCATAAAAAGTCACTTCATTTCAAAACTAATTCATTGGTTGTGACATGCTTTGGAACAGCTTAATAAGGCACTATGTAAATGCAAGTTCCTTCTGTGTACATGTGCACTACACATGCACACATATGCTAGTGCATGCCACACATGTGTTTTAAGAAATGAAGAATGAACTTGCATTTATATAGCACTTTTCCTGATCTCAGGACATCTCCAAGCCTGTACAGCAATAAAATACTTTTGAAGTATGGTCATTGTTGTAATGTTGGAAACACAGCAGTGAATCTGAGCATAGCAACGAGAATAATGATCAGATTATTTGGCTTATTACTCGAGGGATAAATATTGGTCAGGATACCAGGGAGATCTCCCCTGTTCTACTCTGCTGTGGGATCTTTTACGTTCACCTGAGGGCAGACAGAGCCTCAGTTTACCATCTCCCAAAGACAGCACATCTAACAGCGCAGCACTACCTCGGTACTGCACAGAGTGTTAGCCTAAACTATGTTTTCTGGAGTGGGATTTAAACCCACAACCTTCTGACATATACAATATTTTATGGTATCCTCACATCCTTCCTCTGTAGGATACAGCCCCTTTATCATTGCTTCAGAATAAGTCAACCATTTTGGGAAGGAATATATACCACTGAATACATGAGTAACGGTTTATCAATCATATAAAACATTACTGTGAAGGGTTCTACCTCTAAAACATTGTCTTGCTTTTAGCTGAAATATCAAGATTTTTATGAAATTTGATTTTACAAACTGCTTGTTTCCAGTGTTTATCTTGGGGTATGTGTCACTTTGATCCCATTCCAAAATAATCCCGAAGGAGAATGATGGAAATTGCATCTGTAGTGCTCAAATTACATTAGTTATGCACAGCTAGAAGTCATTCCCTTCCTTCAGAATGCCACATTAATAATCTCTTGAGTCCCGTTCCAACAAGGCAATAACCCTCAGGGATTAAGGTACATACGCAAATCTTGAAGCCACATGAAGCAGCTTGTGTAAATAACTAGAACATTCCTCTGGGGAGCAATCAGCATTTTTAGCTGTTGGCTAAACCCACCGATGAACAGAACACACAGCTTGTTCAGTAAAAGATGAACATTTCTGGTAAAATCGACGAGCATCAAGCTTTATCACTCCCACAAGGATTAGCACTGAATTACAAGCATGACATTGAACTGCTGTGTTTATGACTTCATGACTATTCCAGTGACGTGTATTGGCTAGACATTTTTATTGGGTAAAATCAAACTCTGGCCAACATCTTAATGTGGGCGGCTAAAACCTAGTTTGAAATCTAATGCACCAACTTCTCACTAAGATTAAATCTTGATGGCCTAAACTGCTGGAAGATCACAGCCTTAATAGCAAGCCAGTTGTAAAAATACAGAAGGTTGTTAAAACTGATTTGCAATGCATTAGGTGCTGATTACATGATTTTTAAGGTGCTAGCTGTGTTGCATCAATAGAGTTCTAAAAGTGAAAAATAAGCCAATGCAACTCATAAAAGGAAAGCCTCATGATGTCTTCTGATAAAAGATCATTGGTCTGAAGAGTGAACTGTTTATCTCTCTATAGATGCTGCCTGACCTGCTGAGTGTTTCAAGCATTCTCTGTTTTTAATCTCACCATCTTGGTGCCTTTAAAATAAGCAGTAATATACTTAGTAATATCCTTTAACATATTCTCTCACCATTCTGTTAATTTGTTTTCTAATATTTCTTGTTTAAGCTGTGAATGCTGACAACAATGGGCCTCAAATATACCCAAGTGATAAAAGCCTAGAAATAACTACATTACAAGATTAACTTGTACAAGGAACACAGAAAGTTAGCACGCAAGTACAGCAAGCAATTAGGAAGGCAAAAGGCATGTTGGCCTTTACTACCAGGGGATTGGAGTACAGGAATAAGGAAGTCTTGCTACAATTATACAGGGCTTAGGTGAGACCACACCTAAAGTACTGTTGCAGTTTGATCTCCATATTTAAGGAAGGATATACTTGCCTTGGAGGCAGAACAGTGAAGGTTCACTAGATTAGTTCTTGAGATGAGGGGGTTGTCCTATGATGAGAGGCTGAGTAAATTGGGTTGATACTCTCTGGAGTTTCGAAGAATTAGAGGCAATCTCATTGAAACATACAAGATTCTGAAAGGGCTGGATCGGGTAGACACTGAGAGATTATTTCTGCTGGTTGGGGAATCTAAAACACAGGAGCACAGTCTCAGGATAAGGGGCTGATCATTTAGGACTGAGATGAGGAGAAATTACTTCATTCAGAGAGTTGTGGACCTTTGGAATTCTCTACCCCAGAGGGTTGTGGATGGTCCATCATTGAATATATTTAAGGCTGAGACAGACAGATTTTTGGTCTCTCAGGGAATCGAGGAATATGGGGAACAGGCGGGAAAGTGGAGTTGAGGCAGAACATCAGCCATGATCATATTGAATGGTGGAGCAGGCTTGAGGGGACATAAGGTCTACTCCTCCTATTTCTTTTGTTCTGAACACTCAATGTGGTGCTTACTGCCATTTTTGGGTTAACGCCTTTGCTAAACTAGGTAAGAAAGGAATTTCATATCAAGGCCCAGCAACAAGCTATTTGGCACAGCAAATCCTGGCCAGTAAACTCCTCCACCTGACCCTCCTGGACTAATCCCACCCTCCTCCAACTCTCTCACCATAATCTGTAATAGTCTTCATCAAGTAACTATCTCTATTCATTTTTTCAATGGTTTGTGGCTGAGAACTCCTCCCTCCAATTACACCCTGTGTAAAGATTTTTTTTTCTAACCTTCTCTTTCATTCTTTGTGATTGTCAGCCCTCTTGTAACTGTCTCAAAAAGAATAGTCTTCCTAATCTTAATGACATTTAATGGATCACCCCTCATCTAAGCTGTAGTGCGAAACAGCTCTTACTCTTCAACTCTCTCTTCATAACTGTAACTCCATCTTCCTAGAGATGGGGAAGGAATGGTCATCTGCTTTGGACACCACAGAGAGATCAAGGGAGTATTGTACTCCAATTCCCATCACAAAGGATGTTGGTGGCTTTAACTAGGCTATTCTGTGAACAGATTGGAAACTGAACTATAGGGAATGCTACTGATTCAGAGGTTTCCTCTTGGGGGGGAAAGTTGGAAGTGGTATTTTGCTGCAGTGTTTAAAGGCTTGCAGAACCTTAAAGGGCATTTTGATTGAAACATTTGAAGCATTTCAAGGATAAAATCCCAGAGTGATTCTATCTTTGTGGCAGAGTTGAACAAGACACACGGCCAAATGTCAAACTCACCTGTACTTGTCAATTACTTCTCAAGTTACTTTAAGCTATAATTCCTGAAAATCTTGTCTATTATCTGGACCAAAACTCATCTCTTGCCCTAGACCAATAAAATATCAGGTAAACTGGTCATTCATTTCAGCTGCTCTTTGTGGGATAAACTGGCTGGTATATTTTTTTATTTGTTCATTCGTGAGATGTGGGCATCACTGGCTAGGCCAACATTTATTTCCCATCCCTACTTGCCCTTGAGAAAGTGATGGTGAGCTGCCTTCTTAAACTGCTGTAGTCCTTGAAGTGTAGATACACCAACAGTGCTGTTAGAAAGGAAATTCCAGGAATTTGATCTAGGATGGTGCGTGGCTTGGAAGGGAACTTGCAGGTGGTGTTCCCATGCATCTGCTGCCCTTGGCCTTCTAGATGGTAGAGGTTACTGTCAAAGGAGGCATGGTGAGTCACTGCAGTGCATCTTGTAGATGGTGCACACTGCTGCCACTGTGTGTTGGTTGTGGAGGGAGTGAATGTTGAAGGTGGTGGATGGGATGCCAATCAAGCGGGCTGCTTTGTCCTGGATGGTGTCGAGCTTCTTGTGTTGCTGGAGCTGCACTCATCCAGGCAAGTGGAGAGTATTTCATCACACTCCTGACTTGTGCCTTGTAGATGGTGGACAGGAGGTGAGTTACTTGCCACAGAATTCCCTGCCCCTGACCTGCTCTTGTAGCCACGGCATTTATGTGGTTGGTCCAGTTCAGTTTCTGGTCAATGGTAACCCCCAGAATGTTGATAGTGGGGAATTTAGCGACGGTAATGTCATTCAACTTCAAGGAGAGATGGTTAGATTCTCTCTTGTTTGAGATGGTCATTGCCCGGCACTTGTGTGGCGTGAATGCTACCTGCCACTTGTTAGCCTGAGCCTGGATGTCGTCCTGGTCTTGCTGCACCTGGACATGGGCTTCTTCATATCTGAGGACTTGGTGCTGAACATTGTGCAATCAGCAGCGAACATCCCCACCTCTGACCTTATGATGGAGGGAAGATCATTGATGAAGTAGCTTTGTGCTAGGTATGACTCCAACCAGCAGAGAGTTTTCCCCTGATTCCCACTAACTCCAGTTTTGCTAGGACTCCTTAATGCCATATTCTGTCAACTGCTGCCTTGATGTTGAGGGCAGTCAGTCTCTCCTCACTTTTGGAATTCAATTATTTTGTCCATGCTTGCCTCAAGGCTATAATGAGGTCAGGAGCTGAGTGGTCCTGGTGTCATAAAAGTTGTCTGTGTGCCTTTAAGACTGAGATAAAGGATTTCTCTGAGAACAGTGAATGCTGAACTAGATGGGGCAATTACAAGGCAATCTATTTTTCCAAGCCACTCAACAGAAAGAAATGACTGTCATATGACTGGCTTCTGGGGAGGTTTTAGTTTCTCTTTGCAAGAAGAGACCAGTTTTAGATGGAACTTGTGGGAGACCAGAGAAAGAGACGTCTCTGAAAGAAAGTAAAAGACCACTTTGCTGTTATTAACTGGATAAGAATACAGCCCAGAAAGCTCTTTCTCTTGAGGAATAATTCCTGTATTAAGTGAAATTCGAATTTCTTCATGAAGTTAAAGGAATTTTGAAGGAATTGCAAATTTAAGGTATGGAAGCTAAAACCTCTGTTGCTGTTTATGACTGAAGAGAGAGGGGAGACCCAGGAAGAGGAGTTGCAACACTCTGTGGAGAATCACTGCTTTGGAGAAAGGCTCCTTTGCTAATGGGAAGCCTTGCATTGTTTAAGGTGGAAAGATTCCTGTTGTCTCCAGTCTCTGGAAACTCTCTGCCTCATAAGTGAGTCCGGTTGCCTTTTTGTGTTTGAAAGATCCTGAAACCTCAGGAAGGTTTCTGCTGCGTGACTGCTACTTAGAAATCCAAGCCGTACTTTATACTGTACCGGGATCCAGCTACAGGAAGGATATTGAGGCATTAGAGGAGTTACAGTGTAGATTCACTAGGATGCTAACATAAAAGCAAAATACTGCAGGTGCTGGAAATCTGAAATACAAATAGAAAGTGCTGGAAATACTCAGCAGGCCAGGTAGCATCTGTGGAGAGAGAAGCAGAGTTAACGTTTCAGGTCAGTGACCTTTCATCAGAACCTGAAATGTTAACTCTGCTTCTCTCTCCACATTGCTGCCTGACCTGCTGAGTATTTCCAACATTTTCTGTTTTTATTTCACTTAGATGCTGCCTGGTATAAGGAAATACAAATACAAAGGGAGACTTGAAACATTAATTCTTTATGCATTAGAGCAATGCAGGTTATGGAGCAATATGAGTAGTATTTTTAAAAAATGGAAGGATGGAACAGAGTAGATAGAAACAGACTGTTTCCTGTAGTTGAGGAAGAGTAGTTGAGAGTTCTAGAATAAGGTCCAACTGATGCAAGATTAAATGTAAAAGATTTAGAACAAAGGGTATGAGATAATTCTTCACACAGAGCATTGAGGCTGTGGATTCACTTCGAGTTAGTGGTTGAGGTAGAAACTGTCAACATTGGAGACTATATTCAGTAAATGGATGTCGAGAGGCTGTTTCCCCTAGCTGGCTGTAGGGTTTACAGTCTCAGGACAAGGGGTCGGCCATTTAGGACTTCACCCACAGGGTTGTGGATCTTTGGAATTCTCTACCCCCAGAGAGCTGTGGATACTCAGCCATTGAGTATATTCAAGGTTGAGCTGAATAGATGTTTGGACTCGAAGGGAATCAAGAGCATACAGGGATAGGGTGGGAAAGTGGAGTTGAGGTTGAGGATCAGCCATGGTTTTATTATATGGCGGAGTAGGCTTGAGGGGCTGTATGGCCTACTATTTCTTAAGTCCTTGTGTTCTGATGAAGGAAAAGAGTTGGAAGAGATATGGGAAGAGGGTGGGTAAGTGTGATTACAACTGTTTGCTTGCATGGAGGGTGAATGCCAGCATGAACTGGTTGGACCAAATGGCCTGTTGTAACTTCTATGCACTTTTATATGTAATTCCCTGTTTGGTGCTGATGAATACATTCAAGGAGACACATGCCTTGATTCCAGTTTTTGGCAAATTCAAGCTGATATGAAGTCATCATGGTAAGAAACCAATTCTATCCAGCACCACCTGACCATGGCAACCAGCTTCTAGAAACTTCTCTTCAAACAGATCCAAGATGTTCCATTAAACCAGATTGGTTATTCCCTCTACTGATTGGCCCAATCTCTCAATTTACATAATTGCTCCAATCACATGTCAGTCACAATGACTGAACAATTAAAGGAAATTCTTGTAGGCCAATTACCCAACAGTTACTGGCCAGAAGGATGTCGACTAACTTTATTGCCTTTTCAAAATAAAGAGCTTTCAGCTATCTGAAAGATCCAGGTTACGCAATGAACTGGAACCCCTTTTATCCCCATACTGGCAGAAAGATAGTTTCAGCTTCAGTTTTACTCAGTCAGTTCAAAGAATGTGATGCATCTGTGTCAACTCCATACACATTGTTGACGTCTGCAACATAATTAATCACTTGGGCTAATCAACCAGTTAGTCTGTAGTGAGGTGACAGATGAATATATTAGCTGATGTAAATTCACTTTTTCCTACATGTTAGATAGTAATGGACTGAGACAATTTTGCACCAGTTAACCAATTAATGACACATTTATATTAGTTGTCATTTTGCCGTACATTATTATCTAATTTGAAGCCTATTCACATTGACAGTGATGTTAGTGGGGAGGCAAAAAAAGGGCAGAGAACATTTCAGGAAAAAGTCTGGGAAATTCTTTAGCAATTCCCTAAGGAAAGTAAGGCAAATTACAGGAGATTGGGATTACTCATGATGCATCACTGGACATACCCAGTTCATCCAGAGACATGGGTGGGGGTTTAAGATTAAATCTTGGTAGAGGAACTGAAAAAAGATCAATGCCATTATACACCCCGCCCGTTTATCATTTCCAGTGAAGTCAATGAAATTCATTGCCATGATGTTCCACAATTATCTCTCGACTGGAGGTAATACTAAGTGAAATGTGATAATACTGCAATCTCCAACCCCAGTTATGCTACAGGAATGTTTTATGACTGACAAAATGCGAGATATAAGTCAGCTTTGCAGCAAATCCACAAATAAAAATTATTTGTACCTCGGGGTATGATGCAAACAACAACAGCAAATACTTGCATTTATATAGGGCCTCTAAAATGTGAGGAAAGCAGACACCAGGCTAAAGGAGGAGATATTAAGTAAATTGGCCAAAAGCTTAGCCAAAGAGTTTTTTTTTATGGAGGGTCTTAAATGAGAGGTGGAGGAACATAGCAACAGGAAGCGGCCATTCAGCCCCTCAAGCCTGTTCTACCATTCAATCAGATCATGGTTGATCTGCATCTTAACTCCAGCTACTCATCGGAGGGTTTTAAGGATGAAATTCCAGAGCGTGGGAGCCAAGGCAGCTGACGGCATGGCCGCTAATGTTGGGTAAAGGGAAGGGGTCGGCTTGCATAGAGTCAGAACTACAGGGAGTCCGGGCGTACAGAGTGTGAGGCCTTTGTGCAATTTATGTATGCAGCTGAGGGTTTGAATCTTGAGGGAGCCAATGAGTGTCAGCAAGGGTGATGGGTGAACAGAAAATGGTGTGGGATAGAATACGGGCAGCATGGTTTGGAAATTTTACAAAGGATTGAGAATGGGAAGCCGGATGGAGAGCATTAGAATATTCAAGTCCTTGTCAACTCTCGACATGAATGAGGGTTTCAGAAGCAGATCGGCTGAGGTAGGTGTGAAGGTGGAAGGAGGATGCCTTGGTGACGGACAGACCATGACATTAGATTCATTTTCTTTGTGGTGATGGAACCGTAATAAAATTTTGCTTTTTGCTATTTTTTACACACACTGCTGTAGACTCTCCCAATAGACTGTGGATGCTGGGACATAACTGGACATTTCAGGACAGAGATTTGAAGACTTTTGTTGGGATAAGGGCTTCAAGGGATATGGAACTAAGGTGGGTAAATGGTACTGTGGTACAAATCAGTCCTGATCTAACCGAATGGCGGAATACACTCAAGGAATTGAATGGGCTCCTTCTATTCCGATTGTCCTATGCATTAAGTAAGCCTGAGGTTAACTGACACCAGGACAAGCTTACCAATCTGTAATCAGTTGGAGCATTTGCTTTTACTTTGACTTGGGTCCACCATTTCTTAACTTGTCAAGTTTCAGTAAAATTAATACACTAGCTCAAACTCTATTATTTATCCTTTATGAAGCTAGTGCAACATAATTGGCGGCACAGTGGCGCAGTGGTTAGCACCGCAGCCTCACAGCTCCAGTGACCCGGGTTCAATTCTGGGTACTGCCTGTGTGGAGTTTGCAAGTTCTCCCTGTGTCTGCGTGGGTTTCCTCCGGGTGCTCCGGTTTCCTCCCACATGCCAAAGACTTGCAGGTTGATAGGTAAATTGGCCATTAGCAATTGCCCCTAGTGTAGGTAGGTGGTAGGGAAATATGGGGACCGGTGGGGATGTGGTAGGAATATGGGATTAGTGTAGGATTAGTATAAATGGGTGGTTGATGGTCGGCACAGACTCGGTGGGCCGAAGGGCCTGTTTCATTGCTGTATCTCTAAACTAAACTAAAAACTAATTGTTGTATCTGTATTCATCCTGAAAAGCATTGTATGATAGTGTGGAGATTGTTCCATTACTTGTCTCTTTATAATCCATGCCCCCACTCTGCCACCCCACCTCAGGAAAAGACAGAATGCAGCTGGGCCACACTTGCAGGGCAAGATCTATCCAGTGTCATTTGCCGAAGTTTTCTTTGAGATTGGCAAAAGTAGATGAGCTCATTGGTTCTCTGGTTCTGCAGACAACAGCACGCACGTGGCTAATTCTATATTGTAATAACAGAAGCTTGCATTTGGTTCTGTAACGTATAAAACCCTTGCCTAACAGAAATCTATCAATCTCTCAAATGACCCCCAACTTCACAGCCTTCTGGGGACAGAGTTCCAGATTTCCGATATCCTTTGTGTGAAGAAGTGCTTCCTGGAATCACCCCTTAAATGGCCCAGTTCTAGTTTTAATGTTATTCCCCCTTCTCGGGGACTCCCACCAACAATACATGAAGCATAACCTAAGAGATCAGACATTTATTGCTGAACTGCAAATTTAGGCTGTATTTGAACTATAATTATAGTGTCGGGCAAAGTGCTTTTCTTTCCACCAACATTATGGTTCCACTGTAAATGGGCTAGATCTGGAATCGGGGCTCAACGTAAGCTAGAGTGAAGAGGAGTGGGTCAGTCATCAGCTTTGTATTTTACGCTACGTAAGTGGTGTGAAGCAGGAACTACTTCACATTGAGTGGAAACTTGTGTACATGCACCTGAGCTAATACATGAGCTGTTCGGTACCAGGGCATACCTTCAAAATAGATAAGGCAGTATTCATCACACCCACAAGATCAGAAACCTTCAGTGAGTCACAACAGAATGGAGGCCATGTGGCCCATCGCATCTCAGCCAGCTCTTGGAATGAGTTGTCCAGTTAGTTCCAATTCCTTGCTCCGTATCTATAATTTATCAAAAATCTTAGATCTTATCCAAAGAAGGTGATATCAGTTTGAGAATTGGAAGTCAGTTTGCAAAATCTGGGAATTAAAAAGCTGATATTGGCAGAGACCTCTCCTGCCTGAAAAATTGGGAGTGTCAGGGTCCATGCTTGATTCTCAGCTGAAAGAGAGTCTTGTCAGGGTACCGAGGCTCAGAAAATGTACCCCAAAATGTATGCACATTTAATATGAGCTCTCTCTCTCTCTCTCTCTCTCTCTCTCTCTCTCTCACACTCCCTCTCTCTCGCTCTCGCTCTCACTCTCTCTCTCTTTTGCACTGCTCCAGATTCTCCTCTTACTGTAGTATTGATTGTATTATGTGACAGGCTCGCATCAGTCACTATATTTGTACAGGAGATTTGCAGAAAGCTGAATTATAAATATGTTTAATTTTTCAATGGCAATTTCCTGTCAGGATTGAGCAATTTGTTTGTTAAAAATAAACTAACTGCCATGTCTTATTATCCTAGAAGCTGATTCTAATAATTAAAATCAAAGAACAGTGTGTTAAAAATGAAATACTGCACCAACTTTATCATTGACTGTTAAGATCATGCATAGCACCTGCTTCAGCTCAACATCTAAATGACGTTGCACAAAGGCATTTTCTCATTTGTCCATGAACCCACAATTGAGGTTGGCATTGGTCTCCTCCTGCACTGTATGATTCTATCAACCCATTTTGCCTGTGCTGATTCTTTGGAAGAGCTATCCAATTAACCCCACTCCCCTGCTCTTTCCACATGGACCTGCAATATTTCCCATTTAAGTATTTATCCAATTCTCTTTTAAAAGTTACCATTGAATTTTCTTCCACTGCCCTTTGGCAGCACGTTCCAGATCACAACAATTCACTGTGTAAAGAAAATTCTCCGCAGTGACTCCAGCTGCTCCGAGTTTGAGGAGCATTAGGGAGGCTGGAAATTCTTGGATCCGATGTTCCAGGAGATGGCCAGCCCACAGGCAGAGAGAGTTCGGGATAGTAGATGGGTGGCCATTCGGAAGAGAAGCAAGACACAGGAAGCACAAGAGTCTTCGGGGTGTGTGCCACTCTCAGCTTTGGAGATTGCTGGGAGTGATGACATCTTGAAGGTGTGTACACCAGAACATTTTTTTTTTAATTCTTTCATGGTACGTGAGCGTTGCTAGCAAGGCCAGCATTTGTTGTCCATCCCTAATTGCCCTTGACAACTGAGTGACTTGCTAGGCCATTTCACAGGGCAGTTAAGAGTCAACCACATTGCTGTGGATCTCAAGTCACACGTAGGCTCTATTTTCTTCCCTAAAAGGCATTAGTGAACTAGGACAGGGCACAATTTTCAATGTGAGGGCAGGGGAGGGAACGGGGAAACTGGCTTGCCTCCAATTAAGGGCCCGTTAAGCTCATGAAGGAGCTCATTAAGGGACAAGTGGGGTTTGCACTGTAATTTTCAGTTAGGATTCCGGTGAGTCCGAAATGAAATGTTTTGGGCCCATGACTTTTTTTTTTGGTAAGCTCTGCGTCACCTCTTTATTCTGTTGGCCCTCCATGGAGCTGCCTGCTGTCTTTGGCAAGGCAGTGACAGGCCCCATCATGGGAGCCATCTGCCTTTGCTGCTCCCGCTCTGCAGGCAGCTCCCACCTCCTGTAGATTCTCAGCACCACTAATTAGGCACCGAGCCCATCTCCTGCCCAGTTAGGGCATTAACATTTAAAGATCGTGGTGCATTAGAGATGCAGCTGAGGCGCGGGGTCGGGACCTGGAAATCATCTCTGTGTCGGGTTCCCAACCCCGTTTTGAAAATTCAGCCCTTTGACTCATCTCGCTTCTGGTTCTCTTGCCAATCATTTTAAATCTGTGTCCTTCTATTACTGACTTTCCTCCTCATGGAAAATGTTTCTCTTTATTTACCCTATCAAAACCCTTCATAATTTTGAACACACCTAATAAATCTCCCTTTAACCTTTTCTGGTCAAGGTGAATAACCCCAGCTTCTCGGGTTGGGGCGGGCGGGTGCGGGTGGTGGTCTCCACATAACTGAAGTCCTTCATCCCTGGTACCATTCCGGTAAATCATCTCCGCACCCTCTCCAAGGCCTTGACATCCTTCCTAAAGTGCAGTGCCCAGAATTAGACAATTACTCCAGCTGGGGTCTAACCAGTGATTTATGAATGTTTACCATAACCTCCTTGCTTTTGTACTCTGACTCTATTTATAAAGACAAGGACCTCATGTTTTTATTTTAAAATGTGTAACTTGCTGTTTCTCATTAAAAAGCACCATCAACTCATCGTTGAATAATCAATATGTGCACACACTCGGATAACTGCATCAAGCAGCAAACAACATTTAATGAAGTACGTGGTCTAAGGAATGGAAGGTTGATTTTAACACAGAGCTCTGCTATTGATGCAACAGACTAGAAAATATGCTCACCACGAAGACCAAATCCAGAGGCCGGGAAAGGATTTAGCTGAGCTTCCCAATCAGTGAAAACGTCCAGTCAATGTGAAGTTCTGACCAATCAGATTAAGATGTTCAATAAGAGTTTTCAAAATAGCAAATATTTTGATGAGGTAAATGAGAAAAAAAATCATTTCCACTGGTCGGTGACTGAGTAACTAGTCAATGAAGATGATCACCAAAACAATGAAGAGATGGATTGGAAGAAATATTTGTTTACATAGAGGGTTTTTGGGACATGGAATTCTGACCAGAAACCGTGGGGGAAAGAGAATTCAAAATAACAGCTTTTGAAAGGGAAGTGGATAAAGATTTGAAAGCACATTTTTTAAAAGCATATTGAGCAAGGTCAGGGGAATGAGGCCAAATGGATTTCTATTTCAGAGTGATGGCAGAGGAATGATGGACCGAGTGGCCTTTTTCTGTCCTGTAATGCTAATGTACAAATTTTAATCATGATTGTGTGGCAGTCTCTGTTTATTTAGCTCAGAAGGCTTAAGGGAAATAACAAATTAACATGCAGCATATTAAGCAAAGTATTTAAAACATGGTACAACCTTGTGCGGTCATTAAACTTCTAGCAACATGAAGAAAGCCCGAGGTCCATCTAGTTCATCAACTACCATCCTGGCAGTCACATGATCCAATGATAGTGAAGTTGTTGACTAATCAGAGTGATCTCCACCCCCCGGACGACAATGACCTCCCCTCGTCCTGCTCCTGGCCGAGGCAGGCTCGCCTCCTGCCTTTGGCCCAAGTGACAGGACTTCTGGCATCTGCCCTCAGCGACACCCCCTCCCCACCCCACCGATCACCAGGGCCTGCCCGCCTGGCCCCAGCATCCCCAGAGCCCACTTACCTGTTTGCGAGGGTGCAGGTGCAGCCCCAGCAATGGCCACTGCTAGCAGTGGCACCTCTGAGGCTGTTGAGCTGCTGGCTTTATGAATGGCCACCGCTGGCAATATGGCTCCCCGGATCTTGCCGCCAATGGAAGCAGGCTCGCCTCTCGCTTTTGGCCCTGGTGGCAGGACTTCTGCCACCATTATAAAATTCAGCCCATTGTTTCCACAGATTAGTTTTGAATTTCCCCCCCACTTCATGTGCAGGCCATGTCCTCTGGTTCTGTTGTTCTGGACAAGGTGAAACAGCTTGTCATGGTGAACATTATCCAGTTCCATTAGAATCCTGAAAACAGTAATCACATCACTTTTCAACCTTCTCTTTTCCATTGAGATCATCTCCAATTTAGGTAATGCTGTTTCACTTTATCTGTGTCTATCGTTATATTTATATTCGTCACTCTGCTCATCATGTGTTGTTTACTTTCATCAAACTGTTTGTCTCAACTTATTTGCTTTTTCTTTCATTACTAACTACCAGCACAGAGTATCGTTAATGAGTCTCAACAATTGTGTATAGTCCCAGGGTGCTATTCCACCACATACCAAATGCAATACACACATGCAATGGTTACCTGAGGGAAACGAACTTCAACTTTCAGCCTCAACAAAGTTATTCTCAGTTACTTCAGGCCAAGAGCAAAGAAAAATAAGAGATGAGCTGTACAATGAGAATAGCACAGAGCAAGACAGTGAGATAAAACTCCAAAAGGGATTAGATTTGTAGGTGTCACTCAGCCTGTTCCTGTCACGTCAGGTGCACAGATTAGAGAATTATCTCAGGACATAGAAGACAGAATAAATCACTCCAGCCTTGTAGAATCATCTGAAGAGTTTTCTTATGTGGCCTTTAGTCCGTCGTTCTATAGGTGCTAACTTTTGAATCTATTATTCCACAGGGCTGATATTAAAAAGGTACACACACACATGCGCGCACACGCACACACGCGTACACACATACACACACGTGCACACATACACATACGTACACATACACATGCAGGCATACACATGTAAACAGATACAGGCGGCACACACGCAAATACATAAACACACACAGGGACGTACACATATGCAAATGCACACATAGAGGCACTGTATCGCAAGGAGGCTGAAATACAAAGGGGAGGTAATGATACTTTACTTGTACACAGCCTTGCTCAGACCCCATTGGGATAACTGAGTTCAGTTCTGGGCACCAAACCTCGGGAAAAGAATAAAAGCAAAATACTGCAGATGCTGGAAATCTGAAACAAAAACAAGAAAGGCTAGAAATACTCAGCAGGTCTGGCAGCGTCTGTGGAGAGAGAAGCAGAGTTAACGTTTCAGGTCAGTGACACTTCATCCGAACTCATTGGTTCTGAAGAAGAGTCACTGACCTGAAACGTTAACTCTGCTTTTCTCTCCACAGCTGCTGCCAGACCTGCTGAGTATTTCCAGCCTTTCTTGTTTTTATCTCAGGAAAAGAATATTAGCCTTGGAGGGGAAAGAGTGCAGATTCACTAGAATTTAGCTTGAATTTCTTTGTGTTTGGAAGTTTGAAGGGTGTTCTGACTGAGATGCCCAAAACGATAAAGACCATTCATTGAGTAGATGCAGAGAAATGATTTTCTCTGGTGGGGAATCCAGAACAAAGGGGTATAACCTTGAAATTACAGCTAGCCATTTAGGAGTGGAATCAGAAAGGACTTCTTCACTCAAAGGGTAGTGGAAATCTATAACACTCTCCCTCAAAAGGCTGTTGAGGATGAGGGTTAATTAAGAATTTGAAGATGAGGTTGATAGATCTTTGTTGGATAAGGATATCAAGGTACATGGTGTAAAGATGGGTAAATGGGTTGAAGTATAGATTAGCCATGCTCTAATTGAATGATGGAACAGGCTTGAGGGGCTGAATGGCCTCCTCCTGTTCCCATGTTCCTCTGTTCACCTTTATTTATCTTTGTGCTTCATTTGAGTGCTCCAACTGAGGAACGCTACAAGGCTGCGACTTAAAATTAGAAAAGGGTGTTTCAAAAACATTGCCTTTTACATGCCCTGTTCTCTATTTCTCTTTGGCCCTCACCATGAATTCCATTCCCTAGGCCACTGATTTCACCCCATTCCAAGCCACTGTCTCAGATTAAACCAGACAGGTTGCAAACTCAGCATCCGATTTGACCTTGAGTTCGGTTTCCAACTCCATATCATGTTTCTCACTAAGACCACCTATTTCCACCCCTATAACATCATCTAACTCCAACTCTACCTCAGCTGATCTGTTGTTAAAACCCCTATCCATACTTTCTTTTAACCTCTATGCTGAACAATTCCAATGCTTTCATGTCTGGCTTCCCATCTTCCACCCTCCCATAGACTTGAGCTCATCCAAAACTCTGATGCCTATAATCCCAATTCGTACCAAGGCCCATTCACCCATCATCCTTGTGCTCGCTGACCTACACTGGCTCCCATCTGGCAATGCCTTAATTTATAAATCTCATCCTTATGTTCAGATCCCTCCATGACTTCACCCCTCCCTATCACTGTAATTTGTTTTATTCATTCATGGGATGTGGGCATCGCTGGCTACGCCAGCATTTATTGCCCATCCCTAATTACCCTTGAACTGAATGGCTTGCTAGGCCATTTCAGAGGGCAGTTAAGAGTCAACCACATTGCTATGGGTCTGGAGTCACATGTAGACCAGACCAGGTAAGGACAGTAGATTTCCTTCCCTAAAAGACATTGGTGAACGAGATGGGTTTTTACAACAATCGACAATGGTTTTATGGTCACTATTACACCATGGTGCTGTGGTGTGATTTGAACCCATGTCCCCAGAGCATTAGCCTGGGCTTCTGGATTACTAGCCCAGTGACATTACCACTACGCCACCACCTCCCCAAGTTTCCTCCTGTCCTCCACCCTCTGGGATGTCTGCTCTAAATCTGGCCCCTTGCGTATCCCCCAATTTTTAATCCCTTCACTATTGGCAGCCGTCAATAGGAACCTTCAGCTTCCTTGGCCTTAAACTCTGGATTTCCCTCCCTAAACCCCTCTGCCTCTCTATCTCTCTTTCCTCCTTTCGGACACTCCTTAAAACCTACCCCTTTGACCAAACTTTTGTTCACATGTCCTAATATCTCCTTATGTGGCTCAGTGTCAAAGTTTGTTTGATAACGCTCCTGTGAAGCACTTTAGGATGTTACAGGTGCTAAATAAATGCATCTTGTTGCATTTGGTTAGAACCAGAGCCATGTGGGACTGCTTTTCGGCCAGAATGTCATTTTTCTTTGGATATCCCAATGGATTGGCTGATGTTGACACCATCTTTTAACCCAATCGAGCACGCTGCTGCAGAACAAGGCTTAGGAAAATAACTTCAGCGATAGTTTGGCTTAACATGTAACCATTGTCAGAGGTTAATAATTTCAGGGTTTCTCCTTTACATGTTGGTGCTGTTGAATTTGATTTCAAGGTTTTGGTAGCTGTGTATAGAATCCTAGAATGATACAGTACAGAATGAGGCTTTTTGGTCCATTGTGCCTATGTTAGATCTTTGAAATACCTATTAAAATAGTCCCACACCCCTGCTGTTTTCCTTTTCACTATAAATTCAATTCCATTTTGAAAGTTACTATTGAATCTGCCCTTAAACCTGTGTCCTCTGCTTACTGGCTCACCTACCAGTTTTCCTCTATTTAAAGCCCCCCATAATTTTGAATGCCTCTCTCAAATCATCCCTTAACCTTCTCTGCTCTAAAGAGAACCATCACAGATTCTCTCGTCTCTCCATGTAACTTAACTCCCTCATCCACCATACCATTCTGGTGTCTACAAGAAGAGCGAAAAACGTATGAAGAACTGGCACAAACCTAAGAAACCAGACTTCCACTGCCCAGCTCGTAGTAAAAATATAGAGCAGCGGCTGTTCAAAATATATGGGCAGTGTGGCCCAAAATCAATGAGGGGTAATCCCAAACACCAGCCAAGGATTCCAGCTTCCCATGTTTTAACTGCAGCTGTTGAAATTAAACACCTCCACAGTCCATCAAAGCCATTATATTGATCTCTATTTTTGACCTTAATAGGACAGAATATTATTTAAGATATTTGGCAAACAGACCAGCAGGGAAATCAAGGAAACCTTTTTTTTCACACAGCAAGTTGTGATCTGGAATGCGTTGCCTGAAATGACGGTGGAAGCAGATTCAGTTGTAACTTCCAAAAATTAATTGGAGAATTGGAAAATGAAATTTTGCAGGGCCATGGGATAGGACTGGTAGGAGTGGAACAAATTGGGATAGCTCTTTCAAAGAGCTGACATAGGCACGATGGGCTGAATGGCCTAGTTCTCTGTTATGTGGTTTTATAATTCTATAATAAGAGCTTCACTCTTTACTCCATGAATTGTGTGCGGTAGAGCAATATTTAAGTAGTGCTGATTTGAAATGATACAGCTAATAAGCCATGTAGTGATCTCACTGAACCTTAATTGTGCACCATAATGGAAATGATTTACCCCTTTATAGTTTGTCAAAATCTCCTCCAATTTGAGCTGCAGAACATCAGAATTGGAAGATGCAAGCACAGGCTCATAAACTGATTAGCAGTATCTGTGTCGGGCATGACAATGGCTAGGCTTGTATCTGTTGGAATTTAGAAGAGGAAGAGGTGACTTGATTGAAACATATAAGATCTTGAGGGGTCTTGACAGGGTGGATGTGGACAGGATGTTTCCCCTTGTGAGCGAATCTAGAACTGGGGGTCACTGTTTAAAAATAAGGGGTCGCCCGTTTAAGACAGAGACGAGGATTATTTTTTTCTCTGAGGGTCGTGAGTCTTTGGAATTCTCTTCCTCAAAAGGCGGTGGAAGCAGAGTCTTTGAATATTTTTAAGGCAGAAGTAGATAGATTCTTGATAAGCAATGGGGTGGAAGATTATTGGGGGTAGGTGGAAATGTGGAGTAATCAGTTCAGCCATGAACTTATTGAATGGCGGAGCAGGCTCGAGGGGCCGAGTGGCCTACTCCTGCTCCTATTTCATATGTTAGTATGACCTTTCCTTTGTATGGTGCCCTGATGTCTGGTTCTGCTATCTGGTTTGTGCCTCTGACTGTTTGGTACTTGTACAAACATCCTAGAAATCCTTTATTCTATAACCTCGGTGAAGGTAAAAGATCCATTGCAGAGGGAGGGGACAGGGGCGAAGACACAAACTGCTCAGGATCTGGATTCCCGTTTAAGTTTATTAAACATGTTGGAAACATTTCAAGCAGTGTCACTCAGTGGCTGCAAACAGTCCCACCTGCAAGTTCCCCTCCAAGTCACACCCCATCCTGACTTGGAACTATATCGCTGTTCCTTCACTGTCTCTGGGTCAAAATCCTGGAACTCCCTTCCTAACAGCACTGTAGTTGTACCTACCCCACATGGACTGCAGTGGTTCAAGAAGGCAGCTCACCACCACCTTCTCAAGGGCAATTAGGGATGGGCAATAAATGCTGGCCTGGCCAGTGACGCCCACATCCCATGAATGAATAAAAAAACTAAACAGGAAAGTTAAAGTGTTGGTTTTGATTATTCAAGGCTCCACACCCCTAGGGTTGCCAATCCTCCAGGAATTGAAGATTAATCTCCAGGGCTCTGTTGCAAGCAAAACCCAGAAGAAAAATCATTGCAGCATTGAAACTCGGTTTGTATTTTTTAAAATTTTCTTCTGTTTATTCTTTATAAAAATATTGGAACTGGAGGAGAAAAACCTATTGAACGACAGTGAACAATCCAGTTGGGTAATGAAAAGTCTTTTCGCCTTCCAATTGGCTGCGGAAAGGCAGGCGTCACGACGATGGATGTGTCAGGCAACCAATGAAGGGAGCATGGGGGCAGGGCAGTTGGTGGCAACAGGTCATGTGATGAAATCTCCAGGAATACATCCAACTGGAGTTGGCAACCCCAGATACACCTTATTCCCTAACTGGCAGAATGGAACAGGTTCCTGACCTGAACCTGACATTCCAGCTGCTCTCCCAACTCCTGTGGAAATTCCTGAGGGGAATCCAAAACTATATCTGCCATCTGATTGGCAGGATAATTGAGTGATGAAGCTGTAAGTGGTATGTATCTGATTTGGTTACTTGGTCCAAACCATGAGCAAAACACAAAGTATTGTTTTAAATTGTTTCCATTAAAGTGATCTCGGGATGAGATGATACAAGTTGGGATGAAAGACTGGAAAAAATAGAGTAGAGAAGGTTAAAGGGATTGGATAGGAGTCTTCAATCATGAACAGGTTCAAGAGGGCTCAGAGTAAAAGAATACCTCCCTTGGTCAGTGAATCGAGTACAAAAGAGACACAGTCCCAGTTAGGAATTATAATGGAGATGAAAGAAAATGTCATGTAAAAGAATTTTTAGAATCTGACTCTGTGATATCATAAGAGGCTATTGAAACCATGGCCGGGATTTTATCCCAGCAACGGGGGTGCCGGCAGTGGGCTGGAAAGTGGGGTGGTGGGGCGGGGGGGGGGAGGAGACCCTGCCTCAGTCTTCTGTTGGACCCCCAGTGCAACTTCACAGTGGGCAATCGATTAACTGCCTGCCGTTGGGGATGCCATCCCTTTAACAGAAGAGCTCCCACCGCCAGAAAGTAGGAAGCCAGCCTTAAGTGGC
This sequence comes from Heterodontus francisci, assembly GCF_036365525.1. Lineage (NCBI taxonomy): Eukaryota > Metazoa > Chordata > Chondrichthyes > Heterodontiformes > Heterodontidae > Heterodontus > Heterodontus francisci. The sequence continues at coordinate 5,404,700 of NC_090385.1, forward strand.
TATTAATTGGCCATTTAAGGATCTCAATTGGCCTGGGTCAGGAAAGTCGTCCCCCCCCAAACAGGTGTTGCGCCATGTTTCCCTAAACAGTGATTCGAAGGCGCGACATTGTCGGCTGCCTGAATGAAGACTGGTGCGGCGATTTAGGAGGTGACGGGACCCTCATTATATCAGGTATGTAAATTAGTTTTCATATTGAAAGGGGGTCCCATCGCCAAGTGGCGGGGCGGCCGCCATAAGGCCTCACCGCCACCGCCGAGATCAGCACGGGGCCTGCCGCTGTGGAGATTGGCGGCGGGCCTCCACCGCACTGATCTTCATTGCCCCCCCCTCACCCCCTGCCCTGGCCACTGTTCCCAACAGCGGAGGGGCTTTAAAATCCAGCCCTTGATGTTGAACTCCATTTGCCAGTTTTCAGAATAGTTTTGTTTTCAACCCAAATCCAATCCAGGTTCAAGGAGGCCGATTAAACTTCTGGATACAGAGTGCATTAACTAGTTAAATTCTGTTCATCTCAGTTTTGAAATTTCCAGTTGATCCTCAGCTTCAACAGCCTTTTGGGGGAGAGAGTTCCAGATTTCCACTTCCCTTTGTGTGAAGAGCACTAGCCTTTATGGTGTCATCAAGGGACTGTCTCGGAGCAGTTGCATTTGGATGGAAATTACACAGCTCTGCCAAGGTTATAGCTAATGAACGCCAAATTATGGGCTCCAGTTATGGGGAAATAAAACCCACAATGTATTCAGTCAGTGTGAAGCCCGACTGTATCAATGCCAATGCTGAGCTTCCCATCTGGCTGCAGCACCTAGCGATTCTGGTAATACAATGAAATCACCTCAGTGCATATGTTGGAGAGTCAATGATCCATCACACTGACTGATCGGAAGACTTCTACACGGAGCGGCCATGGAGAGGGGGAAACAGAAATGTAATTTGCTCATGAGCCAGCAGGGTAAAACTTGAATGGTTCATGTACATCATCTCAATCCAGAGACTGAATTGGCGTAGACCTGAAAGGACATTGATGGAAGACTGGGAGAAGCAAATTGCCTTTATTACAGAATAGTGCTGATGCATGATGCACAGGAGGCTATAGTAAGGGAATGATTTTATTGCTCTGAACCAGAATTAAGGAAATGAAGAACCTGCTATGCACACTCATGAGTACAATAAATACTTTAAGTCCAACCATTTCTGAGAATTCATTAACTTTCCAATAGAATGACTACTTATCTTGCAAAGCAGTGAAAATGGAATGTTTAATATTTTTATTAAATTTATTTTCAATAACTCTTCCCTTCTCATTTATAATAAGAAATTGAGGTGTTGGTTTTCATCTGATTTGCATAAACATTCTTAATAATTTGAAAATCCATTTCTTCTCCATAGATACAATTGGAGGATGGTCAATGAAGCAAAGGGCAATTACCTCCTTGATCCCTGACCCCTGGAGTGCTTGGCAATGACCTCCCCACGATTTATGTGGTGACACTTTGCCTCCTGCAACTGCTGTAGTGTGCCTGAAGAACCGAACCAATTACAATAGTGTTTTCAATGACTGTTATGTATTTGGCTAAACTCTAAGAGGCAAGAACGTTCCCATCTTGGACATAGAGAAGGTGCAGACGAGATTTACTAGAATGGTATCAGGGCAGAGGGATTTCAGTTATGCGGAAAGACGAGAGAAGCAGGGGTTATTCTCCTTAGAGCAGAGAAGGTTTGATAGAGGTGTTCAAAGCCATGAAGGGTTTTTGATACACTAAGTAAGGAGAAACTGTTTCCACTGGCAGGGAGGCTAGTAATCATAGAATCACAGAATTGTAGAATGGTTGCTTTTGTACTCTATTCTGATATTTATAAAGCCCAGGATCCCGTATGCTTTATTAACCACTTTCTCAACCTGGCCTGCCACCATCAACGATTTGTGCACACATACTCCAAGGTCCCTCTACTCCTGCACCCCCTGTAGAATTGTATCCTTTATTTTATATTGCCTGTCCTTGTTCTTCATACCAAAATGTATCACTTCATTTCACCTGCCACATGCCCCCCCCCCATTGACCCAGCCTACCAATGCCCTCTTGAAGTCAACCACTATCCTCCTCACAGTTCACAAGTTTTGTGTCATCTGCGATTTTGAAATTGTGCCCTGACTACCCAAGTGTTAATATAGATCAAGAAAAGCAGGGATCCTAATTCTGACCCCTGAGGAACCTCACTATATACCATCCTCCAGTCCAAAAACAACTGTTCACTGCTCTCTGTTTCCTGTCACTCAGCCAACTTCATATCCATGCTGCCAAAGTTCCTTTCATTCCATAGGCTTTAATTTTGCTGATAAGCCTGTTATGTGGCACCTTATCAAATGCCTTTTGGAAGTCCATATACACCACATCAACTGCATTACCCTCATCAACCCTCTCTGTTACCTCATCAAAAACGCAATCAAGTTAGTTAAACACAATTTGCCCTTAACACATCTGTGCTGGCTTTCCTATGTAATCCACATTTGTCCAAGTAACTGTTAATGTTATACCAACTTTTCATTTCTAAAAGCTTTCCCACCACAGAGGTTAAACTGACTGGCCTGTTGTTGCTAGGCTTGCCCTTACACCCTTTTTTGAACAAAGGTGTAACATTTGGAATTCTCCATCCTCTGGCACACCCCTGTATCTAATAAGGACTGGTAGATTATGGCCAAAGCCTCTGCAATTTCTTCCCTTACTTCCCTTAGTATCCTCTGATACATCAGATCCAGTCCTGGTGACTTATCAATTTTAAGTACAGCCAGCCTTTCTAATGCCTTCTCTTTGGAAATTTCTTTTACCCCATCCAATGTCTCAACTACCTCCTCTTTCACTATGACTTTGGCAGCATCTTCCTTGGTAAAGACAGATGCAAAATACTAAATTCTTACCTCAACCAGGTCTCCTGCCTCCATGTGTAAATCTCATTTTTGGTCCCTGATCTGCCCCACTCCTCCTTTTACCACCCTTTTGTTATTAATATGGCGATAGAAACCTTTTGGATTCCCTTATGTTGGCTGCCAGCCTCTTCTCATACTCTCTCTTTGCTGTTCTTATTTCTTTTTCACTTCCCCTCTGGACTTGCTATATTCAGCCTGGTTCTCACTTGAATTATCAACCGAACATCTGTCACACATACCTTTTTTCTGCTTCATCTTCCACCATCCAGGGAGCTGTGGTGTTGTTTGTCCCACCTTCCCCCTTGTGGGAATGCACCTCAACTGTACGCAAACGATCTCCTCTCTAAAGGCAGCCCATTGCTCTGTTACAGTTTTGCCTGACAATCTTTGATAAATGGGCACAGATTTAAGGTTATTGGCAAAAGAACCAAGGGTGACACAAGGAATTTTTTTTACACAGCAAGACGTTGTGATCTGGAACTAATGACTAGTGGTGTCCTGCAAGGATCTGTGTTGGGGCTTCAATTATTCACTGTATTTATGAATGACTTGGACGATGGGATAGAAAGCCGCATATCTAAGTTTGCTGATGATGTGATAATGGGTGGCCTTCTCAAGGGCAATTGGGGGTGGGAAGAAAAATGTTGGCCTTGCCAGCAATGTTCACATCACATGACAAATAAAAAAAAAGTTGTAAGCTGTGTAAATGGAAGCATAAAATTACAAAGAGATATTAATAGATTAAGTGAATGGACCAAACTGTGGCAAATGGATTTCAATGTAAATAAATGTGAGGCTATCCACTTTGCACTTGAAAAGGATAGAAAAGGATCATTTCTAAATGGCGAAAAGCTAGAAACAGTGGAGCACCAAGGAAACTTGGGAGTCCATGTACACAGATCATTAAAATGTCGTGAATGGGTACAGAAAATAATCAAAAGGGCTTATGCAATACTGGCCTTTATATCGAGTGGACAAGAATACAAGGGGGAAGAAGTCATGCTTCAGCTACAAAGCCCTGGTTAGACCACACCTGGAGTTACTTTGAGCAGTTCTGGGCACCACATCTTAGGAAGGATGTATTGGCCTTGAAGAGAGTGCAGCATAGATTTACCAGAATGATACCTGAACTCCAAGGGATAAATTACAAGGAGACATTACACAAACTAGGGTTGTATTGCCTGGAATTTAAAGGTTTAAAGGGTGATTTGATCAAAGTTTGCACAGTATTAAGGGGAACAGATAGGGTAGATGGTGGGGAGTCTAGGACTAGGGGGCATAGTCTAAAAATAAAGCCAGAATTTCTGGAGTGAAATTAAGAAACAAATGAACGGTAGAAGAAGTTTAGAACTCTCTTCCGCAAATGGTAATTGATGCTAGAACAATTCTTAATTTTTAATTTGAGATTGATAGATTTTTTTTCGGTCACAGATCAGCCATGATCTCATTGAATGGCAGGCTAGGGGGGGACAAACGGCCTCCTCCTGTTCCTGCTCCGATGGAATACGCTGGCTTAGATGGTGGTGGAAACAGATTCAATAGCAACTTTCAAAAGGCAATTGGATTAATATTTGAATAGGAAAAGCTCACAGGGCAATAAGAAAGAGCAGAGGATGATGGGACTAATTGGATAGCTCTTTCAAAAAGCAGGCACAATGGATTAAATGGCCTCCTTCTGTGCTGAATCATTTTATGATTCTATCTATCTATATATATATATATATATATATATATATATATATAGGCCTAGAAATATGTTTAGGCCCATCTTTAGGTACGGAGCTGGGTGTGCAGCAGAAGCCAGCAAAGGCGAAGGCTCACCCCATCTTGAGCGAGTCCCCACATTACTATACCTCTGCCGAGTTGTGGATGCTAAACAGGCATCTAGTTGGCCAGTTTGAACAAGACCAATCTGGCGCAAAAGTAAAATGGGAAAGGTAGCCAAACCATGGCTTACAAGGGAAATTAGAGATAGCATTAGATCCAAGGAAGAGGCATATAAATTTGCCAGGAAAAACAACAGACCTGAGGATTGGGAGCAGTTTAGAATTCAGCAAAGGAGGACCAAGGGATTGATTAAGAAGGGGAAAATAGAGTACGAGAGCAAGCTTGCGGGAAACGTAAAAACTGACTGTTAAAGTTTCTATAGGTATGAGAAGAGAAAAAGATTGGTGAAGACAAATGTACGTCCTTTACAGTCAGAACAGGGGAATTTATTATGGGAAATAAAGAAATGGCTGACCAACTAAATGCATACTTTGGTTCTGTCTTCACAAAGGAGGACACAAAAATCATACCAGAAATGTTGGGGAACACAGGGCTTAGTGAGAGAGAGGAACTGAAAGAAATCTGTATTATTAGAGAAATGGTGTTGGGGAAATTGATGGGATTGAAGCCCGATAAATCCCCAGGGCCTGATGGTATGCATCCCAGAGTACTTAAGGAATTGGCCCTAGAAATAGTGGATGCATTGGTGGTCATCTTCCAAGATTCTATAGACTCTGGAACAGTTCCTACAGATTGGAGGGTAGCTAATGTAACCCCACTATTTAAAAAGGGAGGTAGAGATAAAGCAGGGAATTATAGATCAGTCAGCCTGACGTCAGTCATGGGGAAAATTCTAGAGTCCATTATAAAAGATTTTATAGCAGAGCACTTGGAGAACAGTGGTAGAATCGGGCAGAGTCAGCATGGATTTATGAAAGGGAAATCATGCTTGACAAATCTACTAGAATTCTTTGAGGATGTAACTAGTAGAGTTGATGAAGGGGAGCCAGTGGATTTGGTTTATTTGGACTTTCAGAAGGCTTTCAACAAAGTCCCACATAAGAGATTAGCATGTAAAATTAAAGCGCATGGGATTGGGGGTAGTGTATTACGATTGATAGAAAATTGGTTGGCGGACAGGAAACAAAGAGTAGGGATAAATGGGTCTTTTTCTGAATGGCAGGCAGTGACTAGTGGGGTACCGCAGGGATCGGTGCTAGGACCCCAGCTATTCACAATATACATTAATGATTTAGATGAGGGAACTAAATGTAATGTCTCCAAATTTGCAGATGACACAAAACTGGGTGGGAGGGTGAGTTGTGAGGAGCTTCAGGCTGATTTGGACAAGTTGAGCGAGTGGGCAAATGCATGGCAGATGCAGTATAATGTGGATAAATGTGAGGTTATCCACTTTGGTAGAAAAAACAGGAAGGCAGATTATTATCTGAACGGCTACAAACTGAGATAAGGGAATATGCAGCGAGACCCGGGAGTTCTCGTACACCAGTCGCTGAAGGTAAGCATGCAGGTGCAACAGGCGGTAAAAAAGGCAAATGGTATGTTGGCCTTCACAGCAAGAGGATTCGAGTACAGGAGCAGGGATGTCTTGCTGCAATTATACAGGGCCTTGGTGAGGTCACACCTGGAATATTGTGTGCAGTTTTGGTCTCCTTATCTGAGGAAGGATGTTCATGCTATAGAGGGAGTGCCTGGGATTGTGGGACTGACGTATGAGGGGAGATTGAGTCGGTTAGGATTATATTCGCTGGAGTTCAGAAGAGTGAGGAGGGATCTCATAGAAACCTATAAAATTCTAACAGGACTTGACAGGGTAGATGCAGGAAGGATGTTCCTAATGGTGGGGGAGTCCAGAACCAGGGGTCATAGTCTAAGGATACGGGGTAAACCTTTCAGGACTGAGATGAGGAGAAATTTCTTCACCCAGAGAGTGGTGAGCCTGTGGAATTCGCTACCACAGAAAGCTGTTGAGACCAAAACATTGTATGTTTTCAAGAAGGAGTTAGATATAGCTCTTGGGACGAAAAGGATCAAAGGGTATGGGGCGAAAGCGGGAACAGGTTACGGAGTTGGATGATCAGCCATGATCACAATGGATGGCGGAGCAGGAGTAGGCTATTCGGCCCCATTTTCTATGTTTCTGTGGGACAACTATCCCACTGGCAGTGGTCCTCAGGCAGGGTCATTGGGGATGGCAGATGGAGGAGAACCGGGTGGTGATCATAGGCTGGCAGTGCCCCTTGGGAAGCCAAGAGAAGCTCTCCTGTTCCGCAGGTGCCATATGAAGGTAACATCAAAATGAAAAAAAAACGCTGTGACTGCAGCCATAACTAAAAAGGCTGAACAGGCCAGGCCCGGCACTGATCAATTTTAGCAGATCGGATCCTCAAACAGGCATCAAGCCCCTTATTAATTTATGCAAGGGATCTAACGTCTATTTAAATAGGTCACCCGGGACGCCTGAATATTGGTCAAATCCAGCTTCGGGTACAGGACACAGCCACATAAAACTGGCCATTTTATGCCAGCAAAATGAGAAAATTGGGGTCCTAAATTGTAGTTCCAGTTGTAAATTGTTTGAACTGCAGACGAAAGATAATATGCTTCTGCCTCGAACTGTAAATGCTGTTTGTACAATATCTAAAATTAGCTGAACTTTCCAATTTATCTTTTTTATGCACTTATTTTGTTAATAACTGAAGCACTGATCCAACTTTCCATGCAATCTCCAAAATGGATTCCGCCTGTCAGATTTCCTTAACCTGAGTAAATGAGCAGTCCACTGCAGACTCAATACATATGTTGATCAGGGAAATTTGAGTTTGCGTTGCACTTCAATTTGGGAAGGAGTTCTTCATTTTCAGACACAGTGCTTAATAATGAGTTGAGAGAGAGGGTTTTGAAAATGTCCATCACTGATTTCTGAAAATGGAATGATCTTTTCCATTGAGCAGTGATACTTTAACACTTAAAGACGATTTGCAATTTTCATAGAAAAATGAAAAGAATCGCCCATCAATATACCTCAAACCACTGATAAAAATCCCTGGAGAATGCCAAATCCCATTTAATAGCCTCAGAGTTTAATATAGTCAGTTGCCATAGGCTGAATTATAAATGGATGAAATCGGGGAATGTGATTCCCAAAGCACTAGCAAAAGTGGAATCTAATGTCGGTATATGTGTACAGTAGTGATGTGGTTATGTTGGAGGGTTAGTAATCCATAGCACAATTCAAGTTTGATTTAAAATTTAAACAATTCAGGAAATAACAAGATGGTTTCAGTAAAAGTGTTGACGAAGCTGTCGGCCTGTCGTTAAAAAACCCAACTGACTCACTAATATCCTTTGGGGAAGGAAACCTGCTGTCCTTACCCAGTCTGGGCCTATATGTGACTCCAGTCCCACACCGACGTGGTTGGCTCACAACTGCTGTCTGAAGTGACTGAGCAAGACCGTCTCCAGGATTTGGGCATTTAATGCTGACCATGCCAACAATGCCCACATCCTGAGAATGGAGTTTTAAAAATGTGCCAGTCACCATAAACTGATAACTCTGCTAATACGTTTAGTTTAGTTTAGAGATACAGCACTGAAACAGGCCCTTCGGCCCACCGAGTCTGTGCCGACCATCAACCACCCATTTATACTAATCCTACACGAATCCCATATTCCAATAACATCCCCACCGGTCCCTATATATTTCCCTACCACCTACCTATACTAGGGGCAATTTATAATGGCCAATTTACCTATCAACCTGCAAGTCTTTGGCTGTGGGAGGAAACCGGAGCACCCGGTGAAAACCCACACGGTCACAGGGAGAACTTGCAAACTCCGCACAGGCAGTACCCAGAATCGATCCCAGGTCGCTGGAGCTGTGAGGCTGCAGTGCTAACCACTGCGCCACTGTGCCGCCCAGTATTGTTATTTTGAAGCTTAAGCATGAAAATACTAACTGTAGGGTCCAAGCTTTAAAGAAATAGAGAGGAGGCAGGGATTGTTGAGACTGCTTATGAGAACAGACCAAATTGGCAAGACAGCTGGAAATTGTACAGAAAACAAACACAATCATTCTTAGTGATCCTGGGCTGACATATTCTAATAGGATCCTAACACAGTGAAGACCATAATCCTTTCATTTTAAAAATAGAATTTTTAATTCCATCATTTTATACTCAATGGGCGAAGGAGAAAGCCCGCAGATCTGCGACCCCAGGCATGCTTCTTGGTGAACATGTGTGACTTGCACTGTCGCTGGTATCTCTACATCCCTCAGCTTCGCCAGACACAGTTTTCTGACTGAGTTATTTTTAACCTAGCTCTAAGTGCTTAAAGCACAGACTGCAAATCCTTTGTTTAAAAATAAAAATTTGGAACAAAGAAACCGTCCGTGGGGAAAATGCACATTTATGCACCATCTGTAATTGGTGTTTCATTCACGTGATGTGTCTGCGCTCGTAACTGTGAAGAAAACTACAATCACTTAACACATTGCTTCAGTTTCTAAGCATATGACGTACATCTGCATGCAATACACTCCTTTAAGATGCAACTGTACGTGCATTGCATACAGTTCCCAGATTAAGTCTGCTTCTCTGCTAATGGAATACAAATAGCATGGAGTCTGCATGAGCAAATGTGCAGAAGCATTTTTTAAAAAAGAGACTGCTTGGTTATAGTGCCATTCTCTTAGCCAAGTGAATCATTTTAAAGGGACAAACCTGGGCTGGGGGGAGCAGTATTTTAGAGCAAGCAACTTTCAAAACAGCCAGGTAAGGCAGTGATATGAAGTGAGTCACAAATAAAACATTCCTTATCCCTCCCCCTCCGCTTCCTCCATCCAAAGCAGCAGACGGGAGACGGCTCCTCACATGCGGTTCTGGCCAAGCATTGACCCCAGGACAGCTCTTGGAGCTAGAAGACATGACAGGCAAGCAAAGGGGACGTGAAAAGCTCACTGTACCCTCCCCTCAAGCGCAAGGTCTGCACTATTTACACAGGCTCCCCCCACCGATCCGCCCCAGAACACAGCACAGCAGAGGGACACGTACAAGAACAGACAAGACATTGGATTCTTTAGCAGACAAACCTTCCAGGTCTGTGTTTTCTTTGTGGTTCACTTGCTTCAGAGGGCAGCAGAAGATTTCGTGACACTTAGCACGAAATGGGGACTCTTTTTTCTTAACATCCGAGGATTGGATAGAGTCTCGATGCAACACATAGTAATCCTGTGTGTCAGAGGCAGCGTCATCCAGAACTGTGGTTTTCACACAACAAAATGAACTAACATTAGAATGTATTCACCTGAAGTTCTCCCCCATCTCCCCTGAAGCCTTGTTAAAACATTTACACCGATTGCAGTTGTGAAAATAAACCACTTCTTTTGACATTCTTAAAACTGTAATATCAATTAAATTCCAGGAATGGGAAGCTCCAGATCCCAAATTCCAATCACACAAACTCGAAACCCCAATATTAGTCGGAGTGGTTGCAGAGATCCTGGTAGCGATTCCTCCCCAGCTTGCACAATCCAAAGTTCTTTCCCAAGAGGGAAGTTTTCTTTACTACAAAACACGATATAACATCACAGATACTGCCCTCCCTTTATCTCGAAAGGGGCTTGGTATTCAATGGTGAGCAAGTAACATTTCAGTTATATAAAACCTTGGTCAGATTCTACCTGGAGTAATGCATTCAGTTTTACGCAGAGAACCTCAGCAAGGACTTATTGGCCTTGGAGAGGTTGCAGCGCAGTTCACCAGAATGATACTTGGGGCTTAAAGGGTTAAATTCGGAGGACAGGTTACACAGACTAGGCTTTTATCCCTTGAGGTTGCAAGGTTGAGGCAGTGATCCAATCAAAGTTTTAAAAAATGATAAAAGGATTTAATAGAGTAGATTTACAGAAACGATTTCCTCTGGTGGGAGAATCCAGAACAAGGGGGCATCATGTGAAAATTGGAGCTATGCCATCTAGAAGTGAAATCAGGAAGCACTTCATCACAAAGGGTAGAGGAAATTTGTGACTGTCTCCTCTAAAAGGTTGTGCACACTAGGGGGGCAATTGGAATTTTTAAGACTAAGACGCACAGATTTTTGTTAGGTAAGGTATCAAGCGATTGGGAGCAAAGCAGGTAAATAAGGTCAAGGTACATGATCTAGTTGAATGATGGAACAGGCTTGAAGGGCTGAACAGCCTCATCCTGTGGCTATGTTCCTATTTCCAGTGATAAGTAAGATTCTAAGGTAGCGCAGGTCACCGAAGCAGTTACAACACTTTAGCGCTGGTTCTCTAATCTACCATCTCTTTGATCTGATAGTCCAGGATCAGTGAATTTACCCTAATTTGTCTACTTGTAGTTCAATAGACAGGTATTGGACACTGAACGCATCAGTAGTGGAGAACGGACAATTATTGCTCCACACTGACCATCATCTAGGTACTAACCTTATGACTATTAGTTACAATACCTTATCAGACTCTGCGACCAAACACACTTGTAGGTCATAAATGAATATAAACACAATCAAATATATAAACAATCATACAGTGTGGATACAATAATTATTGTTCAATAACGATGCATTTTACTAAGCCACACAGGCTAAGTTTTAGATTTCACTCTTAAGACAACCACCAAATGCTCAGCTAGTTAATAGCTGGGCAGCATGTGATTAATTTTCATCTCCCTAAAACCAGTGCTAAGGAAGCGTATCAGAGGACAGGCTAATCACAGAGAGTATCAGTTGACTTGGGGATATGTGGAAAAGACATGAATGCCTGGCTCAGATCATAAGGCAGTCCTATTAAAACACACCTGGGTTATGCTCTTAAATAGGTAGATATTGGACGGTGAGAATCAATTCACCTTGATCTGCTCATGGGACTGACTGACACTCCTGACTCCGAGGAAGTATCAATGGCAGACCCAAATTGGTAAAAGACACTGAAATTATCCATCGTTCCAACAAATCTGATTGCTTTAAATTTTCCAGGGATCAGAACATGAGAATTAGAAGCGGGAGTCAGCCATTTGGCCCTTCAAGCCTGCTCCATCATTCAGCAAGATCATGGCTGATCTTAACCCTCAACTCCACCTTCCCACAATATCCCCATATCCCTTAATTGCCTTAGTATTCAAAAATCTATCAATCTCTGTCTTGAATATACTCAAACAACTGAGCATCCACAGTTCTCTGCAGTACAGAATTCCAAAGATTCACAACCCTTTGAGATGAAATTTCTCCTGATCTCAGTCATAACTGGCTGATCCCTTATCCTGAGACTGTGACCCCGTGTTCGAGATTCCCCAGCCGGGGGAAATACGTTCTCAGCATCTACCCTGTCAAGTCCCTGAAGAATTTCAACCTTACTTTAACATTTATTTGGAAATTGATGATTACAAGGTAAAAGTGCAGTGCAGGTTAAAGACTACTTCAGTTAACTAAACATCTTTATTCAAAACATTCAGTTTGTTGGAAGACAGACTGACCAGAACATTGGTGAAGAAACCTGCACTCTGCCCGCATTGGAACTGAGGATTTGAAGTCTTGTTTGTCAAGAAAGCACCTGAAGACTTCATTTTTGGCCTCATGATATTTCTTTCACAAGTGAATATATAGAAGTTATGATTTACTCTTTTAATTAAGTAACTACAGCTACATTTCAAAGTACTTCATTGGCTGTAAGGTGCTTTGGGACAGCACTATACAAGTGAAAATAAAATCTTTTTCTTTATGTTTCCAGCCCACAAGCTCACATCTGGGAGATAAAGATTGGGGAACTTTTTATCATGGAAATGTTGATACTTCTGAGTACTGCAAAGTAAACATTCCGGAACCACTGTTTAGTTTCAAACCTGAATGATGTGAAATGATCTAAAAAGTTATTTTAAAAAATGCAAGTGAGAAACATGTAAAATTAGATCCTTAATTGGAGAGTACTCCATATAATCTCAATCGCCGCGGATGTGCTTCTTCCCATTTCTCCACTGGGATGCTGCATGGCATGTCTCTGTCATGTTTTGGAGAAACAGGACATCTCATTATAATATTTAAATTACATTCCCGTGGTGCTATTGACAGTCTGATTTAACTTTAACAATGGCTGCCCGGGTTTCTCAGGGCTCGGGAAACCCAGCACTGAAATGAAGATGGGAGCAGAGGTTCCAGCAGGTAAGGACTTTCCCACAACTGCTTGTAAACTGGGCGAGCAGGAGTGTTTCCCCCCCACACACTCACCCCATGCCAGACCTTCAAACACACCTACTGTTCATGGCGGCCTCTTGTACCGAGTGGGGGGAGCCTGTTGGGCAATGACTTGGAAATGTCAAAACAAGAACTGAATAAAGTTACATCTGCAGCAGCATGTTGCTTATTCTATGCTCTGAAGTAATTTCCACAAACCCCACCAAGCAGCTGCGTAAAATAGCAATGAATTTCAGATAACCTCGGATAAAACCCGATTAGTAAATGGGATGTTCAATGGAATGGAATGCGTGTAATCGATGGAGAGCCGACAGAAGGTCAATGTAAGCTATTATAGATACAGGGAAGAGATGTCATGCCTGAGCTTTGGTTCTGAAGAGTTTTAAGCTATGTGAATAAGTAAATTTCATCGATGTCACACATTGATCCCTGAAATGTTTAATCATTTATTTTAAATGGGCTGACACTTCCAGTAAAAACAGGAAAGACACATTGTTCCATTGAGGATCTATGTTTCCCTTGTGTTCTTCCCTCCAACCCCAACACCAAAAACCCAAGATAATCTGCTCATTCATTCAGTTACTGGCTATGGTTCTTGCTGTGCACACATTTGCCTACATCACAACAGTGACCGCACTTCGAAAGTGGTTTCTTGACTCTGAAGTCCTCTGTATAGGCCAGTGACTTCTTTGCTCTGTTAAATAATTCAAACCTGGTCAACTTAATTTAATTAAGAATGTGAGGACTAATTAATGAATTCAAGCAGCTCTGTTGCATAACCTTGGATTGTGTTTTATTGGCGAGCTCTCCCGCAGACAGTGTGAGCTGAAATGTAGTGTCAGGGAAGTGGGTTGCAGAGGAAAGATGGAGAAAACCCAAAAGAGGAAGAGTGATGGGAGCGGAGGAATTGATGTGAGGAGTGAAATGGGTACCAGAATTCAGCATGGGATGCAAGGTGGAAGCTGGTAAAGGGAGGAATTGAGCCTGGAAGTGAGCGAGGCAGCGAGAAATAGAAAGACTTGCATTTATATGCCGTCTTTCATGGCCACTGGGCTTCCCAAAGCACTTTACAACGAATGAAGTACTTTTTGAAGTGTATTCACTGTTATAATGTAGAAAATGGGCAGCCAATTCCACACTGCAAGATCCCACAAGCAACAATGACCAGATAATCTGTTTTTGTGATGTTGATTGAGGGATAAATATTGGCCAGGACACCGGGGAGAACTGTTCTTCGAAATAGTGCCGTGGGATCTTTTATATCCACCTGAGGGGGCAGATGGGGCCGTGACTGAACATTTCATCTGAAAGATGGCACCTCTGACGGTGCAGCACTCCTTCAGTACTGCACAGGTGTGTCACCTTAAATTGTTGTGCTCAAGCCCTGGAGCAGAACTTAAACCCACAATGTCTGACTCAGAGATGAGACTGCTACCCACTGTTTGAAATTTAACAACAAGCCCAAAGCCGAACTTCACAATTTATGTTAATTATTTTCCTCTGTCAGTTTCAGAGACAATTTCTAATCAGTGTCTCTGGAGTGCCATCTGCTCCTCACAGCACATTGTTCAACAGCTAAATATTATTCAGTAACGTCACTCATTTCCTCCTCATAGAACTGGAATTGTGGAGGAAGCAAATTACGGTCATTATTGGAGCTGTAATTTTATCCTGATACAAATTATGGGAAAGTCATGCATCAGTCAGAGTGCAAAATGTCAAAGGTCACTGAAATCAAAGTCAAAATCATGAAATGTCGAGGGCATGTTATGTTGTAACCAAACCACCTTCATTTTGCGATATTTTTACACCAGCAATGAGCTCTTGTGCTGGGATATTGCATTGAGGGTAATGAGTGTTGCGTCAGGCAGTGGTGTATTTATCAGAGAAACACACAGCACAGATGGAGGCCATTCAGCCTATCGTGCCTGTACTGGCTCTTTGAAAGAGTTATCCAATATGGGCGGCACAGTGGCGAGCACCGCAGCCTCGCAGCTCCAATGACCCGGGTTCAGTTCTGGTACTGCCTGTGCGGAGTTTGCAACTTCTCCCTGTGACTGCGTGGGTTTCTGCCGGGTGCTCCGGTTTCCTCCCACCGCCAAGGACTTGCAGGTTTATAGGTAAATTGGCTATTGTAAATTGCCCCTAGTGCAGGTAGGAGAATAGTGGGGATGTGGTAGGGAATATGGGATTAATGCAGGCATAGTATAAATGGGTGGTTGATGGTCGGCACGGACTTGGTGGGCCGAAGGGCCTGTTTCAGAGATCGGGAGGGGCGCAGCTACCAAAGGCTTTAAACCTGAGGAATAGAAAAGGAATAAAAATTGGAAATTCTGGAAAGACTCAGCGGGTCTGGCATCAGCTGTGGAGAGAGAAATAAAATTAACGTTTCAGGTCAATGACCTTTCATCAGAACTGGAATAAACAGTTTTTAAGCAAGTACAGAGGCAGAGAAGAGGGGACAGGGAAAGAACAAAAATGGAAGGTCCGTGATTGGGTGGAAGGCAGACATAATTCAGGGATGATGGTGTGTGGCAAAAGGGGGTGATAATGGGACAAGAATAAAGCACAAGACATTAGCTCTGTTTCTCTCTCCCCAGATGCTGCCGGAACTACTGAGTGTTCCCAGCATTTTCTGTTTTTATTTCATATCTACTAATCATACTCTAGATCAAACATTTGAAGTGTCTATTTTGAAGTTAGCTATACTGTAGCTGTTGCTCACCCATCCAGGCCTCTACCTAGCAGAGGCCGAACACCAACTCTCTGACACTTCCACCTGCCTCCTATTGGCCCATGATCCCTCCACTGAACAACAAGCCATTGTTTCCAGGACTGTCATTGACCTCACCTCCTAAGGAGATCTTCCCGCCACGGCTTCCAACCACATAGTCCTCCAACCACATAACAGGCTGGCCAGCAAAGTTAGAGCACATGGAGTAAAGAGGACAGTGGCTGCATGGATACGAAATTGGCTGAGTGACTGGAAGCAGAGAGTAGTTGTGAACGGTTGCTTTTCAGTCTTGAGGAAGGTATATAGTGGTGTTCCCCCGGGGTCGCTGTTAGGACCCCTTGTTTTCTCATACTGAGGACCTAGACTTGGGTGTACAGGGCAGAATTTCAAAATATGTAAATGACACAAAATTTGGAAGTATTGTGAACTGTGAGGAGGATGGTGATAAACTTCAAGATGACATAGGCAGAATGGTGGAATGGGTGGACAAGTAGAAGCTGAAATTGAATGCAGAAAAGTGTGAGGTGATTCTTTTTGGTAGGAAGAATGAGGAGAGGCAATATAAATTATAGAATACAATGCTAAAGGGGTGCAGCCGCAGAGGGACCTGGGAGTATATGTGCACAAATCATTGAAGGTGGCAGGGCAGGTTGAGAAAGCGGTTAATAAAGCAGACGGGATCCTGGGCTTTATAAACAGGGACATAGACTGCAAAAACAAGGATGTTATGATAAACCTGTATAAAACACTGGTTCAGCCTCAACTGGAGTATTGTCTCCAGTTCTGGGCACCACACTTTTGGAAGGATGTTAAGGCATTAGAGAGGGTGCAGAAATGATTCATGAGAATAGTTCCAGGAATAAGGAACTTCAGTTACATGGATAGGTTAGAGAAGCTGGGGCTGTTCTCCTTGGAGAAGAGAAGATTAAGAGGAGATTTGATGAAGGTGTTCAAAATCATGAAGGGTCTGGACAGAGTAGATAGAGAGAAACTGTTCCCATTGGCGGAAGGATCCAGAACCAGAGGACACCAATTTATGGTGATTGGCTGAAGAAGCAACAGCCACATGAGGAAATGTTTTTTTTTCGCAGTGAGTGGTTAGGATCTGGAATGCACTCCCTGAGAGTGTGGTGGAGGCAGATTCAATCGAGGCTTTCAAAAGAGAACAGGATAGTTATCTGAAGAGAAAACATTTCCGGGGCTACGAGGCAGGGGAATGGAACTAGGTGAGTTGCAGTTGTAGAGAGCTGGCATGGATATAACGGGCTGAATGGCCTCCTTCTGTGCTGTAACCATTCTATGATTCTATGAACTCCTTCCCAAAATCCACAAACATGACTTCCCTGGTAGACCTGTCAGTCTGTTCCTGCCCCATTGAACTGACTTTTTCCTATCTTGACACTATTTTTTCTCCCCTTGTTCAGTCTCTCCCCACTTATATCCATGACTCTTCCAGTGCCCTTTGTCACTTTAACAATTTCCAATTTCCTAGCCCTAACTGCTTCCTCTTCACTATGGACGTCCAATCTCTCTACACCTCCATCCCCCACCTGGACGGTCTTAGGGCACTTCACTTCTTCCTTGAACAGAGGTCCAACCAATCCATCCACCATCACCCTGCTCCGCCTGGCTGAAATTGTTCTCACATTGAACAACTTCTTTAAATCTTGCAAATAAAAGGTGTTGCTATGGGTACTCGCATGGGTCTGACCGATGCCTGCCATTTTGTGGGATATGTGCAACGTTCCTTGTTCCAGTTCTACTCTAATCCCCTCCCTCTCCTCTTTTTCTGGTGCATTGATGACTATCGATGCTGCTTCCTGCTCTCACCCTGAACTGAAAAACTTCAGCAACGTTGCTTCCAATTTCTACCCTTCTCTTACCTTTACATGATCTATCTCTGACTCTCCCCTTCCCTTCCTTGACTTCTCTGTCTGCATTTGTGGTGATAGGATACCACCAAATATTCAGTATAAGCCCAGTGATTTCCACAGCTACCTTGACTATACTTCCTCACACCCTGCCTCCTGTAAGGTTTCCATTCCATTCTCCCAGTTTCTCCATCTCCAATGTACCTGCTCTGATGATGCAACCTTCCACATCTGATATGTCTTCCTTTTTCCTCAACCAAGGATTCCCCTCACTGTAGATGACAGGGCCCTTGACCATGTCCAACCCATTTCCCACACGTCTGCTCTCACCCCTTCCTCTCCCTTCCAGAACCACAATAGTGTTCCCCTTGTCCTTGCCTTCCACTCCACCAGCCTCCGTTTTCAACAGGTCAACCTCTGCCACTTTTGCCACCTCCAGCATGATGGCCCCACCTAACACATCTTCCCCTCCCTCACCTTTCAGCATTCAAAAGTGACTGTTCGCACCCTGGACCACTCCTCAGTTACCCCCAACACCCCATCCCACAGCTCCTTTTCATGCAAGTGCAGGAAATGCAACACCTGCTCTTTTACCTCCTCTCTCCTCACCATCCAGGGCCCCAAACCCCCCTTCCACATGAAGCAACAATTGACATGCACTTCTCTCAATTTAGTATATTGTATTCACTGCTCACAATGTGGTCTCCTCTACACAGGGGGGCCCAAAAATCAGATTGGGTGATCACTTTGCAGAGAATCTCTGTTCTGTCCACAAGCATGACCCTGAGCTTCCGGTGGCCTGCGATTTTAATTCTCCACCTTGCTCTCACGCTGACATCTCTGTCCTCGGCTTACTACAGTGTTCCAATGAAACTCAACGCAAGTTCGAGAACAGCACCTCCTCTTTCAATTGGACACTTTACAGCCTTCTGGACTCAACATTGAGTTCAACAATTTCAGATCATAACCTGTGCCCCATTTTGTTTCCTTTTCTTTTCATGTTTCAGTCTTAATCTTATTTTTCTCTTGTTTTTGCTTTCGGATGGCAGCTGTTCATTATTCTGCCATTCACACCTCCTCTAGGCACATGTTTGTCTTTTTACTTGCCCCATTACCACTCCTTTTGGTTCTGCCCCACCAACACATTTGTCATTTAATCTCACCTATCTTCTACCCTATCACAGATCTTCCCTTTTGTCCTTTCCCCCATCCCCCATTTGACCGACTTAAAACCTATTATATTTCTAACTTTTCCCAGTCCCAATGAAGGGACATTGACCTGAAACATTAATTCTGTTTCTTTCCCCACTAATGCTTCCATACCTGCTGAGTATTTGCAGCATTTTCTGATTTTATTTCAGATTTCCAGTATCTGCAGTATTTTGCTATTGTGTTTGTGATGGAAGACTGGATCCCTTACTTGATAATTCAATGCTTAAATCCGGACGGGTCCAAAATAAAACAAGGCAGTGTTGATGACTGACCAGCGAGCTTGACTGATTAGTGCATTCTAATGGGCTAGTCCTGTTGTCAGTGGATGTGATTCTTTCCATTTGACTCCAGATAGTCTGCAGCTTCAGCTGGGGTGGTGTTGACTGGGGAAGCAGCAGAAAGCTTCACAGTGCTCCCTTTTGGTGAGCTGGGACGTTAAATTCAGTCACTCCCTAAATCTTGGCCGTGGACAACCTTCAGATTCTTCAATCTTCATAGGTGGAGAGAAAGAACGGTCTGGAGAATCACAGATTGGCATAATATTTCTTTGCAACACATTGTGGCTCCATTTGTGAAGAATTGCTCCGTTCATTTTGCTTGCAATAGGCAACCCTATTATCAAGGGTGTCAATTTTTGTCTGATTATGGCTCTGTGAAGTGCATTATGTTGTTAACGGCATGGGTAAATGTGAGTTCTTCTTGCAATTTCTACTGGGAAGAAAGTATTCATTCTGAAGGCTAGAGATTGTTGTTGACGATATCAGCAAACACACATTTAACCCATTCATATCACCTTCCACTGTCTGTTATTTCAATGCAGTTATTTTAAAACACCTGCTGAAATAGTGGGCATGAGACACCTCACAAGAATAGATTAAGTGTTTGGGTGGTTTTTTTTATTCATTCATGGGATGTGGGCATCGTTGGCAAAGCCAGCATTTATTACCTCTCAAAGTGATGGTGAGCCACCTTCTTGAATCGCTGCGGTCCGTGTGGTGTAGACCTACACTGCTGATTAGACTTTTTATCATGGTTTTGATATAATGAGTGATTTGCTGGGATATTTCAGAAAGCAGGTAAGAATCAGTCACATTGCTGTGAGTCTGGAGTCACATGTAGGCCAGATTAGGTAAGGACGGCAGATTTCTTTCCCTAAAGGACATTAGTGAACCAGATGGGTTTTTATGATAATCCGATCATTTAATTGGTCATCATTACTGATAACAGCATTTTATTCCAGAATTATTAACTGAATTTGATAATATGTTTTGCACATTTAGGTTTAGTGCTAAAAGCATAAACAGCAAAGTAGGAAGGTTGAGGGGTAATCGAACTAAGACTTTAAAATAATGAAAAGATTTGCAAGAGTAGTTTCAGAGAAGTTATTTATTTTGGTGGGGAATGAAATCAGGAAACATTTGTTCATTCAAAGGCTATTGGAATCTAGAACTTTCTCTCAAAGGCTGTGAATGCTGGGGGTCAAACTGAAACTCTTCAAGACTGACATCGAGAAGCAGAATAAATGGGCTGGATTTTATGTCGGGTGGATGGGAGCTGGCCACTGATGTAAAAGTCAGTGGTGAACCCGCTTCCGCCTAGCCCGGGGATCCGTCTTGTATTTTATGGGTCCTCGGGCTATAGTTGTTCCGAGGCAGGACTTCCACCCGCTTGAGGGAAGAAGTCCCGCCTCACTGAGCTGCCGGCCAATCATCGGGCCGGCAGCTCTTAATCCCAGCAGCGCCACCTGGAGCGGTGGCCACTGCTGAGACTGCAGCCCATGGACTTGGAGCCAGGACCGCAGGTAAGTTTGGGTTGCCTCGCCGGGGTAATCGGTCGGGTCCTGGCGAGGCAAGGGTGGTTGTTTGGGGGCGCAAGGGGGGCGTCTTGGGTTCTGGGAGTGATTGGGAAGTTGGGGTGGCCCTCAATCGGGCACTTTGTGCCTGATTGTCAGGGACCCCACCGGGGAGCGGAGAGGCCAACAACTCTCACCAGGCGGCCTTTCCCAGCTCCAGAATGCCTGCTTGTAAAATCCCCATGGAGGCAGACGAAGGCCCTTAAGTGGCTACTTAAAGGCCTTGATTGGCATGGACCGGGCGGCCCGTTTTTTGCCCCCCACTCACCCTACGTAAAGTGAGGCAGAGGCAGGAGCGGGTTGGGAAGGCCTCCTGGAGCCTCCCACTCAATTTTATGCCACCACCACCCCCCCCACCCCCACCACCATCTGGCTCACTGGGGTGATGTAAAATTCCAGCCAATATTTCAAGCCAGTGACTTTTCATCAGAACTGGCAAAGGTTAGGAAAGTATTAGGTTTTAAGCAAGTGAAGGGGCTGGGGGGTGTGGGGATGGTGGGGAAGAGAACAAAAGGGAAGGTGTGTGATCAGATAGAGGGCAGGAGAGACTAAATAACAAAGCTGTTTTGGGACAAAGGCAAAGAGGGTGTTAATGCTTGTGGTAAAAGACAAAGCATTAGTCCAGAGAGTGTTAATGGCAGAGTAATTAGCAACTCTGTCAAAAGCACCACATGAAAAACAGGCACATGGTTAAGAAATAAAATAAAATAAAATAATTCACAAAAAAAGGTGAGTCATGCTCTGAAATTGTTGAACTCAATGTTGAGTCCGCAAGGCTGTCGAGTGGCTAATCGAAAGATCAGGTGTTGCTCCTTGAACGTGCGTTGATGTTCACTGGAACACTGCAGCAGGCCAAGGACAGAAATGTGGGCATGAGAGCAGGGGGGAGTGTTGAAATGGCAAGCAACCAGAACCTCGGGGTCATGCTTTTGGACTGAGTAGAGGTGTTCTGCAAAGCGGGCACCCAATCTGTGTTTGGTCTCCCCAATGTACAGGAGACCACATTGTGAGCAACGAATACAGTATACTACATTGAAAGAAGTACAAGTAAATTGCTGCTTCACCTGGAAGGAGAGTTTGGGGCCTTGGATGGTGAGGAGAGAGGAGATAAAAGAGCAGGTCTTACACCCCCTGCAATTGCATGGGAAGGTGCCATGGGAAGGGGACAAGGTGCCGGGGGTAATGGAGGAATGGACCAGGGTGTCATGGAGGGAACAATCCCTTTGGCATGGTAACATAGGAGGCAAAGGGAAGATATGTTTGGTGGTGGCATCACGCTGGAGGTGATGGTAATGGCGGAGGATGATCCTTTGGATGTGGAGGCTGGTAGGATGGAAAGTGAGGACAAGGGGAACCCTATCGCGGTTCCGGGGGTGGGGGGGTGGGGGGTGCAGGGGTGAGGGCAGAAGTGTGGGAAATGGGTCAGACATGGTTGAGTGCCCTGTCACCACAGTGGGGTTGATGCTGAACGATCTATACTTAACAAAGGACTCAGTTTTATCCCCTACAGCTTCAGCTCAATGAATTTAGTTCTCAGCATGACACTGAGCTCTTCTTCCATTGTCTTCACCACTGGACTCACCTCTCTGACCAGTTTAACCTGTTGTATAAACTGCTCACATGCGCGATGCCAATATCATCACCCTCTATAAGAACCAGGGTGACCGTGGTGACTGCAACAACTATCGTGGAATCTCCTTGCTCAGCATAGTGGGGAAAGTCTTCGCTCGAGTCACTTTAAACAGGCTCCAGAAGCTGGCTGAGCGTGTCTACCATGAGGCACAGTGTGGCTTTCGAGCAGAGAGATCCACCATTGACATGCTGTTCTCCCTTCGCCAGATAAAGGAGAAATGCCGTGAACAACAGATGCCCCTCTATGTTGCTTTCATTGATCTCACCAAAGCCTTTGACCTCGTTAGCAGACGTGGTCTCTTCAGACTACTAGCAAAGATCGGATGTCCACCAAAGCTACTAAGTATCATCACCTCATTCCATGACAATATGAAAGGCACAATTCAGCAAAGCAGCGCCTCATCAGACCCCTTTCCTATCCTGAGTGGCGTGAAACAGGACTGTGTTCTCGCACCTACACTGTTTGGGATCTTCTTCTCCCTGCTGCTCTCACATGCGTTCAAGTCTTCAGAAGAAGGAATATTCCTCCACACAAGATCAGATGGCAGGTTGTTCAACCTTGCCCATCTAAGAGCGAAGACCAAAGTACGGAAGGTCCTCATCAGGGAACTCCTCTTTGCTGACGGTGCTGCATTAACATCTCACACTGAAGAGTGTCTGCAGAGACTCATAGACAGGTTTGCGGCTGCCTGCAACGAATTTTGCTGAACCATCAGCCTCAAGAAAACGAACATCATGGGACAGGACATCAGAAATGCTCCATCCATCATTATCAGCGACCACGCTCTGGAAGTGGTTCAAGAGTTCACCTACCTTGGCTCAACTATCACCAGTAACCTGTCTCTCTATGCAGAAATCAACAAGCGCATGGGAAAGGCTTCCACTGCGATGTCCAGACTGGCCAAGAGAGTGTGGGAATATGGCGCATTGACACGGAACACAAAAGTCCGAGTGTATCAAGCCTGTGTCCTCAGTACCTTGCTCTATGGCAGTGAGGCCTGGACAACGTGTGTCAGCCAAGAGCGACGTCTCAATTCATTCCATCTTCGCTGCCTCCGGAGAATCCTTGGCATCAGGTGGCAGGACCGTATCTCCAACACAGAAGTCCTCGAGGCGGCCAACATCCCCAGCTTATACACCCGACTGAGCCAACGGCGCTTGAGATGGCTTGGCCATGTGAGCTGCATGGAAGATGGCAGGATCCCCAAGGACACATTGTACAGCGAACTCGTCACTGGTATCAGACCCACCGGCCATCCATGTCTCCGCTTTAAAGATGTCTGCAAACGCGACATGAAGTCCTGTGACATTGATCACAAGTCGTAGGAGTCAGTTGCCAGTGATCACCAGAGCTGGCGGACAGCCATAAAGACGGGGCTAAAGTGTGGCGAGTCGAAGAGACTTAGCAGTTGGCAGGAAAAAAGATAGAAGTGCAAGGAGAGAGCCAACTGTGTAACAGCCCCGACAACCAATTTTATCTGCAGCACCTGTGGAAGAGCCTGTCACTCTAGAATTGGCCTTTATAGCCACTCCAGGCACTGCTCCACAAACCACTGACCACCTCCTGGCGCTTACCCATTGTCTCTCGAGACAAGGAGGCCAAAGAAGAAGAAGATACAAGCAAATGCTGAGGCTCCCCCAGCACTGCTCCAGGGGTTTCCCTTACCTGCCTGAGTGACGGTCACACCCTCCTATCCCTGATCACTAACTAGACCTGTACCCCTCTTGAATCAAAATGTCCAGGTAACTCTCCCCCTCCCTGAGTCCCTCCAATGTATGCACTTCGGACTCCAGCTCAAAAACTCGGAGCTGAAGTTCACAAGATGAAGACACCAGATATGGTTGTCCAGATTGTGATACTCTCCACAAATTCCCCCATGCTGCAGTTATGGCACAACACCTGCAATGCCATCCCTATAAAACTGGGTTTTATTTATTTAATTAATTTAGAATGAGTTAAAATTAGGGGCCCCTTTAAACTGCTCAGTTTCCAATTATTTTGATCTCTGCTTGCCAGATAGACTTACTGGAGATATCTTCTAAGTCATGGATCTTAATGAAGAAAATCAGAAAAGCATAGATAAGAGGAGGCAGCCAGAGGACGAGGGGTAAACCGTTTGCTGAGGCAGTAGGCGGAGGATGAGGGTTCGTTGTTTGATGAGGCAGTAGGCGGAGGATGAGGGGACGTTGTTTGATGAGGCAGTAGGTGGAGGATGAGGGTTCGTTGTTTGATGAGGCAGTAGGCGGAGGATGAGGGTACGTTGTTTGATGAGGCAGTAGTTGGAGGATGAGGATACATTGTTTGATGAGGCAGTAGGTGGAGGATGAGGGTACATTGTTTGATGAGGCAGTAGGTGGAGGATGAGGGTACATTGTTTGATGAGGCAGTAGGTGGAGGATGAGGGTACACTGTTTGATGAGGCAGTAGGTGGAGGATGAGGGGTGAGCTGTTTGATGAGGCAGTAGGCGGAGGATGAGGGTACACTGTTTGATGAGGCAGTAGGCGGACGATGAGGGTACACTGTTTGATGAGGCAGGAGGCGGAGGATGAGGGTACGTTGTTTGATGAGGCAGTAGGCGGAGGATGAGGGGTAAGCTGTTTGATGAGGCAGTAGGCGGAGGATGAGGGGTAAGCTGTTTGATGAGGCAGTAGGCAGAGGATGAGGTGTAAGCTGTTTGATGAGGCAGTAGGCGGAGGATGAGGGTACGTTGTTTGATGAGGCAGTAGGTGGAGGATGAGGGTAAGCTGTTTGATGAGGCAGTAGGCGGAGGATGAGGGGTAAGCTGTTTGATGAGGCAGTAGGCAGAGGATGAGGTGTAAGCTGTTTGATGAGGCAGTAGGCGGAGGATGAGGGTACGTTGTTTGATGAGGCAGTAGGCGGAGGATGAGGGGTAAGCTGTTTGATGAGGCAGTAGGCTGAGGATGAGCGTAAGCTGTTTGATGAGGCAGTAGGTGGAGGATGAGGGGTAAGCTGTTTGATGAGGCAGTAGGTGGAGGATGAGGGTAAGCTGTTTGATGAGGCAGTAGGCGGAGGATGAGGGATAAGCTGTTTGATGAGGCAGTAGGCAGAGGATGAGGGGTAAGCTGTTTGATGAGGCAGTAGGCGGAGGATCAGGGTACACTGTTTGATGAGGCAGTAGGCGGAGGATGAGGGTACACTGTTTGATGAGGCACTAGGCGGAGGATGAGGGTACGTTGTTTGATGAGGCAGTAGGCGGAGGATGAGGGGTAAGCTGTTTGATGAGGCAGTAGGCGGAGGATGAGGGGTAAGCTGTTTGATGAGGCAGTAGGCAGAGGATGAGGGGTGAGCTGTTTGATGAGGCAGTAGGCGGAGGATGAGGGTAAGCTGTTTGATGAGGCAGTAGGTGGAGGATGAGGGTAAGCTGTTTGATGGGGCAGTAGGTGGAGGATGCGGGTAATCTGTTTGATGAGGCAGTAGGTGGAGGATGAGGGGTAAGCTGTTTGATGAGGCAGTAGGTGGAGGATGCGGGTAATCTGTTTGATGAGGCAGTAGGTGGAGGATGAGGGGTAAGCTGTTTGATGAGGCAGTAGGCGGAGGATGAGGGTAAGCTGTTTGATGGGGCAGTAGGTGGAGGATGCGGGTAATCTGTTTGATGAGGCAGTAGGTGGAGGATGAGGGGTAAGCTGTTTGATGAGGCAGTAGGTGGAGGATGAGGGGTAATCTGTTTGATGAGGCAGTAGGTGGAGGATGAGGTGTAAGCTGGTTGATGGGGCAGTAGGTGGAGGATGAGGGTAATCTGTTTGATGAGGCATAGGCGGAGGATGAGGGTAATCTGTTTGATGAGGCAGTAGGCGGAGGATGAGGGGTAAGCTGTATGATGAGGCAGTAGGCGGAGGATGAGGGTAATCTGTTTGATGAGGCAGTAGGTGGAGGACGAGGGTAATCTGTTTGATGAGGCAGTAGGTGGAGGATGAGGTGTAAGCTGTTTGATGAGGCAGTAGGTGGAGGATGAGTGTAAGCTGTTTGATTAGGCAGTAGGCGGAAGATGAGGGGTAAGCTGTTTGATGAGGCAGTAGGTGGAGGATGAGGGTAAGCTGTTTGATGAGGCAGTAGGTGGAGGATGAGGGTAAGCTGTTTGATGAGGCAGTAGGCGGAGGATGAGGGTAAGCTGTTTAATGAGGCAGTAGGCGGAGGATCAGGGGTAAGATGTTTGATGAGGCAGTAGGCGGAGGATCAGGGGTAAGATGTTTGATGAGGCAGTAGGCGGAGGATGAGGGGTAAGCTATTTGATGAGGCAGTAGGTGGAGGATGAGGGGTGAGCTGTTTGATGAGGCAGTAGGCGGAGGATGAGGGTAAGCTGTTTGATGAGGCAGTACGCGGAGGATGAGGGTAAGCTGTTTGATGAGGCAGTAGGCGGAGGATGAGGGTAAGCTATTTGATGAGGCAGTAGGTGGAGGATGAGGGGTAAGCTGTTTGATGAGGCAGTAGGTGGAGGACGAGGGTGCGTTGTTTGATGAGGCAGTAGGTGGAGGATGAGGGGTAAGCTGTTTGAGGAGGCAGTAGGCGGAGGATGAGGGTACGTTGTTTGATGAGGCAGTAGTTGGAGGATGAGGATACATTGTTTGATGAGGCAGTAGGTGGAGGATGAGGGGTAAGCTGTTTGATGGGGCAGTAGGCGGAGGATGAGGTGTAAGCTGTTTGATGAGGCAGTAGGCGGAGGATGAGGGGTAAGCTGTTTGATGAGGCAGTAGGCGGAGGATGAGGGTACATTGTTTGATGAGGCAGTAGGTGGAGGATGAGGGGTAAGCTGTTTGATGAGGCAGTAGGCGGGGAATGAGGTGTAAGCTGTTTGATGAGGCAGTAGGCGGAGGATGAGGGGTAAGCTGTTTGATGAGGCAGTAGGCGGAGGATGAGGGTACATTGTTTGATGAAGCAGTAGGTGGAGGATGAGGGGTAAGCTGTTTGATGAGGCAGTAGGTGGAGGATGAGGGTAAGCTGTTTGATGAGGCATAGGCGGAGGATGAGGCTAAGCTGTTTGATGAGGCAGTCGGTGGAGGATGAGAGTGAAGCAGTTTGAGGCAGTAGGTGGAGGATGAGGGTAAGCTGTTTGATGAGGCAGTAGGTGGAGGATGAGGGGTAAGCTGTTTGAGGCAGTAGGTGGAGGATGAGGGTAAGCTGTTTGATGAGGCAGTAGGCGGAGGATGAGGGGTAAGCTATTTGATGAGGCAGTAGGCGGAGGATGAGGGTAAGCTATTTGATGAGGCAGTAGGCGGAGGATGAGGGTACATTGTTTGATGAGGCAGTAGGCGGAGGATGAGGGTACATTGTTTGATGAGGCAGTAGGCGGAGGATGAGGGGTAAGCTGTTTGATGAGGCAGCAGGCGGAGGATGAGGGTAAGCTATTTGATGAGGCAGTAGGCGGAGGATGAGGGTACGTTGTTTGATGAGGCATTAGGCGGAGGATGAGGGTACATTGTTTGATGAGGCAGTAGGCGGAGAATGAGGTGTAAGCTGTTTGATGAGGCAGTAGGCAGAGGATGAGGGGTAAGCTGTTTGATGAGGCAGTAGGCGGAGGATGAGGGTACGTTGTTTGATGAGGCAGTAGGTGGAGGATGAGGGTAAGCTGTTTGATGAGGCAGTAGGCGGAGGATGAGGGTAAGCTGTTTGATGAGGTCGTAGGCGGAGGATGAGGGGTAAGCTGTTTGATGAGGCAGTAGGCAGAGGATGAGGGTAAGCTGTTTGATGAGGCAGTAGGCGGAGGATGAGGGTACGTTGTTTGATGAGGCAGTAGGTGGAGGATGAGGGTAAGCTGTTTGATGAGGCAGTAGGCGGAGGATGAGGGGTAAGCTGTTTGATGAGGCAGTAGGCAGAGGATGAGGGTAAGCTGTTTGATGAGGCAGTAGGCGGAGGATGAGGGTACGTTGTTTGATGAGGCATTAGGCGGAGGATGAGGGGTAAGCTGTTTGAAGAGGCAGTAGGCGGAGGATGAGGGGTAAGCTGTTTGATGAGGCAGTCGGCGGAGGATGAGGGTACGTTGTTTGATGAGGCAGTAGGCGGAGGATGAAGGGTAAGCTGTTTGATGAGGCAGTAGGTGGAGGATGAGAGGGAAGCAGTTTGAGGCAGTAGGTGGAGGATGAAGGTAAGCTGTTTGATGAGGCAGTAGGTGGAGAATGAGGGGTAAGCTGTTTGAGGCAGTAGGTGGAGGATGAGGGTAATCTGTTTGATGAGGCATAGGCGGAGGATGAGGGTAAGCTGTTTGATGAGGCATAGGCAGAGGATGAGGGTAAGCTGTTTGATGAGGCAGTAGGTGGAGGATGAGAGGGAAGCAGTTTGAGGCAGTAGGTGGAGGATGAGGGGGAAGCTGTTTGATGAGGCAGTAGGCGGAGGATGAGGGTAAGCTGTTTGATGAGGCAGTAGGCGGAGGATAAGGGTACGTTGTTTGATGAGGCATTAGGCGGAGGATGAGGGGTAAGCTGTTTGATGAGGCAGTAGGTGGAGGATGAGGGTACATTGTTTGATGAGGCAGTAGGCGGAGGATGAGGGTAAGCTGTTTGATGAGGCAGTAGGCGGAGGATGAGGGTACGTTGTTTGATGAGGCTTTAGGCGGAGGATGAGGGGTAAGCTGTTTGAAGAGGCAGTAGGCGGAGGATGAGGGGTAAGCTGTTTGATGAGGCAGTAGGCGGAGGATGAGGGGTAAGCTGTTTGATGAGGCAGTAGGCGGAGGATGAGGGCTAAGCTGTTTGATGAGGCAGTAGGCGGAGGATGAGGTGTAAGCGGTTTGATGAGGCAGTAGGCGGAGGATGAGGGTAAGCTGTTTGATGAGGCAGTCGGCGGAGGATGAGGGTAAGCTGTTTGATGAGGCAGTAGGCGGAGGATGAGGGTAAGCTATTTGATGAGGCAGTAGGCGGAGGATGAGGGGTAAGCGGTTTGATGAGGCAGTAGGCGGAGGATGAGGGTAAGCTGTTTGATGAGGCAGTAGGTGGAGGATGAGGGTAAGCTATTTGATGAGGCAGTAGGCGGAGGATGAGGGTAAGCTGTTTGATGAGGCAGTAGGTGGAGGATGAGGGTAAGCTATTTGATGAGGCAGTAGGCGGAGGATGAGGGTAAGCTGTTTGATGAGGCAGTAGGTGGAGGATGAGGGTAAGCTATTTGATGAGGCAGTAGGCGGAGGATGAGGGTAAGCTGTTTGATGAGGCAGTAGGCGGAGGATGAGGGTACGTTGTTTGATGAGGCTTTAGGCGGAGGATGAGGGTAAGCTGTTTGATGAGGCAGTAGGCGGAGGATGAGGGTAAGCTATTTGATGAGGCAGTAGGCGGAGGATGAGGGGTAAGCGGTTTGATGAGGCAGTAGGCGGAGGATGAGGGTAAGCTGTTTGATGAGGCAGTAGGTGGAGGATGAGGGTAAGCTATTTGATGAGGCAGTAGGCGGAGGATGAGGGGTAAGCGGTTTGATGAGGCAGTAGGCGGAGGATGAGGGTAAGCTGTTTGATGAGGCAGTAGGTGGAGGATGAGGGTAAGCTATTTGATGAGGCAGTAGGCGGAGGATGAGGGTAAGCTGTTTGATGAGGCAGTAGGCGGAGGATGAGGGTACGTTGTTTGATGAGGCTTTAGGCGGAGGATGAGGGGTAAGCTGTTTGAAGAGGCAGTAGGCGGAGGATGAGGGGTAAGCTGTTTGATGAGGCAGTAGGCGGAGGATGAGGGGTAAGCTGTTTGATGAGGCAGTAGGCGGAGGATGAGGGCTAAGCTGTTTGATGAGGCAGTAGGCGGAGGATGAGGTGTAAGCGGTTTGATGAGGCAGTAGGCGGAGGATGAGGGTAAGCTGTTTGATGAGGCAGTAGGCGGAGGATGAGGGGTAAGCTATTTGATGAGGCAGTAGGCGGAGGATGAGGGGTGAGCTGTTTGATGAGGCAGTAGGCGGAGGATGAGGGTAAGCTGTTTGATGAGGCAGTAGGCGGAGGATGAGGGGTAAGCGGTTTGATGAGGCAGTAGGCGGAGGATGAGGGGTAAGCTATTTGATGAGGCAGTCGGCGGAGGATGAGGGGTAAGCTATTTGATGAGGCAGTAGGCGGAGGATGAGGGGTGAGCTGTTTGATGAGGCAGTACGCGGAGGATGAGGGTAAGCTGTTTGACGAGGCAGTAGGCGGAGGATGAGGGGTAAGCTGTTTGATGAGGCAGTAGGCGGAGGATGAGGTGTAAGCTGGTTGATGGGGCAGTAGGTGGAGGATGAGGGTAATCTGTTTGATGAGGCAGTAGGCGGAGGATGAGGGTAATCTGTTTGATGAGGCAGTAGGCGGAGGATGAGGGTAATCTGTTTGATGAGGCAGTAGGCGGAGGATGAGGTGTAAGCTGGTTGATGGGGCAGTAGGTGGAGGATGAGGGTAATCTGTTTGATGAGGCAGTAGGCGGAGGATGAGGGTAATCTGTTTGATGAGGCAGTAGGCGGAGGATGAGGGGTGAGCTGTTTGATGAGGCAGTAGGCGGAGGATGAGGGTAAGCTGTTTGATGAGGCAGTACGCGGAGGATGAGGGTAAGCTGTTTGACGAGGCAGTAGGCGGAGGATGAGGGGTAAGCTGTTTGATGAGGCAGTAGGTGGAGGACGAGGGTGCGTTGTTTGATGAGGCAGTAGGTGGAGGATGAGGGGTAAGCTGTTTGAGGAGGCAGTAGGCGGAGGATGAGGGTATGTTGTTTGATGAGGCAGTAGTTGGAGGATGAGGTTACATTGTTTGATGAGGCAGTAGGAGGATGAGGGTACATTGTTTGATGAGGCAGTAGGCGGAGGATGAGGGTACATTGTTTGATGAGGCAGTAGGTGGAGGATGAGGGGTAAGCTGTTTGATGAGGCAGTAGGTGGAGGATGAGGGTAAGCTGTTTGATGAGGCATAGGCGGAGGATGAGGGTAAGCTGTTTGATGAGGCATAGGCGGAGGATGAGGCTAAGCTGTTTGATGAGGCAGTAGGTGGAGGATGAGAGGGAAGCAGTTTGAGGCAGTAGGTGGAGGATGAGGGTAAGCTGTTTGATGAGGCAGTAGGTGGAGGATGAGGGGTAAGCTGTTTGAGGCAGTAGGTGGAGGATGAGGGTAAGCTGTTTGATGAGGCAGTAGGCGGAGGATGAGGGTAAGCTGTTTGATGAGGCAGTAGGCGGAGGATGAGGGTACGTTGTTTGATGAGGCATTAGGCGAAGGATGAGGGTACATTGTTTGATGAGGCAGTAGATGGAGGATGAGGGTACGTTGTTTGATGAGGCATAGGCGGAGGATGAGGGGTAAGCTGTTTGATGAGGCAGTAGGCGGAGGATGAGGGTACGTTGTTTGATGAGGCAGTAGGTCGAGGATGAGGGTAAGCTGTTTGATGAGGCAGTAGGTGGAGGATGAGGGTAAGCTGTTTGATGAGGCAGTAGGCGGAGGATGAGGGGTAAGCTGTTTGATGAGGCAGTAGGCAGAGGATGAGGGTAAGCTGTTTGATGAGGCAGTAGGCGGAGGATGAGGGTACGTTGTTTGATGAGGCAGTAGGTGGAGGATGAGGGTAATCTGTTTGATGAGGCAGTTGGTGGACAATGAGGGGTAAGCTGTTTGAGGCAGTAGGTGGAGGATGAGGGTAAGCTGTTTGATGAGGCAGTAGGTGGAGGATGAGGGTACGTTGTTTGATGAGGCAGTAGGTGGAGGATGAGGGTAATCTGTTTGATGAGGCAGTAGGTGGAGAATGAGGGGTAAGCTGTTTGAGGCAGTAGGCGGAGGATGAGGGGTAAGCTGTTTGATGAGGCAGTAGGCAGAGGATGAGGGTAAGCTGTTTGATGAGGCAGTAGGTGGAGGATGAGGGTACGTTGTTTGATGAGGCAGTAGGTGGAGGATGAGTGTATCTGTTTGATGAGGCATTAGGCGGAGGATGAGGGGTAAGCTGTTTGAAGAGGCAGTAGGCGGAGGATGAGGGGTAAGCTGTTTGATGAGGCAGTAGGCGGAGGATGAGGGTACATTGTTTGATGAGGCAGTAGGCGGAGGATGAAGGGTAAGCTGTTTGAGGCAGTAGGTGGAGGATGAGGGTAAGCTGTTTGATGAGGCAGTAGGTGGAGAATGAGGGGTAAGCTGTTTGAGGCAGTAGGTGGAGGATGAGGGTAAGCTGTTTGATGAGGCAGTAGGTGGAGAATGAGGGGTAAGCTGTTTGAGGCAGTAGGTGGAGGATGAGGGTAATCTGTTTGATGAGGCATAGGCGGAGGATGAGGGTAAGCTGTTTGATGAGGCATAGGCGGAGGATGAGGGTAAGCTGTTTGATGAGGCAGTAGGTGGAGGATGAGAGGGAAGCAGTTTGAGGCAGTAGGTGGAGGATGAGGGGTAAGCTGTTTGATGAGGCAGTAGGTGGAGGATGAGGGTACATTGTTTGATGAGGCAGTAGGCGGAGGATGAGGGTAAGCTGTTTGATGAGGCAGTAGGCGGAGGATGAGGGTACGTTGTTTGATGAGGCTTTAGGCGGAGGATGAGGGGTAAGCTGTTTGATGAGGCAGTAGGCGGAGGATGAGGGGTAAGCTGTTTGATGAGGCAGTAGGCGGAGGATGAGGGGTAAGCTGTTTGATGAGGCAGTAGGCGGAGGTTGAGGGGTAAGCGGTTTGATGAGGCAGTAGGCGGAGGATGAGGGGTAAGCTGTTTGATGAGGCAGTAGGTGGAGGATGAGGGTAAGCGGTTTGATGAGGCAGTAGGTGGAGGATGAGGGTAAGCTGTTTGATGAGGCAGTCGGCGGAGGATGAGGGTAAGCTGTTTGATGAGGCAGTAGGTGGAGGATGAGGGTAAGCTGTTTGATGAGGCAGTAGGCGGAGGATGATGGTAAGCTGTTTGATGAAGCAGTAGGCGGAGGATGAGGGGAAGCTGTTTGGTGAGGCAGTAGGCGGAGGATGAGGGTAAGCTGTTTGATGAAGCAGTAGGCGGAGGATGAGGGTGAGCTGTTTGATGAGGCAGTAGGCGGAGGATGAGGGTAAGCTGTTTGATGAGGCAGTAGGTGGAGGATGAGGGTAAGCGGTTTGATGAGGCAGTAGGTGGAGGATGAGGGGTAAGCTGTTTGAGGAGGCAGTAGGCGGAGGATGAGGGTATGTTGTTTGATGAGGCAGTAGTTGGAGGATGAGGTTACATTGTTTGATGAGGCAGTAGGAGGATGAGGGTACATTGTTTGATGAGGCAGTAGGCGGAGGATGAGGGTACATTGTTTGATGAGGCAGTAGGCGGAGGATGAGGGGTAAGCTGTTTGATGAGGCAGTCGGCGGAGGATGAGGGTAAGCTGTTTGATGAGGCAGTAGGTGGAGGATGAGGGTAAGCTGTTTGATGAAGCAGTAGGCGGAGGATGAGGGGTAAGCTGTTTGATGAGGCAGTAGGTGGAGGATGAGGGTAAGCTGTTTGATGAGGCAGTAGGTGGAGGATGAGGGTAAGCTGTTTGATGAGGCAGTAGGTGGAGGATGAGGGTAAGCTGTTTGATGAGGCAGTAGGCGGAGGATGAGGGTAAG
The DNA here is from genome assembly GCF_036365525.1 of Heterodontus francisci. Lineage (NCBI taxonomy): Eukaryota > Metazoa > Chordata > Chondrichthyes > Heterodontiformes > Heterodontidae > Heterodontus > Heterodontus francisci. Next base: position 5,438,369 of record NC_090385.1, read on the forward strand.
CTGTTTGATGAGGCAGTAGGCGGAGGATGAGGGTAAGCTGTTTGATGCGAGATGCTGCGCGCTGCACTCAGAACAGAAGCCTCATTATCTGATTTTACAGTCAGTCGTGTCAGGATCAAGTTATGTTTTTGTGGAAGAAAGCTTTCCTCACACATTTTAATTTACCGTTGATAGCTGAACAATATAGTCCATCATTAAAACTCTGGGCAGCTCTTTGTTTTGGTTGGCACAGGTGGAATTAGATGTTGTGCTTTGTGGTGAAAAGCACACTTAATTGGTCTCATATGAAAGGGCCTTTAGAAAAGGACAAACTGATCTAATCTCTCCCCAGAAGGCAGTGCCATTGTTTATACACTTTCCAATCAGTAACTGTGTTGTGAAAGTTAAACTCTTACCTTCAACTCAGTAAAGATAGGAAGAGGAGGAGGCCATTCAGCCCCTCAGACCTGTGCTGCCATTTAATTAGGGGATGTCTGATCTGTCCCTCAACTCCAACTAACTGCCTTTGTTCCAACAACAACCTCTTGTATTCATATAGCGCCTTAAACGTCCCAAGGTGCCTCACAGGAGCATTTTATTGAATAAACTGATAATCTGACTTTAAAACTCTTGCACTGCCAGTCATAGGAAAATAAACATCCATTAAAGGCTTAAACAACAGTAACAACAACTGATATTTACATCGCACCTTTAAAGTAAGAAAATGCCCCAAGGCACTTCAAGCAAAATTTGACACTGAGCCACATAAGGAGATATTCAGGTGACCAAAAGCTTGGTCAAAGAGGTAGGTTTTAAGGAGTGTCTTAAAGGAGGAAAGTGAGTTGGAGAGGCGGAGAGGTTTAGGGAGGGAATTCCAGAGCTTGGGGCTCAGGCAGCTGAAGGCACAGCCACCAATGGTGGAGCGATTAAAATCAGGGATGTTCAAGAGGCCAGAATTAGAGCAGCAGATACTTGAAGGGCTGGAGGAGATTACAGAGATAGGGAGGGACGAGGCCATGGAGGGTTTTGAAAATATCGATGAGAACTATAAAATAGAGGCATTGCTTAACCAGGAGCCAGTGTAGGTCAGCGAGCACAGGGGTGATGGGTGAACATGACTTGTGAGTAAGGAACGGGCAGCAGAGTTTTTGATGGTGTCAAGTTTATGTAGGGTAGAATGTGGAGACTGGCCAGAAGTGTTTTGGAAGAGTCAAGTCTAGAAATAACAAAGGCATAAATGAGGGTTTCAGCAGCAGATGGGCTGAATCTGAATTTGTTACCGAGGTGGAAATGGTGCAAATATTGCAGTCAGCAGCTCATCTCAGGGTCAAAAATGACAGCGAAGTTGAGAACAGTCTGATTAGATTAGTTTAGAGATACAGCACTGAAACAGGCCCTTCAGCCCACCGAGTCTGTGCCGAACATCAACCACCCATTTATACTAATCCTACACTAATCCCATATTCCTACCAAACATCCCCACCTGTCCCTATAATGCCCTACCACCTACCTATACCGGTGACAATGTATAATGGCCAATTTACCTATCAACCTGCAAGTCTTTTGGCTTGTGGGAGGAAACCGGAGCACCCGGAGAAAACCCACGCAGACACAGGGAGAACTTGCAAACTCCACACAGACAGTACCCGGAATCGAACCCGGGTCCCTGGAGCTGTGAGGCTGCGGTGCTAACCACTGCGCCACTGTGCCGCCCGGTTCAGACTGGTTCAGACTTAGACAGTTGCCAGGGAGAGGGATGGAGTCAGTACATACGAACACTCGAACATAGGAATTAGGAGCAGGAGTAGGCCACTCGGCCCTTCGAGCCTGCACCGCCATTCAATAAGTTCATGGCTGAACTGATTACTCCACCTTTCCACCTACCCCCGATAACGTTCCACCTCCTTGCTTATCAAGAATCTATCATCCTCTGCTTCCACCGCCTTTTGAGGAAGAGAATTCCAAAGACTCAGACCCTCTGAGAGAAAAAACTTCTCCTCATCTTGGTCTTAAACGGGCGACCCCTAATTTTTAAACAGTGACCCCTGGTTTTAGATTCTCCCACAAGGGGAAACATTCTGTCCACATCCACCCTGTCAAGACCCCTCAGGATCTTATCTGTTTCAATCAAGTCGTCTCTTACACTTCTAAATTCCAGCAGATACAAGCCTAGCCTGTCCAATCTTTCCTCGTAAGACAGCCCGCCCATTCCAGGTATTAGTCGAGTAAACCTTCTCTGTACTGCCTCCAATGCATTTACATCATTCCTTAAATAAGGAGACCAGTACTGTACACAGTACTCCAGATGTGGTCTCACCAATGCCCTGTATAGTTGAAGCATAACCTCCATAACATTCTATTAGCTTTCCTAATTACGTGCTGTACCTGCATACTAATCTTTTGTGATTCATGCACTAGGACACCCAGATCCCTCTGCATCTCAGAGCTATGCAATCTCTCACCATTTAGATAATATGCTTCTTTGTTATTCTTCCTGCCAAAGTGGACAATTTCACACTTTCCCACATCATACTCCATTTGCCAGGTCTTTGCCCACTCACTTAACCTATCTCTATCCCTTTGTAGCCGCCTTATGATCTTTTCACAAGTTACTTTCCTACCTATCTTTGTGTCATCAGCAAATTTAGCAACCATACCTTTGGTATCTTCATCCAAGTCATTTATATAAGTTGTAAAAAGTTGAGGCTCCAGCACTGATCCCTGTGGCACACCACTTGTTACATCTTGCCAACCAGAAAATGACCCATTTATCCCCTCTCTGTTTCCTGTTAGCTAGCCCATCTTCTATCCATGCCAATATGTTACCCCCTACACCATGAGCTTTTATTTTCTGCAATAACCTTTGATGCGGCAGCTTGTCAAATATCTTCTGGAAATCTAAGTACAATACATCCCCCAGTTCCCCTTTATCCACAGCACATGTGACTCCCTCAACGAACTCTAATAAATTGGTTAAACATGATTCCCCTTTCACAAATCCATGTTGACTCTGCCTGATTATCTTGAATTTTTCTAAATACCCTGCTATATCATCTTTAATAATAGCTTCAACATTTGCCCTGAACTAGATGTTAAGCTAACTGGCCTGTAGTTTCCTGCTTTGTCTCCCTCTCTTTTTGAATAAAGCAGTTACATTGGCTATTTCCCAATCTAATGGAACCTTCCCCGAATGTGGTGAATTTTGGAAAATTAAAACTAATGCATCAATTATCTCATTAGCCACTTCTTTTAACACCCTAGGATGAAGTCCATCAGGACCCGGGGACTTGTCAGCCCGCAGCTCCAACAATTTGTTCAGTACCGCTTCCCTGGTGATTGCAATTTTCTTGAGACTTACAGCTAAAGTCAGTACCTCGGGAATGGAGTTTGTAGTGGTACCTGAAGACAATGAATTTGGTCTTCCCAATATTTAGTTGAAGGGAATTTCTGCTCATCCAGTACTAATGCCAGACAAGCAGTCTGACAGTTTAGAGTCAGTGGTGAGGTCAAGAGAGGTGGTGGTGAGGTAGAGCTGGGTGTCGTCAGCATTCATGTGGAAACTGATGCTGTGTTTTTTGATGATGTTACTGAGGCACAGCATGTAGCTGAGAAATAGGAGGGGGCCAAGGATAGATCCTTGAGGGACACCAGAGGTAACAGCGCGGGAGCAGGAGGAGAATCCATTGCAGGTGATTCCCTGTCTACGATTAGATATTTAAGAATGGAACTGGAGAGAGCACTCCCACCCAGTTGGACCACAGTAGAGAGGAGTTGAAGGAGGACTCAAGCTGAAGACAGGTGAGAAGGATGAGGAGGGAAAGTTTACCTTTGTCACAGTCACATAGGATGTCATTTGTGACTTTGATAAGAGCCATTTTGGTGCTGTGGCAATGGCAGACACCTGATTGGAGGGATTCAAACTTGGAGTTCTGGGAAAATCTCAGCTAAATGTCCTGCCATCACAACATAAAAACAAAATACTGTGGATGCTGGCAATCTGAAATAAAAACAGAAAATGCTGGAAATATTCAGTGTGAAAAAAATGCTGATTTATTTCTCTCCTAAATGGTCTCGCTGTAATTTTAAGATTATACACTTTTGTTCCAGATTCCCCCACCAGAGGAAATAGTTGCTTGTTATCTATTGAATCCCTTAATCACTTTGAACACCAATGAAATTCCTGAAAGGGTTAAAAAGCTCAGTGTTCCGCGGCTCTTCCTGTACTGGAGTGGCCACCTGTCCAAACAGCATTGAGCTCTTCCATCAAACAGTCGAGCATCTGTCACTATTTATTTATAGGCTGGCAGATAAAACTGTCAATTCAAAATCAGTTGCCTTGAGCAGATTTCTAATATTGTCTTTTAAAAAAAGGTTCCATTATATATTGCTACAAAATTTTCATCAACATTCTATCTGAGAGGCCTGTGATGTGTAATGTGTTTATCCGAATAAAATGTAGAGCTCCTCAAATCAGTCGAATCACTCAAAACAGATCCACTGATATTCTGCTTCGTGATGAATTATTCTGCTTCGTGATGAATTGTGCCACATTATAGAGCAGAGCAAGAAACAGGGTCAAACCGCATTCAGTAGATGAGGCAAAAGGTATCTCTATGCAATGGTGCTTGAAAGCATCAGCTCATGACCGTAGATAAGTGCAATGTTTTGAAGCGAGGCATGAAGGAGCAATGGTGTGACATACTGTCATACATCTAGGCTTTGCACACCCCAATTAAAAATTAACTGGGCAAAATTCAATCACCCCTGAAAACAGGCGTGGGGAACCACAATGCGCTATTAACCCCTGCTCGTTGCTTCTGAAGCAGGCAGCTTGCTAATTTAAATGATTGCAGTGTGCAGCCCAGCACCAAAAAATGCTGCTGAGTGGCTTCATGCCTCAGCAAGGAGCCCAAGTATGTGTGAGGCTAGTGTCACTTAAAGGCAACCTGCACCTCTTTTAAATGGCAGGTGCATTCTGGCTGCAGCTAGTGCTGGAGGTGGCTGGGAAAGGAAGCCTGACCTGCAAGAAGAGTGACGAAAGATCCAGCAGGGGAGAGAGTGGGTGCCAAGATTCTCAGATGCTGCACTGGAGGACTGGGTACAGGAGATGGAGAGGAGTGGAGAGGTCCTCTATCGACAGGGGCTAGGTGTGAGAGCCCTGCAGACATACATTGGGAAGGCAGTCATTGTGATCAATGCCAACAGTGTAGCCCCAAGGACCTGGATGCAGTGCTGCAAGAAGTTCAGTGACCTCACATGAGTGATCAAGGTCAGTGAATGTATCTTCAAATGCCATATCCTACCAGCTACTCCTCTAGCCTCAACCCCTGCTCAATTCACACACACCCGCACCCCCCCAGCTCTTAACTACCAAAAATCTTTATCAATCATCACTCATACCTGACATTCATAGCCTCACACCCACATCTCACAGCTTGCACACACTGCCAGCTACTCAACCATGACAGCCACATCACCCAAACATATTGCTCCATACTAACTGACTGAGTTCCCTCAAGGTGGCATACAACCGCACGCTGCAGCATCTAACCAGCTGGTGATAGGCCAGGCTGCATGTCCTCACCCCTATGGAGGAGACATTGCTGCCAATCACAGGAGTGGCCATGACCGAGGCCATGGCCAGCAGCAGAGCTGAAACCATAGAGGATGAAGAAATGCTGATACCTAATTATCCTTCTCACATCCCACTTCCCAGAATCTCTTCCTATTTACAAGCTGCAGATGGTGTAAGTATCCATCCTTGTTCCTTTCTCATTTCAGATATCCAAGTACAGCAATCTGGCCAGGCAGTAGTGAAAGAGAAAGAGGTGGAAGAGCAGGAAGACAGTGATGAAGAATAAACACCATCACTCGGTGTCACAAACGCAACGATGAGATTAGATACCAATACTGTGTGTAGTTTAGAGGATAGCATTCAGGTGGGATCTGCACATGGTGGTACACTGGGCATGAGTGGCTTGTAGCCAGGTCAGCAATAAAGGCTAGCACAGGTGTCAGCATCCCAGAGGGCGAGGTTGCATACGGGTTCTGCTGGACAGGACTCAGATGAGCATTTTGGTGCGGTGGCCTATAGAAGAAGGCTAATAGGTATGAACAATTAAATGTTTGGTGCATTGGCAGGACTGCCAGAAAGCCTGCAGTCAATGTCAGGGAACATAGAGGAGTCTGGCACCAACCTGGCACAGGGTTTGGTGCAGAGCTTGGAGCCAGTACTTTCCAGCATGGGAGTGGTGACCAATTCCACGAGAACACTTGTGGATTCATCCATAACACAGTGTCTGATGGCTGTGGAAGTGTAGAATTTATCATTCTGGCGCTTCAGAAATCCTACACAAATATCTAAAGTACGAAAGGAAAAGAGGAAGGAGAGAAATGACTGAAGGCACTGGATACTGCAAAGGCTATGTGCCCTCACAATGTTCCGGCAATAGTACTGAAGACCTGTGCTCCAGAACTAGCCACGCCCCGAGCCAAGCTGTTCCAGTACAACTACAACTCTGGGATCTACCCAGCAATGTGGAGAATTGCCCAGGTATGTCCTTGACACAAAAAGCAGGACAAATCCAACCCAGCCAATTACCGCCCCATCAGTCTACTTTCAATTATCAGTAAAGTGAAGGAAGGTGACACCAACAGCGCCATCAAGCAGCACTTGTTTAGCAATAGCCTGCTCAGTGACGCTCAGTTTGGGTTCCGCCAGGGCCACTCAGCTCCTGACCTCATTACAGCCTTGATTTAAACATGGACAAAAGAACTGAACTCCAGAGGTGAAGTGAGAGTGACTGCCCTTGACATCAAAGCAGCATTTGACCAAGTATGACATCAATGAGCCCTAGCAAAACTGGAGTCTATGGGAATCGGGGGAAAACTCTCCACTGGTTGGAGTCATACCTAGCGCAAAGGAATATTGTTGTGGTTGCTGGAAGTCAATCATCTGAGCTCCAGGACATCACTACAGGAGTTCCTCAGGGTAGTGTCTTAGGCCCAACCATCTTCAGCTGCTTCATCAATGACCTTCCCTCCATCATAAGGTCAGAAGTGGGGATGTTCGCTGATGACTGCACAATGTTCAGCACCATTCATGATTCCTCACTTACTGAAGCAGTCTGTAGAAATGAAGCAAGACCCGGACAATATCCAGGCTTGGGCTGATAAGTGGCAAGTGACATTCGTGATCACAAGTGCCAAGCAATGACCATCTCAAACAAAAGAGAATCTAACCATCTCCCCTTGACATTCAATGGCATTATGATCACTGAATCCCCCACTATCAACATCCTTGGGATTACCATTGACCAGAAACTGAACTGGAGTAGCCATATAAATACCGTGGCTACAAAAGCAGGTCAGAGGCTAGGAATTCTGCAGCAAGTAACTCACCTCCTGACTTCCCAAAGCCTGTCCACCATCTACAAGGCACAAATCAGGAGTGTAATGGAATACTCTCCACTTCCCTGGATGGGTGCAGCTCCAACAACACTCAAGAAGCTCGACACCATCCAAGACAAAGCAGCCTGCCTGATTGGCACCCCATCTATAAACATTCAGTCCCTCCACCACTGTGTTTACCATCTACAAGATGCACTGCAGCAATACACCAAGGCTCCTTAGACAGCACCTTCCAAACCTGCGAGCTCTACCACCTAGAAGGACAAGAGCAGCAAATGCATGGGAACAACACCACCTGCAAGTTTCCCTCCTTAGTCACACACCATCCTGACTTGGAACTATATCAAAGTTCCTTCACTGTCGCTGGGTCAAAAACCTGGAGCTCCCTTCCTAACAGCACTGTGGGTGTACCTACCCCACATGGACTGCAGCGGTTCAAGAAGGCAGCTCACCGCCACCTTCTCAAGGGCAATTAGGGATGGGCAATAAATGCTGGCCTCGCCAGTGATGCCCACATCCCATGAACGAATAAAAAAAATTGTCAAGTGAGAAATATACCATGAATAAGGCTCAGTCTGGAAGTAAAGCCTTGGTATAGACTATTGTAAATCGAATGAAGAACGTAAGTTCAGTCATTGCTACTCGTCAAAGATGCAAAGGCATCTATCCCCATAGAACTGTGGAATAACAATAAAAGGAATGAGCATGACACATGTAACTGTGCAAAGCCAGATTTTGCAGTAGGAGTGTCAACAAAAGGTAGATAAGGTGGTTAGGAAGGTATCTGGGATACTTGCCTTTATTAGCCGAGGCACATAATATAAGAGCAGGGAGGCTATGATGGAGCTGTATAAAACACTAGTTAAGGCACAGCTGGAGTACTGTGTACAGTTCTGGGAACCACACTATAGGAAGGATGTGATTGCACTGGAGAGGGTGCAGAGGAGATTCACCAGGATGTTGCCTGGGCTGGAACATTTCAACTCTGAAGAGAGACTGGATAGGCGAGGGTTGTTTATCCTTAGAGCAGAGATGGCTGAGGGGGAACCTGATTGAGGTATACAAAATTATGAGGGGCATAGATAGGGTAGATAGGAAGAAACTTTTTCCCTTAGTTGCGGTGTCAATAACCAGGAGGCATAGATTTAAGGTAAGGGGCAGGAGGTTTAGAGGGATTTGAGGAAAGAAGTTTTCACCCAGAGGATGGTTGGAATCTGGAACAAACTGCCTGAAGGGATGGTAGAGGCAGGAACCCTCACAACATTTAAGAAGTATCTAGATGAGCACTTGAAATGCCATAGCATACAAGGATATGGGGCAATTGCTGGAAAATGGGATTAGAATTGATTGGTGCTTGATGGCCGGCACGGATATGATGGGCCGAAGGGCCTGTTTCTGTGCTGTCTAACTCTATGACTCTATTAGCATTTGTGTCTTTACACTGTGAAACTGACAGCAACTTCTGGAGTCCGCACATGCACAATTAAATGCGGAAACCCCGCAGTTGCTGTCAGTGATTCCCTGCTCTTCCACAGGATGCACTGTTGAAGTCCCCGTACAGGACAATCTTTAGAATTTATGCAACTGCTGAGAGCATCCTTTTTGACACTGTTATATCACTACTGGAAACCACTGAAGAAGTTATGCCTTGTTAATAAACTGTAACTGAGATTTTACAGGTGTACCAAGTCATAACTACTCCTGAACAACCTCTCTGGCCCTGGAAAAATAATGTTACTTTTGTGCAATGTCAAATTTTTCCATTATGATAAAAATTCCTACTTTTTTAATCTAATAAAAATTACTTCTTTGAAGTTTGTTAATGATATTTCAGCTTCTAATGTATGTGTCTCAATCATTTATTTCTCCCTCTGTAGAATTTATAAAATGTGTAGGATAATCAGTTCATTTTACTTCTTGGTTTACTGTCTGTGAGAATTCTTCACTGTGATTGGCTGATTACCCTGCTTGATGACACCACTGTTGCTGGATGCCTCGAGATCCCTTGACTAAACACCAGATTCAAATTAACATTGGGAAAGGAAAACCCACAGCATAGAGTTTGTTAAATCTTTGTGGACAGTTTTCTTCAAGGTCAGTGACAAGCACTGACTGCAAAATCCAGGTCATTAGTATTCTTAGAGATTGAAGTCTAGTGAGATGTAACATCTACTTTAAGATTAATAAGGGCAGCAATTATTGCCCATCTCTAGCCACCCTTGGAAAGGTGGTGGTGGACCTCCTTCTTATCATAGAATGATAGAACTGTACAGCACAGAAGGAGGCCATTTGGCCCACTGAGTCTGTGCTGGTTCTTTTGAAGAGCTATCCAGTTAATCCCATTCCCTGGTTATCCAATTAGCTTTGAAGGCTCGCACCATCCTATCAGGCAGTGCATTTCAAATCTTAAAGGTTTTCCTCATGCAAAGTGTTCACATCCTTCCTAAAGTGTGGTACCCAGAATCAGACACAGTCTCCATCTGGGGCCAAACTCGTGTTTTATATACATAAGTGAAGTATTTCAAATGCTGGATATATGACCAAGCCAGGATGGTGTGTGACCTGGAGAGTGTATATTATCTAGGGTTACAAATTTTTCTGGGATTTTACAAGTGTTTTGGAGACTGTATTCCATGATACTCTTGAAATGCACATCGAAGGTTTTGCTGATGGTCACTAATGCAACAAATATTGAAAGGATCTCTTCCCTGTACCTAAAAGGATGTCAGAAACGAAATCTCACTGGGACCTGAATAGGTTTTTGTAACAAATTCTGAGTGATTTATTGTGAAAACTCCTCTCACATCTTGATTTTCCATTGGGAATAACTGTGAGGCTTTGAGCATTCATCATTATTAAGGTATAAATCAGATAGTAATGTCTGGAGTCTGCACATGTACGGTTAAACATAGAAATCAGCAAGTTGCTATCTTAGTTGCCATGCTTTTCCATGACCTACGCTACCTGGTCCCTCACCAATAGACTTGGCATTCAAACACACAAGGGGCATGAAGTTACGATACCCACTGGATACCCAGTAAACACAGCAGGAAAAATAGGGATGGTGCATTCATGTGCAAGTGAATTATTAAAGCCGTCATAAGTCTTAATCACAGCCAAACCATGGGTTGGATTTTATTTTCCCCCCGTCCAGAATGGCAGCAGATGAAGAGAGCGGCAGCCTGCACTTCCGGGCTGCACGTCGTCATGCGTGGCGGCTCATTTAAATATGCAGGGTAGCCGCCATGCGTGAATGCCTATCACGTGGCGGGGGCAGCCTCAGCAACGCCGTGAATGGCATCAACTGTCTCTGCTTAGGTGTTGGCGCTATTTTTAAAGGGTTGCCAGGCCTGCACAGAGAATGCAGAGTTGCCTTCCCCTGGCTACACTAAAAATAAACGTTTGGCCCGTTTTGCCCCCAACCCGCCAGTACACTGAAATTGCAGAGCTGACCCCTTCTCCTCTCATAAAGTGCAGAAGTCACTGCTTCCCCCACCCCACACTAAAAACGCTCTGATCCCCCTTCCCCACCTTGGTGGCGCCAGCGTTCCCTGAACGGGAAAGTGAAGGCATGTGAGTGACGCCCTTTGCACTGACGATCTGAATTCGACAGTAAAATTGCAGTGAATGGTATTTAAATTTATTAATTTTCTTTATTTAAATATTTAAAGTTGGGTCCCTTTGCCAAGTGGTGTGCTAGAGCATTGCTACCTGACCCGAGCCCGACGGGACCCGTCAACATGTGTCGGGTTCGGGTGGGGCCGGGTCGGACACAGTGACAGCCAGGATGTCAAGTCGGGAAACACTCCGCACTCATCTGCAGTGAGCAATTCCATCCAAGGTAGAGCACAAACCTCTTCAATAAAGTTGATTATATTCCGGTAGTCGGGTCGGGTCAGGCGCGGGAAAAAATGAAAGGACTCGGGCTGGGTGGGGCTCGGGTCGGATGTGATTCTGTCGGGCTCGGCTTGGGTTTCATTTGCAGACCCGAGCAGGCCTTTAAGGGGGCCACCACAGAGCTTGCCGCTGCCAGGAAGATCGGGCCCAGCGATCCCGGTGACAGACTCCATGGCGGGCCCCCACTCCCCACGAAGCCCGACATCGAGAACGCAACAAAATTCAGCCAAACCTCTCTGGCCCCGAAAGTTAACTTTTATATGTGTGGAGTCACATTCCTTCAGATTTTAATTCTTGTCGGAGATTAATTTTTATTTGCTTTCTATTTCTCTTTCCTTTTTTCTCTCCATATTCCATCTTTCCTTTCCCTCTCTTTATTTCACTTGCTCCATATGATTTAACAGTGAATTTGATATTCTAAATGAAAGTTCCTGGTTTAGACTCTGCAGGTTGAATTTTCCTCACTGAGGCAGGAAACAGGAATCTGGACTGTTTTCGGGTCATGAACCCACCTCCTGTGGGAAACTGATTAAAGTTAAGATTTTCATGTGGATGAGCCCTGGAGTCAGGTTTCTTGTCCAATTAAGGGTGGTAGGCGGGCTCTTGAATCTGGAGGGCCAATCAGAGACCTCCTAGCTTCAGAGAAGCATCTGCCTGGAGTACAGGGAAAGTAACTGGGAGGGAGGGCTCTCCAACAAGAAGGTGCCCTCTCAGCCATTTTTTAAAAACTTTAAATAAAAAATTGAAATAGCATTCAGGTCACCACTGTGGATGGGGATGCCTTTGGCCATACCCCCACCCAGGCAGGCAGGGAGGGCCTGTAGGCTGATCTGCAACTCCCATCCCGGCACATCGGGAAATTGGAGGCTGACTGGAAAATCCCAGTCGGCCTCCTTAACTTACCTTTAACAAGGCTCTTAGCGAGCCCCGTGGGGTAGGGTGGCCTTCCATGGCCCTGAACCTGCATCGTCCCAAAATAGCCGACATCGGGAACAGCATCCCAAAACTGACATGCTGGTCAGCGCCGGTATTTCCGGGGTAACCTTCCGCCTCCGTTCCCGACCTGGGGGTGGGGGGGGGTGGGGGGTGGTGCCTGAAAATTCAGCTGCGTGTGTCTCAGTACGTATTCTTCAATCGGATTGGTTAAGGAGATACACCATTGCTTGCCCTGTTCACACAAGTCCCAGCTGTGCTATTTTGGAATTACAGTACAAAAGCCTTTGGAAAGCCTGCGGGCCAGCGTAACTGTAATGAACGGTGTCATTCATTCATCACTGACCACAAAATCTAAGCCAATATGTTTTAAACGTGTTAACTATGGAAAATATGATGCTGCAACCAACAAATAAAGAAAATTATTCCAGATTGAAATATCCCTGTTGCACACACTGCAATATTTTTGCACACAACATTATACTGGAAAACAAGCCTGAAACCAGATGAACATTATATACACTGTCCAGTCTGTGTCAAATGTCAGGATACTTTTAAGTAAAGGCACTGAATAGGTTCATACTAACTCAGGCACCCGGTACACACACATCTTTCTGGAGAGACTAATGCAATTGCTTAGCTCTTACTCGACATGAAACCTTGATGTGAGAAGGGGGATATGGTGGCACAATGGTACTGTCACAGAGCTAGTTGTTCAGAGGGCCAGGCCACTACCCCGGTGACATGGGTTCAAACCCCATCACGGCAGCTGGTGGAATTTTAATTCAATTAATTAATAAAAATCTGGAATTGAAAGCTAGTCTCAGTAATGGTGCCATGAAACTATTATTGATTGTTGTAAAAACCCATCTGGTTCACTAATGTTCTTATCTGGTGTGGTCTACATGTGACTCCAGACCCACAGCAATGTGGTTGACTCTTAACTGCCCTCTGAAATGGCCGACCAAGCCATTCAGTTGTCAAGGGCAATTAGGGATGGGCAACAAATGCTGCGCGCCTTGCCAGTGACATTTACATCCCTAGAAAGAATTTTTAAAAATACTATTTAGTGAGGTTAGTTTCTGAGTCACTCCCATTCACACCAGTGAGTTCTTGTTTAGCATGATTAATTTTAAATCTAACCAGCCATTTCTCACCATGTTTATGTTGAAATCTTCTGAATTGATTTTGGAATTAACGTTTTCTTTACTTGCCCTTGGTATTTTTCTTCGGAAGTGGCAATATATTAATCCCTCAACTACAACACTAAAACAGGTGATCCAGTCATTTTTCTCATTGTTGTTAGTGGGAACTTGCTGAATGCATATTAGCTGCTACATTTCCCACATTACAACAGTAACTACATTTCAAAAAGCACTTCATTAGCTGTGATGCACTTGGGGACATCCTGTGGTCATGAAAGGCTCTATAGAAATGCACCTTCTTTCTTTCCTTCCTTGAAAAATAGAATATCACTTTGGTGGATAAAGATCTAGCACACATAGACTAGGAACAAATGGACACAAAAATACCCCCTGAACAATTTTGAGGTTTAGAAAGTTGACCCCAATTCTTTCCACATATTTTCAGTTCTATTTTTGCTTGGAAATTATCAACTTATTGGGATAATTTGATTTGATTTTTTTTATTTTTGCACAATCCCTGTAGATTTGCCTGGACAGAGAGTACACATTAAAACACACATTAAGACAGTGACCTAGTTCTACATAGTATCAGCTGGTCCTTAAGGAATCATATTTTAAAAGCTCATTCATATTTTAACAGGCCCAATTTTGCTGTCAAAATAATGGTAAAGTTAATGGCTTTCAACAAAATCTATGTGCAAATGGTACAGTAACCTCAGGCGAGAGTGAGATGTGTGGTTAAATGTGAATATTCTGAAGTTGCTACCCAACTTGCACTGTTCCCATTAACTGGACATAAACAGGATCTCGCTGCCTACCTCACCATTGAAATGCATCAAATGACACGACGTCGATGTGAACTAAACTCACCACAGAAATGTAAGTCTTGTTGTTTCCAGTCTAAGTACCTTTTAATGATGTAATAAGTTTTAATTACTGCTAATCTACCTCTCTAGCACTGAAAATGAACTTTTACAAGTGTGGAGTCTCATTCCTTCGGGTTGTAATTGTTGTAGGAAATCTAGAAAATGTCAAATGCAGAATTGCAACTTTTGTTTGCATTTCCTTTCTGTCTCCTCTCTCTTAATCCAATCTTTCTTTCCCTCTCATTTATTTCTCTTTCTGCGCCTGATTTGACATTGAGTTCACCCACTTTAATTTATACTTCCTTCTCAGTCCTTGTGCTGTTAATTTCACAATCCTTCAATCTGATTGGTTAAGGAGATACTATGTTGGTTGCCTTGGTCACTCAGGTTCCAGATTTCCAGTTTCCCTTGCTGGGTCATTATCAGCTCACATTTCAGAAACACGCAAAATATAAAAAGCGAAACATGTAAGAGCAAGCCTAACTAATGGCAGGCACTGTTAGCTGCCCTGACACAGCAGGGTATGGCCCATTACTTGTGCTGTCGTTCTCACTGTGTGTTTTTATATTGTAATCAAGGGTGCTTTTCAGACCCTGTGAATTGTTCTCTGAGAAAATCATTCATTTTGTTTTAAATGGAGCACAGCCTTTCAAAAGGCAAACAGCATGCACAACCTCAGAGGTCTCGTTCATAAATCTGACAAGTCAGTGAATGACAGGAATGGAATATGTCAACTGTTTATTATAAGTAAGTATAAGAGTAGTTATTGGTAGCTGGCATTTCCCATCACTATCATTTTCTATTTTCTGAGAAATCCTTTTATCATTACAATATACATAAAGTTGGTTCTGTGTTTTGGAGGTGCTGCAGAGACTTGCTCACAGCTCTTTAGAAATTCAAGTGAAACTGTAGTCTAGAAACGACTGTCGGAGATAGGAGCAGTTGAATGTTAAATGTGTTTGTATAAACAGCTGCCCGCTATTATAATGGGATGCTAACTCATTTATTTACAAATAGGTTACCTCCATATTAAAATAGACAATAGCGTAACACTGCACAATGCAGTAAGCATCTCATTGAATCATACAGCACAGGAGACCATTCAGCCCATCCTTCCTGTGCCAATTAGTCCCACTCTCCCCTGCTCTTTCCCCATAGCCCTGTGAATTTGCTCTTTTTAAGTATTTATCTAATTCCCTTTTGAAAGTTATTATTGAATCTGCTTCCACCGCCCTTTCAGGCAGTGCATTCAGATCAAATCAACTCTGATTACCATTATCTCACATGTTAACTTCGAGTAGTATGTGTGTAATGTACAGAAATGGAAGGTTAATATGACACTTTTGAGTTTCAATGCCAGCAAGATCCTTCTGCAAAGCCTCAAATAAAGCCTCTGTTTTGTGATGGAGGCAGCAGGAAGAAACATAAACCATAGATAGTACTTTAGCATTTAACCAGAATCTATTGGATATTTCTCAAGTCATTACTGGAAACACTTGGAATACGCTGTGCAGTACTGGAGTAGGGTTGACAACCCTTCAGGATTGTCCTGTGGTCAGCAGGAATTAAAGATTAATCTTTTAGATACTGCTTCAAGCAACACCAGGAGAAAAATTACAGGCCCATTAAAAAACATCTTCCTTGAGCACTTCCATTTATTAATGGGAAAGGTATTAGAAAAGGGGAGAAATGGCTGTTGGACCAGATTGGGGTGGGGGGTGCTGGAACAAAGAACAAAGAACAAAGAACAAAGATAATTACAGCACAGGAACAGGCCCTTCGGCCCTCCAAGCCTGCGCCGATCCAGATCCTCTCTCTAAACATGTCGCCTATTTTCTAAGGTTCTGTATCTCTTTTCTTCCTGCCCATTCATGTATCTGTCTAGATACATCTTAAAAGACTCCATCGTGCCCGCATCTACCACCTCCGCTGGCAATGCGTTCCAGGTGCCCACCACCCTCTGCGTAAAGAACTTTCCACGCATATCCCCCCTAAACATTTCCCCTTTCACTTTGAACTCGTGTCCTCTAGTAATTGATACCCCCACTCTGGGAAAAAGCCTCTTGCTATCCAAGTGGAAGTGGAAGGTCGCATGACAAAACCTCCAGGATTTTGGCCAACCAGAATTGACAACATTATTTGGAATGATTGTTAGAACTTTGACTTTAAGTTTGGCGTTTCCTGGAGAGCGATTATGCTGGAAATCTGTGGAAGGCTTTTCATTGGCACATTGTACACTGAACAAAACATCAAATATGAAGTAAACTTCACTTTGCGTGATCTGAGCCAGTCCTAGTGCTAACATTTGCATCTTATCATCAGGACACAGGCTGAACTGATTTCTAAATCTGAAGTGGCCTAAGTTAAGCCTTGTCCTATCCCACAATGTATGCCCAATATCAATTCATCAACCCTAGTCCCACTGTGAAGCAAAGGCTAAAGCCAGCAATGTTCCCCCTAAGCTGCATGGTCACAGAGCGGTGCGAAGGTTCATGCCCTTGAGAAGGTGGAGGTGAGCCACCTTCTTGAACCACTGCAGTCCTTGGAGTGTAGGTACACCCACACTGCTGTTAAGAAGTTCCAGGATGTTGACCCAGCGACAGCGAAGGAATGACGATACAGTTCCAAGTCAGGATGGTGTGTGGCTTGGAGGGGAACTTGCAGGTGCTGGTGTTCCCATGCATCTGCTGCCCTTGTCCTTCTAGTTGGTAGAGGTTATGTGTTTGGAAGGTGCTGTCAAAGGAGCCTTGGTGAGTTGCTGCAGTGCATCTTGTAATGGTATACACTGCTGCCACAGTGCGTCAATGGTAATGGGACTGATTGTTGAAGGTCTTGGATGAGGTGCCAATCAAGAGGGCTGCTTTGTCCTGGACGGTGTTGAGCTTCGTGAGTTGCTGGAACAGTCCCGATGAAAGGTCACAGATGTAAAATGTTAACTCTGTTTCTCTCTCCACAGATGCTGCCAGACATATGAACATACGAATTCCTCCGATACCCTTTAACTCCCTTGTTAGTCAAGAATTTATCTACCTCTGCCTTAAAAATATTCAATGAACCTGCCTCCACTGCTCTCTGGGGAACAGAGTTCCAAAGACTGACAACCTTCTGAGAGAAAACATTTCTCCTCATATCCATCTTAAATGTGCAATCCTTTATTTTTAAACTGCGTTCCCTAGTTCTAGTCTCTCCCACAAGAGGAAACATCCTTCCACCATCCACCCTGTCAAGTCCCCTCAGGATCTTATATGTTTCACTAATATTACCTCTCATTCTTGTAAACTCCAATAGATACAGACCCAAGCTGTCCAACCTTCCCCTCCAATCCCAGGTATCTGACACCTGAACCTTCTCTGAACAGCCTCTAATGCATTTATATCCTTTCTTAAATAAGGAGACCAAAACTGTACACAATACTCCAGATATGGTCTCACTAATACCCTATACAACTGTAGCAAAACATCTTTACTTCTATATTCCATTGCCCTTGCAATAAACGATGGCAATCCATTTGCCGACCTAATCACTTGCTGTATCTGCATACCAACCTTTTGTGAACATTGTACCAGGACACCGAGATCCCTCTGTAATTCAGAGGTCTGCAATCTATCTCCATTTAAATAATATGCTGCTTTACTATTCTTCCTACCAAAGTGGACAACCTCACATTTTCCCACATTATACTCCATTTACCAAATTTTTGCCCACTCACTTAAGCTATCTATATCCCTTTTGCAGACCCCTTATGTTCTCTTCACAACCTTCTCTGAACTGCCTCTAATGCATTTATATCCTTTCTTTAATAAGGAGACCTATCTGTGTGTCTTCAGCAAATTTAGCAACCATACATTCTGTCCTTTCATCTGAGTCATTGACATAAATTATAAATAGTTGAGATCCCAGCAGTGATCCCTGTGGCATTCCACTCATTACATCTTGCTAACCTGAAAATGACCCATTTATGCCTACTCTCTGTTTCCTGTTAGCTAACCAATCCTCTATCCATGTTAATATGTTACCCCCTATACCATAAGCTCTTATTTTGCTTCATAACCTTTGATGTGGCACCTTGTCAAATGCCTTCTGAAAATCTAAGTGTTAGGACCAGTTGAGAAAGGTGTCCAGCAGTCCCTTTTAGCCTTCACCTGGTCTTATTGTAACAAGAAAACCTGTATTAATCTTGCTCTTTTTTTGATTGGGAACAGTTTGGCCTCCCACTTCCAATTTCTCTCGCATGTCTATGGGTAAAATTCCGGATGCTGGCACCCAAATTTCTGTTATGACTAGGTGAGAAAGTTGTCTAGGGGTCCCCTTTTTGCCTTCAGCTGCTCTTTTTGTAACAGGGTTTATGTTTTTTAAACACACTGTGTTTTTAGCTCCCCCTTGGTGAATCCTTGTTCATCGTTTTCCAATTATAAGGCAAAGAAATTAGCACACCAGGTTTTCTTAGGTTTCAAGAAGAAAAGTGAAATTTATTAAAACTTAAACTTAAACTCTAATACGGTTAACGTCTATGGATACACGCCGCGCTCCACGCTAGCACGCATATACGATATGCACATGCAAATAGAGACAGAAAAGAGCAGAAGAAAAAATAAAGTAGAGGTTTGAGGCAATATCAGAAGTATTTTGTTACTGTGCTTCCAGCTCACTGTAGTCCTTTTGTAAGTAGTCTTGCTTTTCGTTGGGGCCCAGTATTCTTCTTAAACCTTGTTCACTGTAGGAGGCGTTTCTGTCTTGGGGTTCATGTGTCTTCAATGGATCTTCAGTTCTGTGAGAAAGAGATGGGAGCAGACAGGAGAGAGATCTTCTCAATCCAGGAGCAAAGAGCTTTCTGAGTTTTAAAACTCTGTGGCAAGTTCCAATTTTAAAAAACTCCAACTGCCTGTTAGTCATGTGACTAAACTGGTCTGACCAGATCTTCAGTGTACTGGGGAAGCAGGGACTGGGTCCTTTCTTCCAACACTGTCTGCTCGTATGCAAAAAAGGTCTTTCCGGCGAGGGGCCTGGCAATTCCTCGTCATAGGCCCTCCTTTCTTCCCAGCAGCAATTTTGAGTTTTAATGTTCATGTGGTGAAATAATGCATGCCTCAATCTTAGCAGGTGGGGGTCTGCATAACATTAAGTATAGCACATCCACAGGTTCCTCTTTATTCGCGATGTTTGTTACTTCCTCAAAGAACTCCAATAAATTAGTCAAACATGATTTCCCTTTCATAAAACCATGTTACTTTGCCTGATTACACTGAGATTTTATAAGTGCCCCACTATAACCTCCTTCATAATGGATTCCAGCATTTTCTTTAAGATAGATGTTATGCTAACTGGCCTGTAGTTTCCTGCTTTTTGTCTCCCCTCTTTCTTGAATAGAGGAGTCATATTTGCTATATTGATGGGACCTTTCCAAAGTCTAGGGAATTTTGGAAAATTAAAACCAATGCAGCTACCTGCTGCGTGTTTCCAGCATTTTCTGTTTTTATTTCAGATTTCCAGCATCCACAGAATTTTGCTTTTGCAAGACATACCACCTCTGGACCGATCAGAATGTCAGCAGAGATTACATGGCGTCAAAAAAACAAGACAAGAAACATTTAGTTCTCAATCTGGAATTAACCAATGTGATGGGGTATATTTACCAGCTGGTGCTTTTTCTGTGAGTATCGAGCTTGCAATAACGTCCTGTCTGCACTTTTCTTTTTATATAACCCACAAGCGATTATCCAGTTTAAATAACTGAGCAATTAACAAGTACTTAAGCATCCTTCAGCTTTCTAGTAGAAATGAAACACCAGCTGTTTTAAAAAGGAGAGAAAGCACTACCAAGTAGCTTTACATAAACTCTTCAGGTTAAAAATTTGATTAGGCCTGTTAATGGGCACGGAGATCGCGATGCTAGGTTACCCCACGCCCGATGGAGTTGAGGCTGTTAATGGGCGCGGAGACCGCGATGCTAGATTACCCCACGCCCAATGGAGTTGAGGCTGGCAGCACACAAACCTTGGCACCTGGGAGAGGCAAAAAATAGAAAAAAATTCAGGGCCAATTAGGGAAAGAAAACTGCAAAATTCCTCTCTAACCCACTCAGGTGATCGAAACCATTCCGAGTTATGTCAACGCATCCCAAGCTAAACTCTCTGCAAGTGTCTATGCTCCCCATACCTGACATTTCCTTAAAGAGCTGGACTCATATCTCCAATTAAATGTATCTTTTCTCCAAAGAAAACACATTCAGTGCAAGTGTCTTCCTTCATCATTTAAGGTGGTGTCTCTGAAATCATCACTCTTACCTGAATTCTCCATAACTACCTAGAATCATAGAATGGTTACAGCACAGAAAGAGCCAATTCAGCCCATTGTGTCCATGCCAGCTCTCTGCAAGAGCAACTCAGCTAGTCCCAATCCCCTGCCATTCCCTGCAATTTTTTTTCTTGAGGTACTATCCAATTCCATTTTGAAAGCCATGATTGAATCTGCCCGCACCACACTCTCAGGCCGTGTATTCCAGATCCGAACCACTTGCTGCACAAAAAAGGTTTTTCCTCATGTCGCCATTATTTCTTTTGCCGTACACCTTAAATCAGTGTCCTCTGGTTCTGGATCCTTTGGCCAATGGGAACAGTTTCTCCCTATCTGCTCTGTCTAGACTCCTCATAATTTTGAAGACCTCTATCAAATCTCCTCTCAACTTTCTCTGCTATAAGGAGAAGACAATACAATAAGTGCTTATGATGTAGCCTCCAATCCCACTTCTCAGCTTGTGCCCTCTAGAATTATTGCTTGTCTCTTCCTGTGAATCCCCATCTCCCATTGCTCCTCTGTCAGTTGGATAGCTTTTGGCCATCTCTGCCGACTCTGGAACTGCCTTCCTAGCACTTCCTCCCTTTAAAAACATACTCTATAGCCATCTCTCCCAGCTCTTCTGCTGCAGCCCAGCATTCGCGCATTCCTATGTGACGTTTGGGACCTTAAAATATTTATCACTTTAAAGACAATCTCCAAATGCAAACTTCTGTCATGAATTGAACAGACAGGCAGAACAATAAAGAGAAAATTATTTATTGTAATGTCCTAAGTTCCTCAGTCCAATGCACGAAGAACTTAAAGGTAACCTATTTAAATTCTCAGAAACTGGAAGAGTCACAGTTCAGACATAAGCTAAATATTCACAAACCTGAGGCTTTATCAATATTCCACCAGCCCTCAATAGAATGTTCTGTTGCACAGCAACACAGAAAGGAAAACAAATTTGTGTTTTACTATTTATGCAAGGAGTAGTTTGAAATGAATGAAATTATTGTCCGCTCCATGTCCTGTCTTTACATTTCTGCTGTTATAATTTATGTCTCATCCTGATCAATTTCCTGTTCAAAATAATTTAATGTAGTGAAGTGGGTATTCTGCTGCTTTATTGCGTTCTACCATTAGCCCATTAATCATTGGCTTTGCAACTGACAAGGTAGAAGAATGAAAAGGTGAAGCGGGACTGCATGTGGCATTTAAGATTCAGAATTTTTAACTTCCTATAAAACCACAAGGCCCTTTGGAGCTTTGCTGTGGTTCTAAATAACCTTGTAACAGAAATTAACTCATAATTCCACCTGAAATTCACCTCCCCCATTCTCTTATGGCCCAATCTCTCCCACTTAATTCAATTTCATACTTTGAAATGATGAGATATGAAATCATGACCTCTGGTGTGCCATTGCAGTACCATAGCCACTTGGCTACTATACCCTTTATTATAATATATCACTTGTGGTTTCTATTGCCTTTATTGCCAATCGTGCCAGAAATTCCAATGGAGCTGCAAGTTGACATAACCTCTGCATCTCTCTCCTCTGCCTCATACCTTCCCTCTTCCCTCTGCTGCTGTTTCAATTTTTTATATCAGTGCAATCTTCACAGGTGGGGTCAACAGAAACTGGCAGCACTTTACCAGAGAGGCAATTTTACTGAAGGAGTTACTCATGAGGAGAACTGTGGCTTTTAAAAAGTCTGTGCAAAAAAAGCAACCAATACAGGCCTTATCAGTGGAGTTTGTGTACATATTAGCATATAAAAATCTTCTGCCATTTTCTACCCCTTCTCGATTTGCCTACTTATCAAAAAGAAGCCCATGCCATTGTTTTTTATTCATTCTTGTGGTGTGGGCATTACTGGCCAGGCCCACATTTATTGCTCATCCCTAACTGCCCTTTGAGAAGGTGGTGGTGAGCTGCCTTCTTGAACCGCTGCAGTCCATGTGAGGTAGGTACACCCACAGTGCTGTTAGGAAGGGAGTTCCAGGATTTTGACCCAGCAACACTGAAGGAATGGTGATATAGTACCAAGTCAGGATGGTGTGTGGCTTGGAGGGGAACTTGCAGGTGATGGAGCTACCATGCATTTGCTGCCCTTGTCCTTCGAGGTGGTAGAGGTCGTAGGTTTGGAAGGTGCTGTCGGAGGAGGCTTGGCAAGTTGCTGCAGTGCATCTTATAGATGGTACACACTGCTGCCAATGTGCGTCAGTGGTGGAGGGAGTGAATCTTGAATGTGGTGGATGGGGTGTTGATCAAGGGAGCTGCTTTTTTCCGGATGGTGTCGAGCATCTTGAGTGATGTTGGAGCTGCGCCCATCCAGGCAAGTGGAGAAGTATTCCATCACACTCCTGACTTACGCTTGTAGATGGTGGACAGGCTTTGGGGAGTCAGGTGTGTTATTCACTGCAGGATACCTAGCCTGTGACCTGCTCTTATTGCCACAGTATTTATATGGCTTGTCTAATTAAGTTTCTGGTCAATGGTAACCCCCAGGATGTTGATGGTGGGGAATTCAAAGATGGTAATATCATTGAATGTCAAGGGGAGATGGTTAGATTCTCTCTTGCTTGAAATGGTCATTGCTTGACACTTACATGGTGCGAATGTTACTTGCAACTTATCAGCCAACGCCTGAATGTTGTCTAGGTATTGCTGCATGCGGGTATGGACCGCTTCAGTATCTGAGGAGATGCAAACTTTGTTGAACATTGTGATTGTTCATTCATCAGCAAACATACCCACTGCCTTATGCTTTTATTGATGAAGCAGCTGAAGATGGTTGGGCCTCCGACACTACCCTAAGGATTTCCTGCTGTGATGTCCTGGAACTGTGTTGATTGGCTTCCACCAACCACACCATCTTCCTATATGCGAGGTATAACTCCAACCAGTGGGGAGTTTTCTTCCGATTCCAACTGACTTCAATGTTGCTAGGGCTCCTGGATGTCACGCTCAGTCAAATGCTGACTTGATGTCAGGGGCAATCACTCTCACCTCACCTCCAGAATCCAGTTCTTTTGTCCATGTTTGGACCAAGGCTGTAATGAGGTTTGGAGCTGGGTGACCCTGGTGGAACACGCAAGAAGCTTGACACTATCCAGGACAAAGTAGCCCGCTTGATTGGCACCCCATCTACAAACATTCACTCCCTCCATCACCAATGCACAGTGGCAGCAGTGTGTACCATCTACAAGATGCACTGCTGCAATGCACCAAAGCTCCTTAAACAGCACCTTCCAAACCCGTGACCTCTACCAACTAGAAGGACAAGGGCAGCAGGTGCATGGGAACAACACCACCTGCAAGTTCCCCTCCAAGTCACACACCATCCTGACTTGGAACTATATCGCCGTTCCTTCACTGTCGCTGGGTCAAAATCCTGGAACTCCCTTCCTAACAGCACTGTGGGTGTACCTACCCCACATGGACTGCAGTGGTTCAAGAAAGCAGCTCAACACCACCTTCTCAATGGCAATTAGGGATGGGTAATAAATGCTGGCCTTGCCAGGGACACCCACATCCCACGAATGAATTAAAACAAAATTCCTTCAGTCATTTACTCTGTCCAGTTAAAACAGAAACGTTCATTTCCCAGATGTTCAGGTGTTCTTTTGTTCATTTTGAAGCAATTTTTTTCACAAGCAGCTTTTAATGTATTCATGTCTCCTCCTACATAAAGCATTTAACAGGAACTTGTGTTAGCAGCTTGCAAATGGATCTTCCTTTCAAATATGACAAGCCTCCGAATCTGATAGGAGCCAGATTCACTGAAGGATAAACGAGTTACACCTGGCCATAATTCACCCGATTGTTATACAGCTGCCCATTATGCACCCACCCATTATACACCTGCCCATGATACAACCGTCTGTTATGCACCCACCCATTATACACCTGCCCATTATTCACCTGTCTGTTGTGCACCCACCCATTATACACCTGCCCATCATACACACGTCTGTTACATGCCTGCCCATTATACACCTGCCCATTACTCACCCGTCTGTTATACACCCGCTCATTCCCAACTGCCCATTATACATACCTGCCCATTGTTTACCCCATCTAATTTTCCATTCCTTTGAAGGCAATAAATAAAAATTGGATGGGGCAAATAACAAGATAGTCACTAATTAATACAATGGGAAATTCAAGAAAATCATCTTTACCCAGGGAGTGATGAAAACATGGAACTCGCTACAAGGAGAAGTTGAGGTGAATAGTATAGATGTATTTAAGGTAAAATTAAATAAACCCATGAAGGAGAAAGGAATAGAAGGATATGTTGATGGGGTGAGATGAAGTAGGGTGGGAGGAGGCTCATGTGGAGCATCAACACAGGGAGGACCTGTTGGGCTGAATGGCCTGTTTCTGAACTGTAAATACTGTGTAACCCAGTCCACTGATGCCAGTGTCAATGCCTCATTGATTCTTCCTTGGCTCCAGAGATGTATTCCATGGAGCATTAGTGTCCACATGAGATTTAAATTTACATTCCTATTCATTTACAAATATCGCAAGTTGCAGACACTAGCAGATCTGCAGCTCTGATCTTTCAAAATTTATTCTTGGGATGTGGGCATTGCTGCCAAGACCAGCATTAATTACCCTGAATAGGTTGTGGTGGACCTCCTCCTTGACCAGCTGGCAGTAGTTTGATAAGACGGAATGGCTTGCTAAGCATTTTTGGGGGCAATCAAGTGGAACTGGAGTCACATACAGGCTATAACAGGTAAGGTTGGCAGATTTCCTTCCCTAAAGGACCACTGTGAACATTTGAATTTTTGATGACAATCCAATAGCTTCAATGTCTCTGGATT
The DNA here is from genome assembly GCF_036365525.1 of Heterodontus francisci. NCBI lineage: Eukaryota > Metazoa > Chordata > Chondrichthyes > Heterodontiformes > Heterodontidae > Heterodontus > Heterodontus francisci. The sequence continues at coordinate 5,463,715 of NC_090385.1, forward strand.
ACTACCCCGGTAACATAACCACAGCACGACCATCACCAAGGATTGTGGATGCATTCACTATGAGGGAAAGGTAGAGAAAACAGCCCTTTCCAACCCTCTTGCTCCCCATAGCCCAAAGAGAGCAAACCAGTGAATAAGAAATAGCAACACAATTTTTTTTATTCTTTCATGGGATGTGGGCGTCGCTGGCTAGGCCAGCATTTATGATCCATCCCTAATTGCCCTTGAGAAGGAGGCGGTGAGCTGCCTTCTTGAACCGCTGCAGTCCATTTGGGGTAGGTATACCCACAGTGCTGTTAGGGAGCGAGTTCCAGGATTTTGACCCAGTGACAGTGAAGGAATGGCGATATAGTTCCAAGTCTTGGAGGGAAACTTGCAGGTGGCGGTGTTCCCATGCATCTGCTACCCTTGTCCTTCTAGGTGGTAGAGGTCTTGGATTTGGAAGGTGCTGTCGAAGGAGTCTTGGTGCGTTGCTGCAGTGCATCTTGTAGATGGTACACACTGCTGCCACTGTGTGTCGGTGGTGGAGGGAGTGAATGTTTGTAGATGGGGTGCCAATCAAGCGGGCTGCTTTGTCCTGGATGGTGTCAAACTTCTTGAGTGTTGTTGGAGCTGCACCCATCCAGGCAAGTGGAGAGTATTCCATCGCACTCCTGACTTGTGCTGTGTAGATGGTGGACAGGCTTTGGGGAGTCAGGAGGTGAGTTACTTGCCACAGAATTCCCAGCCTCTGACCTGCTCTTGTGGCCATGGTATTTATATGGCTACTCCAGTTCAGTTTTTGATCAACGGTAACCCCCAGAATGTTAATCATTGTACTTTAAGGCAGAGATTGCAATAATCTGGACCCCCCTTGGGATGCTTTAAGGGACTAATATGAAAAATATGAAGCTAGGGAAAGCGTGCTGTTGGTACATCCACAGTAACGCAAATAAATCCATTAATAAAAAGCTGCAGCCTGTGAGATGATTCATACACAAAGTGAACTCACTAGTTGTCAGTGAAGCAACACATTGAAAGTAAACACCAGCAGGCTCTCAGTGGAGTCAAATGCAAGTTTGTAATAATAGCGATTACTTCAAGTGGCTGGGTCTGTCCAAAAAGTTCATATTTCAAACTTCTGGATAAAAACCACACTGCGGTGTTGACAAACATCTGCCGGGTAACAGGACAGCATTCATTTAAAATGCCTGGCTCCCTCAAACTAGAGGTGAGCTGGCAGGGGCTGGCGAAAAGCATTTTCCAAAACCCGCCCTCATCAGGTGGCAACAAGGCGACAGTGTGATGAAAATGCCAGCACAGCAACTTACGCCTTTATTCCCTCTGCTAATTTGGCAGGAGGATTTGCAATGGAGGGGTCAGGTTTGCAGCAGATGCTCCATTGCCCAGGCAGATTGGACTCCTCTGGCATCAAAAACGCCCCAAATACCAATATAAAAGCAAAATACTGCAGATGTTGGAAATCTGAAATAAAAACAAGAAATGCTGGAAATACTCAACAGGTCTGGCAGCATCTGTGGAGAGAGAAGCAGAGTTAACGTTTCGGGTCAGTGACCCTTCTTCAGAACTTGCATATATTAGAAATGTAAAAGGTGAGAGCAAGTAAAGTGGGGGTGGGGCAAGGGATAACAAAGGAGAAGGTGTAGATAGGACAAGGTCACAGAATAGCTGACCAGAAGGTCATGCAGCAAAGATATGTTAATGGTGTGTTGAAAGACAAAGCATTAGTACAGAAAGGGTGTTAACAGACTGAAAATTGAACAGCCGCAAGTACAAACATGAAAAAACAGTGGGTAAGCAAACTGAACAAATTAAGATGAAATAAAATAAAATAAACACAAAAAAAAATTTTTTTAAAGGAAAAAGAAAAAAAATAACTGAAAATAAAAGTAAAATGGGGGGCCCGTCATGCTCTGAAATTATTGAACTCAATGTTCAGTCCAGCCTAATCGGTAAATGAAATGCTGTTCTTCGAGCTTGCGTTGATGTTCACTGGAACACTGCAGCAATCCCAGGACAGAGATGTGAGCATGAGAGCAGGGGTGGTGTTGAAATGGAAAGCAACCGGAAGCTTGGGGTCATGCTTTCGAACTGAGCGGAGATGTTCCACAAAGCGGGCACCCAGTCTGCGCTTGGTCTCCCCAATGTAGAGGAGACCACACTGTGAGCAGCGAATACAGTATACTACATTGAAAGAAGTACAAGTAAATCACTGCTTCACCTGAAAGGAGTGTTTGGGGCCTGGGATAGTGAGGAGAGAGGAGGTAAATGGGCAGGTATTACACCTCCTGCGATTGCAGGGGAAGGTGCCATGGGAAGGGGACAAGGTGGTGGGGGTAATGGAGGAGTGGAACAGGGTGTCACGGAGGGAACGATCCCTTCGGAATGCTGACGGGGGAAGGGAGGGGGAGATGCGTTTGGTCCCCATCCACCACCACCCTCCTCCGCCTGGCTGAACTTGTTCTTACATTGAACAACTTTTCCTTCAACTCCATTCGCTTCCTTCAAGTAAAAGGTGTTGCTATGGGTACCCGCATGGGTCCTAGTTATGCCTGTCTTTTTGTGAGATATGTCGAACATTCCTGGTTCCAGTCCTACTCAGGCCCCCTCCCCCAACTCTTTTTCCGGTATATTGATGACTGTATTGGTGCCGTTTCCTGCTCCCGCCCCGAACTGGAAAACTTTATCAGTTTTGCTTCTAATTTCCACCCTTCTCTCACCTTTTCAGGTCCATCTCTGACACTTCCCTTCCCTTCCTCGACCTCTCTATCTCCATCTCTGGGGATAGGCTGTCTACTAATATCCATTATAAGCCCACCAACTCCCACAGCTACCTCGACTACACTTCTTCACACCCTGCCTCCTGTAAGGACTCCATTCCATTCTCCCAGTTTCTCCGTCTCTGACGCATCTGCGCTGATAATGCTACCTTCCACGACAGCGCTTCTGATTTGTCTTCCTTTTTCCTCAACCGAAGAATTCCCCCCCATTGTGGTTGACAGGCCCTCAACCAAGTCCGGCCCATTTCCTGCACCTCTACCCTCACCCCTTCCAGAACCGCGACAGGGTTCCCCTTGTCCTCACTTTCCACCCCATCAGCCTCCATATCCAAAGGATCATCCTCCACCACCTCCGGCGTGATGCCACTGGCAAATGCATCTTCCCCTCCCTTCCCCTGTCAGCATTCCAAAGGGATCGTGCCCTCCGTGACACCCTGCTCCACTCCTCCATTACCCCCACCACCTCATTCCCTTCCCATGGCACCTGCCCCTGCAAGCGCAGGAGGTGTAATACCTGTCCATTTACCTCCTCTCTTCTCACTTTCCCAGGCCCCAAATACTCCTTTCAGGTGAAGCAGCGATTTACTTGCACTCCTTTCAATGTAGTATACCGTATTCGCTGCTCACAGTGTGGTCTCCTCTACATTGGGGAGACCAAGCGCAGACTGGGTGAGCGCTTTGCGGAACATCTCCGCTCAGTCCGCAAGCAGGACCGGTTGCTTGTCATTTCAACACTCCCCCCTGCTCTCATGCTCACATCTCTGTCCTGGGATTGCTGCAGTGTTCCAGTGAACATCAACGCAAACTCAAGGAACAGCATCTCATTTACCGATTAGGCAGACTGCAGCCTGCCGGACTGAACATTGAGTTCAATAATTTCAGAGCATGACGGGCCCCCCCATTTTACTTTTATTTTTAGTTATTTTTATCTTTTTCCTGTTTAAAAATTTTTTTTGTGTTTATTTTAATTTATTTCACCTTATTTTGTTCAGTTTGCTTACCCACTGTTTTTTTTTTCATGTTTGTGCTTGTGGCTGTTCAGTTTTCAGTCCATTAACACCCTATCTGTACTAATGCTTGGTCTTTCAACACACCATTAACATATTGTTTGCCTTTTCTCCATGACCTTCTGGTCAGCTATTCTGTGACCTTGTCCTATCTACACCTTCTCCTTTGTTATCTCTTGCCCCACCCCCCACTTTACTTGCTCCAAACTTTCACATTTCTAATATTTGCCAGTTCTGAAGAAAGGTCACTGACCTGAAACGTGAACTCTGCTTCTCTCTCCACAGATGCTGCCAGATCTGCTGAGTATTTCCAGCATTTCTTGTTTTTGCTCCAAATAATAATGTTGGGCATGTGCCACACACCGGGCTGGATTATAAGAGCCTGCTGCCGATCTCGGGTGTGAGCTCAAAAAATGGCAGCCCGCTCGTGCGGGCCGCACGCTGAAGAGCTGCTGCGTCTCTCGCATGACAGCTCATTTAAATAGCTGGGGCGGCCCGGCACCCCCGCCCCCCACCCCCCACTCCCAATCACATGGAGAGGGTGGGTTGTCCACCTCGGCAACGGCATCAGCTGTTGTGCGCAGACGCTGGTGCCATTATTAAAGGGCAATTTAAATTTTTAAAGATGTATGCCCCCAAAAATTACAGAATAAATTTCTAATTCCCTTTTCCCATCCACAATAAGATTTACATAAATTATTTGCCCTTCTCCCACAAAACACTTACCTTTTAAATGTGGCCTTCCCCACCCCCCCCACCCATAGACTGCGCAAAGTTTAAAGTTCACTCCTTCCTACCATCCTCTAAACCCATTACGTTTATTTGACCCCGTCGCTCTCCCCCCTACAGAAAATATTAACTCCTCCCCCCTTCCCCACCAGTGTCACACCGCCTTTCCCCGGATGGGGAATTGAAGGTGTGGGAGTGCTGGTCACCGCGCCTCAGCAGGTCCACGAGTTTGAAGATAAGTCCATTTAAATGTGTTAACTTTATTAATTTAAATATTTAAATTCAGGTACCATTGCCCAGCAGTGGGGGAGCTGCCATGGAGCCTCGCCGCTGCCAAGAGGATCAGTCCGGGCCCTTCCGGCATCGGGGTCTGTGGCAGGCCTCTTCTGGACCCATTTGCATGCCCCTCCACCATGGTTCATGGTGCTGGGGGGACAACAAGACCCAGCCCACAGTCACCCATTTGGTACTTGGGGTGTGTGTCCCGCATCAGGCAGGATTAAGCAGAGATCCTTAAAAGGGACCATTGCAGGATACCCATAAAAGTGGGAGAATTTAATGCTCTCCCCCCAGTGGGTATGGAGGCAGGGAGTGCATAAAGTCAGGTGGGATGGTGGCGAGGTGGATTGCCAGCACCATTCCGTCTCTGCCGAAATTTAGCCCAGGGCGGGAAGGCCTGTGAACGGCCTTCCTGCCCTGCTGCCAATTGAGGCCATTAACTGGATAATTAACCCTCACTTAGGGGCCTCTTCCTGCTGCAGCCGCAGTTATGTGTGCAGCGGGTGGCCCTGTCGTCACACGGGAGCACGGCATGAAAAACCATGCAGGCTGCTTCCTGGCTCCGGGGTTGTGGGAGTGGTGGGGGTGGGGTGGGGGGGGCGGTGTGTCCCTCATTCAAAGGCACTTAGTGTCTGAATGAGGGACCCGGCATCGGGAGGGGGGGACCCGCTGAGGGCCACTCCCCCTGCCGTTGCTGCCGACACCCCTCTCCCACCCAGCAAGGCCCCTCTCACTCTGACCTACCTGAGGCCTGGGTCCAGCAACGATCCTTGACCTCCAGGAGGGTCATCTTCAGCAGCCTCCACTGTGGCATTGCAGTGATTGGCTGGCAGTTCTACAAGAGCAGGATTCCGGCAACGGGGAATTAGATTCTATGGAAGGCCCACCGCTGTCCACTTAAGTGCCTGATTGGTACTAACTTCGGCAGGCCTTCTGGAAAAGAGGTGACGTGGGGATCTGGGTGTCGTTTTCCCCCAACATTGAGACACCTGCCGCCGACATAAAATTCCCCCCAAGGTTTAAGAAAAGGTCTTTAAATGATTTTAGTGGGGCTGGAAAGAAAGAACTTGCATTTCCATTACACCTTTCCCAGTCTTTGGGGGTCTCAAATCACTTTACAGGCAGTGAAGTAACTTTGAAGTGTATTCACTGCAGCAGCCAATTGGTGCACAGTAAGCTCCTACAAACAGCTATGTAATAATGACCAGATGATTTGTCTTTTAGTGAGATTAGTTGTGGGATAAATATTTGCCAGGAGGAAGAGGAGAAGTCTTTTGCTCTTATTTGAATTGTGCCATGGGATCTTATACATCCTTCTGAGAGGGCAAACAGGGCCTCCATTTTACCCCTCAGCCAAAAGATGGCACCTTTGACAGTGCAGCACTACCTCAGTACTGCACTGAACTGTTAGCACAGATTGTGTATTCAAGTCTCTGGAATGGGAATTAAACCCATAAACTTCTGACAGAGGCGGGAGTGCTACTCACAAAGTGACAGTTAACGGAGCTTTCCGTCACATATTCCCAGTGTGAACTAGGAATTTTGCAGCAGAAGATCCCAGGCTGCACATTTCAGAAATGTGTGCCATGTTCATCCATACAACAACAACTTGCATTTATATAGCATGCTTAAAGCAGTAAAATGTCCCAAGGCGCTTCGCAGGAGCCTAATCAAACAAAACTTGACACCGAGTCACATAAGGGAAATTAGGACAGGTGACCAAAAACTGTATCAAAGAGGTAGGTTTTAACAAACATCTTAAAAGAAGGAGACAGAGAAGAGAGAGGTGGAGAGGTTTAGTGAGGGTTTCCAGAGCATAGATCCTATATAGCTGAGGACACTGTCGCCAATGGTGCAGTGATTAAAATCAGTGATGCACAAGAGACCAGAATTGGAGGAGCACAGAGATCTCAGAGGGTTGTAGGGCTGGAGGAGATTACAGAGTTAGGGACGGGTGTACAATTCATTGTGATATTGCTTTCTCAGCAGTAATATACCAAACAGGCTGAATGGTAATAAAAGCAAAATACTGCGGATGCTGGAAATCTGAAATAAAAACAAGAAATGCTGGAACCACTCAGCAGGTCTGGCAGCATCTGTGGAAAGAGAAGCAGTGTTAACGTTTCGGGTCAGTGACCCTTCTGCGGAACTGTTCAGAAGAAGGGTCACTGACCCGAAACGTTAACTCTACTTCTCTTTCCACAGATGCTGCCAGACCTGCTGAGTGGTTCCAGGCTGAATGGTAAGTTGAGTGAAGGGTTTTTATTGCAAATTAACAGATTTACAAGACAGCTCTACAATACTGTAAGCTAACACTACTCCAACTTCCCAAAATCTGGAATGATCCAAGGTCATCCAAAGAAACCACCCCGAATGGAGCAACATTAAGAAGGAACAGATACCAACTGAGCTAACTAGCTAACAACATCATGCCTGACAACACGTTAGTTGACATCACTTCCTGTGATGATGCAGACTAAACTCAAGCAGTTAAAGTGATATCACAACATCCCGCTTTCCTTAAATAGAAATGTTATAAATTATAAACTTTGTACCTCATAAAACAAGACAGTTGTGAGCAATGTACACACATGTATTGACTCTTACATCCATTAATTAAGTGTCTTTGAAACCTACAGGCAGTCTACTGACTCTACCTTATCTTGCAACTGTGTAGCTTTATTAGGAATCAGAATTGTCAACCTTTTCCTCATGACTTATGTGTGTGCTGATAAAAATCCTGTGCTTGAGCATTATCCATGTCACTTTTCTTAGTTACAGTCTTCGGACTCAAACGTGAACGTGTTCTCGACGCATTAGGGTTGTCAGGCACGATGTTGTTAGCTAGTTCTCTCAGTTGGTATCTGTTCCTTCCCATTCAGGATTGCTTCTTCAGATGACCTTCGCTCATTCCATATTTTGGGCACTTCAGCAGGGAAGCATGTCTTCTCTTGCGGATGGATCACTCTGACCTTCTGTCCAATCTGTAAAGGTAGAAATTCCATGCCCATTCTTATCATGTGTGAATTTCATCCTTTCCTGTTTTGCCAATAGTTTGTCTTGGATTGACAAAGATTTCATTAAATGATGACTCGGAAGGGTTGTCTTAACTTGCTCTCCGAGCATGATTCTGAAGGTAATGGTAATCCTGTGTTGAGGGGTGTTGGCCTTAAGTGCAATATGGCTATGTGGAGATCTTGGTTAGTTTTTCCACACTTTATAATCAATGACTTAACAGTACGTACCATTCTTTCTGCTAGGCCCGTTGACTTGGGCAATATAGTGATGATGTTACATGATTAGCTGCCCACTTCACACACGTCTTGGAATGCTCTGCCAGGGTATTATTATCTGACACTGTCTCCTCTGGGGAACCGAATAAACTGCACTCATAGTGTTTGCCACTGACGCACTTGATGTGTCCCTCAATTGACAGATGATTGTTATCTTGAGAAGCAGTCAGTTATCAATAGATAATCATCGTCTTTGATGCAGGTCAGTGGCTATCCTTAACCAAGGATGTGACGAAACATCATGAGGATAAAGTGGCTCTTTGTGTTGGTTAGGTTGATGGTGCATCCTCGCTGCTTGCTTGATGTCACTGTTGATTCCTGTCCAATATGCTGTCTCACATGCACGTCCTCGAGGCTTCTCAATGCCCTCACATGATCTTGATGCAACTGTGAAAGAATATCAAGATGAAGATTTTGTGGAATTAGCACTTTCTTCCTTTAAAAATAACACCACTGGATATTACTAACTCGTTTCGATATGGCCAAAAGATTCTGAGGTCTGTAGAAACCTTTTGTATTGTGTCTGACCATCCCGTGATAATAAGTTGCCATAACACCTTTAGAACAGGATCTTTGGAAGTCTCTTCCTGCAGCTCTTCACATTTCCTCTGCCCAAAACACATTAGATCGATCTGGTATACATCTTCCAGCTCTATGTCGATTTCATCCACTTGGACAACTAGTGTTATGTCTTCCCATTTCTTGGAATTGGGTAATCTGCTTCTTCTTCTTTTGGGCCTCCTTATCTCGAGAGACAATGGATACGCGCCTGGAGGTGGTCAGTGGTTTGTGAAGCAGCGCCTGGAGTGGCTATAAAGGCCAATTCTGGAGTGACAGGCTCTTCCACAGGTGCTGCAGAGAAATTTGTTTGTTGGGGCTGTTGCACAGTTGGCTCTCCCCTTGCGCCTCTGTCTTTTTTCCCGCCTTAGTGTATCAGATATAAATGTTAGGATTCCAGGCTTATATCTAACCTTGCCGTTGTACCTTTGCACCTTGTTTAATAGCCATTGTAGTCAAGATGGCAACGCTGGTGAGTGTTTTTTGCCAAATTATCACGAACGGTTTGTGATCTGTCTCGACTAGAAAACATCTACCAAAAGGATATGTGTGAAACCAAATATTAATGCTACTGTTTCCTGTTCTATATTCAAATAGTTGGCTTATTGGGTGACAAACTTTTGGAACCAAAAGCAATTGGTTTACCATCTTGTAATAGACATGCTCCAAGACCTTTTTGCAAAGCATCTACCACAAGTGTGGTCCCTTTCTTCGGATCATAATACTGCAAACATGCTTCTATCGACAGGGGCTGCTTAAGCAAATCGATCCTTGTCATCGATTTGTGATGATCCTTGTGCCACAGGAAGGGTGTATCCTTCTTGAGGAGATTACATGGAGATGATGCCTTCTCAGAAAAAGTTGAGACGTACGGAGCTAAAGAACTGAATAAACCTAAACATCTCTGTAAATCTTCCTTGTTTGGGCTTAATATCTTCTATCTTGCTGGGATCTGGTCTTACGCTAGTATCAGAGTAGACTGAACCAAAAAAGTTGATGTGGCTTGTGTTAATGACACACTTCTTGCTGTTGAATACAAGGCCTTTCTTTCTGGCTATTTCCATGAAGATATGAAGATTCCTGCTGTGCTCTTCTGTCGTGCTGCCCATGACTGCTATGTCATTTATGATGCAGACATACCCAGGACCTGTGTTGTTGAAATAGATCTTGGTTTATTGACAAGCCAAATGGTAAGTGCAAAAAACAATATCTTCCAAATGGAGTTCTGAAAATTGTTAGCTCTTGTGAATCTTCAGAAAGACGGAGCAAAGAGTATCCATGTTTTGCATTTAGCTTTGAGAAAAATTTGGCTCTCGCAAACCTTGGATTTAACTCTTCCAAAGTAGGGATTTTATGAGGACATCTTTTTAATGCTCGGCTTAACCTTCGAGGGTCTAGACGTACTTTTTTTTTATTTGTCTATGGGATGTGTGCGCCGCTGGCTACGCCAGCATTTATTGCCCATCCTTAATTGCCCTTGAGAAGGTAGTGGTGAGCTGCCTTCTTGAACCGCTGCAGTCCTTGGGGTGTAGGTACACCAACAGTGCTGTTAGGATTTTGACCTAGTGACAGTGAAGGAACAGCAATATAGTTCCAAGTCAGGATGGTGTGTGGCTTGGAGGGGAACCTGCAAGTGGTGATGTTCCCATGCATTTGCTGCCCTTGTCCTTCTAGGTGGTATAGGTCATGGGTTTGGAAGGAGCTGTTAAAGGAGCCTTGGTAAATTGTTGCAGTGCATCTTGTATGTGGTACACACTGATGCCACTGTTTGTCGGTAGTGGAGGGAATGAATGTTGATGGGGTGCCAATCAAGTGTCAAGCTTCTTGAGTGTTGTTGGAGCTGCACCCATCCAGGCATGTGGAGAGTATTCCATCACACTCTTGACTTGTTCCTTGTAGATGGTGGACAGGCATTGAGGAGACAGGAGGTGAGTTACCCACCGCAGAATTCCTAGCCTCTGACCTGCTCTTGTAGCCACAGCATTTACGTGGCTGGTCCAGTTCAGTTTTTGGTCAATGGTAACCCCAGGATGTTGATAGTGGGGGATTCAGCGATGGGAATGCCATTGAACGTCAAGGGGCGATGGTTGGATTCTCTCTTGTTTGAGATGGTCATTGCCTGGCACTTGTGTGGCGTGTGTGATGTTATCCATGTCTTGCTGAATCTGGACATGCGATGGGCTGCTTCAGTATCTGAGCAGTTGCGAATGGTGCTGAACATTGGGCAATCATCAGTGAACATCCCCACTTCTGACCTTATAATGGCGGGAAGGTCATTGATGAAGCAGCTGAAGATGGTACATCAGACTGCACTTGTCACACACCTTGCCCTGTTGAGATGTCTTGGTTACCTCGTCAATTATTGTTGCTCCAAGCACTTGTATACACTGCCTGCTGGCAGCTATGGCTTTGTACTTCCTACCTTCCCTCAGGAGCCTTTCAGTGTCATATCCCTTTTCTTTGTCCAACAGGTCTTTTTGAAATGCCTCTATCGGGGTAGATTTAATTACTAACTCCATTACCCTTTCAGATAATTCTGCACCCTACAACTCACAGACTTTGCTTTTCTTGTGGCATCTGTTAACAAATTGATCTCTGTGGATTGCTTTCTGCATGCCATCAGCTTCAAATAATGGATCCAAAGATTAACCTCGATCTTCATCTGGCCTTCTGATGCAGTCCAAAATTTTGCGGGGTCCTTATGGTCGGCTTTGGACAGCCGAGAGGTGTTGATGCGATGGATCCCTTTGTTACCAATCACAATTTTTATGTTCATTATTCTGTCATTTAATACCCACTCTTAACAAACCCTTTGCCTTTGCTCCATGACCTTCTGGTCAGTTATTCTCTGTGACCCTCTGTCCTATCAACACCTTCCCTTTTGCCCCTCCTCCACTTTATTTGTTTAAAACCTATCACATTTCCAACCTTTGCCAGTGCTGATGAAAGGACACTGACCTGAAACGTTAACTCTCCTTCTCTCTCCATAGATGCTGCCAGACCTGCTGAGTATTTCCAGCATTTTTTGTTTTTATTTCAGATTTCCAGCATCTGCAGTATTTTGCTTTTATTTATTACAATTTTTATCTTGATCGCCTGATTGTCAAGCTCTATGACAGCAAGGTCTAAAAAGCACAACTCCATGTACTGCTTGAAGAGTTGGAACTCGTGGATGAGATCTTGTATTTTCCAGTTCATCGTTGGGTGTTTGGTGGTCATGGCGCCAAATTCCTTGTCTGCTGGAAATCTTTGCTGGAGCTTTCCCCTTTAATAGCTTTATTTTTAAAACTTTCCCTGAAGGAAAAGAAATTGCAAGTCTGCTGTGCCTGCAGCATCGGACCTCAGACACACCCTGAGCTCTGTGCCTGCAGCGTCGGACCTCAGCCACACCCTGAGCTCTGTGCCTGCAGCGTCGGACCTCAGACACACCCTGAGCTCTGTGCCTGCGTTGGACCTCAGCCACACCCTGAACTCTGTGCCTGCGTTGGACCTCAGCCACACCCTGAGCTCTGTGCCTGCGTTGGACCTCAGCCACACCCTGAACTCTGTGCCTGCAGCGCGGGCTTTCAGCCGACGGTTGGGGAGACTCCGTCCATTGAAGCAATTCTGGTAGTAAAACCACAATGCATAATGGCGATGCCGTACTGCAGCCCCAACTTGGAGCGACTTTGTTTGCTTTTCACGAGCCTGAATCTGCTCGATTACTGACTTTTCTGCCAGCCACCGTCCAAACAAACAACTTCCTTCGTGTACACACACTCTCCCTGAGTACCGATTTCTGTGGATTATTGTCAAATCTGACTATTTTTTTATTCATTCATTCATGGGATGTGGACGTCGCTGGCTAGGCCAGCATTTATTGCCCATCCCTAATTGCCCTTGAGAAGGTGGTGGTGAGCTGCCTTCTTGAACCGCTGCAGTCCATGGAAGGTAGGTACACCCACAGTGCTGTTAGGAAGGGAGTTCAAGGATTTTGACCCAGCGACAGTGAAGGAACGGCGATATAGTTCCAAGTCAGGATTGGTGTGTGGCTTGGAGGGGAGCTTGCAGGTGGTGGTGTTCCCATGTATTTGCTGCTCTTGTCCTTCTAGTTAGTAGAGGTCGTGGGTTTGTAAGGTGCTGTCTGAGGAGCCTTGGTGCATTGCAGCAGTGCATCTTGTAGATGGTACACACTGCTGCCACTGTGTGTTGGTGGTGGAGGGAGTGAATGTTTGTAGATGGGGTGCCAATCAAGCGGGCTGCTTTGTCCTGGATGGTGTCGAGCTTCTTGTGTGTTGTTGGAGCTGCACCCATCCAGGCAAGTGGAGAGTATTCCATCACACTCCTGACTTGTGCCTTGTAGATGGTGGACAGGCTTTGGGGAGTCAGGAGGTGAGTTACTTGCTGCAGGATTCCTAGCCTCTGACCTGCTGTTGTAGCCACGGTATTTATATGGCTACTCCAGTTCAGTTTCTGGTCAGTGGTAGCCCCTAAAATGTTGATAGTGGGGGATTCAGTGATGGTAATGCCGTTGAATGTCAAGGGGAGATGGTTAGATTTTCTCTTGTTGGAGATGGTCATTGCCTGGCACTTGTGTGGCGCGAATGTTACTTGCCACTTATCAGCCCGAGCCCGGATATTGTCCAAGTCTTGCTGCATTTCTACACAGACTGCTTCAGTATCTGAGGAGTCACAAATGATGCTGAACATTGTGCAATCATCAGCGAAAATCCCCACTTCTGACCTTACGATTGAAAGAAGGTCATTGATAAAGCAGCTGAAGATGGCTGGGCCTAGGACACTACCCTGAGGAACTCCTGCAGTGATGTCCTGGAGCCTCAGATGATTGACCTCCAACAACCACAACCATCTTCCTTTGCGCTCGGTATGACTCCAGCCAGTGGAGGGTTTTCCCCCTTGATTCCCATTGACTTCAGTTTTGCTAGGGCTCCTTGATGCCATACTCGGTCAAATGCTGCCTTGATGTCAAGGGCAGTCACTCTCACCTCACCTCTTGAGTTCAGCTCTTTTGTCCATATTTAAACTGAGGCTGTAATGAGGTCAGGAGCTGAGTGGCCCTGGTGGAACCCAAACTGAGCGTCACTGAGCAGGTTATTGCGAAGCAAGTGCCGCTTGATGGCATGTTGATGACACCTTCCATCACTTTAGAGATGATTGAGAGTAGACTGATGGGGCGTTAATTGGCTGGGTTGGATTTATCCTGCTTTTTGTGTACGGGACATACCTGGACAATTTTCCACATTGCAGGGTAGATGCCAGTGCTTTAGCTGTACTGGAACAGCTTGGCTAGGGGCGCGGCAGGTTCTGGAGAACAGGACTTCAGTACTATTGCCGGAATATTGTCAGGATCCATAGCCCCTGCAGTATCCAGTGTCTTCAGTCGTTTCTTGATATCACGTGGAGTGAATCGAATTGGCTGAAGTCTGGCATCTGTGATGCTGGGGATCTCAGGAGGGGGCCGAGATGGATAATAAACTCGGCACTTCTGGCTGAAGATTGTTGCAAATGCTTCTGCCTTATCTTTCGCACTGATGTGCTGGGCTCCCCCATCATTGAGGTTGGGGATATTTGTGGAGCCATCTCCTCCAGTTAGTTGTTTAATTGTCCACCACCATTCACGACTGGATGTGGCAGGACTGCTGAGCTTAGATCTGATCCGTTGGTTTTGGGATGGCTTAGCTCTGTCTATCGCATGCTGCTTATGCAGTTTGGTACGCAGATAGTCCTGTGTTGTAGCTTCACCAGGTTGACATCTCATTTTGAGGTATGCCTGGTGCTGCTCCTGGCATGCCCTCCTGCACTCTTCATTGAACCAGGGTTGGTCTCCTGGCTTGATGGTAATGGTAGAGTGGGGATATGCTGGGCCATGAGGTTACAGATTGTGGTTGAGTACAATTCTGCTGCTGCTAATGGCCCACAGCGCCTCATGGATGCCCAGTTTTGCATTGCTAGATCTGTTCTAAATCTATCCCATTTAGCACGGTGATACTGTCACACAACACAAAGGAGGGTATCCTCAATGTGAAGGCGGGACTTCGTCTCCACAAGGACTGTGCGGTGGTCACTCCTACCAATACTGTCATGGACAGATGCATCTGCAGCAGGCAGATTGGCGAGGATGAGGTCAAGTATGTTTTCCCCTCTTTTCGGTTCCATCACCACCTGCCGCATACCCAGTCTAGCAGCTATGTCCTTTAGGATTCGGCCAGCTCGGTCAGTAGTGGTGCTACCGAGCCACTCTTGGTGATGGACATTGAAGTCCCCCACCCAGAGTACATTCTGTGCCCTTGCCACCCTCAGTGCTTCCTCCAAGTGCTGTTCAACATGGTGGAGTACTGACTCATCAGCTGAGGGAGGGCGGTAGGTGGTAATCAGCAGGAGGTTTCCTTGTCCATGTTTGACCTGATGCCATGAGACTTCATGGGGTCCAGAGTCAATGTTGAGGACTCCCAGGGCAACTCCCTCCCTACTGCATACCACTGTGCCACCACCTCTGCTGGGTCTGTCCTGCCGGTGGGACAGGACATACCTGGGGATGGTAATGGAAGTGTCTGGGACATTGTCTGTCAGGTATGATTCTGTGAGTATGACTATGTCAGACTGTTGCTTAACTAGTCTGTGGGACAGCTCTCCCAACTTTGGCACAAGCCCCCAGATGTTAGTAAGGAGGACTTTGCAGGGTCGACAAAGCTGGGTTTGCCGTTGTCGTTTCCGGTGCCTCGGTCGATGCCGGGTGGTCCGTCTGGTTTCATTCCTTTTTATTGACTTCGTAGTGGTTAGATACAACTGAGTGGCTTGCTAGGCCATTTCAGAGGGCATGTAAGAGTCAAACACCGCCGCTTCCTCCAATGATGTGCAATGTTGTCCGAACCTTAATGGATTACCACAGGAGAAATCACTGTTCCTGATGTCTTGCTTGAGATTGCTGTCCTGGTTTGAACTCCATTACTAGCACGCTGAGACTCTCTGCATTATTGCTACTCCGATGTGTTCCACTGTCACCATACTGTGGTCTTCAAAAGCACACCGCTGCCACCATATTGTGTTATGGCTTTCTCAGCAATACTGTACCAAACAGTCCTTTGGCTGAATGATAAGTTGAAAGAAGCGTTCTTTCTTGCAAAGTAACAGATTTATAAGAGAACTCTATAAAACATTTGCTGGCTGTAGGCTAAATGTACTTCAACAGCTTTATCACATGTTGGTTGACATCACTTTCTGTGATGATGCATACTATACTCAAGCAGGTGATGAGATATCACAATTCACCTCGAACACTCTGTACTGCATCATACAGAACTGAGAGCGAGGGAGCTGCTATCCAGCTTGTCACGCTTAAATTATGTCAAATGCCAGCCAATAAACTGGTTTAATTAACATCTATCTTTAATTAATATGAGTCTTTAAATAATAGCAGTTATTAATTAATATCAGCCATTATTGTTTCAGCCCAGAGTCCAATGAAGAAAAACTTTGATCCTACAATCCTCACACACTCACCACCACCAGTGGAACTGTACACTGGCACTGAGTTGTACTGCAGTGGGAGAATGCAGCCTCTGCACCACAAACAAACCCTCAAAAAGGGCATGAGGTGAGAGCACGGAGGTCACTCACTCACCAACTCAACTAACTGCGTCTGGTATAGCAGAGTGAGAAAGACCCAAAAGGTGGGGACAGGAGACTACAATTTAAAGTTAGAGAGAAATGGTTAACAAACATACATTAACAGCACTCTTGATTCATTATCACCTTTATTTAAACACAATCTTTTTTTAAGCATTGATTTTCACACAAATGCGCAGTCACATTTTCTCAGGTTCATTCCTCCTCATCTGTGATTGCCGTATGAGCAGAAATTAATCATGGAGAGAGAGATTCATCCACAGATACTAGCCAGCAGTCAGTCAAAGGACAGCAGATCACACCTTCAAGCTGATTGTCGGTCTATATGACTGGGTTGGTCACAACAGTCACACAAGGTGCCATTTGTACTTCAGCGTGTGACAGAGTTGGATTTGACATCACTTGACACTGTAAAACTCCTCAACCAATATTCTCCCTTCAGGTACATAACAAAAGTAAAAAACTGCTGACTATATATCATTTGGATTTGGTGGTCATTAAGTGGCAGCTACATATCATTTTAAAAAATTTATAGGGCTTTGGGGAAAAGGCAGGGGAGGAGGAACGAGGTGAGTTGCTTCTGTGCTGTAATCATTCTATGATTCTAAACTCTGTGTGCTCACAAACACAAAGACCAACACGTTTAGCATAGGAACAGGAGAAACCCATTCAGCCCCTCGAGCCTGTTCTGTCACTTAATTTGATTATAGTCGTTTAGTCGTACAGGACTTGAGTATTGCTGAAAATAGAGATATGTTGTTGCAATTGGACAGCATTTGCTAAATAATCCACAGTGTGCTAAGAATTACACTAACAATCACTTTAAGATTGTCAGTAGGGCTCGCAGTGTGACGCATTTGCGCGTACTAGAAGCTACATATATTAATACACAGGGTCCTGTTCTTTGCAGACAGAAAGAATATGTCCAAACATTGCGCCTGTTTCAGCTAAACAAAATAAGTGATAGCCATTAGCTGGTTCATTCCTCAGGGCAACGCCTTGACCAATCAGTGTCAAGCTGCCAGGTTTAAATTTCAAACAAAGTTAGGCAGTTAACAGTCAGTCACCATAAACTGGTGCATTCTCCATGGCAATGCCTCGACCAATCAGAGTTCACTTGCCAACCAATCAGAACTCTCTTCTCATGCAGTATCAATTATTGGTTTCCCTTACATTGGTATTCTTGCGAATTGTCCTGATGAGTGCAAGACAAAAAGCTTCAACAACATATCTCTATTCTCAGCAATACTCAATTAGATTATGATAGATGTGTATCTTAAATCCATTTGCCCTCCTTTGCTCCATATCCCTCGATTCCCTTACCCAACAAAAATCTAGCAATTTCAGTCTTCAAAGCTCCAATCTTCCACCAGCATCCACAGCCTTTTTGAACCATAGAATTATAGAAATTTACAGCATGAAAGGAGGCCATTTATCCCATTGTGTCCGTGCCAGCAGACAAGTAGCCATCCAGCCTAATCCCACTTTCCAGCTCTTGATCCTTAGCTTTGTAGGTTACAACACTTCAAGTGCATATCGAAGTACTTTTTAAATGTTATGAGGGTTTCTGCCTCTACCACCCTTTCAGGCAGTGAGTTCCAGATCCTCACCACCTCTGGGTGAAGGGATTTCCCTTGCATTCTCTCTAAACCTCATACCTCTTACCCTAAATCCATGACCCCTGGTTATGGCCCATTCAACCAAGTGATTTGGGCCTTCCAATCTACTCTATCTGGACCCCTCATAATTTTATACACTTCAATTAAATCTCCCCTCAGCCTCCTCTGTTCCAAAGAAAACAACTCTAACCTATCCAATCTTTCCTTATGACTAAAATTCTTCATTCCAGGCAATATCCGCGCAAATTTCCCCTGTAACCTCTTGAGTGCAATCGCATCTTTCCTATAGTGTGGAGACCGGAACTGTACACAACTCCAGCTATGGCCTAACTAGTGTTTTATACAGTTCCAGCATAACCTCCCTGCTCTTATATTCTATGTCTCGGCTAATAAAGGCAAGTGTCCTGTATGTCTTCTTGGCAATTTTGTCTCCTGGCACAGCCACCTTCAGGGATCTGTGGACATGTACTCCAAGGTTTCTCTGTTCCTCTACACTTCTCAGCATTCTACCATTTATTGTATATTCCGGTGCCTTGTTAGCCTTCCCCAAGTGCATTACCTCACACTTCTCTGGATTGGACTCCATTTGCCACTGTTCCATCCATCTGACTAGTCCATTAATATCTTCCTGCAGAATACAGCTTTCTTCTTCATTATCTCGATTTTAACTGCTCTTTGTGTGAAGAAGTGCTTCCTGACATCACCTCTGAATGGCCTGGCTCGAATTTTAAGATTCTGCCCCTCTGTTCTGGTTTCCCCACCACAGGAAATTGTCTCACTGCACCCATCCTATCGAATTGTTTAATAATTTTCTCTTTCACTTCTATAACACATATTGTTTTCACAAACTATAGAGCCTAAAATTGTTCAGGACAGCTTTACTTCATTAAATTATCTTCCTCATTCAAAGCTTACAGCACTATTGGAATTCTCATTCAGAGATCTGTGCTGCCAGCAAAATTGCAACTTCAACCAATTCTACAACACACCAGGAGCCAGTGTACACAGGGACATTGGAAAACACCAGGAGCCAGTGTACACAGGGACATTGGAAAACACCAGGAGCCAGTGTACACAGGGACATTGGAAAGCGCCAGGAGCCAGTGTACACAGGGACATTGGAAAGCGCCAGGAGCCAGTGTACACAGGGACATTGGAAAGCGCCAGGAGCCAGTGTACACAGGGACATTGGAAAGCGCCAGGAGCCAGTGTACAGAGGGACATTGGAAAACACCAGGAACCAGTGTACACAGGGACATTGGAAAACACCAGAAGCCAGTGTACAGAGGGATATTGGAAAACAGCAGGAGCCAGTGTACAGAGGGATATTGGAAAACACCAGGAGCCAGTGTACACAGCGACATTGGAAAACACCAGGAGCCAGTGTACGCAGGGACATTGGAAAACGCCAGGAGCCAGTGTACAGAGGGATATTGGAAAACACCAGTAGCCAGTGTACAGAGCGACATTGGAAAACACCAGGAGCCGGTGTACAGAGGACATTGGAAAACACCAGGAGCCGGTGTACACAGGGACATTGGAAAACATCAGGAACCGGTGTACAGAGGACATTGGAAAACACCAGGAACCAGTGTACAGAGGACATTGGAAAACACCAGGAACCGGTGTACAGAGGACATTGGAAAACACCAGGAACCAGTGTACAGGGGACATAGGAAAACACCAGGAACCAGTGTACAGAGGGACATTGGAAAACACCAGGAGCCAGTGTACAGAGGGACATTGGAAAACACCAGGAGCCGGTGTACAAAGGACATTGGAAAACACCAGGAGCCAGTGTACAGAGGGACATTGGAAAACACCAGGAACCAGTGTACAGAGGACATTGGAAAACACCAGGAACCGGTGTACAGAGGACATTGGAAAACACCAGGAGCCAGTGTACAGAGGGACATTGGAAAACACCAGGAACCAGTGTACAGAGGGACATTGGAAAACACCAGGAGCCGGTGTACAGAGGGACATTGGAAAACACCAGGAGCCAGTGTACAGAGGGACATTGGAAAACACCAGGAACCGGTGTACAGAGGACATTGGAAAACACCAGGAACCAGTGTACAGAGGACATTGGAAAACACCAGGAACCGGTGTACAGAGGGACATTGGAAAACACCAGGAGCCAGTGTACAGAGGGATATTGGAAAACACCAGGAGCCAGTGTACACAGCGACATTGGAAAACACCAGGAGCCAGTGTACGCAGGGACATTGGAAAACGCCAGGAGCCAGTGTACAGAGGGATATTGGAAAACACCAGTAGCCAGTGTACAGAGCGACATTGGAAAACACCAGGAGCCGGTGTACAGAGGACATTGGAAAACACCAGGAGCCGGTGTACACAGGGACATTGGAAAACATCAGGAACCGGTGTACAGAGGACATTGGAAAACACCAGGAACCAGTGTACAGAGGACATTGGAAAACACCAGGAACCGGTGTACAGAGGACATTGGAAAACACCAGGAACCAGTGTACAGGGGACATAGGAAAACACCAGGAACCAGTGTACAGAGGGACATTGGAAAACACCAGGAGCCAGTGTACAGAGGGACATTGGAAAACACCAGGAGCCGGTGTACAAAGGACATTGGAAAACACCAGGAGCCAGTGTACAGAGGGACATTGGAAAACACCAGGAACCAGTGTACAGAGGACATTGGAAAACACCAGGAACCGGTGTACAGAGGACATTGGAAAACACCAGGAGCCAGTGTACAGAGGGACATTGGAAAACACCAGGAACCAGTGTACAGAGGGACATTGGAAAACACCAGGAGCCGGTGTACAGAGGGACATTGGAAAACACCAGGAGCCAGTGTACAGAGGGACATTGGAAAACACCAGGAACCGGTGTACAGAGGACATTGGAAAACACCAGGAACCAGTGTACAGAGGACATTGGAAAACACCAGGAACCGGTGTACAGAGGGACATTGGAAAACACCAGGAGCCAGTGTACAGAGGGACATTGGAAAACACCAGGAACCAGTGTACAGAGGACATTGGAAAACACCAGGAACCGGTGTACAGAGGGACATTGGAAAACACCAGGAGCCAGTGTACAGAGGACATTGGAAAACACCAGCAGCCAGTGTACAGAGGACATTGGAAAACAACAGCAGCCAGTGTGCAGAGAGACATTGGAAAACACCAGGAGCCAGTGTACAGAGGGACATTGGAAAACACCAGGAACCAGTGTACACAGGGACATTGGAAAGCACCAGGAGCCAGTGTACAGGGGCATTGGATAACACCAGGAGCCTGTGTACACAGGGACATTGGAAAACACCAGGAGCCAGTGTACAGAGCGACATTGGAAAACAGCATGAGCCAGTGTACAGAGCGACATGGGAAAACAGCAGGAGCCAGTGTACAAAGGGATATTGGAAAACAGCAGGAGCCAGTGTACAGAGGGATATTGGAAAACACCAGGAGCCAGTGTACAGAGCGACATTGGAAAACACCAGGAGCCAGTGTACGCAGGGACATTGGAAAATGCCAGGAGCCAGTGTACAGAGGGATATTGGAAAACACCAGGAGACAGTGTACAGAGGGATATTGGAAAACACCAGGAGCCAGTGTACGCAGGGACATTGGAAAACGCCAGGAGCCAGTGTACAGAGGGACATTGGAAAACACCAGGAGCCAGTGTATGCAGGGACATTGGAAAACGCCAGGAGCCAGTGTACAGAGGGACATTGGAAAACACCAGGAGACAGTGTACAGAGGGACATTGGAAAACACCAGGCGACCATGTACAGAGGGATATTGGAAAACACCAGGAGCCAGTGTACAGAGCGACATTGGAAAACACCAGGAGCCAGTGTAGAGGGATATTGGAAAACACCAGGAGACAGTGTACAGAGGGATATTGGAAAACACCAGGAGCCAGTGTACAGAGGGATATTGGAAAACATCAGGAGCCAGTGTACAGAGGGATATTGGAAAACATCAGGAGTCAGTGTACACAGAGACATTGGAAAACACCAGGAGCCAGTGTACAGAGCGACATTGGAAAACAGCAGGAGCCAGTGTACACAGAGACATTGGAAAACACCAGAAGCCAGTGTACAGAGCGACATTAGAAAACAGCAGGAGCCAGTGTACAGAGGGATATTGGAAAACAGCAGGAGCCAGTGTACACAGGAACATTGGAAAACACCAGGAGCCAGTGTACAGAGGGATATTGGAAAACACCAGGAGCCAGTGTACAGAGGGACATTGGTAAAAACCAGGAGCCAGTGTACAGAGGGACATTGGAAAACAGCAGGAGCCAGTGTACAGAGGGAGATTGGAAAACACCAGGAGCCAGTGTACAGAGGGAGATTGGAAAACACCAGGAGCCAGTGTACAGAGGGACATTGGAAAACAGCAGGAGCCAGTGTACAGAGGGAGATTGGAAAACACCAGGAGCCAGTGTACAGAGGGACATTGGTAAAAACCAGGAGCCAGTGTACAGAGGGACATTGGAAAACAGCAGGAGCCAGTGTACAGAGGGACACTGGAAAACACCAGGAGACAGTGTACAGAGGGAGATTGGAAAACAGCAGGAGCCAGTGTACAGAGGGACACTGGAAAACACCAGGAGACAGTGTACAGAGGGACATTGGGTGAGGCTAACAGAAAAGTATAAGGTGAAAGGAAACTTGACAAACTGCAACAACTGGTCGCATGGATAAATAATCCCAAGGCGCTTTACACAAGCATAATCAGGCAAAAACTGACAGCACGTCAAGTAGGAGATATTAGGACAGGCGACTAAAAGCTTGATCAAAAAGGTAGGTTGTAAGGGAGGTCTGGAAGGACGAGAGAGAGGTAGAGAAGTGGAGAGATTTAGGGAGGCAATTCCAAGGCTTAGGGCCTAGGTAGCTGAAGGCTCGGCCACCAATGGTGAGACCATGGAAATTGGAGATGTGTAAATGGCCAGAATTGGAGCAGTTCAAAGATCTCAGAGGTTTGTGGAACTCGAGGAGGATACACAGATAGCAAAGAGTGGGGCAATGGGAGGATTTGACCACATGGATGGGAATGTTCAAATAAAGGCACTACTGGACTGGGAGCCAATGTAGGTCAACAAGCACAGGGATGATGGATGAATGGGATTTGGTGCGCATTAAGAAACAGGCAGCAGAGTTTTGGGAGCTCAGGTTTATGCAGCACGCAATATGGGAGGTCAGCCAGGAGAGTATTGGAAGTTCTGATGAAAAGTCATCGACCTTAAACGTTAACTCTGTTTCTCACTCCACAGATGCTGCCAGACCTGCTGAGTATTTCCAGAACTTTCCGTTTTTCTTTCAGGAGATTGGAATAGTCAAATTAGGAGATGACAAAGGCAGGAATGAGGGTTTCAGCAGCAGATAAGGTGGGGCAGGGACGGAGACGGGTAATGTTACGGATGTGGAAACAGGCAGTCTTAGTGATGAAGAAGATGCAGGATTGGAAACTCAGTCAGGATCCAACATGATGACAAGGTTGCAAACCATTTGATTCATTCTGGGACAGTAGCCAGTGAGAGGGATGGAATTGGCTGCCAGGAAACGGAGTTTGTGGCAGGAACTGAGAGACAATGACTTAGATCTCCCCAACAAATATTTTATAGCGGAAAATTCCAATATATCTCTACTATTGTGTTTTCCCTTTCCTGTAAACCATTTCATAATTCTGGGCAACTGATGACATGTTTACAGAGAAACTTTAAACCGTTCATTCCAGTGACAGGTGTGCTCAGGAAATACATTCAAACCCGTGACGGTAAAGTGATCTTTTCCAGCACGTCTGGTTTTCTCTCACATTACAACTTTGCTGCTACAGAATATTCATGCATCTCAGTCTTATACAATAGGTTAGATCATTTACATAGCAACTTACAGACTGCTTCACTCTATTTAATATGATGTGCAATAAGCATAAAATACATCAGCCTGATATTTAAGGGGAGGCGGGAAACAGACGAGAAACTTGCTGAAATCATGGATGCAGGGGTCTGAAATTAATGACAGGACCCCATTATCATCTTAGCTGGACAAAGTGTGGTCCCTGGCATTTGGGATGTGGGGTGAGTTTGGCCGTGATCGGAGCATTGAAGGGGACAGGCTGTGATCAGCAGGCGGTGAGCGTAGATTTACTCAAGGGGCCTGTAATGGGGGAAGCACTCCTGTTACTTCTGGCCCACAAGGCCTGCTGAAAAACATACAAAACTTAGTGGAGCTGACAGCTGTCACCTCGCTTTCACTGCTGGGTTTCCTGAGCCCTGGGTAACCCACACGGCAACTGTTAAATGCAAATCAGGCTCTGTGGGATTTTAATGAAGTGTCCCACTTCTCAACATTGAGACAGTTGAACACAAACCCCCGGCCCTGAAAACGTCTGCTGCTCTGCATTGCGGGAAATGGTTTCCCCTATCGGTGTGATCTCCTGCATTAGACTCTACTGGATGAAGGAAGCCTGTGTTTGATTGAACCTTCAACACAAAAATCTAATGAGACTGGGAGTTATGAAATCATAGAATCATACAACACAGAAGGAGACCATTCGATACATCATGTCAGTGCCAGTTTTGACCGATCTATTCAGTTAGTCCCAGTAGCCCCATAGACCCGCAAAATTCTCCCTTTCAAGTATTTATCCAATTCCCTTTTGAAAGTCACTAATAAATCAGTTACCACTGCCCTTTCAGGCAGTGCATTCTAGATCAAAACAACTCACTGCATTAGAAAAAATTGTCCTCATCTCCCCCCACCCCCGTTTTTTTTACCAATTACCTTAAATCTGTGCCCTCTGGTTACTGAGCCCCTTGTCAGTGGAAACAGTTTTGCCCAAATTAATCTATCGCAGCCCCTCATAATTTTGAACACCCTTATTAAATCGCCCTTAACCTTCCTTCCTGTAAGGAGAACAATCCCAGCTTCTCTAGTTTCTCATTGTAACCGAAAGCCCTTCCCTGACACCATTCTGGTAAATCTCTCTCCAAAGCCTTCACATTCTTCCGAAAGTGGGGTGCCCAAAATTAAACACAATACTCCAGCTGAGTTATGTGAGTGACCTTAAAGTGTTGAAATCAGGCTGCCTATCAACTGTTATCTTGCATGGATGTCTACCAGAAACCATTACATTACACAGGCTATGATAATACTAGAAGTGCAGAACACACTTAGAACAAAGTTGTTTAGAATACCCTCCATACAACCGAGTTTCTTTCAAAATCATCTGCAGTGAAACAGCTGCACATCAACTGAAATTAAATGCAAATGAGATGTACAGATTGATAAAAGGAATTAAGAAGATTACCTGAAAGGTCAACATTAATGAATTCATGTGTAACAGTGCAGTAAAAGTCTTATTCATAAATATAACTGATGTAATTAAGGAGACCTCCCAATTTCATTGGCATAATGGCATCTGAGATTAATTAAGTCTGTTATTCTGAGCAGTATTTATTACTGGAGCTTGGTGTGTCAGATAGGTTTATAGTAAAAGACTCGGTAAATTAATACAAATCAAACTTAGGACAACCGAACATTCATTTATTAGCAAGTTTCTCCTTGACCTTACCCCATCTCTAACCTCCTCCAATCCCACATCCCATCACACCTAGAGGTCATGATTTCACCACAAGCTGCAGATTCGCACTTTCAGGAAGTATTTTTAAAATTATTTTAGCACAGCCACATTTATTGCTCATCCCTGGCTGCCCTGAGATGGTGGTGCAATTGTTAAGTTACTTCAGAGAGCACCAGCAGTCAATGATGTAGTGTGGAACATGACTCATGTTTAGACCAGACTGGGTAAGGGAAGTAGATTCCCTTCCCTGAAAGGCATTAATGAACTAGTTGGGTTTTTACAACATTCAAGAAGCTTTCAGGGGCTAACTTTAGTGAATTCATTTTACACAACTTGGCATGCTGAAATGTGAATTCATGATGTGGGTTGGGATTCAGCACATTAAACACTGCATTATTATACCCAGTGTTACTACATATTTGTGACACACTTGGTGATCTCCCACACACATATCATGCAAAGTTCATGATTTAGAAGAACTTAAAATTATGAGGCGGTTTGATAGGGTCGACATAGGCATATTTCCAATTGTGGGGGAGTCCAAAA
The DNA here is from genome assembly GCF_036365525.1 of Heterodontus francisci. NCBI lineage: Eukaryota > Metazoa > Chordata > Chondrichthyes > Heterodontiformes > Heterodontidae > Heterodontus > Heterodontus francisci. The sequence continues at coordinate 5,489,732 of NC_090385.1, forward strand.
CTAGGGGCCATAAATATGAGACAGTCATTAATAAATAAGTTGCACTCAGTGAGTTGTTGTGATCTGGAATGTGCTGCCTGAAAGGGCGGTGGAAGCAAATTCAATAGTAACTTTCAAAAGGGAATTGGGTAAATACTTGAAAGGAAACAATGTACACAATAATGGGAAAACGGGCAGGCAGTGGGACTAATTGGATAGCTCTTTCAAAGAGTCAGCACAGAAGCAATGGGCCGAATGTCCACCTTCAGTGCTGTATCATTCTACAATTCTATGAAATCCAGTAGGAACTTCAGGAGAAATCTCTTTACTCAGAGAGTGGTGAGAATGTGGATCTTGCTGTGACAAGGACTATTGAGGTGAATAGTATAGATGCATTTAAGGAGAAACTAGAGAAACACATGAGGGAAAAGGGAATAGAAGGATATGTTGATGGGGTGAGATGAAGAGGGGTGGGACGAGGCTCGTGTGGAGCATAAGCACCGACATAGACCTGTTGGGCTGAATGGCCTGTTTCTGTGCTGCACTATGTAATACTATGTGACGTGTGTTATAGATAAGGCATGTTCTGTGCCCTTCAGTACTGTGGGAAATACAGCTTTCCATTAAAATAGTCATCTTGTAAATGAGAATCTTGGTGAAGAAGGTATTCCTGCAATTGAGGGTGTTTATAAAATCCATAAGAAACTTAAAACTAATAACCTAGGATGTACATGATGGAAACAAATTGTAAATGATATGAAAGCAGAATTCATAAAGTATTTTTAATGTTAATGTTGTTAACTTTGTTCAAGATGCTGAAACTGATTGAAAATGGAGATAGAAGAAGAAAAGGTGAAGTGTGTGTCTTGTTGAGCAGAACAGAAGTCCATAACAGCTGGGAAAAGAAAAATCCAACACATAGGAACTCAAATAATAATTGGATGGAAAAGTTTCTGTCCCGTGTATATCCAAAGTTAATGAAGATTATAGTTGCACAAGAGCATGATAAACACACTGCATTATTTTAAATTATAATTTTACATTTGTGTAGTGATCCAGCTGCCATCTTGGGACAATAAAAATTCTAATTTCCAAATTTCAAGTTGTCCAAGAACATCTCAGACCAGGTTCCCAGATCAAAGCTAACGAGGATTCCAGATATGTCGCGATGCATTAAATAGGCACATGAACTCCGTTACCAATCCAGCATAGCTGCCTCGCTTCAATAACTTGAATTTACCATTACAAACAGCCACAGCGCTTCATAAGGATTGGACATCAAGCTGGAGCTGCAGGGGTGGGTGGGGGTAATTGGAAAGATGAGTGGAGATGACCAAGGACATGGGCAAGTTGAGTAGTTTTAGAGGAGGCTGGATGAGTTGGGAGCAGCTGGAAGGGTGGGAGGGAAAGATGCACTTTTCATCCTCCAACTAATGCCTTCCAGGTCCAACAACTGAAATATATCTCGAACACCTGGCTGTCAAGGAGTTGCATTCCTGCCTATCCACGTACAGGGCACCTTAAAAAAAAATGTAGTTATTCATTCTTGGGAGGTGGACATCACTGGCAAGCCATATATTTCCCATCTCTAATTGCCCTTGCGAAGGTGGTGGTATGTTGCCTTCTTGAACCGTTGCAGTCCATATGATGTTGGTACCCCAACAGTGCTGTTGGGGAAGGAACTCCAGGATTATGATCCAACAATGATGAAGGAGCAGCCACTACATCTCCAAGTCAGGATGGTGTGCGACTTGAAAGGGAGCTCCCATGGTGTTTACAGGAAGGTGGTGTTCCCATGCACCTGCTGCTCTTGTTCTTCTAGGTGGTAGAGGTCAGGGGTTTGGAAGGTGCTGTTGAAGGAGCCTTGATGAGTTGCCACAGTGGCTGACAAGGACTTAGACCAATGCTCAAATGGCTTGCCACCAATTGTTGCCAAGGACTCAGCATTCCTTCAGCACTGTGTTGACAATGGGAAGAGGGCCCTTTCATAAACAACAATAAAGTCCCAACAGAAGTATAAATAGGGGTGCAGTAGCATACTGATTATTTTATAAGACTTGTAATTTAGAGGATTGGACTTATAATCCAGTTAGAACCCTCGCAGTTTTTTAAAAATGCTGCAACAAAAATGCTGGTCTCAGTAACAGTGACCATGAAGCTGACAGATTGTCATTAAAACTCAACTGTTTCACTAATGTCCTTTAGGGAAGGAAACCTGCCATCCTTACCCAGTCTGACCTCTGTGTGACTCGGGTTCCACACCAACCTGGTTGACTGTCTTCTGAAGTGGATTGACAAGTTACTGAATTGTACAATTGTACTAGCGATGGGCAATAAATGCTAGGCATGGCAATGATGCCAACAGTCAGAGAATGAATTATAAAAGTCTATATTACTCACTGCCAAGGACATGGATTTCACACTGCCCTGGACTAGCAAAGATTCTGATTCACACACACTCCTGAACTGGCATAGAATCTGAATCGTACCCATTACTGCACTGGCTAATGCTTGATGTTAATGCTAGTGGATCTTTCACCCTCCTTTATTCAACATTTACAGGTAAATCCATTTTATTGTATCCTATATTATTCTATGCCTGTGAAATACTAGGAAACATCCTAAAGCCTTGAAAGGTTCTTTCTTTCTGTTTAATTAGAATTTTCCCTGGTGCTTTGTGTTTGAGTTCTATTTATTTTTTGTAGTAGCTTCAATTTTTACAAATGGATTAGCAGACCTTTTTTATTTTTGGATCAGATAAGGAGGTCTAAATTAATCTATCCTCATATAATAAATTTTGCTTCGAAAAAAAAGTTGTGCAGGATGAGTTGTTTTGTTAATGGAACATTCACAGTCCTTGATTAATATGAACACAGGCATTTGAAAGAGACTGTTTAGCTCATTTCAAGCTTCACTGCAAAAGTGCCAAAAGGTAATGAAGAGCCTTGCTCAACCCCACCTGCTGCTCCAGCCTAGTGTGCTGAAGGAGAGCATTATTTATAGCAAGCTGTCCAAAGGTCATAAAGTAATAACCTTACTTTTCCCCCAAAGTCACTCCAATTCTCACTGGTCACTTGTGTAACCATTGCACTGAACCCCAAATGGCTGGCTTTCCAATTGTTAATTATTGCAATGACCCCAAAGCTATTGCCTTCATTTCCCACCACAGACTCAGTTTCTGAGCTACTGATTCCTTCCCTGTCTCTAATTGCTGTCTGAGGCTGAGCCAAACTGTTTGCAAACTCGGCATTCGATTTGACCCTGAGCTGAGCTTCAAACCCCATAACCTTCTCCATCACAAAGACCACCTACTTCCACCCCCATAATATCGCCCGTCTCTTCTGCTGTCTGAGCTCATCTCCTGCTGAAACCCTCATTGATGCCTTTGTTACCTAGAGACTCGACTATTCCAAAGCTCACTTAGCCGGCCTCCTATCTTCCACTCTCTGTAAACTTAAGGTCATCCAAAACTCTTCTGTCCATATTCTAACTCACACCAAGTCTTGCTCACCAATCACCACTGCATTCACTGACCTACACTTGGTCCTAGTCCAGCAACCTACCAAATTTAAAGTTCTCATCCTCGTTTTCAAATCATCCCTCCATATCTCTGGAATCTTCTCCAGCCCAACAATGCTTCAAGATATCTGCACTCCTCCAATTCTGGCCTCTTGCGCATCCCTGATTTTAATAACTACACCACTGGTGGCCATGCCTTCAGCTGCCTAGGCCCTATGCTCTGGAATTCCCTCCCTAAACCTCTCGGTCTTTCTACCTCTCTCTCCTCCTTTAAGATGCTCCTTAAAACCACTACGTCTTTGGACAACCTTTAGGTCACCTGTCCTAATATCTCCTTATGGGGCTTGGTGTCAATTTTTGTTTGATAATTCTCCTATGAAGCACTCTGGGATATTTTATTACATTAAAGGTGCTATATAAATGAACATTATTGTTGTCATTTCTCATTCACAACTTGAGTCAGCCATGGTGGTGTTCTTGTCTCTGGGTCAGATGTGGTGGATTCATAGAAACCTAGAAACTTTATGGCACCGAAGGAGGCTGTTCAGCCCATCATGTCTGTGTCGGCCAAGAAAGAGCCATCCAAACTAATTCATCTCCCACTGCAGAGACTTGAGCATATAATCTAGCCCAGGGGTCTGCAACCTGCAGCTCCAGAGTCACACTCTTTAACATCTTATTTGCGGCTCCCAACCATTTCCAGTTAGATCACATTAACATGGAAAAAGCCTAAAAAATTTAAGTCAAGAAAAGTAACAACCATGTTTTTATTGTGGGGATGAAACGCTAATGATTATGCTGCACATTACGGTTTCAAATGATTATTTCAACAAAAAACATTATGGTGCTTAAATAAACACGTTCGAGTGGCATAGCTTTTCACCATGGTTGTAGATAATGCCTTGGTTCGACGAACAGGTTTGATGCTTGAGACCATTATTGTTTCTGATATAGCTGAGACAATGAATTATTCTGAATGTGCTATTGGAAGCTATTTTTTATCACGAGAATCAATAGCCAAAAACATTGTTTTAATTCTATGCATCTTGAGTCAAAGTTTGTTTTGAAGATGACCATTGCTGACAAAATTATCATAAAAAGATTTCCATTTATCACAAGATTTGTTATAAAAACACAAAAACAAAAATCATTCTTTCAGCTTTATATGTAAATTTCTCATTACCTTTTTATTCAAAGTGGAAATGTGTTGTTTTTCCATTAAAGTAATATGGTTCACCATTTTTACATTTTCTTTTTGAACATGCCTATACATAATTCTTGCAAATTGATGCATAAAATCTGAATATGTATATACTGGAGATACAAAAAAAGGACACAAAAAAGTCAAAAGCACGATAATTCAGAGTTAGTTCTATTTTAAATTCAATTGTTTTCTATTGATACATAAATTCAATACATGTATTTTATTTATTATATATGCAAATTATGCATTCGACCAGACAACTTGGCAATTTGCCATGTATTCAGTTTTAAAATGCTGAATTTTCATCTTGCGCTCCCAATAATTTCATTTTGGTCAATTCTTTTAAAAAGGCTCTTCGGGTGAATGAGATTGCAACCCCTGATCTAGTCTGATACTCCAGTGCAGTACTGAGGGAGTGCTGCATTGTCAGAGGTGCCACCTTCCAGATGAAACATTAAACCAAGGCCCTGTCCACCCTCTCAGGTGGATGTAAAAGGTCCCCTGACACTATTTCGAAGAATAGCAGGGGAGTTCTCCTCAGTGCCCTGGCCAATATTTATCCCACAATCAGCATCACCAAAAACAGATGATTTGGTCATTATCACATTGCTGTTTGTGAGATCTTGCTGTGTATGAATTGGCTGCTGCACTGCCTACATTACAAGAGTGACTACTCTTCAAAAGTACTATATACATCCAAGTTCTTTCTTTCTTTCAGCTGCCCACCTGCCCATTTCCTGCTGGAAGAGCAGGGTTGAAATGGATCCCAAAACGAGACTCTCCTTCAAATCGCAGACTGTGCCTGATGGGCTGTTTCTCGTGACAATAATGAGTTAGTTTAAGACAGGTTGTCTGATATTATCCTGTAGCCCCAATAATCAACAGATTGTGGAACGGCTTTGAAGGGTCTGCACTCAGAACGTTAACTGGTCTGTTCTCTCCAAAGACACTGCACTCTGCTTTGATTCTGACCTGCTGCTGTGCTTTAGCTGATCTATTTGTCACAGGAAGTAGTTAGTGCGGTTCTACAAAGTTAGGAGCTGAGAACAATGTCTGTAATAAAAGCAGAGAAACACTGGGCTGACATTCCTGTTTTAGTGGAAGGGTTAAGCAATTTAAAATTAACTGGCTAAAGCCTGAGTTAGATTAGTGTAAACAGGAATGTACTTTCATCTGCAAATATCACCGACAGCTATAACGTAATATATCACATTGAAAGAATAAGTGTTTTGAGCTAAATGCTTCAGACTGCTCCTGAAAAAGTAGATTTCTTAAAATTATACCAAGTAGCAACATACAACCTGCCTGTGCACATTAAGAGGCTTTAAGATTTCTGCAGTGTTATACAGTGACAAAGCTTCATTAGATCTTTATTAAAATATTGGAAGGAGTCGGCCAAGGATGTTTGTTGTGGCTGCTGAACAATATCGAAAAATTGTGCCTTAAGACAACTTATTTTCTCCCATCACAGCCCTTCACGTAGTAGCGGGAGATTTCTATTCAATACTGCAAGGTATTAAAACAGATTGTAGTTCCAGATTTCCAGTTTAGAATTAGATATCTATGTTTCCAAAACAATTTAAAATCCATCTTTCTTTGTGTAATGAGCACCATTACATTTATTTGAAGTTGCCTATTCTCATTATTTAATTTCTTACTGCACTCAATAAATATTCTTTGTTGATCACCCCCAGTTCAATCAATGTGAGCTAAAAGCTGAGACAATCTACATATGAACTGGATTTAATACCTAGGAACAGGAGGAGGCCATTTGGCCCCTTCAGCATGTTCTGCCATTTCATTCAACTGTGACTGATCTATATCTTAACTCCATTTACAGGTCTTGGTTCCATAACCCTTAATTACCTGATACAAATCTATCAACCTCAAAAATCTATCAATTTTCAGTTGATCCCCAGTCTCAACAGCTTTTTAGGGGAGATAGCTCCAGATTTCCACTACCCTTTGTTGTGCTCCCTGAATGGCCTTAGCTCTAACTTTAAGGTTCTGCCCCCTTGTTCTGAACTCTGCTCACCAGAGGAAATAGTTTCTCCCTATCAACCCTTTTAATCATTTTTAGCATCTCAATCGGATCACCCTTAATCTTCCATAGTCAAGGGAATACGAGGTTCATCTGTGCAATTTGTCCTTCTAATATAATCTTTTTAGTCCTGGTATCATTCTGCTGAATAGTAGAGGGGTTAACCCATTTAAAAGACACAGGTTAAAACCAGAATTAAAATGGTAGAAAGACGGATGAGCGCGTTAGAAGTGTTTAATTTCACCACTATTTTCTTGCCTCAGTCTTGTGAGTCATGGAGTGAGACGGAGGGGTGGTGGTGGGGGAGGGCAGTAAGATGGGTGTGGTTTACAATGCTTTTCTGTTGACCCCAAGACATAACAGGGTAAAAGTGCCAGTTGATGATTTTTAGCAGATAAATGCTGAGCATACTCATCTGACATTTCCTGTTCACTATTTGAAGATAAATGGGGCAAAATAGAAGAACGAACATAGTATGAATGCATTAATCTTCAAATGTTGTTAATAGGTTTTTCTAGTCTTCTGCTTTACTGACCGGCCTCTCACCTCCCACCCTCTGTAAACTTGAACTCATCCAAACTCCCCATGTCCTAACTTGCACTAAGTCCCATTCACCCATCAGCCCTGTGCTTGCTGACACATAGTACATACATACATAAGAATTAGGAGCAGGAATTGGCCACCTTTTGAGGAAGAGAATTCCAAAGACTCACGACCCTCAGAGAAAGAAATTTCTCCTCATCTCTGTCTTTAATGGGTGACCCCTTATTTTTAAACAGTGACTCCTAGTTCTAGATTCTTCCACAAGGGGAAACATCCTTTCCACATCCACCCTGTCAAGACCCCTCAGGATCTTATAGTGACTCCCAGTTAAGCAACTCCTGCATTTTAAAACTCTCATCCGTGTTTTCAAATCTCTTTATGGCCTCACACCATCTATCCCTGCCCCTTCTACATATCTCCAATTCTAGACTCTTAGGCATCCCAGATTCCCTTTGCTCCACCATTGGTAATCATGCCTTCTGGTGTGGAGCTCCCTAAATAGCTCAGACTCTCCACCTCTCTCTCCTTCTTTAAGCCACTCCATAAAACCTACATTTATGACCAAGCTTTTGGTCGCCTGTCTTAACGTCTGCTTATGTGTGTCGCCGTCAAATTTTGTCTGATAATGATCCTGTGAAGTGGTTTGGGATGTGTTACTATGTTAAAGGTGCTATAGGAATGCAGCTTGCATGATAATAGTTGTATATTTTTGGGGCAAACCGATCAGAACTGGATGCAACATTTCACCAACGTGTAACCTACAATTATCCTTGAAGTACCATCATAGACTCATGCACCATAGACCAATATTAATTCATCACTTTCTTGACTTCTTCCCACTACATTTCGAGTATATGAAAGGACTTCTGAGACAGTACACTCAAACCACTGGCCATAGCATCTGCAATGGGTGAAAATTTATAGAACAGTTATTGGGAGAAAATATACTTCAGCCAAACTTAGCCCAGCAGACATGAATTCATAGATCAGAATTGTTTTAAACTACCTGGAGTGTAAGGTTAATTAAATGCACTCCCATTATCGATTCCATTCTCAATTATCTGCAAGTGTTTTCAATGAACTTTGGGCTTAGCTTTATATCAACCAACAGAAATGTCATTGAGTGTTTTTAATTGGTGTTACATTTTTTATACTCTTATGAGGCGTAGAGTATAAAAGCAAGAAAATTATACCAAACCTTTATAAATCACTGCTTGGGCCTCAACTGGAGTCTTGTGTCCAATTCTGAACACCACACTTCAGGAAGAGAAAGGCAAAAGAGATTTACCAGAATAATAAATTCTACTATTCAGGGATATGAGGCTTCAATTGTGTGGAAAGATTGGAGAAGCTGGGGTTGTTCTCCTTAGAGCATGGAAGGTTCAAGGCAAATTTAAGAGGTGTTCAAAATCATGAAGGGTTTTGATAGGGTAAATAAGAAGAAACTGTTTCCAGTCATAGGAGGGTCAATAACCAAGGACACAGATTTAAGATAATTGATAGAAGAAGTAAAGGTGAGATGAGTTTTTTTTATGCAGCAAGTTGCTGTGATCTGTAACTCACTGCCTGAATTTTCAAAATGGAATTGGACAAATACTTAAAGCGGGAAAAAAAAGTTACAGGAATATATGGGCAAAAAGCAGGGTGTGGGACTAATTGGATTGCTCTTCCAAAGAGCCAGCACAGGCATGATGGGCCGAATGGCCTCTCTCTGTGTTGTGCGTTTCAATGATTCTATGATTGCCCAGTCTGCTCTTATGTTGTTCCATTTGGTTTTTAGGGAACGAGCACTGCAACTTCAGGTTTTTAATAAAGGAATTCTACATGTGATAGTGGCTAATCTAATCACCTGAACTTGAATGGGAATTCAGAATTCCACTCTACCAGACCGAGTAACAAGGCTGCTTTCAAAGTTATAAACATAGGAATTGGGGGATATCAAAAAAACCAAGGTCTCTCTAGTTCACATTCTCCCACCCTGGTGGTCAATGATCATGGAGTTGTTGACTAATCACAGCAATCAATCTCTATCAATGAGTCTACAATAGAGCCAGACATGAGGTGAGGAAAACCCCCAGTGGTGGAGAGCTTTGGGAACGATGGGTCTAAAGTCACCTGTTCCTCCCAAGCTCCACTCATCACATGGCATGTCTCAAATTACTCAGATACTGTAAATATTACTTTGATTCAGATGAAAGGATTCTTGTCTTCCAATCAATGGGGCTTAGTTTCACATCCGCTTCTCCTACAGCAATGGGGGAGCACTGCGTTGCTGGCAGCCCCTGTCCTTCACATGAAGTATGAAACCAAGGACCCCGTTTATCTGTTCAACCGGATGTAAAAGATCCCATGACACTATTGGGAGCAAGTTTTTTTTATTCTTTTCCGATAATTTGCGTCTACTTTATAATGGAGGAAAGTCTGAACTTCGAACAGGAAGAGAGAAAAGAAAGTATTGATGATTGCATCCACCATTGATGAGCTGCTAAAGCATTCACGACCCATCTCTCCAGTACATCACTCAATTACAGCTTTCCTCCCAACACTGTAACCATCATAAAGGATGTTTCTCTTGGGGGGGGAAATATAAACCTTTGCAACAAATGAAATAGCTTTTAGGAAAATTAACCCATTCAGTTCAGTGCTCCTTGCAATTCATAAAAGGTTTGAGATGTTGTTATATAGTATCTCCTGGTGCAGTGTCAGTGAAAAAAAATAATTTTCAATCCCAGTTGGCCTAAGAATGCAGAATCATGTCATACAAGATTGCTGTGAAGCATGAGGTGTTGAGAAAATTCCAGGTTAGTGATGCTTACCCAAGAACTATTTTATTATATACAACTTGCATTATTATAGCACCTTTAACATAGAAAAGACATCCCAAAGTGCTTCACAGGAGTGTTATTAGACAAAGTTTGACACTGATCCACATAAGCAGATATTAGGCCAGGTGACCAAAAGCTTAGTCAAAGTGGTAGGCTTTGAGGAGTTGTTTAAAGGAGAAGAGGTAGAGAGGGGGAAAGGTTTAGGGAGGGAATTCTGGAGCTTGGGGCCCAGGCAACTGAAGGCATGGCCACCAATGGCGGAGCGATTAAAATTGAGGAAGCTCAAGTGCCCAGAATTGGAGGAGTGCAGAGATCTCAGAGGGCTGTAGGGCTGGAGGATGTTACAGTGAGAGGGAGGGGCAAGACCATGTAAAGATATGAATTTTCAATTGAGACATTGTTAGCCTAGGAGCCAGAGTGTCAGCAAGAACAGGGGCGATGGGTGAATGGGACTTGGTGCGAGTTAAGATATGGGCAGCAGAGTTTTGGATGAATTCAAGTTTATGAAGGGTGCAAGATGGGCAGCCAGCTAGGAAACCATTGGAATAGTCAAGTCTAGAGGGGACAAAGGCATGGATGAGGGTTCCAGCCGCAGAGACAGGATATTCGACCCAACCAGTAATCTGAATCTCCATGTGCTTGAGCTGCTCCCATCTCCTTTTATATCCCTTTACCTTCAACTACCTATCTAATCTCTTCTTAAATGTTGAAATGGTCTATGCTTCAATCCCTATCACTGCTAATACATTTCACAGCCTCATAACCTGCTGTATAAAAAGGTTTCTCCTGTACTCTGTACTAATTCACTTATGTTCAATCTTATATCTATGTCTCCTCATATCGCACCCCTCAATCACTGGAAACAATTTGTTTCTTTTTATCCTGTCTCCTTCACGATTGCAAACTGCTTAATTTCCTTTGTTGTAAGTGAAACAATGTTGGTTTTCCCAGACTCCCTTCATAGTATTTCTTCATACCAGGCAGCATCTGAGTGAATCTGCACTATACCATCTGTACTATTTCAACATCCTTTCCGTAGTCCAGAAATGCACACAGTCCTCCAACTGCCTTCTTAATGAAGCTTTATACAGATTCACCATTACATCTGGACTTTTACAGTCTATACCTACAGCTGTAAAACTCAGTCTACCATTAGCTTTTTTAAATGGCCTTTTCCACTTTATAGCAGGAGTTGGGGCACTTCTAGTATCTGTGCCCAGTTGGGTGCAGGCGTGACCTTGAGCAGAGGGACTGTGCAGGTGTTATCACCCATCAGAAATCCTGCCAATTCTGTTGCCCCCAATTTGCATGCCAGGGGCTGTCCCTAACAGAAATGGGGCCCATAACATTCAGGAAATGCTGCCCCCCCCCTCCCACTACCAATAATACAATCTCTGACTGAATGATTGTTGTGGAGAAAGTGGCAACTAACAATGTCTTCAACTTTTCCATCTTTTTAGACCTTTATTTATGATTATGAGTTTCACAGAATCAGTGAAGCTGCAGCACAGAGGCAGATTGTTTGGTCCATCTCCCAGTGGCTGTCAACCTGAAGTCCAAATACCTTTAGTTTTCTACATCACCCAGCCGTTTCTCCATTCAAATTGTAATCATTTTCTTAACCACCTCACATGTACTGACATTGATTTTTACCTACCACTTTTTTAGATTAGATTAGATTAGAGATACAGCACTGAAACAGGCCCTTCGGCCCACCGAGTCTGTGCCGAACATCAACCACCCATTTATACTAATCCTACACTAATCCCATATTCCTACCAAACATCCCCACCTGTCCCTACATTCCCTACCACCTACCTATACTAGTGACAATTTATAATGGCCAATTTACCTATCAACCTGCAAGTCTTTTGGCTTGTGGGAGGAAACCGGAGCACCCGGAGAAAACCCACACAGACACAGGGAGAACTTGCAAACTCCACACAGGCAGTACCCGGAATCGAACCCGGGTCCCTGGAGCTGTGAGGCTGCTGTGCTAACCACTGCGCCACTGTGCCGCCCTATTGGCCCAATTCCACCACCACCACCACATCAATATTCCCTCTCAGCTTCCTTTGGTAGCTCAGAATGATTTACAATGCAAATTTGGACACCACTCCCTCCAGGCCTTGATCCAAGCCATTGATGTACACAGCGAGCAGAAGTTGTTGTGGACAGAACCCCATGGGACATCACTACCACTGCCAACCACTTCCGAGAAATCCAATTGTCTTTTGTTATATTTGATATATTTCTGTTGCAGTATTATTTTTTCTGTGTAGCTCACACGGAGCAATTGTAAAATGCCATCTGTGTGTTGCATAATAAAATCTTCCCATTCTTTATAAATGATCCATGATTTCTTTACAAAGAGATTGGTAGATGTTCAGGAGAGGGGCGAGGAGGATTCAGCAAATGCTATGTGGTGGAGGGAAGAGGGCAGATGCAGAGTTTAAAATAAGATGGGGAAATGTAGAACACAATTCATTGAATGTTGACAGATTGAAGTCACTGCAGTTTAGTCCCATTAGGATCAGCTGATGATTTCTTTGCATCTATTTCTGTCTCTGACATGTGGAGAATCAGCGTTGAGGTCAGTGCTGCACTGCACTGACAAGAGAGACCCGTCCTCTTCCTTTTCTTAGTAAGAGCACCAGGCCTCCCTTTCTGCTTTGCAGCATCTAATTAATGATTCTGTGGAAACTACACACAGTCTGTCCTGACACTGAGACTAATTAAAAGCAGGTCACTCAGCCTTTGGCACCAAGGTAAGTGAAACATTTACGTCCCCTACCACCTTCACCTGATACTCAAGTTCACCCATTACCATTGGGAATGAGACTGATCATTCTTGCACTCCGTCTTCAGGTGACATGCTCAGTGCTGAAGGACACTCTATAGCCGCAGAAATCTGGGACTCTGACAAACTTTTGCGAATGCTCAACTGGCGCTTTCAAGATTAAGATCATCAGCTTTTTTGTCGGATGAGGACAGCAAGGGATATGCAGCAATGGTCGGCAAATGGGGTTGAGGTGTCGATCCATTTCCTTTGCCCTTTCTCCCAATCTGCAGTACATTTTTCTGCCACTAGCCAACAGAATGTAGGCCCGCAGCACTGGAATCGCCTGTCTGCTGTTTCTTATATATTGTTCTAATTGGAGGAACATAGGAACAGGTATGGGTCATTCAGCCCATCAAGCCTATTCCACCATTCAATTAGATCATGGCTGATCTGTCTCTCAACTTGGTTCTATAACCCTTAATAACCTTGCCTAACAATAAAATATTAAACTCAGTTTTGAAATTTCCAATTAACCTCCAGCCTGAACAGCTTTTTGGGGACAGAGTTCCAGATTTCCACTATCTTTTGTGTGAAGAAGTGCTTCCTGACATCACCCCTGAACAGTCTAATCTTAAGATTAGGCCTCCTTGTTCTGAACTCCATCATCAGAGGAAATAATTTCTCTCCATCTACCCTGTCAACTTCATTAATTTTCTTAAACTCTTCAATTAGATAACCCCTTCATCTTCTATATTCAAGGGAATACAAGCCTAGCCTATGTAACCTGTCCTCACAATTTCACCCATTTAACTGGTATTATTTTGGTGAACTCCAAGACTATTTTTTAATCCAACATCTTGTATCTGTGAATTATTTTCTCCTTTCCACGATTGACCAGGTCACTTTCTGAATTGTGCCAAGGTCTGCTCGAATGCTTGGCACAGCCCTTTGCTTTAGACCCACTGCCTGACTAGGATCCTTTGTAAATTGTGCACCTCCTAACTTCCCTACTTCTGCTGCTCTGCAAAATGGTTAGATTCTCTCTTGTTGGAGATGGTCATTGCCTGGCACTTGTGTGGCGTAAATGTTACTTGCCACTTATCAGCCCAAGCCTGGATATTGTCCAGATCTTGCTGCATTTCTACACGGACTGCTTCAGTATTTGAGGAGTCGCGAATGGTGCTGAACACTGTGCAATCATCAGTGAACATCCCCACTTCTGACCTTATGATTGAAGGAAGGTCATTGATGAAGCAGCTGAAGATGGTTGGGCCTAGGACACTACCCTGAGGAACTCCTGCAGTGATGTCCTGGAGCTCAGATAATTGACCTCCAACAACCACAGCCATCTTCCTTTGCGTTAGATATGACTCCAACCAGCAGAGAGTGTTCCCCCTGATTCCCATTGACTCCAGTTTTGCTAGGGCTCCTTGATGCCATACTCGGTCAAATGTTGCCTTGATGTCAAGGGCAGTCACTCTAACCTCACCTCTTGCATTCAGCTCTTTTGTCCATATTTGAACCAAGGCTGTAATGAGGTCAGGTGCTGAGTGGCCCTGGCAGAACCCAAACTGGGCATCACTGAGCAGGTTATTGCTAAGCAAGTGCTGCTTGATGGGGCTGTTGATGACACCTTCCATCACTTTACTGATGATTGAGTGTAGACTGATGGGGCGGTAATTGGCGGGGTTGGACTTGTCCTGCTTTTTGTGTACAGGACATACCTGGGCAATTTTCCACATTGCTGGGTAGATGCCAGTGTTGTAGCTGTACTGGAACAGCTTGTCTAGGGGCGCGGCAAGTTCTGGAGCACAGGTCTTCAGTACTATTGCTGGGATATTGTCAGGACCCATAGCCTTTGCAGTATCCAGTGCCTTCGGTCGTTTCTTGATATCATGTGGAGTGAATCAAATTGGCTGAAGTCTGGCATCTGTAATGCTGGGGACTTCAGGAGGGGGCTGAGATGGATCAAAAACTCTGCACTTTTTTTTTTTAGAGATACAGCACTGAAACAGGCCCTTCAGCCCACCGAGTCTGTGCCGACCATCAACCACCCATTTATACTAATCCTACACTAATCCCATATTCCTACCAAACATCCCCACCTGTCCCTATATTTCCCTACCACCTACCTATACTAGTGGCAATTTATAATGGCCAATTTACCTACCAACCTGCAAGTCTTTTGGCTTGTGGGAGGAAACCGGAGCACCTGGAGAAAACCCACACAGACACAGGGAGAACTTGCAAACTCCACACAGGCAGTACCCAGAATTGAACCTGGGTCGCTGGAGCTGTGAGGCTGCAGTGCTAACCACTGCGCCACTGTGCCGCTGGCTGAAGATTGTTGCAAATGCTTCTGCCTTATCTTTTGCACTGATGTGCTGGGCTCCCCCAACATTGAGGATGGGGATATTTGTGGAGCCACCTCCTCCAGTTAGTTGTTTAATTGTCCACCACCATTCACGACTGGATGTGGCAGGACTGCTGAGCTTAGATCTGATCCGTTGGTTATGGGATCGTTTAGCTCTGTCTATTGCATGCTGCTTCTGCAGTTTGGCATGCAGGTAGTCCTGGTTTGTAGCTTCATCAGGTTGACATCTCATTTTGAGGTATGCCTGGTGCTGCTCCTGGCATGCCTTCCTGCACTTTTCATTGAACCAGGGTTTCTCTCTTGGCTTGATGGTAATGGTAGAGTGGGGGATATGCCGGGCCATGAGGTTACAGATTGTGGTTGAGTACAATTCTGCTGCTGCTGATGGCCCACAGCGCCTCATGGATGCCCAGTTTTGCATTGCTAGATCTGTTCGAAATCTATGCCATTTAGCACGGTGATAATGCCACACAACACGAAGGACGGTATCCTCAATGTGAAGGTGGGACTTCGTCTCCACAAGGGCTGTGCGGTGGTCACTCCTACCAATACTGTCATGGACAGAAGCATCTGTGGCAGGCAGATTGATGAGGACGAGATCAAGTATGTTTTTCTCTCTTGTTGGTTCCCCCACCACCTGCCGCAGACCCAGTCTAGCAGCTATGTCCTTTAGGACTCGACCAGCTCGGTCAGTAATGGTGCTACTTAGCTACTCTTGGTGATGGACATTGAAGTCCCCCACCCAGAGTACATTTTGTGCCCTTGCCACCCTGAGTGCTTCCTCCAAGTGGTGTTCAACATGGAGGAGTACTGACTCATCAGCTGAGGGAGGGCAGTAGATGGTAAGTAGTAGGAGGTTACCTTGCCCATGTTTGACCTGATGCCATGAGACTTCATGGGGTCCGGAGTCAATGTTGAGGACTCCCAGGGCAACTCCCTCCCTACTGTATACCACTGTGCCGCCACCTCTGGTGGGTCTGTCCTGCCGGTGGGACAGACATACCCGGGGATGGTGATGGCAGTGTCTGGGACATTGTCTGTAAGGTATGATTCCGTGAGTATGAATATGTCAGGCTGTTGCTTGACTAATCTGTGGGACAGCTCTCCCAAATTTGGCACAAGCCCCCAGATGTTGGTAAGAAGGAATTTGCAGGGTCGACAGGGCTGGGTTTGCCGTTGTCGTTTCCAGTGCCTAGGTCGATGCCGGGTGGTCCGTCTGGTTTCATTCACTTCGTAGCGGTTAGGTACAACTGAGTAGCTTGCTCGGCCATTTCAGAGGGCATATAAAAGTTAACCACATTGCTGTGGGTCTGGAGTCACATGTAGGCCAGACCAGGTAAGGACAGCAGATTTCCTTCCCTAAAGGAAATTAGTGAACCAGATGGGTTTTTTACAACAATTGACAATCGTTTCAAGGCCATCATTCGACTAGCTTTTAATTCCAGATTTATTAACTAAATTCAAATTCCACCTTCTGCTTTGGTGGGATTCGAACCCATGTCTCCAGATCAGTACCCTGGTTCTCTGGGTTACTAGTCCAGTGATAATACCACTACGCCACCGCCTCCCCTAATGGTCATGTATATCTTTCCTTAAATATGGAGACCAAAACTGTACACAGTTCTCCAGGTGTGGTCTCAGCAAAGCCCTGTGCAACTGTAGCAAGATTTACTTATTGTTATACTCGCTAACAACACCCAGCTGTAGTACTGAAAACTTGTACTCTAGAACTAGCCGTGCCCAGAGCCAAGCTGCTGCAGTACAGCTACAAAACTAGCATCTACCCAGGTATATCCTGTCCACAAATTACTGCCCCAGTCTACTCTCAATCATTAGCAAAGTGACGGAAGCTGTAATTGACAGTGCTTTCAAACTGCAGAGTTCATTACAGCCTTGGTCTAAACATGGACAAAGGAGCTGCATTCAAGAGGTGAGGTGAGAATGACTTCCCTTGACATCAAGGCAACATTTGACTGAGAGTGGCATCAAGGAGCCCTCGCAAAATTAAAGTCAATGGGAATCAAGGGGAAAACGCTCTGCTGGTTGGAATCATACCTAGCGCAAAGGAAGATGGTTGTGGTTGTTGGAGGTCAATCATCTCAGCTCCAGGACATCACTGCAGGAGTTCCTCAGAGTAATGTCTAAGAACAAACCGTCTTTAGTTACTTCATCAATGACCTTCCCTCCATCATAATGTCAGAAGTGGGGATGTTCGCCAATGATTGCACAATGTTCAGCACTATTCGCGATTCATCAGATACTGAAGCAGTCTGTGCCTGCATGCAGCAAGACACGGACAACATTCAGGCTTGGTTTGATAAGTGGTAAGTAACACTTGCGCCACACAAGTGCCAGGCAATGACCATCTCCAACAAGAGACAAACTAAACATCTACCCTTGATCTTCAATGGCATTACCATCACTGAATACCCCAACATTAACATCCTGGGGGTTACCATTGACCAGAAACTGAACTGGACCAAATATGGTGGCTATAAGAGCAGGTTAGAGGCTGGGAACTCTGCAATGAGTAACTCACCTCCTGACTCTCCAAAGCCTGTCCACCATCTACAAGGCACAAAACGGAAATGTGATAGAATACTCTCCACTTCCTTGGATGGGTGCAACTGCAACAAGACTCAGGAAGCTCGACACCATCCAGGACAAAGCAGCCTACTTGATCGGCCTACTTGTACCACCTACAACATTCAGTCCCTCCACCACCGACGCACGATGGCAGCAGTGTGTATCATCAACAAGATGCACTGCAGCAGCTCGCCAAGGCTCCTTCGACAGCACCTTCCAAACCTGCGACCTCTACCACCTAGAAGAACAAGGGCTGCAAATGGATGGGAACACCACCACCACATGCAAGAACCCCTCCAAATCACACACCATCCTGAATTGGAACTACATCGCCGTTCCTTCACTGTCGCTGAGTCAAAATCCTGTAATTCCCTTCCTAACAGCACTGTGGGTGTACCTACCCCACATGGACTGCAGCTGTTCAAGAAGGCAGCCCACCACCACCTTCTCAAGGGCAATTTAGGATGGGTAACAAATGTTAGCATTGCCAGCGACGTTCACATCCCATGAACCGAATAAAAAGTCTTTCCCTTTTACGCAATCTATTTAGCTTGGCTACTATCTTCAAGATAATTAGCAAAAGACACAGTGAGTGCATTGCGAGAATTTTATTTTTTTAACACAGTGCGTTGTTGTGATCTGGAATTCATTGCCCAATAGGGCGGTGGAAACAGATTCAATAGTAACTTTCAAAAGGAAATTGGATAAATAGCTGAAGGGAAAAGTTTTTACAGGGCTATGGGAAAGGGCAGGCAGAGTAGGGCTAATTGGATAGGTCATTCAAAGAGCCAGCACAGGCACAGTGGGCTAAAGGGCCTGTTTCTCTCCTGTATTAGCCTATGATGCAAATACATTAGCCCTCTAATGACGCAGAGGATTACTCACATATAAAGACTTAACCTGCTCATCTGAAATCTCCCTCCCTGTGTCCTGTGTAGTTGTACCACTGTATAAAATACGTTGTCTTTTCATCTCTTTGGCAACTGCTACAGAATCCGTAACAAGTAGCAAGTGGAGCAAGATAATCAATTTCAGAATGAATGGGAAATTCAATTTCTTCTTGTAAGTGGGTGAGCGTTCTCAAACAACAACAACAATTTGCATTTATATCGCATCTTGAACATTTCCAAATGATCCAAGATGCTTCACAGGAGTGTTTTCAAACAAAATTTGACACTGAGCCACATAAGATAATATTAGGGCAGGTGGCCAAAGGCTTGGCCAAAGAGGTAGGTTTCAAGGAACATCTTAAAGGAGGAAAGAGAGGTGGAAAGGTTTAGGCAAGATATCTAAAGCCTGGGGCCTAAGCAGTTGAAGGCAATTAAAATTGGGGTCTGAATTAGAGGAGTGCAGGGATTTCAGAGGGTGTGGGGCTCGATGATAGGGAGGGGTGAGGCCCTGGAGGAATTTGAAAACAAGGATAAAAATTTTTAAATCAGGGTGTTGCATAACCAGGAGCCAATGTAAGTCAGTGAGCACAGGGGTGATGGGTGAACAGGCAACAGGGTTTTGGATGAGCTCAAGTTCATGAAGGGTAGAAGGCGGGAGTTAAATAGTTAAATAGTTCTTGTGCAACACTGGCAGAAAAAGACCGAATTGTGAGCGCATCAAACTCATTAGTTCAAATCTCCGCATCCATTCTATTTTACTTTGAGACTTACATTATTTTAAATATCTAACGCTTATATCACGAGGAGCAGAGTTAAACAGTTAGTGCTAACAAAGAATCACAAGGTGATGACTAACCTTAATTGGTAAAAATTCCTTCCAAAAAATTGTTTTATCGGCACAGCTCAGTTCAATGATACTTAATTAATCATTACAGGCAAAGTTCATTTAAATGTGTCATTATATTTATCATATTACTTTATATCAATGAGGTTTAGACTTGATTTTAACATTCCAATTAATTTATCTACTCAACCTTTTTAAAGACCAGCTAGACGCCTATTGGCGGTAATCCAGAGACTCATTCAGGTACTTGCGTACAGAACAAGGTACAAACCGGGGTACAAGACAAGGTGCAAAATGGGGTACAGAATGGGGTACAGAACAGGGTATGAAATGGGGTACAGCATGGGGTACAAAAAGGTGCAAAATGGGGTACAAAATGATGGACAGAACAGGGTACAAAATGGGGTACAAAAACAGGGTACAGATTGGGATATAAATGAGGCACAAAACGGGTACAGAATGGGGTAAATCAGCTGTCGTGTTTCCTACATTATAACAATGATAATGCCTCAAAAGTACTTCATTGGCTGTAAAGTACTTTGGGATGTCTTGAGGTTGTGATAGGCGCTATAGAAATGCAAGTTCTTTCTTACTTTTTAACTGAAAGCATTGAACAAAAAATTTCCAGCTCAAGAACTTTTAATGATTGCTGAAAAGCTCCTTGACGACCACTATTGCATTGTGAACACGCAAGCTGAACTTGTGTTAATAGCTGATCGTTAAGTACATATGGTCTGTAGGTCACAAGCAATGGGCTTGTCACATCTGACAGGAGAGCCAGAGGGACAGCTATGTTCAAGTGTAATCAATACCTTGCACAATGTTGCGTCTGTAGGAGATGGACTTGTCACAGTACGTCACCTATCCTGAAAGTTGAAATGACAAGTATTGGATTAATGTTGACTCCTGCGCCTGTGTAAAATGAGACGGGGAGGAGGATATTGTTGGTTGCTGAGAGAAGGATAGGGTCAGTAAAATACCATCTTAGGGAAGTATAGCAGAGTAATTGTTTAACTCATGTTCACAGCACAGAAGTGGTTGTTCAGCCCATCATGCCCATGCCAACCCTTTGCTGGAGCAATCAATCCCATTACGATGTGTTCTCCCCATGGCCCTGTATCCGCTTCTGCTTGCAATATATCGCCAAGTTTCTCTTAAAAGATGCAATGATCTGTGTCTCAGCCATACCCTGTGCCAAAATATTCCACTGTTCAATAACCCTCTGTATAAAGACATTTCTACTCACCTCCCTCCTCATTTCCACAGTGACAATTTTAAATTAATGACCCCTTCATCACTGGCTCCACAACCAGTGAAGATGATCTTCCCTATTCACTTTATCAAAACCCTTTGTAATTTTAAAAAGCTCTATGAAGTTTTTTCTTAGCCTTCTCTACTTTAATGAAAACAGTCCCTCTAACTCAAGTCTATCTCCTCAAAACCATATTTTCCGATCTTTGGCATCATCTTAATCAATCTATCCCCTTAGTGACTTTCCACTGAGTGTGCAGACCTATTTTATGTTTCTCTTCTCACAATACATTATCTTACACTTCCCCACATTCAATTGCATCTGCCATCCGTTGGCCCATTTCATTCTGTCATCTGGAAATTCCAGAGTGTGGGTGAGAGCAGAAAAACAAAACTGGCCAATGTATATATTGAAACGGATTCATGAAAAGCAGCATGGAGATGAGAAAAAAGAGAGATGCTTGGAGAATGCTGGGTGTGGAAAGGATATGAACTGATGATACAGTGATAGATGGGAGGAGTACCAAGATTGGCAATACTCCTGACAATGGAAAAGCTACAGTTGAAGTAGATGTAGGAATTGCCCTTATTATTGCCCATCTCCCCGGCAATGTGGAATATCGCCCAGGTATGTCCTGTACACAAAAAGCAGGACAAGTCCAACCCCGCCAATTACCATCAGTCTACTCTCAATCATCAGCAAAGTGATGGAAGGTGTCATTAACAGTGCCATCAAGCAGCACTTGCTTAGCAATAACTTGCTCAGTGACGCTCAGTTTGGGTTCTGCCAGAGCCACTCAGCACCTGACCTCATTACAGACTTGGTTCAAACATGGACAAAAGAGCTGAACTCAAGAGGTGAGGTGAGAGTGACTGCCCTTGACATCAAGACAGCATTTGACTGAGTATGGCATCAAGGAGCCCGAGCAAAACTGGAGTCAATGGGAATCAGGGGGAAAACTCTCTGCTGGTTGGAGTCATACCTAACGTAAAGCAAGATGTTTGTGGTTGTTGGAGGTCAATCTTCTAAGCTCCAGGACATTACTGCAGGAGTTCCTCAGGGTAGTGTCCTAGGCCCAACCATCTTCAGCTGCTTCATCAATGAGCTTCCTTCAATCATAAGGTCAGAGGTAGGGATGTTCGCTGATGATTGCACAATGTTCAGCACCATTCGCGACTCCTCAAATACTGAAGCAGTCTGTGTAGAAATGCAACAAGAGCTGGACAATATCCAGGCTTGGGCTGATAACTGGCAAGTAACATTTGCGTCACACAATTGCCAGGCAATGACCATCTCCAACAAGAGAGAATCTAACCATCTACCCTTGACATTCAATGGCATTACCATTGCTGAATTCCCACAATCAACATCCTAGGGGCTACCATTGACCAGAAACTGAACTGGAGTAGCCATATAAATACTGTGGCGACAAGAGCAGGTCAGAGGCTAGGAATCCTATGGCGAGTAACTCACCTCCTGACTCCCCAAAGCCTGTCCACCATCTACAAGGCACAAGTCAGGAGTGTGATGGAATACTCTCCACTTGCCTGGATGGGTGCAGCTCCAACAACACTCAAGAAGCTCAACACCATCCAGGACAAAGCAGCCGGTTCACAGGCCTTCCCGCCCCGGACTTCATTTCGGCGGAGGCAGGAAGGTGGTGGGGTCACCCCATCACCATGCCACCCGATTATAAGCTCTCCCCTCTTCCAAACCTGCTGCAGCAGTGAGCATAAAATTTCCCCTGGTGAGTCAGAGAGGTTTTACGGAGGGAATTTAACAGCTTAGGGCCCAGACACCTGAAAGCATAGACAACAATGGTGGAGAGATTAAATTGGCAATACTCAAGAGGCCAGTATTCTATGAACACAGATATCTCAGAGGATTGTGGGGTTGCAGGAGAATACAGAGATAGGGAGGGAAGAGGGCAGGGAGGGATTTGAAAACAAGGATGAGGATCTTAAAAATACAAATAAGAACATAAAAAAGAGGAGCAAGAGTAGGCCATTCGGCCCCTCAAGCCTGCTCTGCCATTCAATAGGATCATGGCTGATCTGATCATGGCCTTAACTCCACTTTCCTGCCTGCCTCCCATAACCCTTGACTCCCTTGTCGATCAAAAATCTGTCTAACTCAGTCTTGAATATATTCAATGACCCAGACTCCACTGCTCTCTGGGGGAGAGAATTCCACAGATTAATCACCCTTTGAGAGATGAAATTCCTCCTCA
This sequence comes from Heterodontus francisci, assembly GCF_036365525.1. Classification (NCBI taxonomy): domain Eukaryota; kingdom Metazoa; phylum Chordata; class Chondrichthyes; order Heterodontiformes; family Heterodontidae; genus Heterodontus; species Heterodontus francisci. The sequence continues at coordinate 5,512,801 of NC_090385.1, forward strand.
TCTCCATCTTAAATGGAGACCTCTTATTTTGGAACTGTACCCCCTGGTTCTAGATTCCCCCAAGAGGGGAAACATCCTCTTGGCATCTAGCCTCCTCAGCATCTTATACGTTTCAATAAGATCACCTCTCATTCTTCTAAACTCCAATAAGTGTAAACCCAACCTGCTCAACCTTTCTTTATTAGACATCCCCTTTAGCCCAGGAATCAACCTAGTGAATCTTCTCTGAACTGCCTCCAGTGCAAGTATATCCCTCCTTAAATAAGGAAACCACGGTACTCTTGGTGCGGTCTCAGCAATGCCCTGTACAGTCGTAATAATACTTCCCTACTTTTACACTCCGTCCCCTTGCAATAAATGCCAAAATTCCATTTGCCTTCCTAATTATTTGCTGTAGCTGCAGGCTAACCTTTTATGATTCATGTACAAGGACACCCAGATCCCTCTGTACCGCAGCATTCTGCAGTCTCTCTCCATTTAAGTAATATGCTGCTTTTCTATTCTTCCTGCCAAAGTGGACAACCTCACATTTTCCCACATTATGCTCCATCTGGCCTGGTGCATGTTTCTTTCACCAGGAACAAGATGGCGAAGCAGCAGTAATCCATGTGGTCTGAACTGTTCAGCAATTAACCTCATTACAGTGTCTATAAAGACTTCCCTATTCAACAAGGCCAGATGGTCTTCTGTCTGTACTATCGCTTTGAACAGTTCCAGAGACTTGCAGAGCCAGGTGGGCGAGGAATGGTTTCAGTTTTGTCGTAGCTTAGCTTTCACGTCAGCTTGGATTTTTAGTGATAACAGTCATCATTAAGTCACCATTATCACCACACGTTGCATGGAAGACCAATGAAATTCATCCAGCTCTGAATAGACTGACTGTTACACAGGACTTGAGCAATTGGCACTTCGGCAGGTCATAGAGTCATAGAGTCGTACAGCATGGAAACAGGCCCTTCGGCCCACCGCGTCCATGCCGACCATAATGTCAATCTATATTAATCCCACCTGCCTGCATTAATTCCATATCCCTCCGTGCCTTGCTCATTCAAGTACCTGTCCAGATGCCTCTTAAATGTTGCTACTGTTCCTGCCTCCACCACCTCCTCAGGCAGCTCATTCCAGATACCCACTATTCTTTGTGTGAAGAATTTACCCATTTGATCCCCTTTAAACCTCCTCCCTCTTTGATTCTGCATCTGCTAGTAGTCATAGAGTCATCTATGGCATAGAAGGGGGCTATTTGGCCCATCAATTCATGATTTTCAGAGTTAAACATCACTATTGTTCCTTCCTTATTTTGGTGCATTTTAGCACCAGCCATATTCCTAGGACTTCTTCCTAACTGGGATGGTCAGGGCTTGAGCCTTGTGGGCTATCCATTGGGATTGGCTCGGCCATGATTTAACTTTCTCATATTAAATGCAATATTAATCTGGCTGAGTTTTGCTGCATTCTTGAGTGATGAAATTTGCTCAGAAAGATGTGCAGAAAGTTCCACAAATGTATGAGAGTTCTCCCTTCTGGTTTACCACATGATTTTTCCCCCACCTTAAACATCAGCTCAGCTCTATTGGTAGCACTCATGTCTGAGTCAGATGGATGAGATTTCCAAGACTTGAACCCATAACCAAAGCTGCAATCTTGGAGATGTCATCTTTTGGATGTGATGTCAAACCTAAGCCTTATCTGTCTGGTAAGGTGAATGCTATAGAATGTACTGAATTATTTGAAGAGCAGATATTTCTCCCAGTGACCAGCTAACCAGCCCTTCTAAAACCAATACCAGCAAAAAACAAATTAACTGGTCATTTATTTTGTTGTTATTCACCAGAGCTTGCTGTGTGCAAATTGGCTGCCGTGTTTCCAACATTACAACAGTAATTGCATTTGTAAAGTAATTGATTGGCTGTGCCATGCTTTGGATGTGATGAGATTATATAATGCAGTTCCTTCCTGTTCAGTGTTGCTTCAGTAAATGCACTGTATGAGATGGATGTGCTTGCCAGCTATTCCTGTTAATCATCATGGGAGAGGATTTAATATAATAGTCAATGGAGAGGTGACGTTCAGAGCTAACTGAGAAGGCCCAACCTTTCACTCTCAACTCCCAGTCTCTGAGGCACAGTGTACATAACGGTGAGGGGCAAGAGATTGTAGTCTACAAGACGAATGCAGGGGTTACACAGATGTAGAATTCTCTGTTGGACCAGGCCATGATATCAACAGACGTTACCTAGTATCAATAGCAGCTTGACACAAAACTTTGAAGAAGTAAGTCACACGTTAATTGACTGCATCTCTCTTTGAAAGGAAGCAATCATGAGGTTATAATGGACCAGTTGATAATCCTAACAGCCACCTAACCTTACATAATAGTGCAGTTATACAACAATAATATTAATAGTAATTTCTACTTCACAGCATCAGCTCAGTGGCTGTAAAGTGTTGACATCATTGGTTTGACAGAAGCTTTTTGTTTTCGAATCAATTGGTGAATATTTTTAAGTCATACTAATCCAAAGCTACCTTTTATTTCTATGCATTTGGAGTGAAATTGCACATGACGCAAAACAGGGAGAATCACATCAGTCACCCAAATACATTAAATAACCACTGAAACGGTAGATCAAACTCCAAAAATTGTTACTAAAAATAATTAGAACCCCCGTGAACAAAGAAAGAACTTGCTTTGTTTTAATAATTTAGGAAGAATTTCTTTACACAGAGAGTGGTGAGAATGTGGAATTCGCATTGAACACGGAATAGTTGAAGCAGAGTATTGATACCAAGATACCAGGGAGAACACCCCTTCTTCAAAGTAGCACCATGAACTCATTTACATCCACTTAAAAGGGAAGTTTGGGCCTTAGTTTAACAACAGAAATAAAAGATGGCAGCTCCAACAATGCAGCACTCCTTCAGTCCCACACTGGAGAATCAGCCTTGATTACATGCTCAAGTGTTGGAAGTAGCACTTGAATCCACAACCTTCTGAGTCAGCAGAGGAGACAGTGATACCCACTAAGCCACTAAAATTGCATTTATATAGCACCTTTCATATCCTCAGGATGCCCCAAAATACTTTGTAGCCAATGAATTGCTTTTGCAGTGCAGTCATTGTTGTTATTTAGCCAAACATGACAGCCAGCTTGTGCATAGCAAGGTCCCAGCAATGGCAGTTGAATGAATAAGATAATGTAATTTTGATAGTGCTGGTTGAGAGTTGACTGTCGCTAAAATTCCAGTAGACCTTTCTGTTCCTCTCCAAATAGTGTGACAAGATTTGTGGACTGTAATGACTGCAGCAGGAAGGAGCTACCTGGTGTAGACAGGAGAATGTCTATGGATGCAGTTTATACGGACTTCCAAAAGGTATTTGATAAGGTTCCACATAAGAGGCTGCTGGCTAATATTAAAGCTCATGGAACTGAAGGTTAGGAGGTTGGTTAGGCAGTAGAAGACAGAGTAGGGATAATGGGTATGTACTCGAATTATAAGGAAGCAACGAGTGTTGTCCCACAAGGATCTGTGCCCGGGCCTCAACTATTTACTATATTAATTAATGACTTAGATAACAGAAGTTATCCAAGTTTACTGATGGCACAATCATTGATGATATAGTAAGTAGTGTAAATGGGAGCATAAAATTACATAGGGACTTTGATAGATTGCGAGTGGGAAACACTGTGGCAGATGGGTTTCAAAGTAGGTTAAGTGTGAGGCCATCCATTTTGTACCTAAAAAGAACAGATCATTGGCATCCTTCCATCTATGAGAGATGAGGGACACATGGCTAACAATCCATTTAGATGGGGTGTCTTCATATAGTGCCCCTTTGTTGATGGCTGTGAAGGCCAATCCTTGAGAGGCAGGTTTTGCCATAAGTGTCGCATATGAAGCTGCCAAGTAACATTTTGGTATGTTGCTTTCTGCGTTGGTGCCAGTTGCCAAGCTGCTGTAGCTACTGGTCATCGTGGTCATGCACACCAGTCCACAGGATGTGTCGCCATTTCCCTCTTTCACCAGCTAGTGACTCCAGCTGCGATAGTCGACATTTAGGTCCATCATGTCATGCTTATAAGCATCCTTGAAGCGGAGCTTTGGGTGCCCCACTGGTCGTCTGGCCCCGGCTACCTCACCATACAGAAGATCCTTGGGCACACGAATGTCTTCCATCCTGTGGATGTGTCCGATCCGCTGAAGCTGCCTCTGTTTGATTAGTGCCAACACACTTGGGAGCTCTGCCTTTGAGAGGACTGCCACATTTGTGATTTTGTCCTACTAGGATATACCCACAATGCGCTGCAGACAGTAAAGATGGAAATTATTGAGCTTCTTTTCCTGGTAGCTGTTTGTTTCCCATGTTTCACAGCCATACAGCAAGGTGCTGAGAACACAGGCCTTATAAACCATCAGCTTGGTCCTAAGGGTCAGCTTGGTGTTATCCCGTGCGTGTTTTGTGAGTCGGCCAAAGGTGGTAGCTGCTTTCCCTATGTGTGTATTGAGCTCTGTATCAAGGGACGGATTGTCTGTCACCGTGGACCCAAGGAGGCAGAACTTTCTAACCACTTCCAGTGGGGTGTTATTTAGAGTGATCGGGGCGGAACTGCAACACCTTGTCCCATGACCATGGTTTTCTGCTGTAGATGCTTATAGTCAAGGAGAACAAGTTACAGGCACGGGAGAGACAGTCCATGGGTCTTTGTAGCTGAGTTTCCGTGTAAGCGACTAGCGCAGCATCATCAGCATAGAGGAGTCCTCTGATCAGGATGTGATGTGTTTTTGTCTTCACTTTCAGCCTTGATAGCTTGCTGTCTGACCTAGTGTGCAAGTCAACTCCTTCCATATCTGCAGGAAAGGCGAAGTTAAGGAGTATGAAGAAGAAGATGTCAAACAGAGTGGGGGCTCAGACACAATCCTGTTTCATTCCATTCTTCAACCGAAACTGTCAGGACTGGAGCCATCAAACTGTACAGTGCAGTGCATGTTGTCATGGAAGGAGCGGATGAGACTGAGGAGCTTCGTGCACAGCCAATTTTCCCCAAAATCCTGTAGAGCCCTGCTCAGCTGACGGTGTTGAATGCCTTAATGAGATCTACAAAAGTAAGGTAAAGCAGTGTACTCTGTTCTCTACACGTGTAGCTGGCGTATGGGGAACCGCACTGTGTTTCCAGGTATGCTTGGTCTGTAAGTAAATGGAGTCTTTTAAGTATGACCCTAGCAAAGGCCTTCCCCGTGACGTGATGGAGATGCGCCCTGTAGTTGTTGCAGTCTCCTCTTTCACCTATGTTTTTGTATAGTGTGATGATTTTGGCATCACGCATCTTCTGTGGAACAGAGCCAACCTCCTGGAAGAGAAAGAGAAGGTCATAAAGGTGTGGCAAAAGATGGGACTTTCCATGCTTGAGCAGTTCGGCTGGGATTCCGTCCTTGCCCAGAGCCCTTCTGTTCGCTAGGTCGTCTATGGCCTTCTCGAGCTCGTGATGAGGGTTCTTCATCTAACTCATCTTTGGCAGGGAGCTGTGGGAGAGCATCAAGCTTGGACAGGGAGATGTCTAACGCACAGGAGTACAGCTTACAGTAGTGATCAGCCCAGTGGGACATCTGTTAACTTCTGTTGGTGAGTACTTCACCATCTGCTGACGTCAGCGGACCAACTTTGTTGATGGCAGGGCCAACTGCCCTCTTGGTCCCTTTGTACATAGCTCAGAGATTACCCATTGTCACAGGCAGTTTGGATTTCTTGACATAAGTTGATTCAATTTGCGCAGTATCTCCCTGTCTTTTGCACAGCTGTCTTGACTACTTCCAGGTCGTGCAGTGTCTTAGCGGTTGAGTTTATGTTGTGCATCATGTAGGATTTGTTTTTTGCATCAATGACAGATATTATCACAGTGGAGACAGTCTCAAACCAGCCTTTGTTGCAGGTTCAGCCTTTATCAAATGTTGCTTTTGCTGCTTCATAGATGATTGAGCTAAGTTCCTGAGGAACAATGAAGGTCCAAAGAAATTTAGGGCTCCATGTACAGAGATCAACAAATCAAGTCCAAAAAATAACCAAAAAGGCTAATGGAGTGTTTGTCACACTTGGGAGTACTATGTACAATTCTGGGCACCACAGTTAGAAAGGATATCTTAGCATGAGAAGGAGGGCAGCAGAGTCACTGGAAAGTTACCCGTGTTCTAAGAGTTATAGCATGAGGAGAGATTCCTACTAATGGAGGAGTCTAGGACACAGGGTCACAATCTCAAAATCAGAGCCAGGCCAGGAGAGAAGTTCGGAAACACTTCCTCACACAAAGTGTGGGAGAACAAAGAACAAAGAACAGTACAGAACAGGAACAGGCCATTCGGCCCTCCAAGCCTGCGCTGATCTTGATGCCTGCCTAAACTAAAACCTTCTGCACTTCCGGAGACCGTATCCCTCTATTCCCATCCTATTCATGTATTTGTCAAGATGCCTCATAAACGTCATTATCGTACCTGCTTCCACTATCTCCCCCGGCAGAAAGTTCCAGGCACTCACCACCCTCTGTGTAAAGAACTTGCCTCGCACATCCCCTCTAAACTTTGCCCCTCGCACCTTAAACCTATGTCCCCTAGTAACTGACTCTTCCACCCTAGGAAAAAGCTTCTGACTATCCACTCTGTCCATGCCGCTCATAACTTTGTAAACCGCTGTCATGTCGCCCCTCCACCTCCGTCGTTCCAGTGAAAACAATCCGACTTTATCCAACCTCTCCTCATAGCTAATGCCCTCCAGACCAGGCAACATCCTGGTAAACCTCTTCTGTACCCTCTCCAAAGCCTCCACGTCCTTCTGGTAGTGTGGCGACCAGAATTGTACGCAATATTCTAAGTGTGGCCAAACTAAAGTTCTGTACAGCTGCAGCATGACTTGCCAATTTTTATACTCTATGCCCCGACCGATGAAGGTAAGCACGCCGTATGCCTTCTTGACTACCTGCGTTGCCACTTTCAGTGACCTGTGGACCTGTACGCCCAGATCTCTCTGCCTGTCAATACTCCTAAGGGTTCTGCCATTTACTGTATACTTCCCACCTGCATTAGACCTTCCAAAATGCACTACCTCACATTTGTCCGGATTAAACTCCATCTGCCATTTCTCCGCCAAAGTCTCCAACCAATCTATATCCTGCTGTATCCTCTGACAATCCTCATCACCATCCGCAACTCCACCAACCTTTGTGTCGTCCGCAAACTCACTAATCAGACCAGCTAGATTTTCCTCCAAATCATTTATATATACTACAAACAGCAAAGGTCCCAGCACTGATCCCTGCGGAACACCACTAGTCACAGCTCTCCATTCAGAAAAGCACCCTTCCACTGCTACCCTCTGTCTTCCATGACAGAGACAGTTCTCTATCCATCTTGCCAGCTCCCCTCTGATCCCGTGTGACTTCACCTTTTGTACCAGTCTGCCATGAGGGACCTTGTCAAAGGCTTTCCTGAAGTCCATATAGATAACATCCACTGCCCTTCCTTCATCAATCATCTTCGTCCCTTCCTCAAAAAACTCAATCAAATTAGTGAGACACGACCTCCCCTTCACAAAACCATGCTGCCTCTCGCTAATAAGCTCATTTGTTTCCAAATGGGAGTAAATCCTGTCCCGAAGAATCCTCTCTAATAATTTCCCTACCACTGACGTAAGGCTCACCAGCCTATAATTTCCTGGATTATCCTTGCCACCCTTCTTAAACAAAGGAACAACATTGGCTATTCTCCAGTCTTCTGGGACCTCACCTGTAGTCAATGAGGATGCAAAGATTTCTGTCAAGGCCCCAGCAATTTCTTCCCTTGCCTCCCTCAGTATTCTGGGGTAGATCCCATCAGGCCCTGGGGACTTATCTACCTTAATGCTTTGCAAGACACCCAACACCTCCTCCTTTTTGATAACGAGATGACTGAGACTATCTACACTCCCTTCCCTAGGCTCATCATCCACCAAGTCCTTCTCTTTGGTGAATACTGATGCAAAGTATTCATTTAGCACCTCGCCCAATTCCTCTGGCTCCACACATAGATTCCCTTCTCTTTCCTTGTGGGCCAACCCTTTCGCTAGTTACCCTCTTGCTCTTTATATATGTATAAAAAGCCTTGGGATTTTCCTTAATCCTGCTTGCCAATGACTTTTCATGACCCCTTTTAGCCCTCCTGACTCCTTGCTTGAGTTCCTTCCTACTGTCTTTGTATTCCTCAAGGGATTTGTCTGTTCCTAGCCTTCCAGCCCTTACAAATGCTTCCTTTTTCTTTTTGACTAGGCTCACCAATATCCCACGTTATCCAAGGTTCCCGAAACTTGCCAAACTTATCCTTCTTCCTCACAGGAACATGCCGGTCCTGGATTCTAATCAACTGACGTTTGAAAGACTCCCACATGTCAGATGTTAATTTACCCTCAAACAGCCACCCCCAATCTAAATTCTTCAGTTCCTGCCTAATATTGTTATAATTAGACTTCCCCCAATTTAGCACCTTCACCCGAGGACTACTCTTATCCTTATCCACAAGTACCTTAAAACTTATGGAATTATGGTCACTCTTCCCGAAATGCTCCCCTACTGAAACTTCGACCATCTGGCCAGGCTCATTCCCCAATACCAGGTCCAGTACGGCCCCATCCCTAGTTGGACTATCTACATACTGTTTCAAGAAGCCCTCCTGGATGCTCCTTACAAATTCTGCCCCATCCAAGCCCCTAGCACTAAGTGAGTCCCAGTCAATATAGGGGAACTTAAAATCACACACCACTACAACCCTGTTACCTTTACATCTTTCCAAAATCTGTCTGCATATCTGCTCCTCTACCTCCCGCTGGCTGTTGGGAGGCCTGTAGTAAACCCCCAACATCGTGACTGCACCCTTCCTATTCCTGAGCTCCACCCATATTGCCTCGCTGCATGACCCCTCTGAGGTGTCCTCCCGCAGTACAGCTGTGTTATTCTCCTTAACCAGTAATGCAACTCCCCCACCCCTTTTACATCCCCCTCTATCCCACCTGAAGCTTCTAAATCCTGGAACATTTAGCTGCCAATCCTGTCCTTCCCTCAACCAAGTCTCTGTAATAGCAACAACATCATAGTTCCAAGTACTAATCCAAGCTCTAAGTTCATCTGCCTTACCTGTTATATTTCTCGCATTGAAACAAATGCACTTCAGACCACCAGTCCTGCTGTGCTCCGCCTCCCTGCTGCTCTTCCTCTTAGTCTTACTGGCCTTATTTATTAGTTTCCCCTCAGTTATTTCACCTGCTGTCCTACTGCTCTGGTTCCTACCCCCCTGCCACACTAGTTTAAACCCTCCCGAGTGACGCTAGCAAACCTCGCAGCCAGGATATTTGTGCCCCTCCAGTTTAGATGCAACCCGTCCTTTCTTGTACAGGTCCCATCTGTCCCTGAAGAGAGCCCAATGGTCCAGAAATCTAAAACCCACCCTTCTACACCAGCTGTTCAGCCACGTATTTAGCTGCACTATCTTCTTATTTCTAGCCTCACTGGCACATGGCACAGGGAGTAATCCCGAGATTACAACCCTAGAGGTCCTGTCTTTTAACTTTCTACCTAACTCCCTAAACTTCCCCTGCAGGACCTCATCACTCTTCCTGCCTATGTCGTTGGTACCGATGTGTACCACAACCTCTGGCTGTTCACCCTTCCCCTTCAGAATGCCCCCTGTCCGTTCAGAGACATCATTGACCCTGGCACCAGGGAGGCAACATACCATCCTGGAGTCTCTTTCACGTCCACAGAAGCGCCTATCTGTGCCCCTGACTATAGAGTCCCCTATAACTATTGCTCTTCTGCGCTTTGTCCCTCCCTGCTGAACAACAGTGCCAGCCGTGGTGCCACTGCTCTGGCTGCTGCTGTTTTCCCCTGATAGGCCATTCCCCCAACAGTATCCAAAACGGTATACTTGTTAGAGAGGGGGATAGCCACAGGGGATTCCTGCACTGACTGCCCGCCCCTTCTAGCGGTCATCCATCTATCTGCCTGCACCTTGGGTGTAACCACTTCTCTAAAACTCCTGTCTATGACACTTTCTGCCACCTGCATGCTCCTAAGTGCATCCAGTTGCCACTCCAACCGATCCATGCGGTCTGTGAGGAGCTGCAACTGGGTACACTTCCTGCAGATGTAGTCGTCCGGAACGCTGGAAGTGTCACGGACCTCCCACATCTCACAGGCGAAGCACTTCACCCCTCTGACTGACATTTCTAGCACTAATTAATAAATTATTTAAAAATAAATAAATACTTATTAAATCCTTACTAAATTGTTATAATTAACTATATGGTCCCTAGTGCTAGATTCCTACTATAAATGTTAAATGCTAATTAAATACAGTAATCTCCTCCCTCTGGTTTAGTTACTCTACTTATTAATTAGTTAATTAGGGTTTTAATCAATTTTTATCAATGTTTTATTTTCAAATTCAGTAAAAATTCCCTACCAGCCAATCAGGTCACAGCTTTCCTGCGACGTCACTTTCAGTTTTTTTTACCAGAGTTAAGTTTTTTATACTTAACGGTCTCGAACTCCGCCCTCCAAGTCTTCTCCCAGTCAGCTGTGCTCTTTGGCAGCTCTCAGCTCCCCTCACTCTGAGGACAGGTAGGAAATGAAAGGAGCTCCTCACTCCCTCCTCACCGAACTTCCTCAGTTACCGAACTTCCACTATAGCACTCTAGTGCAAACCCAAGTCAGCACTGTAAGATTCACAGGTTCATGGGTTGCTATGGAAAGAGGATACAGATAGACTGACTGGTCTTCCTCATCTGTATGAACAACCACCTAACCAAGGAGACATGGCCTCAATTTAACATCTCATCTAAATGATAGCACCCCTGACAATGCAACACTCCTTCAGTACTGCACTGGTGTCAGTCTGTACTCAGTTCCTGGATTCCGGGAGTAAGATATGGGCTCAAAGACAATTGAGGGACAATGGCTATGAGTGTAACAATACTAAATCCAAAACATGCTGCGATTCCAATTCTACAACACAAACCAACAATTAACCTCCTCCACTGACCTTTAACATTTATGAGATAAACTATTAAAGTATTTAAATGTGTGCAATAGATTCTAAACAGAGAACCAGTCTGTTCAATCCCACAATGTTATTCCAAATATAAATGGATTTACAGAATTAGCTGGTGAGAGGTGAAGGTAACTTTCTCCAAATGTGCCAGTATTTTCTATTTCTGCTCTGCTAATAAACTGATATGCCTGGTAACAGTTACTAAAAATAGATTCTTAAAAAGATATTTAATAAATAACCCAGATTAGCCTACAAAAATATTTATCCTAATTATGCAATCAATCAGAGTTCGGACATTTCTAGCATGAGTAGGATCAACAAGTTAATTAAGTGACCTCGCTCTGCATCGCACTCATGAAGAACAGCTCGCATATTATAACCTGCTTCATTATGTCATTCAACAGCACCAATGCACACTGCACTTTCCTGTAAAATCAGCAGTCAAGGTCAGTGACTTAAAGGCAACTGATATAAATGAGGTCATGTAGCGCTGTATAATACTAGACTAGCAATCCTGGAAGTCATGAACTGAAAATGACAAATTACGAAACTAAATTTCGATACTTCTGGTAATGTGGAGGATAGCACAACTAAAGATGACCATGAAAGCTGCCACAATGATAGAAAAACCCAGTGGAAGGAATCTTCCATCCCTGCCTGGTCTGGCCACATTGTGACTCAACTTTACATTATATCATTGACTCTTAAAGCCCTCTTAAGTGGCCAAGCAAGACACTCAGTTGTACAAATCTTTTCTCCAAAGGCATCCAACCATCTTCTTCATGCTATGAGTATGATATTGCCGTGGTCATGTTACCGGACTAATAATCCAGGTAAAGAGATTGCAAAGCCCACCATGACAGTTTGAGAATTTGAATTCAGTTTTAATAAAAAGCTGAAAATAAAACGTTGGTCTCAGTAAAAATGACCATGAAGCTGTCAGATTGTCATAAAAACCCAACTAGTTCACTAATATCCTTTGGGGAAGGAAAACTGTCGTCCTTACCTGGTCTGGACCTATATGTGACTCCAGTCCCACACCAATGAGGTTGACTTTTAAACGCCCTGTGAGGCGGCTCAGCAAGCCACTCAGATTTGGGCAATTAGCAACGACAATAAATGCCAGCAAAAGCCACATCCGGAGAATAAATGTATAGGTTTTAAAAAAAAGGAATGCACAATAATTGCCTGCCTCATCAGAATCACCCATACCCTGAGTACAAATAACAAAAAATACTGGAATCAGAAATCCAACGTTTTAAGATGATTTAATAGGGTTTTTAGGGATAAACTATTTCTTCTGGTAGAGGGAGTCCACAACAATGGGGCGTAACCTTAAAATTCGAGCCAGGCCATTCAGGGGTGATGTCCAGAAGCGCTACCTCACACAAAGGGGAGTGGAAATCTGGAACTCTCTCCCCCAAAAAAGTTGTTCAGGCTGGAAGTCAATTGAAAATTACAAAACTGGGATTGACAGATTTTTGTTAGATAAGGGTATTAAGGGTTACACAACCAAGACAGGTAGATGGATGTAAGATATAGATCAGCCGTGATCTAATAGAATGGCAGAACAGGCTCGAGGGGTTGAACGGTCTGGTCCTGCTACGGCACTGTACAGTGTGCATGGAACAAGTGCTGAGAGGAAGCTTAAGACACAGTATATCAGGATTCTTCAGTGAGCTGCCTTCAAGTTTGAAAATGCAGCAGAATTTAAGGAATAAAAACAGCAAATGCTGGAAATACATAATAGGCAGTGAGTAACTGTAACGAGAATATTTTGTATCAGGTCCATTTTCAATTACCTGATATAGTCTTTCCGCAGTTACTGGCTGTGCATTTCTGGCATTTTCTGTTGTTGTTTCAAGTTGGGGAAAGTGATTAAAAAGGTATACAGGATCCCGGGCTTTATAAATAGAGGCACAGAGTACAAAAGCAAAGAAGTTCTGATGAACCTTCATAAAACACTGGTTTGGCCTCAACTAGAGTATTGTGTCCAATTCTGGGCACCACACTTTGGGAAGGATGTGAAGGCTTTAGAGAGCGTGCAGAAAAGGTTTACAAGAATGGTTCCAGGGTTGAGGGACTTTAGTTGTGTGGATAGATTGGAGAAGTTGGGACTGTTCTTAGAGAAGAAAAGGTTGAGAGGAGATTTGATAGAAATGTTCAAGTAGATAGAAAGAAACTGTTCCCATTGGCAGAAGGATCGAGAACCAGAGGACACAGATTTAAGCTGATTGGCAAAAGCAGCAAAAGTTACATGAGGAAAAACTTTTTGTTTTTGCACAGGAAGTGGTTACAATCTGGATTGCACTGCCTGAAAGAGTGGAAGCAGATTCAGTTGTGGCTTTCAAAAGGGAATTGTATAAACACCTGAAGAGAAAAGAGGCGGCACAGTGGCGCAGTGGTTAGCACTGCAGCCTCACAGCTCCAAGGACCTGGGTTCGATTCTGGGTACTGCCTGTGCGGAGTTTGCAAGTTCTCCCTGTGACCGTGTGGCTTTTTGCCGGGTGCTCCGGTTTCCTCCCACAGCCAAAGACTTGCCAGTTGTTAGGTAAATTGCCATTATAAATTGCCCCTAGTATAGGTAGGTGGTAGGGGAATTGAGGGAAGGTGGGGATGTGAGAGGGTAATGGGATTAATGTGGGATTAGTATAAATGGGTGGTTGATGGTCAGCACAGACTCGGTGGGCTGAAGGTCCTGTTTCAATGCTGTATCTCTAAAACTAAATTTGCAGGGCGATAGGGGGAGTGGGACTAGCTGAGTTGCTCTTGCAGAGAGCCAGCACTGACTCGATGGGTCGAATAGCCTCCTTCTGTGCCGTTCTATGATTCGAGACTTTGGCCATTTCAGAGAATCATAGCACAGAAGGAGGCCATTTTGCCCATCATGCCTGTGCTAGCTCTTTGAAAAAGCTCTCCTGCTCTTTCCCCACAGCCCTACAAAATTTTCCTTTTCAAGTATTTATCCAATTCCCTTTTCAAAGTTACTATTGAATCTGCTTCCACCGCCCTTTCAGGCAGTGCATTTGAATATAATGCCCTAATTGGGCAGGAGGTGAGCTCAGTGCCTCCAGGAGGTGGGGCCAGCGGCAAAGGCAGGCGGCAGCCATGTTTGGGGGCTGCTGCTATCTTGCCAAGGAGAGCAGGCAGCTTATGAAAGGGCCAGGATGACAAAGACGGCGGGCGGAAAGTGGCACTTTGAAAATTCAGAACTGTACTAGATGCATCAGGATCCTGAGATGACTTTCGGGACAGCAGTTTTCAGATGGTGGACCACGTGCTGAGGGACGCACTAAAGCTTGGGGCAGCCGCAGCAAAGGCTAAATGGGGAAAGACCACTGTGTAAGGTTCCCCCTACCAAGCTGAACTGAGGGGCTGGATCCATGGGAAACCCCTCGAACTGTATCGGGAAAATTTTTGTTTGCTGTAAAATGTAAAAATGTATCTGGCATGACAAATGTGAAATGGAAGGGTTGTGAGGCAACTCATGATTGTGTTGAAGCAAACGGACCTCCTTTGCACTGTTTGTAATTTTTGACTTGGTGCTGTTTGAAGCTATTTGGTAATGTATTTTTTTTACAGATTTTTATGAATAAAGTATATTTTGGAAATAATAAAAAGTTTTCAGATGGTGCCTACACTGGGTCCAGACTCTGCTGCTCTTTGAATATCCAGCCCCAAATCTCAACAACTCGCTGGGTAAAGAAAATTTCTCCTCATTTCACCTCAGGTTACTGACACTCCTGCCAGTGGAAACAGATTCCTTTGATAGACCAAAAATCCTGTGACTTTATGATGTATAAATTTGATTATTGCTTTACTTTAAATTCTAATTTCTAACTCAATTATGAACGCTGTCCGACCATTAAAACGATCATCTGGCTGACAAAACAGAGAGCGCGGGTGTCAATAAATCTGATGTCACATGTACAATTGACAACCTGTTTAGCTTAGCATCAATGAGAATGTCCAGGAATAACGAGAAACAGGTTTGACATATTATTGTAATCCACTAATCCTTCACTCTGACATGAGCACGGAATGCCAAAGGACGTATTTGCCTTCTGCTCTCCCTTCCAGCATTTATACAGGACATGGAATATTTACGGCACATAAAGAGGTTGTACAGCCCATTATTTCAGCGCTGGCCGGAAAAGAGTCACCCAGCTTAATCACACTTTCCAGCTCTTAGTCCATAGCCTTGTAGGTTACGGAACTTCAAGTGCATAACCAAGTGTTTTTTTAAATGTGATGAGGGTTTCTGCCTCTACCTCCCTTTCAATGAGTTCCAGATCCCCACCACCCTCAGTGAAAAAAATTCTCAACTCCTCTCTAATTACTTTAAATCCATGCCCCCTGATTATTGACCTCTCTGTTAAGGGGAATAGGTCCTTCCTATCCACTCTGTCTAGGGTCCTCATTATTTTATAAACCTCAGTTAAATCTCCCTCAGCCTCCTCTGTTCAAAAGAAAACAACCCCAGCCTATCCAATCTTTCCTCATAGGAAAAATTCTCCATTCCTGGTAACATCCTCGTAATTCTCCTCTGTACCCTCTCTAGTGCGATCATATCCTTCCTGTGCTGAACAGAACTGGATGCAGTATTCTAGCTGTGGACTAACTAGTATTTTATACAGTTCTAGCATAACCTCCCTGCTCTAATATTCTAGGCCTCCACCAATAAAGGAATGTATCCCGTATGGCTTATTTATTTGTACTGCTACCAGGGATCTGTGGACATACATGCCAAGGTTCCTCTACTTTTTAGAATCTTACTAATTATTGTGTATTCCCTTGCCTTGTTAGCCTTCCCCAAATGTATTATGTCACAATAATCCAGATTGAACTCCATTTGTCACTTTCTGCCCACCTGACCAGTCCATTGATATTCTCTTGTAGTCTATAGCTTTCTTCCTCACTATCAACCACACAGGCAATTTTCATATCTCCCGCAAACTTCTTAATCATGCCCCGTACCCTTAAGTCTAAATCATTGACACATACCATAAAAAGAAACGTGCCCAGTACTGAGCCCTGCGGAATCCCACTGGAAACAGCCTGTCGGTCACAAAAACACCCGAAGACCATTAAACTTTGCTTCCTGTCGCTGAGCCAATTTTGGATCCAACTTGCCACTTTACCCTTGGATCCCCTGGGCTTTTACTTTTCTGACCAGTCTGACATGTGAGACCTTGTCAAAAGCCTTGTTGAAGGGTACGGGGAGTGAGCAGGTGAGTGGGATTAGACTGGGCAGTATATTAAAGGGTACGGGGAGCGAGCAGGTGAGTGGGATTAGACTGGGTGGTATATTAAAGGGTACGGGCAGTGAGCAGGTGAGTGGGATTAGACTGGGTGGTGTATTAAAGGGTACGGGGAGTGAGCAGGTGAGTGGGATTAGACTGGGTGGTATATTAAAGGGTACGGGCAGTGAGCAGGTGAGTGGGATTAGACTGGGTGGTGTATTAAAGGGTACGGGGAGTGAGCAGGTGAGTGGGATTAGACTGGGTGGTATATTAAAGGGTACGGGGAGTGAGCAGGTGAGTGGGATTAGACTGGGTGGTATATTAAAGGGTACGGGGAGCGAGCAGGTGAGTGGGATTAGACTGGGTGGTATATTAAAGGGTACGGGGAGTGAGCAGGTGAGTGGGATTAGACTGGGTGGTATATTAAAGGGTACGGGGAGTGAGCAGGTGAGTGTGATTAGACTGGGTGGTGTATTAAAGGGTACGGGGAATGAGCAGGTGAGTGGGATTAGACTGGGTGGTATATTAAAGGGTATGGGGAGTGAGCAGGTGAGTGTGATTAGACTGGGTGGTATATTAAAGGGTACGGGGAGTGAGCAGGTGAGTGGGATTAGACTGGGTGGTATATTAAAGGGTATGGGGAGTGAGCAGGTAAGTGGGATTAGACTGGCTGGTATATTAAAGGGTACGAGGAGTGAGCAGGTGAGTGTGATTAGACTGGGTGGTATATTAAAGGGTATGGGGAGTGAGCAGGTGAGTGTGATTAGACTGGGTGGTATATTAAAGGGTATGGGGAGTGAGCAGGTGAGTGGGATTAGACTGGGTGGTATATTAAAGGGTACGGGGAGTGAGCAGGTGAGTGGGATTAGACTGGGTGGTATATTAAAGGGTATGGGGAGTGAGCAGGTGAGTGGGATTAGACTGGGTGGTATATTAAAGGGTATGGGGAGTGAGCAGGTGAGTGGGATTAGACTGGGTGGTATATTAAAGGGTATGGGGAGTGAGCAGGTGAGTGGGATTAGACTGGGTGGTATATTAAAGGGTATGGGGAGTGAGCAGGTGAGTGGGATTAGACTGGGTGGTATATTAAAGGGTATGGGGAGTGAGCAGGTGAGTGGGATTAGACTGGGTGGTATATTAAAGGGTACGGGGAGCGAGCAGGTGAGTGGGATTAGACTGGGTGGTATATTAAAGGGTACGGGGAGTGAGCAGGTGAGTGGGATTAGACTGGGTGGTATATTAAAGGGTACGGGGAGTGAGCAGGTGAGTGGGATTAGACTGGGTGGTATATTAAAGGGTACAGGGAGTGAGTAGGTGAGTGGGATTAGACTGGGTGGTATATTAAAGGGTACGGGGAGAGAGCAGGTGAGTGGGATTAGACTGGGTGGTATATTAAAGGGTATGGGGAGTGAGCAGGTGAGTGGGATTAGACTGGGTGGTATATTAAAGGGTACGAGGAGTGAGAGGTGAGAATGAGATTAGATTGAGTGGATATTAAAACAATGGGAGAGGCATTAGATCAGGCATCTCATGTGGATAAATACTGATGCACCCTTCCTGTAAACACACCAGTTCATTTTATTTGTTTCAATCATTTGTGGGCACAGATTAAGGCACCTGAGGCATCTGCTAAAGCTGCTGGAAAATGTAAAAATAACAGTCCACAGTAGCTTTTTAGAACTATTTTTAGCACTGAATCTCATCCCAGTCTCTGGCACCAGCTGAGGGTCGTAGACTGCTACAGAATTGCCTATCACCAGAGCTGTGGTATGTCACAGACATACGTGGCTAGTTCAAATTGAGTAGTTTTGTTTAGCATCTTATTAAACTTTGCACAGCACGTGTTGCAGTGATGTAAATGTACAGTCTCCCTGCCCCTGTGGTACACATCATCTGTATTATATTAACACACAAACCCATGTCACGATTTAATATAAACGAGTTAGCACTTTGTCACATAGCAGAGATGCATTTCAGACAAATGTGCTAAATGTTCGTCATATGGTCTGGTGTAATTTTAAAGCCTATTTGCCAAAACCAATCAGCCAACAGTTTCATGCAACCACATATCAAAGTTAATTGAATTGATGCTTTTCAATCAGAAATATTAGTTAAATTGCTCTTTATAATTGTCAACCTTTTCTTATCATGAAATAATGTCAAGTGCTGAAAGTCGAGGAAACAGAGGACTAATAACATCACATGTTGCAATCCAATTATGACAGGACAAAAATCAGAAATGAATTTGAATCTATTATGTTCTCATAAGCTAGAACAAAAGGAATCATCAAATCTCATCAGTGTGTCTTGTTAATGTGTTTCCATACCAAACACACAATTTAAAGAGATTATTCAGGCTACAAGCAAACTTATTTTGAAATCAACAAAGAAAAAAGATTTGCATAGTGCCTTTTACAAGCACAGGACATCACAAAGCACTTAACAGCCAATGAAGTACTTTTGAAGTGTTGTAATGTCCAAAACATGGCAGTCAATTTGAGCACAGCAAGCTCCCACACACAGCAATGACCAGATAATTAGTTTTTCTGATGTTGATTGAGGGATAAATATTGGCCAGGTCACCGGGGAGAACTCCCCTACTGGTGGTTAAATAGTGCAATGGGATCTTCTACAGCTACCTGAGGGGCAGGGAGGTCCTCAGTTAATGTCTCATCTGAGAGATGGTACCTCCAACAGTGCAGCACTCCCTCAGTACTGCACTGGAATGCTAGTATAAACTTTTGTGTTCAAGATTCTTTGCGTGAGATCCTGGATTGAACCCATAACCATCTGAGTCAGAGATTAGAGTGCTACCAACTGAGTCACAGCTGAAACGGTGCAACAAAACCGCGATCTGAAACAGTTAATCTGTCAGCTACACAACCAATCCAACTATAAACTACTATAAAAGTCAGTGGAGACAGTAATGGGGAGAAATGTAAAACAGGTTGCCGACTCGCGATGGCAAAAAGTCAAAATTACTCCCATTGAAGTTTAATATCAATTTATAATCAGAAAAATCAGTTAATAATGAAGTACTGTTACATATCTGAACTCCTATTATCACCTTGATTTTTCATTCCATTACTTAACCAAATCTATTAAATGATTTGCATACTTTAACTTTCAATATTTAGATACTGCTCATTGGGTTATTACCTTATTATTCTATCAAGGGATTAAGTCATTCACACACTGGGCTGGATTGTATGAGCTCACCGCCAATCCTGGCAGCAAGCTCAAAAAATAGCGGCCCACCCGTGCAGGCCACGCACCAAAGAGCCGCCGCGAGCTTAAGCGTTTAAATTTAAACTGCCGGGGCAGCCCGCAACTCCCAATCATGTGGAGGGGGCGGGCCATCCGTCCATAGCAATGGCGTCAGCTGCCTGTGGGCAGACACTGGTGCCATTTTTAAAAGACAGTCAGCCCTGCTGGGATATTTAAATTTTTAAAGAGACATCCCCCCCCCATAATTACATAAATAAAGTTCCAACTCCCCTTTCCCACTCTCCCCCAATAACAATTACAATAACTATTTGCCCTTCCCCCCAAAACACTTACCTTTAACATCTGACCATTCCCCCAAACTGCACAAAGTTTAAAGTATAACCCTTCTCACCATCCCCTACACCCATTACGTATATCTGACCCCCCACACTGAAACTTACCTCCTCCCCACCCCCCCACTAATGTGGTGCCTCGTTTCCCCGGACAGGGATCTGAAGGCGTGGGAGTGTCGGCCGCCACGCCAAAGATAGCAGCAGGGCCTCAAGATCATGGGAGAGTATATTTATATTAATTAATTTTATTGATTTAAATATTCAAATTGTGGCCCCGTCCCCCAGCAGGGGTGGGGGGGGGGGGGGGGGGGGTGGGGGGATGCCGTCTTGGTGCGTCGCCTTCGCCAGGAGGATCAGGTCGGGCCCTGCCGGCATCGAGGTCCCTGGCAGGCCTCATCTGGAGCCATCTTCAAGCGCCCCCCACCGCCACAGATCACGACATTGAGGGCTGCTTATTATCCAGCCCACTATCTTACCACTATAAAGAGTGGTAATGGAAGTATTAATATAATTAGAACTGTTCGATACAAGTGACGAGCCATATTGTGGCATCTAATACTCCCTAGGTGTAGGCTGGATGGAAAATCCCTGAGGATTCCCTGATGAGGAGTGAAGATGAGGGGTTTAAGGATTCATCTGGTTTACTATGTGCGAATGTTCTCAGATAAAACTGGTTCATGTCACTATGAATTGGTTCCAATTCGCATGAAAATAAAAATCTATTAAAGACATCAGCCAAGTCTCCTGTTATATTAGATGAAGAATGAAGCAAATTACACAAATTGCACTTTACATTACCAATAGTTATTTATTTTAAATACACTCATCTTGACGAATGCCATGTTTTAATTCAGTTCCAGAAAATAACTACAACAACTTGCATTTATTTAGCACCTTTAATGTAGTAAGACATCTCAATGCGCTTCACAGGGATCATGATCAGATTAAATTTGACACCAAGTCATGAAAAGAGGCTTCAAGGATGCTTGTAAGTGTGACAATGAAGGCCCTGAATGTCAATAATCACACCTGGGAGTCACTAGCTGGTGAAAGAGGGAAATGGCAACACATCCTGTGAACTGGTGTGCACTACCATGATGATCAGTTGCTACAGCAGCTTGGCAACAGGCGCCAACGTCAAAAACAACAACTCACAGCGTCACTTGGTCGCTTCACGTGCGACACTTATGGCAGAACCTGCGTCGCAAGATTGGCCTTCACAGCCATCAACAAAGGTGCACCGAGAGAATACACCCCATCTAAATGGATTGTTTGCTGCATGTCCATCATCTTTCATAGATGGAAGGATGCCAACCAACCAACTATGTAAAGAGATATTAGGACAGGATGATCAAAGAGGTAGGTTTTAAGGAGTCTTAAAAGGAGAGAGACAGCTAAAGAGGCAGAGAGGTCAACGGAGGGAATTCCAGAGCTTTGGGCAGCTGATAGTGGAGCCAAGAAAACTAGGGATGCTCAAGAGGCCAGAATTGCAGGAACACAGAGATCTTAGAGGGTTGTCCATCATATTATCCAATTAACACCTTAAATTGTTACGGTGGATGTGGCCTTAATACTACCTTTAAAGATTAAAGGGAGAGTATCTCCACTATCTGAAACATAGCTCAGGGTTGTGAAGAGATTACAAGTGAGCAGATTCCACAACAATTTCACATCAGGATCAATTTTGAAAGGGAAATGAGACCTTTGTGTAAATCAAAAATCAGAACCACATCATCCTTTTTGTACTTTGCTACAACATTTACAAAATGTTGGTACAAATTTAAGACATGTAAACTTAAAAGAATTGTTGTTACAATGGCACCTGCCACAGTTTGACATTCCCAGCTACATAATCCAACTTTTCTTTGGATACACTGCACTGAATAGAAACCAAACACATTGTGAAAACAATTTAGATTTTTTTTTTAGGGAAAGGAGATGGGAAATTTGATGTAATTAGAATGCTTCCTGTTCTATTTCTTAACCCTGAATATATTTCAACATGCCATACTGATGCAACATTTTTATACACAAGTTAATCTCCCATGATGTTATATATGGAGAGTGAAAACCAAGAGTAACTTCAGGTGAAACAGGGTTAGATTTGACTCTGTAACTCTGTCCCAATTGTAAAGTCATGCATTCTCTCTCATAAATTCCTGTGCCTGAATCTATAATGGAAAAGGCCTATGTGAACCTGTCACGCTGTAATTACATACTCCTGCCAGCAGTGGCACCACAATGCCTCCACTGACAGGACAATGTATTTAGATTGTGACGAGTTTATATAAACAGTTTCCATTATAAAGATACAACTGAAAACGTTGAAAGGATATACACATAGATGTAAGGTTTTTAATATAGCATTTACTCTTTAATTTTTGAACACAGTGTAAAACGTAAATTGCGAAATGCTATTTACTATTATGCTGGTTAATGTAATTTAACTTCTTAATCTGTATTGAAAAACCATAGATAAAGGGATTAGGTGAGGGAGTGCTTTAACACATTAGACTTGGGTTCAAATCTATCTCAGA
The DNA here is from genome assembly GCF_036365525.1 of Heterodontus francisci. NCBI lineage: Eukaryota > Metazoa > Chordata > Chondrichthyes > Heterodontiformes > Heterodontidae > Heterodontus > Heterodontus francisci. Next base: position 5,535,208 of record NC_090385.1, read on the forward strand.
GACCCAGGCACCTTGACCACGTTAAACACATAAGAATCTACTAAATGATACAAATAACATATGATGTTTGCTGACTAAAATATCTCCAAAAAACAATTTAAAAAGATAATCTCACATTGTACTGATCACTGAAGCTTCAAGGTATTTTGAATTCATGGCAAGGTTGGAAGCAGGAACAGTTATTATTTCTGATTATACTTAAACTGCTCAGCAGCTGGACAGCCAATTATTGCTTTTATTTACAAATGCAGATGATAATGAATTAGGTAGGTTGAGTGATCAGCGCCGATTTGCGCCTACTCTTGAGAAATAAAAATTAAGGTCAGTGATAAGGTAGACTGGTGTCCTGATGTCTGGGATCACAGATGGCCCAAGCAATTGTTTCAGTTAAAGAAAGAACTTGCACTTATTTATTGGCTTTCATGACCTCAGGACATCCTAAAGCACTTGACAGCCAATGCAGTATAGACATTCCGTTGTCAGTGCCTTTTCCTGCTCTCATCCTGAACTGGAAAGTTTCATCAACTTTGTTTCCAATTTCCACCTTTCTCTCATCTTCACAGGATCCCTTTCCGACTCTTCCCTTCCCTTCCTTGACTTCTCTGTCTCCATTTCTGGGGATAGGCTATCAACAAATATTCATTAGAAGCTCACCGACTCCCACAGCTACCCCGACTACACTTCCTCATACCCTGCCTCCTAGTAAGGACTTCATTCTATTCTCCCAGTTTCTCCATCTTCGTTGCATCTGTACTTGTGATGCGACCTTCCACAACAGCGCTTCTGATACATTTTCCTTTTTCTTCAACTGAGGGTTCCTCAGGACCCATTTCCTGCAGTTCCGCTCTCATCCCGTCCCCTCCCTCCTAGAACCACAATGGAGTTCCCCTGACCTCACCTTCCACCCCACCAGCCTCCATATTCAACAGATCACCCTGCACCTCCACCTCTAGTGTGATGCCACTACCAAACACATCCCCCCCTGTCAGCATTCCAAGGGGACCATTCCCTCCATGACATCCTGGTTCGCTCCTCAGTCATCCCCAACACCCCGTACCCCTTCCCAAGCAGTATTCCATGCAAATGCAGGCAATGCAACACCTGCCCTTTAACCTCCTCCCTTCTCACCGTCCAGAGCCCCCAAACACTCCTTCCAGGTGAAACAGAGATTTACGTGTACTTCTTTCAATTTAGTATGCCATATTCACTGTAGTCTGCTCTACATTTGGGAGACCAAACGTAGATTGGGTGATTGCTTTGCGGAACACCACTGTTCAGTCTGTAAGCGTAACCTGGGCTTCCGGTTGCCTGATGTTTTGATTCTCCACCTTGCTCCCACTCTGACCTCTCTGTCCTTGGCTGACTGCAGTGTTCCAATGAAGCTCAATGCAAGCTCAAGGAACATCCCTTCATTGTTCCATTGGGCACTTTACAGCATTCCAGGCTCAATATTGAGTTTAACAATTTCAGATTGTAACTTTTTCTTTGCAGGTTTTGGTCTCACTCTTGTTTTTCTCTTGGTTCTGCTTTTGGATGGCCGCTATTCATCATTCTGCCATTCACACATCCACCAGACACATCTTTTGTTCCTTTACTTGTCCCATTACCACTCCCTTTGGCCCTGCACCACCAACTCTTTTGTCATTTAATCTCTCTTACCTTCCACCCTATCATAGACTTTCCCTTTTGTTCTTTTTCTCACCCTGCTCCCTTTTATTTGCTCTAAACTTATTAAATTTTTTACTTTTCCCAGTTCTGATAAAAGGTCATCGACTTGAAGTGTTAACCCTGTTTCTCTGACCTCGGATGCTGCCTGACCTGTTAAGTATTTCCCGTGCTTTCTGTTTTTATTTATTATGTAAGTATAGTCACTGTTGTAAACCCAGGAGCCAATCTGCACACTCTAGTGCAAGCTGAGGACTGAACGTTAGCCACTGGGGAGAACTCCTCCACTTTTCTTCAAAATAATGTCATGGAATTTCTTGCTTCCACCTTAGAGTGCAGACATAACCTGGATTTAGTGTTTCATCTGAAAGACAGAACCACTGACAGTGCAACACTCCCTCAGTACCACACTGGAAGTATCAGTTTGGACTTTATGTTCAAGTCTCTGGAATGGGATGTGAACCCACAACCTACTGAGTCAGAGAGAAGAGCATTACACACTGAACCATGCCTGACACTTGTCTAATAGTCAGTACCAACTCTCAATTGAATATATTATCACATTGTCAGAACAGTGAGTGTGAGATAATTTCAGTTTCATTAGGTGAATTACATTAAAAATTAGTTTGTTTCAGTCTTCCAGGAAAAATACTGCTCCTTTTAACCCTTTCCAAGGAATGGATTAATTCAAATCCCTTCAAAATGTGTACGTGCTTAACCTTTCACTCTAAGCATGCTTCCAATGTTCTTTTCTAATTTGTCTTTGAAGAAACCATTGTGTAAGATATGATGGAAAAGCATTTGAGATCATAACCAATACTGAAGGAACGTGAGAATGCTGACCTTCAGATCTGATGCTAAATTATGGTTCCATCTGCCTGTTCCAGTGGATCAGGCAAATCTTAAAGATCCTGTGACATGATTGGAAGAAAAGAATATTTGCAGGTTTCTAAGCCAAAATTCCTCTTTTGACCATCACTACCAAAAAAATTAGATTAATAGCTAGTCATCTTATTATCATTGTGAGAAGTTATTGCCACAGATTGCCTGTCACATTCCTCTATTTAACAACAGTTCTCTGTTCATCCACAGAAAGTCATTGTGTCAAGAACATTGAGCTACTTTGATGAGAAAATGCATCATGAAATGAAAGTATTATTATAACATGTCAAGTTATATAAATACTATCTCCGTACTATGGCACAATCCATGTTTATTACTGAAGTTCGGCTGCATGAATTATGTTTTCACTTTTGTATTTCATGTTGCTATGATTTGAATTTGTGGCATCATATTAAAACATGAACAAAACTATCTCTCTCTCTCTCTGGATTTGTTACACATGCATTGATTCTACTGGAGCAGGTTTCAGTTGAGATGAAATCAAGCGTAACTATCACCTTTAAGAACCAGACAAGTTCGATGAGTTTCCCTCACTGGGTTCCACTCCTATCTGTCTAAATGCAGTCGATGTATCTTCAGTCCTGGCTTCTCAATCCAATCACACTGAGTCCTCGTTAGGTGTCCTCAATGATTCATTTGCCCAACGCTCTGTGTCAACTGTTCGGGGGTGTTATCTGTTAGTACAAGGCCAACATCCACACCTCTGTAGTTTGACCTCTCCAGCACTTCCCTCAACTTCATGATCATCTCTGGGTACTGTCAGATATTAATTTGTGGTGAACCAGAATTTCTTCCAAACGGGTGTCATTTTCATCCTTTCCACCCACTCCCTGGTCACTTGCTCAGGCTGAAGCAGACTCCATAAAAATTCAGTCTTTTTTTGACCCAGAGCTGCGTTTCAAGGCCAGTAGTCTATCCACCAACAAGACAGCTTATTTCCACCTTCACTATAACACCTGCATCTGTCCCACCTTACCTCCCCCTCCTGCTGAAATCTTCATGCACTCTTTTGTTACCTCTGAACTATATTCATCCTAATACCCTCCTGACTCCTGATTTCCACTCATCAAGGATTCTCTCACCTGGATCCTATCCTGCACTGTCCTACTCATCCATTAGCCTGTCCTCGCTGAACTACACTGGGCCCTTACCCTGGTGCAGTTTCTCAAATGTAAACTCTTCACCTCAACCACTGATCTCTCCAGAGCCTTGCCTCATGTACCTCTGTGATCTTACACCCCTCCTCCACCCTTTCATCCTCTGTCAGTCCTCCTTTCCTCTGACCCTGACCTTCTGTCCATCATCACAGCTCCCAGCCCAACTTGTGGAGGGCTTCATCCATCCCAGTCCTACTCTCACACTCCACCCCTCCAACTCTCTATTGGTTCCACCACCTTCAAACATGAGGACCACAAGTATCAGTGCTGGGGCCTCAGCTATTTACAATCTATATCAATGACTTAGGTGATGGGATCAAATGTAATGCATCCTTGTTTGCTCACAATACAAAGTTAGCTGGGAAAGTAAGCTATGAGGACACAAAAAGGCAGCAAAGAGATATACACAGGTTAAGGGAGTGGGCAGGAACATGGCAGATGGAATATAATGTGGGGAATGTGAAGTAATTTATTTATTTAGAGATACAGCCCTGAAACAGGCCCTTCAGCCCACCGAATCTGTGCCAACCAACAACCACCCATTTATACTAACCCTACAGTAATCCCATATTCCCTACCACTTCCCTACACTAGGGGCAATTTACAATGGCCAATTTACCCATCACCTGCAAGTCTTTGGATGTGGGAGGAAACCGGAGCACCCGGCAAAAACCGACGCAGTCACAGGGAGAACTTGCAAACTCCGCACAGGCAGTACCCAGAATCGAACCCGGGTCCCTGGAGCTGTGAAGCTGCGGTGCAAACCACTGCGCCACTACAATTGTATAAGGGCTTGGCGAGGCCACACCTGCAGTACTATGTACAGTTTTGGTCTCCTTTCCTAAGGAAGGACATACTTGCCTCAGAAGAACACAAGAATAGGAGCAGGAGTAGGCCATTCAGCCCTTCGGACCCACTCCGACATTCAATGAGATCATGGCTGATCTTCTACATCAACACCATTTTCCTGCACTATCCTTGTAACCCTTAATGTTTTTAATATGTAGAAATCTATCGATCTCAATCTTGAACATACTCAAGGACTAAGCCTCCACAGTCCTCTGGGACAGAGAATTCCAAAGAATCACCATGAAAGAAGTGCAACGAAGGTTCAGTAGACTGATTCCTGGGATGAGGGAATTGTCCAAGAGGAGCGATTGAGTGGACGAAGCCCATAGTCCCTTGATTTTACAATGAGAACTTATCCCATTGAAAATTATAAAATTCTTATGGGGTTTGACGGGGTAAATGCTGGGTGGATGTTTTCTCTGGCTGGGGAGTCAAAAACTAGAGGCCATTCTCAGAATAAGGAGCTAGCATTTAGGACTGACACAAGAAGAAATTTCTTCACTCAAAATATTGTTAGTTGTTGAGTATATTGTCAGGAAAAACCCTATATGACAAATGAGAAATATTTAATTTCATCGGTTGGAAACTTACATTAGACTTTTAATGATGAAAAAACCCTACAGTAACTTTTTAAAAACTAGCAGCCAAGATGGCCACTGCAATTTACATTTGAAACACCAGGAGATTGAACTGGAGACAAAAAGTCTAACAAGAAGACATACGAATACACAAATTCGGAGCAGGAGTAGGCCACTCAGCCCTTCGAGCCTGCTCTGCCATTCAATATTCATGGCTGAACTGATTACTCCACATTTCCACCTACCCCCAATAATCTTCCATCCCCTTGCTTATCAAGAATCTATCTACCTCTGTCTTCCTCTTTTGAGGAAAAGAATTCTAAAGACTCACAACCCTCTGGGGAAAGAAATTCTCCTCATCTCTGTCTTAAATGGGTGACCCCTTATTTTTAAACAGTGACCCCTAGTTCTAAATTCTCCCACAAGAGGAAACATCTTGTCCATATCCACCCTGTCAAGACCCCTCAGGATCTTAAATGCTTCCATCAAGTCGCCTCTTACTCTTCTAAATTCCACCGGATACAAGCCTAGCCTGTCCAATCTTTCCATGTAAGACAGCCCGCCCATTCCAGGTATTCATATAGTAAACATTCTCTGTACTGCCGCCAACACATTTACATCCTTCCTTAAATAAGGAGACGAGTACTGTACACAGTACTCCAGATGTGGTCTCACCAATGCCCTGTGTAGCTGAAGCATAACCTCCCTACTTTTGTATTCAATTCTCCTCATGATAGACAATAACATTCTATTAGCTTTCCTAATTACTTGCTGTACCTGCATACTAACCTTTTACGATTCATGCACTAGGGCACCAGATCCCTCTGCATATCAGAGCTCTGAAATCTCTCGCCTTTTAGATAATATTCTTTTTTTTATTCTTCCTGCCAAAGTGGACAATTTCACACTTTCCCACATTATACTCCATTTGCCAACCAGAACACTGTTTTAGCTAACTGAGTCGATTAGCCAGATTATCCTCATTAGTGGGACATTCCAAACCATCTTGAGGCATTCAAATGGAGACATCCCTCCAGGGGTTAACACTGCCAACCCCACCTAAGAGAGGTTTTGGGTTTTAGACTTTGGATCTCGTTAAAAACAAGGGGCAGTGAGAGAACCATGTGACCGTCTGTTCATCTCTGAAATAACTGGAAGTTTTGTTACACAGAGAAGCAGACAGGCAGTAACCGAGTGGACAGTATCTGAGAAGGCTGCTGCTCCCCTGTCTCTCTCTTCCCAGAAAACATCAAGTGAAAACCATCTGTGACTGGGGGTACCCTCCAAGCCTACAGACCGCTACAGCCAGAAACCAGGGGAAGAGAGCCAACTGCAGATTCTGCCTTCAGGGACTTGAGGTTGTTTTCGTTAGAGAGAAGGAGGAGGAGAGGTGACTTAATAGAGGCATATAAGATAATCAGAGGGTTAGATAGGGTGGATAGTGAGCGTCTTTTTCCTCGGATGGTGATGGCAAACACGAGGGGACATAGCTTCAAGTTGAGGGGTGATAGATATAGGACAGATGTGAGAGGTCGTTTCTTTACTCAGAGAGTAGTAAGGGCGTGGAACGCCCTGCCTGCAGCAGTAGTAGATTCGCCAACTTTAAGGGCATTTAAGTGGTCATTGGATAGACATATGGATGAAAATGGAATAGTGTAGGTCAGATGGTTTCACAGGTCGGCGCAACATCGAGGGCCGAAGGGCCTGTACTGCGCTGTAATGTTCTAATTCTAATTCTAATTCTAATATTTGAATCGGCAACTGTTGTGAGTTAGGCTGCAGCACTGAACAGGGAGTTCTATTGGACAAACCTGATGGCCATAATGCCTCTTTTAAACCTTAAGTTGTTACTTTACAGTTAAACTTGTATGACATACAACCTTTAAACAAGTTCAAAAATAAAAACTTTATGAAATATATTTACATTGAAGGACTGTCGTTTCTAATAAGCTGTGTCCATTGCTTCACAAAGCATTGAAATAATGAACAAAAAAGTCACCTCCATGCAGAATAACCTCAAGGGATCTCACAGTAAGCAAAACATTAGCGATATATAGAAAATATAAAATGAAAATAGGCCATTCGGCCCAAACAGTAGATGCTGTTTTCATCCACCATATGAGCAATTTCCTAATCCATATAAGATATAGGGATAGTGCAGAAGGGCTGAATGGCCTACTCTTGCTTCTTATGTTATGTTCTTAAGAACAACCAACCAAGATCCATCAAGCTCATCTTCTCCCATCCTGGTAGTCACATGATCCAATGATCATGGAGTTATTGACCAATCTCAGTGATCAATCTCTATCAATGAGTCTACAACAGCCGGACGTGAGGTGAGGAAAACCCCCAGTGGTGGAGAGGTTTGGGAACGATGGGGCCAAAGTCACCCGTTCCTCCCAAACTCCACTCAACACATGTCATGTCTCAGATTACTCAGATACTGCATCCCAAAATATTAGCATACCTTCCCTATATCCATATCCCTTTATTATTTTATTATTTCCTTCAATGATATATCTAACCTATCCTTAAATATTGATATGGCCTCTCTGGTAGTGTGTAACAGTCCACAACCCTCTGCGAATAAGAGTTTTCACAGCTCCCTGTGCTAAGTCCCTTCGATTTAATCTTTTATCTATGTCCTCTCATTCTAGACACTTCAATTACGAGAAGTTGGCACTTCATTCCATTCGATGGGAACAGGAGGAGACCATTCAGTCCCTCGATCCTGTTCCACCATTCAATCAGATCATGGCTGATCTGTACTTCAACTCCATTTACCCATCTTTAATCCATATCCCTTAATACCCAGCTGCTATATTAACATACAACCAACACATCACCTAGGTAAGATCAATCTCCAAACAGCACCAAGAAGGAAGACTGTAAAGAGGTCCATGATTAGGATGTCACCCCATCTCAAGCTCGACGAGAGGAAACACCAAGGTTTTGTGAATGAAAATAAGGATTTCATTATCCTTGCAGCAGAATGTGCATCCATTTCCAGACCATAGCAGACAATCCAAAAGTTTCATTTGTATGTTTCTCAGTAGTTTGATTTGCCAATTTCTTAAACAGGATGATAGTCTTCAGTGTGTCTCAGACACCCAGCTGACCAAAACAAAAATGATACATTTAGTCCAAGGTTCAGAAAACTCTGTTTAGATAAAGGAATCTTGCAGACGAGACATTAAACTGAGGCCATGTCTGGCCTCTTAGGTGGATGCAATACATCCCATGGCACTATTTCAAAGAACAGGGGAGTTCTCCCCAGGGTTTGGCCAATATTTATCCTGCAATCAACATCACAAAAACAGATTATCTAGTCATTATCACATTCCTGTTTGTGGGATCTTGCTGTGTGCAAATTGGCTGCTGCATTTCCTACATTACAACGGTGACTACACTATATAAGCACTTCACTGGCTGTAAAGTGATTTGGGAGGTGCTGAGGTTTGGAAAGGTGCTATATGGATACAAGTGTTTCATTCCTTCTTTGTTGAAAGGGTAACTTCACTGTCATTAGGTCAAAATTCTGGAACTCCCTTCCTAACAGCACTGTGGGTCTACCTCCCCCACATGGACTGCAGCGGTTCAAGAAGGCAGCTCACCACCACCTTCTCAAGGGCAATTAAGGATGGGCAATAAATGCTGGCCTGGCCAGTGATGCCCACATCCCATGAATGAATTTTTAAAAATGAACTAAGGGTAAAAAAAATCCTCTTGTATGGTAGACTAGGGTTGCCAACTCTCTAGGATTGCCCTAGAGACTCCAGGAATTAAAGATTAATCTGGACCTATAATTTATAAAAAAATATTCGAGATGGGAATAAAAAGCTGTTTGACTGAATCACGAGTCATCCAACTAAATAAGAAGAAGTCTGTTCAGTTTCCAATTGGGCGTGGGCAGGCAGGGCATCGTATTGATGGACATGCTGGGTGACCAATAGTGGGAGTGTGGGGGTGGGGTGACTGGAGGCAGAAGACCATGTGATGAAATTTCTAACCAGAGTTGGAAACCTGATGTTGATGTGTATGGCTCTTTTCCTTCTCTTGGGTATGAGCAAGAACTGTATTCTGTCACTTCTTTCTGCTCAGTGTCTCTGCTAACAGTGCAAATTAGTGTCACCTTGTGTAATTTAACTTTGCAAGTAAGATTTGACGTGAACTGTAACAGTTTGTCACTGTCAATTAGAGCTGGTTTGCCATCAAAGGGCTGTTTTGGATATCACTGTATGATGGGTCCATCTGTCCATCTTCCCAGAGAGCACAGCTGTGCAAAACAGAACCTATTTGCTTTACTTGACTAATTATATATTTTACATCACAAATTAAGTGCAGCAATGTTTTCCGTGCTGTCACTGATAAGGCTACATTGTCAGCTGTGCCTTAGTGGGTAACGCTCTTGCCTCTGAATTCAAAGGTTGTGAGTTCAAGTCTTACTCCAGAGACTTGAGAACAAAAATTTAAGCTGACACATCAGTGCAGTACAGAGGGAGTGCTACACTGTCAGAGTTGCCTTCTTTCAGATGAGATGTTAAACCAAGACCTTGTCTGCCCTTTCAGATCAGTCCAAAAGATCCCATGACATTATTTCGAAGAAGAACAGAGGGATTTTTCCCACTATCCTGGCAAATATTTATCCCCCAACCTAAAAACAGATGATCTGATAATTTATTTCCTTTGCTGTTTGTGAGGTCTTGCTGTGTGAAAATTGGCTGCTGTGTTTCTCACATTGCAACAGTAATGTAAGCACGTTGTAACTATTCATGTCCAATGTCTCTTTTGTGCTGCCTTTGTTAATCTTTTAATACGAATGTGTAATTGGACATAACAGATACAAAGAACATAAAGAGGAATCTTACAGGAGATAGTTATGGAGTCATTCAACACAGAAGGAAGCCATTCAGACCATTGAGTCCATGCCGGCTCTCTGTAGAGCAATACAGTCAGTCCCGATCCCTGACTCTATCCCCTTAGCCCTGCAAGTTTGTTTCCCTCAAGTGCCCATCCAATTTCCCTTTGAAATCATTGATCTTTGCTGCTTCCACTAACCTCATAAGCAGCAAGTTCCAGATTATTACCACTCGCTGCATTAAAACGTTCTTCCTCACATCTCCCCCTGTATGTCTTGCCCAAAACCTTAAATCTATGTCCACCTAGTCCTTGTACCATCAGCCAGTGGGAACAGATTTTCTCTGTCTACCTTATCTAAACCTTGTACGCCTCTATCAAATCTCCACTCAATCTCCTTTGCTCCAAGGAGAACAACCCCTGCTTCTGCAACACAACCTTGTAGCTAAAATCCCTCATCCCTGGAACCATTCTGATAAATCTCCTCTGCACCCTCTCAAGGACTCTCACGTCCTTCCTAAAGTGTGGTGACCAGAACTGGATGCAATACTCTAGTTGTGGCCTAACCAGAGCTTTACAAAGGTTCAGCATGGCTTCCCTGCTTTTTGTACTCAATACCTCTATTTATGAAGCTCAAGAACCATATGCTTTGCTAACCATTCTTCATAGATCGATGCACATGCACCCCCAGGTCCCTCTATTCCTGCACACTCTTTAGAACTGTATCGTTAAGTATATACCGCCTCACCCTAACCCTTCTGCCAAAATGCATCACCACACATTTCGTTGTATCCATGAATATTAAGTGCCCAGTCCTCACCATTTTAAGCCACATTTCCATGATTGTCAATGTTTTCACAAGGTTATTTGTGTTTGTTGCTCACCCCTTATTCACCACACTGTGAATTTATATACATGTATTCCTCTTAATCTTCTTAGTGTGCTCCTATTGAATGTGGTACCACTTGCTTCTCCAATACTATCCAACACTCTTTTGTGCACCTTATTATTCTTTTCTACTCATTTATGGTAGTGCCCATCCCCCTGCCAATTTAGTTTAAACCTTCCCAACCACACTAGTGAAACTCACCATGAGTATCTTGGTTCCAGTCCTGTTGAGGTGCAACCTGGCCTTTTTGAATGGGTGCCTCCTTTCCCAGAACTGGTCTCAATGACCCAAGAATCAGAAGCCCTCCCTCCTGCACCGTACCTCAAGCCACACAGAGATCCTCACTATCTTCCTATTTCTATTCTCGCTAGCACATGGCATGGGGAGTAATCTAGAGATTACTACCCTTGAGGTCCTACTTTTGAACTTCCTCCCTAGCTCCTGAAAGTCTGACCGTAGGACCTCAATACCTGCCCTCTCTGTGTTGTTGGTACTGATAAGTACCACAACTTCTAGCTAACTCCACTCCCCCCTGCTGAATATTCTGCACCCTCTCTGTGATGTCCTTTGCCTTGTACCAGGGAGGCAACACACCATGCAGGACTCATGATGACGGTTACAGAAACGCCTGTCTGTCTCCCTAACTATGGAATCTCCTATAACAATTGCATTTCTACGCTTTGCTCTTCCCTTCTGTACAGTCCCTTGCCCATTGGTTCCAAGGTCTGGACGGCACTCCCTCACTCCTAGCATTCTCCAATGCTGAATACTGGTTTGAGAGTGGCACTCATCGTGAAGGCTCCTGCACTTCCTGACTCTTCCTACCCTTCTGGATGGCCACCCATCCACTATCCTGAACTCTTACTGTCTGTGGGGTGACCACCTCCTGGAACACAAGATCCAGGAAGCCCTCGTCCTCCCTGATGTACCGCAGTGACTCCAGCTTCCCCTCAATCTTGGATAACCTGAGCTTGAGCTCAAGCAGCTGGAGACACTTCTGACACATATGATCCCCCAAGGGACATGAAGTGTCCTGAATTTACCACAAGGCACAAGAATTGCAAGCAACAGGTCTCAGCTGCCCATCCATGATCTAAAGTAAACACTATTCCCTATTTTTGAATCTAGTTAGTACCTTGCTTATACTATTAATTTCAATTCATGCCTCTTGATCTCAGCTCTCGCTGGCTCCTACTCCTTCTCCTGGATTGCTTCTTGTTTTTTGTAAAATGCCAGACCAGCACCTTTTCTCTCACTACACCAAATTTTCACCGAGTTTAGTACTCTGTGAAAGTAGTCCTCTGTGGAACTGAAGTCCTTGGTACTTACTCCATGTGTTAACCTAGCAAAGATTCTAAAGACCTGAGTCAGCCCCTGCTGACAATAATTACCAGTTCTAACTAGCCACCTAATTAACTAACTATGCAACTGCCACTACCAGGCAGCACTGACTAACACTGTGAAAGAAACTACAAGTTAAGGTTTAAGTTAAGCTAAATGCTAAATGCAAAACTTATCTAAATTTTAGAAATAGATCAATCCTTAAAACCCTTAAAATTCCATTACTGACCAAATTTCCCAAGTTTAGTATTCTGTAGAACTAGACTCCTTGCTACACTTACTGCGTTCTGCTGATATGTTTGCCTTTGAATGTCAATCAATTCCTTTGAAATGCAACCTTGGATCTATTGAACATTAAAGTAATGATAATGTGTTCTTGGCAAAAAAACACCAAAGAGCAATTGCAAATTGCTATGGAGCCTCATTTACACAGCTAACCAATACAGTCTTAGGCCATGAATTTCCTCACAGCTGCTCCTGCTCCAGGAATGTGAGTGACGTACAATGCAAGTCCCCAAGACATACACATCAGAAGAATGGAATGGTGTTTATAATTCATGTCTTAGGGTTATAAGATGCCAAAGTCAACTTGTCTTTGGGCGCTTCCCCATTCGCTTGATAGTTCACCAAGAGAGGTCAATGTAGCAGGACAATGGAATAAAACTGACTAAAGTAATAAAAAACAGAAAGTGCTGGAAATACTCAGCAGGTCAGGCAGTATCTATGGAGAGAGAAGCAGAGTTAATGTTTCAGGTCTGTGACCTTTTATCAGAACTGGCAAAGATTAGAAAAGTATTAGGTTTGAAGCAAGTGAAGGGGGTGGGGAGAGGAGGTGGTGGGGGGTTGGTGGGGAAGGGAACAAAAGGGAAGGTGTGTGATAGCTCAGAGGGCAGGAGAGATTAAATAACAATGGTGTCATGGGACAAAAGCAAAGAGTGTGTTAATTCTTGTGGTGAAAGACAAAGCATTAGTCCAGAGAGAGTGTTAATAGCGGAATAATGAGCAGCTCTGTCCAAAAGCACATGAAAAACAGGCACATGGTTAAAATAATAAAATGAAATAATTTAAATAAAAATTTTAAAAAGGCCAGTCATGCTCTGCAATTGTTGAACTCAATGTTGAGTCCGGAAGGCTGTGGAGTGACTAATGGCCAAGAACAGATATGTGGGCATGAGAGCAGGGGGGTGGGGGTGTTGAAATGGCAAGCAACCGGAAGCTCGGGGTCATGCTTTCCAACTGAGCCAAAGTGTTTTTGGGGTGATTGCTTTGCAGAACGCCTCCGCCCTATCACACACTTTCCCTTTTGTTCCCTTCCCCATACATCAGCCCCAACCCCTTTCACTTGCTTAAAACCGAATACTTTTCTAACCTTTGCCAGTTCTGATGAAAGGTCACAGACCTGAAACGTTAACTCTGCTTCTCTCTCCACAGATGCTGCCAGACCTGCTGTATATTTCCAGCACTTTCTGTTTTTATTTCAGGTTTCCAGCATCCACAGTTTTTTGCCTTTATTATAACACTGACTAAAGTATAACAACTCCAACTTACCAAAGTCAGATTCAGCAGGTCAGACACAGAAATCTATGAACTAACACCACTTTGTTAACAGTCTCTGTGATAATACAAATAGCAGGAGAATTAATTATTAAAGATTACAATAAAGTAATGGTATATTTAATATCAATGAAAGCTCAACCAGCTCAGTCATAACAACAATGCGAGGCTATCCTAGTATCTCAGAATTATCTTGGTTTTACTTAGGAACAACATCATGTTCAGGAATACAGTGCAGCACGGGGAGACTGGGGTCCCAATCGTTACTGGAGTGGGATTTCCAAGCCAGCAGGAAGTGGGAGGGGGAGTTCTGGAAATTCAGCTTTCTCCGAAAGCCATGGAGTTTTAACTCCACAGTGTGCATGGATTTTATCCCAATGGATTCTCCAACAAGAAGCCAGCCTGATTGACAGGTTGGGGTCCCTGTTATAAGAACATAAGAAATAGGAACAGGAGCAGGCCATTCAGCCCCTCAAGCCTGCCCCGCCATTCAATGATATCATGGCTGATCTGTCCCAGTCCTCAACTTCTTTTTCAGGCCTGCTCTGCCTAACCCTCAACTCCCCAAGATTTCAAAGATCTATCTTTTTTTATTATTCATTCATGGGAAAAGGGCATCGCTGGCTAGGCCATCCCTAATTGCCCTTGAGAAGGTGGTGGTGAGCTGCCTTCTTGAACCACTGCAGTCCATGTGGGGTAGGTACAGCCACAGTGCTGTGAGGAAGGGAGTTCCTTTTTATTGACTTCGTAGCGGTTAGGTACAACTGAGTGGCATACTAGGCCATTTCAGAGGGCATGTAAGAGTCAACCACATTGCTGTGGGTCTGGAGTCACATGTAGGCCAGACCAGGTAAGGACAGCAGATTTCCTTCCCCGAAGGACATTAGTGAACCAGATGGGTTTTAACAACAATCGACAATGGTTTCATTTTTTTTTATTCCAGATTTATTAATTGAATTCAAATTCCACCTGCTGTGGTGGGATGCGAACCCATGTCCCCAGAGCAATAGCCTGGGTCTCTGGGTTACTAGTCCAGTGACAATACCACTACACCACCTCCTCCTTTCAAACATTTAGTGACCGAGCCTCCACAATTCTCTGAGGCAGAGAAGTCCAGAGATTCACTATCCTCTGAGAGAAGAAATTCCTTCGCATCTCAGTTTTAAATGTGTGCCCCTTATTCTGTAAGTTGGGTGGCAAATAATCCAGAAGAGGCCAGAGCTCCAGGGCAGGGAGAGATCCTGCTGATTGGGGCAGAGATTGCAAAGGGGGGGGGCGGTGCAGGAGTGCAGACTGGTTTGGTGGTTCGGGAGATAATCACAGGGAGTCGGAGAGAGGTCAGAGTTGGAGGGAGGGGGTCAATGGTCACAGAGAGGTGCCTCATCATGGTGGGTGGGCTGTGATTTTGGGGGACATCTGATTGTGGGGGTGGTGACTGAATGTGTGTATGGGGTGGGCCGGTGATTGTGGGGGAAGGGTTGCCCAACCTTTATCCACCTCCATGAAAACCAGAAGTGGGCACGTTTGAGGTAGGTTCGAGGTTGAGATTTTTTACATTTTAACAACCCATCTGACCCAAACTCATCTGTTTGGGGAATGTTAAAATTCCTCCCTAAGTTTACAGTCTATTATAACACATCACAGGTAATTGACAGTATTGAGGTTGTCCATCTGTGACACAATCATTAGATACACAACCTCTTACTGTCACAGTCGATTGGTTGCTATGGAACTGGTTGTTTTGCTTTCCTCTGGG
Organism: Heterodontus francisci; assembly: GCF_036365525.1. Lineage (NCBI taxonomy): Eukaryota > Metazoa > Chordata > Chondrichthyes > Heterodontiformes > Heterodontidae > Heterodontus > Heterodontus francisci. The sequence continues at coordinate 5,550,757 of NC_090385.1, forward strand.
ATCCTCAAGCTTTCATTCTGTTCCTGGATTTAGCTAACCTTGCATTATGTTATTCCCTGTGCTGCCACACTACCATTTCTCTCTGTGCTTACAGATTTTAACTATTAATTTGAACAGTTGTCCGACAGTACTGTTTGTTTAAACACGTTTTGTTTCCTTTTAAATTACAATCTGCAAAAACTCTTTACAACTCCTTTTAAGCTTCTAATCTTCCCAAAAATCTTTCCCCAAAACGTTTTAGCAGTGTGTGTAAATCTTTTAATTTGGATGGGCATAATATGGCTTTCAATATGAGTAACAAATATTAGGGGAATGCTGGGGCTGATTTTCACCTGGTTAAGTCAATAATTGGGGCCAGCTGTGGCTCAATAAGCACTCTCACAATCGAGTCAGAAAGGTGTGGGCTCAAGACCCACAGTCCAATCATCTGGGCTGTCACTTCAATGCAGTACTGAGGGACTGCTGCACAGTTGGAGGTATCGTCTTTGAGGTGGGAAAGCACTTTAGAAAGATGCTCAATAAGTGCAAGTTTTTTTTTAGCAGTGTTTAAGGGACAGGTATTGGTTCCCTAGTGATTTTGGAGGTGTCATCATTCAGATGAGACTTTAAACCAAGGTCCTGTCTGCCCCCTCAGGTGGACATAAAGGGCTGAATTCTCCCCACAAAGGTGAGAAATAGGAGTCGGGACTGTTTTCAGATCCCTAACCCACCTCTGGAAAACTGATGGTCAACTTTTTCACGTGGGTGACTGCTTAATTAGCATGGAGTTCCCTTTCTAAATAAGGGCGACTGGTGGGCTCTCAAAGCTGGAGGGCCAATCAGAGAGGCCTTCTAGCTTCAGAGAAGCACCCAGTTGCAGTACAGGGTAATTGGGAGGGTGCCTCAACAAGAAGCAACCTCCCAGCCACTTTTTAAAAACTTTCATTAAGAAGTACAAAAAGCAGCCAGGCCGCCAATACAGATGGGGAGCCCCTCCACAGGGTGGCCTTTGGCTGTACCTGCACTCAGGCAGGCAGGGAGGGCCTACAGGCCTGCAAGGAGCACTGACATTCCAGCCTGCCATTGGGTGCCCACCTCCATGCAGTTGATCTGTACCTCCCCCACCCGCACCCCCCACCCAATCCCCAGCATGTCAGGAAAATGGAGGCCAACTGGAAATTCCCAGTCGGCCTCATTAATCCCTGCTCAACAAGGCTAACAAGCCTAAATGCCTGCCCGCCTCATGGGGGCGGGCAGTCTTCCCAGTTTCCGAACCAGAGTTGAACAAAATGTTTGGGAAGCCAGCATGCCGGCCAACCTCGTAATTTGCAAGCCACATCCACCTCCATTCCCAACATCCATGGGGCCTGAACATTCAGCCCCAAAGATCCTACGGCACTATTTCAAAGCACTTCAGGGGAGCCCTCCCTGCTGTCTTAGTCAAGATTTACCCCTCAACCAACATCAGGTCATTATCACATTACTGTTTGTGAGATCTTGCTGTGTGCAAATTAGCTGCTGTGTTTCCTGCATTTCATCAGTGGTTATATTTCAAAATTACTTCACTGGCTGTAATGCGCTTTGGGACATCCTGAGGTCATGAAAGGTGTTATAGAAATACAAGCCTTTCTTTAATGGGATAGTAAGCATCCCTCAAATAGGGTCGGTAGATTTTCCACTCTGTTAACATGTACACTCCTGTTACTGCCATTTTTAAAGGGGCCTTTCGCTTGGGCACCGAGCTGTCCTGCTTGTTCCAGGGAATAGGTCTCTTGATTATGCAAATCGGAAACCAATGGCATAGTTGGGACCCCAATTTGAATTTTCAGGAATATGTGTGCTGCCTTGGTGTCCTGGTGTTGAGTGGCCCAATGTGGGGGTCCTTAAAGGGGCCATTGCTGGCCCCTCCAAAATGGCCCAGAGGAGTTTTATATTAAAGCATCATATTAATGAGCAGGTGTGATTTTCTGAGCACCACAAAAATAATGTGAACTCACAACCTCCTTATTATAAAGATCAGGAAACAGAGCTGGCGGGAAGTTAATGACAAACGGAAATCAGTTCTCCACACATCTGCGAAGGAAACCTCTTGTCAATATTTATTTTGCTACTTAGTCCCTGCTGGATAAGAGTCTTAAAGATAATGGACTGTCAGGGGAGTGAGGGAGGGAATTTCATACCAACACTTGCCCAATGTTGAGAAAGATCCCCATCTCACCCAGGGGGTGACTGTTGCACATTCAGCTGGTCTGATCCCTCCTGTGGCCACCTCCCAGGAAGCTTTGAAGAGTTTCTCCCCCTTACAATGAACAAGGGTGTTCCAGAATGAATTCTGCTGCACCCCACAGCTCACGACACTGGAGCATGTGAGGACAAAAGGGAGACAAAACTACCAGCTTTGTGTAAGGTTGAAGATTCAATTACATTTTCTATCTTCGTTAGAACTTACACTGCATTTAAAGTGGAAGCCGGATAAGTACATGAGAGAGAAAGGAATCGAAGGATATGCTAGTGGGGTGTGTTACGACCAGGTGAGAAAGAGGTCCAGGGTTCCCTCTCGGTCTTCACCTGGTGTTACTGTAACAGGGATTAATTTTAAACACACAGTTTTTTTTCAGCTCCCCCTTGGTGAATCCTTCTTCACTGCTTTCCAATTATAAGGCAAAGAAACCAGCCAAACAGGTTTTCTTAAGTTTAAAGAAGAAAGGTTGAACTTTTATTAAACTTAAACTCTAATTCGGTTAATGCCTGTACATACACGACGCGCCCATGTTAACATGCATACGCGATACCTACATGCAGATAGAGATAGAAAAGAGTAGAAGAAATAAAGTGGAAAAGTTTGAGGCAATATCTGAAGATGGTTTTGGTTACTGTTCTTCGAGCTTGCTATAAAGTCCTTGATTGTAGGTAGGTCTTGCTTTTCATTGGGGCCCAGTATTCTCCTTAAACCTTGTTCGATGTAGTAGACTTTTCTCTGTTGAGGGTCGCATCTTCTCAGGTCGTCTCAGTCCAGGAGAAAACAGTTTCTCTCTCTCAAACTGCCTGTACAATTGAAAAAAACGCAGTTTGCCCAGCAAATTAGTCATGTGACTAGCTGGTTTGACCACGTTGGTTTGTGGATTCGGCCATCTTAGCAGTCATCCTGGAATGTGAGCTTCCTCACCTTCAATGTCTGGTGATCAAAGTCCATTGTGGGTTGAATGTGTCAGGGAATGGTCCTTTGTCTCCACAAGCACTGTCTGTTAGTATGTAAATGTTTTTTTCCAGCCACAACTGATCTGTTTAACAGGTCATTTCCTCGCTTCAGCGACAGTTTAAAATCAATGTTCATCTAACAAAATTAATATGCCTCATTCTTGGCAGGTAAGGGTCTGCATGACAGTCGAAATGAAGCAGGAGGCTCATGTGGAAGATAAGCAAAGGCATGAACCTTTTGGGCTGAATGGCCTCTTTCTGTGCATTCGATGTAATTCTATTTAACTGTCCCCCAGACAGAATGGAATGCACATTCTGTGTTTTTTCATGTGATTTAGTGAAAGACTACAGATCAAATTCAGTTCTTGGAGAGTTACTGGGACACTGGATATGTTGCATCTTTCTCATGCTTCAAGCAGTCTATCTTTTCTCAACAAACTATATAAATTGTCAAACCATACAATATGGGGGACGGGGTGGCAGGGGACTGCTGGCGAGCTGCATAAAACTCATCAGTTGGCTCAAGAAGGTTAAAACATGCTTACAGAAGACTTCCCTCAGTTCGTCTTAGGTCAGTGGGTAGCATGTTTACCTCTGAATCAGAGAGCTGTTGGTTCAATCCGGCTCAAGAGACTTGAGCATAAAATCTAGCCTGACACTTTCAGTGCAGTATTGAGGAGGTGCTGTCTTTTGGATAAGACGTTAAACTGAGACCCAGTCTGCCCTCTGAGATGAACAATAAATATCCCATGGCATTACTTGAAGATGAACAGGGAAATTCTCCTGCTACTTTGGCCAATATTTATTGCTCAACCAACTAGTCATTTATCACATGGCTGTTTGGGGGAACTTGCCATGTGTTGTGGTTGTCACATTTCCTACATTTCAACAGTGACCACACTTCATAAAAGTACTTACAGTCATAGAGAGATACAGCACTGAAACAGGCCCTTCAGTCCACCGAGTCTGTGCCAACCATAACCACCCATTTATACTAATCCTACATTCATCCCATATTCCTTACAAGATCTCCTCAATTCTCCTACCTACACTAAGGGCAATTTACAATGGCCAATTTACCCATCAACCTGCAAGTCTTTGGCTGTGGGAGGAAACCGGAGCTCCCGGCGGAAACCCACACAGTCACAGGAAGAACTTGCAAACTCCGCACAGGCAGTACTCAGAACTGAACCCGGGTTACTGGAGCTGTGAGGCTGCAGTGCTAACCACTGCGCCATTGTGCTGCCCTTTGGTTGTAAAGTGCTTTGGAACATCCATACAAATGCACGTTCTTTCCTTCAGATTGGCTGATATGGAACCACATGTGTTCTTCTTAGAGCACACTCCACCTACCCAAGAGCAGAGAATTCAGGTCCAGGGTGGCACTAGAGTAATAGTAGCCAAAGTCTACACAGGGATAATGCTAGGGTTTAACCAGCTGAACCTGCACAATGTACCAGCATACAGCACGGGTAAAGATTGCAGACAGCAGCATACTCCCCCATTAGTACATGTGTGCCAATAATCCCAGCTGCCAATGTCAGGTCTACACCTCCCGGTCTAATTAGTGACCTAGGTTTGATCGGGCAGCCATCAGCCAATCCCTGAAGCATTGTTTCAGTTACTGGATTCTGAAATCTGTCACGGATGATTTAGCTGGATCTAACCTTCAATTTCTAAATGTCATCTAGGAGCCAACATGGCCCCAGAGAAATGCTGCTTCCCAGTTATCGATTCCAACAAAGTATCAATCTTATTTCTTCTTTAATATGGTGCTTGTTTCTAAATTATCAGCTTCTTATATTAAGAGTAGTGCACAAAACAGATTTTAAAAGGAGAGGGAAAGTGCACAGGGGACTATGGAATCTGCTGTTTCAGGTCACTCATCTCTAAAGGCGGGGCTATTGGGTAGTACACCCTCAGGAGGCTTCATTAATTAACCTGTAAATCAGCTCTGCAGACCCATCTAGATATCAAGCTGGGACTATTTAATGCTGGCTGGGTATTCAGAACTATTCATTTATAATAAAACTGTAGGATTACTTGAGTCATAATCACTTAGGTTTACATATAGAGCCCATGATCAGCGGGAAAGGAAAGCTACAAATGTCAAACTCCGCTAATTAGTGGCTGATGTGGATTATTCTGTCACAGGCCATTGCTAGGAATCATATCATTTTCGAAGAAGGGTCACTGACCCGAAAACGTTAACTCTGCTTCTCTTTTCACAGATGCCGCCAGACCTGCTGAGTGGTTCCAGCATTTCTTGTTTTTATTTCAGATTTCCAGCATCCGCAGTATTTTGCTTTTATCATATCATTTTATCTGAGTATGGTGAAAACTACGGTTACTTGGATAGATTGGAGAAGCTGGGGTTGTTCTCCTTAGGGTAGTGAAGGTTGAGAGGAGATTTGATAGAGGTGTTCAAAATCATGAGTGGTCTCGACAGAGTAGATAGAGAGAAACTTTTCCCATTGGTGGAAGGGTTGAGAGCCAGAGGACACAGATTTAAAGTGATTGGCAAAACATCCAAAGGTGACATGAGCAAAAACATTTTTACGCAGAGAGTGGTTAGGATTCAGAATGCACTGTCTGAAAGGGTGATGGGGGAACACTCAATCGTGGCTTTCAACAGGAATTGGTTAAGCACATAAAGGGGAAAAAAAAACTGCAGGCTATGGGGAATGGACAGGAGAGTGGAACTAGCTAAATTACCCTTGCAGAGAGCCGACGAGCTCAATGGGCCGAGTGGCCTCTTTCCGTGCTGTAACCATTCTATGATTCTATGAAAGCAAAGAAGATGAGCAGCAGACATCAGTAACATGATCTTGACAACTGTAGTACAATTTAAATATAGCCTGTATGTTTCCCTCTTGAGTACGAGCTTCCTCCTTAATGCTTAACGTCATATTATGTGAGTGATAAAAACAGCAAGGATTAGAGGGCCTACACCTAACCTTTTGTTTATTTCCTGTTTTATCTTTAAGGCGGGCATATGTATCAATTGATGGGTTTCAAATGGAAGTATTTTGATAAGTCGATGTAAAAGAAATTAGTTCAAGGAACAAGAACATGGTGAAACGGTGAAGTGAAAGGTTATATTAAGCCATCTATGTTTCTACATAAACATTTTGTATCTAGCACACATCCATCAAACCTCAAAGTGTCACACCTGAAATGTGTCACGTCTGACAGTATAATCACACTGATTGGCTCAAATATCAGATGCATAAAACAGTAACAAATGATGGCAGAATAGATAAGGAACCCAGCAATGAAAATGTTTTTTTACAGAATTGAAAACTGTCACTTCGGAAGAACCAAAAGAACATTGAGTCACGCTAACCTGCCATTTCTCTTTACAAACACTGATTGGCCTGCTCATGCCAACTGTTACATTTGCACAGCCAATGAGGATCTACCGCAATCAGCCACACATGTTAACAAATCACGGGTTCAATCTTCCATTCCTTTTTTACTGCTTTTCCCATTTCACACTCGATCCTTTCAGCAGCAAAAATCATTTCAAAGACTTAGAATCATAGTCTGATACAACAGAGAAGGAGGCTATTTAGCCCACCATACCCGTGCTGGCTCTTTGAAAGTGTGATCCAATTAATTCCATACCCCTGCTCTTTCCCCATAGAGCTGCATTTTTTTTCCCTTTTTAAGTATTTATCCAAATCCTTTTTAAAAGTTACTACTGAATCTCCTTCCACTGCCCTTTCAGGCAGCACGTTCCAGATCACAAGAACTCGCTGCGTAAAGAAAAACTCCTTGGGAGGAATTTTTTGGCTCTCCCACGTGTTGGGTTTGGAGGCAGGGACAGCAAATAATCATTCGGGATGGTCACGGTGGGGGGGACACCCCCCACCCCCTCGCCATCTTCCTGCCTCCACCTGTGAACGGCCTTCCCATCCTGCCACCAACCGAGGCCCTTAAGCGGGCAATTAATGCCCAATTAAGGGCCTCATCCCACCGCCGCCGAATTAGCCCAGCAGCAGGCGGGCCTGTCACCACACAGGGAGCACACCAAGCAAACCCTTGTGGATGCTTGTCGGCTCCAGGATGTGGGTCGGGTGGGGTGGGGAGCGGGGGGGCAGTCCTTCGGTAAAAGGTATTTAGTGCCTAAATGAGGGACCCAACATTGGGAAAGGGCGGACCTAAGTAGTTGGGTAATAACTGTTCAGCAAAGATGGTTTGAATGATGTGGTACTGAAGGGGCTTCCTGGGTTTGCCACATGACTTTCCAAATATATCAATATTTTTCTCTAAGTTGAGAGTGAGTGAATGTGCACACCTCTATCAGATCTTTGAAAAAAGCCTCCCACGTCCATCGAAATGTTCTCACTCATTATTCTATATATATATTTATTTAAAAAAAGGGAGTTACCGCCAGTGAATTCAAGGCAGGTGTTTAAACTGTGCAACAATTGATATATTCACCTTTGCAACAATTCTGTGCAACATGTGTGTGTCTGAACTGTCAGACTTCTGCATTTTCTTGGAATGCATCTAATAATTACCACAAGTAAACTCATGTAAAAGAAAGCTTGTAAAAGGTTTAGCAGCTGTTTCTGTACCCGGGCCACGATCTTTATTCGACTGAAAGCTGCGGCTGAGCTCTCAGTTAGGGGTCGCCAACCCCTCCAGGATTTGTCTGGAGTCTCTGCAAATGAAAGATTCACCTCCAGGACACTGCTGGGAGCAAAATCCCAAAGAAAAGTCATAGGGGAGTTAAATAAAAGCACTTTGTTTATTAGTTGTAATAGTTAATGGCAGAGTGTCTATCAACACCACTGGCTGGGATTATTCTGAGGGGGCTGGGGTTTCACCGCTGAGGCCATAAGCAGTGGGGGTTGGAGGGACGGACTCCACCTTGGTGGGCGGTGGGACCGGGGCCGCATTTTACAAGTAGCAGCCAATTAGATAGCTGCCACGGGCCTGCTCTCCTTATTAAGGATGGCAGCCCACCCCCAAGAGCTGCTGGCCCAATCAAAGCGCCCACCAGGAGCGGTAGCCACTGCTACTGCTTCATCTGGAGGAAGAGGAGGGACAATGGACGTACACCCTCACAACTGGGTGAACGGGGTCTGGGGGTGCCGGGTCCAGTCAGGCAGGCCCTGGCAAGGCGGGGGCCATTGACAGCAGGCGGCACCAATGCCAAGAGGATGGCTATTGCCATCAGGCGGCCCCCTCTGTGGACCAAAGTGTGCCCAAAATGGAGGGCCTCCTGCCCTGGAGCCCACTGGGAGGCCGCCTGGCTTTATCTGGCGATCTTCCCAAGTGGAGGAGGGGATGGCCCCCACCACTGGTAAGATGTCAGCAGAGGTAAGAAGAGGCTCTCAGTTGGACACTGAAGTGGTTTAATTGTGCACCTGATGGGCAAGCCATCTGCCACCTTTCCACACTAGTGGCAGGAATACGTTGGGCACGCCACACGACGCCTTCCCACGCCATTATGCCCACCTTGCTGCCTCCAACCCTGTCCTCAAAGGGCCCGGAAAATTCTGGCCACTGTGTCAGCTAATGGGTTGAAGACAGACCAAACTTCATGGCAGATCTCACAGCAAACAGTCTATTCTACAGTGAATAGAGTTGACTTATTCAGTAGAGTCTGTTTAAACAGCACACTTCAGCAAACAGTCTACAGAGTCTATTTGAAAAGTGTCTCAATGAACTACAGCAAACAGAACTCATGATCCAAACTGCAGCAGGATCTCCCAATAAAAGCAAGGTAATTTCTCCAGCAAAATGCAGTGAGTGGAGGATAGTTACAGAATACAAACAATGTACATAAAATCAATCCCAGTCACTTCCAGCAGTGTGATCTCCAGGTGTAATTGATGGAGAATTACCCAATCATCTCCATTCTGGCTGGGAATAATGTGGTCACTATATGCAGCCAAATATTGGTAGTGTAAATAGAAACATTTTCCTCTGGTGGGGTAGTCTAGGTGAAAGGGACATAACCTTAAAATCAGAGCCAGACAAAGTTACGAAACACTTCTTCATGCAAAGGGTGATAGTAGTCTAGAACTCTCTCCCACAAAAAGCAGTAGATGCTTGTCCAGTTAATAATTTATCAGAGGACAGTAGATTTTTGCTAGACAGGAGTTTTTAAGGATATGGAGTCAAGGCAGGTTGATGGAACTGTGATACAGATCAGCCATGATCCCATTGAATATTGGAACAGGCTCAAAGGACTGAATGGCCTCCTCCCATTCCTCTGATTGTAGTAAATTCCATTCAGCAGATATACACAAAGCACACACGACACCTGACACTCTGGGCAACAGAAAATAGCTCAGTACTTTTTTCATATTTGTTCTTGGGATGTGGGTGATGCTGGCAAGGTGACATTTATTGCTGATTCCTAATTGCTCTGAGGAAGTTCACCTTGAGTGGCAATTATTTGTGCAACCGAGTGGTCTGCTACCTCACGTCAAAAAGAATTAAGAGTCAATCATTTTATGTAGACGAAGGTCATGTGCAGATCAAACTGGGGTAGCATGTTCCCCTCCCTGAAGGATGCTAGTTAGCCACATGGGTTAGACTACTTTATAAAGGCCAAACAAATCATGTATTGATACAATACTGCAGAGGCCAACTGACCTTTACTGGCCTTTTGAAAGAAGTATCCAATTAGTTGTCCTCCCCTGTTCTTTACCTGTGGCCCTGCAATTTTTTTCCGTGGTCTGGATATTCATTTAAAAAAATAAAGAAGAAAGAACTTGCCTTTATATAGTGCCTTCCACAGTCTAAGGACATCCCAAAGCACTTTATAAACAATTGATTACATTTCAAGTGTAGTCGCTGTTGTAACGTGGGAAACGCAACAGCTCATTTGCATACAGTAAACTTTTCAATCACCAGATAATCTGTCTTTAGTGATGTTTGTTTGAGGGCTCAATATTGTTCAAGATACTGGGCAAACTCCCTCAACTTCTTCGAATCTTTTACATCCACCTGAGAGGGTCATACTAGCATGAACTGAAGTGAAGGTTAATAGGGCCATCTCTCTGAAGATTTTTGTTATCCAAAGGTATTAAAGGACATAGGGCAAAGGCGGGTATATGGAGTTAGGTCGCAGATTAGCCATGATCTCACTGAATGGTAGAACAGGCTCGAGGGACCGAATGGCCTCCTCCTGTTCCTCTGTTGCTATCTTCCGATGTTGACATGAAAGTTGGTCACTGTCTACATCCTGTTTTACCTTTAAGACTGGTAAACATATCAGTTGATGGGCTTCAAATTAAAGTAGTTTGATAAGTTGACATAAAAAGACATAAAAACAAGGAGCAAGATTATGGTGAAGCAGTAAGATGAAACATATATTAAGCCAACTATCTTTCCGCACAAACATTTTGAATCGAGCCTATGTACATCAAATCTGAAATATGCCACATCTGAAATTGTAATCACATATGGGCAGAATTCAAACTACAATGAACTTTATTGGAAGTAAATAACTCTGCACGGGGACAATCCAGACCAATTTTTATATGAAAAAAATTATTTTGAAGATCAGAGTAGTAAAAATCGAAGACATGTTGTCATATTGCAGAGCATTAGCCTTCCAGGGCACTACTCAGTTTATACACAATGGACATGATTGGAGACATATTACTGAGCATCTAATCATTTTCCTGCCACACCAATTGTTACAGCTATATTTCAAAACTGCACGGAACACTGGAAAAATTGTAATGGTGCCTCTCAAGAGCCTCTTAAATGCTGTTTAAGTTAATAAGGTTTCCTCCAATGGAATTGTGAGAGAGCGAAACATTGCCACATATGATCAAACATCTTCATTTTTCAAACTAAATTATACCTTACAGTACAGCTGTATCACTGTTTCTGTGATGTTCTCAGCACTGGAGTGAGGTTTAGCCGAGTTTAGTAAGAAATATGAGGCAGAACAGAGACAGAATGCTTTTGAACAACAATGGATTCTGCTTTCATCAGATTCTTCATCAGTTCTGATGAAGGGTCACTGACCTGAAACGTTAACTCTGCTTCTCTCTCCACAGATGCTGCCAGAACTGCTGAGTATTTCCGGCATTTCTTGGTTTTATTTCAGATTTCCAGCATCTGCAGTATTTTGCTTTTATTATTATGGATTCTTCTATCAGGTTTACGAGAAGTGCGACAATGAAAAAAATATAGACTCAAACTGAAGGGTCACAAAAATTGACTTTACCTTTCTAAAAAATTGGACAATGATGCAAAAGATGGCATTCGAACATTGCCACACGGTCTGTTTAGGACGAAGGATGCCTAACTAGGTTGAGGGATGTCAATTACATCCATCCTGAAACATGACTGAATTGAATGGGTTCTACTGAAACAAAGAAGGTGGAAACATCAGAACCGGATGATTCTCATCCTGGGCCATTGTGTGATCGCTATGGGGAGAGACAAAAGCTCTCCTACCAGAATGATGTGACAAACTTTTACCTTAAAAAGGCAGCCTTCAGATATAGAGAGAGACAGCCAGAAAGGAGCATCACCAAAAAAGCTTGTCAAGCTAAGAGCTGGGAGAAAATCCAGCAAGCTAGAAGGGAGGCACCCTGCTGTAAATGCTACATGTCCAAACTTATGCAGCAGTGAATTAGAAGTGATCCTCTGTCTTCAAACTGAACATTCCACCAAGAGAGAAACCTACAAACACCTCAGGCTTGCAACCAACAAGAATTTGACTTCCAAGAGAATGCAACAGGTTTACCATGAACCTCGAAACCCTACCTCACTTGAAAACCACTTACCCCTTTTCCTCTCTATCTGTCTCTTCTTGTGCATGTGCACGCGCGAGTGAATGCATGAGTGGATGCGGCTGCGATAATTTTGGGATAAGGCATTGTGCTCAAAAAATAATTAAGCTTCTCTTTTAAAACTACAAGAAAACCTGTCGCTGTCTATTTGACAAATAAAACTCAAAGGGGTTAAACCCTAATAACAAAAAACGCTTGCTGCGGTCAAGTGAGGGTTGAACAGTGGGAACCACCCACACCCCTCACCGTGTGGCTGGAACAGTTCTCTTTTTACTTTAACTTTCCCTTTGCTTGCTCCTGTGTGTGGACAGCAGCCTCAAGTGAACAGAACATTCAATGCAATTTTCAAAACACTGCGGTTTTCAGCTTTTTGTGCTAGACAGACTCTTGCCAAGATTCAGAATCACCAGTCATGCCTGTAAATGAACCTTTTGCCCTTTATAACGTGGAGTGCACCCGCATCTGTCCAATATCTAGATAGACAATAGTATGATCCAGCGACTGCAACATAAAACCCCTTATTCTGTATGCCAGCTACTGAAGTTTTCTTTGGAAGGTGAACTGAAAGAATACTTTACTAAGACAGAGCACAGCTTCACGTCAACTTCTGGTTTATTTACATAAAATAAGTGAACAAAGAGTATGGTGTCACACAGTGAAAACATATTTACCTACATGTCTCAGTCATGAAAATCAGTAAAATCGCAACATGCCGTAAATACTGGGCTCACACCTTCTCCACCTTAACTATTTGAACCTGAGTTAGTCTTTTAGTTGCTTATTTCACAGAGTATTCTGAGCTGAAGGCCTGCTACCCGACCCGAACCCGATGGGACCCAATGACCTGTGTCGGGTTCGGGTCGCACTTCCGCGTCCAGCATTCGGGCTCGGGTCGTGTCGGGTCGGACACACTCTATCACAGGTAAAGTGGCTCCAATGTCAATTTAATTTGTGGACTAGAAAGGTGGTTTTGCTACAGTTATTTTAAGCGTGTGCAGATCAGCAACAAAGTGAAAAACAGAAGGTAGGTTAACTGATGGTCGAGTCGTGTCGGGCGCGGGAATAAATGGAAGGACTCGGGCCGGGTCAGGCTCGGGGTCGGATGTGATTCTGTCGGGCTCGGGTCAGGGGTTCTTTTGCAGACCCGAGCAGGCCTTTATTCTGAGCCACAGCAGAAAGAGACAGAAGAAATGAAAAAAACTGACAGGCCAGACAGAGGAGACAGAGAAAGGGGACAGAAACAGGTAACAGAGAAGAGGAAAAGAACATAAGAACATAAGAACTAGCAACAGGAGTAGGCAATTCAGCCCCTCGAGCCTGCTCCGCCATTCAAAACAATCATGGCTGATCTCATCTCAGCCTCAACTCCACTTTCCTGCCCGTTCTCCATAAACCTTCAACCCATTACTAATTAAAAATCTGTCTATCTCCTTCTTAAATTTACCCAATGTCGAGGCATCCACTGTACTCTGGGGTAGTGAATTCCACAGACTCACGACCCTTTGAGAGAAGTAATTTCTCCTCATCTCTGTTTTAAATCTGCTACCCCTTATCCTAAAACTATGACCTCTCGTTCTAGATTGCCCCACAAGAGGAAACATCCTCCCTATGTCTACTTTGTCAATCCCCTTAATCATCTTATATACCTCAATTAGATCTCCTCTCATTCTTCTAAACTCCAGACAGTAAAGGCCTAAACTGCTCAATCTCTCTTCATAAGACAAACCCCTCATCTCTGGAATCAATCTAGTAAACCTCCTCTGAACTGCCTCCAATGCAACTACATCCCTCCTCAAGTAAGGGGACCAAAACTGTACACAATACTCCAGGTGCGGTCTCACTAATGCCTCGTACAGTTGCAGCAACACCTCCCTACTATTCTGTTAGCAATAAATGCCAAAATTCCATTTGCCTTTCTTATCACCTGCTGTACCTGCAAACTAGTCTTCTGCGATTCATGCACGAGGACACCCAGATCCCTCTGCACCGAAGCACTCTGAAGTTTCTCTCCATTGAGATAATAATTTGCCTTTCTATTCTTCCAACCAAAATGGATAACCTCACACTTATCCACGTTAAACTCCATATCCATTTGTAAATTGCTTATTTCTTTACTGCAACTTACTGTCCCACCTATTTTAGTGTCATCTGCAAATTTGGCTGTAGTACCTTCTATCCCTGCATCCAAGTCATTACTATAGATTGTAAATAGTTGGGGCCCAAGGACCGAACCCTGTGGAACCCCACTGGTTACATCTTGCCAACCAGAAAAGAACCCATTTATCCCGACTCTCTGTTTTCTGTTGGTTAGCCAATCCTCTATCCAAGCTAATAAACTGCCCCTAATCCCATGTGATCTTACCTTGTGTATTAACCTTTTGTGCGGCATCTTATCAAATGCCTTCTGGAAGTCCAGATATACTACATCTACAGGATCCCCATTATCCGCTTTGCTTGTCACAGCTTCGAAGAACTCTAGCAAATTAATCAAACACGAATTACCCTTCATAAAACCATGCTGACTCTGATGGATTGAGTTTTAACTTTCTAAATGTCCTGTTATTACTTCCTTAATAATGGGTTCTAACAATTTCCCAATGATAGATGTTAAAGTAACTGATCTATAGTTTCATACTTTCTGCCTCCCGCCCTTTTTGAATAAAGGCGTTATATTAGCTTTTTCTCTTGTCTGCCTTCAATCCCAATAGTTTGCTCAGTACTTTTTACCTAATGATGATGATTGTTCTAAGTTCCTCTCTTTCTACAACCTCTGTATTACCTGTTACTATTGGGATAGTATTAGTGTCCTCCACCTTGAAAACGGAGGCAAAATACTGATTTAGTGTCTCTGCCATTTCTGTGTTCCCCTCTATTAACTCCCCAGTCTCATCCTCCATGGGACCAACCTTCATTTTAGCTACTCTCTTACCTTTTATATACTTATAGAAGCTTTTGCAATCCATTTCTATATTGTGCTAGTTTTCTTTCATAATGTATCTTTGCTCTTTTTATTACTTTTTTAGTAACCCTTTGTTGATCTTTAAAAGTTTCCCAATCTTCCAGCCTGCCACTGGCCTTTGCAATATGGTATGCCTTAGTTTTTGTCTTTATGTTATCCTTAACTTCCTTGCTTAGCCATGGATGTTTTTTCCCCCTCTTAGAATCTTTCTTCCTCTCTGGAATATATCTTAGTTGGGAGGAATTGAATATCTCCTTAAACATCTGCCACTGCTCATCAACTGTCCTACCTTTTAGTCTTCCTGCCCAGTCCACTAGGGCCAAATCTGTCCTCATGCCTCTGTAATTACCTTTGTTTAACTCCAGAACGCTAGTGTGGGACTCCAGTTTCTCGCCTTCAAAGTGAATTTGAAATTCTATCATGCTATGATCACTCTTCCCTAGAGGATCCTTAACTATGAGATCATTAATTAATCCCACCTCATTACACAATACCAAATCTAGAATAGCCTGCTACCTGGTTGGTTCCACAACCTATTGCTCCAAAAAACAATCTCTAATACATTCAATTAACTCTCCCTCGAGGCTACTTTTGCCAATATGATTAATCCAGTCTATATGCATATTAAAATCACCCATGATTATTGCCGTACCTTTTTTACAAGCCCCCAGTATTTCCTGGTTTATACTGTGCCCCACTGTGAAACTACTGTTTGGGGACCTATAGATTACTCCCACCAGGGACTTCTTTCCCTTGCTATTTCTTATTTCTACCCAGACTGATTCTACGTCTTGATCTCCAGTGCCTATATTGTCTCTCCCTACAGCACTGATCTCTTCCTTTACTAACAAAGCTGCACCACCTCCTTTTCCTTCCTGCCTATCCTTCCGAAATACTGAGTACCCTTGGATATTCAATTCCCAAACCTGGTTTCCCTGCAACCACGTCTCAGTAATCAGCACTAAATCATACCCATTCATCTCTATTTGCGCTGTTAACTCATTTATTTTATTCCAAATGCTTTGTGCATTCAGATACAAAGCCTTTAAGTTTGTTCTATTATCAAATTTCCCTACTCTTGTCTGATTCCTTGGTGCAATATGATGTTCACACGTTCTGTCCCTTCCTTTTATTTTCTGGTAACAATGAGCCTCATCACTAACCTGCACTCCTACCTTTAACTTTGATTTCATAATTTTCCATGCAACTGAACCCTCCCCCCCACTATTTAGTTTAAAGTCCTATCTACAGCCCTAGTTATGTGATTCGCCAGGACTCTGGTTCCAGCATGATTCAGGTGGAGCCCATCTCATCGGAACAGCTCTCTCCTTCCCCAGTATTGGTGCCAATGTCCCATGAATTCAAACCCATTTCTCCCACACCAATCTTTGAGCCACATATTTACCTCTTTAATCTTATTGACCCTGTGCCAATTAGTTCATGGCTCAGGTAGTAATCCGGAGATTATTACCTTTTTGGTTCTGCTTTTTAATTTAGCCCCTAGCTGCTCATATTCCCTCAGCAGAACCTCTATCCTCGTTCTACCTAGATCGTTGATACCTACATGGACTACACCAACTGGAGAGAATACAGAAATGTTTCTTGCCCTTAGAGCTGTATGTGGGCAACTTACCTTTCATGATTTAACTGACCCAGAATGGTTATTTCACAAATAAAGACAATCATTAATATTGACAGTTAATTACTGAATGCACTCATTTTAACTAACGGACACCCCCGCTGACTTCCCCATCTTCAGATTTATAGTAATGCACAGAGCACACAGTGCAGGAAACTCCAGAATGATGGTGAATGGTATTGGAGGGCAGTGTATGCCTATACCTTTACAGCGGGTGCACTTGGAGTGCGACCTAGTTTCGGGACAGGTGACCCTAGGGATTGTCCCTATTTTCCATGTGGACCGGGTTGACCTGCTCCTCATGATCTGGCGGGGATGAAGGTGGTAGCTTCCCCAGTCGTGAAAGAGAGACCACAGGAGGCCAGAGAGACAGGGCAGTGGCAGGAGACGGTCCCCTGCAGTTTCCTTGAATGTGTAATGAGTGGGGCCATGATCAAACCAGCTCCCCTAGAGGAGACTGAATTGGCACTGCAGGCAGATGACCATGAGGTTTGTCTTTCCAAGACTATCTTTGGAAAGTTAGGAGACCCATGGAATGAGTTAAATAGATCTTCCCTAGCTCAGGCTCAGCGAGCTGACCCAGTACTGAGAGAGTTATCACAGGCTGCCCAATCTGAAAGTGAAGCAGAGGGAATCCCTGATTGCTACGATTTAAAGAATGAGGAAATGGAGTTCTCCTCACAGACCTGAGAGCAAGGAATGGACAGTGGTTCACCAGTTAGTGGTGCCACAGAGGTAACGGAGTGAAATATTAAGAAGTGCCCATGATATTACAGTGGCTGTACATGTCGGTATACGAAAAACAAAGCCCACATAAGACAACAGTTTGACTGGCCAAAACTCCACAAAGATGTGGTGGAGTACTGCAGGAGTTGCCACATGTGTGTGAGTTTGATGGGAAACCCCAACCTACAGTGAAATTTGCACCCCTCAGTCCTATATGGGTGCTTGGAGGTCCCTCCAGCAGAGGGCTGGTGAACTGTAAGGGACCCCTGCCGAAAACAAAAGGGGACAGGCAGGAATGAGGCGGGCAACAGATTAGAAAGGAAAGGGGAAAAAGGGAGCAAAAGGAAAGGTTAAAGGAAGTCCGGGAGGAATCCTGGATGAAAGCCCCCACTGTCCGGTCAGCTAACTCTGAAATATTTGAAAAATTAGACCCTACATCCTCCTATGCAAATGCAGACACCAGAGGCACTCCACCAGAGTTGCTAACAGCATTTTCAGGCATCTTCAGAGACAAAGAAAGTCCTCAAAAGGACAGAGAAACTGAGAGGGTGATGCCTCACTTAGTCAAAGTGCCACAGCAGAGTGCAGCAGAATCTGGACAAATACCTGCAAGCAGGAGTGTCCCAGAGGATAAAGGGAGGATTAGCAAAGAATCCTCCACCCACAGTCAGGAAAAAAGGGAAAGTGAAAAGCCCTTGCATGACTCATCAAAGCACTGAAAGAGTTCAGAGTGGAACCACCCACTGCCGCCGCCCCTGAGCAGAACTCCAACCTAGGGCTAATTAAGCCTAACCCTCCCCTTGCAGACCTTAACAAGAACAAAGACCCCTTAGGCAGTCATGGAAATGTGCAAACTGAAAAAACTTCCCCAAATACCACATGTTTATTGGGATGCCAAAAAGGGCAGTTTAAAGCAGAACAGACAGGCTGCAACAATTATTAGGGTTCTGAATAAATGAGAGAGATGCATGTGTGTTTTCCTGTCCTTATTTTCACTCGCATCCCTTTTAATGAAATGCTCTTCTAAAAAATTGCATTTCATTCCGTTGGGTGTGCAGCTGTCATGCATACCCCCACCGACCAAGAATGAGGCATATTAATTTTGTCATATGAACATTGATTTTAAACCATTGCTAGAGTGAAGAAATGACTGGTTTGAAGATCACCAGACATTTGGGCTGGAAGGACATTTGCATACTAAGAGATGCTGCTTGTGGAGACAAAGGACTCTGATCCAATTAACCCAAATGGATTTTGATCACCAAACATTGAAGGTGTAAGGAAGTGCATTCCAGAGACTGCTAAGGTAATACAATCAGCAAACCTCGCAGGAGAGACTATTCTAAATAAGGAGTTAGTCACATGACTAACCTGCTGGGCAACCTGGGTTTTTTTTTAATTGTGCTGCACAGAAGGCAGTTCGCAACTGAAGCTGGAACAAGGAAACTGCTCTCTCTCTCACCTTCTCCCAAACCACCGGACACCTCAAGAGAGAAAAGACTCCGACATTGAAACAAGTTGAAGCTTAAACTGGGCCCCAATGAATAGCAGGACTTACCGGCAACCAAAGACTCCACATTAAACTCAAAGGACAGTAACTAACTAACAGATATCACTTCAAACATTTCCCCTTTATTCTTTCTACTTTTTCTTTCTCTATCTGCATGTGTATTTATTGCATATGCATGCTAGCACGGTCGCGTCACATATTCGTAGTGGTTGACCGGATTAGAGTTTAAGATTAATAAACTTCTACCTTTCTTGTTTAAATTGAAGGAAACCTGTCTGATTTCTTTGCCTTACAATTGGAGCAGTGAACAAGGATTCACTGAAGGGGCAGCTAAAACACAGAGTTTCTAAAATTAAACCCTGTTACGGTTAAACCAGGCAAAGGGTGAGAGGGAACCCCGAGACCCCTTCTCACCTGGTCATATCAGCAGTTAACACTTCTAAGACAGATTATCTGGTCATGATGACTTTAATGGCTGTGGGATCTTGCTGTTCACAAACTGGCTGTTGCATTTCCTACATTACATCAGCGACCACACTTCAAAAGTACCACATTGACTGTAAAGCTCTTTGGGACATCCTATGGTCATGAAGATCACCATAGAAATACTAATTTTTCTGTCTCTCTTTCTGTCTTTCTTCCATTCAGTCATGCCTCCTGTAAGTGAATCACCTGCCAGCACACACAGACTATCCAAGTGCACACACAAAGTGTGGCCAAAGGACTGATTTATTTGCTTGCAGCATTTACAGAAAACTTCTTCAGTGTGAATCACCAGCTTCAGGAGAGGATTGGCACCCTGGTACCTGTCAAGGTTGCAGTGCTGTGATCTACATTAAAGTATATTTAAACCACACATTTCTGTCAACTGAAGAAGATTCTGAAGAAGGGTCACTGACCTGAAACGTTAACTCCGCTTCTCTCTCCACAGATGCTGCCAGAGATGCTGAGTATTTCCAGCATTTCTTGTTTTTATTTCTGTCAACTAAATTGGTCAGGTTAGTTCAAGCAAATAAGCAATTTGCAAGCTGACCATATTGCCTTGGAGGCATTTTCCAAAGGACAGAACTGGAGTGCCAGAGTGAAGAGCAGGGAGATGTGACTGAGCACCAAGCAATAGATCACAGTCAGCAGGCTGCCTGAATTTTCTCTTACAGTGATGCAGTATTGACATTGGGCAATGGGCCTGCATATCCCCAGGTTAAAGAGATTTCGCTAGCCAATTAGTAAATAGCGAGCGTTCAGGAGCAATTTTAATCAAAGAAAAGATGGAGCTTTGAGTATCCAAAAAGATGCAAAATACAGGACAATGTCTCGAAATTGGCCTCTTTGAATGTTAAAATATGACCATGTGGGAGATTTGTATGGAATTCCCCTGCCTGCTGTTTTAATGGAGGCATTAACCTGACTTTCGGGGTAATCAGTATCAGATCGTCACTAATAAATCTTACATGGAATTCTTTACTCAGAAAGTGGTGAGAATGTGGAACTCACTACCACATGTAATAGTTGAGGTGAATAGTATTGATGTATTTAAGGAGAAGCTGGGTAAACCCATGAGGGAGAAAGGAATAGATGGATAGGTTGATGGGGTGAGATGAAGTAGGGTGAGAGGAGGCTCATGTGGAGCAGAAAGACTGGCATGGATCAGCTGGGACTAATGTTTTTGTTTTGTATATTCTATGTAACTCGATATAAGCTATTTAAAACAAACAAGTTAATGCCTTAGCTAATATGGCAGGCAAATCCAAGGGTTGAGGACAACACAGTGCTGGATGTGAAATTCTGTTGGGTTGGCCTGACCCGCAAATGAGCCAGAACCTTGTGGGTACAGTTGCTGTGGGTTTGGGCAGGGCAGGGAGAGAGGCAGAATAACGGCCGGTTAGCAGGAGTTTCTGCGGGGAAAGGGGAAAGAGAGGGGAACCAGCACAGGTTCACCAGAAATATACCTTGACTTAAATAGTCCAATAATGAGAAACTGATCAAATAGAATTAGGGTTTTCAAACTTCCAGGGTTTTCCCAGAGTCTTCTGGAATTAAAAAATTAACTTCCTGCACATTGCTGTGAACAAGCCAGCATAGGCACAGTGGGCTGAATGGCCTCATTCTGTACTGTTCAGTCTCTTCTAAAATCATCGGCCCATTAAAAAGAGGCTTTGTTTTCACTTTCTTTGAACATTTGTTTATTCATGATAAAGATATTGGGGATGGGAGAAAAGGCATTTTACAGTCAAGATTCATCCAATCAAGCAACGATGAATCTAGTCACTTTCCCAATGGGATGGAATGCTGCCATGGGGAAGGATGTGTTGCGTAACTAATGACAGGAGTGTGGAGGCAGGGCAGTTGGATATGGGGACAACACTATGAAACTTTCTGGAATGTGTCAATCAGAGTTGACAACACTCAGACTGCAGAGGGTTTCTTTCCCAATCCTGTATTTCATAAATTCATAGAATTATAGAATGATACAGCACAGAAAGAGGCATTCAGTCCTTTGTGCCTGTGCCAGCTCTTGAAAGATCTTTCCAATTAGTCCCATGCCCCTGCTCTTTCCCCTTAGCCACACAATTATTTTTTTCCTTTCAAGTATTTATCCAATTCCCTTTGAAAGTTACTCCTGAATCTGCTTCCACCATCCTTTCAGACAGTGCATTCCAGATCACAACAACTCGCTGTGTTAAACAATGTTTCCTCATGTTGCCTCAGGGTCTTTTGGCAATCACCTTAAATCTGTGTCCTCTGGTTACTGACCCTCCTTCCAGTGGAAACAGATTCTCCTTACTTACTATATAAATATTGTTGATGATTTTGAAAAAGCGTGTGGAACATAAGCACTGGCTTGAAACTGTTAGGCCAAATGGTCTATTTCTGTATTATAAATACTATGCAATACTATGTCACACATCTATCAAATCTTCCCTTAACTTCTCTTCACCAAAGGAGGACAACCCCAACTTCTCCAATCTCTCCACATAACTAAAGTCCCTTATCACTAGTACCATTCTAACAAATCTCTTCTGCACCTCTCCAAGGCCTGAAACTCCTGCTAAGGCCTATCCAATTTTTTATAAAGGTTCAGTATAACTTGCTTGCTTTTGTTCTCTATTCTTTTATTAATAAAGCCAAGAATCCCGTATGTTTTTAAAAAAAAACAGCCTCTTAACTTATCCTGCCATCTTCAAAGGTTTGTGTACATACACCCCCAGGTCTCTATGTTCCTGTCTTCTTTTCTTCTTCTTTGGCCTCCTTGTCTCGAGAGACAATGGGTAAGCACCTAGAGGTGGTCACTGATATTGTGAAGCAGTGCCTGGAGTGGCTATAAAGGCCAATTCTAGAGTGACAGACTCTTCCACAGGCGCTGCAGATAAAATTGGTTGTCGGGGCTGTTACACAGTTGGCTCTCTCCTTGCGCTTCTGTCTTTTTTCCTGCCAACTGCTAAGTCTCTTCGACTCGCCACTCTTTAGCCCCGCCTTTATGGCTGTCCGCCAGCTCTGGCAATCAGTGGCAACTGACTCCCACGACTTGTGATCAATGTCACAGGACGTCATGTCCCGTTTGCAGACGTCTTTAAAGCGTCTGTTCCTGTACTCCCCTTAAAATTGTACAATTTAGTTCATGTTGCCTTTATTCATTCTTCCTACCAAAATGTATCACTCTGTATTAAATTCTATCTGCCATGTCTGTCCATTTCAGCAGTCTATGTTCCCCTGAAGTCTGTTACTATCCTTTTCATCACTTTCCAAGTATCATATCATTTGCAAACGTTGAAATTATAAACTGTACATCCAACTCCACATCATTAATATATAGCCGTCAACAAAACCCTATATGTCAAATGGGAAATATTAATTTCTTCAGTTGGAAACTTACATTAGACTTTTAGTGGGAAAAAAATCCCACAGTAACTTTTGAAAAACTAGCAGCCAAGATGGCCACTGCAATTTGCAGCACAGTGGCGCAGTGGTCAGCACTGCAGCCTCATAGCTCCAGCGACCCGGGTTCAATTCTGGGTACTGCCAGTGCGGAGTTTGCAAGTTCTCCCTGTGACCGTGTGGGTTTTCGCTGGGTGCTCCGGTTTCCTCCCACAGCCAAAGACTTGCAGGTTGAAAGGTAAATTGGCCATTATAAATTGCCCCTAGTATAGGTAGGGGAATTGTGGGGATGTGATAGGAATATGGGATTAATGTAGGATTAGTATAAATGGAATTTTCCTCCACACAAGATCAGGGGGCAGGTTGTTCAACCTTGCCCGTCTAAGAGCGAAGTCCAAAGTACGGAAAGTCCTCATCAGGGAACTCCTCTTTGCTGACGATGCTGCTTTAACATCTCACACTGAAGAGTGCCTGCAGAGTCTCATCGACAGGTTTGCGGCTGCCTGCAATGAATTTGGCCTAACCATCAGCCTCAAGAAAATGAACATCATGGGGCAGGATGTCAGAAATGCTCCATCCATCAATATTGGCGACCACGCTCTGGAAGTGGTTCAAGAGTTCACCTACCTAGGCTCAACTATCACCAGTAACCTGTCTCTAGATGCAGAAATCAACAAGCGCATGGGAAAGGCTTCCACTGCTATGTCCAGACTGGCCAAGAGAGTGTGGGAAAATGGCGCACTGACACGGAACACAAAAGTCCGAGTGTATCAGGCCTGTGTCCTCAGTACCTTGCTCTATGGCAGCGAGGCCTGGACAATGTATGTCAGCCAAGAGCGATGTCTCAATTCATTCCATCTTCGCTGCCTCCGGAGAATCCTTGGCATCAGGTGGCAGGACTATATCTCCAACACAGAAGTCCTCGAGGCGGCCAACATCCCCAGCTTGTACACACTACTGAGTCAGCGGCGCTTGAGATGGCTTGGCCATGCGAGCCGCATGGAAGATGGCAGGATCCCCAAAGACACATTGTACAGCGAGCTCGCCACTGGTATCAGACCCACCGGCCATCCATGTCTCCGCTATAAAGACATCTGCAAACGCGACATGAAATCCTGTGACATTGATCACAAGTCGTGGGAGTCAGTTGCCAGCGTTCGCCAGAGCTGGCGGGCAGCCATAAAGACGGGGTTAAAATGTGGTGAGTCGAAGAGACTTAGCAGTTGGCAGGAAAAAAGACAGAGGCGCAAGGGGAGAGCCAACTGTGTAACAGCCCCGACAAACAAATTTCTCTGCAGCACCTGTGGAAGAGCCTGTCACTCTGGAATTGGCCTTTATAGCCACTCCAGGCGCTGCTTCACAAACCACTGACCACCTCCAGGCGCGTATCCATTGTCTCTCGAGATAAGGAGGCCCAAAAGAAAGAAAGAAGTATAAATGGGTGGTTGATGGTCGGCACAGACTCGGTGGGCCGAAGGGCCTGTTTCAGTGCTGTATCTCTAAATAAATACCAGGAGACTGAACTGGAGACAAACAGTCTAACAAGAAGCCCAACCAGGAAAATGGCTTGCTCTAAGTGACTGAATTGCCTAAAATGGCTTCATTAGCACAGCAGTCAAGGCAATTCTCACATACTAACTTTGAAAGAGCAAACCCCACTCCAAGTGTAAATTGACATCCTGGGGAATGTGGAATCTTGAATTTTATTAGAAGGTTCCAGAAAAGCATGAAGCAACAATGTGAGTGTCTGCCCATCTCAGGGGAGTTGTTACACAGATAACAGACAAGAAATAACTGAGTGTGCAGCAGCAGAGAAGGCTGCAGGTGTCTTTCTCTCACCCCAGAAAACATCACATTTGAAAACTTGATGTCTGCAACTGGATGACCCTCCAAGCCTACAGACTGCTACAGCCAGCAACCAGGGGGAAGAGAGCCAAATACAATTCTGCCTTCAGGAAAACCCAGAGCAAAGAAGGCCAGCCAGAGTGCACTTTGACCAGCAAGAACATCAAGAATACAGCTTGAGCCGAGGACTACCGGATCATCCACTTCACAGACTGTGTATTTAAGTTCCATTTATTCTGGACTTTAATCCAACCACCAGATCTATTTCTCCCTCTGTAATCTATTTGTGTGTGTGATTCTCATGTGAATATGTGCATGAATGTGTAGCGTATTTTTAAATCGGGCTTAGAGTGTTAAGTACAATAAACTTACCTCTTTCTTGGGGCGGCACAGTGGCGCAGTGGTTAGCACCGCAGCCTCACAGCTCCAGCAACCCAGGTTCAATTCTGGGTACTGCCTGTGTGGAGTTTGCAAGTTCTCCCTGTGTCTGCGTGGGTTTTCTCCGGGTGCTCCGGTTTCCTCCCACAAGCCAAAAGACTTGCAGGTTGATAGGTAAATTGGCCATTATAAATTGCCCCGAGTATAGGTAGGTGGTAGGGAAATATAGGGACAGGTGGGGATGTGGTAGGAATATGGGATTAGTGTAGGATTAGTATAAATGGGTGGTTGATGGTCGGCACAGATTCGGTGGGCCGAAGGGCCTGTTTCAGTGCTGTATCTCTAAATCTAAATCTAAACTCAAGAAAACTTGATTGGTTCTTTCATGATCACAGTAAAGGTAAAAAGGTAAAACACTCATGGAGGTGGTAAGCACAACCACTGTTTAAAAGGAATAAACCCTGTTGCAGTCAAATAAGAAGGGCGAGAGGGGAGCCTGAGACCCCCCTCCTCACCTGGCCATAACAATAGCAAAAAGAGAAGTGGTCTTAACATCAGCCCTGGGGAACACCACTGGATACCTCCCTCCAGTCTGAAAAACAACCATTCACTATACTTTTTACTTTCTGTCCCTTAGCCAATTTTGAATCCTTGTTGCTGATTTAAATTTAATAACACCAAGCATACAGTTGTAAAGATCACTCAAGATATAACTGCTACTTACATAAAGTAAAAGTCACTTATACACACTTAATAAAAGGGTGGGGCCAATTAGGGAACAAAAAAGAGATCGTGTTGTGGATGCAGAGGGCATTGCTGAGGTATTAAATGAGTACATTGCATCTGTTTTCACTGTGAAGAGGATGCTGCCAATGCAGCAGTGGAAGAGGAGGCAGTAGTGATATTAGGATAAAAATAAAGTGAAGGTACTGAAAAGGCCAGCAGTCCTCACAGTAGAAAAGTCTGTTTTGTGGTCTTGTATCAAATGCCTTTTGAAGGTCCATATATTCAAAATTAACTGTATTAACCTTATCAATTCTCTTCATTACTTCAACAACGAACTTAAGCAAGTTAGTCAAATATGATTTGCTTTGAACAAATTCGTGCTGAATTTCATTTATTAGCCCATACTTTTCCAAATGCCAATTAATTTTGTCTTGGATTATTGTCTCTAAAAGTTTCCCTACCACCGACATCAGACTGACAAGCCTGTAATTGCTGGGTTTATCCCTTTTCCCCTTTTTTTTTAAACATTTGCAAACCTCCAGTCCTCTGGCACCACCCCCATATCCAAGAGGAATTGGAAGACTGTGGCCAGAACCTCTACAATTTGTAGCCTCACTTCCCTTAGTCGCCCAGGATGCATCCCATCCAGACCAGATAACTTTTCTACTTTGAGAACTGCTAACTGTTAGGTCCCTCCTCTTTATTTGCATTCTATCCACTATCGCTACTGCTTCCTCCTTCACTGCTACATTGGCAGCATCCTCTGCTCTAGTGAAGACAGATGCAAAGTATTCATTTAATACCTCAGCCACGCCCTTTGACTCCACAAGAAGATCTCCTTTCACTACCCTTTTACTAGTTATGTATGTATAAAAGACTTTTATTTTATTCTATATACAGCTTGAATGATCTTTAGAACTGTGTGGATTGTTTAATTGAATTTAAATCAGCAGGAAGGAATGATTCAAGGTGGCTTTGGCAGCAGAAATAAGTGAACACATGCAGTGAACATCCCTTTGAAGTACTTTCTAAACAGATATGTGTGAATCAAAATAGGAGGCTAAACCTGGCCTTGCTCAGTAAGTAGTTGTTAAATGTGCCATTAGTGAAACAATAGCAAGGCTGTTGAAATTAAGTGTTTAACTACACTTCCCCTTGAGAATCTGAGCTAAAAAGGCAGTTAGGAGTTGACATTGATTCAGCCAGCGTGTTGGAAATTTAACAGCAATAGAATGAAACATTCCATCAGACAGCAGGAATGAACTTGCATTTATATAGCCTTAGTATGTCCAAAAGGCTCTGACAGGCAACTAAGTAATATTGAAGTGTAGTCACTGTTGTAATGTAGGAAACGCAACGGCCAGTTTGCACACAGCAAACTCTCACAAACAGCAATGAGATCAATGACCAGATAACACAAAATCAATGTCCAGAGAATCAGTTTTTAGTGATGTTGATTGAGGAATAAATTTTGGCCAGGCCACCAGGGTGAACTCCTCTGCTATTCTTTGAAATCACAGAATCAGAGAATGGATACAGCACAGAAGGAGGCCATTTGGCCCATTGTGTCCATGCCAGCTCTCTGCAACAGCAACTCACCTTGTCCTGACATAGTGCCATGAGATGTTTTACATCTATCTGAGAGAGGGCAGGGGGGCCTCAGTTTAATATCTCATCTGAAAGATGTGGCTGAGGGTCCAGGAGGAACAGATTATAGAAGGAGGATTCTCACTCTGACATCTCAGAAGGCTAATACTTGCCTCCCAGTGGAAGGTTAGGCAACTAATTTATCCACAACAGCTCACAAGGATAGAGTTGTGCGACTCCTGGAAACATTACTAACTAGAAACACAAAGAATTTAATAAATTCAATAGACTGGCGATCTAACATTGTTAAATTGTAAGCTAAATTAGTCTCACCAAACTGTATTAATCTCAAAAACTGATCTCAATTGTAAGTTTATAATCAGAAAGCAATTAGGAAGATCGAAACATAGAAAAATAGGAAGAGGAGGAGGACATTCAGCCCTTCAAACCTGTTCTGCCATCAATTAGATTATGGCTGACCTGTATCTTAACTCCCATCTACCCGCCTGGGAACCATAACTCTTAATGTCCTTGACTAATAAAAAAATGTAATGCCAAATTACGATGATGTAACTGCACTGCCTTTGTAAACTTTATTAAACCTAATTACTAACTATTTGTATACTCAATGACTATTACTACTGACTATGATTTGAAGGTTAAGGTATAATTGTTAGTTCATGACTTTACTGTCTGATGTCTTCTTTGAAAGGGTTAATTCCTTCTCTCTGCAGCTTGTGTTGGTCCTGTTGGTAGATTGGTAGTATGAATGCTTCAGGACCCTTGTGTTTTTTAGTAGTTTCCCTCCATCTATATTCCTTCATGCATGGTTAATGACAAAATCAACTTGGAAATGTACAGCAGGCACAGTGTCCTGGTCTTTGCACCTCATATTCAGACCTTACATGTTTCTCACTGTAAACTGCCTTTAAGTCAATTCTTCCCAGGCTGGACTCAAACGCCAATACCATTTGTGTCAGTTTCCACATGAGTGATCTTTACATTATCTTTCCAGCACAGGCTTTCAATTTTTAGAGAAAATCTAAAATTAGCACAGTGGGTTTGACACATCACCACCTTACCCGGGACAAATAGCAATGAAAAAATATGTAACAAAGGGATTTATGCTCAAGTGATTTAGGATGTGGTAGAACATGACATCAAATTCCTTTGCCATGGACATCAATAGGAACTTGAAGCATAAAATAGCACATTGGGAAATGATATGTTATGAAATGATAGCAAATTCAAAAAAGCACCAGTATTGCTCTTGGTAGGCTCTTTCACTAACTCACTGTATTAGGATTAAATGCTCATCCAGTTTAAATAGTGATTTGAACCAGAGTGAAAAGTGCACAATAAATTATCAGTGTCCTATGAGAGTACGGGGGAGGGAGGGGGGGGTGGGAAATTGTAGGGTTGATTCAGTGATCCAGCAACGATGGATTCAGCCTCGCTGCACTTCCCCAATTCATCGAGCAAATGGAGAGTGGAACTGACCTTGTCAGATTAAACAGGGACGACTCATTATAGCAATTTCAGTGAGCACCGTGTGTGTTTAGTGCGAGTTTAGGAAGCACAATGGTGGGGAAATCAGAACATTAGCAGCTGATTTGAACCAGTTGGACAGTATCAAAAGAAGCAGAGGGGAACATAAGGTCAAATAATTTTTGTCTGGCGAGTTGTTGTGATCTAGAATGTGCTGCCTGAAAAGGCTGTGGAAACAGATCCAACAGTAACTTTCAAAAAGGAATTGAATAAATACTTGAAAAGGAGAAATTTGCAGGGCTATGGAGAAAAAGCAAAGGGAGTGGGACTAATTTCAAAGAGCAGGCACAGACCTGATGGGCTGAATGGCCTCTTTCTGTGCTATAAGATTTCATGAGTTGGAGCTTTTATGGCAATCAAATAGCTTCATAGTGAATTTTATCAATACCAACATTTTATTTCTGATTTGAATTTTTTAAAAAACAAAATTCAAGTTCCCAAACTGCAATTCTGGGATTTGAACTCACGTTCACTCGATTATTTGTCCAAGTAAACCTGCTGTCCTTACCTGATAAAAAAAATTAACCCTTAATTGCCTGGCAAGCCCCTCAGTTATATTAAAACTGCTGTTGAAGTAGTTGAAGATCCGCCATAACCTTCTCAGGGCAACTAGAGAACAGGCAACAAATGCTGGCCTAGCCGATGATGCCCTCTTCCTATCCACATTAACCTACATTGGCTCCCAGTCTAGCAGCACCTCTGAGCCACACGAGGAGATAGTTAGGACAGGTGACCAAAAGCTGGGTCCAAGAGGTAGGTTTTAAGCAGGATGTTAAAGGAGGAGAGTGAGGTTGAGGGAGGGAATTCCAGAACTCAGAAGCTAGGCAGGTGATCGTACGCCTGTCAATAGTGGAACGATTAAAATTGGAGGAAAGAATTGGATGAACGCAGAGATCGCGCAAGGTGCTGGAGGTGATTACAGAGATAGGGAGGGGAAAGGCCATGGAGAGATTTCCAAACAAGGATGAGAATGTTAATATTGAGATGCTGCTAGACTGGGAGCCAATGTAGGTTAATGTGGACAGGAAGAGGGCATCACCGGCAAGGCCAGCATTTGTTGCCTGTTCTCCAGTTGCCCGACTTCAACAGCATGTTTATGCTCCTGTGAATCACCTTGGGATGTTTTACTAAATTAAAAATGTCATACAAATGCAATTTGCTGTTGTTTTTGATAATGAATTTTTTAAAATCAATTAAGAATTGTAATGTGGCTTGTGCACAATTTATGCAAGACCATTAAAATGCTTAGACATTTTTCTCTCATTGGTTTTTAGGGTCATTGTCCTACCTGCCTGATTCAGTGAGGAACACGTTCAGAATGCAATGGGGTTGTCCATGAATACACTATGGCTCGATGAGCACTCATATCTCTGACAGCGTGCTGGACTTAGTCTACAAACTACTCAATAAGACACATTTTAACATATAAAGGTGTCCACAAACCACACAAAATTAACCAAATGTTAAATATTTTTTTTAAATGACGGAAGCTGATGATGTGTTTCCACACATCATGCACATCGATCGACAGCCACAAAAGATGTTTCAGATCAGC
This sequence comes from Heterodontus francisci, assembly GCF_036365525.1. NCBI lineage: Eukaryota > Metazoa > Chordata > Chondrichthyes > Heterodontiformes > Heterodontidae > Heterodontus > Heterodontus francisci. Next base: position 5,581,057 of record NC_090385.1, read on the forward strand.
AAATTGGATTTTTTAAATAATAAAAATTAAAAATAAAAACATTTTGAAGCATTATAAGAATTTCCACATGCACTGAATTTGCCTCGAACTCCAAAGGAAATCATACTTGCCAAGCAGGACATCACAGATAAATTAGAAAGTCAAATCTGCTGCAAAGCTTCAGCATTCCTCATCACCAAATCTCATTATTCATGATAAGGTCGAAGCAGAATCATAAAGTTTTACAGCACAGAAACAGGGCCTTCGGCCCAACGCGCCTGTGCCGACCGTCAAGCACCCGCCCTAACTAATCCCATTTCCCAGCACTTGGCCTGCAGCCTTGTATATTATGGCATTTCAGATGTTTATCTAAATACTTCTTGAATGTCCTGAGTGTTCCCGCCTCGACCACCTCTTCCGGTGTTCCAGATTCCAACCACCCTCTGGGTGAAAACATTTCTCCTCAACTCCCCTCTAAACCTTCTGCACCTTACCTTAAATCTATGCTCCCTAGTTATTAACACCTCCGCTAAGGGAAAAAGTTTCTTCCTATCTATCCTACCAATGCCCCTCATAATTTTGTACACCTCAATCAGATCCCACCCCCCAGCCTTCTCCGCTCCAAGGAAAACAACCCTAGCCTATCCAGTCTCTCTTCATAATTGAAATGCTCCAGCCCAGGCAACATCCTGGGGAATCTCCTCTGCACCCTCTCCAGTGCAATCACATCCTTCCAATAGTCAACAGACCTTGTTAAAACCCTGAGCATGCATAAATGCATATGGTCAGTCACATACTTAATGCAGGAGCAGGGAGCTAGCAGCGAAGTGAATCACATTCATTAAAATATTCTTCAACTGCTCTGGAAACTGCCTTGACTTTATTTTGTGGTATTGAATGCAACATAAATTTTAAAATTATATCATTACTCATGTTTCAAGACAGTAAGGCTCAGTCTCCGGAACTGAAAACTTAAAGAGAAGGATATTGAGTGCGAGATTTTACATGAAGAGGCTGATCAGTCTCTCCCTGCATGGCTAGTGGTGATGTAAAACTAGACAGCCAACAACAGATTGTAGACAGGCATTGATTCCTCAACACCGTTCCCACAGGAGTAGAATTTAGAAAAGTTAAGGGATGGAAATCCATATAATTTCCTCTGTAGTCAGAGACAAGTTCAATGCAGTGAAAATTCTTATCGTACTTCAAAAATAAAAAATCCACTTTGCTGGTCTATAATATCTTTTGTGACTGTCGCTCATTAGCATCACTGTGACAAGCAGCCCCCCCCCCCTCTTAATATTACATGGGGCGAGACAGGACATCCGGCACAGTGAGGAACCTTTTGACAGCTGTGTAGTAGGTGCAGGGGCTCTATTTAAAACACCCCAGCACCTGCTTCCTGTCAGCTATCAAATACTTACCTCACTGTTGAAGAGTGGGGCTGCTGTCAATCTGGCAACAAAGCAGAAAGTAATGGAGAAACTCAGCAGGTGAGGCAGCATCTGTGGAGAGAGAAGCAGAGTTAACTTCAAGTTCACAGAGTTGAAAGTTAACTCTGCTTCTCTCTCCACAGATGCAGCCTGACCTGCGGAGTTTCGCCAGCACTTTCTGCTTTGCTGCCAGATACTTACCCTGCTGTGTCCCAGTGTCCTGTGAAGTTGTGATCCCCTTCTTCCACTCCAGTGTAACATTCCTTCTTGTAGGTGTGCCGCACCTGGGTGAATAATCTTAAATTTGCACATTCCAGGATGTGAGACTTAAATAAACCATAAAAGGCAAATACACAACAGAAATAAAACCATAATTAAAGAATATTTGCATAATATGGGCTTCTAAACATCTGACTGTGAAAAGCCACAGACTAATATGCATTTGGAATCTGTATTCATTTCTCTGCTAACTGTTATGTGAAAATACGTGTAACAGCAATTAAACAATCTTTGTTAAAAAACAAGAAAATATGTTCATATTCTAGCTGCATTGCCAACTAGAAATATTACAATAATAAATATGATCAGCTGCTGTAGAAGCAAAGTGTTCGGGAACATGTGTCGATGTGCAATAGTTGAAAAACAGCACAGATTTCCACACCAGTCCTGCATTGGTTTTCAAACATATGCAAGACAAACCTTGCAGCCAGAAGTACGAGCAGTTACATGAAGGAGTCACCTTTGCATTTAAAGGACCACACCAAAAGCTGAAGATGGCAGAGGGGTGCTCGAGGGTGCCCCTGCAGTGCAGCGAAGCCTCCCTGCTCACTCTCCTCCAGGCTGTGCGAGAAAGGCGGGAGGTCCTTTTCACCAGTAAGAAGAGGCTCTCCCACCTGAACAAGGCAATCTGGCTGGAGATGACAGAGGAGGTGAGTAGCCGTGTGGCCATCTGGCATCAAAGAGTTCAATGCCAGAAGGGGATTAACGAGCACTCTCCCAGCCAGCCGGACCCCTCTAGGCCTTCAGCGCACAGGGTACGAGTACCAAAGTCATCCACAGCCAAAGGCAATCAGATCAGCAGCCTTCCTCTAATCAGGTTGCTAGCGCAGAGGTTGCACCAAGAAGGGGCACCTGCAAGCATTTACAGAGAATGCACTGACACAAATGGGACGGCAAGGGTGTCACAGCAATGTATATACGTCTTTCACTAAATGTTCCTCACCAACATGTGTGAACTTTTCTCTGTGTGAATGATGTCTGCCAGCATGTAGCGCCAATGTCACATCCCTTTGCACCGTTGGCCCTTCAGGAGAGCCAACGTATGCAATATCATCACCATGCCACCATTACTCATGAACGTCTCCATAGATGCAGTGACATGGACATTGGCTCAGTCAGCTGCTGCCTCTAACGGTTTACACAGGGATGTTGCAGATGTGGACTGGTGCACAGCAGGTGAGCGAGGGTGATGTGTGGCTTGCAGAGCTCATGTCGGTTGCTGTGGAGCAGAGAGCCTTTGTCTGATAAGCCACTGCCGTACATCCCTACCTCACTGCTAGCCCTGCATGGGAAGTGTGAGTGCCATCTGCCCTCCCACGCATCTTTCATATTGTAGGTACTCAGCGTTCTCATAGTCTGAGGAGGAATCCTGTTGATATCTCTCCTCATCATGCCAAGCCTGGCCCCTATTGGGTGCGTAGTTGTGCAGAGCACAGCGAGCAGCAAAGAAATTAGCTGTTTTTTTCAGCCTGTACTACCCGATCCATACAGGCATTGGAGGTGCTCTTTCAGCATGCTGATCGCCTGCTCAATATTGGCTCTTGTAGCTCAGTGGCTGGTGTTGTATCTCTCTCTGCAGCAGTGGTGGGGTTTCTCACTGGTGTTGGAAGCTATGTCTGCAAGGGATAGCCCTTATCTCCAAGAAGTCACCCCTCCATCTGAGCCAGTTCAGTGAACAGCGGTGGCAGCTGGGACTGGCGCAAGACCCAGGTGGCATGGCAGCTGCCTGAGAAGTGGTCACACATTCGCAGCAAGCATCTCCGGTGATCACATACCAGCTTCATCTAGATTGAGAGGATTCCTTTAATGGTGACGTCTGCAGGTGGTAGCCTGGCGGGAGGCCTGATGGCCACATGAGTGCAGTCTATGAACATTAAAACCTATGGTTCTCTGGCAATGGTGTCGAAACCGATGGCCCTCTGGGCCTGGCTGAGGGTCCATCCTGAAGTGGACATACTCACTGGCCCTCCGGTGCAGGGCATCGGTAACCTCCCTGCTGCAGCGGTGCACTGCTGACTGTGTGACCCCACAAAAGTCTCTGGTGGGCCGGTGAAATGCTGCATAGGCGTCAACCTTTAGAACGGCTGCCACTATGAGGACCGCAGGCATGGAATGTCCACCGTGGGCTGCAGGTCATCTTTGAGCAGGGCACAGAGACACATCACCACTCTCTCTACATGCCCAGTCGTCTCTGACACTGGTGCTCTGACATCCGATGGCATGTCATGTGGGGTCTGTAGATACACGGCAACCGTAATGGCGAGCTCTCCTTGGGGGCTGCTGCTCACGACCGGGGGCCTCTACGTGGATCGCACCTGCCTTTTGATTTTGCCACTGGTGCATTTGGATCCTCAGGAGCAGAGGATCACACAATGTAGGATGAGCCAAACCTATTTCCATGTGATAAATAAAGTTGAACCCATCATGTATTTGAAGATTCCTAGGGCACAGATTGGTATTGACGGGTACATCAGCTGCTTTCCCGGATCAACTATGTGGCGTGCCATGGCATTGCCCATCTCGGCCAACACTCAGAGTGGCACAGCATGACCACATCGAGATCCTACCAGCTGCATCGATTGCTCCCCCCCATCCATATAACCTTAATGCTCCTACCCTTTCTGGTACCCTCCCCACACACTGGGTGACTAGAGTGCCATTGCTCCTTCACACACACTAAGAAACGCAGAGCGTACACTGTTTACAGAGGGAGGGTACTTCATGCTTGCAAAGCCATACCTCCAGTAATCCCAGATCCCCTTCCTACTCCCTTCCAGTATGTAGAGTGAGACTCCTTAATATCAGAACGTACCTTCCCTCGCGAAAACTTCTGCCTCTGATGACCCGCCGGCTCTTCTGTTTGGGAACGGGACGGCACGTGACAACCGCCTGTTCAAAGTAAAATCCAGAAGTGTCCATCGAGAGGCGGAGGGCAGCATAGTCTGCAGAGGTAACTACTGTTTTGAATATGGTAACTGGGGTGCCGTCGCCGAGCAGTGGTGGGGGGGGGGGGTCCGCACTGAGGTCCCGCTGCTGCCGGTAAAATGCAGCGGGCCCTTCTTGACGTCAGGGGTCGAAGCGGGCCTCTTCCCGTAGAATTTTACCGGCCCCCACGCCACAGCCCGATGTGTGGAAACACACCATCAGCTACCGTCATTTTTGTTTTATTTAACATTTGGTTAATTTTAACGTGGTTTGTAGACACCTTTATATGGTTGGTAGGGTTAGACAGACAGTATCGCAAGGGATGACCCTGCGTGATATTCAGTTCCATTGAAGTCAGCAAAACTGACTACCGGGCAGGTGGTACAACAGGCAGCCAATCGCTCCCACCCAAAACAAGTTCCTAATCCCAACAATTTTGAGGATACAACTTTTTGGAGCAGTGTCCTCTGGGTTCCTTTGATTGATGGGCAAGGGTCTCTTTCACTTCTGCTGTTGGTCAAGTATCGTCTTCCACCAACTTTGCGAGGCCTCAAGTTTTTAAGTGCTGAGCATCAGCTGACACCTGCCTTTCCAATCCGCTAACTTGTTTACGTGTTCCTGAAGTCGCTTGCAGTCCCATTCACTGCTCCCCATGCTCCCTATTTCTATGCCTTTTCCAAATATTGTATTTTTTTGCACCCCCCTATTTAAATGTATCTATCTGCATGCACAGGACTGAATGTCCAGTCTCAGCAGAGGTGTAAAGTGGAGGGGAGTGGATTGCCTGTCCTGTGAGTGGAGGGGAGTGGATTGCCTGTCCTGTGAGTGCAGGGGAGTGGATTGCCTGTCCAGTGAGTGGAGGGGAGTGGATTGCCTGTCCAGTGAGTGGAGGGGAGTGGATTGCCTGTCCAGTGAGTGGAGGGGAGTGGATTGCCTGTCCTGTGAGTGGAGGGGAGTGGATTGCCTGTCCAGTGAGTGGAGGGGAGTGGATTGCCTGTCCTGTGAGTGGAGGGGAGTGGATTGCCTGTCCAGTGAGTGGAGGGGAGTGGATTGCCTGTCCTGTGAGTGGAGGGGAGTGGATTGCCTGTCCAGTGAGTGGAGGGGAGTGGATTGCCTGTCCTGTGAGTGGAGGGGAGTGGATTGCCTGTCCAGTGAGTGGAGGGGAGTGGATTGCCTGTCCTGTGAGTGGAGGGGAGTGGATTGCCTGTCCTGTGAGTGGAGGGGAGTGGATTGCCTGTCCATTGAGTGGAGGGGAGTGGATTGCCTGTCCTGTGAGTGGAGGGGAGTGGCTTGCCTGTCCAGTGAGTGGAGGGGAGTGGATTGCCTGTCCTGTGAATGGAGGGGAGTGGATTGCCTGTCCAGTGAGTGGAGGGGAGTGGATTGCCTGTCCTGTGAGTGGAGGGGAGTGGATTGCCTGTCCAGTGAGTGGAGGGGAGTGGATTGCCTGTCCTGTGAGTGGAGGGGAGTGGATTGCCTGTCCAGTGAGTGGAGGGGAGTGGATTGCCTGTCCTGTGAGTGGAGGGGAGTGGATTGCCTGTCCTGTGAGTGGAGGGGAGTGGATTGCCTGTCCAGTGAGTGGAGGGGAGTGGATTGCCTGTCCTGTGAGTGGAGGGGAGTGGATTGCCTGTCCAGTGAGTGGAGGGGAGTGGATTGCCTGTCCTGTGAGTGGAGGGGAGTGGATTGCCTGTCCAGTGAGTGGAGGGGAGTGGATTGCCTGTCCAGTGAGTGGAGGGGAGTGGATTGCCTGTCCTGTGAGTGGAGGGGAGTGGATTGCCTGTCCTGTGAGTGGAGGGGAGTGGATTGCCTGTCCTGTGAGTGGAGGGGAATGGATTGCCTGTCCTGTGAGTGGAGGGGAGTGGATTGCCTGTCCAGTGAGTGGAGGGGAGTGGATTGCCTGTCCTGTGAGTGGAGGGGAGTGGATTGCCTGTCCAGTGAGTGGAGGGGAGTGGATTGCCTGTCCTGTGAGTGGAGGGGAGTGGATTGCCTGTCCAGTGAGTGGAGGGGAGTGGATTGCCTGTCCAGTGAGTGGAGGGGAGTGGATTGCCTGTCCTGTGAGTGGAGGGGAGTGGATTGCCTGTCCAGTGGTCTCTCTGCCTGATTTTCCTTAGTATTGATTCTATGGCCGGTGTTTAAATATCGAACAGCCAATCCGCCAACTTTGTTTTTCACTGCTGATAAAGCTGAAAGTTCCACTCGAGAAATGGCGAAAAGGGAAACAAAAATTTGCATTTGTATAGCGCCCTTCATGATCTCAGGATGTCCCAAAGTGCTGACAGCCAATGAAATATGTTTTGAAGTGTTGTCTGTTGTAAAGTAGGAAACACAGCAGCCAATTTGCACATAGCAAACACCCATAAGCAGGAACGTGATAATGACCAGATAATCTGTTTCTGCAATATTGACTGAGGGATGAATATTGGTCAGGACACCGGGGAGAATTCACCAGCTCTCCTTCAAAATAGTGCCATCCACCTGAGAGGACAGATGGAGCCTCGGTTTACCTCTCATCCAAAAGTTGGCATCTCCAGCAGTACAGAACTCCCACAGTACTGAACTGGAGTGTCAGCCTTGATTCTTACGCTTAAGTCCTGGAGTGGGACTTAACCCCACAAGCTTCAGAGACAAGAGTGATACCCACTGAGCCATGTCTCACAAAAGAAAGAAAAATACAAAGATATATTTAGATAAATAACATTACTAAATGAAGAGCAATTAGTCCAAACATTGGCCCCTGAGGACATCACTGCTTTTTCCCTCTAATATTGCATTCACGTCCTCCGGGAGGTGGGCGACAGCCTCGGGTGCCAGTACCAGCAGGAATGCTTCCCGGCATCGATGGTGGGAACTGATGAAATGTTTTATTACCTGCACCCCCTTCCCTCCCCCCCGCACTGCTTCCCCTTCCCCCCCCACTTCCCCTTCCCCCCCCCCGCTTGCCCTTCACAGCTCCCCCCTCCCAGCTCATCCCCCCACCTCCTCCCCCCTCGCAACCCCTTCCCAGCTCCCCCTCGCACCCCCTTCCCTCCACCCCTCCCCCTCACACCCCCTCCTCCCACCGGCATCCACCTATCCCTGAGCAGGGGCCCTAACAACCCCACTGCCTTGTGGGCGTCTCGGGAGAGTCCAAGGCTAAGGGAGTAAACCCTAACCGAAAATCCGGAGCGGAACCCCGTAGGCGGTCATGTGTCACCTTTGGCATGTTTCCGGCAGTTTCTGCAGCCATACCGGTGCCAAACGTCGAGCTCTGCACTCCTTTGGACCCCACCAGAAAGGCCGAGAGTGAGGTTTTGACGCTTGGGCAACTCAACCTCCATACATCCGCCCAGGTATGCGCCATGGAGAGGTCACTCCATAGTCACCTCACAGCGACCAAAACAACACGGAAGGCAGCAGTTACGGGTTTTAAGTCCAGCTCAATTGGTGTAGAGATTGGGGACCACGGGTTGCCTTTGTCGGTGGGAGAGGTCATCGCATCTCACTGGACAGCTACCGCCCGCCTCAAACCGGGCAGCCCCCGGTCAGTAAGGTTCTGTCCTGCCACAGTCCACTTGCTTCAATGGGTGCTTGGAGCTCAGGGTCATTGCCTTACAAGTAGACTGCAACACCGCACCAAACAGCATGAAAAAAGGAAAGAAGGTACCAGCCCTTCATTTTGCAAGCTGGAACGTCAGAACTATGTATCCTGGCCTGTCGGAAGACCTTACACAAATCAGCGATTCCCAGAAGACCGCCATCATTAACAACGAGCTCAGTAGACTCAATGTGGACATTGCAGCACTTCAGGAGACACGCCTCCCTGCGAGTGGATCTCTAAGAGAGCAAGACTACACCTTCTTCTGGCAGGGTAGGGATCCTGAGGAACCAAGACAGCATGGAGTGGGCTTCGCCATCAGAAACTCTTTGCTCAGCATGATAGAGCCACCCTCAAATGGCTCGGAACGCATACTGTCCATCCGACTGTTCACCGCCTCTGGTCCAGTACACCTACTCAGCATCTATGCACCAACACTCTGCTCCCCACCTGAAGTTAAAGACCAGTTCTATGAGGAACTCCATAATATCATTAGCAGCATCCCCAACACCGAACACCTATTCCTGCTGGGAGACTTTAGTGCCAGGATTGGGGCCAACCATGACACATGGCCCTCCTGCCTTGGGCGCTATGTCATTGGAAGGATGAATGGACAGAGACTGCTTGAGTTGTGTACCTATCATAACCTCTGCATCACCAACTCGTTCTTTCACACTAAACCCTGTCACCAGGTTTCATGGAGGCACCCAAGATCACGTCGTTGGCACCAGCTGGACCTCATCGTCACAAGGCGAGCCGCCTTAAACAGTGTTCAAATCACACGCAGCTTCCACAGTGCGGACTGCGACACCGACCACTCCCTGGTGTGCAGCAAGGTTAGACTCAAACCAAAGAAGCTGCATCACTCCAAGGAGAAGGGCCGTCTGCGCATCAACACTAGCAGAATTTCTCATCCACAGCTGTTACAAAAATTTCTAAATTCACTCGAAAAAGCCCTTCAAAACACTCCCACAGGGGATGCTGAGACCAAGTGAGCCCACATCAGAGACGCCATCTATGAGTCAGCCGTGACCACCTATGGCAAACGTGTGAAGCGAAATGCAGACTGGTTTCAATCTCATTTTGAAGAACTGGAACCTGTCATAGCCGCTAAGCGCATTGCACTGTTGAACTACAAGAAAGCCCCCAGCGAGTTAACATCCGTAGCACTTAAAACAGCCAGAAGCACTGCACAAAGAACAGCCAGGCGCTGCGCAAATGACTACTGGCAACACCTATGCAGTCATATTCAGCTGGCCTCAGACACCGGAAACATCAGAGGAATGTATGATGGCATTAAGAGAGCTTTTGGGCCAACCATCAAGAAGATCGCCCCCCTCAAATCTAAATCAGGGGACACAATCACTGACCAACGCAAGCAAATGGACCGCTGGGTTGAGCACTATCTAGAACTGTACTCCAGGGAGAATGTTGTCACTGAGACTGCCCTCAATGCAGCCCAGTCTCTGCCAGTCATGGATGAGCTGGACGTACAGCCAACAAAATCGGAACTCAGTGATGCCATTGATTCTCTAGCCAGCGGAAAAGCCCCTGGGAAGGACGGCATTACCCCTGAAATAATCAAGAGTGCTAAGCCTGCCATACTCTCAGCACTCTACGAACTGCTTTGCCTGTGCTGGGATGAGGGAGCAGTACAACAGGACATGCGCGATGCCAATATCATCTATAAGAACAAGGGTGACCGCGGTGACTGCAACAACTACCGTGGAATCTCCCTGCTCAGCATAGTGGGGAAAGTCTTCGCTCGAGTCGCTTTAAACAGGCTCCAGAAGCTGGCTGAGCGTGTCTACCCTGAGGCACAGTGTGGCTTTCGAGCAGAGAGATCGACCATTGACATGCTGTTCTCTCTTCGTCAGCTACAGGAGAAATGCCGCAAACAACGGATGCCCCTCTACGTTGCTTTCGTTGATCTCACCAAAGCCTTTGACTTCGTCAGGAGACGTGGTCTCTTCAGACTACTAGAAAAGATACAATATGAAAGGCATAATTCAGCATAGCGGCACCTCATCAGACCCCTTTCCTATCCTGACTGGCGTGAAACAGGGCTGTGTTCTCGCACCTACACTGTTTGGGATCTTCTTCTCCCTGTTGCTCTCACACACGTTCAAGTCTTCAGAAGAAGGAATTTTCCTCCACACAAGATCAGGTGGCAGGTTGTTCAACCTTGCCCGCCTAAGAGCAAAGACCAAAGTACGGAAAGTCCTCATCATGGAACTCCTCTTTGCTGACGATGCTGCTTTAAGATCTCACACTGAAGAGTGTCTGCAGAGTCTCATCGACAGGTTTGCGGCTGCCTGCAACAAATTTGGCCTAACCATCAGCCTCAAGAAACCGAACATCATGGGACAGGACGTCAGAAATGCTCCATCCATCAATATCGGCGACCACGCTCTGGAAGTGGTTCAAGAGTTCACCTACCTAGGCTCAACTATCACCAGTAACCTGTCTCTCGATGCAGAAATCAACAAGCTCATGGGAAAGGCTTCCACTGCTATGTCCAGACTGGCCAAGAGAGTGTGGGAAAATGGCGCACTGACACGGAACACAAAAGTCCGAGTGTATCAAGCCTGTTTCCTCAGTACCTTGCTCTACGGCAGCGAGGCCTGGACAACGTATGTCAGCCAAGAGCGACGTCTCAATTCATTCCATCTTCGCTGCCTCCGGAGAATCCTTGGCATCAGGTGGCAGGACCGCATCTCCAACACAGTAGTCCTCGAGGCAGCCAACATCCCCAGCTTATACACACTACTGAGTCAGCGGCGCTTGAGATGGCTTGGCCGTGTGAGCCGCATGGAAGATGGCAGGATCCCCAAGGACACATTGTACAGCGAGCTCGTCACTGGTATCAGACCTACCAGCTGTCCAAGTCTCCGCTTTAAAGACGTCTGCAAACGCGACATGACATCCTGTAACATTGATCACAAGTCGTGGGAGTCAGTTGCCAAAGATCGCCAGAGCTGGAGGGCAACCATAAAGGCGGGGCTAAAGTGTGGTGAGTCTAAGAGACTTAGCAGTTGGCAGGAAAAAAGACAGAAGCGCAAGGGGAGAGCCAACTGTGTAACAACCCCGACAACCAATTATATCTGCAGCACTTGTGGAAGAGTCTGTCACTCTAGTATTGGCCGTTATAGCCACTCCAGGCGCTGCTCCACAAACCACTGACCACCTCCAGGCAAGGAGGCCAAAGAAGAAAAAAGAAAAATATTGCATTACTGTTTGTGGGAGCTTGCTGTGCCCAAATTGGCTGCCACGTTTCCCTACTTCCCACAGTGACTGCAATTCAAAAGTACTTCAATGGCTGTGAGGCCATTCAAAAGACGCTATATAAATGCAACTTCTTTCTTTGTTGTTATTTCTTAACAAACACCCATTCCCAGAAAATCGGAATGTCACACGTAAGTGATGAGATCAAGATAAGAGCCAACACTTCTTCAAGATTCCAAATGAAGAGGTTGCAAACCTTTTATACTATGCATTCAGAAAAGCATTTCAACATGACTCAAACCTCATTAAATTTCACTGATCTGAAATCAAGCTCCATTTGAAATTAATCCCTTTCACCTCTCTGATGAGCACATCTAAGCATCAGGGCTTTTAATTAAGGAAAAGTGCTTTGGTTATCCAATTCAGAAATCAAAGCAAATGACAAGCTTAAGTCTGTCTCAGTGCTGTTTCCTTTCCCCTTCCTCCCTGATCCCAATCTTTATTTGATTTTCTCCCCTGGGGGGCATGCACCCACTGGGGCTTACTCCATCTCCATTGAGAGTATCTTTTCACATCATCCTCACTGGATGTTAATCCCTCCATGGCCTCACCCCTCCCCAAATCCTTAACCTCCTCCAGACCTACAACCATCTGAGAACACTGCATTCCTCTAACTCTGGCCTCTTGTGCATCCCCCCACTTGCTTCACTCCACCATTGGCACAGCAGGGCCTTCAGCCATCTAGATCCTAAGCTCTCGAATCCTTTCCCTAAAGCTCTCTCTCTCTCTCTCTCTTCCTTTAAGCCCTTGAAATGTTTTACAATGCTAAAGGTGTTAAATACTTGCAAGTCATTGTTGGGTGCATCCCAGTCCTCAAGTAACTCCACAGTGCATCTTGCTTCAGAACAATACTAAAGATGATGTGTAAACAGGGTGATTGACAGATTGAATCAATCTGCAGAGCTGACTTGTCATTCCAGATCCAGCTGGTTTGGTGCAAACTACAGACGGCAAACTGCTGTGGTCAGAGTCCCAAAGGATTAATTTCGGCACAGTGAAGAAGACAAAAATTAAGATTCCCCCCCCAAAATTCCCAAGTGTTTATCCTTGTTGGGAACATAGGAACATGATTAGATCACTCAGTCCCTCCAGCCTGCTCCCCCAACCAGATCATGGCTGATCTGTACCTTGGTTCCGTCACCCTTCATACCCTCCTTACCCAACAAACATCGATCAATCTCAGACCTGAAATTTTCAATTCACCGCCACCAGCCTCAACAGCTTCTGCGGAGTGAGGGGGAAAAAAAGAGTTCCAGAGTTCCACTACCCTTTACTCTAGAGGTGCAGTAACAAGTAATTTTAAGCCAAAATAAATTTAGTGCAAGAGCTGGTGTGTGCGCATCTCAAAAGTAGGACATTCTCAACAAAGGAATCGCCACAATCCATGATCCGGTTCTGGTGCAAACAGGGTTCTGAGTCCAAGCAGAACTCAGGAATGGCATGCCCCTCTTCCTATCAACGGACCAGGAAATAATTCCGAGACTCTGTGTCCGTGGTGCTCTTATTTAGAGACTTGGCTCAGTTACCAACTTAAAAATGTCAAGGCACTTTGCATGGCAATTGACTTTTGGAGTTCAATGACTGGAGGAAATTAACCTCATCAGCCTCTGGCTCATGTATCAATTATGTCCCACAGCCCAAGAATGTGTGGTTGGAGAGATCCTGGCAGTGGGACTGAGTAACCAAAGTTCTAACAAAGAAGCAGTTTAATTTGCCTGCATAACGGCACTTAGCACCTGCTTCTCACTGGTCGAGCCGGACCTGGTTAAATTGTTGTGCAGGTTAAAGGCCGGCTGCCCGACTCGAACCTAACAGGACCCAACGACATGTGTTGGGTTCGGGTCGCACTTCCAGGTCTGGCATTCTATCTCGGCTCGGGTCGGGTCAGGTCGGATCAGACATGCTCTCTCACCACCTCAGGTAAGTGACTCTAATGTTAAATTTACTTTTTGGACTTTAAAGGTGGTTTTGTTACAGTTATTTTAAGCTTATGCAGGGAAGGAAGAAAGTGAAAAATAAAAGGTAGGTTAACTGATGGTCGAGTCAGGTCAGGCGCGGGAACAAAATGGAAAGACTCGGGTTGGGTTCGGGCTCGGGCTCGGGTCTCCTTTGCAGACCTGGGCAGGTCTTTAGTGCAGGTGACCCACCATGATCCTGTACCACCTAGAATTGCCAAATCTGGTTGGATGATTTCCTAGAGGATTCATCACTTGACCTCCTGCCTCCAATTGCTCCACCCATACACTCCTGCCATTGGTTGCCTGCCATGCTCATCCTCACGGCGCCCCACATTCCCACGTCCATGTCAAAAAGTGAAAATACTCTTCATCACTCAATTGATTGATTCCTGACTGTCAGTCAAACAGCCTTTGCTCTATCACCAATACTTTTTTTAGAACAAATAAACAAAAAACATTCAAAGAAAATTAAATAAAATGCTTTATTTTCCCTCCAATGATTATTTCTCCTGGGTGTTGTCCCCAGCAATGTCCTGGAGAATAATTTTGAATTCCTGGAGACTCCAGGGTAACCGTGGAGAGTTGACAACCCCTAATCTGCATCCCATATTTATTTTACACATTATGATAACATCAAGCTGTGGTAACATGGAGTGTGTGCAGTGCCAAATATGTCACAGCCAGTAGGGTCACGGCTCCTTGATACTGGTTGCCAAGGAGTCCGGTGACGCCATTTAAAAGTAGATTTGGGAACCCAGCACTCCTAAGACCAGGCCCCTATTATACAAACCCCGTGGTTTAGTTATTAACTCGTTCTCAGTAAGTGGGGGCACTGGAATGGTGGCATTTATTGCTCCTCTGCAGTGTCCCTGAAAACTGAATGATTAAGCCTTGTAGTACAGGGATTGGAGTCACGTGTAGGCTAGACCAGGCTCCCTTCCCTGCGGCACATTATAGGACTGGTTTATTACGTTCTTACAACAGTCTGATTGCCCACAAATTAGCACATTTATTGAACTCAATTTCCATTTCTATTCACACTCTCTGGGTTGCAGTGACCACTAGACAACTGTTTCACTGTGAACGTGTTACTTCTCATGTTCTCCTTTCTGGCCTGACAGGAAATTGATTTCCGTGTTTGAAAATCCTTCACAGCTTGAAGCATTAAATGCCCATCATTCAGAGGATTCAGTTAAGTAATAAATCACTCATGCAAAGGGGAAGAATCAGATCCTGATGTCGGTGGAAATTAAGAGTAAGCGATATCCTATCTGATCACTGACAACAATGCAGCGATACCATTTAAAGTGGTTAAATAAGAGATTCTCCTCAGCACAAATACTTATTTGCTCCGGGTTAAACAAGACCGAGCTTGCAGCTGATTGATAGTGTAGTAAATGTCAAATGGGAGACAATTCGGGAAGATCAACAAACATATCTGAGATGACAAATATGCTTACATAGAATTACATAGAATGTATCGCACAGAAACAGGCCAAATAATCTATTTGAGCCTCCTCCCACTATACTTCATCTAACCTTATCAGCATAACCTTCTATTCCTTTCTTCCTTATGTGTTTATCCTGCTTCCCCTTAAATGTATCAATGTTATTCACCTCAACTACTCCACATTCTCATCACTCTTTTAGTAAAGAAGGTTCTCTTGCATTTCCTGCTGGCTTTATTAGTGATTATTTTATATTTTGGTCTCTAGTTCTGGTATTGCCCACAAATAGAAACATTCATTTGATGCCTAACCTATCAAACCCTTTCATTATCTTGAAGACTCAATCGGGTCACTCCTGAGCTTTCTCTATTCCAGAGAAAAGAGCCCTAGCCTGTTGAGTTTTTTCTGATAGTTATAACCCCTCAGTTCCAATATTATCCTTGTAAATCTTTTTTATGCTTTCTCCACTGCCTCAATATCCTTCTCGTTTCACTTCTATTTGACAATAAGTAATGTAGGCTGCCTGAAGGCAAGGTATTTGTAATCATTGCTTAGACTCTTAATGCTTTGGAAGTCTTCATGGGATGACTGAAAGAAAGAACTTGCATTTATAGAGCACATCTCACAACCTCAGGACCTCCCAAAGCACTTTCCAACCATTTAAGTGCTTTTGAAGTGTAGTCACTGTCGTCAAGTAGGAAACATGCCAGCCAATTTGTGCACAGCAAGCTCCCATAAACAATGTGATAATTTCCAGATAATCTGTTTTATTTATGCTGGTTGAGGATAAATATTGACCAGGACACCAGGGAGAACTCCCCTGCTCTTCTTTGAGATAGTATCACAGGAGCTCTTCTATCAACTTGAGATAGCTGCACTCCCTCTGTACTGAGGCACTGGGAGTATCAGCCTGGATTTTGTACTCAAGACTCTAGAGCAGGCCTTGAATCCAAAACCTTTTCACCCAGAGGTGAAAGTGCTACCCACTGAGCCATAGTTCTCACATGGGAAGTAGTAGATGTTAATATGTAATGTTATGCTCAAATTCAAATAAAGTTCTTTAAAAAAAAAGTGTTTAGTTTTCTGAAGTTCAGTATCGAATAATGATATGACAAGGACGAACAGGTTTCCAATTCATCACTGCATGAGTCAAGCGAAAAACTGCTTAGAATTGCACTCACGACCATCACTATAAGGAATGTGGATTGCGGAAACTTCATGCTGGTTCAAGTAAAGGTTGCTCATGGCTTCAGATTAAAGGCACATGGATGGAGAAGAGTCGAGAGAGATGAACTTTTTGTACAATATAACTAGGAGTGCTCAATACCAACACTTGTTGCCAAAAGTGGAAAGCTTTCATGATCCTGACAGCATCATCCTTCACCTCAATAGACACAAAATTTATCATAATTCAAGAGGGGAGAGGAGATGCCAAGGCCAGAGGAAGTAAATAACAAGCTGTACTTCCATTTATTTTATATCAATGATGTACAGCATTTGTCCAACCAACAAAAGGGGAGGCGGTGGCATAGTGGTAATGTCACTGGACTAGTAATCCAGAACCCAGGCTAATGCTCTGGGGATAGGCTGGGGTTGTTCTCCTTGGAACAGAGAAGGCTGAGGGGAGATCTGACTAAATTGTACAAAATTTTGAGGGGCCTGGATAGAGTGGAGGTGAAGGGTCTATTCATGTTAGCAGAGAGGTCAATAACTAGGGGGTATAGATTTAAAGTGATTGGTAGAAAAATTAGAAGGGAGATGAGGAAAAACTTTTCCATCCAGAGGGTGGTGGGAGTCTGGAACTCACTGCCTGAAAGGGTAATTGAGGCAGAGACCAACAACTCATTCAAAAGGAGTCCAGATATATACCTCAAGTGCCGTAATCTGCAGGGCTACGGACCAAATGCTGGAAAGGTGGGATTAGAATAGGTGGATCGTTTTTCGGCCAGCACAGACATGATGGGCCAAGTGGCCTCTTTCTGTGCCTTAACCTTTCTATGATTCTATTCTATAAGAGCTGGAAAATGGGATTTGGCTGAATAGTTCTTTTTAGCCAGCACAGACACAATAGGCTGAATGGCCTCCTTCTGTGGGGTAAATTTTCTATGGCTGCATTTTGTGCCCATGGCAGGACTCCCGGCACCGGGCTGAAAAGGTGGTCCCGCCTTGGCCAGCTGGATTCCCACCCCACCATCCCCCCCCCGGGCATGATTCTACGGTGCTGAGTCAATTAACAGCCCAGCGCCGGGATCCCCATCCCTTTAAAGACTCGGATCCCGCCTCCAATAGTTGCCGGCCAATCACAGTGCCAGCAGCTCAGCAGTATCATCTGCACCACTGGGAGCGGTAGCCACTGCCAGTACGGGAAGAAGTCTTGGACCCAAATACAGCACTGGAGGCCCAGACCCAAGCTAAGTGAGGTGGGGTCACCAGGGCCAGACTAACAGGCCCCGGTGAAGGAGTAGGGATTGTGGGCATTTAGTGCAGGGGGAGGGTGGTTCAGGGAGGTGCAGGCTTTCCCGGAGGGGGCCCTCCTTGGGCCACAGAGAAGGGCCACTCCATGAAGCCCGCAGGGAGGTTACCTTGTTTTACTGGGCGACCTCCCCCCGTGGCGAAGGCCTCTGAACCCGTCTCGTGGGGCCCAGAAAATTCAGCCCTATGTTTCCAATATCACATTGCACACAGCAAGCTCCCATAAACAGCAACGTGGCTGCTGCACTTCCTACATTACAACAGTGACTACATTCAGTCGCTGTAAAGCTCTTTGGGATGTCCTGTGGTTGGGAAGGATGCTATATAAATGCAGTCATTCTTTCTTTAAGAGTAACATCATAACAGGAGGGGAGGAGAGAAAATTGGCAAATGAAGAAATCTAAATCCTTGACTATTATGAAGTAAAATGAAATAATTTATAAATTTAATACATAAATAAGAAACTGGAGCAACAATGCTAAATTAAATAGCATTTTTATTCATTTCATGCTGCCCTTAACCCAGGATCACGGGCTCAGATATTTTCGTACATTTGTAATAGAGACCATCTGTTAAACTGCCATACATTTCATTCAGGCTTTCTCATCATGAATTCCCAACCTCCAAACCAGTCAGTCCGCTGCCTCGTGATTTATTACTTCATCAACAACACTTATTTGGATTATAAATGAATTTTTCCTGATTCTAAAGAACCTGAAAGAATCCCTACGGCAAAATAAAGCCCAGGAGATGGGATATTGCAGCTTACCTCACGAGAATAATTACAACCTGCTCTTCTGTAAACTTCATAAACATGAGCTCATCCAAACTCTGTGGCCGCATCCTAATTTCATTCACGCATCAGTCCCTTGTGCTTGCTGACCTACATTGCCTCCTCATCTTGAACTTAAAACACTAATCCTTGTGCTCAAGTTAGTCCATAGGCTGGCCTCCTCCCCCTATCTCTCAACCTCGCCAGCTCTACAACCCTCTGAGATCTCTGTGTTCCTTCAATTTTGTCCTTTTGTGCATCCTCGATTTTAATTGTTCCACCATTGGCAGCCATGCCTTCAGTTGCTTGGGTCCTAAGCTCTGGAATTCCCTCCCTAAACCTGTGAAAAGAGATGCAGAGCCCGCCTCTGCCGGGACTGGGGAGCCAGGCCGGGGTTTTTCGCTCCCCAGGCCCTTAATTGGCACTGGGCGGGCCTTCCACCTTCTTGAGGCAGGAAGTCCCGCCTAATGGAGCTTCTGGCCAATCAGGGGGCAAGCAGTCTTAGTCCCAGCAGCATCACTGGGAGCGGTGGCCACTACTGGGACTGCACCCAGCCATCAGAGGCAAGAGGGATGACGGCCCTGGAACCAAGGTAAGGTTTTGGGGCCTCGCCAGGGGCAATTGTCTCAGTCCCAGCGAGGCAGGAGGGTCTGTTGGGGGTGGGGGGTGGATGGGTGTTGTGCAGTGGGGGCAGTTGGGCCGTGGGGAGGAGCCCTCCATGTGGCACAAGGTGCCTGATCATGAGGGCCCCACACCCCCCGAGCCCGCAAAAAGGTGCGGGTCTTTGCCGGTGGCAGGAGGAGGCCCTTAGGTGGCAGTCAAATGGCCACTTAAGGGTTTTGATTGGCCTGGGGCAGGCAGGCTGTTTCTCGCCACCACCGCCCAGCGTTAAACTGCAGCGGGGGCAGGAACTTGTTGGGAATGGCACCTCCAGCCTCCCACTCAATTTCAAGGCCCCCTCCCCACCACCATGTGGGGTGGAGGGCATAAAATTCTGGCCCTGGTGTCAATTTTGTCTGATAATGCTCCTGTGATGCGCCTCGGGACATTTTACTATGTTAGAGGCGCTTTATAAATGCCAGTTGTTGTTGTTTATCCATGAATGGAGAGGACTGACATGTTCATGACATGCTTCTGGCTGGGAGGGGGCCGAGCGTGACAGAGTGGGGAGAGGTAGGGATTTTGTGTGTTTTGCAGTTGGCTGATGCAGTGCTCACAATTCAACATCTGTTCACTGTACGGGATTGAAATTTGTCAGCTCCCTGGAGCAGATTTTATGAGTCTGGCCCCCTTTCCAACACTCACCAGTTCAGTGTCAATTATCTTATGCAGGTATTAAAGAAGGTCCTGCATTTATATAGCATCTTTCATGAGCGTCCCAAAGCACTTTGCAGCTAATGAAGTATTTTTGAAGTGTAGTCACTGTTATAATGTAGGAAATGCAGCATCTAAGTTGTGCACAGCAAGCTCCCATAAATAGCAATGTGATCATGACCAGATAATCTGTTTTTAGGTTTTGGCTAAAGAAATAAATATTGTCCAAGGACATCCCGTTTCTCTTCAAATGTTGGCTGTGGGAATCTCCTATACCCACGTGAGAGGACAGGCGGGGCCACAGTTTAATATCTCATTGGAAAGATGGCACCTCTGACAGTGCAGCACTCCATCATTAACTGCACTGGGAGCAGCAGCCAGGACTCTTCTGAGTATCCAGAATGGAACTTGAACCCACAATCTTCTGACTCAAAGACTAGAACATTACACAATGAGCCAGAGTTAACAACCTCAACATTTCACAGCTGATCCAGTCCAAATGATCCATGCCGGACAAACTTGGAATGTTTCATTTTCACGCACTGCCCTCTGCTCAGGCACTGCTTTAAGAATCGGGCTGAGGAACCCTTGTGAGTTTTTGTCAGCAACAGAAGATTCCTAAGGCATTGTTCGGTGATTGTGCTTCATTGGGGTCACTGCTTCCTCCTCAGTTCTTTAACATTGTACAGTTCTCTGAAATCACACTCAATTTACAGAGTCATTTTTAAACAGGATTAAAGGGAGTCAGGCAGGAGTGAATAAATCAGGTGATATTCGAAGTTTGAATCCAATTGAAACCAGCCATATCCACTGATGTCAAAGATACTGGAATATCGAAGGCTAAGGCTAATTTGATGGTGTTTTTTTTAGGATTTTAAACAGAATTGATAGAGTAGGCAGAGAGAAGCCTTAGTGGGGCAGTGTAGAACAGACCTTAAAATCAGAGTCAGGCCATTTGAGGAGAAGTTAGGAAACACTTCCTCACGCAAAGGTTGCCAGAAGTGTGAAACTCTCTACAACAAAAAGCAATAGCTCAATTGATAATTTTAAATCTGAGATCGATAGATTTTTCGTAACTGAGCGTATATAAGGATATGGAGTCAAGCCAGGTGCCTCGAGTTGTGATACAGGTCAGCCATGATTTCACTGAATGACGGAATAGGCTCAAGGGGCTGAATGACTTCCTCCTGTTCCTATGTTCCTCCACAGATGACTAACATTAGCATCCCCTCCCATTTCAGATACCTCCAGCTTTAACAGCTTTAATGCCTAACTTTGGTTCTCAGGAATCTCATCACCTCAGATGGCTGAAAGTTGTTGTAATTGAGTCTTGATGTGTGCAAAATGGTTGCTGCTGTAGTATTTGATTGATCTGGGTTTGATTGTATTAGTCTATCCACTTATCTGTGTTCACTGTGTTTGATTGCTTAAGCCTACAGGTGGAGCTTAAGAGTTAAAACTAAAATAGAAGGTTCTACAACAAAAGAAAACATACTGCTCTGAGGAGATATTGTACTGAGATTATGTAAGACTAATATATTTTTAAAGTGTGGTAAATAAACCAGTTGGTGATTGAATACAAATGTGATATCTGCATTGCTCTGAGATAAATCAGATATACATACTATATCCAGCAACCTGAAGTAAACATAACAGCCACCATTTCCTACGTTGCAACAGTCACTGTATATCTAAAGCACCTCACTGACTCACCTCACTTGGCCACTTCAGAGGGCAGTTAAAAGCCAACCACGATGGTTTGGGACTGGAGTCACATATAGGCCCAGACTGGGTAAGGATGGCAGGTTTCCTTCTCTAAAGGACATTAGTCAGTCAGTTGGGTCATTGCGGCAATCCGACATTTAATGGTCACTTTTACTGAGACCAGCTTTTTATTTCCAGATTTAAACAAGAAACTGAATACAGGTCCAAATAAGAATTTTCAGCTGATTCTACATTTTATTCCACCCCGAATTGGAAAACTTTATCAATATTGCTTCTAATTTCCACCCTTCTCTCACCTTTACATGGTCCATCTCCGACACTTCTCTCCCCTTCCTCAACTTCTCTGTCTGCATCTCTGGTGATTGGCTGTCCACTAAGATTCATTAAAAGCCCACCGACTCCCACAGCTACCTCGACTACACTTCTTCACACCCTACCTCCCTGTAAGGACTCCATTCGATTCTCCCAGTTTCTCCGTCTCCGAAGCATCTGCTCTGATGATGCTACCTTCTATGACAGTGCTTCTGATATGTCTTCCTTTTTCCTCAACTGAGGATTTCCCCCCACTGTGGTTGACAGGGCCCTCAACAGTGTCCGGCCCATTTCCCACACATCTACCCTCACCCCTTCCCCTCCCTTCCAGAACCGTGACAGGGTTCCCCTTGTCCTCACTTTCCACCCCATCAGCCTCCATATCCAAAGGATCATCCACCGCCATTTCCGCCACCTCCAGCGTGATACCACTACCAAACGCATCTTCCCCTCCCTTCCCCTGTCAGCATTCCGAAGGGATCATTCCATCTGCGACACCCTGGTCCAATCCTCCATTACCCCCACCACCTCGTCCCCTTCCCACAGTACCTTCCCCTGCAATCGCAGGACATATAATACCTGCCCATTTAGCTCCTCTCTCCTCACTATCCCAGGCCCCAAAAACTCCTTTTAGGTGAAGCAGTGATTTACTTGAACTCCTTTCAATGTAGTATACAGTATTCGCTGCTCACAATGTGATCTCCTCTACATTGGGGAGACCAAACACAGACTGGGTGACCGCTTTGCAGAACACCTCCACTCAGTCCGCAAGCATGACCCTGAGCTTCCGATTGCTGGTCATTTCAACACTCCCCCCTGCTCTCATTCTCACATCTCTGTGCTGGGATTGCTGCAGTGTTCTAGTGAACATCAACGCAAGCTCGAGGAACAGCATCTCATTTACCGATTAGGCACGCTACAGCCTGCCGGACTGAACATTGAGTTCAATAATTTCAGAGCATGATGGGTCCCCCATTTTACTTTTATTTTTAGGTATTTTTTCATTTTACTTTTTCTTTATTTTATTTTAGTTTGTTCAGTTTGTTTCCACTGTGCCTACCCACTGTGTTTTTTTCATGTTTGTGCTTGTGGCTGTTCAGTTTTCAGTCCATTAACACCCTATCTGTACTAATGCTTTGTCTTTCAGCTCACCATTAACATATTGTTTGCCTTTGCTCCATGACCTTCCGGTCGGTTATTCTGTGACCTTGTCCTATCAACACCTTTTTTATTACCTCTTGCCCACCCCCGCTTTACTTGCTTAAAATCTTTTACATTTCTTATATCTGCCAGTTCTAATGAAGGGTCACTGACCTGAAACGTTAACTCTGCTTCTCTCTCCACACATGCTGCCAGATCTGCTGAGTATTTCCAGCATTTCTTGTTTTTATTATCTGCATTTTATTCTTGCTGATTAAAAAATCCTGGCAAATGACCCAGCCAATCTCAACAGTAATTATTGCATGTGTTGCTACACTCCCTCAATGCTTTATTTAAGTCAATATATTTTCCAATTCTGTTCCATTGCAGCTTAACTCATTGGTCAATTACTTCCTTCCCTGCTTGAACCTCTTTATGAGGCACTGACCATGTTGAGTTGTTAGTCAAGCTTCCATTTGACAATAAGATAGAGGAATTGCTGAACTTAGAATTTTTTATTTATTTAGATACAGCACTGGAACAGGCCCTTCGGCCCACCAAGTCTGTGCTAACCATCAACCGCCCATTTATACTAATCTTACATTAATCCCATATTCCTACCACATCCCCCCTACCTATACTAGGGGCAATTTATAATGGCCAATTTACCTATCAACCTGCAAGTCTTTGGCTGTGGGAGGAAACCGGAGCACCCGGTGAAAACCCACACGGTCACAGGGAGAACTTGCAAACTCCGCACAGGCAGTACCCAGAATCGATCCCAGGTCGCTGGAGCTGTGAGGCTGCGGTGCTAACCACCGCGCCATTGTGACACCCTACAATACAAACATATATTTTTTGAAAAGAATACTGCAGATGCTGAGATGAAAGCAGTAAGTACTGGAAACACTCAGAACGTCTGGCAGCATCTGTGGATGGAGAATCAGAGTTAACGCTTCAGGTTGATGACCTATCGTCAGAACTGAATGAATTCTAGTTTCAGTGGGTAGCATTTTCACCTCTAAGTCAGAATACTGTGGGTTCAAATCCCACTCCAGGATGTGACCACAAAATTTCAGACTGATGTTCTAGTGCAGTACTAAAAGGAATGCTGCACTGCTCGAGATGCTGTTGTTGGGATGAGATGCTCAACTGAGGCTTTGCCTGCCCTCCCAGGTGGATATGCAAGATCCCATGGAACGAGAAAGGAAGTTATCCCAGGTGGCCGAGCCAATGTTTATCAATGAAAGAGATAATCTGGTCATTATCATGTTGCTGGTTCAGGGATCTTGCTGTGTGCAAATTGGTTGTTGTGTTTCCTACATTACAACAGTGACTGCACTTCAAAAGTATTTTATTGGCACTTTGGGATATCTGGTGGTTGTGAAAGGTGCTATATAAATACAAATCTTTCTTCCTTTTACAGATGTAAAGCTTGTAAGGTGACCAGGGAAAAGGATGGGGACAGGGAGATAATGAAAAATGACTACTTGTGCTTCCTTCCTACCAAATGTACTGTAGCTGCTGCTCATCATGTGCCCTCCATCACATAGCAACATATTGTTTAGCTGAACACTTCGGTTCTGTTCAAATGTTCAGCCTTGTGCTCCTGATTGCTTGCCACTTTAATTCTCTATATCATTCCCTCTGACCTCAACCTCCTACACTGTTCCACTAATGCTCAGCACAGCACCTCATCTTTCTACAAAGCACTTTTCAGCCTTAACATTGATTTGAGCAACGTTCAGACCTTAACCACAGCTCCCATTTTCTCTCAGACAGCTGGTATTGGGAAAAAGGTGCACCAGCACTTCTGGGGCTGGCAGAGGTTGTGGGCTGGTGCTTGGGAGGGGAACCCTTATTGGTACATGACCGGCAAAGTGATCGGTATCCCTGGGGTCAACCTGCCTTTTTCTTCCTCCAGACTCCTGAGCTATTGGCACCTTCTTCACTTTGCCAGATTTCCCATGCTTCACCTCCCCCTCTGAAACTCTGCTGTAACCATTTACAGCTCCTTTGGCACCCGTGAAAGGTCACAGACCTGAAGCGTTAACTCTGTTTCTCTCTCCATAGATGCTGCCAGACCTGCTGCGTATTTCCAGCACTTTCTTTTTATTACTGAGCCAAGATGTTAAGACAGCTGACCAAAAGTTTGGTCAAAGAGGTAGGTTTTAAGAAGCTTCTTTAAGGAGGAGGAAAGAGCAGAGAGGCAGACAGGTGCAGGGAGAGAATTCCGGGGTTTAGGGCCTAGACAGATAAGGGCGCGGCCACTAATCTCTCAACTCACTGCAAAGAGGGAGTCCCTCCCCCCACCTCCCACTAGCTCAATCAGTTAATGCTTCCGAGGGTTCATGAAGAAGTTGCCAACCAGCTGAGGGATTTAGCTCAGAATTTCAAAGCTTCTCAACTTTCTCCCCCAGAGTTGTTCATCTTCTCTATCGGCACCTTGGCAGTTTGAATTATTTACTGTTTATTCCCTTCAATCTATTGACTTTGACATTTATAATTGGCAACCTGTCAGGTAGTCTTACAACCAATGCCCGGCTGTGCTGTCTTCGGGGAAATATCTTGAGAGAATAAAATAGCACTCTCTCTACATCAATTCACAAACCCAGTCCTCTTAGTCAAAACCCTCCTTCTTCATAAACTCTAAGGAATATCTCTTAAACAGATTACACAGAATTACATAGAATATGCAGCTCAGTAAGAGACCACTCGGCTCATGCCAGTGTATACTCTGTATGAGTCTCCTCCCACCCTACTTCATCTAACACTGTTAACATACTCTGTTTCTTTCTCCTTCATGTGCTTATCTAGCTTCCCTTAAATGCAAATATGCTATTCATCTCAGCAAGTTCCACATTCTCACCACTCTCTGGATTTATTACTGAATGGGGTGGATTTGCAGCTTCACTGCCTGGTTACAAATCTGGTGGCATGGATCACCCACCCATAATAGAATCTACCGAAATAATCAAGTTCTGTAACAAGAGGCAATCTACTCTGCCAAATCAGTGCCTAGATAGGTTGGATGACTTAGGAACATAAGAACATAGGAGCAGGAGTAGGCCATTCAACCCATCGAGCCTGCCCCACCTTGCATTTATATAGCACCATTCGAGTTCTAAAGCAAAACACGTAAATAAAAATGACATCATTACTGGTAACGCGGGTCAGGACTTTCTTTCATTTTTCATGGGATGTGGGCGTCACTGGCAAGGCCAGCATTTGTAGCCCATTCCTAATTGCCCTTAAGAAGGTGCTGGTGAGCTGCCTTCTTGAACTGCTGCAGGTCATGTGGGTAAGGTACACCCACAGTGCTGTTAGGAAGGGAGCTCCAGGTTTTTGACCCAGCGACAGTGAAGGAACATTGATATAGTTCCAAGTCAGGATGGTGTGTGACTAAGGAGGGAAACTTGCAGGTGGTAGTGTTGCCATGCATCTGCTGTTCTTGTTCTTCTAGGTGGTAGAGTTCGCAGGTTTGGAAAGTGCTGTCGAAGGAGCCTTGGTGAGTTGCTGCAGTGCATCTTGTAGATTGTACACACTACTGCCACTGTAAGTGGTGGTGGAGGGAGTGAATGTTGAAGGTGGTGGATGGGGTGCCAATCAAGCGGGCTGCTTTGTCCTGGATGGTGTCGAGCTTCTCAAATGTTTTTGGAGCTGCACCGATCCAGGCAAGTGGGGAGTATTCCATCACACTCCTGACTTGTGCTTTGTAAATGGGACAGGCTTTGGGGAGTCAGGAAGTGAGTTACTCGCCGCAGGATTCCCAGTCTCTGACCTGCTCTTGTACTCACAGCATTTATGTGGCTGGTCCAGTTCAGTTTCTGGTCAATAGTGACCCCCAGGATCTTGATGGTGGGAGATTCAGCGATGGTAATGTCATTGAATGTCAAGGGGAGATAGTTAGATTCTCTCGTCGGAGATGGTTCGTGCCTGGCACTTGTGGAGTGTGAATGTTACTTGACACTTTTCAGCCCAAGCTTGAAGGTTGTCCATATGTAAGAAATGGCATTTTTAAGAATATAATGGAATTGTTATAGAATTAGTAGGCATAGTATTGTGATTGCCTGGAAGGAAGCTGTTTTTCTCTCTCTCCGCCTGAAGATTCTATAGCAGGCAGCCAGGACAGTTTAGGCCGGTTATCTCTGCCAAGGACATGATTCTAGCCCAGGCTCTGGTTCAAGATATTCCAAAACTTGATAAGGTGGGATCTCATAAGTAAAATTTAAACAGGATGTCCTAGCAAGTGATAAGCCATGAGATGACTTCATGGACTTCAGACAGAACTGGGAGGGATCTACCTTGAATATCTGCCCCTTGCTAAATGGGAAATTGAATGTGATTGGCACAAGACAATCAACAACCCCCTGGAAATAAGGTATATAAATGGGCTCTCAAGAGGAATAAATCACTTCAGACGAAAAAGTGCTTCTCAAGGTGGATTCATGCTGCCTCTGGCCTAACACCCTGGCTAGCTCAAGACTGAGAGCAGAAGAGACAGTCACCGCCAGCTATGGAGATCAGCATCTGACTGCTTCCCCCATCCGTTTGTCTGATCCAGAACGGTAAACCATTCTCACCTGTTATGGCTCATATGCCTTTGCTGCCTATTTAGCTTGTGTATTATGTTTAAACTATTGCTTCTTAATAAACTACTTTAAAATCTCATTCTGAGTTTGACCCCCTTCTTTGGGTACCTGTGACTCCTGAACCTAAATCTTACATGTGCATGTGGACATGGGCTGCTTCAGTATCTGAGAAGTCGCATTGTGCAATCATCAGCGAACATCCCCACTTCTGACCTTATGATTAAAGGAAGGTCATTAATGAAGATGGTTGGGCCTATGACACTACCCTGAGATATCATGGAGCTTAGATGTTTGGTCTCCAACAACCACAACTATCGTCCTCTGTGCCAGGTATGACTCCAACCAATGGAGAGTTTTCCTCCTGATTCCCATTGACTTCAAATTTTACTAGGTCTCCTTGATGCCAGAGTCAGTCAAATGCTGCTGTCATTTTTATTTATTTTAGAGATACAGCACTGAAACAGGCCCTTCAGCCCACCAAGTCTGTGCTGACCAATAACCACCTAATTCTAAATCTACATTAATCCCATATTCCCTACCATTCTCCTACCACCTACCTACACTAGGGGCAATTTACAATGGCCAATTTACCTGTCAACCTGCAAGTCTTTGGCTGTGGGAGGAAACCAGAGCACCCGGCAGAAACCCACACGGTCACAGGGAGAACTTGCAAACTCCACACAGGCAGTACCCAGAACTGAACCCGGGTCGCTGGAGCTGTGAGGTTGCGGTACTGTCATGTCAAGGACATTCATTCTCACCTCGCCCCTTGGATTCACCTCAGAGAATCATGTCATAAACAGTTTGAGAATTTATAATCAATCTCAAAAAATATGGAAATAAAAGACTAGTAAAAGTGACCATGAAACTTTCAGGCTCTCATAAAAACCCATCTGGTTCACTAATGTCCCTTGAGGGAAGGAAACCTGCCATTGTGACCTGGTCTGTGCCTATATGTGACTCCAGTCCCATACCAACATGGTTGACTCTTAATTGCCCTCTGAAAGTGGCCTAGTAAACCCCTCAGTTGGATCAAACCTCTCAGTTGGATCAAACCTCTCAGGGATGGGCAATAAATGCCAGTGCCTTGCTAGCAATGCCCACATCTCAGGAGGCATAAAAGCTTGCATCTCAATCACTGAGTATTAAGCTCACTCTCTTACATCAAATGTACAGTTAATTATGTTGAACAGAAATTGTATGTAAAGTTTTTGTTATTCAGCTTAAATGTTTCAGATCAGCAGTAAAATATTATCCTGTGCTCAAAAACATAGATGACATATTTATTGTGTTTAAGTGTGATTAACTGCAGTTAAACGTAAAGCTGTAATGAGTTGTAATGACTTGGACTGGAATGCTTTGCTATGGTTTAATAATAGAATCCAATTGTACAACTGCTCATGCAGCATTAACACAATTGTAAATTCATTGCTTAATTAAAAAATTTATTGCAGTTGAGATGTGTTTGTGTTGAAACTTTGCATTGCTAATAGAGATATTTTGCAAGACTGGAACGGCAACATTTTAAACAGTGAGCTTTGGAGCCAATGGATTGCTAAAATAATTGCTCCTATAAGGTGTAGTTTGTAAACAGAGCAGTGATAGTGGCTCAAGAAAGCGCTTGATGGCCTAGCTTGGGGGCAAAAAGAAATAGATTAGCCAAGAAGCAAGTCCTTTTCCTAATAGACTGAAAACAATTCCAATGTCAGATCTCTTACTGATTTTTGGATCTTGTGACTCTATACCAAGATGATTTCTTACACCTTTCCCTACACAAAATGCCATCTCACTGTTCTATGATAGTCCATTTAATTTTTATATGTGTAGGTTGCTTCCTTAGTTTTTGATCTGGTGGGACACATTTAACATTGAAGTTGGCGTCACTATAGAAAAAATGAAAGAACTTGCATTTTGATAGCACCTTTCACAACCTCAGGACATCCCAAAGTGCTTCACAGCCAATGAAGTACTTTTGAAGTGTAGTCACGGTTGTAACGTAGGAAATGAGGCTGCCAGTTTTCTCCCACAGACAGCAATGTGATAATAACCAGTTAATCGGGTTTTTTTCAATGATGTTGGTCAAGGGGTAAATATTGGCCAGGACATTGGGGAGAAAGCCACTGCTCTACTTTGCACAGTGCCATGAGATCCTTTACGTCTACTTGTGAGGACAGGTAGGGCCATAATCATCCAAAGGATGACAGTGCAGCAGCCCCTCAGTACTGCACTAGAACATCAGCCTAGATTTTGTGTTCAAGTTTTTGGAGTGAGACCTGAGCTCATAACCTACTGACTCAGAGTTGAGGTTATCTCTATAACCTGAAGCATGTTATGCATAAACTTCAGCTCTTCAGAAATATCACTATTTTCAGCCTAAACATTCACCCTCTTCCCCACTGAAACATAGTGGCAGCTGTATGTGCCATCTATAAGATGCACTGCAGCAACTCGCCAAGGTTCCTTCGACAGCACCTTCCAAACCCACGACCTCTACTGTCTAGGGCAACACAATAGGAACAATTTCACCACATGAACTGCAATGGTTCAAAAAAGCAGCTCACCACCACCTTCTCAAGGACAATTACTGATGGGCAATAAATGCTGGCCGAGCCAGCAATATCTATTTCCTTAGAATAAATAAAAAGGCACATTTCAATACATTTAATATTCAATGCCATTTGTTATGCACCAGCCCAGATAGTTTCCGTTGAGTTCTGTGAATTGAACAGGAGAAGGCCAATCAGCCCATCAAACCTGTTACAACATCTAAACAGATCATGGCTGAACCTCAACTCCATTTACCCGACTCTGCTCTCTTTCTCTTGATAATCTTACCCAATGAAAATCCATTGATTGTAGTCATGGTGCTGACCTAGCAGATATAATAAATATGACGAATTATTTTTTATTGAACTACATCCAGCACATTAGAAGAAATAGCTATTTATGATCGAATCTTTCATCCCATCAGCACCAGGTGCAAAACTCTGCAAACGACACCAGGATTTGTAAACCTTTATACGCTTACAGACAGCCAATTTAATTGTCCCATTACTTTGGCGTCTTCTACCCCCTTTATGCCTCCTCTCTTACTTTGGCATCTAGTTCTGAAGAGCATTCAACATCAAGGAAATGGTAGTAGAACATTACAGCGCAGTACAGATGTTGCGCCGACCTGTGAAACCAATAGTAGCGAGACTTGAAAGATGCAAGAGTGATTGCATCGCCGATTTCTTTAGAAATGTGGAGTTCCATTTCTTTTCCAGAATAAGAATCATCACAGCAAGTTACATTTTTGAATCAAATTATTCTGATTGCTTTCCAAACTATGTAGAACATACAGCACAGCAACTGACAATTCGGCCCAACTGATCCACACTGGTGTTTATGCTCCAATTGAGCCTCCCCCTGACAATCTTCATCTCGCCCTATCAGCATGACATGCCTGAGATCTGACAGGCCTACTTATTCTATTTCTGTGCCACTTCTTATTTCTGCTATTCCTGACCAGCGCTTCTGCCAAATGGAGATGACTCCAGGCTGAATCATCTCACTAATATTAGAAGCTGTGGGAGATATTTGAAATGAAGGGCAGGACTATTTTGAGGCTTTTAATTGTCATCTGTATAATCCTTCCATAAAAGACACAGTAAGATCCAGGATTGGTTCGAACTTGACCTACATGCATGTCAAATTTGTGATAGAATCATTGAGCTTCACATCCACCTTTCAGTGGTATTTTGAGACAGCAACGGGCTTATACTCTGACACCAAACTTTCCTCCCTCCCAGCGAAATGATTATCTCATCCCAGCTCAGTCATTGTGCTGAGAATGTAAACCTATAATCATAGACATTTCAGCACACGAGGAGGCTATTCAGCATTGGCTACACATTGAAATGGTCAAGTTTCCATAGAATTTACAGCACAGAAACAGGTCATTTGGCCCAATTGGTCTATGCCAGTGCTTATGCTCCATACGAGTCTCCTCCCACCTTACTTCATATCACCCTATCAACATATTCTTCTCCCTCGCGTACTTATCCAGCTTCTCCTTAAAGCATCTATACCTTTCACCTCAACTATTACATTTGATAGCAAGTTCCATATTCTCACCACACTCTGGCTGAAGAAATTTCTCCTGAATTCTCTATCGGATTTGTTCGTGATTATCTTACACTTATGACTCCAAGTTTTGGTCTCCCCAACAAGTGGAAACATCTTCGCTACACCTACCCTATCAACCCATTTCATAATCTTAAAGACCTCTGTCAGGTCACCCTTCAGCATTCTCTTTCCTCGGGAAAAGAGCCCCAGCCTGCTCAGCCTTTCTCAATAGTCATACCCTCACATTTCTGGTATCAAAATTGTAAATCTTTTCCGCACTTTCGCCAGTGCCTTTATATGTTTTTTGTAATATGGAGACCATGACAGTGCACAATACTCCAGGTGTTGTCTAACCAAGGTTCTATATAAGTTTAGCATAACTTCTCTTTAGTTCAATCTCCTTTTCCAGCTTTTCTTGTGCCCTTTAATATTTTTCTTCATGAGGTATTTATCCATTTATCTCTTTAATGCTGTGCCTGGTTTAGCTTCAGTAGCCAGTGCTGGTGATGGATTCCACATCCTAATAATTTTTTGCAGGAAAAAATGTCTTCTAAACTCCCCCTTTATTGTCCACACCCCAATCTTAAATTTATATTCTCATATATGAGAAATTGCGGAACCTAACCTGAATTGAACCAGATGGTAGTGAGCGGCCTACTTAAAGGCGAAAACAGGAAAAAATATTAGAAATGGACTTGGTTAAATGAATATTCAATGCAATTACATACAAAGCAGCTGCCCCATTACTAGCTATCCGTGTATCAGCACATTGAAGAAATGCATTTTGTTTACACTGGCCTATTCATCTCTTTTGACGGCAAGATTAGAAGCATCCTTTATATCAGATCAGCAGCATACATAGGCCTAGAACATGGGCAAACAGCAGCTGATTTTAACTACCTGGGGACACGCTGACATCTTTCCAGGACCATGTGCCAGGATCAACATTACCATATGTTTGTTCACACAGTCTGAAAAGAGAAACTTGGCACCTCGCTCTCGGGGCTTAAGTAAAGCTATAATTAATGTTTTGAATTTCGTTGTACTCAGCGCACCCATGCTAATTTATTGCTACACCCCCCAAAAAAACCTCTGCAATATTTCAGCTTGAGTTGGTGACAACACACAGACTCACACGCCCTTCAATATTGAAGTAACTAATTCGATTCAATGAGCACCTCATTCAGCTGTCTGAAGAATTCACTCAATTCCTTCCTTTACACAGATGTAAAAAAAATGAATCTTTTTCTGCTTCCTTTGGGGATGTGAGTAAAGTCATATTAATTTCTGTCCATAGTTTCAACCTCAACCAATCTAATTAGCATTTTGTAGAGATTTTCACTGCATCTAGACTGGTCTCCTCCAGTGAACTGTATTAGCCATGTGGGAATCAACAGGACCGAGCTACTGAATCAATAGCTTGATAAGGTCAATTGCAACGTAATGTTCAGTAAGAACACAAGGTTAGCAGAAAATCTGCCTGCTTTTCTATCTTGGAGCTATTGTTTGAATAATATTAAGACAATAATACCAACTCTGCAGATCTTATGTCTCTACTGTCCTTTTTATGAAATATGGTCTACTTTAAAATAAACAGCTGGATTTGGGAAAATCGCACAATGCAGGTCATTTTAATAAGCAAAAGCTCTGGCATGCCCATAAATATTAGCTGTAGCTCAGTGGGCAGTAGAACTCCCATGGAGTCAGACGGTTGTGAGTTCAAGCCCCACTTAGGAGACTTGAGCACATAATCTAGACTGGCACTTCAGTTCAGTAGTGAGAGAGTGCTGTACTGTCCTTTCGGGGAGATATTGGAAAGAAACACCTGCATTTCTATAGTGCCTTTCACAACTGCAGGATGTCCCAAAATGCTTTACAGCCTTGAGGTTTAGTCACTGTTGTAATGGGAACCAAAGCCCCATCTGTCCTCTCAGGTGGATGTATAAGATCCCATGGCACTACTTGGAAGAACAGGAGAGTTCTCCCTGGTATTATGGGCAACCAGTCTTATGTCAAAGATCTGGTCCAGTTTCAGCATTTTCTGTTTTTATTGTAGAACTCTAGCCTTTGCAGCTTTTTTTTTCTTTTTATTAAGTTTCATTGCTTAATTGCAAAACTACAAAAGCCATTTTAGAATCATAGAATCCTACAGCAAAGAAGGAGGCCATTCGGCCCATCATGCCCGTGCCAGCTCTTTGAGAGAGCTATTCAGTTAGTCCCACTCCATTGCCCGGCAATTTTTTCCTTTATTTATCCAATTCCCTTTTGAAAGTTACTATTGAATCTGCTTCCACAGCCCTTTCGGGCAGCACATTCCAGATCACAACATCTCGCTGCGTAAAAAAAAACTTCTCATCTCCTCTCCGGTTCTTTTGCCAACTAACTTAAATCTGTGTCCTCTGGTTACGGACTAACCTGCCAGTGGAAACAGTTTCTCTTTACTCACGCCATCGAAACTACTTAAAAATTCTAAACATAATTTTACTTAGTATCCAAGCCTTGCTGCTTTGATTGATGGTATAGTGGAAGCCTAATAATGCATAACTAACTGTGGAGAAAGATTACACGAGAGATCGTTGCTTCTATAATAATTACAGGGAATGAGAAAGAAAACATTGGAATGCTATGCTTCAGTCAGCTCACAGGCCACTGCAGTGTTGCATTGTACAACATGTCGAAAGATTGAAACAAGCCAGATTTTAAATTTTTTGAACAACTGTACACAAATTTGCCATACTTTTTTTTTAAGAACTCGTCAATCTCCTCTCCGTACCAAGGGTCAAGACCAAGAATAGGCAAAGCTGGGCTAGAGGGTTGGGGATTATTAGGCTAAGGAAGCAAACATAATTTAATCAACATTTTAAAGTCATTCCTTCTGCATTTATTTTTAAGTTTCCATTTTAAATCGCTACATCCACATTCTTAATGGAAGTTGTCGACGTGAAC
The DNA here is from genome assembly GCF_036365525.1 of Heterodontus francisci. Lineage (NCBI taxonomy): Eukaryota > Metazoa > Chordata > Chondrichthyes > Heterodontiformes > Heterodontidae > Heterodontus > Heterodontus francisci. The sequence goes on from NC_090385.1 coordinate 5,615,315, forward strand.
TTGTTACACGGTAGTTATACCCTTCCCCCTATCCCCACAGGGATGGTGCTTTAGTGCCTCCATTGGAGGAAGTTGGTAATTACAGTGTGACATATTACATAGGAATTGTCCATTAATAATGTGGACACAGGGATTTATAATGGGAATAAGCATAAAGGAAGTACCTGAAGAGTTACGTCTTTAATAAGATGGGGAACTTTGGAAATATGAATGAATATTGATTTTTAAAAAAGAAACACATTATGTAATCAAAATAAATTAAGTGAATTGATTTTGTTAATTTTTTATAAATCTCTGGTTAGCTCCAGCTAGAGTGTTGTGTCCAGTTCTGGGCACCAGACTTTAGAAAGAAAGTCTTGGCCAGGGTGCAGAGGAGATTTATCAGAACGGTATGAGGGATGAGGATCTGGAGACTGCAGAAGCTGGGATTGTTCTCCTTAGAGCAAAGAAGGTTAGGGAAGATTTAATGGAGGCGTTCAAAATTATGAGTGGTTTTGATAGAGTAGAAAGGGAGAAACTGTTTCCACTGGATGGAGGTCAGTAATTAGAGGACATAGATTTAAGGTAATTGGCAAAAGAATCAGAAGTGATGTGAGAAAACATTTTTTTACACAATGAGTTGTTGTGATTTGGAACGTGCTGCCTGAAAGGGCGGTGGAAGCAAATTCAACAGTAACTTTCAAAAGAGAATCGGATAAATATCTGAAAGGTAAAAAATTGCAGGGTTACAGGGAAAGAGCATGAGAGTGGGGCTAATTGGATAGCTCTTTCAAAGAGCCAGCACATGCACTATGGGCCGAATGGCCTCCTTCTGTAGTGTATCATTCTATGAAATTTAAATTCTCATCAATCTAAAATTGTCTGTGAAGGTTATTCTTTCTATTGCTCATTTTGAGTCAGACATTGAGAGACGGGTGCAGTAACGGGCGCAGGCAGCTCTGCTCAGTTGGTGGTATTCTCATCTCAGACAAAAAGTTGTGGCTTCAAATGCCAATTGAGTAGTTAATCAGGGTGGACTCTTCAGTGAGGGACTGACTGATGGTATATTGTTGGAGGTGCTACCCTTTGGATGTGAAGCTAAGCCATGACCTTGTCTACCTGTTCTGATGGATTCAAAGATGTCCTGACCAATATTCCTCACTCATCCAATACCATCTAAAACTAAATCAAAATCATGCAGATGCTAGAAATATAAATAAAAACAGAAAATGCTAGAAATACTCAGCAGGTCCGGCGGCAACTGTGAAGAAAGAAACAGAGCTAACTTTTCAGGTCAAGTAAATTGGCTTGTCATTTCATCCCATTGCTATTTGTGGGATCTTGCTGTGCACATGTTCTCCGTCCTATTGGCAGTAATTTATCGCATGTGAAGTGCCTTTTAAGGTTTTGTGAAGATGCTCTGTAGTAAGTGCAAGTTCATTCTTAATTTGGTCGAACTGCAAAAAAAGAAACTGTCCTCAACTTCTTTTTCTAAGATTTTTATGGTGCTGCTACTCTTTGGAGTATAATAATTAAAGGGATAATATTAGCAGAAATACGGGAGGGGAGGGAACACATCAGCTGCTTTGATTTGGCTATGTTGCTAAGTTTGGAATGTAGCCCAGACAGGTTTGTAAGTGAAACTGTTGCTTCTTTAATACCATGAATTATCTTATCTTTTAGACACCACTCTGACTGCAAAGTAACACGTGGGTTAGTCTGTGCAGAGTCAGCTACTCCTTCAGAGAACAGTAATCCTCATTGACCCCACCCCCCCACCCCATCAAAGGAGGTAAAGGGCCTAGTTCTGACAACATACAAGAAGCTGCCAAATTAAATCAACTGAATATATTAAGTGAATCATCAGTCAGTGCATAAAGAATTAACCTCCTTTCAACACCCAAATTCCACTGCAATGTGTCTTAGCTAATATGTGACTTGGCACACTGATAGCACTTTTGTTTCCAACTCAGGAGGTTGTGTGTTCAAATGCTAGTCTAGGAATATAATCCAGGCTAATGTTCCCAATGCTAGTAGTGAGGGACTGCTGCTCAGTTGTGACAATAAACTGAGGCCTTGTTTCCCCCTCCCAGGCAGGTATCAAAGCTCCCATCAACTTCTTTGCAGGAGAGCTCTCCCTAGTGACCTACCTGCTATTTAAAAACAGATTATCTGCAAGCTCTTTATTGTTATGTAGACAGTATTTGTATGATTAGATTGCACAGTAAGCCTTTCTGACACTCTGAATAGCAGTCTATAAATTCAAGATTTTTTGACAGCATAATAAATGAAGAAACGTACCATCTATCTTCATCAGTGCTATATCAAACTGACGTTATAATGGTAATCGCCATGTGAAAAGAGCTCATCCAATCCAGCACTCGATGAAATATGCCCATCTCTTGCTGGCAATAATCCAATCTATGGTTCACATGGCATAATAAAATGCCGGCGTGAAGTCCGAGTGGTTTTTATTGATCTGACCATTAGGATTAAGTAACAGTTTTACATTCAGAGATGGTTATCCACTGTCACTTATAATATATGTGGTTGTGAAACCTAAATTGTGATGCTTTTCCTGACCTTTTGCAGTTCCATTCTAAGGGGGGAGTTTTATTCTGGTGGCAGGGGTCTTGACGTCAGGGAAAACCAACACCGAGATCCCCGCGTTGCCTCTTTTCCAGAAGACCCGCCAAATTTTGTGTCAATTAGGCACTTAAGTGGACAGCAGTGGGCCTTCTTTAGGATGTAGGACCCCGTCACCAGAAGTTCCGGCCTTGCAGAGCTGCCGGCCGGAGGCCCACCACGGAGGTCTTTTGGTCTTTTGCGAGGAGCAGCTTTGACAGAACGAGGTGCGGAGCGGACTTTCAGCTGAGCGGTCAATTTCAGTAAGTTACAAGTTAATCCCCTTTTGTTTCGGAGGACCAGGGGACTGCTGGGTAGGGGAAAACTATTTATTTGGGCAGTGGCAGTACCCGAGACACTACACGTGTAGTGTCTCCCACCCACCCTCCTCCTCTAACCAAAAAAAAGGACTCTGGTGTGTTGATAAGGTAAGCTTTTTATTTAAAAAGTTCAGTCCGTCGGATTGCTAAGCGAACAAGTTTTGACTTTTTTTTTTTCGTTTGGTTTTTCAGTAGATTTATTGGGAATCTAGAATAGTGGGAATGGAGGTAAAGGCAGTTGTATGTTCCTCCTGCAGAATGTGGGAGGTAGGGGTCGCCAAGAGTGTCCCTGCTGACTGCATCTGCGGGAAGTGCACCCAACTCCAGCTCCTCGCAGACCGCGTTAGGGAACTGGAGCTGGAGCTGGATGAACTTCGGATCATTCGGGAGGCGGAGGGGATTATTGACAGGAGTTATAGGGAGGCAGTCACACCTCAGGTAAAAGAAGTAGGTAGATGGGTTACCGTCAGGGGAAGGAAAGGGAACCAGCAGGCAGTGCAGGGATCCCCTGTGGCCGTTTCCCTCAACAACAGGTATACCGTTTTGGATACTGTTGGGGGGGACGACTTACCAGGGGTAAGCAATGGGGTGCAGGTCTCTGGCACAGAGTCTGTCCCTGTTGCTCAGAAGGGAAAAGGGAAGAGGAGCAGAGCATTAGTCATTGGGGACTCCATAGTTAGGGGAACAGATAGGAGGTTCTGTGGGAACGAGAGAGACTCACGGTTGGTGTGTTGCCTCCCAGGTGCCAGGGTACGTAATGTCTCCGATCGTGTTTTTGGGATCCTTAAGGGGGAGGGGGAGCACCCCCAAGTCGTGGTCCACATAGGCACCAACGACATAGGTAGGAAGAGAGATGGGGATTTAAGGCATAAATTCAGGGAGCTAGGGTGGAAGCTTAGAGCGAGAACAACCAGAGTTGTTATCTCTGGGTTGTTGCCTGTGCCACGTGCTAGCGAAGAGAGGAATAGGGAGAGAGAGGAGTTGAACACGTGGCTGCAGGGATGGTGTAGGAGGGAGGGTTTTGGTTTCCTGGATAATTGGGGCTCTTTCTGGGGTAGGTGGGACCTCTACAAACAGGATGGTCTTCACCTGAACCAGAGGGGTACCAATATCCTGGGGGGGAGATTTGTTAGTGCTCTTCGGGGGGGTTTAAACTAAATCAGCAGGGGAATGGGAACCTAAATTGTAGTTCCAGTGTACAGGCTGTTGAGAGTAGTGAGGTAGGGGATAAGGTTACAGGGACGCAAGAGGGCACTGGCAAGCAAGAACTTGGTTTAAAGTGTGTCTACTTCAACGCCAGGAGCATCCGGAATAAGGTGGGTGAGCTTGCAGCATGGGTTGGTACCTGGGATCCTGATGTTGTGGCCATTTCAGAGACATGGGTAGAGCAGGGGCAGGAATGGATGTTGCAGGTTCCGGGATTTAGATGTTTCAGTAAGAACAGAGAAGAGGGTAAAAGAGGGGGGGGTGTGGCATTGTTAATCAAGGAAAGTATTACAGCGGCAGAAAGGACGTTTGAGGACTCGTCACTGAGGTAGTATGGGCCGAGGTTAGAAACAGGAGAGGAGAGGTCACCCTGTTGGGAGTTTTCTATAGACCTCCGAATAGTTTTAGAGATGTAGAGGAAAGGATAGCGAAGATGATTCTCGACAGGAGCGAGAGTAACAGGGTAGTGGTTATGGGGGACTTTAACTTTCCAAATATTGACTGGAAATACTATAGTTCGAGTACTTTAGATGGGTCTGTTTTTGTCCAGTGTGTGCAGGAGGGTTTTCTGACACAGTATGTGGACAGGCCAACCAGGGGCGATGCCACATTGGATTTGCTACTGGGTAATGAACCCGGCCAGGTGTTCGATTTAGATGTAGGTGAGCACTTTGGCGATAGTGATCACAATTCGGTTAGGTTTACCTTAGCGATGGGCAGGGACAGGTATATACCGCAGGGCAAGAATTATAGCTGGGGGAAAGGAAATTATGACGCGATTAGGCAAGATTTAGGATGTGTAGGATGGGGAAGGAAACTGCAGGGGATGGGCACAAACGAAATGTGGAGCTTATTCAAGGAGCAGCTAATGCGTGTCCTTGATAAGTATGTACCTGTCAGGCAGGGAGGAAGTTGTCGAGCGAGGGAGCCGTGGTTTACTCAAGAAGTTGAAGCGCTTGTCAAGAGGAAGAGGGCGGCTTATGTTAGGACGAGACGTGAAGGCTCAGTTAGGGCGCTTGAGAGTTACAAGCTAGCCAGGAAGGATCAAAAGGGAGGGCTAAGAAGAGCAAGGAGAGGACACGAGAAGTCATTGGCGGATAGGATCAAAGAAAACCCTAAGGCTTTCTATAGGTATATCAGGAATAAACGAATGATAAGAGTTAGAACAGGGCCAATCAAGGATAGTAGTGGGAAGTTGTGTGCGGAATCAGAGGAGATAGGGGAAGCGTTAAATGAATATTTTTCGTCAGTATTTACAGTAGAAAAAGAAAATGTTGCCGAGGAGATTACTGAGATACAGCCTACTAGGCTAGATGGGATTGAGATTCACAAGGAGGAGGTGTTAGCAATTTTGGAAAGAGTGAAAATAGATAAGTCCCCTGGGCCAGATGGGATTTATCCTAGGATTCTCTGGGAAGCCAGGGAGGAGATTGCAGAGCCGTTGTTGTTGATCTTTATGTCGTCATTGTCAACAGGAGTAGTGCCGGAGGACTGGAGGACAGCAAATGTTGTCCCCTTGTTCAAGAAGGGGAGTAGAGACAGCCCTGGTAATTATAGACCTGTGAGCCTTACTTCGGTTGTGGGTAAAATGTTGGAAAAGGTTATAAGAGACAGGATTTATAATCATCTTGAAAAGAATAAGTTCATTTGCGATAGTCAGCACGGTTTTGTGAAAGGTAGGTCGTGCCTCACAAACCTTATAGAGTTTTTCGAGAAGGTGACCAAACAGGTGGATGAGGGTAAAGCAGTGGATGTGGTGTATATGGATTTCAGTAAGGCGTTTGATAAGGTTCCCCACGGTAGGCTATTGCAGAAAATACGGAAGTATGGGGTTGAAGGTGATTTAGAGCTTTGGATCAGAAATTGGCTAGCTGAAAGAAGACAGAGGGTGGTGGTTGATGGCAAATGTTCATCCTGGAGTTTAGTTACTAGTGGTGTACCGCAAGGTTCTGTTTTGGGGCCACTGCTGTTTGTCATTTTTATAAACGACCTGGATGAGGGTGTAGAAGGGTGGGTTAGTAAATTTGCGGATGACACGAAGGTCGGTGGAGTTGTGGATAGTGTCGAAGGGTGTTGTAGGGTACAGAGGGACATAGATAGGCTGCAGAGCTGGGCTGAGAGATGGCAAATGGAGTTTAATGCGGAGAAGTGTGAGGTGATTCACTTTGGAAGGAGTAACAGCAATGCAGAGTACTGGGCTAATGGGAAGATTCTTGGTAGTGTAGATGAGCAGAGAGATCTTGGTATCCAGGTACATAAATCCCTGAAAGTTGCTACCCAGGTTAATAGGGCTGTTAAGAAGGCATATGGTGTGTTAGCCTTTATTAGTAGGGGGATCGAGTTTCGGAGCCACGAGGTCATGATGCAGCTGTACAAAACTCTGGTGAGGCCGCACCTGGAGTATTGCGTGCAGTTCTGGTCACCGCATTATAGGAAGGATGTCGAAGCTTTGGAAAGGGTGCAGAGGAGATTTACTAGGATGTTGCCTGGTATGGAAGGAAGGTCTTACGAGGAAAGGCTGAGGGACTTGGGGTTGTTTTCGTTAGAGAGAAGGAGGAGGAGAGGTGACTTAATAGAGACATACAAGATAATCAGAGGGTTAGATAGGGTGGATAGTGAGAGTCTTTTTCCTCGGATGAGGATGGCAAACACGAGGGGACATAGCTTTAAGTTGAGGGGTGAAAGATATAGGACAGATGTCAGAGGTAGTTTCTTTACGCAGAGAGTAGTAGGGGCGTGGAACGCCCTGCCTGCAACAGTAGTAGACTCGCCAACTTTAAGGGCATTTAAGTGGTCATTGGATAGACATATGGATGTAAATGGAATAGTGTAGGTCAGATGATCGGCGCAACATCGAGGGCCGAAGGGCCTGTACTGCGCTGTAATATTCTAAAAGATTCTAAAAAGGTGGTGGCTGGTACTGTAGCTGCACCAACCAAACACCGAAGAGCGGCGTTGGAACAAGGCTTAAGGTAGGTAAGGGCAGGAAGGGTCTTGCAGGGTGGAGCTCGTGGGGAGAGGTGTGTAGTGGTGGGGGGGGGGTCAGCAGCAAGGGCAGGGGGCTGGCTCTCAGTGGCTCCCCACCCCCCCCTCCCGATGCCAAATCCCTCATTCAAGCACTAAGTGCATTTGAACGAGGGACCACCCCCACCCACCGGAGCCAGGAAGCAACTTGCAGGGTAATTCATGCCATGCTTCCTGTGCGGCGACAGGGCTGCACGGGTAATTGCGGCTGCAATGGGAAGAGGCCATTAATTGGGGGTTAATTACCCAGTTAAGGGCCTCAATTGGCAGTGGGGCAGGAAGGACATTTGCAAGCCTTCCCACCCTGGACTACATTTTGGCGGAGGCAGGGTAGTGGTGGTGTTCCCCCCACTCCCCCGCCACCATCCCACACCATTTATTGCTCTCCCCGCCTCCAAACCCGCCACAGGGGAGAGCATAAAATTCCACCCTAAATTTCAATCTGAGAATGCTGCGGAATGACGTAGAATTATAGAATCTTACAGTACAGAAGGAGGCCATTCGACCCATCGTGCCAGTGCTGACTCTTTGAAAAAGCTATCCAATTACTTCCACTCTCCTCCTCTTTCCCCCAGCCATAAAAAAATTCCCTTCATGTATTTATCCAATTCCCTTTGAAAGTTACTATTTAATCTGTTTCCGCTGCCCTTTCAGGCAGCACATTCCAGATCACAACAACTCACTGTGTAAAAAAATATTTTCCTCATGTTGTCTCTGGTTCTTTTGCCAAATCCTTAAATCTTTGTCCTCGACCCTTCCATCCCTCGAAATGGTTTCTCCCTATTTATTCTATCAAAATCTTTCATCATTGTACACAACTCTATCAAATCCCTTCTTAACTTTCTCTGCACCCAAGGAGAACAAACTCCAGCTTCTCCAGTCTCTCCCCAAAAGTTTAATCCTTCATCCCTGATACCATTCTAGTAAATCTCTCTGCACTCTCTCCAAGACCTTGACATCCTTCCTAAAGTGTGGTGCTCAGAATTGGAAGAAACATTCCAGATGAGGCCTAACGAGAGATTTATAGAGATTAAGCATAACTTGCTTGCTCTAGTATTCTATTTCTCTACTAATAAAGACAAGGGCCCTGTATGTTATTTAACAGACTTCTCCACTTGTCCTGCCACCTTCAAAGGTTTCTGTATATAAACCCCTCGGTCTCTCTGTTCCTGTAGCCCTTTTAAAATTGCACCATTTATTTTATTCGGCCTCTCCTCGCTCTTCCTACCAAAGAGTATCGCTTCATACTCCTCAGTATTAAATTTCATCTGCCACGTGTCTGCCCATTTCATACAATCTGCAAATGTTGAAATTATGCCCTGTATACCCAAGCTCAGGTTATTAATATATATCACAAAGAGCAATGGTGCTAATACCAACCCCTGGTGTACACCACTGTACACACTGACCACCACTGTATATGTGGGATTTGATGAGATTATATCTGTCAGAACGTTGGCCTGGAAATGGGTGGTGCCTGAATCAGTGTGCGATCCTGGTGTAGTGCTCACTGTATACACCTAATGATGGCAGAACAGCGGGGAACTGGTCTGCTGGCCTCATTTGCATGTTACTAGTTAGCTGCAGATGCCAGTTATGGGGTGGGTGGAGTGGGGGAAAAGCAGACAGGTCAACAGGGACAATGGCTGAGGACGTAAAGGTTAGTCCAGGAGGAGAAGCAAGTTGTGAAAATCAGCAGTCCGCAGTTTTATATGTAAATCCAGGTGGAATAGTCCTGCACCTCCTGGCTCCACATTCAGACAAGCAAAATAAAACTTTCAGGTAGCTACCCCTGGTGGTCCCTTTAATATGGCTAATATGGCCACAATGCACCTGTGAAAATTGATCACAGCTTGCACAGCCCATGCTGTATTTAGATGAGCGCTTGAAACGTCATAGCATACAAGGCGACGGGACAAGTGCTGGAAAATGGGATTAGAATAGATAATAAAAGCAAAATACTGCAGATGCTGGAAATCTGAAACAAAAACAAGAAATGCTGGAATCACTCAGCAGGTCTGGCAGCATCTGTGGAAAGAGAAACAGAGTTAACGTTTCGGGTCAGTGACCCTTCTTCGGAACAGGTGCTTGATGGCCGTCACGGACACAATGGGCCGAAGGGCCTGTTTCTGTGCTGTATGACTCTATGATGCTGCACACAGTCACAAACCAATTTCACAAAGGGAGCCTGAAACAGGGGTTAGAGCATAATAAACAGAAGAAATAGGTGCAGGATTAGGCCGTACACATCCCCAAAACTGCTACGTCATTCAATAAGATCATGGTTGAATTTCTGCTTCAACTCCACTTTCCCGTCCTATCACCATATCCCTTAATTCGCTTAGTGACCAAAAATCGATCAAGTTCTGTCTTGAATATACTCATTGACAGAGCATCTAAAGACCTTTGGGGTCAAGAATCCCAAAGATTCACAACCCTCTGAATGAAGAAATCTCTCCTCCTCTCAGGCTCCCTGATTTGCATGAGCAATGGGCCAGTTTCAGGCAGAACAACAGCAGGGCATCCTGGCCAAATGGTACATGTGCCCACTTCCAGTGCAGACTGAGCACATGTACACCTGTAATGGTCCATGCCCTGCCCATTTCTCACCCGGGAATTAAAATTCGAGCCATTGTGAGAGAAATCCAGCCACGTGACCAGTGTCTTTAAACAGCGGGAAAAGAAATCTGAAACCTTCGCAAATGACAGCATGCCTCTGTCTTAGCATGGCACAGGTCCAGTGCAAAACCTTAAAAAAATAATTTTGGGAAATCCACAAGGAATTAGACAATCTAAGTGGAACACAGAAGAAAACAAGGAGACCAAACGTCTGCTTGGGCTGATTTCAAGGACAACTTACTCTCAATTACAACTGCTGAGGATGAAGTGTCGCCACTGATAATGGAAGTTTCTGTTTTTATCTAGGTGAGTAATAGCACTGCCGTAAGTAACTTGGTGCCAGGAAGGTTTCTTTCTCCATGTTGATCTAAATAAGGTGTCACCATGGTGATTGCTCAACAGGCAATGATGGTCACCCTGAGAATAAGGCCTTCCCACCTCACTCCTCCTCAGGTGAATTTAAGTTGCTGTTCCCTTGATCCTCCTTAAATTTGTATTCAGCAAATTTTGCCCACTTAAAATAAAAATTCCAAATGCTCTCAGTTTAGGAGGCTGCTCTGTGATGCATCATTCCTTGCGAGGACTTCTTGAACCCAGCAATATTTTATGATGCATTATTTTTGGGTGCCTTACCAGCAGCGTGCTAACAGCCCGCACTCAAATGGAGAGGTCCGAAGGGGCCGGGATTTTGGGCCACAAACCTCATCATCACGTAGATGGCGCTGCGGTAGGGGTCCGCACAAGTTCATGCAGCAATTTTCAGGTACGTGGTTGGGTGAGATGACAGGAGTTTGGAGGAGGAACGGCTGGGCCTCAGAGTGTGATCAAAGTGCAATTGGAGGGCTGATGGGGCGGGGGAAGAAGAGTGCGGGCTTCGGGAGGTCAGAGTTGGGATTGAGATCGGAAATTTTGGAAACGGGAGTAGCAGCGATTATGGTAAGTGCTTACCTTTTTTTTTAATTCCGTGCTGTCTAGCGTTTGTTTTCCAAGAGGCAATTAACACTGGCGCTGGCTGCCTGAAGTGCAAACCAAAGATACAAGAGGCAGCAGAAGTAGGCGTTAGGCCCCATATTTGCATATGTTAGAGGCCTAACACCTCCTTTAGAGATGGGCAAAGGATGCTTTTTGTTTGGCCTTTACTAAAATGGCTTCTGGCATGGCCTGCCCAGAACTGTGCACACACAGCATGGATGCCATTGTGGACGCAAAACAGCACCCATTTTTTCAGGGCTATGAGTGCTAGAGAGCCCAATTTATAGCCCATAGGCTTGTAAAATAATAAAGGGAAAAGATTGTATTCCAGTCGACAGTTGGTTCAAATTAAATAGGTTAGTGAGGAGCAGGGGTCACAATTTTAAGTTGTGTAAGACCAGATCTGGGTTAGATGTCAGGAGGTGGTTCTTTTCCCAGAGAATAGTGGATCTCTGGACCAGGCTGGTGTCCCGTGTGGTGGACGCTGTTTCACTGAATTCCTTCAAGAGAGAGCAGAATGTGTTTCTGGCTGGGGCGGACATCACCCCTTATTGCAGGGAATTCAGGGCGGAGGGATCTCCCAGTTTCAACTGCATCAAGTGTTCAGGGAGGAATTTCCTTGTTCTGTTTTCCAGAAATTGGTCTGTGTCTCCCAGGAGATCATATAGACTCCACACCCCACCTGAGACCCGATGTTGTGATGCACAAAGTTCTGTGGAATAGGCTGATTGGGCATGAGGGGATTTTCCTCCCCATTATTGTGTGTAACACCTGACCTTTTTTGAATGTTCTTCAAGGTATTGGAATTGAGAAATTGCACACCTTCAAACTGCAGTCTTTGAATAAGAAGCATTCATTACTCCCACTTCAGTACAGAACAGCAAGTTCAACAGTATAGTCCCTTCCTCATCCCAGCCTCAATACTGGTGTGAAGATTTCATTTTACAAACTTAGTAACAGTCCTCTCCAAGTCAGATTATAATTCGCCGTCATGTTGTAGGCAGTTCTGTGTTCTGGGCCTGTGCACAGTAAGAAATACTATGGGTACAGTGGTGTAGTAGTCAGTTACGTTACTGGACTTATATTCCAGAGAATGTGAGCTCAAATTCCATTATGGTTGTTTGAGAATTTGAATTCAGTTTAATTTTTTTTCAATCTGGGATATAAACATTAGCAAAAGTGACTACAAAGCGGTTGGATTATTGTTAAAGATGGTTAGCACCGCAGCCTCACGGCTCCAGGGACCCGGGTTCGATTCTGGGTACTGCCTGTGCGGAGTTTGCAAGTTCTCCCTGTGACTGTGTGGGTTTTCGCCGGGTGCTCCGGTTTCCTCCCACCGCCAAAGACTTGCAGGTGATAGGTAAATTGGCTGTTGTAAATTGCCCCTAGCGTAGGTAGGTGGTAGGGAATATGGGATTACTGTAGGGTTAGTATAAATGGGTGGTTGTTGGTCGGCACAGACTCGCTGGGCCGAAGGGCCTGTTTCAGCGCTGTATCTCTAAATAAAAATTATTTTTTTTAAAAACCCCAGTTGCTTCACTCGTGTCCTTTAGGAAGGAAATCTGCTGTCCTTACCCAGTCCCGCATCAATGTGGTTGACTCATGACTGCTCCTTGAAGTGGCCTAGCAAACCCCTCACTTGTGTCAAAACTGCTGCAAAGAATAGTTTGCAGTGGTTCAAGAAGGCGGCCATCTTGTTATAGCCTTGGTCCAAACATGGACAAGAGTGCTGGACAAAAGAGCTGAACTCAAATGGTGAGGTGAGAATGACTGCCCTTGATATCAAGGCAGCATTTGACCAAGTGTGGCATCAAGCGGCCCCAGCCAAATTGAAGTCCATGGGAATCAGGGCGAAAACTCTCCACTGGTTGGAGTCATACCGAGCACAAAGGAAGATGGTTGTGGTTGTTGGAGGTCAAATCATCTCAGTCCCTTGACATCACCGCAGGAGTTCCTCAGGATAGTGTCCTAGGCCCAACCATCTTCAGCTGCTTCATCAATGACCTTCCCTCCATCATAAGGTCGGTAGTGGGGATGTTTGCTGATGATTGCATAATGTTCCGTACCATGTTCAGATACTGAAGCAGTCTGTGTCCATATGAGGCAAGACCTGGACAACAATCAGGCTTGAGCTGATAAGTGGCAAGGAACATTCACACCACACAAGTGCCAGGCAATGACCATCTCCGACAAGAGAGAATCTAACCATCTCCCCTTGACATTCAACGGCATCCGGCACTATCAACATCCTGGGGGTTAACCATTGACCAGAAACTGAACTGGACCAACCACATAAATACTGTGGCTACAAGAGCAGGTCAGAGACTGGGAATTTTGCAGCGAGTAACTAACCTCCTAACTCCCCAAAGCCTGTCCACCATCTACAAGTCACAAGTCAGGAGTGTGATGGAATACTCCCCACTTGCCTGGATGGGTGCAGCTGCAAAAACACCACCCAGGACAAAGCAGCCCACTTGATCAGCACCCCATCCACCACCTTCAACATTCACCCCCTCCACCACCGCACACAGTGGCAGCAGTGTGTACCATCTACAAGATGCACTGCAGCAACTCACCACGCCTCCTTCGACAGCACCTTCCAAACCCACAACCTCTTCCACCTAAAAGGACAAGGGCAGCAGATGTATGGGAACAACACCATCTGCAAGTTCCCCTCCAAATCACACACCATCCTGACTTGGAACTATATCACCGTTCCTTCACTGTCGCTGGGTTAAAATCCTGGTACTCCCTTCCAAACAGCACTGTGGGTGTACCCGCACTAGATGGACTGCAGAGGATCAACAAGGCAGTTCACCACCACCTTCTCAAGGGCAATTAGGGATGGGCAATAAATACCAGTCTTGCCAGCTACACCCACGCCCTAAGAAAAATAAAAAAAAAATAATTTTGATAGACCAATGATGAAAATGGTCAATGAATTTGTTAATGTATTGTACTGTAATAAACAAATAAATACTGTCTGCAAACATAGGAACAGGAGGAGGCTTTTCATCCCCTCAAGCCTGTTCCACCATTGAATTATGAGGAGAGGTTGGAAAAACTTGGATTGTTTTCACTGGAACGACGGAGGTGGAGGGGCGACATGATAGAGGTTTATAAAGTTATGAGCGGCATGGACAGAGTGGATAGTCAGAAGCTTTTTCCCAGGGTGGAAGAGTCAGTTACTAGGGGACATAGGTTTAAGGTGCGAGGGGCAAAGGTTAGAGGGGATGTGCGAGGCAAGTTTTTTACACAGAGGGTGGTAAGTGCCTGGAACTTGCTGCCAGGGGAGGTGGTGGAAGCAGATACGATAGCGACGTTTAAGAGACATCTTGACAAATATATGAATAGGAAGGGAATAGAGGGACAAAAACAAGAAATGCTGGATTCACTCAGCAGGTCTGGCAGCATCTGTGGAAAGAGAAGCAGAGTTAACGTTTCGGGTCAGTGACCCTTCTTCGGAACTGACAAATATTAGAAAAGTCACAGATTATAAACAAGTGAGGTGGGGGTTGGGCAAGAGATAACAAAGGAGAAGGTGCAGATTGGACCAGGCCACATAGCTGACCAAAAGGTCACAGAGCAAAGGCAAACAATATGTTAATGGTGTTTTGAAAGACAAAGCATTAGTACAGATTAGGTGTGAATATACTGAATATAGAACATCAGCAAGTGCAAACCTGAAGAAAAACAACCTGAAAAAAACAGTGGGTAAGCAAACTGAACAAACTAAGATGAAATGAAATAAATGCAAAAAATGTAAAAAGGAATGCAAAAAAAAAGGAAGAAAAAATAACTAAAAATGACTAAAAATGAAAGTAAAGTGGGGGGCTGTCATGCTCTGAAATTATTGAACTCAATGTTCAGTCCGGCAGGCTGTAGTGTGCCTAATCGGTAGATGAGATGCTGTTCCTCGAGCTTGCGTTGATGTTCACTGGAACACTGCAGCAATCCCAGGACAGAGATGTGAGCATGAGAGCAGGGGGGAGTGTTGAAATGGCAAGCAACCGGAAGCTCAGGGTCCTGCTTGCGGACTGAGCGGAGATGTTCCGCAAAGCGGTCACCCAGTCTGCGCTTGGTCTCCCCAATGTAGAGGAGACCACACTGTGAGCAGCGAATACAGTATACTACATTGAAAGAAGTACAAGTAAATCGCTGCTTCACCTGAAAGGAGTGTTTGGGGCCTGGGATAGTGAGGAGAGAGGAGGTAAATGGGCAGGTATTACACCTCCTGCGATTGCAAGGGAAGGTGCCCTGGGACGGGGACGAGGTGGTGGGGGTAATGGAGGAGTGGACCAGGGTGTCGCGGAGGGAACGATCCCTTCGGAATGCTGACAGGGGAAGGGAGGGGAAGATGCGACTGGTAGTGGCATCACGCTGGAGGTGGCGAAAATGGCGGAGGATGATCCTTTGGATATGGAGGCTGGTGGGATGAAAAGTGAGGACAAGGGGAACCCTGTCACGGTT
Organism: Heterodontus francisci; assembly: GCF_036365525.1. Lineage (NCBI taxonomy): Eukaryota > Metazoa > Chordata > Chondrichthyes > Heterodontiformes > Heterodontidae > Heterodontus > Heterodontus francisci. The sequence continues at coordinate 5,630,530 of NC_090385.1, forward strand.
CTGGGAGGGAGGGGAAGGGGTGAGGGTAGAGGTGCGGGGAATGGGTCGGACACGGTTGAGGGCCCTGTCAACCACAGTGGGGGGAAATCCTCGGTTGAGGAAAAAGGAGGTCATATCAGAAGCACCGTCATGGAAGGTAGCATCATCAGAGCAGATGCGTCGGAGACGGAGAAACTGGGAGAATGGAATGGAGTCCTTACAGGAGGTAGGGTGTGAAGAAGTGTAGTCGAGGTAGCTGTGGGAGTCAGTGGGCTTATAATGGATATTAGTAGACAACCTATCCCCAGAGATGGAGACAGAGAAGTCGAGGAAGGGAAGGGAAGTGTCAGAGATGGACCATGTAAAGGTGAGAGAAGGGTGGAAATTGGAAGCAAAGTTGATAAAGTTTTCGAGTTCGGGGCGGGAGCAGGAAACGGCACCGATACAGTCATCAATGTACCGGAAAAAGAGTTGGGGGAGGGGGCCTGAGTAGGACTGGAACAAAGAATGCTCGACATATCCCACAAAAAGACAGGCATAACTAGGACCCATGCGGGTACCCATAGCGACACCTTTTACTTGAAGGAAGTGCGTGGAGTTGAAGGAGAAGTTGTTCAATGTGAGAACAAGTTCAGCCAGGCGGAGGAGGGTGGTGGTGGATGGGGACTGGTTGGGCCTCTGTTCCAGGAAGAAGCGGAGAGCCCTCAAACCATCCTGGTGGGGGATGGAGGTGTAGAGCGATTGGACGTCCGCACCTTCTCCTTTGTTATCTCTTGCCCAACCCCCACCTCACTTGTTTATAATCTGTGACTTTTCTAATATTTGTCAGTTCCGAAGAAGGGTCACTGACCCGAAACGTTAACTCTGCCTCTCTTTCCACAGATGCTGCCAGACCTGCTGAGTGAATCCAGCATTTCTTGTTTTTGTTTCAGATTTCCAGCATCCGCAGTATTTTGTTTTTATTTTAGGGAATAGAGGGATATGGGCCCCGGAACTGCAGAAGGTGTTAGTTTAGGCAGGCATCAAGATCGGTGCAGGCTTGGAGGGCCGAATGGCCTGTTCCTGTGCTGTACTGTTCTTTGTTCTTCTTTGTTCTTTTTGAATTAGATCATGGTTAATTTGTACCTCAACTCCATTTACCGGCCTTCAATCCATGTCCCTCAATATCCTTACCCAGAAACAGTCTATCGATTTCAGTCTTAAAAGCTCCCATTGACCCGCCACCATTTTGGGGGAGATTGTTCCAGACTCCCACTAGCCTTTGTGTGAAGAAATGCTTCCTGATTTCACTCTTCAATGGCCTACCTCTAATTTTAACATTATGTTCCCTCGTTCTTGATATCGTCCCCGCCTCCCACAGGAAATAGTTTCCCTGCATCTCCCTTATTGAATCCTTTTCACATTTTAAATACATGGCATGCTACATGAGACAAACTGCAGTGGGATGGTTTGGGGGGCATGTCGCAACCACAGTCAATCCCAGAGACTTCTTCTAAAATCAGCGCCAACTCCTAAATGGACAGTGGCCACTAGCGAGCTCGGTTAAAATAAAGTAAAACATTTGTAATGACCATTTCATAGGATAAGAATCATTCGGCCCACTCTATCTGTGCCGGCTCTTTGAAAAAGCTATCCAATTAGTCCCACTCCCCTGCTTTTTCCCCGATCCAATTCCTTTTTCAAAGTTACTAGAGAATCTGCTCCCCCCTACCCCACCCCACCTCCAATTCGGACAGTGCATTCCAGATCACAACAACTCGCTGTGGAAAACAATTCTCCTCAGTGATGAACGTCTCTGAGCCGATCGTCTCCATTCAGTTATGCTACAGTAGATACAAATCCTGCACCAGTCCCAGGCTCCTCTTTGTGTTCATCTTTACATTGCTTAAACGCACATCAGCTCTTTGATGAGAGGAACAATTCTGCTTATCTTTGGGAAGAATCAATCTATGTACATATGAATAATGACAGACAGGGAGAGATTCTCTGGTTAATCCCGTTTGTCTCACAGAATTGTGAGACCTTGTGTATACACTCAATGTCCTGTCTAAAAAAAACACATGATCTCCCGGAGAGGTGAAAAAACAGATAAAAACCCAGGACAATTTGAAAACATTATTAAGGAAATTACTCTCTGACCCGCCAACCACCACCACAAAGCCCCCATTCCTCATAGCGGTCAAACCTATTTTTAATACTTTTCAAAAATAAATTCTAAAGAAAATGAAATTTTGAATGCAGTGGCGATCAATGAAACAGCCCAAAGATAAGCATTCATTTGTACTTTGCTCCACTTTTCAGTTGATTCCTGGTCTGTATGTCTGTGTGTGTGTTTCACAACCTCAAGACATCCCAAAATGCTTTACAGCCAATTACTTTTGAAGTAATCAAGAAATATTCACTGTTGTAATGCTGGAAATGCAGCAGCCACTTTGTACACAGCAAGCTCCCACAAACAGCAATGTGATAATGTGCAGATAATGTGTTTTAGTGCAATTGGTTGAGGGATAAATATTGGCTTCGGACAACAGAGAGAACTCACATGCTCTTCTTTGAAATAATGGCTGTGGGATCTTTTACATTCACCTGAAAGGACAGACTGTGCCTTGGTTTAACATCCCATCTGCAAGACAGAGCCTCTAACAATGTAGCACTCCCTCAGTGAGAGTGTCAGCCGAGATTGTTTTTTCCCAAAATATACTTTATTCATAAAAATCTATAAATAATACATTACAAAACAGTTCCAAACAGCACCAAGTTGGCAATAAAAAAAGTACAAAGGAGATCAGTTTCCTTCAATACAGGAGTGAGTTGCCTCACAACCTTTCCATTTCATTTTACATGCCATGTACATTTTGCAACAAACCCATATTTTCTGGATACAGCCTGAGGGGTTTCCCATGGATCCAACCCCTCAGTTCAGCTTGGTGGGGGGACCTTACACAGTGGTCTTTCCCCATTGAGCCTTTGCCGCGGCTGCCCCAAGCTTTAGTGCGTCCCTCAGCACATAGTCCTGGACCTTGGAATGTGCCAGTCTGCAATACTCAGTCGTGGACAACTCTTTGCGCTGGAAGACAAGCAGGTTTCGGGCAGACCAAAGAGCATCTTTCACCGAATTGATAGTCCTCCAGCAGCAGTTGATGTTTGTCTCGGTGTGCGTCCCTGGGAACAGCCCGTAGAGCACAGACTCCTGTGTTACAGAGCTGCTTGGGATGAACCTCGACAAAAACCACTGCATCTCTTTCCACACCTGCTTTGCAAAGACATATTCCAGAAAGAGGTGGACAACTGTCTCTTCCCCACCACAGCCACCGCGGGGGCATTGCGCGGTGGGGCAAGACTCCGGGCGTGCAGGAAGGATCTGACAGGGAGGGCTCTTCTCACCACCAGTCAAGCTACATCTTGGTGCTTGTTTGAAAGTTCTGGTGATGAGGCATTCTGCCAAATGACTTTGGCAGTCTGCTCGGGGAACCATCCGACCGGATCCACCATCTCCTTTTCCCATAGGGCTTGAGGACATTCCGTGCAGACCACTGCCTGATGGATTGGTGGTCAAAGGTGTTTTTCGGCAGAAAATTTTCCACGAAGGATAGGTGGTATGGCACAGTCCAACTGGATGGAGCGTTCCACGGCAATGTGACCAGGCCTATCCTTCGTAACACGGGGGACAGATAGAACCTCGGCACGTAGTGACACTTGGTGTTTGCGTACTGGGGATCTACACACAGCTTGATGCAGCTGCACACGAAGGTGGTCATCAGGATGAGGGCGATGTTGGGTACATTTTTCCCGCCCTTATCCAGAGGTTTGAACATCGTGTCCCTCCGGACCCAGTCCATTTTGGATCCCCAGATAAAGTGGAAAATGGCTCAGGTGACCGCCAGAGCACAGGAGTGGGTATGGGCCAGACATGCGCCACATACAGCAACAACGTGAGCGCCTCACACCTGATCACCAGGTTCTTACTCACAATGGAGAGAGATCGCTGCTCCCACATGCTCTGTTTATGGTGTACCCTGGCTACTTGCTCCTCCCAGGTTTTGGTGCACGCCCTGGCCCTTCCGAACCATATCCCCAACATCTTCAGGTAGTCTGACCTGACGGTGAAGGGGACAAAGGATCAGTCAGCCCAGTTCCCAAAGAACATGGCCTCGCTCTTGCTGTGGTTAACTCTGGCTCCCAAGGCCAGTTCGAACTGGTCGCAGATGCTCATCAGTCTGCAAATGGACAGCGGGTCCAAGCAGAAGACGGCGACGTCGTCCATGTACAGGGCGGTTTTAACCTGAGTGCCTCCACTGCCTGGGATTGTCACCCCTCTGATGCCCGCATCCTTCCTAATAGACTCAGCAAAAGGTTCGATACAGCAAACAAACAAGACCGGGGACAGAGGACAGCCCTGTCTGACTCCAGATTGGATCTGGAAACATTCTGATTCCCACCCATTGATTGAGACTGCGCTACTGATGTTTGTGTAGAGCAGTTTGATCCAATTGCAGATTCCCTCCCCAAACCCCATTTTGGAGAGCACCTCCATCATGTAGGTGTGCGATATCCTGTCAAAAGCCTTCTCCTTGTCCAAGTTGATGAGGCAGGTGTCCACCCTCCTGTCCCGTACGTAGGCGATCGTAACCTTGAGTAGTGCGAGACTATCAGAGATCTTCCTGCCGGGTACAGTACAGGTCTGGTCAGGGTGAATCACCAACTCCAGAGCAGACTTGACCCGACTGGCGATGACTTTGGACAGAATCTTGTAGTCAACATTAAGCAGTGAGATGGGCCGCCAATTTCTGATTTCTGCCCTCTCCCCCTTCCATTTGTAGATGAGGGTGATGATGCCTTTCTGCATGGATTCTGACATGCAGCCAGCCAGAAGCATACTCTCATATACTTCCAGCAGGTCTGGGCCAACCCAGTCCCACAGGGCTGAATACAACTCAACCGGTAAGCCATCGCTTCCGGGAGTTTTACTCGTCTTGAAGGACTTGACGGCCTTTGTCAGCTCATCCAGTCTACCCCTCATGCTGTCATCTAAGACCTCTGTGATAGCCCAGATTATGTGCTCAAGTCTCTGGAGTAGGGTTTAAACTCACAACTTTCTGAGTCGGAGGCAAGAGAGCTGAGCCACCTTAAGTAGCTTATGACCAAAAAAGAAACCATTGTTTCTTTACAGTTAATTTGTCTGATCCAACTTGTCACAGTTGTGACTGATCACTTAGTCTTACTTCTGCAATCATTTTCATATTAGTTGCACAAATGCCAGAACTGATCCATAATGCAGTCTGAAATCTTGTTGCATTAGTGCATAAGCCTCCCAACTACTAAATTCCGAGCACAACTGACTTACGAGCCTTTCAACTAACACCCACTAGATGTGAATAATTTATGGTTTTGAAGACATGGAAAGCTGTGCTCGAGATGAGCACTGTATTCCTTCACAAAAAAATAAAGCAGACCTAATAAAAAAAATAAGATTTTCCCAAAGCCTGGAGGTCTATCTTCAAATTATATGAAATATCCTAGCCCTTAAGTAACATTTCTTTGGGATACATTTTAAAAGGTGAATGAAAATCTCACATTGCTTCCATTTAAAGAAACTATGAAAAGGTATGAAATAAGAACAAGAAATTCTGGAAATACTCAGCAGGGCTGGCAGCATCTGTGGAGAGAAAAGTAAAGTCAACGTTTTAGGTCAGTGACCCTTCATCAGAACTCATGAAAAGTATGTTCCGATGAAAGGTCACTGGCCTGAAACGTTAACTCTGCTCCTCTCTCCGCAGATGCTTCCAGACCTGCTGAGTATTTCCAGCATTTCTTGTTTTTATTTCATGAAAAGTATGGATGGTTTTAATTAAGGCTACAAATTGAGATGATAGGAATAGGAGGAGGCCATTCAGCCCCTCAAACCTGTTCCACCATTCAATTAAATAATGGCTGATCTGCATTTGGCCCTTTGAGTATGCTCCGCCATTCAATAAAATCATGGTGAATCTTTTGCCACAACTCAATCTTCCCACACTGTTCCATATCCCTTAGTACCCCAAGATCTATCCACCTCTGTCTTGAATACACTCAACAACTGAACATCTACAGCTCTCTGGTATAGAGAATTCCAAAGATTCACAACCCTTTGAGTGAAGAAACTTCTCCTCATCTCAGTCCTAAATGGCTGACCCCTTATTCTGAAATTGTGACCTTTAGTTTTAGACTTCCCAGCCAGGGGAAACAACCTCTCAGCATTTACCCTGTCAAGTCCCTTAAGACTTTTACATATTTCAATGAAGTCACTTCTCATTCTTCGAAACTCCAGGGAATATAGGCCTGGTCTACAGAGGACAATACCCCCATCCCAAGAATCAGTCTAGTGAACCACTTACTCTGAGGCAAGTATATCTATCCTTAGGTAAGGAGACCAAAACCATACCCAATACAATGTGATCTTACCAAGGACCTATATAATTGCAGAAACACTTCTTTACTTGTTGTACTTCAATCCCCTTGAAAAAAAGGCTAACATATCTTTTGCCTTCTGAATTGCTTGCTGTAACTGCATGTTAACTTTCTGTGTTTCATATACAAAGACACCCAGGTCCCTCTGAATACCAACATTTCCCAGTCTCTCACCCTTTAAAAATACTCTGCTTTTCTACCAAAGTGGATAACTTCACACTCTTCACAATGCATTCCATCTGCCATGTTCTTACCCACTCACTTAACTAGTCTAGATCCCTTTGCAACCTCCTCACAGCTTGCTTTCCCATCCAACTTTGCATTATCAGCAAACTTGAATATATTCAAGTTCCGAAGAGTTCCGAAGAAAGGTCACTGACCCGAAACGTTAACTCTGCTTCCCTTTCCACAGATGCTGCCAGACCTGCTGAGTGGCTCCAGCATTTCTTGTTTTTATTTCAGATTTCCAGCATCCACAGTATTTTGCTTTTATTTGAATATATTGTACTCGGTCCCCTCAACTGTAGGTGCGTTCTTGCTCTCGGTGACCCAAACAATGCCATGACCTACCCAATATCTAGGTAATGCGTAGGGATTCCAAGGTGAAACCCTTATCACTGCAACACAATGTGTTGGTTCATCCACATTGTGATCATGCTTCACTTTGAAAGAGATTAATATCTTTGCTCCAATAGATTGTTGCTTGGTTATAAAGAACAAAACAGAATTTAAAAAAAGACTTGCCTTTGTATGGTGCCTTTCATAACCTTACAGCATTCCAAAGCACCTTACAGACAATAAGTGTAGTCATGGTTGTAATGTAAAAAACATGACAGCCAGTTTGCCACCATTTAACTAGGGTCTGTTTAGGCATTGGCTTGTAGTGTTATCTAGAGCTGAGTGCCTGGAAGCCCAGCTGCCAGTAACAGGTTTAACACCTTTGGTCTCATTGGTGAGCCAATCTGGTTGAACCATCATCTGCAGTGCTTTTAAATATTATAGAACAACCTGGCTCAAGTATTGGATTACCAAGTCCATCACATGAGTTTGGCTCAGTTCCAATCCTCTATCTGATAACTTGGAGCCAATCTGACCCAAAAAGAGCCCAATTATCCCCTCAATCCCCAAGGGGCCTGGTTGGTCATTGGACAATTGGTAAGCGCATATTTGAGCTCTCCAATATATCAAGTCGATACATCCATGTTGGTGGAACATGGTATCCAGATGATACCGTGCATATGGGGCTAACATTCCACGAGACTGAAGGGAGCAAAAAGGAATCATTTACAGCAACGTCTCCAAAAAGGATTAAGAGTTACTAAATATCTTCTAAGAATGACTGTTAGTCTTTCTGTGAAGGAATGGTAACATTGTGGTAATGTAACTGGACTAGTAATCCAGAGGCCTGGGCTAATCCTCTGGAGAGACAAGTTCAAATCCCACCACAGAAGCTGGTAGACTTTAAATTCAATTAATTAATAAATCTGGAATGAACAGCTAATCTCAGTAATGACAATCATGAAACTACCAGATTGTTGTAAAACCCATCTGGTTTCTGGTCTGGCCTACACGTGACTCCAGACTCAGAGCAATGTTTTTGACTCTTAACTGCCCTCTGAAATAGCCTAGCAAGCCACGCAGTTGTATCAAACCGCTGCAGAAAAGACTGGACGGCCCACCCAGGCACCAGAAATGACAAAGGCACACCTTGTCCAGTCAACCTTGCAAAGTCCTACTCACTAGCATCTGGGGACACATGCCAAAATTGGGAGAACTGTCCCACAGACTAGTCAAGCAACAGGCTGACAAAGTTATACTCATGTTCACTACCAATTGCAATTCCTCAGATACTGAAGCAGTCTGTGTTCACATACAGCAAGACCTGGATGACTTTCAGGCTTGGGCAAATAGCATTCGTGACACACAAGTGCCAGGCAATAACCATCTCCAACAAGAGAGAATCTAACCATCTCCCTTTCACATTCAATGGCATTACCATCGTTGAATCCCCCATCAACATCCTGGGGTTACCATTGACCAGAAACTCAACTGGACCAGCCATATAAATGCTGTGGCTACAAGAACAGGTCAGAGACTCGGAATTCTGCAGTGACAGAATTCTGCAGTGGACAGAATTCTGTCCACCATCTACGAGGCACAAGTCAGGAGTGTGATGGGATACCCTCCACTTGCCTGGATGAGAGCAGCTCCAAAAACACACAAGAAGCTTGACACCGTCCAGGACAAAGCAGCCCGCTTAACTGGCATCCCATCTACCACCTTAAACATTTACTCCCTCCACCACCAGCACACAGTGTGTACCAACTACAAAATGCACTGCAGCAACTCACCAAGCCTTCTTCAACAGCACCTTCCAAACCTGCGACATACCATTTGGAAAGACAAAGCACTATATCACCGTTCCTTCACTGTCGCTGGGTAAAAGTCCTGGAACCCCCTTCCTAACAGCACTGTGGGTGTACCTATGTCATATTGACTGCCGTGGTTCAAGAAGGTGGCTCAAGGGCAATTAGGGATGGGAAAATAAATTCTGGCCTTGCCAGCAATGCTCACATCCCATGAATGAATTAAAAAAACTACCAAAAATAGCCTACAGGGCCCACATCACAAACTCAATGTTACTCAAGTCTGACAGCAAAAATACATATTCCTTCTGATCCAGAATCAAATAGTATCTTGAAATAGTGCTGCTAAGAGATATGGAAAGATGCAGCGGCAGTATACAGATAGCACCTGCCAATAACACATTGGACTTGGTGAATTCAAGGCAGGAATCTAATCTCAGGCCTTTGATGAAGGAACATAAATCACTTGAGCTTAATTTCCATAGTTCCTGAAACGATCTGAACCTTCAACCAAATGACAGCTTTACAGCTTCATCAGGAGCTTTCTCAGAAATGACTCATAGAATCTTACAGCACAGAAGGTGGCCCTTTGTTTCATTGAGTCTGTGCTGACTCTTTGAAAGAGCGATCCAATTAATCCCACTCTCCTCTTTCCCCATAGCCTTGTAAATCTTTCCTTTGGAAGTACATGAATTCACTTTTGAAAGTTACTGTTGAATCAATTTCCACCACCCTATCAGGCAGTGAATTCCAGACCATAGCAACACACTATGTAAATAAAAAGCCATTAAATTCTTAAATCCGCCAGTGAAAACAGTTTCTCCTTATTTACTCTAACAAAACCTCTCAATTTTGAACAGCTCTATTAAATCTCCTGTTGCCCTTCTCTGCTCGAACGAGATCAACCCCAACTTCTCCAGTCCCTCAACAAAACTGAAGTCCCACAGCCCTGGCGCCATTATAGTAAATCTCCTCTGCACCCTCCCGAAGGCCTTGACATCCTTCCTAATGTCTGCTGCGAAGAATCGGACACAATACTCAGCTATTAAAAAAAGCACAATGCCACTTGGGTTGTGTGTTGCTCCATCTGCTGATGCTCTACTTATCTATATCCATGAAAAGGGAGGAGATTTATTCTTACAGTTACATAATGCTGGTCCATCTTCCATCAACTCTCCTGTGCCATGTCTGTTATTCCAGAAATGTGAAAAAAGTTTTAAGATTCTGTTAGTTCCTCAATGAAAACCCGAAAAGTCTGAGATACTTCAAAAGATGTGTTTGAAGCATCATAAATATTTACTGTTTACATGGACCTCTCACTGATATCTGTGTTTGGCAAGACTGCACAATGTAACATTATGATATGAAACTGTAAAATACATGCATCCGTGCAGCAATAATGATGTCCACGTCTCAAAGCCAACTGTGAGTTGTGAGAAAAACATCTCTGCCAAGCATTGCGATTTTCCTAAGTTCTCCCACCCTCTATTTATATCCACATGACTTGCCCTGCGAAGCCTGCTTGCAGTTCTACATTTATTCATCTCAAAATCAATTCCTTAATCTTAGATTCAGCACAAACACCTTCTGATATAGTGGATTGGGGAAACAGTGTTTCAGTTTTCAGTTTTTGGTCTGTATATTTTTTCCCCAAAATATATTTTGTTCATAAAAATCTGTAAAATACATTACAACACAGTTCAAAACAGCACCAAGATGACATTCCAAACAGTGCAAAGGAAATCAGCTTTCTTCAATACAGGAGTGAGTTGCCTCACAATCCTTCCATTCCATTTTACATGCCATGTACATTTTACAGCAAACTCATATTTGGTGTATACAGCCCGAGGGGTTTCCCATGGATCCAGCCCCTCAGTTCACAATGGCAGGAGGAACTTACACAGTGGTCTTTCCCCATTGAGCCTTTGCAGCGGCTGCCCCAAGCTTTTGTGCGTCCCTCAGCACGAAGTCCTGGATCTTGGAATGTGCCAGTCTGCAATACTCGGTCGTGGATCGTTGCGCTGGAAGACCAGCAAGTTTCGGACAGACCAAACATGTCTTTCACCGAATTGATGGTCCTCCAGCAGCAGTTGATGTTTATCTCAGTGTGCATCCCTGGGAACAGCCTGTAGAGCACAGACTCCTGTGTTACAGAGCTGCTTGGGATGAACCTCGACAAAAACCACTGCATCTCTTTCCACACCTGCTTTGTAAAGGCACATTCCAACAGGAGGTGGGCAACCGTCTCTTCCCCACCACAGCCACCGCGGGGGCATTGTGCGGAGAGGGCGAAACTCCAGGCGTGCAGGAAGGATCTGACAAGAAGGGCCCTTCTCACCACCAGCCAAGCTACGTCTTGGTGCTTGTTTGAAAGTTCTGGTGATGAGACATTCTGCCAAATGACTTTGGCAGTCTGCTCGGGGAACCATCCGACAGGATCCACCATCTCCTTTTCCCGTGGGGCCTTGAGGATATTCTGTACAGACCACTGCCTGATGGATTAGTAGTCAAAGGTGTTTTCCCGCAGAAACTTTCCCACGGAGGAGAGGTGGTACGGCACAGTCCAACTGGATGGAGCATTACGCGGCAATGCGACCAGACCCATCCTTCGTAACACCAGGGACAGATAGAACCTCAGCACGTAGTAAAACTTGGTGTTTGTGTACTGGGGCCACTACGCACAGCTTGATGCAGCCGTACACGAAGGTGGTCATCAGGATGAGGACGACGCTTGGCACATTTTTCCCGCCCTTATCCAGAGATTTGAACATCATGTCCCTCCAGACCCGATCCATTTTGGATCTCCAGATAAAGCGGAAAATGGCTCGGGTGACCGCTACGGTGCAGGAGTGGGGTATGGGCATGACCTAGAGTCATAGAGTCGTACAGCATAGAAACAGACCCTTCGGCCCACTGTGTCCATGCCGACCATAATGCCTATCTATACTAATCCCACCAGCCTGCATTAATTCCATATCCCTCTATGCCTTGCTCATTCAAGTACCTGTCCAGATGCCTCTTAAATGTCGCTACTGTTCCTGCCTCCACCACCTCCTCTGGCAGCTCATTCCAGATACCCACTACTCCTTGTGTGAAAAATTTATCCCTTTGATCCCCTTTAAACCTCCGCCCTCTCACCTTAAATTTATGCCCTCTAGTTTTAGTCACCCCTACCATGGAAAACAAACTCTGGCTATCTACCCTATCTATGCCTCTCATAATTTTAGATACCTCGATCATGTCCCCTCTCAGCCTCCTTCGCTCTAGGGAAAAGAGACTCAGCCTATCCAATCTCTCTTTATAACTCAAGCCCTCCAAACCAGGTGACATCCTTGTGAATCGTTTCTGCACCCTCTCTAGCTTAATCACATCTTTCCTGTAGTGCGGCGACCAGAACTGCACACAGTACTCCAAATGCGGCCTAACCAACGTTATGTACAACTGTAACATGACGTCCCAACTCTTGTACTCAATGCCTTGGCCGATGAAGGGAAGCATGCCATATGCCTTCTTCACCACCCTGTCTACCTCTGTTGCTACTTTCAGGGAACTATGTGCTTGCACCCCAAGGTCTCTCCGCTCAACAACACTCCCCAGGGCCCTGCCATTCACTGTATATGTCCTGCCCTGGTTTAACTTCCCAAAATGCATCACTTCGCACTTGTCTGCGTTAAATTCCATTTGCCAATCCCTTGCCCACTTTCCCAGTTGATCTATATCCTGTTGTAACCTTAGACAGCCTTCTTCACTGTCCACTATACCACTAATCATGCCCCCTACATTCACATCCAAGTCATTAATATATATGACAAACAACAGAGGGCCCAGCACCGATCCCTGTGGCACACCACTGGTCACTGGCCTCCAATCTGAAAAACAACCCTCCACTACCACCCTCTGCCTCCTATCACCAAGCCAATTTTGTATCCAATTGGCTAGCTCACCCTGGATCCCATGTGTTTGAACCTTCCGGACTAGCCTACCATGCGGGACCTTGTCAAAAGCCTTGCTAAAGTCCATGTAGACAACGTCCATCTCCCTGCCCTCATCAATCCTCTTGGTCACCTCCTCAATAAACTCAGTCAAATTCGTGAGACATGATTTTCCACGCACAAAGCCATGCTGACTATCCCTAATCAGATCCTGCCTTTCCAAATGCATATAAATCCTGTCTCTCAGAATCCCTTCCAATAACTTTCCCACCACTGATGTAAGGCTCACCGGCCTGTAGTTCCCTGTCTTATCCCTGCTGCCCTTCTTAAATAAAGGCACAACATTAGCTATCCTCCAGTCTTCCGGTACCTCACCCGTGGCTAACGATGATACAAAAATCTCTGCCAGGGCCCCAGCAATCTCCTCCCTTGCTTCCCATAGTATCCTAGAAAACATCTGGTCATACCTTAAAGCGCTTCAAATCTTCCAACACCTCCTCCTTTGTAATGTTGATATACTCCAGGATATCGCTGTTCCCTCCCTTGAACTCACAAGCTTTCATGACTTTCTCCACGGTAAATACAGACGAGAAGTATTCATTTCAGACCTCGCCCATTTCCCGTGGCTCCACACATAGATTTCCATACTGATCCTTAAGGGGACCGACTCTCTCCCCAGCTACCCTTTTACTCTTAATATACTTATAGAATCTTTTAGGATTCTCCTTTATCTTATCTGCCAGGGAAATCTCATGGCCATTTTTCACCCTCCTAATTTCCTTCTTAAGTGTACTCCAACATCCCCTATATTCCTTGAGGGACTCGCTTGATCCCAGCTGCCTATACCTGACATATGCCTCCTTCTTTGTCCTGACCAGACCCTCAATATCCCTCATCAACCAAGGTTCCCTAAATTTTCCAGCCTTGCCCTTCCATCTAACAGGAACATGCCGGCCCTGAACTCTTCCTATCTCACTTTTAAAAGCCTCCCACTTGCCCTACATCCCTTTACCCATTCAACTTTTGAGAGTTCCTGTCTGATGCCATCGAAATTAGCCTTCCTCCAATTTAGGACTTCAACCTGAGGACCAGTCCTATCCTTTTCTATAACTATCTTGAAGCTAATAGAGTTATGGTCACTGGTCCCAAAGTGCTCCCCCACTGACACATCAACCACATGCCCAGCCTCATTTCCTAAGAGGAGGTCAAGTGTAGCCCTTCTCTAGTAGGGCCATCCACACACTGCTTCAAAAAACTATGCTGGACACACTTAACAAGTTCTTCCCCATCTGATCCCTTAGCACTAAGGCAGTCCCAGTCAATATTAGGGAAGTTAAAATCACCTACTATAACTCCTACACCGATCTGTGATTTCCCTACATATATGCTCCTCCAGTTCCCTCTGACTATTGGGGGGCCTATAGTATAATCCCATCAAAGTGATCAACTCTTTCTTATTTCTAAGTTCTACCCATATGGCCCCGCTGGACAGTCCCCCCATGGATATCCTCTCTAAGTACTGCTGTGATGTCCTCCCTAATCAATAGTGCAACTCCCCCTCCTCTCTTACCTCCACCTCTGTCATGCCGGAAGCATCAGTATCCCGGAACATTGAGCTGCCAGTCCTGCCCATCCCTCAACCACCTTTCCATAATAGCTATAATATCACAATCCCATGAACCGATCCATGCTCTGAGTTCAGCCGCCTTACCTGTAAGACTTCTTGCATTAAAGTAAATGCATTTTAGCCTACCAAACCTTCCACGCTCCCTGTCCTGCACCTGCCCGGCCTGCCTACTGGACTTGCTTGCTTTAACCTCTACATATGCCTCAACTATCTCATTGGAGAGACTGCTACTTTGGGTTCCACCCCCCTGCAAGACTATTTTAAACCCTCCTGAGCAGTACTAGCAAACCTCCCCGCAAGGATTTTGGTCCCTTTCCAGTTCAGATGCAACCCGTCCTTCTTGTACAGGTCACCTCTGCACCAGAAGAAATCCCAATGATCCAAGTAGCTGAAGCCCTCCTGCCTACACCAGCTCTTCAGCCACGCATTCATTTGCCTTTTCCTCCTATTCCTACCCTCACTAGCACATGGCACAGGGAGTAATTCTGAGATTACAACCCTGGAGGTCCTGCTTTTTAACCTTCTGCCTAACTCCCTATATTCACTTTGTAGGAGCTCATCTCTCTTCCTGCCTATGTCGTTATGGACCATGACCTCTGGCTGCTCACCGTCCCCTTTCAGAATGTCCTGCAGCCGCTCCAAGACATCCTTGACTCTAGCACCAGGGAGGCAACATACCATCCTGGAGTCTCGTTTGTGGCCACAGAAACGCCTATCTGCATCCCTTACAAGAGAATCCCCTATCACTATAGCTCTTCCTCCCCTGCTGTGCAGCAGAGCCCTCCGTGGTGCCATGAACTTGGCTGTTGCTGCTTTCCCCTGGGAGGTCATCCCCCCAACAAGTATCCAAAGCGGTATATCTGTTTGAGAGGGGGATGGTCACAGGGGACTCCTGCACTACCTGCCTGTGCCTACTACTCCGCCTGGTGGTTACCCATCCCTTTTCTGCCTGTGCAGCCATTACCTGCGGTGTAACCACCTCACTAAACATGCTATCCATGACGTCCTTAGCATCGCGGATGCTCCACAGTGAATCCACCCGCAGCTCCAACTCCGTAATGCGGGTAGCCAGTAGCTGCATTTGGATACACTTTCTGCATACATGGTCACCAGGGAGACTGGAAGCATCCCTGATTTCCCACATTGCGCAGGAGGAGCATATCACGGGGCTGAGCTCTCCTGCCATGACTTACCCTTAGATTAATTAGTTACTCCCTCAATTAAAAAATATTAATTACACTCGGGCCTTGTTCTACCCTGCGCCAGATACAGCAGCAATGTGATCGCCTCACACCTGATGACCAAGTTCTTACCCACAATGGAGAGAGATCGCTGCCCCCACATGCTCAGTTTATGGTGTACCCTGGCTATTCGCTTCTTCCAGGTTTTGGCACACGCCCCGGTCCTTCTGAACCATATCCCCAGCATCTTCAGGTAGTCTGACCTGACGGTGAAGGGGACAAAGGATTGGTCAGCCCAGTTCCCAAAGAACATGGCCTCACTCTTGCCGTGGTTAACTTTGGCTCCCGAGGCCATTTCAAACTGGTCGCAGATGCTCATCAGTCTGCGAACGGACTGTGGATTCGAGCAGAAGACGGCGACGTCGTCCATGTACAGGGAGGTTTTAACCTGAATGCCTCCGCTGCCTGGGATTGTCACCCCTCTTATGCCCGCATCCTTCCTAATCGACTCAGCAAAACGTTCGATACAGCAAACAAACAAGACAGGGGAAAGAGGACAGCCCTGTCTGACACCAGATTGGATCAGGAAACTTTCTGATTCCCACCTATTGATTGAGACTACGTGACTGATATTTGTGTAGAGCAGTTTGATCCAGTTGCAGATTCCCTCCCCAAACCCCATTTTGGAGAGCACGTCCATCATGTAGGTGTGTGGTATCCTGTCAAAAGCCTTCTTCTGGTCCAAGCTCATGAGGCAGTTGTCCACCCTCCTGTCCCGTACATAGGCAATCTTATCCCTGACTCGTGCAATACTATCAGAGATCTTCCTGCCGGGTACAGTACAGGTCTGGTCAGGGTGAATCACCAACTCCAGAGCAAACTTGACCCGACTGGTGATGACTATGGATAGAATCTTGTAGTCAACATGAAGCAGTGAGATGGGCCGCCAATTTCTGATTTCTGCCCTCTCCCCCTTCCACTTATAGATGAGGGTGATGATGCCTTTCCTCATGGATTCTGACATGCTGCCGGCCAGAAGCATACTCTCATATACTTCCAGCAGGTCCGGACCGACCCAGTGCCATACAGCCGAATACAACTCAACCGGTAAGCCGTCGCTTCCGGGAGTTTTACTCGTCTCGAAGGACCTGACGGCCATTGTCAGCTCGTCCAGAGTTAGCAGTTTGTCTAGTCTCTCCCTTGTGCTGTCATCTAAGACCTCTGCGATAGATGACAGGAAGGACTGGGAAGCCGTGCTGTCTGTGGGCTTCAGGTCATACAGCCCAGCATAAAAGGATTTGCTGATCCTTAGTATGTCAGACTGCGAAGACATTACCGAGCCATCCTCTTCCTTCAGGCTGCTGATCACAGAGCTCTCTGTGTGTACCTTTTGGAAGAAGTAACGCAAGCACATCTCATCCTGCTCAACAGAGTGGACTCTGGACTGGAAGATGATCTTGGAGGCCTCTATGGCAAAGAGCGAGGCCTGCTGGCTCTTCACCACTTGGAGATCCTCCTTGACCTCAACCCCCGTCGACTGCAGCCAGTACAGATTTTTGCATTCTTTTCTGGAGTCAGGATATTTCCCTCTCTCTCTCTCTCGCCCTCTGAACACCTTTGAAGATAAAGAACCTCTTGATGTTCTCCTTGATCGCTTCCCACCAGTGAACTGGAGACTCAAAGGTAGGTTTCATGATTCTCCAACATTTGTAATCCCTTGTGAGTTCCTCAATGTTCTCTGGGGTTAGCAGTGTAGCATTGAGCTTTCATATCCCCCTGCCTACCCGCTGGTCATCCTGTCAGTGACAGCTGGCCAATAAGAGGCAGTGGTCAGAGAAGAACACTGGCTTGACGTCAGTGGATCTGTCCATGACAGCACGGGACACAAACAGGACGTGAATCCTGGAATGGGCAGACCGTCCAGTCTTGACCAAGTGTATCTACGCTGCGCTCCGTCTGCAGGGTTGCTGAAGACGTCGTGCAGCTTGGCATCTTTTACTGTTTCCATAAGGAATCTGGACATAGTGTCCAGTTTGCTGTCATCACTGCCAGATCATCCAGCTGCATCAATGATGCAGTTGAAGTCACCGCCTAGAATGATCGGCCTGGACATCGCCAGCAGCAGTGGGAGCTGCTGGAAGACGGTCAGCCGCTCACTGCATTGAACTGGGGTGTACATGTTGATCAACCGGAGAAGAGCATTGTTGTACATTACCTCTGCTACGAGGAGGCGACCGCCCACCACCTCCTTAACTTCGGAGATGATGAGGTTACCTCCTCACAGCAGAATACCCAGGCCAGAGGAACGGCAATCATTACCCCCTGACCAGATCGATGGCCCGTGGGACCACCATCGCGACCACTGCCTGTAGGTGCTGAGGTGTGGTATTCCACGCTCCTGCAGAAACAGTAGGTCGGCTTTGACCTTGGCGAGGTAATTCAAGGTTGAAACACATCGCGTAGTAGATTTAATGTTATGCACGTTAATCAAAGTAATTTTTATACCCATTTTTAAGTTAGTTGTTGCTTCCCACACCAGTTGTCCTTTCTAGTCCCAGTCTTTGGGTATGTTCCTGCATTCCCATACCGTACGCAAGCTGTTTCACATTCGTTGGGCTCAGAAACCCCTCCTGGTTTCTCATTGGGGGTTTGTTCTGCTGGGATGACATAGGGGAGGTTCTTGTAGGCAGCAAGGCTTGGGCTCTCCTCTGCCGTTGGTGTCTTTCCCCTCTGTTCCTCCTTGAAGACTTCACTGCTCCTGGCTTCCCGGAGCTGGAGTGCGCCAGACGCTTCATTGCTCTCGGTGTCCCGGAGCTGGGATGCACTGGGCATGTCGCTGGGTTCGGCACTTTGGGTTCGGGGCACGCTGGACTCATCACAGCTTCCGGTGCCTGTGGGCGTGTGGGGGGCTTTATCTTCCAGCTCCTTTGAGTTCTGCTGCTTCTTTTGCAGGTGCCATCGTTCCGGCACTTCCTCGTCCAATGAAGAGGAGCTGCTGTAGTCTCTCAGACGGTAGCCTCCTTTTGCCACTGGTTTGGGTGGTGGCCTTTTCCTTTTTTGGAGGTTTTTTCTTTGTGGTTTTCCTTTGTACCACCTGCCACTGACCAGTTTGTCCATCTGCTGCCTCCTCCTCCATTGATTCTGTCTGTAGAGGAGAGGTTTCTGGGCACAGGGTAGGTGCTGGGTCGCTGGTTGCAGCTTCCTCCCCTTTCTTCTCCTTCTCAGGTAGACTGTCCTCGCTGCAGAGAAGGTGGCTTGTCTCCTTCCCAGCACCAGACGCAGTCACTGTTCCTTCTCCTGGCCTTGCCGCCTGAGCATAACAGAGGCAGCGTTTGGGGCAGGTTTGTCGAGGTGGCCTGCCTCACCGTACAGGTTGTAGCACTTACTCTGCTTACAGTCCTTGGTCTGATGGCCTTCCTTCTTGCAGTTCTTGCAGACGACTGTGCTGCAGTTGGGTGCCATGTGACCAGATTTGCCATAGATGCAACAAACTCTGGGATGCCCAGCGTAGACCAGGAAGCCTCGACTTCCCCTGATAGCGAAGCTGGAGGGAGGGTGGATGATGGCTCCATTGGCATCGACCTTCAAGGTCACCTTGATCTGCCACTTGCTGGTCCAAATCTCAAATGGGTCCTTGACATCAGTGCTGCTGCCGGCCACCTCGATGTACCTGGCGAGGAAGGTGAGTACATCCACAGCAGGAACATGGGGGTTTTAGAGGTGAATTGTCACCACCCGATCCCGTTGTGATGGCAGCGTGAAGAGCGGCTCCACTGTGAGGATGGACAGCAGCGCTAGGTTTCCCTTCTCCTTGAACACCTTCAGGAACTTGATGCATCCGCCACATTCTTGAACGTCACGTCGGAATATCCACTGCTGGGGAAGTCCTGCAGGCAGAAGATGTCCGTAGCTTGGAATCCACAGCAATCAATAAGGATTTTCTTGATGAAGAAGGTACGGTCAACAGGTGCACCTCCTCCATTATCCTTCACCACCACCCGAACAGTGTTACACACTCCCTGGCCTGAAGTTCTAGAATTGGTTACAGCCATTTTACTCAAAACCTACCTGGAACAGGATCATGGTTTCTCCCCTGCCAGGTCTGTATATTTTTCCTTGAGTTTAGTGCCCAGACCAAACCTGGAGGCATGAGCTCACTCCTTAAGACCAGGGTGTGGTATTACCTACCCAATATTTAGGCATTTGTAGCCAACCTGGGTATTGAGCAGAAAACCCTTGTATCTGTATGTTGGAATTTGAATTCCGTTTTTAAAAAATCTTTAAATAAAAGGCTACCATCAGTAGACATGTAAACACGAAGCTTTCCGATTGTCATAAACGATGATACCAGAACAGAAACCTATCACAAAAGGCTGAACTGGCTGAGGTTCTTTTCTCCAAAAAAGAGAATGCTGAGGGGTGACCTGATAGAGGTCTTTAAAATTATAAAGGGGTTCAATAGGGTAGATGTAGAGAAGATGTTTCCACTTTTGGGGGAGACCAAAACTAGGGGTCATAAACATAAGATCGTCACTAATAAATCTAGTAAGCAATTCAGGAGAAACCTATGTAACCAGAGACACAGGTCGGTTAGTGGCAGATGCCCTTCCCTGAAGGACATTAGTGAACCAGTTGGGTTTTTATAACAATCTGACAGTTTCAAAGATCTAAGCTTTTGAATTCCCTCTCTAAACCTCTCTGCTTCCCTCCCTCTCTCTCCTGAAAACTGACCTCTTTGATCAAGGTTTTAGTCACCTGTCCTAATATCACCTTCTTTGGCTTCCTGTCAATGTTGGTTTGATAACGTTGCTGTGAAAAGCCTTAGGACATTTTCCTATGTTAAATGTGCCATATAAATGCAAGTTGTTGTTGTTTAATGGGTAGTTTTTTTTCTGGCATCCAACCCACAAGTTTTCACATTTATTGAATTTGATTTCCCGACTTGCCATGGAGGAACTTGAAGAACCACAGCCCCGTATCCTACAGACAGCATTGCCCTCTTAGCGGCAATCAAGGTCATGACAGACTCAATGGCACTGCTAACTGAAAAGAGGGAAGATCACAGGATTAGATTGCTATTCGCTAACAGAGCCAGTAAGTGGGCGATACCTAGAACAAAAAGAAGTTGCATTTATATAGTGCCTTTAACATAGGAAAATGCCCTTAGGAACCTCTTTATCCAGAGAGCAACGAGAATGTGGAACACGCTACCACAGGGAGTGGTTGAGCTGAATAGCATCGTTAGGGAAGCATATAAGAGAGAAAGGAACAGAATGATTTGTTGATAAAATGAGATGAAGAGGGGTGGGAAGAGATTCATGTGGAGCATAAACACGGCGTAGACATGATGTGCCAAATGACCTGTTTCTGTGCTGTATATACTGTGTAATTCTTTGTATGTGATGTGCTGTTTGACCACCAGTCACAGGGCTTCAATAGCAATTTATGCAGTTCCCTGAGGTTCAGAGAGTAGTCAACATTGCTATTGGGGCACCACCCAATAATGCTTTAGCACTCGTAAAGTGAAATGGCTTTTGCTCCCTTAATCAGGGGAGACGGTGGCGTAGTGGTAATGTCATTGGACTAGTAATCAAGAGGCCTGGGCTAATGCCCTGGGGACACAGGTTCAAATCCCAGCTTGGCAACTGGTGGAATTTAAATTCAATTAATTGAAAGCTAGTCTCAGTAATGGTGCCATGAAATTATCATCAATTGTCGTAAAAACCCACCTGGTTCACTAATGTCCTTTAGGGAAGGAAATCTGCTGTCCTTACCTGGTCTGTGCCTTAAAATTTCTATGATTCTGTGTAACTCCAGACCCACAGAAATGTGGTTGACTCTTAAGTGCCCTCTGAAATGGCCAAGCAAACCACTCAGGTCAAGGCCAATTAGGGACGGGCAAAAAATGCTGGCCTTGCCAACGACACCTACATCCCAAGAAAGAATTTTTTAAAATCTATGAAACTCAATTTGTTAATGCTCGCTTCTCTGGGAATGTGATTCCGCATGTCACTCCAATCCAACACTTTGAACTCTTCCAACAGAACAGAAGGTTCAACAGCTGGCAGATAAGGATTACACATTGCAACCAGATTGCATCTGCACAACCTGCATGCCAAGCTGGGCTGTGGTCCTCTTACAGTTCAGACTTTTTATACCTCTTTGTTGAGGCAGCTTGGCGATACTTCCTTTATGTACAAGCTGAAACTTGCAGAGATACCAAAACCCCGACCTAACCTGACCATGGCAAATTGAGTACTGGGTGTTTATTTAGCATTCTCAGTGGGTCTTCAGTTTATCAGAAAATGCAACACCCAAGAAACAGCTTTGTACAAATTAAACATTTGCTAATTAAATGTATTCAAAAAATGAACAGGAGCAAATATATTAAAGAAACAAAAAAAGTGAAAGAGCTTGCATTTCTATAGCATTTTTCACGACCCCAGGATGTCCAAAATCATTTTACAGCCAATTTTGTAATGTAGGAAAAACAGCAGCCAATTTAAATACAGCAAGTTTCCACAAACAGCAATAAGATGAATAAATAGAGAAGCTGTTTTCTGATGTTGATTGAGCGATAAATTTTGGCCAGAGTTAACTCCCCTACTCTTCTTCAAAATAGTGTCATGGGATCTGTTCCGTCCTCCTAAGGGCAGGCGGAGCCTCAATTTAGCATCTTATCTCAAGGATGGCACCTCCCTCAATACATTTAAACTGAATTCAAATTCTCAAACTGCCTGAGTGCTCCTGTACTCTGGATTATTTGTCGAGTGCAATAAACACAATACTACTGCACCCATAATCTTTCGATAACTCTGGGGGCAGGACCTAGCCACAGAGAACAGTCTCACGGCTCTTAAACACTCTTCCATTCTCATACTGTTATCTCTGTTGTCCCTCAAGGATCTATCCTTGGCCCCCTCCTGCTTGTCATCTGCATGTTGCTCCTCAGCGACATCAACCGAAAAAAAGGTGTCAGTTTCCAAATGTACATGGATGACACCCAGCTCTACCTCATCATCACCTCTCTCGGCTCCTCCACTAACTCTAAATTGTCAGACTGTGTGTCCAACATCCAGTACTGGATGAGCAGAAATTTCCTCTAACTACATATTGGGAAGACTGAAGCCATTGTCTTCAGCCCCTCACCACAAACTCTGTTCCCTCGCCACCAACTCCATCCCTCAACCTGGCAACTGTCTGACAGTTCGCAACCTTGATGTTATACTTGACTCTTGATGCTTCCAACCACCTATCTATGCCTTCACTAACACCGTCTACTTCTACCTCCATTTCTCAATTCCGCCCCTGTCTCAGCTATCTGCTGCTGAAACCCTCATCCGTGCCTTGGTTACCACTAGACTTGACTATTCCAATGCACTCCTGGCTGGCCTCCCACATTCTGCCCTCCGTAAATACAAATAGCTCTCGTCATTGTTACTATTCTAGATGAGCCTTTCAGGGCGGCAAAGCCAGATGAAAAAGGTCACCCTAAACAATTTGGAGTGAAAGTCAGATGTGCAGCAGATGCAAAATTTCTTGAAGCTGTGTGGGTAGATGTGACTTTTACCCCAGATCGGTTCCCCTCTGGTGCCACTTGACCTCTGGTTCCATGAAACTGCTTGGGCATGGAGAGGCAGAAAATACTGAGTTTCAACAAGTTTTTGATGGAGATGTTCAAAATCATGAAGGGTTTTGATAGAATAAATAAAGAGAAACTGTTTCCAGTGGCAGGAGGGTCAGTAACCAGAGAGACACAGATTTAAGGAAATTGGCAAAAGAACCAGAGGTGACACAAGGAAACTTTATTTTTTACACAGCGAGTTGTTGTGATCCGGAATGCACTGCCTGAAAGGGCAGTGGAAGCAGATTCAATTGTAACTTTCAAAAGGGAACTGGATAAATACTTCAAATGGAAAAATTTGCAGGGATATGGAGAGAGAGTGGGGGCAGTGGGATTAATTGGATAGCTCAGCCAAAGAGCTGGCACAGGCACAATGCTATGAATGATCTCCTTCTGTATTGTATCATTCTATGATTATAAATGACCCTGATCAGGAAGGTGTGCAGATACATCTTTCCCTGCATGTGTGAGTGAGGGCAGGTGCTTGCAAATTCAAACATAACATGGCGGATTCATGTCCTGCTATGTTAAATCATGCATAGGATGTACTAATTCATTCCTAGCATTTCAAACATGTAACAGGGGTGATCATGAAAAGGGTGCAAAACAGATTCACAAGGATTATACTGGACCCGAAAGATTATTCCTCTCAGGAATGCTGAACAGGCTGGGGCTGTTTTCTCCAGAAAAGAGAGGGTTAATGGGTGACCCAGTAGACTGAGCAAAGGTTTGATGGGATATCTATAGGGAAGATGTTTCCACTTCTGGGGGAGACCAAAACTACAGGTCATACATAGTCATTAATAAATCCAATATGAAATGCAGGGGACATTTTTTTACCCATAGTGAGAATGTGGAACTTGTTACCATATGGTGTACTTGAAGAGAATAGCATAGCTGTCTTCAGGGGGAAATTAGATAAATACATGGGAGAGAATGGAATAGAAGGTTACGCTGATAGGGTGAGATGAAATAGGATTGAAGGAGCATAAACAACATCACAGACCAGTAGAGGCAGATAGCCTGTTTCTGTGCTGTAGACTTGATGTAACAGGTATACCAGAACCTTTGCCCACACTGTGCCTCCCTTTCCTTTTGCAGTCAGCTACATTTGTTTTGGGACAATCTGTGCTTCACATTTATGAACTCACACCAACAGCCAGCTTTCAATTTCTCCAAATGTATGAGCCTGCACTTTGATTGCCATTTGCAGTTTAATTTCAACTGTCACATTATATTTGTCTGATGTTGTAATGCCACAGGAACAAGCAGCTCACAAGAGA
The DNA here is from genome assembly GCF_036365525.1 of Heterodontus francisci. Lineage (NCBI taxonomy): Eukaryota > Metazoa > Chordata > Chondrichthyes > Heterodontiformes > Heterodontidae > Heterodontus > Heterodontus francisci. The sequence continues at coordinate 5,654,969 of NC_090385.1, forward strand.
TGGCCTCAAAACTAATTGGTTGACTAATGTCCCTTCAGGAAAGGGAACCTGCTGTCATTACTCTATACGTGACTCCAGTCCCACACCAACGTGGTAGACCCTTAACTATCTGAAGTGACCTAGCAAGACACTCGGGGCAAAATTGGACAGGGTCTGAACAGGGATTGTGATGTGGGATTACCCCATGCCCATTACTTCTGCTGCAGACAGCGCACAAATTTTGTGCTGCCTGTTAATTTAAATGTTTGCAGCTTGCAGCCAGCGCTAAGCATGCTGTTGAGTGGCTCAACCTGAGCAGAGGTTGCAAAATCATGGGAGGGTAACACGTTAAAGCTAGACTGTGCCACTTAATGCCAGCCCTCACCTCTTAAAGAGGTTTACTGTGGCTGCAGCAGGAGCTGGAAATCATTCTAAAAGTGATTTTAACATGATGAAAAGTCAATAATGGCATAGCATGGCAGAGAGCGTGTTTCTAGATGTTCCGATACTGTACTGAAGGCCTTTGTGCAGGAAGTGAAGAGGAGGAGAGGTGTGATCTATCTACAGGGGTCCAGGCGACCCTCCAGGAATATATTGGGGAGGCAGTGGGGGCAAATAGCCATGGTGGCCAGTGCCAGGAATCTGACCCTGAGGGCCTGGGGATGCAGTGCTGCTAAAAGTTCAATGATCTCACACAAGCAGTCAAGGTCAGTGAATGCATCTTCAAATGCCACATTCTACCAACTGCACCGCCAGCCTCTCACACTGCCCAATGCAGCACAGCCCCATCACTCATCTACCAAGAATCTCTGAATCTCCATCATCCATGACTCAAACCTCACATTCATAGCCTCACCTCACCTTCACACACTTAGCACTACTGCAAGCCTCACACCCACATCTCACAGCTTGCACACACTTCCAGCTATTCAACCATGACAGCCACATCACCCAAACATACTGCAACATACTCACTGACACACTTCCCTCTCTCTGCCAGGACAAGATGGCTCATAATCAGAGGCAGCAGGAACTAACCAGCATAGGACAGGCTTGGCTGCACGATCTCACCATCATTGGAGTGGCCATGACGGAGATCATTGAAGATGAAGGTGTCCTCATACCTAATCCTCCTTCTGACATCCCACTTCCCCCTCAACCCACAACCTCTTCTGATTTACAAGCTGCAGGTGGTGTAAACATGGATCTCTTGCTTTCCACAATCCCCACTTCCCTCAGCACAACACTATCCTTGTACCTTTCTCCTTTCAGATACTCAAGAACTGCAAGCTGGTCAGGTAGTGGTGCAAGAGAAAGAGGTGGAACAGCAGGAAGAGAGCGATGATGAAGAAACACCATCGCTCATTGTCACACTCACAGCCACCAGTTCAGATACTGGCACAGTGCACACTTTAGAGGATAGCTTATAGGTGGGATCTGCATCTGATGAGACACCGGGCACAACTGACCTGCAGCCAGGGCAGGGGGCAAGTTTAGCCCAGGTGCCAGCTCACCACAGGGCAAGGTCGCACATGAATTCTGCTGCAGCAGACTCAAATGAGCACTTTAATGGAGCAGCCTACAGAATAAGGCAGATGGGCGTACACAACAAAATGTTGGTACATTGGCAAATCTACCAGAAAGCCTGTGGTCAATGTCAAGGAGCATGAAGGAGGCAGCACTTCCTCAGAACAGGGTTTTGCACAGAGTTTGGGGCCCATCCTTTCCAGCATGCAAGTGGTGGCCAACTCCCTAACAACACATGTGGACCTGACCATGATGCAATGGCTGATGGCCAATGACTTAGCTTCCATTGCAGCGCCAGCAGAAACAACCCGACATCTGGGTGCTGCAGGGAAAGCTCAGACTTCTGTAATGTCAGGAGCTTGTTGCCATGCAGGCTCAAACTGCTGCCATTATGGCTGCGGATCTCAATGCTCAAAGGGGCTTTCATGGGTCTCACAGCGGTCTAGCAAATTCGGATTGCTGAGCTGCTGCCCTGGAGAGTAGCAGTGGCTCCATGGAGCACATAAACCTACCGTCCTCTCTCAGGATGACAACATTCACATTGCACCACAGTCCTTGCATTTGCCTCTCAGCCAGCCAGCCCAGACTCCAGCCGTCCATGCCAAGGTAGTGTAGTCTGAAACCAGAGCATCCTCCAAGGCTATCCACAGTCTCCCCAGATGAAAGTCGGCAGCCTTCCACCAGTAATGCTACAGCCACTGGTGTAGCACTGTGTAGGAGCATGAGGACAGGCAATGGCACCTGCAGGATAGGCACTAAGGGAATGCACAAGGGTGAATAGATAACATTTTATGCAATATGGAATGGCTTGATTTATAAATTTGGTTTGCAATGTTTGTTTTGTGGTGACTTCTCTCTTAATATTGTGCCAAGATGATGCAGTAATGGTCAGTCACAGAGGAATGGTAAAGTGTGGGATTGGTGGTGAATGGGGAATTGGATTTGCATTTACTGGTATCACAGTCAGATGTGTCGATCACAAACGGCCCAGTCAGAAAGGGGCTGTATTGGTTGCCTACTCCCTTCCTCTTGCTCCTCGGCATACAGCTGATGGCAAGAGCAGTACCCTCATGACGATGAGCAGTATACTGTAATGAATCTTAGCACGCACTCTGCCAAGTACTGCAAGGCTCCCCCAGAGTGTTCTAGGCAGCAGAAATGTTGATTAAGGACCCCAATGATTTGCTCTAAGACATTTCAAAAGACTTTTCTTGTATGCATACTGTCCACACGGGTGTGAGTTGTGAACTGGACCCATGAACCAGGTGGTCAGCAGATAGCTCTCGTCACCCAGCAGCCCCCCCCCCCCCCCCTCAGGCTTGTTACTGAAATGCAGCTACCACAGTAGAGCACCACAGAATGAAGCCATCGTGACTGCCGCCTGGATACCGGGCATCAACCTACATGATTCGCTGCTTCTGGTCACACACCAGTTGGATGTTGAGGGAGTGGAATCCCTTTCGGTTGCAGTATAGGACAGGGTTGACATGTGGCATATGCAAAGCGATGGGTGTGCCACAATGCCACCCTTCACCATGTGAAGCCTGCAATCCTAGCAAAGCTGCATGCTCACTTCACCTGCATGCTCACTTCACTTGTTTTTCTCTGGCAAGAGAGAATGAAATGTATTCAGCTCTCTTGGAGTAAGCAGCCTCAGTGACCTCTCAGTGGACAGCAAACTGGGAGATCTTGCAAATATTGCCTGCTCCAGGCAGGATGGAGCCAAACACATAAAAGTTCATGCCCACAGTCACCTCCACAGCCATTGGCAATGCTGTCCTCACCCTGCTCTGTGGTTATAGTTGTGGCTGCAAATTTCAATAAAGACAGCCTTAGTGAAGTGGAGACATCTGACACATTGATCTTCGCTGAGGTTCAGGTAGGAGAACTGCTCCTTGAACACCCTGAGCAGATGTGGCCTCTTGGTGAGTACCCTTCTTCCCCCTCCTCCTCCATCTTCCAGCAGCTTATCCTGCTCTGTGTCACCTCTGCTCATTCTCCCTGTCATGCAGCAGGGCATGCATACAACTGCACCCATATCTCGGGACAAGTGGTTTGTGCAGGATCCTTGAAGTCAGGACAAAGTCCTACAGCACATGCCACACCTTGTAGACTTCAGGAACTTTAAACAACTCCAGAAACCTTAAAACACTTCTATAATCATAGCAACAGCCAAGGGAAATCAATCAGCAACTAACCTGAAAGTAGCTGCTGATCCCTTTAAATAGCACTGGTGAGGGTTCCTTCCCGCTGCTGAATGCATGTTCAGCTGTCCATGTTGAAGAGAGAGTGTTAGCTGGAGCATTGAGCTCCAAAATGGCATCACTGGCATCAAATCAGCATTACATATTGATTGGTTTCACAATTTGCCTGCTCCGTAGACACTCCCTGCGCATGCGCTAATGCTCTCACCAAAATGGTGTCTGGCACAGCTGGCACCAGAAGTGTGCACAATTTGGAGCCAAAACAGTACACACAGCACAGAAAAACCAGGGACTAACTTGCTTCAATGGTGAACTGTATCAAGTGACTGATTGATCAATACACAATCAATGTTTATTGATATATTAACTGATCAGATTCCATTCAAAATCTATGAAAAAATAGGTTTACTTATGTTTTTTCTTTCAGCTGTTTCATGCTTTTCTTTTGTTTTAGTAACATCAGAGTTTAGGCCAAAGCTGCAAAAACAGCCCCAGGCATCTGAAGATTTGATATAGTATTGGTGAGCTTTCATTAAGCAACAGCCCTGTGAACTCTCCGCAATTTGACAATGACTGTCTGAGCTGTTTATTTTGAAGCCTCACACTGACTCAGAGCTTTAGATCTATTATATCTCGACCCAAACACTGTGTGTTGACTTTTCAGAACTTGTATAATTTGACCCAAGGAACCTGCAATTGCTTGATTACATACACAATCTTCTTGTAGAAAATGCGGAACGTAAGATGATTCACAAGGCTAAAGCCCTGATTGAATCTCTTTTGTTCAACAGTGCCTGGTTACATATTGGACGGCCTTATTCAATTGCCCTGTTTTATCACATTTATTCTTTCTAAATACAGACATTCCATGATAACAAACTTCACTTTGACCCCAATGAAGCCAGTGAAGAAAGGCAATTTCTACTGAATTGATGATTTTTACCTTATTCACAATTCTTTTATTCAGAGCATTTTGTCTCATTCTGCCCACTTGGCTCAGATGGAAAGATTCTGGCACAAGTCTGAAGGCCGTAGGTTCAAGCTCCACACCAAGGCTTAAGCACATAATCTAAGCTGACACTTCAGTTCAGTAATGATGGAGTGCTGCATTGCTGCAGATCCCATTCACCACAATGACACAGCAAGTAAGAGGCCCTGTCAGTGCTAGTAGATGTTGAAGATCAAGTGGGACAGTTTGAGGAAGAGTTGGGAATTCTCCCAGTGTCCTGACCGCCACAAAGGAATAAATTCACAAATCTCCTTCCCGAAACCTGGGATATTAGAGAGTTCAGGGACAGTGAAGAGAGATCATAAAAAAATGGGAACAATCTCGAAAGAAGAGAGACTACGAACATGAAAAGAATAGGAAACACCTGTGGCAGATGTAAACAAATATCGAATTATAATTTGCATTGGTGAGATTTATACACAAGGGACAACAGACAAATGAAAAGGCCACAACCCATGTCAAATGTTAAAGTTGCCCAGTGGATACTGGCACACAAACCAAGTCTTGCGTCTTGCAAAAATAAATACAGTGCAAGCCAATTTTGGTGTGAAAATCTGTACAAGTGATTTAGAAGAACTGCAAAATAGAGGATCTTTATCATAGGAATATAGGAACAGGAGGAGGCCATTCAGCCCCTCAAGCCTGTTCCACCATTCAATGAGATCATGGCTGATCTGTGACCTAACTCCATATCCCCACCTATGTCCCATATCCATTAATAACTTTGGTTAACAAAAATAAATTAATCTCGGCTTTAAGTTTATCAGCAAGAATCAAGTTATGATTTGTAATTAACTTGCCAGAACCTGCCTGTCCTTTGTGAAATGTGATGCTGACTGACGAGAGACTAACAGCTGCCAAGTGGTGGTATGTTTACTGAGGACATTTTGTTAATGTTCCCTTTGAAGAATTGAAGCACATTCTTAATTCAGGTTGATTTAAATTATGCAATAGAGAAAGAAATCGACTGGCACATTTGTAAGCCTAAGAACTAATAATAAATTGTCCAAAAACTTCCCTGGAATGGCTTCAGGTGAAAAGGAGCCAATAAGGCAGATGGAGAGGATGGCAGATACTTGAAACTTAATGCATATGAAAATTTGCTCATTCAGAACTGCAAGATGTTAGACTTGAACAGTTTTTAAGCAAGTATGGAGCCAGGGAAAAGGGAACAAATAACAAAAAGGTTGAGATCTGTGATACAGTGGCGGGCAGGAGTGACTGAATGATGAATAGGATGATGTTGCAAGGTAAAAGAGGTTATTCCTGATTCACGGTATAGAACAGCGTAATATTTCAGAATTTGCCAATGACACCAAACATGGAGGAGTGTCAGACAGTGAGGAAGATATCAATCAACTGCAACAGGACACAGATAGGCTAGTAGAACAGGCAGACAAGTGGCAGATGGAATTTAGTACAAAGAAATGTGAAGTGATGCATTTTGGCAAAAGGGATAGGGAAAGGCAATATAAATTTAATGGTTCTAAAGAGTGTACAAGGACAGAGGGACCTGAGGGTTCCTGTGCATTGATCTTTGAAAGTGGCAGGACATATTGAGACAGTGGTTAGCTAAGCATATGGGATCTTGGACTTCATAAATACAGGCATTGAGTGCAAAAGCAGGGATGTTATGCTGAACCTTTATAAAGCTCAGGTTAGGCTCCAACTAGAGTACTGTGTCCAGTTCTGGTCACCACACTCTAGGAAGGATGTGAGAGTTCTTGAGAGGGTGCACAGGAGATTTACCAGAATGGTTCCAGGGATGAGGGATTTACTTACAAGGTGAGGTTGGAAAATCTGGGGTTGTTCTCCTGGCAGTAAAGGAGATTAAGGGGAGATTTGCTGGAAGAATGCAAGATTCTGACAGATTTGGATAGGGTGGACAAAGAAAAGCTATTCCCAATGACTGATGGTACAAGGACTAGGGGTCACAGATTGAAGGTTTTGGGCAAGAAATGCAGGGGGAATGTGAGGAAGAACTTTTTTTATGCAGCAAGTGGTAATGACCTAGAACTCACTGCCTACAAGGGTGGTGGAAGCGGAGACGATGAGTGATTTCAAAAGGAAATTAGAAGGGCACTTGAGGGAAATAAACTTGCAGGGCTAAGGGGAGAGAGCCGGGGAATGGGACTGACTGGGACGCTGTGCAGAGACCCAGCATGGACTCAATGGGCCGAATGGTCTCTTTCTGTGCCATTATGACTCTATGGTTTTCAAAATACCAATCCACAGTTTAAGTAAGATCATAGCAAAATGAGCATGCACAACCTTTGCAACATTTATATTTGTTGACATTACAAACGTTTATTGTAAATATGATGTTACAATTTCACCAATCATAAACGTTACTACGGTAGAAAGGATACAGAGAATGACTATTCACAAGTCCAGCTCTAATCACTGTTCCTAACGGACCAATCATCTCAAGCTAACCTCTTTCACCAAGTACTCTATTCTTAAACTTTACATCCAGATTTATTCTTTCTTTCTCAATTCCTATCAAATTATTCTTTATGTTTGCTCCTGCATTTTTATAGATTATTTCTCTTTGAGGCCCTCAAATAATCAGCACAACTAGATTAACCAGGAGAATTTTTTTTTAAACTCAGCGAGTTATGATCTGGAACACGCTGCCTGAAAGGGCGGTGGAAGCAGATTCAATAATTACTTTCAAAATGAAATTGGATAAATACTCGAAGGGGGAAGATTAGCAGGGCTATGGGGAAAGAGCAGGGGAAGTGGGACTAATTGGAAAATTCTCTCAAAGTGTAGTCACAGGCACAATGTGCCAAATGGCCTCTTTCAGTGCTGTATCATTCTAAATAATCAGCACAACTATATCAATTACGAAAGAAGTCCACAGTGTGATGGAAAGTTTAGGCTGTTCTTTGTTTCCTCTGCAACAGTTTACAGTCTCTTCATAATCTGAAGCCAGTCTTTTGTGGTAATAAAATTTTCAGTTTCTGAAAACTTTAATGGAGTTATCCATGTAACATAGCAATGTGAGGAATTTAGAATTTTAAAAAAAATCATTAGCTAATTTGAACTGAGCAACTTTGATCTCAGGTTAACAGCTTCAACCGACAGGTTTCAAAAACCTATATTGCTAAACTTGTTTTCTCCTTCATCAATGAAAATTCTCTCCTTTCCTTTAAATGAGGTGTCCTGTAGTTTGGACCATTTACTGAGATCTCTTTCTACATATGAAACTGGAAGCTACATATCGGATTTATCGTTTCTCTATTGTTTTCCCTTTTCCCCTTGCAATTCTCACACACATGCGCACAAACCAGCAATGAGATTAGGCCTTTCAGCCCATCAAACAAACCCTTCCAGTATTCTAGCCCTTCACATCTCCCACCCCACCAATCCCCCTACCCCAGCCTGAAACACCCAACTGCAGTTTGAACTCCACAATGACTTTGATTCCAATCTCTTACACCTACTGGACTATTTCAGATGTTTTCCCACCCTTTGGCTAATACTATTTTTCTACAAAATGACCTTTTCATCAAATTTTGTGTCTATGAGCCTGACTTGCTTCACAGTAAGGTTCAGGCAACAATTATCTATAATTGCTTAATACTCCATTTACCCTCAATGAGATTGTTCCTTAATTCTTTTTCTCTCCAAACTATAAACCTTGAGCTTTTCTAACCTCTGCTGATAGTTCATTCTGTTGCTCTTCCCTACACATATTGATTGAAGTGCCAAGGTGAGAATCTAACACAGTATGCCAGGTGAGATCGATCCAGCATGTTGCAAAGCCTCAGCTAACCTCCACAGACTTGCACATCACTCTTGCAGCTATCAAATATTGTATTTTGCATATATATCTACGTATACACATAGAAGAGAGGCTGGAAAGGCTAGGGTTGTTTTCTTTTTTTTAGAATATATGGATTTCAGTAAGGCGTTTGACAAGGTTCCCCATGGTGGGCTATTGCAGAAAATACGGAAGTATGGGGTTGGAGGCGATTTAGAGCTTTGGATCAGAAATTGGCTAGCTGAAAGAAGACAGAGGGTGGTGGTTGATGGCAAATGTTCATCCTGGAGTTTAGTTACTAGTGGTGTACTGCAAGGATCTGGTTTGGGGCCACTGCTGTTTGTCATTTTTATAAATGACCTGGAAGAGGGTGTAGAAGGGTGGGTTAGTAAATTTGCGGATGACACTAAGGTCGGTGGAGTTGTGGATAGTGCCGAAGGATGTTGTAGTGTATAGAGGGACATAGATAGGCTGCAGAGCTGGGCTGAGAGATGGCAAATGGAGTTTAATGCGGAAAAGTGCGAGGTGATTCACTTTGGAAGGAGTAACAGGAATGCAGAGTACTGGGCTAATGGGATGATTCTTGGTAGTGTAGATGAACAGAGAGATCTTGGTGTCCAGGTGCATAAATCCCTGAAGGTTGCTACCCAGGTTAATAGGGCTGTTAAGAAGGCATATGGTGTGTTAGCTTTTATTAGTAGGGGGATCGAGTTTTGGAGCCACGAGGTCATGCTGCAGCTGTACAAAACTCTGGTGAGACCGCACCTGGAGTATTGCGTGCAGTTCTGGTCACCGCATTATAGGAAGGATGTGGAAGCTATGGAAAGGGTGCAGAGGAGATTTACTAGGATGTTGCCTGGTATGGAGGGAAGGTCTTACGAGGAAAGGCTGAGGGACTTGAGGTTGTTTTCGTTGGAGAGAAGGAGGAGGAGAGGTGACTTAATAGAGACATATAAGATAATCAGAGGGTTAGATAGGGTGGATAGTGAGAGTCTTTTTCCTCGGATGGTGATGGCAAACACGAGGGGACATAGCTTTAAGTTGAGGGGTGATAGATATAGGACAGGTGTCAGAGGTAGTTTCTTTACTCAGAGAGTAGTAGGGGCGTGGAACGCCCTGCCTGCAACAGTAGTAGACTCGCCAACTTTAAGGGCATTTAAGTGGTCATTGGATAGACATATGGATGAAAATGGAATAGTGTAGGTCAGATGGTTTCACAGGTCGGCGCAACATCGAGGGCCGAAGGGCCTGTACTGCGCTGTAATGTTCTAAAAAAAAATATTCCAACAACAACAATTTGCATTTATATAGCACCTTCAACATAATAAAGCATCCCATGGTGCTTCACAGGGGCATTATAAAGCAAAATTAGATACCGAGTCACAGAAGGAGATATTAGGGCAATTGACCAAAAGCTTGGTCAAAGGGGTAGGTTTTAATGAGTGTCTTAAAGGAGGAAAGAGAAGTAGAGAGTCAAAGAGGTTTAGGGAAGGGAAACCAGAGCTTGGGGCCCCGGCAACAGAAGGCACGGCCACCAATGGTGGAGGGACTAATGTCGGGAATGCTCAAGAGGCCAAAATTAGAGGAGAGCAGAGGTCTTGGAGGATTGTGCGGCTCAATGAGATTACAGAGATAGGGAGGGGTGAGGCCGTGGAGAAATTTGAAAACAAGGATGAGAATTTTAAACTTTACTTTATTAATTTCTTGTGCACTAATCTCAACAATCAAGCTGAAAAGTTTGTTGTCACTCCCAGGTCCCTATTCTGATTTTGTTCCCTACACTGTCTGTCTGCATTCTCAGTCTTGCTTCTAGTGTATATTACTATATCTTTTCAGTACTAAATTCAATTTGTTTGCTACATTTAGGCTCAGTTGTTAACACAGTCACCTTTGAGTTAACAGGTTGTAACTTCAAGTCCAGAGACTTGAGCACAAAGTCTAGGCTGACACTCCACTGCAGTACTGAAGGAGTGCTACAGGTGTCATTTTTCAGAACCATAGAAAAATTACAGCACAGAAGGAGGCCATTCAGCCCATTGTGTCCGTGCTGGCCGAAAAATTAGCCACCCAATCTAATCCCACCTTCCAGCACCTGGTCCATAGTCTTGCAGGTTACAGCACTTCAGGTGCATGTCCAGGTATCTTTTAAAAGAGTTGAGGGTTTCTGCCTCCATTACCATTCCTGGCAGTGAATTCCAGACACCCACCACCCTCTGGGTGAAAAAGGTTTTCTTCAGGTCCCCTCTAATCCTTCTACCAATCACCTTAATCTGTGCTCTCTGGTAATTGACCTCTCTGCTCGGGGAAACAGGTCCTTCCTGTCTACTCTATCCAGGCCCCTCATAATTTTGGACACCTCAATTAAGTCACCTCTCAGCCTCCTCTGTTCTAAAGAAAACAATCCTCACCGAACCAATCTTTCCTTGTAGCTGCAACTTTCAAGCCCTGGCAACATTCTTGTAAATCTCCTCTGTACTCTCTCCAGAGCAATTATGTCCTTCCTGTAATGTGGTTACCAGAACTGTATGTTATACTCCAGCTGTTGCCTAACCAGCATTTTATACAGTTGCAACATTACATCCCTGCTTTTGTATTCTATACCTCGGCCAATAAAGGAAAGCATTCCATATGCCTTCTTCACCACTCTATCTACCAGTCCCACCACCTTCAGGGACCTATGGACATGCACTCCAAGTTCTCTCACTTCTTCTACCCCTCTCAATATCCTCCCATTTATTGTGTATTCCCTCGCTTTATTTGCCCTCCCCAAATGCATTACCTCACACTTCTCTGGATTGAATTCCATTTGCCACTTTTCCGCCCACTCAACCAAACCATTGATATCATTCTGGAGTCTAGGGCTATCCTCTTCACTATCAACTACACGGCCAATATTTGTATCATCTGCAAATTTCCCAATCATGCCTCCCACATTTAAGTCCAAATCATTAATATATACCACAAACAGCAAGGGACCCAACACTGAGCCCTGTGGAACGCCACTGGAAACAGCTTTCCATTTGCAAAAACATCCATCAACTATTACCCTTTGTTTCCTGTCCCTGAGCCAATTCTGGATCCAATCTGCCACATTCCCCTGTATCCCATGGGCTTTCATTTTACTGACCAGTCTGCCATGTGGGACCTTGTCAAATGCCTTACTAAAATCCATGTAGACCACATCCACTGCACTGCCCTCATCAATCCTCCTTGTTACTTCCTCAAAAAATTCAATTAAGTTCGGTATGACACGACCTTCCCCTAACAAATCCATGCTGACTATCCTTGATTCTTCTTTTCTTCTTTGGCCTCCTTGTCTCGAGAGACAATGGGTAAGCGCCTGGAGGTGGTCAGTGGTTTGTGGAGCAGCACCTGGAGTGGCTATAAAGGCCAATTCTAGAGTGACAGTCTCTTCCACAGGTGCTGCAGATAAAATTGGTTGCCGGGGTTGTTACACAGTTGGCTCTCCCCTTGCACTTCTGTCTTTTTTCCTGCCAACTGCTAAGTCTCTTTGACTTGCCACGTTTTAGCCCCGCCTTTATGGCTGTCCGCCAGCTCTGGCGATCACTGGCAACTGACTGCCATAACTTGTGGTCAGTGTCACAGGACTTCATGTCATATTTGGATACGTCTTTAAAGCGGAGACATGGATGGTCGGTGGGTCTGATACCAGTGACGAGCTTGCTGTACAATGTGTCCTTGGGGATCCTGCCATCTTCCATGCTGCTAACATAGCCAAGCCATCTCAAGCGCCGCTGACTCAGTAGTGTGTATAAGCAGGGGATGTTGGCCGCCTTGAGGACTTCTGCGTTGGAGATACGGTCCTGCCATCTGATGCCAAGGATTCTCCAGAGGCAGCGAAGATGGAATGAGTTGAAATGTCGCTCTTGGCTGAGGTATGTTTTCCAGGCCTCACTGCCGTAGAGCAAGGTACTGAGGACACAGGCTTGATACACTCGGACTTTTGTGTTCCGTGTCAGTGCGCCATTTTCCCACACTCTCTTGGCCAGTCTGGACATAGCAGTGGAAGCCTTTCCCATGCGCTTGCTGATTTCTGCATCGAGAGACAAGTTGCTGGTGATAGTTGAGCCTAGGTAGGTGAACTCTTGAACCACTTCCAGAGCGTGGTCGCCGATATTGATGGATGGAGCATTCTGATGTCCTGTCACCTGATGTTCGTTTTCTTGAGGCTGATGGTTAGGCCAAATTCGTTGCAGGCAGCCACAATCCTGTTGATGAGAGTCTCTGCAGACACTCTTCAGTGTGAGATGTTAATGCAGCATCGTCAGCAAAGAGGAGTTCCCTGATGAGGACTTTCCGTACTTTGGTCTTCACTCTTAGACGGGCAAGGTTGAACAACCTGCCATCTGACCTTGTGTGGAGGAAAATTCCTTCTTCTGAAGTCTTGAACACATGTGAGAGCAGCAGTGAGAAGAAGATCCCAAACAGTGTAGGTGCGAGAACACAGCCCTATTTCATGCCACTCAGGATAGGAAAGGGGTCTGATGAGGCACCGCTATGCTGAATTGTGCCTTTCATATTGTCATGGAATGAGGTGAAGATACTTAGTGGCTTTGGTGGACTTCCGATCTTTTCTAGTAGTCTGAAGAGACTGTGTCTGCTGTCGAGGTCAAAGGCTTTGGTGAGATCTATGAAAGCAACATAGAGGGGCATCTGTTGTTTGCGCATTTCTCCTGTTGCTGGCGAAGGGAGAACAGCATGTCAATGGTGGATCTCTCTGCTCGAAAGCCACACTGTGCCTCAGGGTAGACATGCTCAGCCAGCTTCTGTTTAAAATGACTCGAACGAAGAATTTTCCCACTGTGCTGTGCAGGGAGATTCCACGGTAGTTGTTGCAATCATTGTGGTCACCCTTGTTCTTATAGAGGGTGATGATATTGGCATCGCGCATGTCCTGTGGTACTGCTCCCTCGTCCCAGCACAGGCAAAGCAGTTCATGGAGTGCTGAAAGTATAGCAGGCTTGGCACTCTTGATTATTTCAGGGGTAATGCCATCCTTCCCAGGGGCTTTTCCACTGGCTAGAGAATCAATGGCATCACTGAGTTCTGATTTTGTAGGCTGTTCGTCCAGCCCATCAATGACTGGTAGGGGCTGGGCTGCATTGAGGGCAGTATCAGTGACAACCATTTCCCTGGAGTACAGTTCTCGGTAGTGCTCCACCCAGCGGTCCATTTGCTTGCGTTTGTCAGTGATCGTTTCCCCTGATTTAGATTTGAGGGGGGCGATCTTCTTGATGGTTGGCCCAAAAGCTCTCTTAATGCCATCATACATTCCTCTGATGTTTCCGGTGTCAGAGGCCAGCTGAATACGACTGCATAGGTGTTGCCAGTAGTCATTTGCACAGCGCCTGGCTGTTCTTTGTGCAGCGCTTCTGGCTAATTTAAGTGCTACGGATGTTAACTCGCTGGGGGCTTTCTTGTAGTTCAACAGTGCAGTGCGCTTAGCAGCTATGACAGGTTCCAGCTCTTGTATTTCCTTATATCCTTGATTAATCTGTGCCTTTCTAAGTGGCAGTTTATCCTGTCCCTCATAATTGATTCTAACAATTTACCCACCACTGAGGTCAGTCTGACCAACCTATAATTATTTGGCCTATCCCTCGCACCCATTTTAAACTTTTTCAGATGAGATGTTGAGCTGAGGCCCTCTCTGCCCCCTTGGACTGCAGAAGAGTCCACAGCATGATTCCCATAAAGGGCAGGGAAGTTCTCCCCGGTCTCCAGGTCAATATTTATCCCTCAACCAATATTACTAACACAGTTTCTCTGCTCAATATCTCAATGCTATTTTTGGGACCTTGCTGAACACAAATCAGCTGGCTCTGTTTCTTACGTTGCAACAGTGACTGCACTTCCAAAGTTCTTCATTGGCTGTAAATCGCTTTGGAATGTCCTGAGGTCATGAAAGGCCCAATAGAAATCCAAGTCCTATTTGTTATTTGAATAACAAATCTAAAGTTTTCTTCAAATTAAGAACTGCGCTTTTATGTTCGTGTCATCTGCAAACAAGCTTATAATTAGTTTCTGTATTCAGATTATTTACATAGATCAGAGACAGGTCCCAGGGATTGATCGCTGGAGCATTACAATCATCGCCCTCCGGCCAGCTGACAGATTTCTGAATGCACCAGCTGAGCTGTAATCTGTGGGTTCCAGATCACCTGCTCTTTACAGAACCTGCCCCAATCCCATTCCATTGAAACCCTTTTATAAAATTCCTGATGAAAAATACATTGTCCCTTCCTGTCATTTGAATTTAATTCCCCAGTGTCTACCAAAGCCTGATACAATATTTACATGCAATAAATGAGCAATTAACAGACTGTGTTTGCAATAGCGAGAAGCAGTTACAAGCTGCAGACTATGCACTTTATTCAAAATCGCTGACATGGAGTTAAGGGAGCAAACGACAATGAAAGAATTACAGACAAAAATAGTCTGAGTTAATATTTATGCTCATAACATATATATAAACAGTACTTTCATTACCTTTCAACAGATGCTAAAATATTGCTGACGATGCTGCTTTAACATCTCACACTGAAGAATGCCTGCAGAGTCTCATCGACAGGTTTGCGTCTGCCTGCAATGAATTTGGCCTAACCATCAGCCTCAAGAAAACGAACATCATGGGGCAGGATGTCAGAAATGCTCCATCCATCAATATTGGCGACCACGCTCTGGAAGTGGTTCAAGAGTTCACCTACCTAGGCTCAACTATCACCAGTAACCTGTCTCTAGATGCAGAAATCAACAAGCGCATGGGTAAGGCTTCCACTGCTATGTTCAGACTGGCCAAGAGAGTGTGGGAAAATGGCGCACTGACACGGAACACAAAAGTCCGAGTGTATCAGGCCTGTGTCCTCAGTACCTTGCTCTACGGCAGCGAGGCCTGGACAACGTATGCCAGCCAAGAGCGACGTCTCAATTCATTCCATCTTCGCTGCCTTCGGAGAATACTTGGCATCAGGTGGCAGGACTATATCTCCAACACAGAAGTCCTTGAAGCGGCCAACATCCCCAGCTTATACACACTACTGAGTCAGCGGCGCTTGAGATGGCTTGGCCATGTGAGCCGCATGGAAGATGGCAGGATCCCCAAAGACACATTGTACAGCGAGCTCGCCACTGGTATCAGACCCACCGGCCGTCCATGTCTCCGTTATAAAGACGTCTGCAAACGCGACATGAAATCGTGTGACATTGATCACAAGTCGTGGGAGTCAGTTGCCAGCATTCGCCAGAGCTGGCGGGCAGCCATAAAGACAGGGCTAAATTGTGGCGAGTCGAAGAGACTTAGTAGTTGGCAGGAAAAAAGACAGAGGCGCAAGGGGAGAGCCAACTGTGCAACAGCCCCAACAAACAAATTTCTCTGCAGCACCTGTGGAAGAGCCTGTCACTCCAGAATTGGCCTTTATAGCCACTCCAGGCGCTGCTTCACAAACCACTGACCACCTCCAGGCGCGTATCCATTGTCTCTCGAGATAAGGAGGCCCAAAAGAAAAGAAAAATATTAAACAGGGAACTTATTAGCCAAATGTTTTTCCCCCTGTCTTTTTAAGAAGCATCATTAAAGTTCTACCATAAACACATGACCTCTAAGGAGCACCATCTTGTCAAAGACAGCAAACAACCAATTGAAAGAGAAAAACTGGAAATATAGGAACAGGAGCAGGCCATTCAGTCCTTTGGGCTTGTTCTACCATTTAGTTACATCGTTGTTGATCTGCACTTCAACTCCATTTACCTACCATATCCCTTGACACCCTTAGCCAACTCAAAACTATCAATCTCAATCCTAAACGTTCCAATTGACCCCCAGCATCCCCAGCTTTTTGTGGGAGAGAGTTCCAGATTTACACTCCACTTTGTGTGAAAAAGTGCTTCCTGATTTCACTCTGAAATGCCCTAGCTCAAATTCTCTTGTTTTTGATTCCCTCACCAGAGGAAATCATTTCTCTGTATCTACCCTATCAAAACACTTTGCCACTGTAGAACCCATCCATGCCAACCCAGAAACACTACATCACCCCAGAAACAACTCAAAAGCAGACTTAATTATAATAAATCTACTGGCAGGGCTACTGCTTTAACAAGATTGAATCAGCCAAGTTCTGTTTTAATTGGTTGGGCCTAATCATGTTTATATATATATTTTAAAATGTCCCCCTTCTGTTCAGATGTTTTCGTATTTTGTCTTTCAATTGCTTGCTTGCTTTCTTTGGCAAAAGGCAATCCTTAAAAGTCATGTGTTTATGGGTACAGCTTTAATGACGCCTCTATATCTCCAATTCCCTCCATGGCCTCGCCCTTCCCTATCTCTATAATCTCTTCCAGCCCCACAGCCCTCCGAGATACCTGTGCTCCTCTACTTCTGGACTCTTGAGCATCCCTGATTTTAATCTCTCCACCATTGGCGGCCCTGCCTTCAGCTGCCTGGGCCCTAAACTCTGGAATTCCCTCCCGAAACCTCTCCCCTTCACTTTCTCCCTTTAAGACACTCCTTAAAATCTACCTCTTTGACCAAGCTATTGGTCATCTGCCCTAATATCTCCTTAAGGAATTCGGTGTCATATTTTGTTATATAATACTCCTGTGAAGCATCTTGAGACATTTCATCACATTAAAGGCGCTATATAAATACAAGTTGTTGTTGTAACAATTGAGGTATTTTTGTTTCCCAATTATAAGATTGCTTAAATGTCAGTCTCCGCATCAGCCTATTGTGACTAAAAACAGAAAATACCAGAAACACTCAGCTGGTCAGTTGGTATCAGATGGGTTAATGATTCAGGTGTAGACCCTTCATCGGAACGGACAATAGATCCACGCTTGAAATGTTAACATGTCTGTTTGTTTCGCAGGTTCTGACTGGCCAACGTTCTCAGTCTCAGTTTCAGATTTCTATCCACAGGTTTGCCTAATGTAAGAATGCTTGGCTTCCCGATTACCATGTACATCTTTTCCTGCTGTAAGATTGTGAGAATTCCCAGTAATTATTGAGCACATCTCCTGTCTAATGCTCAGTATTTACAGCATCAACCCTCCCCTTGAGCATAAGATTGTGCAAACTCCAAACTTAACATGATTTTCAAATACTTATTTGCATTGAGCAAACAATATCAACAGTGTCCACACTGAGAACTAATTTCAGAGAAACAAATGCCACAGCGGCAGATAACGTGGTCACATTATCACCATTTGTTGCTCTGTTGAATGATTTGTTCGTTTGGATATTGTGAATGCTGGGAGTTACATTCAAACATGCCCTTCATTACAGCCTGTGTTTTTCTGGCTACCTTTCAAGCTGATGTGACAACAGTGTTTATTTTTGGTATAACCTACCCTTTAGCTAGAAACCTTTCCAGAATTTTAACACAAAAAGTAATGAATAAGTAAACAGTTAATTTCTGCCAGTGAAGAAACAGGTCATGAAAGTACTGCCTTTCTCGAATTCGGATGCATTGGAAACGTATCAAAAATTATTCTTTTGCATACCTTACTAAAGACTAGAACAAACAAGAGTAGTGAAAAATTTAAATGCTGGGAGATTACACTCTTAAATTGTGAAAAGACAGCAGGGGGAGATTTATGCTGGTGGTGGAGATCTCAATGTCAGGGTAAACAGACGCCGAGATGCCTCTTCTACGGAAGGCCTGCCGTATTTGCTGTCAATCAGGCACTTAACTGGACAGCAGTGAGCCTTCCATCGGATTTAGGATCCCGTCACCAGAAGTCCCACCCTTGGAGAGCTGCCGGCCAATCAGAGGTCGGCAGCTGCAGAGCCACCACAGAGGCAGTGGCTGCTGCTGTAGCTGGACCTACCAGAGGCCGAAGAGTGTCGTTGGAGCCAGGCCTCAAGTAGGTCAGGGTGGGAAGGGTCCCGTGGAGTGGGGGTCACGGGGGAGGTGGGGAGGGGGTTGGCAGAAAGGGCAGCGGGCCCCCCCCCCACCCCCCCGCATTTCCCAATGCCAGATCCTTCATTCAGGCACTGTGCCTTTGAACGAGGGACACCCCCTCCCGAGCCGGGAAGCAGCCTGCACGGTTTTTCATGCTGTTCTTCCCATGTGGCTACGGGGCCGCCCGCCACATGGGTAATTGCGGCTGCAGCAGGAAGAGGCCCTTATTTGGGGGTTAATTACCCAGGTAAGGGCCTCAGTTGGTGACAAGGTGGGAAGGCTGTTCACAGGTCTTCCAGCTCCAGAGTAAACTTTGGCAGAGGCGACATGGTGGCGGGGTCCACCCAGCATATTTCTTAGCTTCTGGTGTAGTGGGAATGTCACTGGACTAGTAAGCCAGACCCCCAAGCTAATGCTCTGGGGACATGGGTTCAAATCCCGCCACAGCAGATGGTGAAATTTGAATTCAATTTGAATTAAAAGCTAGTCTAATGGTGACCATGAAACCATTATCGATTGTTGTAAAAACCCATCTTGTTCACTAATGCCATTTAGGGAAGGAAATCTGCTGTCCTTACCTGATCTGGCCTACATGAGACTCCTGACCCACAGTAATGTGGTTGACTCTTAAATGCAACTCAGTTCGAGGGCAATTAGGAATGGGTAACAAATGCTGGCCTATCTCAGTGATGCCCACATCCCATGAAAGAATAAAAAAAAACAGATGCATTAAATCCAAAATAGAATTAAGAAACATAGGAACAGGAGTGGCCCATTCAACCCCTCTAGCCTGTTCCACAACTCAATCATGCCTGATCTGTACCTGAATCCATCTTTGTTCCATATCCCTCAATACCCTTAGCCAACAAAAATTCCAGTTGCCCCCAACATCCACAGCCTTTTTACAGGAGAGTTTTCCAGATTTCCACTACCCTTTGTTAAAAAAAAACTCCTTCCTGACATCACCCCTGAACGGCCTAACTCTTTAATGATAAAATCTATCCTTCTTGTTCTGGATGGCTCCAAAGAAAATAATATCTCTTTATCGACCCGATCAAATCCTTTTGTTATTTTAAACACCTCGATTAGATTACCCATCAATCTTCTCCCCTGAAGGGGATACTCTCTCTTTATAAATGACAAAGCTCCCTTTGCCTGCAATTAATGTTATTGACTTTCATTTAATCTATAATAACAATACTCAGTTTCTGTCAGTCTGCACGGACGTGTTTGGTCAGTTTATGGGGCCTATCTGTTGGTGGGTTTATTTGGGGAGTGGTGCCTGGTACACATGGAAGCACCTGGAGCATGCAGAGGACTGGAGCGGGTTACGCACATGTGGCTGCCAACGGTTGGTGGCGGTGGGATGGGGGTTGTGTTAGCGGACAACAACAAACAGCGGAAGGTAAGGGGAGCACAATAACAAAGTCACACTGGCTGGAGAGCTTCTTCCTGTGAGAGATAGGATGGGAGGGATGGAAGGAATGGGATGTGGATGGCGTGAGAGGGATGGCATGAGAAGGATGGAAAGGCATGGAATGGAGATGACATGGAAGGGCGAGGATGGATAAGATGATAGGATTGATTAAGTGTGGCAAAATGGCAGGGACAATTATTTGATACAACTTATTATTCGAAAGCTATTCTTATTTCTAAAAATGAAGATTCACTAGATTTGATTAAAAAGTTTTAGAAAAGTTGTCAGTTGAATTAAACGTATACATCAGTGTTGATTCTATAGACAAAGATGACAACAGTTTATACCCTCCGCAGTTTCTACACAGTCTACCTCCAATGGGCATGTCACTGCACAAACTTAGACTCAAAGAAGAAGCATTTATAATGTTGCTACAAAACTTGAATTTTAAACAAGGACTTTGTCATGGAATTGGATTGGTAGTTAAGAAACGGTTTTCTTCAATGATAGGTGCTGAAATTGTAATTGGCAGATTTCAAGGAAATAGTGTGTTTATTCCTCAAATAATATTGAGCCTATCAGATGTAAACCTGCCTTTAACAGTTCCCAATTAGACTTTCATATTCTATGACTATAAATAAGTCACAAGGCCAGAGTTTTGGCAAAATTTGTATTTATATTCCTAGGCCTGTTTTTACACATGTAGCTTTGTAGCTTTTGCCAGAGTTATTTCCAAGACTTCTGTTAAAGTATTTGGTGAAAGAATAACTAGAAACCCTGTATTTAAAGAAATACTGTTGCAGTAAAGATACTAATTTGACCGCAAATGTTTTGCGGGTCTCTGCTTGATATATTGTAATTACTTGTGGTCCACTTTGTAATACAGAATCAAATAAGGAAAAGGATACATAACTAAAGCTAATCCCACAGTAACTTTAATATGGAGACTGCTTGAAGTTACATTAGGAAAGGAGAGAAAGTAGGTTTGGGGTAAAACTGTTAGAAGAAAGTTTACGGCAGTTATAAAAACAGAAAATGCTGGAAATACTCAGCAGGTCTGGCAGTATCTGTGGAGAGAGATGCAGAGTCAGGTCAAGTTCTGATCAATGGTCTACTCTCGCCTCCTTTGAGTAAGCAAGCGGCAGACAAAGCAAAGGTCCCAGGCACCCTCAGCAAAATCTCAGACTCTTCAATAAATGGCTGCAAATTACTTAAATTAATGCCTCAACTGCTTGCCTGCTGCTGCCAGGCACATTGCTACTGGTGCTTTGAACCCACCTCCGGCAGGAATGCTCAAAGGCAGGACGGGGGAGCAGACCTGACACGTGACATTCTAAATTTGCTCCCAAACCGCACTCCAAACCCGCCTTTGCAAGGCTGGGAAGATTCCGCCCGTTAACTCTGTTTCTCTCCCCACACACTTGCTGAGTATTTCCAGCATTTTCAGTTTTTATTATAGTTCGGAAGGACTTCTTCACATTAAAGTGATCAACATTTGCACCATTGTTGGGTAAGGTATTCAGGACTGCAATGAGGTAATCGGGATGTTTTAGGTCTGTAATTCAGGGTGGGTGGGCTAGAATGGATCTGCATTCATCTTTCAATTTTAAAACTCGATTAATTTTGGTTTCAGTAGCAAGAACAAGTAACCCTTCTTTGTTCCTGACCAGTCACTTTTGATTAGACCTGGCCAATGAACACCAACCCAAATCTGACATTTGGTAGGAACTTAACCAAATTCATCCTGTCATGTTCTGGTGGCTTTGAGCAAAGTGTTGCTCTGCACTACGCCAGATGCTGATGTGGCACAGTCAGGATCTTTACATCACTGTGTTCCAGCTCTGAGGCCCAATTTGACTCAATCCCAAATGTCCGATATCAAAAGTCACACTGTGGGGGCAAATGCAATGGACTAGCCAGTAGGAAAAATGACAGAATTGAGTGCTACACTAGTTTTAACCCCTGCTTGATTTGACTCTCCATTGACATCAGTGCAAATATTGGGCGGACTGTAAATCCAGCATTCCAACTGATCCCACAGGTAACCTGTCTGGCAAATTGGGTTAAAATTGTCCCCACCATTCCCTAGTCAGGGAAGGAGCATCAGAAAAATCAGAGAAGTATACAAGAAAATCTCAATAAAAGGCTTCAAGCTTATTAATTATGCAAACTATGCTGCAATTTATATGTTACTACGAGCTTTTATGCTTTCTTCTGTTTTTCCAATTACAAATATTTTTATGTAAAACAAATTAAATTGATATGTTGAAAGAGGTGATTTCAGCGTCATACGTGCAAATTTCTGTGTCACACTTGAAAAAAATGAATTAAAAAAGAAAGAAAGCCTATCACTTCCTACTGATTTCTTCTGATCTTGGGAGGAACAAAATTCACGTTAAAAAAACAGCCAGCAATTACTGCCCATCCCTAATTGCTCTTGAGAAGGTGGTGGTGAGCTGCCTTCTTGAACCACTGCAGACCATGTGGTGTAGGTAGACTCACAGTGCTGTTAGGAAGGGAGTTCCAGGATTTTGACCCAGCGACAGCAGAGGAACGGTGATATAGTTCCAAGTCAGGATGGTGTGTGGCTTGGAGGGGAATTTGCAGGACATGGTGTTCCCATGCATCTACTGCCCTTGTCCTTCTAGGTGGTAGAGATTGCATGTTTGGAAGGTGCTGTTGAAGGAGTCTTGGTGAGTTGCTGCAGTGCACCTTGCAGATGGTACACACTGCTGTCACTGTGCACCGGAGGTGGAGGGAATGATGTTTAAGGTGGTGGATGGGGTGCCGATCAAGCAGGCTGCATTGCCCTGGTGTCAAGGTCTTTGACTGTTATTGGAGCTGCACTGATCCAGGCAAATGGAGAGTGTTCTTGACTTGTGCCTTGTAGATGGTGGGCAGGCTTTGGGGAGTCAGGAGGTGAGTTACTTGAAGAATACCCAACCTCTGACTTGTTCCAGTAATCACAGCATTTATATGACTGATCCAGTTGAGTTTCTGGTCAATAGTAACCCCCAGGAAGCTGATAGTGGCGAATTTGACACTGGGAATTCCATTGGTGAGGTCATGGGGAGGTGGTCAGCTTCCGTGTTGGAAAGGGTCATTAACTGGAGCTTGTTAAATGTTACTTGCTGCTAACCATCAGCCCAAGCTTGAACATTGTCCAGGTCTTACTGCAGCCCCAGACTGCATCAGTATCTGAGGAAATGTGAATGGTGCTGAACATTGTGCAATCATCAGCAAGCATCCCCACTTCTGACCTTGTGACGGAGGGAAGGTCATTGATGAAGCAGCTGAAGATGGTTGGGCCGAGGACACTATTATAAATAAATGTATGATACACAGTTTCAATACAAACAGAATTATTTACAAAAAGAAGTACTTTATCCACCTTTCAACCACAGGGCCAGGGTATGATGAGAAATTTGAAATTGTCCTTTTTAATGTCATCCATGCCTTTATACCTCCAGGCTCAAATATTCCAACACTCTGCTGGCTGGCTTCTTAACTTCTACCATCTGTAAACTTATGCTTATCCAAAACTCTGCTGCCTGTATTCTAACTTGCACCAAGTCCCGTTCACCCATTATCCCTGCGCTCGCTATCTACATTGGCTCCAGGTACGACAAAGCCTCAACTTCAACATTTTCAGAACTGTTTTCAAATCCATCCATGGTCTCACCATTCCCTACCTCTTTAATCTCCTCCAGCCCCGCAACCCTCTGAGAGCTCTGCACTCCTCTAATTCTGGCCCCTTGAACATCCTTGATTTTAATTGCTCCACCATAGATGCCTTTGCCTTCAGCTGCTTATCCCCCTAAGCCCTGGAATTCCCTCCCTAAACCTCATCATTCTGTACACTGTCTCCTCCGTGAAGACACTCCTTAAAACCTAGCTCTTTTGGTCATCTGTCCTAATATCTCCTTATGTAGTTTGGTGAAATAAGGGTGTCCTGATCAATACTTGGCAATGACGCTTCACCAGATATTGTGTGTATATGGTCATGCCTGTGTTTGCAGGGAGTGAAGACTCTCTTACAGGAGTGACCCTTACAGACAGCACAATAAATGCGTGGGGAGAGCTTGGAAACACACCACAACATGGATGTGGTGCAATGAGCAATTCTAAACCCACTTACAAGTCCAGCCTTCTAATTATTTTGTTGCAAGAAACCTCTCAACAGGAAACTCAGTGGGCAAATAAATTATTTGCAATTGTTATGTGTGACCAAAAAGCAAGCGAACTAGGTCAGTGATTTACAGCAGGTGTTTAAAGAAAGATGTTGGTCCATTCAACAAGTTTTATTTTTCATTGTTTCACAAATACACAATGTGAGGGTATAGATTGGTGGCTTTCCACCTGTTCTGTGCAGAAAACATCTTTCAAACACCAACACACACTCAGTAACACCCCCTGTAAATACTGACACACTCCCAGAGACTCTCCTGTAAATACTGACACACTCCCAGAGACCCCCTGTAAATACTGACACATTCCCCAGAGACCCTCCTGTAAATACTGATACACTCCCCAGAGACCCTCTGTAAACACTGACACACTCCCCAGAGACCCTCTGTAAATACTGACACACTCCCAGAGACCCCCTGTAAATACTGACACACTCCCAGAGACCCTCCTGTAAATACTGACACACTCCCCAGAGACCCTCTGTAAATACTGACACACTCCCAGAGACCCCCTGTAAATACTGACACACTCCCAGAGACCCTCCTGTAAATACTGACACACTCCCAGAGACCCTCGGTAAATACTGACACACTCCCAGAGACCCCCTGTAAATACTGACACACTCCCCAGAGACCCTCTGTAAATACTGACACACTCCCAGAGACCCCCTGTAAATACTGACACACTCCCAGAGACCCTCCTGTAAATACTGACACACTCCCCAGAGACCCTCTGTAAATACTGACACACTCCCAGAGACCCCCTGTAAATACTGACACACTCCCAGAGACCCTCCTGTAAATACTGACACACTCCCAGAGACCCTCGGTAAATACTGACACACTCCCAGAGACCCCCTGTAAATACTGACACACTCCCCAGAGACCCTCCTGTAAATACTGACACATTCCCAGAGACGCCCTGTAAATACTGACACACTCCCCAGAGACCCTCTGTAAATACTGACACACTCCCAGAGACCCCCTGTAAATACTGACACACTCCCAGAGACCCCCTGTAAATACTGACACACTCCCCAGAGACCCTCCTGTAAATACTGACACACTCCCCAGAGACCCTCTGTAAATACTGACACATTTCCCAGAGACCCTCCTGTAAATACTGACACATTCCCCAGAGACTCTCCTGTAAATACTGACAGACTCCCCAGAGACCCTCCTGTAAATACTGACACATTCCCCAGAGACTCTCCTGTAAATACTGACACATTCCCCAGAGACTCTCCTGTAAATACTGACACATTCCCCAGAGACCCTCCTGTAAATACTGACACATTCCCCAGAGACCCTCCTGTAAATACTGACAGACTCCCCAGAGACCCTCCTGTAAATACTGACACATTCCCCAGAGACCCTCCTGTAAATACTGACAGACTCCCCAGAGACCCTCCTGTAAATACTGACACACTCCCAGAGATCCTCCTGTAAATACTGACACATTCCCCAGAGACCCTCCTGTAAATACTGACAGACTCCCCAGAGACCCTCCTGTAAATACTGACACACTCCCAGAGATCCTCCTGTAAATACTGACACATTCCCCAGAGACCCTCCTGTAAATACTGACACATTCTCCAGAGACCCTCCTGTAAATACTGACACACTCCCAGAGATCCTCCTGTAAATACTGACACATTCCCCAGAGACCCTCCTGTAAATACTGACAGACTCCCCAGAGACCCTCCTGTAAATACTGACACACTCCCAGAGATCCTCCTGTAAATACTGACACATTCCCCAGAGACCCTCCTGTAAATACTGACACATTCTCCAGAGACCCTCCTGTAAATACTGACACACTCCCAGAGATCCTCCTGTAAATACTGACACATTCCCCAGAGACCCTCCTGTAAATACTGACACACTCCCAGAGATCCTCCTGTAAATACTGACACATTCCCCAGAGACCCTCCTGTAAATACTGACACACTCCCAGAGACCCTCCTGTAAATACTGACACATTCTCCAGAGACCCTCCTGTAAATACTGACACACTCCCAGAGATCCTCCTGTAAATACTGACACATTCCCCAGAGACCCTCCTGTAAATACTGACACATTCCCCAGAGACCCTCCTGTAAATACTGACACACTCCCAGAGACCCTCCTGTAAATACTGACACATTCCCCAGAGACCCTCCTGTAAATACTGACACACTCCCAGAGACCCTCCTGTAAATACTGACACACTCCCAGAGACCCCCTGTAAATACTGACACACTCCCAGAGACCCTCCTGTAAATACTGACACACTCCCAGAGATCCTCCTGTAAATACTGACACACTCCCAGAGACCCTCCTGTAAATACTGACACACTCCCAGAGATCCTCCTGTAAATACTGACACATTCCCCAGAGACCCTCCTGTAAATACTGACACATTCCCCAGAGACCCTCCTGTAAATACTGACACACTCCCAGAGACCCTCCTGTAAATACTGACACACTCCCAGAGACCCCCTGTAAATACTGACACACTCCCAGAGATCCTCCTGTAAATACTGACACACTCCCAGAGACCCTCCTGTAAATACTGACACACTCCCAGAGATCCTCCTGTAAATACTGACACATTCCCCAGAGACCCTCCTGTAAATACTGACACATTCCCCAGAGACCCTCCTGTAAATACTGACACATTCCCCAGAGACCCTCCTGTAAATACTGACACATTCCCCAGAGACCCTCCTGTAAATACTGACACACTCCCAGAGACCCCCTGTAAATACTGACACACTCCCAGAGATCCTCCTGTAAATACTGACACATTCCCCAGAGACCCTCCTGTAAATACTGACACACTCCCAGAGACCCTCCTGTAAATACTGACACACTCCCAGAGACCCTCCTGTAAATACTGACACACTCCCAGAGACCCTCCTGTAAATACTGACACACTCCCAGAGACCCTCCTGTAAATACTGACACATTCCTGGGAGTCCCATTTTCTAACTGCCTGAAAACAGCAATCAGTTAATCAGTTAATCAAAGATGAATGTTTTTTCCTATCAAGAGAACAAATAAAAATAAAGTGATTTTATAAATTATCTTAAAATGTTTTAAGATGATCCAGAAATTAATAATAACTGCAGCAATAGATCAGAGTAACAGGAAATCAGGAAGGAAGGAAAGAAGGAAGAACCAGAGGGAGACCAGAGAGAGAGAGAGAGAGAGACTAAAGCAGAGAAAGGTAAAGCCTACAGTTTTTTTTGGAGAGGAATAAGTTTTTTTTTGGAAATCAAGGTCCCTAGTGTAAATAATCTCTAATATTTGAGTAATTCATGGGAGTAAATTAAGGATAAGTCATGGCAGGGCAGCTCGGCAGTGTGGAGTGCTCCTCCTGTGCAATGTGTGAAGACAGCGACACTTCCAGTGTCCAGGGCGAACCCGTGTGCAGGAAGGGTCTCCAGCTGCAATTACTCAAAATGCATGTTTCAGATCTAGAGCAGCGGCTGGGGACACTGTGGAGCATCCGCGAGGCTGAGATCGTCGCGGATAGCACGTACAAGGAGGTGGTCCCACCGCAGGTAAAGACTGATCAGGCAGAGTAGAAGAACTAGGCAGGTAGGGCAGGAGTCCCGTGGGTCCATCTCCCTCTCTAACAGATTTTCCACTTTGGATACTGTTGGGGGAGACAGCTTCTCAGGGGAATGCAGCAAGAGCCACGTCTGTGGCACCACAGGTGGCTCAACTGCACAGCAGGGGAGGAACAAGAGTGGGAGAGTTATAGTGATAGGGGATTCTATCACAAGGGGTACAGATAGGCGTTTTGTGGCTGCAAACGTGACTCCAGGATGGTATGTTGCCTCCCTGGTGTTAGGGTCAAGGAGGTTAAGGAGCGGATGCAGGACATTCTGAAGGGGGACGGTGAACAGTCAGAGGTCGTGGTTCACATTGGTACCAACGACATGGGTAGAAAGAGGGATGAGGTCCTGCAACAAGTTAGGGAGCTAGGTAGCAGATTAAAGAGCAGGATCTCAAAGGTTGTAATCTCTGGATTACTCCTGGTGCCACATGCTAGTGAGTTTAGAAATAGGAGGATACAGCAGATGAATGGCTGGCTGAAGAGATGGTGCAGGAGGGAGGGCTTTAGTTTCCTGGATCACTGGGTCTGTTTCTGGCGAAGGTGGAACCTGTACAAGTCAGACAGGTTGCACCTGAACCGGAACAGGACCAAGATCCTTGCTGGGAGGTTTGCTTGTGATGTTGTGGGGGTGGGGTTTCAACTAATTTGGCAGGGGGATGGGATACAGAGTAGAGGTACGGTAGGGGGTGAAGCATAGCCAAATATAGAAGAGAAATGAAGTCAGTCTGGAACGCAAAGTAAATACAGACCTGTTCAGGCACAAGCGAATAATGCAAGGCTGGATTTCATCTATTTTAACGCAAGGAGCCTTTCTAGTAAGTCAGATGAATTGAAGGCGTTGATTAACACACGGAAATATGATATTATTGCTATCACAGAGACATGGCTGAGGGAGGGGCAGGACTGGCAGCTCAATATTCCAGGGTATAGAATCTTCAGGAGTGACAGGGAGCGGGGCGGGGGTGTAAAAGAGGAGCACTGTTGATCAAGGAGGGATGATATCTTAGAAGGTTCCTCAAATGAGGCCATATGGGTACAACTTAAAAAAAGGGGGCAGTTTGTTGGGAGTGTACTCAGACCTCCAAACAGTCAGGGAGAGAGAGAGGAGCTGATATGTCGGCAAATCTCAGAGAGGTGTAAAAATAATAGGGTAACAATAGTAGGGGATTTTAACTTCCCAATATTAATTGGGATAGTCTTAGTGCAAAAGGCTTAAAGGGGGTGGAATTCTTAAAGTACATCCAGGAGAGCTTTTTGAGCCAGAATGTAGAATGTTCTACAAAAGGGGCGGTACTGGACCTAATCTTGGGGAATGAAACCAGACAAGTGGTAGAAGTGTCAGTGGGGGAACATTTCGGGGATAGTGACTATAATTCTGTAAGATTTAAGGTAGTTATGGAAATGGACAAAGATGGACTGGAAATAAAGGTACTGAATTAGGGGAAGGCCAATTTCAATATGATAAAACAGGATCTGGCCAAAGTGGACTGGGAGCAGCTACTTGTAGGAAAGTCTACATCAGACCAGTGGGAGTCATTCAAAAAGGAAATAGTGATAGTTCAGGGCCAACATGTTCCCACAGAGGTGAAGGGTAGGACAAACAAGTCCATGAAACCCTGGATGTCAAGGGAAAAAGAGGATTGGATAAGGAAAAAAATAGGCTTATGGCAGACTCAGAGGGCTGAAAACAGCAGAGGCCCTAGAGTATAGAAAGTGTAGGGGTGGGGGGGGGGGGGGAGTGTACTTAAAAAAGTAATTAGGAGAGCGAAGAGGGGACATGAAAAAATACTGGCGGGCAAGATAAAGGAAAATCCCAAGGGCAAGAGGATAACCAGGGAAATAGTAGGGCTCCTACTCTAACAAGGTCTCCTCTACATTGGGGAGACCAAGCGCAGGGTGACCGCTTTGCGGAACACCTCCGGTCAGTCCACAAACAGGACTACGAGCTTCCGGTTGCTTGCCATTTCAACACTCCCCCCTGCTCTCATGCTCACATGTCTATCCTGGGATTGCTGCAGTGTTCCAGTGAACATCAACGCAAGCTCGAGGAACAGCATCTCATTTTCCGATTAGGCACACTACAGCCTGCCGGACTGAACATTGAGTTCAATAATTTCAGAGCATGAAGGGCCCCCCATTTTACATTTATTTTTAGTTATTTTTTCTTTTTTACAATTTTTACAATTTTTTTTTCTTTTGTTTATTTCATTTCAACGTAGTTTGTTCAGTTTGCTTTTCCACTGTTTTTTTTTATGTTTCTACTTGCTGCTGTTCAATCTTCAGTTCGTTAACACCCGATCTGTACTAATGCTTTGTCTTTCAACACACCATTAACATATTGTTTGCCTTTGCTCCGTGACCTTTTGGTCAGTTATGTGGCCTTGTCCAATCTACACCTTCTCCTTTGTTATCTCTTGCCCCACCCCCGGCTCACTTGCTTATAACCTTTGACATTTCTAATATTTGCCAGTTCTGAAGAAGGGTCACTGACCCGAAACGTTAACTCTGCTTCTCTTTCCACAGATGCTGCCAGACCTGCTGAGTGGTTCCAGCATTTCTTGTTTTTATTTCAGATTTCCAGCATCCGCAGTATTTTGCTTTTATTAAAGAGTAGGGATCATTCAGGTGGGATAGAGGGGGATGTAAAAGGGGTGGGGGAGTTGCATTACTGGTTAAGGAGAATATCACAGCTGCACTGCGGGAGGACACCTCAGAGGGGTCATGCAGTGAGGCAATATGGGTGGAGCTCAGGAATAGGAAGGGTGCAGTCACGATGTTGGGGGTTTACTACAGGCCTCCCAACAGCCAGCGGGAGGTAGAGGAGCAGATATGTAGGCAGATTTTGGAAAGATGTAAAGGTAACAGGGTTGTAGTGGTGGGTGATTTTAACTTCCCCAATATTGACTGGGACTCACTTAGTGCTAGGGGCTTGGATGGGGCAGAATTTGTGAGGAGCATCCAGGAGGGCTTCTTGAAACAGTATGTAGATAGTCCAACTAGGGATGGGGCCATTCTGGACCTGGTATTGGGTAATGAGCCCGGCCAGGTGATCGAAGTTTCAGTTGGGGAGCAGTTCGGGAGCAGTGACCATAATTCCATAAGTTTTAAGGTACTTGTGCAGAAGGATAAAACTAGTCCTCGGGTGAAGGTGCTAAATTCGGCGAAGGCTAATTATAACAATATTAGGCAGGAACTGAAAAATTTAGATTGGGGGCGGCTGTTTGAGGGTAAATCAACATCTGACATGTGGGAGTCTTTCAAACATCAGCTGATTAGAATCCAGGACCAGCATGTTCCTGTGAGGAAGAAAGACAAGTTTGGCAAGTTTCGGGAAGCTTGGATAACACGGGATATTGTGAGCCTAGTCAAAAAGAAAAAGGAAGTATTTGTAAGGGCTGGAAGGCTAGGAACAGATGAAGCACTTGAGGAATATAAAGACAGTAGGAAGGAACTTAAGCAAGGAGTTAGGAGGGCTAAAAGGGGTCATGAAAAGTCATTGGCAAACAGCATTAAGGAAAATCCCAAGGCTTTTTATACATATATAAAGAGCAAGAGGGTAACCAGGGAAAGGGTTGGCCCACTCAAGGACAGAGACGGGAATCTATGCGTGGAGCCAGAGGAAATAGGTGAGGTGCTAAATGAGTACTTTGCATCCGTATTCACCAAGGAGAAGGACTTGGTGGATGATGAGCCTAGGGAAGGGAGTGTAGATAGTCTCAGTCATCTCACAATCAAAAAGAAGGTGGTGTTGGGTGTCTTGCAAAGCATTAAGGTAGATAAGTCCCCAGGGCCTGATGGGATCTACCCTAGAATACTGAGGGAGGCAAGGGAAGAAATTGCTGGGGCCTTGACAGAAATCTTTGCATCGTCATTGGCTACAGGTGAGGTCCCAGAGGACTGGAGAATAGCCAACGTTGTTCCTTTGTTTAAGAAGGGTAGTAAGGATAATCCAGGAAATTATAGGCCGGTGAGCCTTACGTCAGTGGTAGGGAAACTATTAGAGAGGATTCTTCGGGACAGGATTTACTCCCATTTGGAAACAAACAAACTTATTAGCGAGAGACAGCATGGTTTTGTGAAGGGGAGGTCGTGTCTTACTAACTTGATTGAGTTTTTTGAGGAAGTGACGAAGATGATTGATGAGGGAAGGGCGGTGGATGTTGTCTATATGGACTTTAGTAAAGCCTTTGACAAGGTCCCGCATGGCAGACTGGTGCAAAAGGTGAAGTCACACGGGATCAGAGGTGAGCTGGCAAGATGGATACAGAACTGGCTCGGTCATAGAAGACAGAGGGTATCAGTGGATGGGTGTTTTTCTGAATGGAGGGATGTGACTAGTGGTGTTCCGCAGGGATCAGTGCTGGGACCTTTGCTCTTTGTAGTATATATAAATGATTTGGAGGAAAATGTAGCTGGTCTGATTAGTAAGTTTGTGGACGACACAAAGGTTGGTGGAGTTGCGGATAATGATAAGGATTGGCAGAGGATACAGCAGGATATAGATCGGTTGGAGACTTGGGTGGAGAAATGGCAGATGGAGTTTAATCCGGACAAATGTGAGGTAATGCATTTTGGAAGGTCTAATGCAGGTGGGAAGTATACAGTAAATGGCAGAACCCTTAGGAGTCTTGACAGGCAGAGAGATATGGGCGTACTGGTCCACAGGTCACTGAAAGTGGCAACGCAGGTGGATAAGGTAGTCAAGAAGGCATACGGCATGCTTGCCTTCATCGGTCAGGGCATAGAGTATAAAAATTGACAAATCATGTTGCAGTTGTCCAGAACCTTAGTTAGGCCACACTTAGAATATTGCGTGCAATTCTGGTCGCCACACTACCAGAAGGACGTAGAGGCTTTGGAGAGGGTACAGAGGAGGTTTACCAGGATGTTGCCTGGTCTGGAGGGCATTAGCTATGAGGAGAGGTTGGAAAAACCCGGATTGTTTTCACTGGAACGATGGAGGTGGAGGGGCGACATGATAGAGGTTTACAAAGTTATAAGCGGCATGGACAGAGTGAATAGTCAGAAGCTTTTTCCCAGGGTGGAAGAGTCAGTTACTAGGGGACATAGGTTTAAGGTGCGAGGGGCAAAGTTTAGAGGGGATGTGCGAGGCAAGTTCTTTACACAGAGGGTGGTGAGTGCCTGGAACTTGCTGCCAGGGGAGGTGGTGGAAGCAGATACGATAGCGACGTTTAAGAGACATCTTGACAAATATACGAATAGGAAGGGAATAGAGGGATATGAGCCCCGGAAGTGCAGAAGGTGTTAGTTTAGGCAGGCATCAAGATCGGCGCAGGCTTCGAGGGCCGAATGGCCTGTTCCTGTGCTGTACTGTTCTTTGTTCTTTGTTGATTAGGGACCAAAGTGGCAGTGTGTGTGTGGAGCCGGAGGCCGTAGATGAGGTTTTAAATGATTACTTTTCATCTGTGCTTACTATGGAGAAGGATAATGTAGGTGTCGAGATCACGGAGGGGGATTGTGATATACTTGAACAAATTAGCATTGAAAGGGAGGAGGTATTAGCAGTTTCAGCAGGGGCCCAGATGAGATGTATCCCAGGCTGCTATGTGAGGCAAGGGAGGAGATTGCAGGGGCTCTGACACAAATTTTCAAATCCTCTCTGGCCACAGGAGAGGTACCAGAGGACTGGAGGGCAGCGAATGTGGTACCATTATTCAAGAAGGGTAGAGCGAGTGCAGCTGAACACGTGGCTACATAGCTGGTGTAGGAGGGAGGGCTTCAGATATGTGGATCATTGGGATACCTTCTGGGGAAGGTGGGACCTGTACAAGAAGGATGGGTTGAATCTGAACTGGAGGGGCACCAATATCCTGGGCGGGAGGTTTGCTAGAGCTCTTCGGGAGGGTTTAAACTAGTTTGGCAGGGGGATGGGAACCAGAGCTACGGATCATTAGATGAGGTAGCTGTTGAACAGGCAGATACAGAGTGCAGAGAGTCTATGAGGAAGGTTAGACAGTTGACAGGGCAAAGTTGCAGCCAGTATGATGGGTTGAAGTGTGTCTATTTTAACGCAAGAAGTGTCAGGAATAAGGGTGATGAACTTAGAGCATGGATCAGTACTTGGAGCTACGATGTTGTGGCCATTACGGAGACTTGGATATCACAGGAGCAGGAATGGATATTGGATGTTCCGGGGTTTAGATGTTTCAAAAGGAATAGGGAGGGAGGTAAAAGATGTGGGGGAGTGGCATTGCTAATCAGGGATAGTATCACAGCTGCAGAAAGGGAGGTCGTCGAGGAGGGTTTGTCTACTGAGTCAGTATGGGTGGAAGTCAGAAACAGGAAAGGAGCAGTCACTTTGTTGGGAGTTTTCTATAGACCCCCCAATAGCAACAGAGACATGGAGGAACAGATTGGGAGGCAGATTTTGGAAAGGCGCAGAGGGAGCAGGGTTGTTGTCATGGGTGACTTCAACTTTCCTAATATTGATTGGAACCTCCTTAGCGCAAATAGTTTGGATGGAGCAGTTTTTGTCAGGTGTGTCCAGGAAGGTTTCCTGACTCAATATGTAGTTAGGCCGACTAGAGGGGAGGCTATGTTGGACTTGGTGCTTGGCAACGTACCAGGCCAGGTGGCAGATCTCTCGGTGGGAGAGCATTTCGGTGATAGTGATCACAACTCCCTGACCTTTACTATAGTCATGGAGAGGGACAGGAGCAGACGGGATGGGAAAATATTTAATTGGGGGAGGGGAAATTACAATGCTATTAGGCAGGAACTGGGGAGCTTAAATTGGGAACAGATGTTCTCAGGGAAATGCACGACAGAAATGTGGAGGTTGTTTAGGGAGCACTTGCTGCGACTGCTGGATAGGTTTGTCCCGATGAGGCAGGGAAGGGATGGTAGGGTGAAGGAACCTTGGATGACAAGAGGTGTGGAACAGCTAGTCAAGAGGAAGAAGGAAGCTTACTTAAGGTTGAGGAAGCAAGGATCAGACAGGGCTCTAGAGGGTTACAAGGTAGCCAGGAAAGAACTAAAGAATGGACTTAGGAGAGCTAGAAGGGGACATGAAAAAGTCTTGGCGGGTAGGATTAAGGAAAATCTCAAGGTGTTCTACACTTATGTGAGGAACAAGAGGATGGCCAGAGTGAGGGTAGGGCCGATCAGGGATAGTGGAGGGAACTTGTGCCTGGAGTCAGAGCACGTAGGGGAGGTCCTAAATGAATACGTTGCTTCAGTATTCACTAGTGAGAAGAACCTTGTCGTTTGTGAGGACAGCGTGAAACAGGCTGATATGCTCGAACAGGTTGATGTTAAGAAGGAGGATGTGCTGGAAATTTTGAAAGACATGAGGATAGATAAGTCCCCGGGGCCAGACGGGATATACCCAAGGATATTACGGGAAGCGAGGGAAGAGATTACCGCGCCTTTGGCGATGATCTTTGCGTCTTCACTGTCCACTGGAGTAGTACCAGATGATTGGAGGATGGCAAATGTTATTCCCTTGATCAAGAAAGGGAATAGGGATAACCCTGGGAATTATAGACCAGTCAGTCTTACGTCAGTAGTGGGCAAATTATTGGAGAGGATTCTGAGAGACAGGATTTATGATTATTTGGAAAAGCATAGTTTGATTAGAGACAGTCAGCATGGCTTTGTGAGGGGCAGGCCATGCCGCATAAGCCTTATTGAATTCTTTGAGGATGTGACAAAACACGTTGATGAAGGAAGAGCAGTGGATGTGGTGTATATCGATTTTAGCAAGGCGTTTGATAAGGTTCCCCATGGTAGGCTCATTCAGAAAGTAAGGAGGCATGGGATACAGGGAAATTTGGCTGTCTGGATACAGAATTGGCTCGCCCATAGAAGACAGAGGGTGGTAGTAGATGGAAAGTATTCAGCATGGAGCTCGGTGACCAGTGGTGTTCCACAAGGATCTGTTCTGGGACCTCTGCTCTTTGTGATTTTTATAAATGACTTGGATGAGGAAGTGGATGGCTGGGTTGATAAGTTTGCCGATGACACAAAGGTTGCTGGAGTTGTGGATAGTGTGGAGGGCTGTTGTAGGTTGCAACGGGACATTGACAGGATGCAGAGCTGGGCTGAGAAGTGGCAGATGGAGTTCAACCTGGAAAAGTGTGAAGTGATTCATTTTGGAAGGTCGAATTTGAATGCAGAATACAGGCTTAAAGACAGGATTCTTGGCAGTGTGGAGGAACAGAGGGATCTTGGGGTCCACGTCCATAGATCCCTCAAAATTGCCACCCAAGTTGATAGGGTTGTTAAGAAGGCATATGGGGTGTTGGCTTTCATTAACAGGGGGATTGAGTTTAAGAGCCGCGAGGTTATGCTGCAGCTCTATAAAGCCCTGGTTCGACCACACTTAGAATATTGTGTTCAGTTCTGGTCGCCTCATTATAGGAAGGATGTGGAAGCTTTAGAGAGGGTGCAGAGGAGATTTACCAGGATGCTGCCTGGACTGGAGGGCATGTCTTATGAAGAAAGGTTGAGGGAGCTAGGGCTTTTCTCATTGGAGCGAAGAAGGATGAGAGGTGACTTGATAGAGGTGTACAAGATGATGAAAGGCATAGATAGAGTGGATAGCCAGAGACTTTTTCCCAGGGCGGAAAGGGCTATCACCAAGGGGCATAATTTTAAGGTGATTGGAGGAAGGTTTAGGGGAGATGTCAGAGGTAGGTTTTTTACACAGAGAGTGGTGGGTGCGTGGAATGCACTGCCAGCGGTGGTAGTAGAAGCAGATACATTAGGGACATTTAAGCGACTCTTGAATAGGTACATGGATGATAGTAGAATGAAGGGTATGTCGGTAGTTTGATCTTAGAGTAGGTTAAAGGGTCGGCACAGCATCGTGGGCTGAAGGGCCTGTACTGTGCTGTACTATGTTCTATGTTCTATGTATAAACCAGGTAATTACAGGCTGGTGAGTCTAACATCAGTGGCAGGAAAACTACTGGAAAAAATTCTGAGGGACAGGATTAATCTCCACTTGGAGAGGCAGGGATTAATCAAGGATAGTCAGCATGGGTTTGTCAGGGGAGATCATGTCTAACAAATTTGACTGAATTTTTCAAGGAGGTGACTAGGCATGTAGATGAGGGTAAAGCAGTTGATGTAGTCTACATGGACTTCTTAAGGCTTTTGATAAGGTCCCGCATGGGAGATTGGTCAAGAAGGTAAGAGCCCATGGGATCCAGGACAATTTGGCAAATTGGATCTAAAGTTGGCTTCGTGGCAGGAGACAGAGGGTAATGGTCGAGGGTTGTTTTTGCGAGCGGAAGCCTGTGACCAGTGGTGTACCGCAGGGATCGGTGCTGTTTGTCGTGTACGTTAATGATTTAGACGTGAATGTAGGAGGTACGATCAGTAAGTTCACAGATGACACGATAATTGGTGGTGTCGTAAATAGTGAGGAGGAAAGCCTTAGATTACAGGACGATGGCTGGGACGATGGCTGGTAAGATGGGCGGAGCAGTGGCAAATGGAATTTAATCCTGAGATGTGTGAGGTGATGCATTTTGGGAGGACTAACAAGGCAAGGGAATATACAATGGATGGTAGGACCCTAGGAAGTACAGAAAGTCAGAAGGACCTTGGTGTACTTGTCCATAGATCACTGAAGGCAGCAGTACCGGTAGATAAGGTGGTTAGGAAGGCATATGGGATACTTGCCTTTATTAGCCAAGGCATAAAATATAAGAGCAGGGAGGTTATGATGGAGCTGTATAAAATGTTAGTTAGGCCACAGCTGGAGTACTGTGTACAGTTCTGGTCGCCACACCATAGGAAGGATGTGATTGCACTGGAGAGGGTGCAGAGGAGATTCACCAGGATGTTGCCTGGGCTGGAGCATTTCAGCTATGAAGAGAGACTGGATCGGCTAGGGTTGTTTTCCTGACAGCAGAGAAGGCTGAGGGGGAACCTGATTGAGGTATACAAAATTATGAGGGGTATAGATAGGGTAGATAGGAGGAAACTTTTTCCCTTAGCGGAGGGTTCAATACCAGGCGTATAGATTTAAGGTAAAGGGCAGGAGGTTTAGATGGGATTTGAGGGAAAAAAATTTCACCCAGAGGGTGGTTGGAATCTGGAACACACTGCCTGAAGGGGTTGTAGGGGCAGGAACCCTCACAACATTTAAAAAGTATTTAGATGAGCACTTGAAACGCCATAGCATACAGGACGATGGGCCAAGTGCTGGAAAATGGGATTAGAATAGATCGATGCTTGATGGCCGGCACAGACATGATGGGCTGAAGTGCCTGTTTCTGTGCTGGATAACTCTATGACTCTAAATGAAAGTAGAAAGAATGGAATGATAGAAGAAAGAAAAGGAAGGAAGGATGGAAATGTCCCAAAATATATAGATTTCTTTCTGAACATTTCTTGACCTCAGGATATCTCAAACATCTTTACAATCAGTGACGTACTTTGGAAGTATGGTCTTGTAATTTTAAAAAAGGCAGTAGCCAATTTGCGCACAGCGGGCTTTCACACACAGTATGAGACAACTGACCAGATAATACATTTTTAGTGATGTTGGTTGCAGAATAGATGCTGGCCACTTCACCAGAGAGAACTCCCCTTCTCTTTTTCGAAGAAGTGCCATCAGATCTTTTACATCCACCTGAGTGGGCAAACGGGCCTTATATCTGAAAGACGGCATCTCCGACAGTGCAGCCTGGGTTATAGCTTGAGTCCCACACAAATCACTAAAAGAATCTCAGCAAATGCACCTTTAGCCTCAGAGCCGAATAGAAGAAGCCCAAGCTGTAAGTTGAGAGTAATCAATTACAGAAAAGAGTTTTCTACAATCTAGCAGTTTTTAATTTCAATAATAAAGCAAATTGCTCTGTGGTGCACACACACACACGCGCACACAAACACACACACACGCGCACACAAACACGCACACACGCACACACGCGCACACAAACACGCACACACGCACACACGCGCACACAAACACGCACACACGCACACGCACACACACACGCACACCGTATGGATGAGAAAAATGACCCTTCAGAAAAATTATCTGGATTTATTCAGAAAAAATAATTACCTTACAGTAAAAAAATGACCTGAAGACGGACACCTCATCATAATGTCACACTCTGACCCGTAGACTACAGGACGAAAGATCAAAAGCAATAAGTCAGTCTGTGGGACATAGGACTTGCACTTACATGTCTGTTTATTGAACAAATTTGATGCATTAAAGAATTAATTTCCACATTTACTCAATAAAAAAAAAACTGATTAATTACATAAGCCATAATCACTTTTACATTGAACTTGTTAGCTCCCAGAAAGGACATCCCTGGCCAAATCCCCTTTGATTCCTGTTCAATAAGTAAGTAAACTCAGCTCTCTTTTTTTTAATTTTTGTATTCATCCAGGGACATCAATGTGTTGAGTTGCCTTCACTCTGAATGTGCTTACAGAGGAGTTGCAGCATTGGTCGTGAGTAAAACTGCTTCCAGCAGATTGTGCAGCCGGAGTGTAAAATCAGCTAAATCTAAGCTCGGGGATCTCTGTTGGGGTCTCACTCCCTTGTCTGCTAAATCTTTGACTTTGAATTTACGAAACACAAGTTTAGTGTCAGTGCAAAACTTCTTTGTTCTTTTCTTTGGCCTCCTTGTCTCGAGAGACAATGGGTAAGCGCCTGGAGGTGGTCAGTGGTTTGTGAAGCAGCGCCTGGAGTGGCTATAAAGGCCAATTCTAGAGTGACAGACTCTTCCACAGGCGCTGCAGGTAAAATTGGTTGTAGGGGCTGTTACACAGTTGGCTCTCTCCTTGACTTCTGTCTTTTTTACTGCCAACTGCTAAATCTCTTCAACTCGCCACACTTTAGCTCCGCCTTTATGGCTGTCCGCCAGCTCTGGCGATCACTGGCAACTGACTACCAAGACTTGTGATCAATGTCACAGTACTTCATGTCGCGTTTGCAGACGTCTTTAAAGTGGAGACATGGATGGCCGGTGGGTCTGATACCAGTGGCGAGCTCACTGTACAATGTGTCCTTGGGGATCCTGCCATCTTCCATGCGGCTCACATGGCCAAGCCATCTCAAGCGCCGCCCGCTCAGTAGGGTGTATATGCTGAGGATGTTGGCCGCCTCGAGGACTACTGTGTTGGAGATACAGTCCTGCCACCTGATGCCAATGATTCTCCAGAGGCAGCGAAGATGGAATGAGTTGAGACGTCGCTCTTGGCTGACATACGTTGTCCAGGCCTCGCTGCCGTAGTGCAAGGTACTGAGGACACAGGCTTGAAACACTCGTACTTTTGTGTTCCGTGTCAGTGCGCCATTTTCCCACACTCTCTTGGCCAGTCTGGACATAGCAGTGGAGGCCTTTCCCATGTGCTTGTTGATTTCTGCATCGAGAGACAGATTACTGGTGATAGTTGAGCCTAGGTAGGTGAACTCTTGAACCACTTCCAAAGCGTGGTTGCCGATATTGATGGATGGAGCATTTCTGACGTCCTGTTCCATGATGTTCGTTTTCTTGAGGCTGATGGTTAGGCCAAATTCGTTGCAGGCAGCCACAATCCTAACGATGAGACTCTGCAGACACTCTTCTGTTAATGCAGCATCGTCAGCAAAGAGGAGTTCCCTGATGAGGACTTTCCGTACTTTGGTCTTCGCTCTATGACGGGCATGTTTGAACAACCTGCCACCTGATCTTGTGTGGAGGAAATTTCCTTCTTCTGAAGACTTGAACGCATGTGAGAGCAGCAGGGAGAAGAAGATCCCAAACAGTGTGGGTGCGAGAACACAGCCCTGTTTCATGCCACTCAGGATAGGAAAGGGGTCTGATGAGGTGCCGCTATGCTGAATCGTGCCTTTCATATTGTCATGGAATGAGGTGATGATACTTAGTGGCTTTGGTGGGCATCCGATCTTTGCTAGTAGTCTGAAGAGACCACGTCTGCTGGTGAGGTCAAAGACTTTGGTGAGATCTATGAAAGCAAGATCTATGAAAGCAAAGTAGAGGGGCATCTGTTCGCGGCAATTCTCCTGTAGCTGGCGAAGGGAGAACAGCATGTCAATGGTGGATCTCTCTGCTCGAAAGCCGCACTGTGCCTCAGGGTAGACACGCTCAGCCAGCTTCTGGAGTCTGTTTAAGATGACTCGAGCGAAGACTTTCCCCACTATGCTGAGCAGGGAGATTCCACGGTAGTTGTTGCAGTCACCGCGGTCACCCTTGTTCTTATAGAGGGTGACGATATTGGCATTGTGCATGTCCTGTGGTGCTGCTCCCTCATCCCAGCACAGGCAAAGTAGTTCATGGAGTGCTGAGAGTATATCAGGCTTGGCACTCTTGATTATTTCAGGGGTAATGCCGTCCTTCCCAGGGGCTTTTCCACTGGCTAGAGAATCAATGGCATCACTGAGTTCCGATTTTGTTGTCTATTTGTCCAGCTCATACATGACTGGCAGAGACTGGGCTGCATTGAGAGCGGTATCAGTGACAACATTTTCCCTGGAGTACACTTCTTGGTAATGCTCCACCCAGCGGTCCATTTGCTTGTGTTGGCCAGTGATCGTGTCCCTGATTTCGATTTGAGGGGGGCGATCTTCTTGATGGTTGGCCCAAAAACTCTCTTAATGCCATCATACATTCCTCTGATGTTTCCGGTGTCAGAGGCCAGCTGAATATGACTGCATAGGTGTTGCCAGTAGTCATTTGCACAGCGCCTGGCTGTTCTTTGTGCAGCGCTTCTGGCTGCTTTAAGTGCTGCGGATGTTAACTCGCTGGGGGCTTTTTTGTAGTTCAACAGTGCAATGCACTTAGCGGCTATGACAGGTTCCAGCTCTTCAAAGTGAGATTGAAACCAGTCTGCATTAGGTTTCTCACGTTTGCCAAAGTTTAGAGTCAGTGCAAAACGTACTTGTAAACAAACACTAGAATAAACATCTTGGCATAAATATACAACAAGATAAATACCCTGATTTAAATGCACACCACAATAAACACCCTGGTGTAAATACTCCCTATAATAAACACCCTGAGGTTGTTCCAAACTTGAAATCAGTGTTAATGGAACAATAATGGCCTCACACTAGGCGGGAAGAGCCAATGATTGGCTTACTGACACTTCCACAAAAGCCTAATGCAGGCCAGTCAAAGACTCTGCCTGTTTCTGACAGTAGGTGGTTTCAAATATGTAAATTGGAGCACGAAGCATGTGACTTCCAACCATTCTCACTGATGACAGAACCTCGGAGCCCCCAAAATGTAAGTTTTTAGAGATATTCCTGTGGGGCCACGAGGAGCAGGAACATTCCTCCGAAACAACCCAATATAATCTGGGACCACTGCTGCCCAGGCTCCCCCCTCCACATTGGCAAAACCCCACCCTCTCCAAACTCACCCTCCGGACTCTCCTCTGTACCGGCCCCCTGAACGCCCAATATCACCCAATATTGGACCAGCATGAATACGGTGAGCAGCATCAGGACACTCATTGGCCATCCCCAAGCTCACCATTCCATTTAACTCCGCACGGCCTCTTCATGACTGACACAGGAAAATTGCCGAACCCAAAAGGTTGAAACATCAACATTGTCTCTGCAATGGCTTGTCACATTTAATCCAACCAAATTAAACAAGATTACAGTAACAGATTGTGGCAAAACCTCCCTCAAAACAAGAATAGGAGATGCTGGAAATACAGAGACAAGATACACACCCAAAATGTTAAACCAGCTTTTCTCTTTATCGATGCTGACTTTTCTCTTGTGTGTTTCTAGTGCTTCATAGCAATCCCTCTGAATTACTTTGCCATAATGTTACAAAATCTTGAAATATCTTGCTTCCTCAACCTCTCTGACACCAGCCCTTCCATATTTGTTGCTTCACCATTGTTGCTATCAATATATCTCCTTTCCCCTTTGTGTGAAGCTGCATGATAATGAATCCACTCTTTCTGAAGTGTCCAGTTCGATAGGGTCTTGCCTCACTGCCTAAGTGAGATAACAGGAATTTGTAACTATCTGCAAACAAGATTTCTTTATAAATCCGTCATAATCTGAAATAAGTTGTCAGCAGCATTACGACTAATCCATTATAAAATGTTCAAAATCCCTCTTCCCAACCAGAAAGCTCTTTCCTTGTCCTTTTGCCATAATCTGTGAACCCTCTCCGGGTCTTACAAGTTGGACTGGTGCCAAGCAACAAACATTTAGATTATTTTATCCCCTTACGGCTCCGAAGTGCTGTGAGACACATTTGCTACATCAAGGGCAAGACAGCTGCTGGTTCTATCAGAGAAGATATCACATTGACTGTCGGGCGCCCCCTGCCTTTTGTGGTCAGAGCTGCCTCTCTGATCTGCAAACTAGACTTCAATCAGAACGCCACAATCCAAGTTAACAGAAATCAGGATTTTCCATTTCCAAAAAGTCAACCGAATACAGCTCACTCAAAAATCTGCTGTTCGTATCCTAACTCACACCAACTCCCATTCACCCATCACCCATGCCTTTCAGGCAGTACATTCCAGCACTACAGCTGACCTACATCAGCTCCCAGTCTGGTAATGCCCCAGTTTTAAAATTATCCCTCTGTGGCCTTGCTTCATTCCTATCTGTGTAACTTCCTCCTGCCCTACAACCCTCCGATATCTCTGCATTCCTCCAATTTTGGCCTCTTGCGCATCCACCTTTGGTGACCATGCCTTCAGCCACCTAGGCCCTGAGCTCAAGAGTTCCCTCCCTTATCCTCTTGGTCTCTCTACCTCTCTCTTTTCCTGAAATATGGTCCTTAAAACTTAGCTCTTTAACCAAACTTTTGGTCACCTGCCATGCTGTCTTTCTATGTAGCTTGTGTCAAATCTTGTTTGATAATCGCTCCTGTGAAGCACCTTGGGATGTTTTATTAGGTTAAAGGCACTATATAAATGCAAGCTTTGTTTTTATATATATCCAATTCTCTTTTGAAAGTTAATTTGAATTTGCTTCCACCACCCTTTCAGGCAGCGCATTCCAAATCACAACAACTCCTCATCTCCCCTCTGGTTCATTCGCCAATTACCTTGAATCTGTGTCCTTTGGTTATCGACCTTCCTGCCACTGGAAACAATTTCTTCTGATTTAATTTATCAAAACCCTTCATGATTTTGAACACCTCCATCAAATCTCCTCTTAACCATCTCTGCTATATGGAGAGCAATCCCAGTTTCTCCAGTGTCTCCACATAACTGCTCCTCATCACTTGTATCATTTTAGCCAATCTCTTCTGCACCCTCTCCAAGGCCATGATATCCTTCCTATAGTGCGATGCCCAGAATTGGACACAATATTCCAGCTGAGGCCTAATCATTTATTTATAAAGGTTTAGCATAACTTCCTTGTAGTAATCTAGTTGTTGCATCTGATGGATTACAGTAACTGTACACCATTTGAAGAAGGTGGAAGTGAAAGTACCAGCATTCTGAAAGTAAATATTATGAAGAGATATAGGATAACATCTGGATCAACCTGCCCTTCCTTACACCTCAAATTACAGCATCACCGGAGGAGAAGTGTGCTTGTCTTGGAGATATATGTGTCCATTCAAACTCCACAATCTAGTGATTCATTGGACATAAACAATTTTTTTTTATATTCATTCCTGGGATGTAGGCGTCACTGGCCAGGCCAGCATTTATTGCCCATCCCTAATTGCCCTTGAGAAGGTGGTGGTGAGCTGCCTTCTTGAACCGCAGCAGTCCATGTGGGGGAGGTACACCTAGAGTGCTGTTGGGGAGAGAATTCCAGGATTTTGACCCAGCGACAGTGAAAAATCTAATACTAAACTCCTACTACCGGGCTTTATTCATTTTCAAATGTCAACTGAATTCATCTTTGTCTCTTCAGAAACCAGATACACCAGTGTGAGCACCAATTCAACTTCTAGTCAGGTCTTCTCATCAACGCACCACATTCTCAGTCAATGTACATATTGTCATCTGACACCCAGTGAGAAACATTTCCTTTTCAGAGTTGCTCATCTATACTGCCCAGATGCCTGGATGAGTGCAGCTCCAACATCACTCAAGGGCAACGATAACACAGTGGTAATGTTATGGGGCTAGTAGTCCAGAGGCCCAGACTAATGCTCTGGAGACATGAGTTCAAATCCCACCACAGCAGCTGGAGGAATTAAAATTCAATTAATTAATAAATCTGGAATAAAAAGCGAGTCTCAGTAATGATGATCATGAAGCTATTGGATTGTTCTAAAAACCCATCTGAAAC
Source organism: Heterodontus francisci (assembly GCF_036365525.1). Lineage (NCBI taxonomy): Eukaryota > Metazoa > Chordata > Chondrichthyes > Heterodontiformes > Heterodontidae > Heterodontus > Heterodontus francisci. The sequence goes on from NC_090385.1 coordinate 5,699,815, forward strand.
ACCAATGCCCTTCAGGGGAGGTAATCCGCAGTCCTTACCCAGTCTGGCCTACATGCGACTCCAGATTCACAGTATTGTGGTTGACTCTGAAACCACCTAGTAAGCTTCTCAGTTACAGGTGGCTCATCACCACTTACTGAAGGGTAATTAGGGATGGGTAATAAATGCATAAATGCTGGTCTTGCTCCTATCCCAAGAACGAGTTTTAAAAAAAGCTCAACATCATCCAGGACAAAGCAGCCCGCTTGATCAACTCCCCATCCATCACCTTCAACATTCACTCCCTCTACCACTGACGCACAGTAGCAGCAGTGTGTATCATTTACAAGATGTATTGCAGCAACTCATCTTCGACAACACCTTCCAAACCCGCGACTGCTACCATCTAGAAGGACAAAGGCAGCAGACACGTGGTAACACCATCACCTGCAGGTTCTCCTCCAAATCACATACCATCCTAACTTGGAACTATATCACCGTTCCTTCGTTGTCACTGGGTCATAATCCTGGAACTCCCTAACAGCACTGTGGGTGTACCGATTCACAGGGATTGCAGCAGGTCAAGGAGAAAGCCCACCATTACCTTCTCAAGGGAAGCTGGGATGGGTAATAAATGCAGGCCTTGCCAATGATATCTATATCTCCAGAAAGAATTAAAAGATTAAAGCCATCCAGACCTTTTAATTGGCTGCCCCGTTTCTTACATTACAGCAGTGACTAAACTTCGAAGGGCCTCATTGGCTGTAAAGTGCATTGGAACATCCTGAAGTCATTAAAGGTGCTGTATAAATGGAAGGTCTTTATTTCTAATTAGATTTGGCTCTTGTTAAGGTAATTTGTGTTATAATGATCAATGTGACGAGTGCAGTGTGGGATGGAAGGAAAGGAGGTGGGAGAGGCAGAGGAGATGTGGAAGAAAGAGAGAAAGACAAGAAATATTTACTTTTCTATAGTGCCTTTCACAACCTCAGGACTTTACAGCCAATGAAAAGAAAAGCAGAATATTTTTAAAATGCGCAAAACTTTTTATTTATTTATTTTATTTATTTAGAGATACAGCACTGAAACAGGCCCTTCGGCCCACCGAGTCTGTGCCGACCATCAACCACCCATTTATACTAATCCTACACTAATTCCATATTCCTACCACATCCCCACCTGTCCCTATATTTCCCTACCACCTACTATACCAGGGGCAATTTATAATGGCCAATTTACCTACCAACCTGCAAGTCTTTTGGCTTGTGGGAGGAAACCGGAGCACCCGGAGAAAACCCACGCAGACACAGGGAGAACTTGCAAACTCCACACAGGCAGTACCCAGAATTGAACCCGAGTCGCTGGAGCTGTGAGGCTGCGGTGCTAACCACTTGTAAATGTTCATGTTCGGAGGGACTTGGGTGTACTCATACAAGGAACACAGAAAGTTAGCAAGCAGGTACAGCAAGCAATTAGGAAGGAAAATGGCATGTTTGGCCTTTATTGCAAAGGAATTGGAGTACAAGAATAAAAAAAAAGTCTTGCTATAATTGGTGAGAGCACACCTGGAATACTGTGTGCAGTTTTGCTGTTCATAATTTAAGGAAGAATATACTTGCACTGGAGGCAGTAAAGTGAAGGTTCACTAGATTGGTCCCTGGGATGAGAGGGTTCTCCTATGATGAGACACTGAGTAAATTGGGACTGTACTCTCTGGAGTTTCAAAGAATGATAGTTGATCTCATTGAAACATACAAGATTCTGAGGGGACTTGACAGGGTTGACACTGAGCAGTTGTTCCCCCTGGCTGTGGAATCTAAAACACGGGGGCAGAGTCTCAGGATAAGGGGACGATCATTATGAAATGAGATGGAGAAATTGCTTCACAAAGGGTTGCGAATCTTTTTTTTATTCTTTCATGGGATGTGGGCATCACTGGCAAAGCTAGCATTTATTGCCCATCCCTAATTGCCCTGGACGACTGAGTGGCTTGCTCGGCTATTTCAGAGGGCAGTTAAGAGTCAACCACATTGCTGTGGGTCTGAAGTCACATATAGGTCAGAACAGGTAAGGACAGCAGATTTCCTTCCCTAAAGGGCATTAGTGAAGCAGATGAGTTTTGATGAAAATTGATGATAATTTCATGGCTCAGACTAGCTTTTCATTCCAGATTTTATTAATTAATTGAATGTACTAATTAATTGAATTTAAATTCCACCAGCTGCCATGGTGGGATTTGAAACCTGGTCCCCAGGTCATTAGCCTGGACCTCTGGATTACTGGTTCAGTGACATTATCTCTACACCACCATCTTTGGAATTCTCTACCCCTGAGGGTTGTGGACATTCCATCATTGAATATATTTCAGGCTGGGATAGGCAGATCTTTGGTCTCTCAGGGAATCAAGGGATATGGGGAGCAGGCGGGAAAGTGGAGTTGAGGCAGAACATCAGCCATGATCATATTGAATGGTGGAGCAGGCTTGACGAGCCGTATGGTCTACTCCTGCTCCTATTTATTATGTTCTTATGCTATTAGTTACTCTTGTAATGTGGGAAATGCAGCTGCCAACTTGCACACGGCAAGATCTAATAAACAGCCCTGCTCCTCTTCGAAATAGTGCCATGAGATCTTTTACATCCACCTTTGAGATGAGATGGGGCCTCGGTTTAATGTCTCATCCAAAAGATGACGCACCTGACACTGTAGCATTCCCTCAGCACTGCACTGGAATGTTAGGCTTGATTTTTGAGTTCAAGTCTCTGGAGTGGGACTTGAACCCCAATTCCCAACCTTCTGACTCAGAGGCAAGAGTGACACCCACTGAGTCAGAGGAGGTGGAGGGAGGGAGAGGGAAAGGAGGACTGCAGCATTTGGAAGTGATTACAGAACAAGAGTAGATTGCGGCTGTAACATGGAGCGAGGGATATATAAATGAAGATAAGGATCAGAAATTTGTTGGTTGGGGGAAGGGGTGGAAGAGGAGAATGGGGAACCAGGGCGCTGGGTGCACAACCTGGTGCAGGATGTGATACGAATAGCAGAACTTTGTACAAGTCAACGTTTATGGAGATGGGAGAGCAACAAGGAGATTATTGGCCTTGTGAAGTCTGTAGGTGACAAAATGCATAAATGATGGGGGTCATGAGCTGAGAGGTTAAGGTACAAGTGAAGGCGGGAGATGCTGCAGAAAATGGACGTAGGCGGACTCAGTTTGGAAAGGATGTGGCATATATAGCTCAGCTCAGGGCCCAAAAGACTGCAAAATTGTTTCAGCCTGAGACTGTGGCAAGGGAGAGAGATGGGAGTCAGTGCCAAAGGGGACTGGACAATCGCCATGGTCCTCTGGACATTACTTCCTATAAACCAATGTTGGGAAGAACGGAATTTTCGACTTCCACACAAAATTGGCAGAAGCGACCAGAAAGCGCTCCCAGTATCAGGAGCTTGAGGGACACTGAACCACCTCCAACTGTGAGCTTCTGTTCAGTATAGATGGTAAACTGCAGGAACAAAATGGCCATTTCACTGCAGGAGTTGGTGGAATTGGCCAGCTCCTGTTCTGAGCTAGCTAGCAAGTTAGAGCTGGGGAGGTGGTGGGAGGTGGGGGGTGGAGGTTAGGGGGTGTGAGGGGTAGGGGGTGTGGGGGGTAGCCGATCACAGTGCACAGTATCTTTGTGCAGCCAGGATGGACATTACCCCAAGGATTCCAAAAATGGCGAGAAATTAAAATTGGTATTATTGGTTGTGGGATGAAAAATGGGACTTCTCCCTGTTCATTTTCACACATTGCCATGGGAGCAGATGTGTTATCCTCTGAATGTCTCACAGAAATTTGGCACCTCTGACAGTGCAGCACTCCCTTGGCACTATAGTGAAATGTCAGCCTGGATTTTGTGCTCAAGGCCTGGAGTCTGGTTTGAACCCATAACCGTCTGACTCAGAGGCGAGAGACAGTGCAACCTACTAAGCCAAGAGTGCACACAATAAACCCAAACAAGAGCAGAAGAATTTATTGATTACAGAGTAGATGAGAGGGAATTCAACACCTGCATTTACATTCTAATAATTTCCTTTCTTCCTACTTTTAGGCAACTAAGCCCTATTTATAAACATATATTTATAACCAAGCAAGCTGCGATAGACTTGTCAATAATTTCTCAATGCTTCCTTCAGCTCAATGTTGCAGGTGTTTCATGGAAGACTTATACACCAAGGTCTATTGTCAAGAGCTGATTATAAGGTTTGATGCTTCTTCAAACATTAAAGTGATCTTAAGTACACTTTTACAGACATTATGACAGATAAAGTATTATTCTGGCAACCATTACTTAGCTGAATAACGGCCTCCCAGAGAATTGCTGTGTTGTGAATAACAAGGATGAGCACAGATGCACTTTATCAGTGATTATCAATCTTGTACATTAACTGCCTCATTTGGTCCTGTTTATACTAAAATACATTTTCAACTTCTGCACAGTTAGATTGCAATTGCTACTATAACCAAGTTATTGATGTGAATGGAGGCTTATTGTAGAAATAGATCAGCACAATCGGAGATGGCAGGGGGAATAATCATCTCAAAATAAGTAAGGGACAATACAAAATATGGGAATTACAGCTACATGACTTAAAAAAAAGTTCAACCAACAAGAGTTCTGGTGAAAGGTCACCAAGCTAAAACATGAACTGTTTTTCTCTCTCCACAGATGACCTTCGGAGTATTTCCAGCATTCTCTGTTTTTATTTCAGAATTCCAACATCAGTGATATTTTGCTTTGTTGGACATGACTTTAATCTCTCATGTTTGAGGTCATGGAATCATGCCCCACAGAGGGAGGCCCACCTTGCCTGTGCTGGCTCCTTGAAAGAGTTATCCAATCAGTCCCACTCCCTCACTCTTTCCCAAAGCCCTGAAAAATTTTCCTTTTCAAGTTTCATATGTTCCTGAAGCATTCTGGGGTGCTTCTAAGGCTTGCTGAATAAACCCGAGTCTTTCAGGTGTGTTCTTCACAACTGAATACTTTACACTGAGGATTGGTCTCAATTTAAAAAGGCTTTGCAATGATATGGAGAATAGGCAGGTCTTTTGCAGGACATCGCAAAGTGCTTCACGTATAGTAAATTACTTGTGAAAACACTGCTCTTATGCCAGTGCTGGAGAATTTTCAAAAATGATGTGCAAGGATGGTACCAGAATGGACAGCTGCAGCTATCCGGGTAAGTTTGAACAGATTGTGGCTTTTCTCATTAGAAAAGGGAAAACTTAGAGTCCTGATAGAAGTCTTTACAACAGGCTGAGCAGGGTATATGTGAAGAATGTTGCCACTTGTGGGAGAATCCAAAACCACGGGCCAGAAATACAAGATAGTTGCTAATATATCTGATAGTAAAATAAGGAGATATGTTATCAGAGGATGGTTAGAATGTGCAACGTGCCACCACAGGAAGTGGTTGAGGCCAATAGCTTAGATGCTTTCAATAGGAAACTAGATGAATGCATGAGAGAAAAAGGAATAGAAAGATATGATGAAAGGCTGAGATGAGGCAGATGGAATGGGAGGAGACTTGTATGTAGTATAAACACCAGCACAGACTAAATGGGCCGAATGGCTTGTTTCTGTACCGTATATTCTATGTAAAGATCCCCATTAAAAATGAATGAGATAACCATTCAGATAATTCTTCCCTAAATGTACCATTGTATTAGATTTCCTTTATAAAATGAGGCCTGGAAGCACATAAAAGAAAGAAAGACCTGCAGCTCCACAGCACTTTTCACAACCTCAGGTTGTCCCAAAGTGAGTTACAACAAATGAAGTATTCCTGAAATTTAGCCACCGTTGCAATGTAGAAAACACAGCAAGATCCCACAAATAGCAATGTGATAATGACCAGATAATCTGTTTTTTAATTATGTTAGTTGAGGGATAAATATTGGCCAGACACCCGGGATAACGCCCCTGCTCTTCTTCGAAATAGTGCCATGGGATTTTTTTCCGAGACGACGGCTGGGACCTCAGTTTGACATTTCATTTGAAAGATGCAGGTCAGGTGCAAGCGGGAGTTAGTAAACAAGGTGCAGGCAACTGAATTTGGGACCAGTTGGGAGTTTACAGATTGTGAAGGATAAAATGCCAATGAGGAAAACAATAAAGAAATTGAGTCTGCTGCTGGCAAAAAAACCTGGATAAGGTTTTCACCTGAAGATTCGATTGGGCTCTCTATCAATGCAGCTTCTCATCTTTCCACAGATCCAATCTTCTACTCCACGTAATGAATTGTGCAATTACTGTTCTGTTAATGATAAAATAAGCTGAGGTGTACAAAGGGAGAATCAAAAGTAGAAAATACTGCTGACGACCTCATTCTAACACTGGGTATTTGCACAGGTTACTGTTTGCCTAAAACTAATGCTGAGTAGAAATTATGGGTCACTGCAGAAAGAAAGGTACTTATAGGAAAAGCACTTAAGTGCTGTAAGTATATGTTTGCTTCAGTTCTGTTCCAATACTGTGAAATGTGTTCCATCATTTTACTGCCTTGCTGTGTCTGTAAAATGTCACAATATTTGGTAAACTTTGCTGTTTTTCTTTTTGTCTGCTGACTGCTGCTTGCAACTGGCCTGCATCTTTCAGATGTGAAATTAAACCAAAACCCCATTTGCCCTCTCAGATGGATATAAAAGATCCCATGGCCATTATTGTGAAGAGCAGGGGAGATCCCCCCCGGTGCCCTGGCCAATATTTATCCCTCAACCAACATCATGAAAACAGAATGTCTGGTCATTATCTCATTCACTTCTAATGGGATCTTGACATAGAATATACAACACACAAACAGGCTATTCAGCCCAACTAGTCTGCCCTGGTGTTGGTGTACAATTACAGCGATATTAGGGGAAATAGCAGGAGATGCTAAGAATTAGTCTCAAAATGACAGTGGTACAAATCTTTTCAATGTTCTTCATCTGTATTTTGTTCGCTAATTTTGTTTGCCGAGTCCATGTTTGTGTTTATGCTCCACACGAGCCTCCTCGCACCCTTCTTTATCTCATCTTATCAGTATATCCTTCTAATCCTTTCTCCCTCACGTATTTATCACGCTTCCCCTTAAATAGCTCTATGCTGTTCACCTCAACCACTCCCTGTGGTAGCTAGCTCCACATTTGCACCACTCTCTGGGTAAAGATGTTACTCCTGAATTCCTTATTGGATTTATTAGTGATTATCTTATATTTATGGCCCCTAGTTCTTGTCTCCCCTGTACAAGAGCAAACATCTATATCTGTTCTATCAAACCTCTATCAGGCCACAATCCAGTCTTCTCTTTACCAGAGAAAGCAAGGGTACTGGTGGGTGAATGGGTCAGTGCTGAATCATGATGCTGAAGGCATCAGGTCTGTGTGGGGCTGGTTCGAAGGACCTGCTGGTGTTTATAATCTGCCCATCATGATTCTATGTTCATATCACCAAAGTACAGGTGCAGGAGATTCTGATGGTTCCTGTCATAAAAAACACCAAATATTGGGAGGCAGTGGTATAGTGGTAATGTCACTGGACTAGTAATTCAGAACCAAGGCTATTGCTCTGGGGGCATGGGTTTGAATCCTACCATGGCAGATGGTGAAATCTGAACTCAATTAATAAAGTTAGTCCAATGGCGATTTTTGTATAAACCCATCTGGTCCATTAATGTCCTTCAGAGAAGGAAATCTGCTGTCCTTGCCTGGTCTGGCCTATATGTGACACCAGACCCACAGCAAACATAGAAACATAGAAAACAGGAGCAGGAGTAGGCCATTCAGCCTTTCAGGTCTGCTCCGCCATTCAAAAAAGATCATGGCTGATCGTCTAATTCAGTACCCTGTTGCCGCTTTCTCCCCATATCCCTTGATCCCTTTGGCATTAAGAAATATATCTATCTCCTTCTTGAATATATTTAATGACTTGGCCTCCACTGCCTTCTGCGGTAGAGAATTCCACAGGTTCACCACTCTCTGAGTGAAGAAATTTTTCATCTTGGTTCTAAAGGCATACCCCGCATCCTGAGACTGTGGCCCCTGGTTCTGGACTCCCCAGCCATCGGGAACATCCTCCCTGCATCAAGTCTGTATAGTCCTGTTAGAATTTTATAGGTTTCTATGAGATCCCCTCTCATTCTTCTAAACTCTAGTGAATATAAGCCTAGTTGACCCAATCTCTCCTCATACGTCAATCCGGCCATCCCAGGAATCAGCCTAGTAAATCTTCTTTGCACTCCCTCCGAGGCAAGCACATCCTTCCTCATATAAGGAGATCAAAACTGCACACAATACTGCAGATGTGGTCTCACCAAGGCCCTGTATAACTGCAGTAAGACATCCTTGCTCCTGTACTCAAATCCTCTTGCAATGAAGGCCAACATACCATTCACCTTCCTAACTGCTTGCTGTACCTGAATGCTTGCTTTCAGCGACTGGTGTACAAGGACACCCAGGTCTCGTTTCCCAATCTATCACCATTCAGATAATAATCTTCCTTTCTGTTTTTACAACCAAAGTGGATAACCTCACATTTATCCACGTTATACTGCATCTGCCATGCATTTGCCCACGCACTCAACTTGTCCAAATCACATTGGAGACTCTTTGCATCCTGCTCACAGCCCCCCCCAGCTTTGTGTCATCTACAAACTTGGAAATGTTACATTTAGTTTCCTCACCCAACTCATTAATATATATTGTGAATAGCTGTGGCCCAAGCACTGATCCCTGCAGTACCCCACTAGTCACTGCCTGCCACCCGGAAAAAGAACCGTTTATTCCTACTCTCTGTTTCCTGTCTGTCAACCAATTCTCAATCCATGCCAGTTTATTACCCCCATGTGCTTTAATTTTGTACACTAACCTCTTATGTGGGACCTTATCAAAAGCCTTCTGAAAATCCAAATACACCACATCCACTGGTTCTCCCTTATCTATTCCACTAGTTACATCCTCAAAAAACTCCAGCAGATTTGTTAAGCATGATTTCCCTTTTGTAAACCCATGCTGACTTTGTCCAATCCTGTTTATGATTTCTAGGTGTTCTGCTATCACATCCTTTATAATAGACTCTTGCATTTTCTCCACTACTGATGTAAGGCTAACTGGTCTGTAGTGCCCTGTTTTTTCTCTCCCTCCTTTTTTAAATAGTGGGGTTACATTTGCCACCCTCCAATCTGTAGGAACTGCTCCAGAGTCTATAGAATTTTGGAAGATGACCACCAATGCATCCATTATTTCCAGGGTCATTTCCTTTAGTATTCTGGGATGTAGATTATCAGGTTCTGGAGATTTGTCAGCCTTTAACCCCATTAATTTCCCGAGCACTATTTTTTTTTACTAATACTGATTTCCTTCACTTCCTCCCTCTCATTAGACCTTTGGTTCCCTAACATTTCTGGGAGGTTATTTGTGTCCTCCTTTGTGAAGACAGAACCAAAATATGTGTTTAATTGTTCTGCCATTTCTTTGTTCCCCATTATAATTTCCCTCGTTTCTGACTGTAAGGGACCTACATTTGTCTTTGCTAATCTTTTTCTCTTCACATATTTATAGAAGCTTTTACAGTCAGTTTTTATGTTCCCCGCATGTTTACTCTCATACTCTATTTTCCTCCGCTTAATCAACCTCTTTGTCCTCCTTTGCTGAATTCTAAACTGCTCCCAATCCTCAGACTTGCTGCTTTTTCTGGCAATTTTATATGCCTCCTCTTTGGATCTAATATTATCCCTAATTTCCTTTGTAAGCCACGGTTGAGCCACCTTTCTGGTTTTATTTTTGTACCAGACAGGAATGAATAATTGTTGTAATTCATGGATACGTTCTTTAAATATTATCCATTGCCTATCCACCGTCAACCCTTTTAGTAAAGTTCCCCAATCTACCATAGCCAACTCACGCCTCATTCCTTCGTAGTTTCCTTTATTTAGATTCAGGACCCTAGTTTCGATTCAACTAATTCACTCTCCATCTTAATGAAGAATTCTATCATGTTATGGTCGCTCCTCTCCAAGGGACCACTCACAAGATTGTTAATTAATCTTTTCTCATTGCACAATATCCAGTCGAGGATCGCCCGTTCTCTAGTTGGTTCCTCAACGGATTGGTCTAAAAAACCATCACGTACACACTCCAGGAAATCCTCCTCTACAGTATTATTGCTAATTTGGTTTGACCAATCTATATGTAGATTAACGTCACCCATGATTACAGTTGTATCCTTATTGCATGCATCTCTAATTTCCTGTTTAATGCCATCCCTTACTTCTCCATTACTGTTTGGGGGCCTATAGACAACCCCCACCAACGTTTTCTGCCCCTTGGTGTTTCTTAGCTCCACCCAGACAAATTCCACATCATGATTTTCCTCGCCAATATCCTTCCTCACTATTGTATTGATTTCCTCCTTTACTAATAATGCTACCCCTCCTCCTTTCCCTTTTAGCCTGTCCTTCCTAAATATTGAATACCCCTAGATGTTCAATTCCCATCCTTGGTCACCTTGCAGCCATGTCTCTGTAATCGCTACTATATCATAACCGTTTATATCTATTTGCGCTGTTGATTCATCTACCTTATTGCAAATGCTTCATGCATTAAGACACAATGCCTTTAGACTTGTCTTTTTAACATTGTTAGTCAACTTAACTTTATTTTGCCCAACGGCCCCATTTGCTTCTTAACCATCTACAACATAGATGCATTTGGGGATGTCACAGGTGCATTTAAGGGCAAGCTAGCTAAGTACATGAGGCAGAAAGGAATAGAAGAATATGCAGATCGGATGTGACCCAATAGAATGGGAGGTGGCTCGAGTGAAGCATAAACACTGGCATTACTATGTTGGGCCAAATGGCCTGTTTCTGTGCCATAAATTCACGGTAATCACTAATCATTTTAATATCCCTTTACATTTCGATTATGTCTCCTCTTATTTACTTCCTTTCAATGCTGAAAGTTGAGGTGTTCCTATCTTTTCCACATAAATTTGATAACTAGGATCATGGCCTCTCTCTGTATCATGTCCAAAGCTTGGATCTTTCCCCTGCCGCAGGAACCAGAATTGAAGATGTGGCCAATCTACAGCACTATAACTCTTCAGCAGGCCCCCCTCAGACTTATACCCCAAAGGCATATCTATGTGCACTGTTTCAAAAGGAGCATCAACCCTTTATTTAACGCATTTCATTAAAGCAGATAGGGCACAGTGTTAATATCCCCAGTAGACTCTCACACTTACACCCAATTGTCTCAAACATTGGCGTCCTTCAGCTGCCTGGGCCAGAACCTCTGGAATTACCTCCCTAACCCACTTCACTCCTTTAAGATGCTCCTTAAAACCCACCTCTTTCACCTGTCCTAATATCTCCTTATGCAGTTCAGTGACAAATTTTGATTGGTAATACTCCTGTGAAGTGCTCGGAGATGTTTTGAAGGCAAATGCAAGTTGTTGTTAAAGACAAGCGATACCAACATTATTTTAATAAATACTGTGGATGCTGGAAATACTCAGCAGGTCAGGCAGCATCTGTGGAGAGAAGAGCAGAGTTAACGTTTCAGGTCTGTGACCTTTCATCAGAACCTTTTTTATTCGTTCCTGGGATGTGGGCGTCGCTGGCTATGCCAGCATTTATTGTCCATCCCTTATTGCCCTTGAGAAGGTGGTGGTGTGCTGCCTTCTTGAACCACAGTAGTCCATGTGGGGTAGGTACACCCACAGTGTTGTTAGGAAGGGAATTCCAGGATTTTCACCCAGCGACAGTGAAGCAACAGTGATATAGTTCCAAGTCAGGATGGTGTGTGGCTTGGATGGGAACTTGCAGGTGGTGGTGTTCCCATGCATCTGCTGCCCTTGTCCTTCTAGGTGGTAGAGGCCGTGGGTTTGGAAGGTGCTGTCAAAAGAGCCTTGGTGAATTGCTGCAGTGCATCTTGTATATGGTACACACTGCTGCCACTGTGCACCAGCGGTGGAAGGAATGTTTAAGGTGGCGGATGGGATGCCATTCAAGTGGGCTGCTTTGTTCTGGATGGTGTCAAACTTCTTGTGTGATGTTGGAGTGGCACCCATCCAAGCAAGTGAAGAGTATTCCATCATAAGGAGATATTAGGACAGCAGGGGAGATAGTTAGATTCTCTCTCGTTGGTGATGGTCATTGCCTGGCACTTGTGTGGCACAAAATTACTTGCCACTTATCATCCCAAGCCTAAATGTTGTCCAGGTCTTACTGCATGCAGATACGGACTGCTTCAGTATCTGAGGAGTTGAGAATGGTACTGAACATGGCACAATCATCAGCAAGCATCCCTACTTCTGACCTTGTGATGGAGGGGAGGTCATTGATGATGCAGCTGAAGATGGTTGGGCCTAGGACACTACCCTGAGGAACTCCTGCAGTGATGTCTTCGGGCTGAGATGATTGACCTCCAATAACCATCTTCCTTTGTGCGAGGTATGACTCTGAGGTTTTCCCCCTGATTCCCATTGACTTTAATTTTGCTCGGACTCCTTGATGCCATACTCAGTCAAATGCTGCCTTGATGTCAAGGGCAGTTACTCTCACCTCACGTCAGGAATTCAGCTCTTTTGTCCATGTTTGGACCAAGGCTGTAATGAGGTCAGGAGCTGAGTGGCCCAGGTGGAACCCAAACAGAGCATTGGTGAGCTGGTTATTGCTGAGTATGTGCAGCACGAAAGCACTGTCGACGACACCTTCCATCACTTTACTGATGACTGAGAGTAGACTGATGGGGCAGTAATAGGCTGGATTGGATTTGTCCTGCTTTTTGTGGACAGGACATACCTGGGCAATATTCCATATTGCCAGATACATACCAGTGTTGTAGCTGTACCAGAACAGCTTGGATAGGGGCGTGGCTAGTTCTGGAGCACAGATCTTCAGTACTATGGCCGGGATGTTGTCCAGATCCTTCAGCAGTTTCTTGATTTCACGTGGATTGAATCAGATTGGCTGAAGTCTGGCATCTGTGATTCTGGGGACCTCAGGAGGAGGCTGGGATGGATCATCCACTCGGCACTTCTGGCTGAAGATTGTTGCAACACTTTAGCCTTGTCTTTTGTAATGATGTGCTGGGCTCCCCCATTATTGAGGATGGGGATATTTGTGGAGCCTCCTCCTCCTGTCACTTGTTTCATTGTCCACCACCATTCATGACTGGATGTCATTGGACTGCCAAGCTCTGATCTGATCTCTTGGTTGTGGGATTGCTTTGCTCCACGACTGCATGCTGCATACACACTTGAGTATGCAAGTAGTTCTGTGTTGTAGCTTCGCCAGGTTGGCACCTCATTTTTAGGTATGCCTGGTGCTGCTCCTGGCATGCTGTCGAGCATTCCTCATTGAACCAGGGTTGATCTCCAGGCTCGGTGGTAATGGTAGAATGAGGGATATGCCGGGTCATGAGGTTACAGATTGTGGTTGAGTACAATTCTGCTGCTGCTGATGGCCCACAGCACCTCATAGATGCCCAGTTTTGAGCTGCTCTGAATCTATCCCATTTAACACTTTGGTAGTGCCACACTAAATGATGGAGGATATCCTCAGTGGGAAGACGGGACTTTGTCTCGACAAGGACTGTGTGGTGATCACTCCTACCAAGACTGTCATGCATTGATGCATCTGCGACAGGTCATAAGAGTCATTTGTGGCATAGAAGACCATTCAGCCAATCGGGTGAATGCTGCCTCTCCACAGAGCAAATCAGTCCCACTCCCCCCTCAATACCCCTAGCCCTGCAAGTTTATTTCCTTCGAGTGCACATCCAATTTCCTTTTGAAATTATTGATTGTTTCCACTTCCATCACCCTCGTGGGCAGCGAGTTCCAGGTCATTACTGCTTGCTGCATAAAAAAGTTATCCTTACTTCCCCCCTGCATCTCTTGCCCAAAATCTTCAACGTGTCCCCTAGTCCTTATACCAGCAGTTAATGGGAACAGTTTTGTCTAACTTATCTAAGCCTATCATCTTGTTCACCTCTATCAAATGTCCCCTCAATCTCCTTTGCTCCAGGGAGAACAACCCCAACTTTTCTAACATAACATTACAACCTAAAGTGAGGTGACCAGAACACAGTACTCAAGTTGGGGCCTAATCAGAGCTTTATAAAGGTTCAGCATAACTTGCCTGCTTTTGTACTCTATGGCTCTATTTATGAAGTCCAAAAATTCCATATGCTTTATTAACCACTCTCAATATGTCCTGCCAGCTTCAAAGATCGATGCATGTACACCCCCAAGTCCCTCTGTTCCTGCACACTCTTTCAAACTACACCATTAAGTCTCTATTGCCTCTCCCTATTCCTTCCGTCAAAATACATCACCTCACACTTGTCTGTATTAAATTCCATCTGCCACTTGTCTGTCCATTCTGCTAGCCTATCTATGTCCTGTTGCAGGTAGTTCGCATCATCCTCAATGTTTGCCATACCTCCAAGTTTGGTATCATCAGCAAATTTTGAAATTCTACTTTGTATTCCAAGATCTAAGCCATTTATATATAACAAAAAAAAAGCAGTGGTCCCAGCACTGACCCTCAGGGTCACTGTCTACCATCCTCCAGTCTGAAAAACAACCATTTACCATGACTCACTGTTTTCTGTTAGTAAGCCAATTTTTTATCCAACTGGACACGGACTATTCCATGATCCTCAATCTTTTTAACCAGCCATTTATGTTGTACTTTATCAAACACTTTCTTAAACTTGTGCTGGATATCCTTAATAAACTCAAACCTCTCCAAGTGTATGTTGATTTTTTCCCCTGATTATTATTTCTAAAACCTTACCCACCACTAATCTTAAACTAACTGCCCTGTAGTTGTTGGCACTGTCCTTACACTCTTTCTTGAATAAGGGGGTCACATTTGCCACTCTCCAATCCTCTGGCACATTTCCCACATATCCAGGGAAGATTGAACGATTATGGCAAATTCTTCCGTTATCTCCATCCCCACTTCCTTTAGCAACCTGGGATGCAAGCCATGCGGACCAGGTGATTTATCTACCCTAAGCATAGCCAGCCTTTCCAGTACCTCCTCCCTCTCAATTTTTACCTCCACTATCTCCGCTTCCACTGATATTTTGTCAGATTCCTTTTTCTTAGTAAACACTGATACAAAGTACTCATTAAGTATTCTAGCCTTGCCCTGTGCCGAACAGCATATATTACCCTCTTCGTCCCTAATAGACCCCACTCCACCTCTTACTACCCGTTTATTATTTACATGCCAGGAGAATTTTTGGGTCCTCTTTTATGTTGGCAACCATTCTATTCTCACATTATCTCTTTGCCAGTCTTATTTTCTTCTTCACAAACCCTCTCAGTTTATTGTATATGGCCTGGTTCTCACTTGAAGAATTCACCTGGTATGCACCATCTTTTTTGTTTCATCATGATCTCTACCTCCCTCACCATCCAAGGAGCCCTGTTTTTGGTTGCCCTACCTTATGCCCTTGTTGGAATGTACTTAGTCTGTACCTGAAGCATCTCTTCCGAGAAGATAATCCATTGTTCCAATACAGCTCTTCCTGTCAGTCTTTGGTTCCATTTTATCCTGAGCACAGCCCTTCTCATCACATTGAAATTAGATCAGCAAGGATGAGGTCAGGTAGGTTTTTCCCTCTCATTGGCTGGAATTTTACCCCACCTGGGAATGAGTTGGGAGGCGGGGAGCATAAAATTGAATGGGAGGCAGGGGTTGCTATTCCCATTGCCAATCCATCCTGCTGCTATTTTACCAGCAGCAGGGGAAGTGGCAAACAGCCCGCCCACCCGAGGTCAACTGAGGCACTTAAGTGGCCAATTGAAGGCCTCCTCCCACCACCGCTGCTATCTTACCAGCAGCAGACAGGCACTCCAGCACCTAAGGAGGTGCCCAGTAATACCTGATGGCCTTCTTGAGGGCTGAGGGGGCCCCTCCTGATCGGGCACCCTTGCCCCATGGAGGGCACCCCCTATATGATGGGCTGCACCCCCCCTCCACTGAAACTACCCCCCTTCCCGAGACTCCAACCACCACCCCCCCCTCCCTCCCCCAGCAAGGCCAAGCCAATTATCCTCGGCGAGGCCCGAACCCCACTTACCTTCCTGAAGGGCGATGTCCATCGCTCCTCTTCTTGCCACGTACAGTCGCAGCAGTGGCCACCGTACCCTACAGTGCTGCTGGGACTGAGGAGCTGCCGGCCCTCTGATTGGCCAGCAGCTATTGAAGGCGGGTCTTCCTGCCTCAGAGGGGTGGAAGTCCTGCTCAAGGCCAATTAAGAGCCTGGGCCACGCAACATTGCAGTGTGGCTTCCAGGCCCAGTGGAGGCGGGTTCTCCCCCGACTTTTTAGCCAGTGGGCGGGGCAACCACCTTCATAAGATTCAGGCTGTTGGTTCTCTCACCACCTGTTGCAGACCCACTCTGCCAGGACTTGGCCAGCTTGCTCAATAATAGTGCTACTGAGCCACTCCTGGTGATGGACATTGAAGTCTCCCACCCAGAATAAATTCAGTGGTCTTGTCAACCTCAGTGCTTCTTCCAAGATGTGTTCAACATGGAGAACCACTGATTTATCAACTGGGGTGCGGGGGGTGGGGCATGGGAGTAGGTGGTAATCAGCAGGAGGTTGCCTTTCCCATGTTTGACCTGATGCCATGGGACTTCATGGAGTCTATGTTGAGGGCTCCTGGGGCCTATCCATTCTGACAGTATACCATTGTGCTGCTATTGGTGGGTCTGTCCTGATGGAGGAGTCTGGGACATTGGCTGTAAGGTATGATTTGGTGAGTACGACTATGTCAGGCTGTTGCTTGATTGTGAGACAGCTCTCCCAATTTTGAGACAAGTCCTCAGATGTTGGTGAGGAGGACTTTGCAGGATTGACTAGGCAGGGTGTGCCCTTTACGTTTCCAGTGCCTAGGTCAATGCCAGATGGTCTGTCCAGACTGATTGGGAACCTATGAACCAGCGGCATCTCTTAAAAGAGCAAGCCTGCTGTTTCTTCTGACTTCAGTCTGCCAATATAAAAGCAATTGCCAATCTACAAACTACCTTCAGCAAATGGACTTTCCAACATTGAAGGAACAGGCAACATAAAGCCCGATTCCAACATAGCATCTAAATAACACATGGTCCATTGCAGGCTATATCCTTACAACTTATTCAAAGAGAGAGAAAGACATACATTTGTATAGCACCTTTCACCATCTCAGATCATCCCAAAGCACTTTACAGCCAATGATGTACTTTTGAAGTGTAGTCATTGGGGAAAGTTCCCACTGGTCTTCTTCAAAATATTGACATGGGATATTTTACATATACCAGAGAGGGAAGACTGGGCCTTAATTTAACACGTCATCCAAAAGTCAGAACCTCTGACAGTGCAGCACTCCTTCAGTACTGGCACTGGGAGTGTGAGCCTGGATTTTGTCTTCAAGTCACTGGAGTGGGTTTTGAACCCACAACCGTCTGACTCAGAGACAAGTTTGCTACCAACTGAGCCACTGAACAAAATAATGAAATGATTGGACTATGTCCGTGTGGCTGGATTATTTGAAGTATGTCAGTGAGAACAAGGGGACTTGCACATAATTTATGTAGGTACAGGATGAGGTTTGATACCTGAAGGTTTTTCTTTACACAGGGCATCATGGACCAATGGAATTAGTTCCTGGTCCACGGAGTGAGTGCCAACTCATAGCAAGATTAGCAGAGTAGATGTACTGTTTAATTAATTTTATTGCCGATTATTTCCAGACACATAGCCGAATTTTAAACCAATGAGCATTTTAAAAAGAGATTTCTAATATTCTGGAAGTGTTCAGCATGAACACCAGCAGAGAGCTGCTTCTGTGTTGTAATAAGAGCCAAATCAACAACTTGATCCAGCATCACTTCAGTGAGCTTTGAGTTTAGACCTGAGCTCCAGGATAGCTGCATGTGTGGGAATGTGTGTGCATTTCAACAGGATCTGTGGCCTCGCCCCTTCTTCCCCCTCAGCCGCTCCCTCCACTCCCTATCTTGTCACTCTCTCTCTTCCACACTTCCGCCGTGTGGGGAGAAAAGGCTGCGATCGCGGGAGGGAGCGGGGACCAGGACTGGGGACCAGAAGCATGAGGGAGCCTAGTGAGGCGAAGTGGCGAAGCCAGGAGTGACGAGCGACGAATGACTAATTCGCACACGTGCATGAATTAGTCGTGTTCGTGCTGCAAGCCGGGTGCTGACATAGGCTCCGCATTCGCAGCACCATACTGGCAGCAAACATCCATTCAGCACATGTGCAAAACTGGGAGCGCTCTGATGATGTTGGCTGGGGGCTGCGTTGTCAGGAGTCACTTTGTTTTGGGAATCATAATGGTTGGTTGCATCATGACTGGATGGGACGGGCTCAATGGGCCAGCTGGTCTTTCCCTGTTCCTCAATCCCATATGTTCATTTCAATGCACAGAACTGCTGCAGGTACAGCCACATTTGACCTAAAATGTTACTGCTGAGTTTCTGTAATGACTTTGCAGCAAATGATAACTGTTAATGACTGAAATGAGTAATTAACAAGAAATGATTGCAGGTGCATTTTACAATCTTGTCCAGGTGGTATTAAATTCATACTGAACTCAAGAGTTCTGGACTGAAATGCTTAATGACTGAAACAGTTTTTTTTTCCACAAAGCACCTAAATGAAAGTAATTATCAGATAATTTAACCCTTTGAAGGTTTCAGTGAAGCTAATGGAAAGAATTTGCATTTATGTTACATGGTTCATGATCAAAGGTCTTCCCAAAATGTTTTGCAGCCAGAAACGTTTTTGAAGTGTAGTCACTTGTAATGTAAGAAACATGGCAGCCAATCTGCACACAGCAAGCTCCCAAAAACGGCAATGTGACAATGACCAAATAATCTCTAATCTCTTTCAATAATGTTAGTTGAGGGAGAAATAATGGCAACGACACTGGGAGAATGCCTCTACTCTTCTTTAAAATAGTGCTGGGGGATCTTTTGCATCCACATGAGAGGACAGAGGGGACTTCAGTTGAACGATTCTTCGGAAAGATGACACCAATGACAGTGCAGCACTCTTTTCTTTCTTGTGACTCCAGACCCATAGCAGTGTGGTTGACTCTTAAATGCCCTCGCAAGCCATTCAGTTGTCAGAGGCAATTAGGGATAGGCATTTCCAGCGATGCCCACATCTCATGAAAGAATAAAAAAGTGACAGTGTAACACTCCCTCAGTACTACACTGGAGTATCAGCCTGGATTCTGTGCTCACGCCGCTGGAGTGGGGCTTGAACCCATGACCTTCAGCTTCTAGAGGTGAGAGTGCAACCTACTGAGCCAGAAGTTAAAATGACCCTATTTATTCTCAGGGGAGTCATGGACAGTTGTGTAGACTCCATCATTTTTACTTTCAAACATTATATTTGAATATGAATTTGTCCAATTATTACACTGATGTGATCTTTCAGAATTTTAACATATTAAACATGGAAATCCTTGATCAGAGCATGCAACACAAATATAAAAGCATGGCTAACATTTTCATCAATCGAACAGATTGTGCTTTGTCACAATGAACAACCACATGCTTCAACATTCTTGTCAATCTCCCATCCTGAGTGGATAAAATTGTTTGCACAATATACAGCTTGCAGCTGTGTCAAACACAACCCCGACGGCAGTGATCGTTGCATGTCATGTATAGCTTTTGGACAACAGGTAATCGTCACAAGGTGCTGCTAAGCAAATAATCACTTTCTAAATGCACTATTATGAACATTTAACCATAAAAGAACAGCTGGTTCTTGACTGTTCCAGAGAACTGTATCAATTTGCTGTTCTAACAAACAGTCTAACAAACCCCTCGAGCCGGTTCCGCCACGGCCGATCTGTGACCTAACTCCATATACCCGCCTTTGCCCCGTATCCCTTAATACCTTTGGATAACAAAAATCTATCAATCAGATTTAAAATTTACAACTGATCGATCATCAATTGCCATTAGTGGAAGAGAGTTTCAAACTTTTACCACCCTTTGTGTGTAGAAGTGTTTCCTAATTTCACACCTGAACGGCCTGGCTCTAATTTTTAGACTATGCCCCCTAGTCCTACACTCCCTAAACAGCCCTTAACCTTCTAGATTCCAGTGAATACAACTCTAATTTGTGTAATCTCTCCTCGTAACCTAACCCTTGGAATCCAGGTATCATTCTGATAAATCTACGCTGTACTCTCTCCAAAGCCAATATGTCCTTCTCAAGGTGCTCACAGTTCTCCAGGTGTAGCCTAACCAGGGTTTGTGCTATTGTAATGGTTACATTACTGGGCTGGTAACTCAAAGGCCTGGAATAATCCAGTAGATCATGGGTTCAAATCCCATCATGCTGTGAAAATAAAAAACTGATATTAGTAAACCAAGAAGCTGTTGGATCACTGTAACAACCCAATTGGTTCACTCATGCCCTTTAGAGAAGAAAACATGCCATCGTTGCCCAGCCTAGAATCTCGAATTAATCTCTGAAGTAGCCCAGCAAGGCATCTCGTTGATTCACACCACATGGACTGAAGTTCAAGACAGAGGTCCACCACCACCTTTTCAGGGCAACTCAGGGATGATCAATAAATGTCAATATTGTGTGCGATGCCAACATCCGAATTAAAACAAATATTCCCATGGATTGCCTGCTTCAGACTTCATGTCATCACAATCTCAAGCACCTGCCCTGATACCCTCATCTTCAAAATCTGTCACTACAAAGCTCCTTTGCCTCTATCTCTCCTGTTTCTTCACAGCTGCCACAGGTTTTCCCCAGCCTCTTACTACACACTCAAAACCTTTCTATCATCCTACCCACTCTGCATTTTCTTTCTTAAAAGAAAAAGACTTGCATCTGTATAGGACCTTTCACAGCCACTGTACTTTTATGAACATACGAATTAGGAGTAGGAGTAGGCCACTCGGCCCTTCAAGCCTGCTCCACCATTCAGTATGTTCATGGCTGAACTGATTACTCCACATTTCCACCGACCCCCAATAACCTTCCACCCCCTTGCTTATCAAGAATCTATCTACCTCTGCCTTAAAAATATTCAAAGGCTCTGCTTCCACCCCCTTTTGAGGAAGAGAATTCCAAAGACTCACCACCCTCAGAGAAAACATTTCTCCTCATCTCTGTTTTAAACGCACGACCCCTTATTTTTAAACAGTGAGCCTTAGTTCTAGATTCTCCCACAAGGGGAAGCATCCTTTCCACATCCACCTGTCAAGACCCCTCAGAATCTTATATGTTTCAATCAGGTCACCTCTTACTCTTCTAAATTCCAGCTGATACAAGCCTAGCCTGTACAACCTTTCCTCGTAAGACAGCTCACCCATTCCAGGTATTCATCTAGTAAACCTTCCCTGTACTGCCTCCAACACATTTACATCCTTCCTTAAATAAGGAGACCAGTACTGTACACTGTATTCCAGGTGTGGTCTCACCAATGCCCTGTATAACTTAAGCATAACCTCCTTACTTTTGTATTCAATTCCCCTCGCGGTAAACGATAACATTCTATTATACTTCCAGCTAAATTGTGTCCTGGTTACAGAGATAGCATTATACAATCTCTTGAAGCAAGCCAGTATATTGAATTTTAGTACATGGGTGAAATGCTCTATGCTAAATGTCTGCCTATGGAGCTGGGGATGAGAGTGGTTACTATAAAAAATATAGGAAGTCAGTAGAAGAGTGCAAGGATTCTCAGTCCCTGTGGAGAGAACAGCTAAATCAACAAATTAGGTGTAGGTCCACGCCCGAAATGTTAACATGTCCATTGCCTCCAGCTGACCTGCTGAGTCTTTCCAGCGTTTTCTCTTTGCAAGTTATGCAAAGGATTTTTTTCATTCATTCAGAAACTACAGACTGGATTGTTATGATCTGGAATTCACTGAAAAGACAGTAGAATTGGATATATACTTGAAAAGGAAAATTTGCAGAGCAATTGGGAAAGAGCAGTGGAGTGAGTCTAATTGGATAGCTCTTCCCAAGAGCCGGCACAGGCACAATGGGTCCAGTGGCCTCCTTCTGTGCTGTACAATTCAATAATTCAACAATTTTAACCTTAATACTTGAAACAAAATCAAACATGGGTGGTATTAGGAAACTGACACTTCTTACATATGACCTCTTAAACCCTTCACAGTTTCATAAGATCAATCAAGGAAATGGATGTAATAATATTAAGATTATAAGCAATTAAAACATTTACATCAACAACTTGCATTTATGTAGAACTTTTAACATGGCAAGATGTCCAAAGGTGTTTCACAAGCATGTAGTTAAGCCAAATTTGGCACCAAGACATAAGGATATATATTAGGACAGACGGCCAAAACCTTGATGAAAGAGGTAGGTTTTAAGGAATGTCTTAAAGGCAGAGAGAAATGTAGATAGGTGGAGAGGTTTATGCAGTGAATTCCAGAGTTTAGAGCAGCTGAAGGCACGGTCTCCAATTGTGGAGATTAAAATCGGGGATGCACAAGAGGCCAGAATTGGAGCAGTGCCGAGATCTCGGAGGGCTGGAGGGGGTTACAGAGAAAGGGAGGAGTGAGGCAAAGTGGAGTTTTCCAAAACCTCATATGGGTCACAAAAGTATTCTTTTGCAAACTCTTTAGCTGAAGCTACTCCACCTTGAGAGGTAGCCAACCCTACACAGATCGAGTGAATGTTTGGAGGCCTCAAAAGGGACTTCACATCAACTGAGTTCCACTGAGCCCTTCCAAGGGAGTAATTTCCCAGGGATCTCACCCAAGCATGTTCCCTAGATATCAGTATGGTCAAAGAAGACTCACCCAAACACTTCCCCACCAACACCCCACTGAAATGTTATGGTCCTGTTCCAATGGGGCAGGATATCAGAGAGCTGGGCTCTAAATCAAATTTCACCTCACACACTAGGTGTAAGTATGACCTATGGTCTCTCTAGCCCCAGAGAATAGGGACCATGGTATATTATCCAAAATGTGAATATTTTCACGTTAGTTCACATAACAATTAATATTTAAATGACAGATGGAGAGGCAGGATAACTAGAACAGGGAGAAATGAAAGTGGAGGGACAGAGAGGAGCAATAATTTGGAGGAATGGAGACAAAGAGAAAGAACGAGAGGCATAGAGACAGCAAGAGTCTAATCAAACTGGCTTAAATATTATGAAATGGCTGAGAAAGCCTTATTTTTATCTCTCTATATATAGTCCCTGCTGTCTAAGGTGCATTTGGTTAGAGCAGATGATGATTGCAGTAGCAGAACCAGAAATAAGATGGGTCAATGCATATTTATGGATGAGTTTACACTGCCAGTCAGGGAAATTGTTACTAAGA
Source organism: Heterodontus francisci (assembly GCF_036365525.1). Classification (NCBI taxonomy): domain Eukaryota; kingdom Metazoa; phylum Chordata; class Chondrichthyes; order Heterodontiformes; family Heterodontidae; genus Heterodontus; species Heterodontus francisci. Next base: position 5,723,180 of record NC_090385.1, read on the forward strand.
ATAGCTTCACTGACTATGTCTAAGACATGCACACAATTTGTTTCATTGATCATTGGAGAATGGCCCTGTAAACAATCTGCAAATGAAAGGGAAATACAGATGGTTCACATGAACACTTGTGTGCTGTTCACTGTTATTGGTTTGAAGTTTAAGAAAATATGTAAATAAACAAAAGAGCACAATTCCTTCATTCAGAAACCTGCGTATTGCAAACTATGGCAAGTGTATTAATCTGGTGGTGCACAATTATTGGTGTTGAAAATTCACATCAGCTACTTCTAGAACATTCCCTCTGAAGAATCAACTGTCCATAACAAAGTTGTTCAATCAGATTTTTTTTTGATACAGTAAATGGAATGCACCAAGCACACAAGTTTAGATGTAATTGCAAGCAATGTACAAATCCTTCAACACACAAATTTCTCTCACCACTTTTCTAACAGACACATTCTCCCAGCGAGATTTTATGATCCGCCATCACACACAGCCATATTCAGTTTTACCAATGAAGTTTGCTCTAAGCATTGCAACAGTTTATTCCGTAACAACCTTGACCATTGTGTCTTTATATTTGTTTGCAAGTCTCCACAATTCTAATCATTCCTCTCAGCATCAAGTCACCCAGCTGAATCTTGGGGGGAATATCAACAACAGTTCTGGATGGATCTAACTGCTCTCAATTGGACAATTGGGACATGGGAAACAATTAGTACAGCTTTAATGTTACCCTTCCATTCTGCAATCACACATTCTACAAATACAGAATGAAACATAACATTTCATATACAAACTGTTGCCAATACAGTCTGCACCCCCACCTCACTGAAACTCCAGGGACGTTGAATATGAAGCCTACATGATGGCCTTATCAACCCCAGTGCTTATGGCTACATTCATACTGCAGATGCCTGTCAGCAGATTAGCTGCAGTATGGGTCCCAGCCAGTATAGTACTGAACCCTGTTTACACTGCCTGTCTGAAATGCCAATGTTTCTTCAAAAAATCATTGCAGGTGATGATACAGGCACCAGGAGAGGTGGTCTCCCAAGAGTTAATATTCAGAGAGAACTGCAAGGGGAAATCCCAGCTGTTTAGTAAACGGCAGGTAGGTTTAAAAGGTGGTATGAAGGGTGCACTGGATGGAACCTGCTCACCTTTGCTTTAGCACTCTGTGAACTAGGTGGTGGGAGGGGGAGGGGCTCCCTGTTAATCCCAACACTACCCTATAGTCAGAGAGAGTATGTATCAAAGTCTCTTTCCAAGAAGCTAGTTTCAGACGGAAAATAAGCTGTGTTTTCACATGGTTCACCCAGAAAGAGGCAGCTGCGAAACTTGAATGGAAAGTGTTTTAGTTGCAATTATGGACTTTTTTTAAAAAAAAAATATTTCGTTGGCGTTAGCTCCTCAATTGCAGTTTCACCCGCCCTGGTGTCTATTATTTCCCTGCGGAAACTGACTTGAAACATCTTATTGGGAGATCCTGGATCCAAACACTTTTCTCTGTGCGTTCCGGATAATCCCAGTCTCTCTCGCTCTATCACCATAGTAATCGTTAGCACCGGGATCGTGAACAAACCAAGCATCGTTCAACACGTCTCTGAATGAGAACCCAATTGGGAGTATTTCGGACCGGGGTGGGTCCCTGTGACGGAAATATAAATTTTATGGATAAAGAAGTACCCACCCAACACCGCTTTCTGCCCCAGGGGCACAGTCTGATCCCAGCACCATGCATTCCGCTTTCGATGGGACTCTCGCTTACCTTTGCCAGCATCCTTTTCTTCCTTTGGTTTGGTCACTTTCCCGCTCATAGATCCCAGCTTGAATTTGTGATTCCTAAACGCGCTTTGGGAAGAGGGAGTGAGGCTAGAAAAACATCCAAGGCGGTCTAGACTAGTGGGTCCAGGGTGTTAGAGGATCCGCACACAGAGCTCCCGCCTGTTGTTGTATCTCCCTCTCCCTGGTTCAGCTTTCTGATATTGTCCAGTAAACCTGTGGAAGAGCAGAGCAGTAACCGAGCTGTGAATCACACATTCCTCTCCATCATCTCTGTCCTCTCTCTCCACCCCCCACCCCCCCCCCACCCCACCTCCCCTCCCAAAAACAAACAAGCGGTGACGTTCAGTCTCTGCTCCCTCACACTCTGTGCTGCTCCTCATCGCCCTCCAGACTGGAGCAGGGTCCCCGGTCCAGTAGGATAGCCCAGTCTGGGAGCTGATCTCCACAGACCCCCCACCCCGACAACGCACCCACTCCCTCCTTCCAGCTGATTTCCTTGTAGCTATATATATATATATATATATAGTTCAGAAAGCATCACAAAGCAAAGAGTCTCCGATTAACAAGTCAGGATTTCGCACACACACACTTGGTGCATTTTATATTCAACGCGCCATTTTAAGAGATTGTTTCTCCTATCATTTTCTTACCTTATTACTGCTCTTTGTTTGGGTGATGACGGTGTGAGGGGGAGTCTGCTGCTTAAAGCCTATTCCACTGGAGCCTCCCACACTCGCTTCTCCCAGCTCAGTTGTGAAGGGAGCCTGTGCAATGTGCGGAGCATCCGGACAGGAGGTGCTGGTGGGGAAACAGAGGCAGAGAAATCCTGGGGGAGGAGGAGGAAGAGGGCTACACGGAGACAGAGAGAGGGACAATGCAGGGGCAAAGAGAGGCAAGAGGGAGAGAGACTGCACAGATGGAGCGGGATGCAGAGCTGGAGGAGAACCTGGAGAGACAGGGCACTGTGGGGAGACTCTCTATCCAGCACAGAGAGGGGACCCTTGGGCTGATTCTGGGACCAAAACAACCTGCTGGAGGCGACAACCTGTTTGTGTGTGTGTGTCTGTCTGTTTGAGGTTATCCCAGATGACACCGCTTTATCTTTTTTGGAATATTTAGCCTTCGGGAAGCTCTGGGATGTTTTAATGCATGGTGTAGCTGTCCTTTGTAGCTCTTTTTTTTTAACAGTGTTTTAACTTTAATGAATGTATTAATCCCGGTTAAACCCGTCCCCCCCCCCCCCACCCCCCCCCCCAAATTGCATTTTTCGCAAAATCTACACGGTGTTCCCCAATAACCAACATGCCAGGAAAGTGGGCAGGTACCCCAATACTGCCTGGCATCTGAGAGAGCTGGGACACAGGACAGAAACAACACTCGTCCTTTGGAAGGGCACGAGACAGGGCAGTAGTTTGGTGCCTTGAACAGCAGCACGTTTTACCTGTCTCTGTGTGTATGTGTGTCTGTGTCTACAGACATGAGATCAGAATTAGGAGCTGGACTGGGCTATACGGCCCTTCGAGAATGCTTTGCTATATAAGTGTGTGAGTGTATTTGTATATGAGTAACTATGTGTACACATGAAAGGATGAAATAAAAACAGTAACTGCTGGAAATACTCAGCAGGTCTGGCAGCATCTGTGGAGAGAGAAGCAGAGTTAACATTTCAGGTCTGTGACCTTTCATCAGGACATGTAAGGATGAGGCTGCTGCCGATCCCGAGGGGATGGGGTGAAGGAGAGAAGAAAGGCGGAACATTTTTTTGTTGTTGCAAAGTTTCCCTTTTATTTACATAAATACTTTACATGCCTAGTATTTATTTCAATATGCCGTTGGGCTAAATGCGGAAAGATCTTGCTCGTGCATTGAAGAAAAAGCGGGTTTATTAACATCTATAAATGAATGTGAACCCACCCTCTGAACCCCCACCCCCCCCCCCCCCCCCCCGCCTCCAGTGCAACCTGTTAACATGGCTGACTATTGCATATATTCTGCTGCAAGATAATTTATGTGTGTGTATATATTCTTGGGGCATGGGGGTCAGCGGTAAGGCAGTATTTAGTGTTTACCTTAATCATCTCCCAGGGCAATAAGTGTCAAGCGCATATTATGGGACTGGAGTCACATGTAGACTAGGCCAGACAGGGTGGGGGTGGAAGATTTCCTTCCCTGAAGGACATTAGTGAACCAGTTAGGGTTTTACAACAATTTGGCATCTTTCCTGGTTATTTTAACAGTCAATAATTCACCAGATTTATTAAATTTAATTTCCTGCTGGCGTTTCAACTCTAGTCTATAATCACTAGGAAACTATGCCGTTTACACAAGTTTTACCTGGTTATCTGATGGGCTACTTTATATATTTCCAATAGTATTTCATGGTGTCTAGTTCTATGTTTTACAAATGTGACCTTTAAACGTGTTATTTGCTGAATGACGCCTTTTGGACCGGAACAGAAGAGTTAGAAGACGAGAAAAGCCAAGGGCTACCCGGTTCTTCTGCTATTCTTGGCCAATCAGAATGGCATGGGCAGCCCCAGCTGCCATCAATCAAATCAAAAGATTAATATAATAAAAGTGCCCCTTTTTAATAATATTTTTAAATTTAACATTAAACAGCAAATTCTAAATAAAAACAAAAGGAACTTTATCAAACGAAAATCAGAATATATTTCGTGTCTAGAAGGCTGACCAGTCTGATAATCACGTCATTCAACCTACACTCTGCCATTTACAGATGCAAGGCAGTGCTGAATGTTTGTGCACCAGCTGCACAGACACTGACTCTACAGAAGTGACATTTTCTTCAAAAATGTTTCCCTGGCCTTTACACCAATGTTCCCTCTCATAAAATTGTTAGGCAGAGTTTTATAATGTGAAACTTGGCAAAAATACAATTGAGTAGCTGATCCTCTGTGGCACTGGTCACAAAGCAGTCTGGGCTTGTAAAGTCTTTGCTGGCTAAGTGGAGCTGTTTAACCTGGCTTGTCTCTTTAAGACCAGGACTCGGGTATTTCCTGAGTTCAACTGGACTTGTTGGACAATTTCTCCATCAAGTATAATAATGTGTACTTTTCAACATCCTGATGATCAATTCTGTCTTAACTTAAACAGTACAAGAGTAACATTCATTAAACTTATAAAGCTGTATGGAGGATAAGCTTAAATCAGCTCATTTTGCATATAAATTGTACAACAACATGATGGAGAATAAGAGATTTCCACAGGCAATTTAATGGTTAATAAATTAGTATGGGTGGCCTCCTCAGAACGAACGGGGCTAATTTGACTTTGGGCCATAGTGTAAAAGGAGCGATATCAATCAGCCGCCTGGTTTACATCTCTCTCCATTTCCATGCAGTGAGATGGGAAAGTGATTTATTCAGTTCATCAAACCAGAAGGTGTATCACAGCCCTGAAACATTGCAAAAGATTTTTTTAAATAATACATGAAGTTTAATATCATTTAGCCTAGAGCTTTCCCATTATAGTTTATTGTCAACAATGATAGTACTTTTCAATCGCTAGATATCCTATAGTTACAGGATTTTTGCAATGATTGACTTGCAACTGAAAGAGAACGTGAAACGTTTTGAGTTATGATGGGGTTAGTCGACAGGAAAAGCGAGTTTTGCTAAGATAGCATGTTTTTGCATGTTTTAAACGTGTGTGTGTGTGTGTGCGTGTGAATATGCTTCATTTAAATTTTCTTCAATCTAATTGTCACATTTTCTGTTGGGATAATCTGTTCACAAACTGTCTGGATTGTTCACGAGACTGGGCTGCCCCGTAAATCTCCCTCATTCGAAGTTTGGGTTGTATTTCTGCTTGTCCATCCTTGTTTGTCATTTCTGGGAGAGGAATAAATGCGAAGAGATCCTGTCAGTCTGCTAAGAGGATTTGTGAGATCAGCTCTTCAAAGAGTCCAATGTGTGGAAGAATCGCTGGCCGGAATGTCTGAACTGTTTACCCATTTTCTTATGCTCACAGAGGACCACCGGTGACCATTGGTTCACTAGATGCCCTCTGCAACCGATTGGTAACAATGGGTCTATCTCACTGATTTACACTGACTCCCCTCATGTGAAATACCCAAGATTGTTTTGGGGAGTTCAGTTTGAATATATCATCCGGATTTTGTGTGCGCGCGTGTTAAGGAGGCCCTGACACTTGTGATCGTCCTTTAGTCAAAAATAATACATCTTCAAATTAACACTTGGACGCCAGGTTTCTGGAAAGATTGGGAAGGTGATGTGTTGTAAAGTGTTTACCCATTTTCAGTTTAAATCAGCTGGCAACTGTTGGGTATTGAACCCGGAAATCAGTCAGAGGTTAATAGAAAGATAATGAAGTAGGATAGGGTGGAGCAGGGAGAAGTATTTATTTGCCCTGTATTGGTGCAAAATCTCGAACTGGCGTGTCACATAAAGCAGCCGCTGGCTAGTTTATACCCAGGAGCCGCCTGATGTTCTCTGAGTGTATCTATCAATCCACACACTCACCCCTCTGTATTCACAGAACATTAAACACGGGCAGCAACGGAATCCAGCTGTTGGCAGCTGTTTTGTTATTTAATCATGTAAACCGATAGTAGCAAAGAGATTAAAGTCTGTAACGCTTAAAATCAGGTGCTAGACTTATTATTTTTATATAAAGGTAACACTTTAACTATCGTGTTACTACTGAAAGAGGTTCGATTCCATTTAAAATCCAAGTTTGCATTAAGTCAACCAAGAAAAAGTAAATGTGAAGCTGACAGACTCGCCATTCCCCGTGACATTGAATCAGTGTCAGTCTCCGAGCAATCATTCACCGTCTCCACGATACCAGACGCCTCCAAGTCAAAGTGGACCCGGTGACAATGGGAAATGACAATTCACTTCCTTCAATCCCTTCAACCAAATTGCAGCTATTTTGGGAATATTTCACGATTTTACTGCTGGGAAGCTATTCGGAATAGTTTAGAATTGCTTTTTTTTTAAGCCAGTTTGGGGAAAATAAAATGTGTAGATTGAAACAAAGGATTGATCGGCATTTAAAAAAACAATGAGACAACTGGCCAAATCATTCAGCTCCAGTTCTTCATTTCTCTGGTATAGTTGTCAAGGTGCCCCGGGACTAGAGTCTGTTAACAAGCATTAATCAATGACAGGATGATTCAGGAAAACTTTCACTTATCTAAGACACTGTGTGTCCTATATTTAAGTAGACTTCTCCCTACCTGTCCTTTTTATGAGCTTCCTCGTCTACCAATCCAGCAGCGAAATTCGCTGCAAAGTAGGGCACTGAAGTTTGCAAATGCGCAATTAAGTTTTCAGATCCAGGCTTGTTAAGCTGCAAGTGTTGAATTTCATACACCATCAGCAGCCAACAGGATAAGGCTTGGGGAAGAATTCGAAATTTCTAAGTACTGCACGCTCCCAAACTAAACAGAAAAACTAGTCAACAAAACACTTTGCTTCAAAACAAGTTTTCTTGTAAATGCTTCGGTTTGATTTAATGTAGCTTGCGGATTTTACTTGGGCCGATTTTATCAAAACTCGATGCATTGCGCAGTTTTAGGAAAACAGCTTTTCTGAAAAGATTAGAGCGTTCTCACATACCTGTGATATTTTCCGCCGTGCAGCTTCCAATGTTAAATTTTATTCAAAGTTTTCAATTAGTAAATCGAATTTCAAACCAAGGTAAAACAGGCAATTCTCTCCTAAAATGAATTTAATGTTCCATATTCCAGAGACAGACTCCAGGTGTCCGGAGATGCATTTTGTAAACTTGTCGATTGTGTTTTTTTTACATGATGTTTAGGTCTCAGTCAAACCGCTTGCACCGAACTCACAAACAGAACCGAGAAACCGGCGGGTCACGAGAGCTCAGCGCCTGCTATTTTTAAGGACACTGGATCCGTTTCAAAAAGTGTCTTGACTTGCACTGGCCCAAGCTGTATCAGAGGCTGGGAGCAGCTGTTAAGATCACTTTACAGACGGTGCCTGGAGGAATGATGCAAAGCAACAACACAGCCAGAGAAAGCAAGTTGGCAATCTCACTGATCCCGTCTTTCTGTTTGATCTCCCATTAAAAATCGAAACTGAAAGCAATTAATTGTCACCGTGTTTTGAGTGATTTGTCATGTTTCTCTCTCCACCGATGCTGCGTGACCTGCTGAGTATTTCCAGCACTTACTGTTTTTATTTCAGATTTCCAGCATCTGCAGTATTTTGCTTTTGTTTGATTTATTGGTGTTTTCCCACCATTCGAAGAGGATCGATTCTCTGCGTCAAGATCATTCTGATTTCCGAAGTAATTGAATATTCGGGCGATTTCTAAATTGCCCTGTTTTAATTTAAACTTTAGGAACTTATTTGCCCAGTTATACTTTCATTTCTCTGTGGGGGGATTTTTGCAACGAAAATATATGGATGGATTTTTTTTCTGGTTCCAATGCGATGAAAGTTTTAGGGAGCAGAGGCAGTGGAATTGTGTGTCTAGCTCATGGGAACTCCGTGACGTTGCTCATAATCAGTATCAGGAACATACAATTATTGCGAAAGTGAAACTGTGTTTAGCTTCCCCCAAGACCACACAATCTATAAATATGCCGAGGCAAACTATCGATTAATCGCTACAGGGAGAATACAGAGTGCACATTGCTGAGTTAATTCCTGATTGGTAAAGGGACATTCTGCCAATGTCCCCTCACTGCCAGTAATTACTCTGCAATTGGTCACTACACAGAATTATTGTTTGTTTTTCTTTTTTCATAACACTTTGGTGTAGGTGACATCTGAAGTGTGACACAATTTTCTGACTTTGATACCCCAGTTTGTCTCTAACTAGCTAATCCCAAGAAGACCCACAACTGGGCATGACAATTGGCCTCAGTGCCTCCTTATATTGGGGAGTGGGAAAACTCAACTAAGGTTCCTGATCCTCTTCACATTCCAGTAACTACTGAGTAAGGACAGGTTTGGTTCTGATAGTCCCCATGTTTGAAGAGCCTACCAACTTTCACTGTTAAGCTTAGGTGTGAAAGATTAAGAAGGAGCAGTGCCCTACAAGGCCAGGGACATAGGAGTCAGTTCTTCCCCTCAAGCCTGTTTTGCCAGAACTTGCAATTATATAGCACCTTTCACAAACTCAGTATGTCCCAAGGTGCTTCACAGCCAAGTGTATGAAGCTTCATTTTGAAAGTGTAGTCACCATTGGAAACATGGTAACCTCTGCTCCTCATTGAAATAATGAAATAAACATCCAACTGATAGGGGAGACAGGCTCTTAGTTTATCATCTCATCAGAGAGGCAACACCTCCAACACTGTAGCACTCCCTCAGTACAGCACTGGGAGGGTCAGCCTAGATTTTGAGCTCAAATCTCTAGAGTGGGACTTGAACCCACAACCGTCTGACTCAGCAGGTGAGAGTGTTATCCAGTGAGCACAGCTAACAACACCTCTGATACTGAACCCTAGCACAAGGCATCATCGTCAGGTAAAAGCAGGGGGAAATAATGAATCAATAGGGATAAGAATAGTTAAAAATACGATTCAACTGCAAGATTAAATTGTTGCTAATTTTCACATGAAAAATTATATTCTGTGCATAAAATCCTTAAAATCTGTCGTGCCTGAGAAATAACAATTGACAATGCTTTGAGCCTTTGCACAGCATCATCGTTTAAAGCTCCTACAAAAAAGAAGGCAATGACTCCCCTGTAATATTTGTGAATTGACAAGTCAGGTTAGATCTGCCACACTTATTAACTATGCAGACACATTGCTCACTTATTTCGCCTCAACATCATGTCAGACTGAAGCCAAATTTCTTGGCTCCTGTTAGAAAGCTTATGCCTCAGGTACTGATTATATTCCCCCTCCCCAGTTCTTTCTTGCACTAAATCTGAATGTGTACAAACTCAGTTTCCTGTTTAATCCTGAGCCGAGCCTCAGATCCAATATGTCACCAAGACCTTGCTACTTCCAGCTCTGAAACATTTCCTATTTATGCTCCTGTTTCATCTTCACGGCTACTGGAATTGTCATCCACTCCTTCATCAGCTGAAGGCTTGACTTTTCCAATTCCCCTCCTTAACAGTTTCTCCTTAAGCACAAAGATCACATATCATTGTAAGTTTAACACAGAGCGCAGTGGGATAATGATACAATTACTGGATAGTTACTGGACTCAAATCTGGGCATCCATGAGGCGCTGTGGGACATCAGCAGCAGCAGAATTGTATTCAACCACAATCTGTAACCTCATGGCCCGGCATATCCCCCACTCTACCATTAACATCAAGCCTAGGGCTCAACCCTGCAGCGGTTCAAGAAGGCAGCTTACCACCACCTTCTCAAAGGCAACTAGGGATGAGCAATAAATGCTGGCCTTGCCCACAATGCTCAAATAGCCTGAACAAATAAGACAAATTCTTCGACGCTGCACTGTAAGTATCTTTAGAATGCGTCATCTCCATTCCTATGCTAGTTTCATTTTATTGACGTTTAGTCAGAGGGGAGACATTGAATGATATTGAGAAAGCTTCAAAAAAATGGCAAACTTATTATAGTTTGAAGGAGCTTTACCAAGTTAGAAGTTAAACCTGCCATTTACGAGAAATGATGTATGTTTTTTTCCTCTAGTAATAAAACTGTCAAACATTTTTAAAATTACATCGTAAAAATCAAATCTGTCACTTGCCTTTTCATATCTGGCTAACTACCCAAACAGCAATGCTGTGTAAAGCAGTGCGTGTTGTTGGTTTGATGGATAAACCAGGTTATGTTCTTATCTGTCCTGCTGATCTGAGGCACAGAAAGGATTGTATTCTTCATTGAAGAGTGCAGGAGGGCATGCCAGGAGCAGCACCAGGCTTAACTCAAAATGAGGTGTCAACCTGGTGATGATACAACCCAGGACTACTTGCATGCTAAACAGCATAAGCAGCATGCGACAGACAGAGCTAAGCGATTCCACAACCAACAGATCAGATCTAAGCCCTGCAGTCCTGCCACATCCAGTCATGAATGGTGGTGGACAATTAAACAACTGACTGGTGGAGGTGGCTCCACACATATCCCCAACCTCAATGATGGGGGAGCCCAGCATATCAGTGCGAAAGATAAGGCTGAAGCATTTGCAACAATCTTCAGCCAGAAGTTGATGATCCATCTCGGCCTCCTCCTGAAGTCCCCAGCATCACAGATGCCAGACTTCAGCCAATTCAATTCACTCTGCGTGATATTAAGCAACAACTGACGGCACTGGATACTGCAAAGGCTATGGGCCCTGACAACATTCTGGCAATAGTACTGAAGACCTGTGCTCCAGAACTTGCTGGGACCCTAGCCAAGCTGTTCCAGTACAGCTACAAAACCAGCATCTACCGGGCAATCTGGAAATTTGCCCGGGTATACCCTGTATACAAAAAGCAGGGCAAGTTCAACCCGGCCAATTACCGCCCCATCAGTCTACTCTTATTGATCAGTAAAGTGATGGAAGGTGTCATCAACAGGACTATCAAGCGGCACTTGCTTAGCAATAAGCTGCTCAGTGATGCTCAGTTTGGGTTCTGCCAGGGCCATTCAGTTCCTGACCTCATTACAGCCTTGAGTCAAACATGGACAAAAGAGCTGAACTCAAGCGGTGAGGTGAGAGTGACTGCCCTTGACCTCAAGGCAGCATTTGACGGAGTATGGTATCAAGGAGCCCTAGCAAAACTGAAGTCAATGAGAATCAGGGGGAAAACTCTCTGCTGATTGGAGCCATACCTAACGCAAAAGAAGATGGTTGTAGTTGTTGGAGGTCAATCATCTCAGCTCAAAGGACATCACTGCAGGAGTTCCTCAGGGTTGTGTCCTAGGCCCAACAATCTTCAGCTGCTTCATCAATGACCTTCCTTCATTCATAAGATCTGAAGTGCAGATGTTCACTGACGATTGCACAATGTTCAGCATCATTCACGACTCCTCAGATACTGAAGCAGTCCGTGTAGAAATGCAGCAAGACCTGGACAATATCCAGGCTTGGACGGATAAGTGACAAATAACATTCGCGCCACACAAGTGCCAGGCAATGACCATCTCCAAGAAGAGAGAATCCAACCATCTCCCCTTGACATTCAATGGCATTACTATTGCTGAATCCCCCACTATCAACATCCTGGGGGCTACCATTGACCAGAAACTGAACTTGAGTAGCCATATAAATACCGTGGCTACAAGAGCAGGTCAGAGGCTAGGAATCCTGAGGCGAGTAACTCACCTCCTGACTCCCCAAAGCCTGTCCACCATCTGTAAGGCACAAGTCGAGTGTGAGGGAATACTCTTCATTTGCCTGGATGGGTGCAGCTCCAACAACACTCAAGAAGCTCGACACCATCCATGACAAAGCACCTCGCTTGATTGACACCCCATCAACAAACATTCACTCCCTCCACCACTGACGCACAGTGGCAGCATTGTGTATCATCTATGGCAGCAATTCACCAAGGCTCCTTCAACAGCACCTTCCAAACCCACATGAACACCACCACCAGTAAGTTCCCCTCCAAGCCACACACCATCCTGACTTGGAACTATATCACCATTCCTTCACTGTCGCTGGGTCAAAATCCTGGAACTCCCTTCCTAAAAGCACTGTTGGCGTACCTGCCCTACACGAACTGCAGTGGTTCAAGAAGGCAGCTCACCACCACCTTCTCAAGGGCAATTAGGGATGGGCAATAAATGCTGGCCTGGCCAGTGATGCCCACATCCATGAATGAATAATTATTTCTATCCAAAGAGAATCAAACGAACAAAGACAGGGTCAGCTGTCACCTAAAACCGTTTACATCTCAATTGAGCAGTTGAATTTAAACTCAAGATATGACAAACGGCTCAACACTCTCGTGGATGAAAAGGAAGAAATAGAAGAAGAAATGTTAGAGATCTGAAACAAGAGAAAAACAGGAAATGCACAACAGGTCAGTCAACATTGAAAAGAAAAACTAACACAAAAAATAATCATTCATGGGATGTGGGGGTCCCTAGTAAGATCAGCATTTATTGCCCAACCCTAACTGCCCTTGAGAAGTTGGGGATGAGGACCTTGGTAAGGCCTCATTTGGAGTACTGTGTGCAGTTCTGGTCGCCTCATTTTAGGAAGGATGTGGAAGCCTTGGAGAGGGTGCAGAGGAGATTTACCAGGATGTTGCCTGGAATGGAGAATAAGTCTTACGAGGAAAGGCTGAACATTCTAGGCCTCTTCTCATTAGAACGGAGAAGGATGAGGGGTGACATGATAGAGGTTTATAAGATGATCAGGGGAATAGATAGGGTAGACAGTCAGAAACTTTTTCCCCGGGTGGAGCAAAGCGTTACAAGGGGTCATAAATTTAAGGTGAAGGGTGGGAGATATAAGGGGGATGTCAGGGGAAGGTTCTTTACCCAGAGAGTGGTCGGGGCATGGAATGCCTTGCCTGGGGAAGTTGTTGAGTCAGAAACTTTAGGGACTTTCAAACGGCTTTTAGATAGGTATATGGATAAAGGAGAATGATGGGGTATAGATTAAATTGTCCTTGACAGAGGACAAAGGATCGGCGCAACATCGTGGGCTGAAGGGCCTGTTCTGTGCTGTATTTTCTATGTTCTATGTTCTATGTTCTTGAACCATTGCAAGAAGGTGCTCCCACAGGGAGTGAGTTCCAGGATTTTGACCCAATGACAATGAAGGATTGGGAATCTATTTCCACTTCAGGATGGTGTGTGACTTGGGGGAGGAATCTTGGATGGTAATTTAATGCGTGTGCCGCCCTTGTCCTTTTAGATGGTAGAGGTCGTGGGTTTGGGACGTGCAGCTGAAGATGCTTCGCACAAGGACTCTTTCCCATAATAGATACCAATGGACAGTTCACAACTGAAATGTGAACCTACATTTACCTCTTCAGATACTGACAGACCTCTATGCATTTCTTGAATTCTCTCTACTGTTGGTTCATAGAATCATACAACACAGAAGGATACTCTTCGGCCCATCATGTCTCTGCCAGCTCTTTGAAAGAGCTATCCAATTAGTCCCACTCCTCCTGCTCTTCTCTCATAGCCCTGCAGATTTTTCCTGTTCAAGTATCTATTCAATCCCCTTTGAAAGTTACCATTGAATCTGCTTTCACTGCTCTTTCAGGCAGCGCGTTCCGGATCGCAACAACTCACTGAGTAAAAAAAAATTCTCTTCATCTCCCCTTTGGTTCTTTCGCTAATTACCATAAATCTGTGTTCTCTGGTTACTGACCATCCTGCCAGTGGAAACCGTTTCTTCCTATATCCTCTATCAAAACCCCTCGTAATTTTGAACACCTCTACTAAATGTCCATTAACCTTCTCTGCTCTCAGGACGACAATCTCACCTTAGTCTTTCCACATAACTGAAGCCCCTCATCCCAGGTACCATTCTAGTAAATCTCGTCTGCATTCTCTCTAAGGCCTTGACATCCTTACTAAAGTGTGGTACTTAACTCCCAAATGGTTGTACTTACACATCAGACCTGATATTAACCTGTCCCACTGCTTGGAATGTGGGAGGATCGTGTGCGACACATGTTTTACACTCCATCCGATTTCACATCATCACCTGACCCATTCCCACTCATGATAGTATAGTGGGGGTGAAACCCTGGGATCATTTAAGATTGAATGTTGAAATGGGAAGACTTTATGATCTCTCTGAAAGAATGATCTCAGATGGGCCGAGTGTTCTTCCTCAAACGTAATTCCCTTGTGATTAGGATAGAGCTCAGATAACGCCTATTTCTTGTTTTTATCCCCAGCTTTATAAGCATGTGCGACAGGTCAGAATTCACTCATGAACGTGTTCGTCCCGTCACGCCCATGCTCCAGAACTGAACCTGACTCCCGGTCAGGCAACACCTCAAATTTAAAATTCTCATCTTGGTGTTCAAGACCCTCCCTGACCTCATCCCTTCTTATCTTTGTAAACTCTTCCAGTCCGACAACTTGCTAAGATCTCTGCATTCTCTAACTCTAGCTTCTTTGATATCCCCGATTTTAATCACTCCACCATTGTTGACTGTGCCTTCAGCTGCCTGGGCCCAAAGCTGTGGAATTCCCTCCCTGAACCTCTCCAATTTTCTACCTCTTCCTCCCCCTTTAAGACTCTACTTAAAATCTATCTCTTTGACCAAACTTTTGGCTACCTCTCCAAATATCTCCCTGTTTAACTTGGTGTCAAATTGTGTCTGCTAACACCACTGTGAAGCAACTTGGGACATTTTATGAAATTAAAGGTGCTGTACAAATGCAAGTTGTTGTTATTAACAGGAGGAACTGGAAATGAACACTGAATTCCGCTTCTATAGCTGAACCAACTTGTTTCCTCAGAAGTAGTTTAAAGTTAGGGGAGAAGGGAGAGATCACTGAGAAAGTTCATTGCTTCTGATCTACCATATCCTAATCTTTGAAGCTGCTAGTTTCGCATGGGCAAGTGGGTGAAGGAGCCTGCGAAAAGACAGCACAGTCTAAATTATATAACCCCTAAAAATGGACAGAGGGATGGTGATGCACGATGAACCTGTGTCCATTGATTGTAACACAGGCAGCATGCCAACTTTCTGCTGCCTGCTCATTTCAATGATTTCTGCATGCATCCAGCCCGAGCCACATTGTACATTGGCTGCACCCATCAGCAGGGGACCTGAAATGGTCATGTGATAGCATTACTTAAGTTTAGCCTTCACTCTTTAAAACTGGCCTGCACCTCCTAAAGCAGTGTTATCCAATACACTTGCCACTCACTTGTAGCAAATTGGCCACAGACATGTGGCGAAACGATGCTCTTCATTTTTGGAGCCACACAATACTGAGTTGTGTTTAAGTTGCAGAGGTGGATGTGTGTATGGACATCACTCGCTAGACCACTATTTCTCGTCCGTCCCTAAATGAACAAGGAAGAATCAACCACATTACCATTAGACAGGAGTCACATATTGGTCAGACCGCGACTATGTTGATGAGAATATTGCTCAGTTGTCGAGTTTCTAGTGACTTGAATGCTGAAGGGCCACTTGCTCGATGAAACAAGAAAAATAGTTTCTCATTTGTTACCTTCTCTGTTCCTCCTTCTCGGTGCCTCTAATGATGATACTTTTAGATCTGTGGGACTGCTCTGTGAAGCGCTCTGAAAGCAGGGCCGGCCTTTGGAAGGACAGCAGTCTGATTGCTCTGGAAATTTTCTTGGGGAATCTAGTGACACATGAGATGTGAACTGAAGAACTTGGTACTGTTTAGCTGGTAGTTCGCAGTTTGTGAAAAACAGTTGAGGCGCATGAACAATGGATAACGCTGACAATGAGAGTTGCAATGTGCAATTTTGGCAAGCTGGGGCAGTGCAGCAACATCCAAATGTGTTCAGCTTCATCTTAATAGATCAGCTGAAACGAGTGATTGAGAGGAATACGACGCTATTGGCTTTGAAGCTGCTGTGGCTCTGGCAGTGAGTGCACCAGTCTTGATTGCTGATGGTTTAAAACCTCAAACCTATTCTCAAAAGATTGTGCATTGTTTCATTAATATTGCATATATATTGTATCATATGTCATGACTGAGGCGGGAGGAGTGCACAGTTTATTCTAGTTCCACTTCTCCATGGGTCATAACATATATTTAAATTTTCCCACCTACTGATGTGGTCAATCATATACTCTATTTTTCCCAGAATAGAACCAAGTTTCTTTACTGAACAGAAAAAATATCAGTTTATTATAAAACAAGTGTTAACTAGTAATGAAGTAAAACATAAACACACGGAATTAAATTTTAAAGTTCCTTTTTTACCTTAGTCCCTTCATCCTCACACACACACATATACACCGGTTAACTGAAAAGTTAAAAGGAATTTTTATAAATTCAGAGCTCTGCTGCAGACAAAAAAAAACTTGGGCCGATTACTTGCTCATTTTTTGAAGAAAATAGCAGATGAGATATGTTGTTTCAAAGCTGGCATATTGTCTAACTTGTGAGTGCACATAGACAGGTCACTGAGATCCTGCAGAACAGTTCTTTTCAGGTGGCGTTGAGAATTAATTTCAGCAGGCTTTCTTCAGAGACAGGAGATGAGATGAATCGACACAGTCATCTCCAAAGGTCTTTTAGGGAGTTTCTCGAAAGCGAGCTGGGTTGTGGTCTTCTGTCCTTCCTTGACACTTCTTCAGCAAACTTGACCTAATCTCACTCTAGAAGGTAAAATCACACACTGACACACAACCAGAAAGCTAATGAGTTTTCTGCCCTTCCAGTTGTGCTCTGCTACTACTGGGCTGGCCCAATCAAAGAAGTGCTTGTTACTTCTCTGCCCCTGTAACCGAAGTTTCTGTTCTAGCTTTAACTTAAGTCATGTGACAACCAGTAACATTGTTGCTAATCCGGTCACCTCAGTGTCCTCTGGATGACTCTCTTTTAAAGAAAAACTCGTCCAACATTTAACTATAAATTCCTTTAAAAAATATTTTTAACAAAAAACAGAATCACTTTCATGACACGTGACGTATATGGTGATCTGATGGGCATAAGTTTAGCCAGCATTGAAATCTTATTGGACAACACTGTCTTAACGAGGTGGTGCATTGTGGCTGGAGCTTGTGCTGGCAGTCGCGCAGGAAGTGAATCCACCCTGGGACACAGTGAAGAATGGCACAACATGGCAGAGAGGTTATCAGCCACTGTACTGGACGCCTTAGCGGAGGAGATGGAAAGGAGGAGAAATGTTCTGTATCTGCAGGGGTCCGGGAGGCCTTCCAGACACATGCTGAAAAGCCAGCGGGAACACTTAGCCACGGTGGTCAATGCCAGGAGTCAAACACCGTGAACATGGTTGCAGTGCCGCAAGAAGTTCAATGACCTTACATGAATGTTCAAGGTCAGTGAGCGCAGCAGGTGCCATATCCTACCAACTGTACCACCAACCTCAAACACTGTTCAATTAGAATATTAAGAACATTATGAACATAAGAATAGGAGCTGGAGTAGGCCATTCGGCCCCTCGAGACTACTCTGCCATTCAATAAGATCATGGCTGATATGATTGTGGCCTTAACTCCACCTTCCTGCCTGCCCCCTTAAACCTTTGACTCCCTTGTCAATCAAAAATCAGTCTTACTTAGCCTTGAATATATTCAATGACCCAGCCTCCACTGCTCTCTGGGGAAGAGAATTCCAGACATTAACAACCCTCTGAGAGAAGAAATTTCTCCTCATCTCCCCTTAATTTGAAACTGTGCCCCCTGGCTCTGGATTCCCCCATGAGGGGAAACATCCTCTCAACATCTACCCTGTCAAGCCCCCTCAGAATCTTATACATTTCATGAAGATCACCTTTCAATCTTCTAAACTCCAATGAATATAGACCCAACTCGGTCAACCTTTCCTCATAAGACAAACCCTTCATCCCAGGAATCAGCCTAGTGAACCTTCTCTGAACTGTTTCCAACGCAAGTATGTCCCTCCTTAAATAAGGTGACCAAAACTGTACAGGTACGGTCTCACCAATGCCCTGTACAGTTGTAGCAAGACTTTCATACTTTTATACTCCATCCCCCTTGCAATAAAGGCAAACATTCCATTTGCCCGCTTGTTACATCCTCAAAGAACTCTAATAAATTTGTCAGACCTGATACCCCATTCACAAAACCATGTTGACTCCGCCTGATTGTATTATGATTTTCTAGATGTCTTGTTACTACTTCTTTAGTAATGGATTCCAGCATTTTCTCAATGACAGACGTTAAGCTACTGGCCTATAGTTTCCTGCTTTCTGTCTCCCTCCTTTCTTGAACAGCGATGTTACATTTGTGGTTTTCCAGTCCACTGGGAACTTTCCAAAATCTAGGGAATTTTAGAAAATTACAACCAATGCATCCAGTATCTCTGCAGCCACTTCCTTTAAGCCCCTTGGATGTGGGTCATCAGGTCCAGAGGACTTGTCAGCCTTTAATCCCATTAGTATTCCCATTATTTTGCTCTAATGATAGTGATTGTTTGAAGTTCCTCTCTTTTGCCTCTTGCTTTTCTGTTATTCTTGGGATGCTTTTTGTATCTTCTACTGTGAAAACAGATACAAAATACTTGTTCAAAGCCTCTGTCATTTCCTCGTTTCCTATCATTAATTCCCCAGTCTCATACTCTAAGGGACCACTGCTCACTTTAGCTACTCTTTTCCTTTTTATATATTTGTAGAAATTTTTACTGCTTGTTTTTATATTTCTTCCTAGTTTTCTCTCATACTCTAATTTCTCCCTTTTTTTAAATCATCTTTTGCTAAATTTTTCCTAATCTTCTGGTCTACCAGTAATCTTCGCGGCATACCCTCATCACTCACTTACCAACAATCTCCATCAATCAGGACTCATACCAAACATTCATAGCCTCACGTCATGCTCACGCATTTAGCACTGCTGCAAGACTCACACTCACATCTCATAGCTTGCACACACAGCCAGTGATTCAACCATGACAACCATATCACCCAAACAGATTCCATGACACTTGCCGACACAGTTCCCTCTCTCTTACAGGAGAGTGGCGTACAATCATAAGCAGCAGAAGCTAATCGGAGGGGCTCAAGTGAGCCTTCATGTCCTAAACCCCATGGAGAAGACGGTGTTGACTATTATTGGGACACGCTGAAGCTGTAGCCAATGGCTGGGCTGAAACCAGTGAAGATGATGGTTTCCTCATACCTCATCCTCCTTATCGCATCTCACTGCTCCCTCATCCTGCAGTCTCTTCTGATTTATGAGCTGCAGATAGTGTAAGCATGGACCTCTTGCTTTCCCCACCTCCCCTTACCACAACCTTACCCTTGTGCCTTTCTGCCTTCAGATAGCCAGGGACTGCAACCTGTCTAAGCAGTGGAGGAACATCAAGAATATTGTGATGATGGAGACACACCATCACTCACAGCCACCAACTCAGATACCCATACTGCGCATAAGTTAGAGGATAGATTAGAGTCGGGATCTGCACGTTTGTGTGACACTGGATGCGAGGGCACTGCGACTAAAGCAGGGGGAAGGGAGAGTATGTGTCCAGCTCCCCGGGTGGGGGTGGGAGGAAGTCACACACAAGTTCTGCTGTAAAGAACTCAGAAGAGATCTCTGATGTGGCAGCTACTGAAGAAGGCTTATGGGTATGCGCAACAAAATGCATTGGCAGGCCTGCCAGAAATGATACAGTCACTGACAAGGAGCCTGGAGGAGTCCAATACCAACTTGGTACAGGGCTTTGTGCAGAGCTTGAAGTCCATCCTCTTCAGTGATGAAATGTGGCCAACTCTATGAGTGCACTGGTGGCCGATTGCTCAGCTTCCATAGTAGTACAAGCAGCATCCACCCAACCTCTGCTCCTGCAGTGAAAGCTCAGACTGTTGCCATCAATGTTCTGGATACCAGTATTCAAAAGCATTCCCAGGGCATCACAGCACTTTTGTAATCTATCCTCCAACAGATCTGTCCCCTGCAGATATGGCCTCCTGCTGAGAGTCCTTCTCTCCTACTCTTCCTCCTCACTCTTCTCGCAGCTTGCCCTGATCTACGTGGCATCTCATTCTCCCAGTCATGTTGAATACCAAGAATAAGCTGTACTAGGTTACACATGTTGGGAGCAATTGGTTTGTTCAAAAGCCTTGTAGTCAGGAAACTGTCCTTCAGCCAGACCACACCCTATAAACTTCTGTAACTTGAAACATGGAAAGCACCAAACACTTATAGAACTGGCCAGAAGAAATAATCCAGAAAATAACCCGTAAGTAGTTGATGATCCCTTTAAACAACGCTGATGGTGGGGTTCTTCCTGCTGCTTAGCACATGCTCAGCTGTGTGAGGTTAAGACAGAGCATTAGATGTGTGATGTTGAAGTGATTTATGACCTTAACCCCTTACAGGAGCTAAACCAAATCAGAAGCACTTCTCCGCTAATCTCTCTCACCTAAGTTTAAACCAGACAGATCTCACAAATACTTGTTTGGGTCTGAAGAACGGCCCTAGCTCTACCTCTAAGAAAGAAATCAGCAGAGAATATTACCATCTTTCGGATAGCCTATTTTTTAATAAGCATCAGCTGGGTCATAAATATCCCAGAAATTATAAGGCTCTGGGATTCTCTCTTTAGTAATGTGCCCCCCCACCCCCCGCACCACTTGAGGAGTGTACAGAAGTATTCTTGCAGTTGTATACAGAATACTACATGAGACAATTTACTAACTTATTTACAAATTTATTTAAAAATTGAACATGCAATGCACTTTAAGTGGTTGAGTATATCACAACATTAAAGATTACTAAAAGATGGAAAACATAATCTTATTTCTAAAATAGAATCCAAAAAATTCAATCTCGACAATGTTAAAGCAAAATATCTTAGAATATCCATCAAAATTCAAAGTAACCCGTTACCTTAAATTCCCCAAGTATCCTCCTGCCTTGCAAGATAAACCCCCTCAATTAAGAGTAGAATTATCTTATGCAGTTAGCTTCCTTTACCATGAGGTGAGAAGCATTGCTGAGGAATTCAATACGTCTAATTTTTCTACTGTAAAGTTGCTATATTTATACTGTTTCTAATCTGATTAGTTCATCCCTTACAAATGTGGGTGTCACCTCTCTATGTATGTTCCTCCCTCTTTCATTATCCTTATATGGTCATATCATTCCCTATTATTCATTATTATTTAATTGTTAAGAATTCCCTTATCATGAAGTTGTGAGCTTTTATCTCGTCAAAATGTTTGTGGTGTGTTATAGTAACATTATGACTTTGGTTTATTGATTACTTATTTTCATAATTGTGTTTTATTCTTAAAAATGTTTTTTTTTAAAACAAAGATCATTCAGTAGCCTCTCTTTTTTTCTTTTGGGTTAACTCAGGGTCACATAACATCTGCTTCTTTGCTTCTCTCTCCACAAATGCTGCCAGACCTGTTGAGCATTTCCAGCACCTTCTGTTTTTATTTCACATAACATTTGTTTCTTATCAGTGATGTCCCATTTTGTGATTGATTATTCATACCTGAATTGATAATAGTTCTCAGGTACTATGCTGTACCACCTTCTTAAGATGACCTGACTATGTTTATATCGGTATATTAACAGCCAGTTCATCAGTATTATAGGTATCAGCGTGTCAGCTATGGCATGTCTCAATTCCATTCGTTTATCAAGAATGCATGCATGAGATCATTATATTTTTTCTAGGCCTATTTAGCCCAAAGGTGAACTTTCTTTTTTTACACATTCCAATGTAGCAGAAATGTTGGGATGGATTTTTAACTAAAAGGAAATCATGAATTTTTAACTCTGTTTTTCAAAGGGAATCCAAAGAATCTTGAAAACTGACAATTTATTCAGTCTTTAATTGTATTAAATGAATCTTTATTCCTAAAGTGTAATGTATTAAGTATATCTGAGCTCGACCTAATTATCTATATTCTTTCCTAATTATTCCTATTATACCTATTGTTACAAAAGTGCCTCTGTGTTTTGCTAAATATATTTTTGAAGATTCATTTTTGAAAGATTGAAGAAAGGTTAAACTTTGGGGTTTTCAAAGGGGGTCATGTAAAGGCCACTTGACTTTGAAAAAACAGTCCCTGGAAATGTTTTTTAAAAGGGGCACTGAGCGGTCTCGTGAAGAGAACAAGCCTTTCTGGGAAACCACCTGACTTACAGCTTAATAAACAACAGAGAACTTTGGACACCTGGAGAAGTTGTTTACAAAGAAATGACAGGTCAAGATTGATGGAGGTCAGAAGGTTGATCTCCCGTTGTCAGTTTTGCTTTTGAATTGTTTTGAGTTAGGGTTGAACTGTATAGAAAGGGAGAGCACCTCCAAGGAGAGAAGAGAACTTTCAAAGAAATAAAAGGATTTCCAAGGAAGGAGAGAAGGCCATAACCCAGGTCAGCTTTCCAGCACCTCTCTAAAAGACACTGAGAAGTCCAATGTGTCAACTCATATCATTTCCTGTCTTTGAAGAAAAGCCTGCTAAATTAATTCTCAATGCTGCCTGAAAAGAAATGTTCTAAAAGATCCCAGTTATTTGTCTACGTGTACTCGAAGGCCAGGCTGTGTGCCAGTTTTGGAACACAACATATCTCATTTGCTGTTTCTTCAAGATTGAGCCAGTATTCATCCCAAGTGTTTTTTTTTGTCTGTAATAGAGCTTTAAAGACAAAAATCCCTTTATTTTTCCGGTTAACCTGTGTGTGTGTGCGTGTGGGTGTGTGTGTACTGGTTAAGACTTGTGCTTTAATAAACTGAAAATGTTGTTGTTTATTAAAGAAATCTGGTTGGTGTGTCTTATTCTGGGATAGCGTCATAGAGTCATAGAGTTATACAGCACAGAAACAGACCCTTCGGCCCATCGTGTCTGTGCTGGCCATCAAGCACCTAACTATTCTAATCCAATTTTCTAGCACTTGGCCCGTAGCCTTGTATGCTATGGCAATTCAAGTGCTCAGCTAAATACTTCTTAAAGGTTGTGAGGGTTCCTGCCTCTACCACCTCTTCAGGCAGTGCGTTCCAGATTCCAACCACCTTCTGGGTGAAATTTTTTTTCCTGAAATTCCCTCTAAGCCTCCTGTCCCTTATCTTAAATCTATGCCCCCTGGTTATTGAAGCCTCCTCTAAGGAAAATGTTTCTTGCTATCTAACCTATCAATGCCCCTCATAATTTTGTATACCTCAATCATATCTCCTCTCAGCCTTCTCTGCTCAAAGGGAAAAAACCCTAGCCTTTTTAGTCTCTCGTCATAGCTGAAATTCTCGAGCCCAGGCAACATCCTGGTGAATCTTCTCTGCACCCTCTCTAGTGCATCCTTCTTATAGTGTGGTGACCAGAACTGTACACAGTGGCCTAACTAGCATTTTATACAGCTCCATCAGAACCTCTCTGCTCTTATATTCTATGCCTCGGCTAATAAAGGCAAGTATCCCATATGCCTTCCTAACTACCTTATCTACCTGTGCTGCTGCCTTCAGTGATCTATGGACAAGTACACCAAGGTCCCTCTGACCTTCTGTACTTCCTAGGGTCCTACCATCCATTGTATATTCCCTTGCCTTGTTAGTCCTCCCAAAATGCATCACCTCACACTTCTCAGGATTAAATTCCATTTGCCACAGCTCCACCCATCTTACCAGCCCATCTATATCGTCCTGTAATCTAAGGCTTTCCTCCTCACTATTTACAACATCACCAATTTTCCTGTCATCTGTGAACTAACTGATCATATCTCCTGTATTCACGTCTAAATCATTAATGTATACTACAAACAGCAAGGGTCCCAGCACCGATCCCTGTGGTACACCACTGGTCACAGGCTTCCACTCGCAAAAGCAACCCTCGACCATTACCCTCTGCCTCCTCTCACTAAGCCAATTTTGAATCCAATTTGCCAAATTGCCCTGGGTCTCATGGGCTCTTACCTTCTTAACCAATCTCCCATGCAGGACCTTATCAAAAGCCTTACTAAAGTCCATGTAGATTACATCAACTGCTTTCCCCTCATCTACACATCTCATCACCACCTCGAAAAATTCAAACAAGTTAGTTAGACATGATCTCCCCTGATAAAGCCATGCTGACTATCCCTGATTAATCCATGCCTCTCCAGGTGGAGATTAATCCTGTCCCTCAGAATTTTTTCCAATAGTTTCCCAACCATTGATCTTAGACTCACCAGCCTGTAATTACCTGGTTTATACCTACTACCCTTCTTGAATAATGGTACCACATTTGCTGATCTCCAATCCTCTGGCACCTCTCCTGTGACCAAAGAGGATTTGAAAATTTGTGTCAGAGCCCCTGCAATCTCCTCCCTTACTTCACATAACATCCTGGGATACATCTCACCTGGGCCTGGGGATTTATCCACTTTTCAGCCCGCTAAAACAGCTAATACCTCCTCCCTTTCAATACTAATGTGTTTACAATCCCCCTCCCTGATCTCTACACCTACATCGTCCTTCTCCATAGTGAAGACAGATAAAAACTAATAATTTAAAACCTCACCTATGTCCTCTGGCTCCACAAACAGATTGCGACTTTGGTCCCTAATAGAGCCTATGATTGACCATATCGGTAAAGTGGGAAAAAATTTAAATATATGTTGTGATCCATGGAGAAGTGGAACTAGAATAAACAGTGCACTCCTCCCATCTTGGTCGTAACACTATATTTCCTCACAAGGTTAAGAGAGGATATTAATTGTGTGAGATTAGGGGAGGCCATTACTTGAGCGCCAAAATATCTGCACAGGTGTCAAATCAGCTTTTCATGTTGACTAATGTCATCATCTACATGCTCTGCATATTTCTATTAGATGTTAGTTGCATTTGGCTAACACCCTCACCAAGATGGCATCGGTGTAGTTCATGACAGAAGAGTACACGAGCACATCGGACTCCATTTTCACCCCCAAAAGGCACCCAGAGCATACAAACGGCGGGTGATACTGACCCCAGTTTTGCAAATTGTGTACATAGGGCAGTATGTGGGACATAGTTATCACTGGAGAAGGGCCGTATGTAAAGACAGTGTACATGGAGCAGAGAATATTTTGGGGCCAGGGTACACTCAACAGCTAGATTGAGACAAGATTTTGGAATGTACTGCACTCTGGTCTGATTTGAACTGCAGCAGCTTTTGATTTTATTTTTGTAGTTATTGTACAATTAATCCAGCAGGAACATTCTGCTCCTGATAATTATGAATACTTTATGAGCTGTATAAATGAGCTTACAGATCTATTTTCCCAACAGTTCAAATTCATTAATATATCTTTTTCATTTGACAGCTGTGCCTGCAAAATCTAAGAGGTGACTATTAGTGTCCTACCATTAGACTTTAACAGTGACATTAGAGTGGATTTGGCTCATTTAATATGATTTATCTCTGCAGTAGATGCTGTACATAAGAATTCTCAAAATCATATAAATCTCATTTTTACTCATTACAAAATCCTTTCATTCTGTGTCATCACGTTTCTTATATGGTTGTTGCAAAGAAAAAACTTGTTTTATATAGTACCTCAGGATGTTCCAAAGTGCTTTACAATGAAGTACTTTTGAAGTGTAGTCGCTGTTGTAATTTAGGAAAAGCGGCAGCCAATTTGTGCACAGCAGGCTCCCACAAACAGCTATAAGGTAAATGAACAAGTTGCCTATTGTAATGATGTTAGTTGAGGGCTAAATGTTGACCAGGACACTGGGAGAATTCCCCTGCTCATCTTTGAAATAGTGCCCTGGGATCTTTTAACATCGACCTGAGAAGATAGATGGGGCCTTGTTTAGCATCTCATCCAAAGGATGCCACCTCTGATAGTGCAGCACTCCCTGCTCCTGTACTGGGAGTGTCAGCATAGATTTGTGTTTGAGTCTCTGGAGTTGGGCTTGAACCCACAACCTTCTGACCATGCATGACATTTTAATAGCATCTAATGGTTGTGGTAGTGTACTGGAATACAGAGCTTGTGAGCTGAAATCCCATCTTCGTAGGTTCTGAAATTGGATACAATAAATCTGGTAATTCATAATAAGGCAGCATGAAGTCTGATTGCTGTAAAAATCCAAATGGTTCTCTGATGTCCTTTAGGGAAGTAAACCTGCCGTCCTTACCCAGTCTGACTGACAAGTGACTCCAATTCCACAATAAGTGCTTGTCTCTTAATGTCCTCTAAAGTGTTGGAACAAGTTATTAAAACAATTGTTACTCAAGAAGCTGACTCACCACCAACTAGGGATGGGCAATAAGTGCTGGCCTTACCTGCACCACCCACAAACCAAGAAGAAAGAAAACATTCTGAAGTTCAAACTAATTGGGTTAACATCTGTTGCATAAAAGGAATTAAAGTCCAGACATGTTCAACTTTAGTATGAGAGCAACACTGGTGGGGAAATCTATCACTGTGTGGAACATGCCAGTAACAATTACAGCCATCTAATTCCCTTTAGCTGGCATAAAACCGTTCAAAGAAGACTGATGAAACTAAAATTCTGACCATGGTATGCTCAATTCTGCAAGTGAAGTGCACAGTAACTTAGGAAATGACAGCAGGAGGAATAATGAATACCCTGATACTTGGTCTGCTCCTGGCATCCATCCAAGGTTTGGTTTCCACTGTCAACATTGCTGCAGGCTTCAGGCCTTTGATGTACAATATATTGGCATCTCTTTGTAGCTGGAATACAAGTGAGATGTATCAACGAATCTCCGCAGCATCAGACCAGGCCTTTTACCACAAGCTCTAAAACAAAGATTGTATTTACATGCATGACCTGGCCAGAGAGAAGAGATTTTATCTGGACATGGAATGCGCTGCCTGAAAGGGTGGCAAAAGCAGATTCTTTAATAACTTTCAAAAGGAAACTGGATGTATACTTAAAAAGGGAAATATTTGTAGGGCTATGGAGAGAGTGGGATCCAGCACAGACATAATGGGCCAAATAGCCTCCATCTGAGATATATCAGAGAATGATACAAAGCCCTGAATCTCTGCCCCAACTTGGAAAATGATGGCCCTGTTAAATTTGTTTGATACATTATCACAACTTGGTCACTGTTGGCAAGGCTGGCATTTACTGCCCATCCCCAGCTGTCCTGAGAAGGTGGTGGTCATCCTTATTCTTGAACCATTAGTGGGTTTGATGCAATTAAGGGGCTCGCTGACTGATTTCAGAGGGCAGATAAGCATCAACCACACTGGTTTTGAGACTGGAGTCACATATAGACCCAGACTGGGTAAAGTTTCCTTCTCTAACAGGATATTAGTGAACCATTTGAGATTTACAATGATTCAAAAATTTCATGATCACTTTTACTGAGACCAGCTTTTTATTTCCTCTTTTTTAAAACAGTATTCAATTCTCAAACTGTCATGGTGGGATTTGAACTCACAGTCATGGGATTATAAGTCCAGAAACTGACGAGTGGGCAGAACTGCCGTTATGCTACAAGACGAAAAAGAAGGATATTTTTTTACAGATGCATTTGGTGTTTTTTTATAACCTCAGGGTGTTTCAAAACGTTTCACAGCCAATGAAGTACTTTATGAAGTGTAGTTGCTGTTGTAATGCAGGAAACCTGGCAGCCAATTTACTCACAGCAAGCTCCCAAAAACAGCAATACAATAGTGATCAGATTGTCTGTTTCTTTTTAATGGTGGTTGAGGGGTAAATATTGGCGAGGCCTCCCTGGGGATAACTCCTCTGTTTTTCTTCGAATAGTGGCCAAGTGATTTTTTTAACATCCACCTGATACAAAGCAAGAGGCGTGCCAACCTGGATTTTTGTGGTCAAGTCTCTGAAGTGGGGACGCTGTAAAGTAAAAACTTACAGCTTAAAATATTGAATTCTGAGACAACCTAAATGAGGTGACTTCAATTGAAAGGCATAGACTCTAATTTAAATTGCAGGTAGGGAACACGCTGAGTTTTATTCCAATATCTTCATTTATCCAAATGATCATCTTCCCAGAATTGGCTGCAAGCTTCACATTTGCCTCTTAAACAGCACAGTCGTCCAGTTGCATCGTGTTCTTTCATATCCCAGAAGGAGCAGGAAAATGGCATCGCTTGCCAGCAGTGACTATTTTAAAATGCGATGGCATCATTTGTACCTAATCGCATGATCCAGTATGTAACCGGTGGGAGTGCAATAGCTGTTACATAATGCATCAGTCAGTACTTCAAAAAGAAGTCCCAGAATGATCGGAACAACCAGGAATACTGAAAATTCTATTAGTTTTAGTCACGTGGCTCTGTTTCTTAGGAATAATATGTGTGTGCAAATATCAGATTCAATAATCACAGGCACCCTCATGCATAGCTTACAGCCTGTCCTGGTGCTGGTGTCTATGACAATCATATTGGCTGTAGTTTTATTGGATTGGAGCCACTCAACCAGAAAGGAGTCAATAAAGAATAGAGGATGTTAACAGCTGTACTCACTTCCCTAACAAAGCAGCATCCAAGAGTGCTAGCTTGGGTTTTGTACCAGCTTAAAGTAACTCCCAATGCTTTTTTAAAAATAGTGTCACCCTTTTATATTCAAATTTTGATGGCTTCATCGCATCTTACCCTGGCGCTGATTCAGAGTATTCAGCTGATTGAGTATTCTTGACTTGACAGCTTGATGAACCAGCAAAGGGGATGGGGTGAGGTTTAGCTCGAGTGAGCAACTCGCCTTGAAATTACTCAATTCCAAACTTCATTTCACATAGAGAGATTGGCACCTCGCTAATCTAAAAGGCGATGTGGGGCACTCACTATCATTCAGTGTTTGAGGCTGACTCTAGATTGACTGTTTGCTCTGGTACAGGGTACGTCAACAAAAACAGTAGCAACAACAACTTGCCCTTAACATAGAAAAACCTCCCAAGTCACTTAACAGGAGTGTTATCAGCCACATAAGGAGATATTAGGAGCATTGTCAAAGAGGTAGGTTATAAGGAATGCATTAGAGGAAGCGAGAGAGGGAGAGATAGAGAGGCGGAGGGGTTTTGGAAAGGAATTCCAGAGCTTAGGGCTTAGACCACTGAAGGCGTGGCCACCATTGGTGGGGCAATTAAAATCGAGGATGTACAAGAGGTCAGAGTTAGAGGAACACAGAAATCTCAAAGGGTTGTCAGCCATTCAGCTCCTCAAGTCATCTCCACCATTTCAATAGATCATAGCTGCTCTGTACCTCAACTCCATCTACTAACTTGGCTCCATATCTCTTGGTATCCTTACCCAACAAAAATCTATCAATCTCTGTCAGAGTTCCAGCTCTCAATGTAATAAACTTTGAGCTATTTGCTGCTGTCCTGCTTGCTGTGATTGTTTGGTTGTCCCTCAGCATCTGCACAGTTGGGTGGCAGCGGGAGATGTATTCTTGAGGGAGTTGTTAGCCCACATGATCTCATGTCAACATCAGTGACTCTGCCCTCCACCCACTGCTCTGACTCTCTTACCTTGATGAAAAGATAAACTGTCAACAACGCTTTCTTTTGAAGCGATTTTACTCAATCTCACACTGACATGAATCTGAAAGATCATAGCCCACATCCTCAACCTTTCTGGATACTAAAAAAATGACTTCAGAACAATTCTTATCCATCCAACTCTCCCGGAAACTGGAAGATATATTAAAATTAGCATGTATTAATGCTAGCCAGAGTGCTTTTCTTATCTGGAACGGAAACATGTTGAGTTAGGGTCAAAGATATGACATGTTTCCTATTTTTCTAGTCTTTTTTATGAAATTCTGCTGCTAAAAATTATAAAGAACCTACATTATATTAAAATTCCTACACTTTGAGTTAACTTTTCCCATCATAAATTCCTTGGTTATTTTAATGTAAACTCGCCAGGGAATAATTATACGCTCAGTCCCACCTGATCCACCCATGAGTGATGTCATAAGATCATAAGATCATAAGAACTAGGAGCAGGAGTAGGCCGTCCGGCCCCTCGAGCCTGCTCCGCCATTCAATAAGATCATGGCTGATCTTTTCGTGGACTCAGATCCACTTACCCGCGCTCCCACCGTATCCCTTAATTCCTTTATTGTTCAAAAAGATATCTACCTTAGCTTTAAAGACGTTTACTGAAGAAGCGTCAACTACTTCACTGGGCAAGGAATTCCATAGATTAACAACCCTCTGGGTGAAGAAGTTCCTTCTTAATTCAGTCCTAAATCTGCTCCCTCTAATCTTGAGGCTATGCCCTCTTGTCCTAGCTTCACCTGCCAGTGGAAACATCTCCTCTACTTGTATCTTATTTATTCCCTTCATGATTTTATATGTTTCTATAAGATCCCCCCTCATTCTTCTGAAATCCAATGAATATAATTCCAATCTACTCAGTCTCTCCTCATAAGCCAACCCCCTCAACTCCGGAATCAACCTAGTGAACCTCCTCTGCACCCTCTCCAGTGCTAGTATATCCTTTCTCAAGAGGTCCTTGTCACCAGAGGTCCACCACCTGTTTCAGAAACACTGCAACAACAGGAAAAATCAAGAGCCCGTGTGGTAATCCCATCAATGTTCCATCCAATGACCCAAAAACTTCCCAAAATCTGAGAGTCTAAACCATGACAGTATTCATAGAACAATGCAGTGCAGAAGGAGGCCATTCGGCCTATCATGACTGTGTTGGCTCTTTGAAAGAGTTATCCAATTAGTCCCACCCCCCTACTCTTTCCCCATAGTTGTTCAAATTTTCCCTCTTCAAGTATCTAATCCAATTTGCTTTTGAAAGTTACTATTGAATGTGCTTCCACCGCCCTTTCAGGCAGTGGATTGCGGATCACAACAACTTGGTAGGTAAACAAATTTCTCCTCATCCCACCTCTGTTTATTTTGTCAATTATGTTAAATCTGTGTCCTCTGGTTACTGACCCCCCTGCCAGTGGAAACAGTTTCTCCTTATTTACTTCATCAAATCCATTCGTGGTTTTGATGGATGGGCTTGTTGTTACAGTCTCTAATGAACCTTGTTGATGGATTTGCATCGAGTGCCGCAAAGTGCTTGCAACATGAAAAAAGCTAAAATTCTCTATGGAAATCATTTAGTAATCACGCAACACAGTAACAGAAGACAGGATGCTTTGAAATGAAGGCAAAAATATTTGCTGCACTATGACATAAAGGCCACTATCTCAGAAAGCATTTCCAGCCGGCAATAGATAAACAGCTTTATATTCATCTCATTGACTGGGTCAGAGGTGTGTGGCATTTCACAGTGGCCTTTCAGTAGATGTATGGGACAGCTTGTGTCGATTCCCTGGGATCTGCCAGCACACTACACGAGATCATTCATCACTGCAAAAGAACAGGACTTCAACTCGGGAATATCAAGACTGAGCGACAGGATCTCAAGATATATTCGGAAGTAGTTTTGATGCTTTCAATCTGTACCTCAACATGGCCAGCCAGCCTCTGAAGATGTGTTAAATCTGTAAGGAAAGAAAAACTTGCATTTATATTGCATCTTTCATGACCTCAGAATGTCCCAAAGCACTTTACAGCCAATGAAATACTTTTTGAAGTGTAGTCACTGTTGTAATTTAGGAAATGTAGCTGCCAATTTGTGCACAGCAAGCTCCCACAAAAAGCAATGTGATAATGACCAGATAATCTGTTTTTAGGTGATGGTTGAGGGATATACATATTGACCAGGACACCCGGAATAATTCCCCTGCTCTTCTGTCGATAGTGGCTGTGGAATCTTTCACACCCACCCAAGGGCCTCAGTTTAACGTTTGATCCAAAAGATGTGCTTCATGAAGGAAGCAGCAGCAATATCAGATGGGTTTCACGTTCCCCTGGAAGAGTATTGCAAAATAAAGACAGTTTCCCCATCTAAATGTTCACAATCTCTCTATTTCCCCCTATATCCTCAGTACACAGGCAGCTTGTACAGAATCTTTCAATTTTATTTCAATGAGAATGTCAGGAATTAAATATTTTTCATGGTAAACTAAACATGAAATGGATCAGTGTGTTCTTAAAATAGGAATGGAGCTTTTAAATTTCTTTGATGTAAGCTCTTAAAGCATGTAGTAAGATTATTTTGCCAGCTCCATTTCCAGCACTGAGCCTTGTTGGAAGGCAGCAGAAGCACAGGCTACAAAATCCGGCTCTGTAAAGCCTGCAGCTTTGGCAATGCAGGTGTTGTTTTTGTTACAAATGCTGTCTGCTTCACATAGGCACACAATCACGAGTCGTACAATATTTTGGGCAGGTCGATAACGCAGGTGCTGGGAGAGTGCGCTGGAAGTATGCACAAAAGGCAGATTGTGATGTCAGTCAGTGTATAATGCTGATTTGACAACAGTACTGTCATTTTTAACCTCATCATTCTATCTAACACCCTCTCTTAAACACATAGAGTTGAACATGTGTTCAGCAGCAGGAAGGACTCCCCCACCCACCAGCACTATTTAAAAGGACCTCTAACCGCTCCAGGTTAGTTGCTGTTAATCTCTGCTGGCTCTGATTGAGATTGTGGAAGTGCTTGGTGTTTGGAGCAGTTGTTTAAAGATGGTGAAGGCTGCAGCGAGTGGTGCTACATGGGTGCATGACAGGGCGATGGAGCAGAGGCAGCACAGAAGAGCAGAAGCTGCTCACAGGGGGAGGAGGAAGAGGGGCAGAAAGGGCTGTCAGCAGGAGGCCTTATCCATCTAGGGTCATAGAATCATAGAAATTTACAGCATGGAAGGAGACCATTTGGTCCATCAAGGTCTGCGCAGCCGACAAGTAGCCATCTATCCTAATCCCACATTCCACCTCTTGGCCCTTAGCCTTGTAGGTTGCAGCACTTCAAGTGCATATCCAAGAACTTTATAAAGGTTATGAGGGTTTCTGCCTCTACCACCATTTCAGACAGTGAGTTCCAGATCCACACCCCCACCCTCTGTGTGAAAAGGTTTCCCCTCGAAGCCTATTAACCTCCTACCTCTTACCCTAAATTTATACTCTCTGGTTATGGACCCCTCAACCAAGAGGAATAGGGCCTTCCTATCCATTCTATTTAAGGCCCTCATAATTTTAAACACTTCAATTAGGTCTCCCCTCACATTCCTCTGTTCAAAAGAAACCAAACCTAGTCTGTCCAAACTTTCCTGATAACTAAAATTCTGCATTCCAGGCAACATCCTCATAAATCTCCATTGTACCCTTTTTAGTGCAATCACATCTTTCCTATAGCACTGTGACCAGCTTTTTAAAAAATTATTTCATGGGATGTGGGCATCACTCACCAGCATTTGTTGCCATCTGTAATTGCCCTTCATAATTGAGTGGCTTACTAGACCATTTAAGAGAACCACATTGCTGTGGGTTTGGTGTCACATGTAGGCCAGACCAGGTAAGGACAGCAGATTTC
Source organism: Heterodontus francisci (assembly GCF_036365525.1). Lineage (NCBI taxonomy): Eukaryota > Metazoa > Chordata > Chondrichthyes > Heterodontiformes > Heterodontidae > Heterodontus > Heterodontus francisci. The sequence continues at coordinate 5,756,861 of NC_090385.1, forward strand.
CTTCCCTAAAGGACATTAGTGAACCAGGTGGGTTTTTACAACAATTGATGATAGTTTCATGGCACCATTACTGACTAGCTTTCAATTCAGATGCCATGGTGGGATTTGAACCCATGTCTTCAGAACATTAGCCTGGACTTCTGGATTACTAGTTTAATGACATTGTCACTAGGCCACCACCTCTGCATTACTAAGACATAGCTGAAAGAAGGACAGGAATAGCAGTTCAACATTCCCAGTTAAAGGGTTTTCAGGCAAGATAGAGAGTGATAAAGGGGGGGGGGGGGGGGGGTGTAGAGAATTGCAATATTGATTAAATAGATAATTATAGCTCCAAGGAGAAATGATATGGTAGAAGGATCATCAGTGAGGCCACAAGGGTTGAACTGAAGAGCAAAAAAATGGCAATCATACTACTGGGAGTGTACTATGGACCCCCAAATAGTCAGAGGGAGTTAGAAGAGCCAATATGTCGGCAAATCTCTGAGAAGTGTAAAAATAGTAGGGCAGTAATAGTGGGGGATTTCAATTACCCTAATATTAAGTGGGATAGAATTAGTGTGAAAAGCACAGGGGGAGAAGAATTCTTAAAATGCATTCAAATATTTTCATCCAGAGGGTGGTAGTGGCAGAAACTCTCATAACATTTAAAAAGTACTTGGATATGCACTTGAAGTGACGTAACTTACAATGCTACAGACCAAGAACAGGAATATGGGATCAGGATGGATGGCTACTTGTTGGCTGGTGTGGATACTTTGGGCTGAATGGTCTCCTTCTGTGTTGTTCTATAATTCTATAATATCATACTAATCTGTGCTCTCAGCCCATCTGCCTGATTCCCTAGATGTGTTGCATTAACTTATATGCCATTTAGCACTGGCAAACTCCCTTGTTGTCTAATTTCTAGCCTTTGTTTCCTCTACATTCATCAGCTCTATCTTGCTTTTTCTGTCCTCACTAGCACGTGGCACTGGGAGTAATATGGAGATTACTACCTTTGTGATCCTGTTTTTCAATCTCTCTCCTCACTCCCTAAATTCTGCTGCAGGACATCATCCCTCTTTCTGCCTGTATCATTGGTGCTTATATAGACCACGACCTCTGGCTGTTCACTATCCCCCCTCAGAATGTTCTGCAGCCGCTCAGTGATGTCCTTGATTCTGGCACCAGGGAGGCAACATACCTGCATGTCTGCAGCTGCTGAAGTGCCTGTCGGTTGCCCTATTGCTGTCAAATCACCTACCACCATTGCTCTTCCACTCTTCTTCCTCCCCCTGTGCAACTGAGCCACTCATGGTGTCATGGACTTGTCTCCGCCTGCAATCCCCAGAGGAACATCACTCTTACCAGTATTCAGAACTGAATACTGATTGGAGAGTGAGATGCATTCATGGGATCCCTGCCCTGCTTGCCTGGTCCTCCTTGTCCTTCTGGAGGTCACCCATTCACTCTCTGCCTGCACATTTTTAAGTCTCAGGGTGACCACCTCCAGAAACATGCTATCCTCGAAATTCTCAGACTAGCGGACTCCCCGTAGAGACTCCAGCCATCGCTCAAGCTCTGAAACCCAGAGTTCAAGCTGCTTTAGCTGGCAATACTTCCTGCACAGGTAGTCGCCCACACCACAAGAAGTGTCCAGGTTTTCCCACATGGCACAGGATGTGCATTCCACAGGGCTGAGGTGCCCTGCCATACCTTTACTTTTCAGACTATTCCTGGAAATACTTACCAGCTATTCACCAATTGGCTCCTTCCCTAATTGGTGTGTCACTATAGCTGTTTACAGATGTTGCTTTTGGTGTCAGAGATTTTGCTGAAGGCTCTCTGCCTCACTTTAACTCCTCTGTCACTGTGTTCAGGCTCCACCCAGGTCCGCGCCACGGCTGCTGCCAGTGAGTCTGTCTGCTCACTGAATTAATGCCACGAGACTTCAGCTCTCAGGTCTCGCTGCCTCCCGTTTCCTCTCTCAGAATGCTCTTTGATTTGTTCAAGACGAGTGCAGCACCTCTTCCCTCACTGCACTAAGTTCCTCACTCAACCAATTCCCTGAGTTTAGTACCCTGTTTAAGCAGTATTCCATTGAGCGGGACTCTGTGTTACTTACTTCAAAATCTTGTCTGCCATTGTAAGTGAAAATAAGAGTCCAAGTGAATCTCTTCTCAATTGTGCTCGAAATTCGCAATATATTGCCAGGAATTTAACTCGGGACTACATGCATGCAAAGTATTTGCTCTACCACTCAGCTACGCTCCCAAATGCTCTACCAGGAGAATTTCTCTTACTTCACCCTAAGCCAGGGGTTGTGTGTGCATCGTCTGTGCTTTTTGGAGGAAGTGCTCACAGAACTCTGCCACCTCTTAGAACCAGACCTGCAGCCTCAGAGCAGGGTGAGGACAGCATTGCCAGTGGCTGTGAATGTGACAGTGGTTCTGGATTTCTTCATGTTGGGATCCTTCCAGGCTGAAACAGACGAAATCTGTAATATCTCCCAGTTCACCATTCATTGCTGCATTAGAGAGGTGACAAAGACTCCTTATGCCAGAAGAGGGGAGTTCATTGAGCAGAGAGAAGTAGGTAGATGTGCACATGAGGTTGCCAGGATAGTGACTTCCCCATGGTGCAGGGCGTCATCGCCTGCACACATGTGGTTTTGCACATCAATGCTGAGATGTACCAAAACGGCAGAGGTTACCACTCACTGAATGTGCGGTTGGTGTGTGACCATGCTCAGCACATTATGATGGTGAATGCCCACTTTCCTGGCAGCAGTTATGATGCTTTCATTCTCTGCCAGTCCACTGTTCCCTCAGTACTTGAGGCACCACCTCAAACCAGAGGGTGGCTGCTGGATGACAAGGACTATCCACTGACCACCTGCCCTATAGGTCTGTTCTGCAACCCTGGGCACCATGTGTATAACAAGTGCCATGCTACCACATGAAATATCATTAAACAGACCATTGGGCTGCTCAAGCAATGCTTCTGCTACCTGGACTGTGCTGGAGGAGCCCCGCAGTACTCGGCAGAGCTTGTGTCATGGTCTGCCACGTCCTGCGCAACCTTGCCATCATGAGAGCACAGCCTTTGCCACCAGAGATATGGCGAGCAGCTCAGGAGGAAGAGGAAGGGAGGAGGCAACCGACACATCCCCATTCCGACTGGGCTGTCTGTGATCGCGGCATTGGACTACTGTTCCACTGAGCACAACCCGAAATCCACATTGTACAACTGTCTCACACCTTCCCTTCCCTCTGCTATGGACCATCACAGCGTCCTATTGGTCAAAATGCTGAAATAAAAGCCACCACAAAACAACCATTCCAAACCATCTTCATCAAACAAACGATCCAATATTCCACACAAAAATCAATTAATCACGCTTGTGCATTCCTTTAGTGTCTGGCTTGTAGGTGCCTTTGCCTGTCCTAATGCTCCTACACAGTGCTACCCCAGTGGTTGTAGCATGGCTGCTGGAAGGCTGCTGATTTACACTGGGGAGACTGCAGATCGTCTTGCAGGATAATCTCGAGTGGCTCTGGGCCTTGGTGTGGGCAGCAGCAGCCAGGGCTGGCTGGCTGACAGGCAATGGAGAGGGCACTAGTGGAGTGTCATCCTGAGAGAGGACAGCAGGTTTGTGCAACTACCACTCCCCCAGTGACAGCACCTCACTAGTCCTAGTAATCTTCTGGGGCATAGATTGCTGGACTGCTGTGACAGCCTGCAAACCCCAATGAACACTGAGATCCGCAGCCATGTTGGCAGCAGTCTGGGTCTACATGGTAGCAATCTGGGACTGCACGGGAGAAGTCTGGGTCTGCATGGTAGAAGTCTGGGTCTGCATGGTAGCAGTCTGGGTCTGCATGGCAGAAGTCTGGGTCTGCATGGAAGAAGTCTGAGTCTGCATGGCAGAAGTCTGGGTCTGCATGGTAGCAGTCTGGGTCTGCATGGTAGAAGTCTGGGTCTGCATGGTAGAAGTCTGGGTCTGCATGGCAGAAGTCTGGGTCTGCATGGTAGCAGTCTGGGTCTGCGTGGTAGCAGTCTGGGTCTGAATAGCAGAAGTCTGGGTCGGCATGGTAGAAGTCTGGGTCTGAATAGCAGAAGTCTGGGTCTGCATGGTAGCAGTCTGGGTCTGCGTGGTAGCAGTCTGGGTCTGAATAGCAGAAGTCTGGGTCGGCATGGTAGAAGTCTGGGTCTGAATAGCAGAAGTCTGGGTCTGCATGGTAGCAGTCTGGGTCTGCGTGGTAGCAGTCTGGGTCTGCATGGTAGAAGTCTGGGTCTGCATGGTAGAAGTCTGGGTCTGCATGGTAGCAGTCTGGGTCTGCGTGGTAGCAGTCTGGGTCTGAATAGCAGAAGTCTGGGTCGGCATGGTAGAAGTCTGGGTCTGAATAGCAGAAGTCTGGGTCTGCATGGTAGCAGTCTGGGTCTGCATGGTAGAGGTCTGAGTCTGCATGGTAGAGGTCTGGGTCTGCATGGCAGAAGTCTGGGTCTGCATGGTAGCAGTCTGGGTCTGCATGGTAGAAGTCTGGGTCTGCATGGTAGAAGTCTGAGTCTGCATGGTATAAGTCTGGGTCTGCATGGCAGAAGTCTGGGTCTGCATGGTAGAAGTCTGGGTCTGCATGGCAGAAGTCTGGGTCTGCATGGGAGAAGTCTGGGTCTGCATGGTAGAAGTCTGGGTCTGCATGGTAGAAGTCTGGGTCTGCATTGTAGAGGTCTGGGTCTGCATGGTAGAAGTCTGGGTCTGCATGGTAGCAGTCTGGGTCTGCATGGTAGAAGTCTGGGTCTGCATGGAAGAAGTCTGGGTCTGCATGGTAGAAGTCTGGGTCTGCATTGTAGAGGTCTGGGTCTGCATGGTAGAAGTCTGGGTCTGCATTGTAGAGGTCTGGGTCTGCATGGTAGAAGTCTGGGTCTGCATGGTAGAGGTCTGGGTCTGCATGGTAGAAGTCTGGGTCTGCATGGTAGCAATCTGGGTCTGCATGGTAGAAGTCTGGGTCTGCATGGTAGAAGTCTGGGACTGCATGGGAGAAGTCTGGGTCTGCATGGTAGAAGTCTGGGTCTGCATGGCAGAAGTCTGGGTCTGCATGGTAGAAGTCTGGGTCTGCATTGTAGAGGTCTGGGTCTGCATGGTAGAAGTCTGGGTCTGCATGGTAGAGGTCTGGGTCTGCATGGTAGAAGTCTGGGTCTGCATGGTAGCAACCTGGGCCTGCATGGTAGAAGTCTGGGTCTGCATGGTAGAAGTCTGGGTCTGCATGGTAGAGGTCTGGGTCTGCATGGTAGAAGTCTGGGTCTGCATGGTAGAGGTCTGGGTCTGCATGGTAGAAGTCTGGGTCTGCGTGGTAGCAGTCTGGGTCTGCATGGTAGAAGTCTGGGTCTGCGTGGTAGCAGTCTGGGTCTGCATGGTAGAAGTCTGGGTCTGCATGGAAGAAGTCTGGGTCTGCATGGTAGCAGCCTGGGTCTGAATAGAAGAAGTCTGGGTCTGCATGGTAGATGTCTGGGTCTGCATGGTAGCAGTCTGGGTCTGCATGGTAGAACTCTGGGTCTGCATGTTGGCAGTCTGGGTCTGCATGGTAGAAGTCTGGGTCTGCATTTTGGCAGTCTGGGTCTGCATGGCAGCAGTCTGGGTCTGCATGGTTGTAGTCTGGGTCTGCATGGTAGCAGTCTGGGTCTGCATGGCAGCAATCTACGTCTGAATGGTAGAAGTCTGGGTCTGCATGGTAGCAGTCTGGGTCTGCATGGTAGAACTCTGGGTCTGCATGTTGGCAGTCTGGGTCTGCATGGTAGCAGTCTGGGTCTGCATGGTAGAACTCTGGGTCTGCATGTTGGCAGTCTGGGTCTGCATGGTAGAAGTCTGGGTCTGCATGTTGGCAGTCTGGGTCTGCATGGTAGAAGTCTGGGTCTGCATGGTTGTAGTCTGGGTCTGCATTGTAGCAGTCTGGGTCTGCATGGTAGCAATCTGGGTCTGCATGGTAGGCGTCTGGCTCTGCATGGTACAAGTCTGGGTCTGCATGGTTGTAGTCTGGGTCTGCATTGTAGCAGTCTGGGTCTGCATGGTAGCAATCTGGGTCTGCATGGTAGGCGTCTGGCTCTGCATGGTACAAGTCTGGGTCTGCATGGTAGCAGTCTGGGTCTGCATGATAAGAAGCAGAGATCTTGTGAGCTCTGTCTGAGCTTCCACTGCAGCACTTAGATTTTGGGTGGCTTCTGCTTGAACTGCAATGGAAACTGAGACATCGGCCATCAGATGTTGCATCATGGTCAGATACACACGTGTTCTTATGGCTCCCGCTTCTACACTGGAACGAATAGGCACATGCTCTGGGCAAAGCCCTGTCAAACTTGGAGCTGGACTCCTTCATGTTCCTTAACAGTGACAGCTGGCTGCCAGGTAGGCCTGACAATGCACCAAGCATTACCTTGGGCATGCCCATCTGTACACCACCCCATTGAAGTCCTCATCTGAGTAGTATGAGGTCATTAATCTTCCTGCACGACATTCAGCTTGTCAAGAAAACCCTACATGCCAAATGAGAAATATTAATTTTATCATTTGAAAACTTACATTCGACTTTTCATGGAGAAAATCTTGCAGTTAACATTTTTTTTAAAACTGGCAGCCAAGATGGCCATGCAATTTGCATTTGAAACCCCTTTTTGTTTTCAAAAGATCCACCTGGAGCCAAAGGTTTGAGCAGCATGGACCCAGGACAATGGCATGCTGTAAGTGATTGAATTGCCTAAAATGGCTTCATTAGTGCAGCAGTCAAGGCAAACCTAAAACATTGACTTTGAAAGAGCAAACTCCTCCAAATGTAAATTGGCATCCTGGGGCCTGTGGAGCCAATTCCTAACCTTGAATTTCTTTAGAAGGTTCCAGAAAACCTGAAACAGCCATGTGACTGTCTGTCCATCTTGGAGAAGCTGTTTTTTCTCGCTTGGACAAAGAGACAAGCAGTAACTCAGACTGTGCAGCAGAAAAAGGCTGCGTGCCTCCTTTCTCTTTCTCTCTCGCCCCAGATAACACATGTTGGAAAACCGTCTGTGACTGTGAATCCCTCCAAGCCTACAAATTGCCACAGACAGAGACCAAGGAAAGGGAGCCACCTACGAGTCTGCCTCCAAGAAAGCCTTGAGCCAAGCGGACCAGTCACAAAGTGCACTTTGACCAGTCGAGGACTTCCAGAATATAGATTCAGATGGAAGAGTACTGGATCATCCACTTCACAGACTGCGCATTGAAATTCAACTTATTCTTGACTCTCATCCAACCACCAAAACTATTTTTCCCTCTGTAATCTATTTGAGTGTGTGTAATTCCTGTTTGAATGTGTGGCATTTTTAAAAATTATTTTTAAATCGGGGTTAGATTGTTATGTATAATAAACTTACCTCTTTCTTGTTTAAATACTCACAGAGGTGGTAAGCACAACCACTGTTTAAAAGGAATAAATCCTGTTGTGGTCAAATAAGAGGAAGGGCAAGAGGGGAGCCTGAGACCCCCTCCTCACTTGGCCACATCAAGGTTCTCAGGGTTGCAATGCTGGCATTGACTGCGATGTCTAGCGGCTCCAACTGCTTTCTCAGTGTCTGTCTGGAGACCCTCCTGGACTCCTGTGGGTAGAGGACCTCTTTCCTCCTGTCTCGTGCTGTCTCAGAGAACGGGCACAGGTTAATCATGCTTTGTGATCCCTGTAGTTATTTTCCGATCTTGTTCAAATTGTCCCACACAAATTCTGGCCTTTACTGTTATAGCCTTATTTCCGATCCGCACCTCCGCCCAGGAAGGCTTCACTCCAAAGTGCAGCTCCCAACACTGTCCCAGTGAAGTACAATTTAAAACTTTATGCATCTACCTTTTTAAACGTGCAGTTGTATATGAAGTATCTTTAACCATCTGTCAGATCCTTGCCCTCACACTCTTCCAGTGCTACAAATATCATAGTGATAAGTGTTGAAAGGATTTGTACCAAAGGGAATTGGTCTTACTTCTAAAAAAAGACTATTCCAAGCAGTGACTGCAACACCAGGGAAACGTTGGGAGTGAGATTTATGAGCAGACAGAATGAGACAGACTGTGAATGCATTTAAACGTATTGGGGTGAGGAACATTTAACAGCGAGAGGTCAAAATGGGTGACTTTTTGAATGCGTCGAAAGAGAGTCAGTGTTTTATTCCAAGAAAGTGAGAATTGACATCTCCCCGAAACCTTCCTCCAATCACCTTAAAATTATGCCCCCTGGTGATAGCCCTTTCCACTCTGGGAAAAAATCTCTGACTATCCACTCTATCTATGCCTCTCATCATCTTGTACCCCTCTATCAAGTCACCTCTCATCCTTCTTCGCTCCAATGAGAAAAGCCCTAGCTCCCTCAATCTTTCTTCGTAGGACATGCCCTCCAGTCCAGGCAGCATCCTGGTAAATCTCCTCTGCACCCTCTCTAAAGCTTCCACATCCTTCCTATAATGAGGCGACCAGAACTGAACACAATATTCCAAGTGTGGTCGAACCAGGGCCTTATAGAGCTGCAGCATAACCTTGCGGCTCTTAAACTCAATCCCCCTGTTAATGAAAGCCAACACACCATACGCCTTCTTAACAACCCTATCAACTTGGGTGGCAACTTTGAGCGATCTATGGACATGGACTCCAAGATTCTTCTGTTCCTCCACACTACCAAGAATCCTGTCTTTAAGCCTGTATTCCGCATTCAAATTCGACCTTCCAAAATGAATCACTTCACACTTTTCCAGGTTGAACTCCATCTGCCACTTCTCAGCCCAGCTCTGCATCCTGTCAATGTCCCATTGCAACCTACAACAGCCCTCCACACTATCCACAACTCCAGCAACCTTCGTGTCATCGGCAAACTTGCTAACCCAGCCTTCCACTTCCTCATCCAAGTCATTTATAAAAATCACAAAGAGCAGAGGTCCCAGAACAGATCCTTGTGGAACACCACTGTTCACCGAGCTCCATTCTGAATACTTTCCATCTACAACCACCCTCTGACTTCTATGGGCCAGTCAATTTTGTATCCAGACAGCCAACTTTCCCTGAATCCCATGCCTCCTTACTTTCTGAATGAGCCTACCATGGGGAACCTTATCAAACGCCTTGCTAAAATCCATATACACCACATCCACTGCTCTTCCTTCATCAATGTGTTTTGTCACATCCTCAAAGAATTCAATAAGGCTTGTGAGGCATGACCTGCCCCTCACAAAGCCATGCTGACTGTCTCTAATCAAACTATGCTGTTGCAAATAATCATAAATCCTGTCTCTCAGAATCCTCTCCAATAATTTGCCCACTACTGACGTAAGACTGACTGGTCTATAATTCTCAGGGTTATCCCTATTCCCTTTCTTGAACAAGGGAACAACATTTGCCACCCTCCAATCATCCGGTACTACTCCAGTGGACAGTGAAGACACAAAGATCATCGCCAAAGGCGCAGCAATCTCTTCCCTCGCTTCCCGTAATATCCTTGGGTATATCCCGTCTGGCCCCGGGGACTTATCTGTCCTCATATCATTCAAAATTTCCAGCACATCCTCCCTCTTAACCTCAACCTGTTCGAGTATATCAGCCTGTTCCACGCTGTCCTCACAAACGACCAGGTCCCTCTCACTAGTGAATACTGAAGCAAAGTATTCATTTAGGACCTCCCCTACCTCCTCCGACTCCAGGCACAAGTTCCCTCCACTATCCCTGATCGACCCTACCCTCACTCTGGCCATCCTCTTGTTCCTCACATAAGTGTAGAACGCCTTGGGATTTTCCTTAATCCTACCCGCCAAGACTTTTTCATGTCCCCTTCTAGCTCTCCTAAGTCCATTCTTCAGTTCCTTCCTGGCTACCTTGTAACCCTCTAGAGCCCTGTCTGATCCTTGCTTCCTCAACCTTAAGTAAGCTTCCTTCGTCCTCTTGACTAGCTGTTCCACATCTCTTGTCATCCCTTCCCTGCCTCATCGGGACAAACCTATCCAGCAGTCGCAGCAAGTGCTCCCTAAACAACCTCCACATTTCTGTCGTGCATTTCCCTGAGAACATCTGTTCCCAATTTAAGCTCCCCAGTTCCTGCCTAATAGCATTGTAATTCCCCCTCCCGCAATTAAATATTTTCCCATCCCGTCTGCTCCTGTCCCTCTCCATGACTATAGTAAAGGTCAGGGAGTTGTGATCACTATCACCAAAATGCTCTCCCACCGAGAGATCTGCCACCTGGCCTGGTTCGTTGCCAAGCACCAAGTCCAACATAGTCTCCCCTCTAGTCGGCCTATCTACATATTGAGTCAGGAAATCTTCCTGGACACACCTGACAAAAACTGCTCCATCCAAACTATTTGCACTAAGGAGGTTCCAATCAATATTAGGGAAGTTGAAGTCACCCATGACAACAACCCTGTTACTTCTGCACCTTTCCAAAATCTGCCTCCCAATCTGTTCCTCCATGTCTCTGTTGCTATTGGGGGGTCTATAGAAAACTCCCAACAAAGTGACTGCTCCTTTCCTGTTTCTGACTTCCACCCAGAATGACTCAGTAGACATACCCTCCTCGACGACCTCCCTTTCTGCAGCTGTGATACTATCCCTGATTAACAATGCCACTCCCCCACCTCTTTTACCTCCCTCCCTATTCCTTTTGAAACATCTAAACCCCGGAACATCCAACATCCATTCCTGCCCCTGTGATATCCACATCTCCGTAATGGCCACAACATCGTAGCTCCAAGTACTGATCCATGCTCTAAGTTCATCACCCCTATTCCTGACACTTCTTGCGTTAAAATAGACACACTTCAACCCATCATACAGGCTGCAACTTTGCCCTATCAACTGTCTAACCTTCCTCACAGACTCTCTGCACTCTGTATCTGCCTGTTCAACAGCTAACCCATCCACTGATCCGTAGCTCCGGTTCCCATCCCCCTGCCAAACTAGTTTAAACCCTCCCGAAGAGCTCTAGCAAACCTCCCACCCAGGATATTGGTGCCCCTCCAGTTCAGATGCAACCCGTCCTTCTTGTACAGGTCCCACCTTCCCCAGAAGGTATCCCAATGATCCATATATCTGAATCCCTCCCTCCTACACCAGTTCTGTAGCCACGTGTTCAGCTGCACTCGCTCACTATTTTTAGCCTCACTAGCACGTGGCACTGGTAACAATCCTGAGATTACTACTCTGCTCGCCCTGCCTTTCAGCTTCCAACCTAACTCCCTATATTCGCTTTTCAGGTCCTCATCCCTTTTCCTAGCTATGTCATTGGTACCGATATGTACCATGACCTCTGGCTGCTCCCCCTCCCCCTTAAGAATCCTGTGGACTCGATCCGAGACATCCCTGACTCTGGCACCCGGGAGGCAACATACCATCCGGGAGTCTCGTTCGCGACCACAGAATCTCCTGTCTGTTCCTCTAACCATTGAATCTCCTATCACTATCGCTCTCTTATTCTCCCCTCTTCCCTTCTGAGCCACTGAGCCAGGCTCAGTGCCAGAGACCTGGCCACTGTGGCTTTCCCCTGGTAGGTCGTTCCCCCCAACCGTATCCAAAACGGTATACTTATTATTGAGGGGAACGGCCACAGGGGATCCCTGCACTGTGCACCTATTCCCTTTCCCTCCCCTGACGGTCACCTTTATCCTGTAGCCACTGCCCAAATATATAGGTTTACTTACCCAGCAGTCCCCTTGTCCGCTGAAACAAAAGGTAAGTTATTTTAAACTAAAACTCACCTTCCCAGCTGACATCTCGCTCGCAAAGAACAAAGAACAAAGAAAATTACAGCACAGGAACAGGCCCTTCGGCCCTCCAAGCCTGCGCCGATCCAGATCCTCTATCTAAACCTGTCGTCTATTTTCTAAGGGTCTGTATCTCTTTGCTTCCTGCCCATTCATGTATCTGTCTAGATACATCTTAAAAGATGCTATCGTGCCCGCGTCTACCACCTCCGCTGGCAACGCGTTCCAGGCACCCACCACCCTCTGCGTAAAGAACTTTCCACGCATATCCCCCCTAAACTTTTCCCCTCTCACTTTGAACTCATGACCCCTAGTAATTGAATCCCCCACTCTGGGAAAAAGCTTCTTGCTATCCACTCTGTCTATACCTCTCATGATTTTGTACACCTCAATCAGGTCCCCCCTCAACCTCCGTCTTTCTAATGAAAATAATTCTAATCAACTCAACCTCTCTTCATAGCTAGCACCCTCCATACCAGGCAACATCCTGGTGAACCTCCTCTGCGCCCTCTCCAAAGCATCTACATCCTTTTGGTAATGTGGTGACCAGAACTGCACGCAGTTTTCCAAATGTGGCCGAACCAAAGTCTTATACAACTGTAACATGACCTGCCAACTCTTGTACTCAATACCCCGTCCGATGAAGGAAAGCATGCCGTATGTCTTCTTGACCACTCTATTGACCTGCGTTGCCACCTTCAGGGAACAATGGACCTGAACACCCAAATTTCTCTGGACATCAATTTTCCCCAGGACTTTTCCATTTACTGTATAGTTCACCCTTGAATTGGATCTTCCAAAATGCATCACCTCGCATTTGCCCGGATTGAACGCCATCTGCCATTTCTCTGCCCAACTCTCCAATCTATCTATATTCTGCTGTATTCTCTGACAGTCCCCTTCACTAACTGCTACTCCACCAATCTTAGTGTCGTCTGCAAACTTGCTAATCAGACCACCTATACTTTCCTCCAAATCATTTATGTATATCACAAACAACAGTGGTCCCAGCACGGATCCCTGTGGAACACCACTGGTCACATGTCTCCATTTTGAGAAACTCCCTTCCACTGCTACTCTCTGTCTCCTGTTGCCCAGCCAGTTCTTTATCCATCTAGCTAGTACACACTTTAGTTTAGTTTAGTTTGGAGATACAGCACTGAAACAGGCCCTTCGGCCCACCGAGTCTGTGCTGACCATCAACCACCCATTTATACTAATCCTACACTAATCCCATATTCCTACCACATCCGCACCTGTCCCTATATTTCCCTACCACCTAACTGTACTTGGGGCAATTTATAATGGCCAATTAACCTATCAACCTGCAAGTCTTTGGCATGTGGGAGGAAACCGGAGCACCCGGAGGAAACCCACGCAGACACAGGGAGAACTTGCAAACTCCACACAGGCAGTACCCGGAATTGAACCCGGGTCACTGGAGCTGTGAGGCTGCAGTGCTAACCACTGCGCCACTGTGCCGCACTATCGCTGCTTCAACAAAAGGTAAGTTATTTTAAACTGCCTGAATATATAGGTTTACTTACCCAGCAGTCCCCTTGTCCGCCGAAACAAAAGCTAAGTTATTTTAAACTGAAACTCACCTTCCCAGCTGACACCTCACTCGCACTATCGCTGCCATCTGTATGTTTGTTGGTTGTGGCTCAGTTGATGATTCTCTCACTTCTAACTCAGAAGGTTATGGATTCAAGTTTCATTCCAGACATTTGAGCACAAAAAACTAGGCTGCCAGTACAGTACATTTGGAGTGCTGCACTGTTCGAGGGTCAGTACTGAGGGAGTGCTGCACTGTTAGAGGGTCAGTACTGAGGGAGTGCTGCAGTGATGGAGGGTCAGTACTGAGGGAGTGCTGCACTGTTAGAGGGTCAGTACTGAGGGAGTGCTGCAGTGATGGAGGGTCAGTACTGAGGGAGTGCTGCACTGTTAGAGGGTCAGTACTGAGGGAGTGCTGCAGTGATGGAGGGTCAGTACTGAGGGAGTGCCACAGTGATGGAGGGTCAGTACTGAGGGAGTGCTGCAGTGATGGAGGGTCAGTACTGAGGGAGTGCTGCACTGTTAGAGGGTCAGTACTGAGGGAGTGCTGCAGTGATGGAGGGTCAGTACTGAGGGAGTGCTTACTGGTAGAGGGTCAGTACTGAGGGAGTGCTGCACTGTCGGAGGGTCAGTACTGAGGGAGTGCTGCACTGATAGGGTGTCAGTACTGATGGAGTGCTGACTGTTAGAGGATCAATACTGAGGGAGTGCTGCAGTGATAGAGGGTCAGTGCTGAGGGAGTGCTGCAGTGATAGAAGGTCAGTACTGAGGGAGTGCTGCACTGTTAGAGGGTCAGTACTGAGGGAGTGCTGCACTGTTAGAGGGTCAGTACTGAGGGAGTGCTGCACTGTTAGAGGGGTGGTTGTTTTGTTGAGGCCCTTTCTGCACTCTCAGCTGGATGTAAAAGGTCAAATCATAGAAAATATATGGTACAGCAGGACGTTATTTGGCCCATCGTGTCTGTGCTGGCTGAAAAAGAACAATCCAACCAAAACCTACTTTCCAGCTCTTGGTCCGATTCTCTGTAGGTTACAGCACCTCAAGTGCATATCCAAGTATTTTTTAAAAGCGATGAGAGTTTCTACCTCTCCCCACTTTCAGACAGTAAGTTCCAGACCCCCAGCATCCTCTGGGTGAAAAGATTTTCCCTCAACTCCCCTCTAATCCTTCCACCAATTACTTTAATCTGTCACCCCTGGCTATTGACCTCTCTGCTCCTTCCTATCCACTCTCTCTCAGCCCCTCATAATTTTATACACTTCAATTAAATCTCCCTCAGCCTCATCTATTCCAAAGAAAACAACCCCAACCTATCCAATCTTTCCTCATAGCTAAAATTCTCCATTCCCGACAACATCCTCGTAAATCTCCACTGTAGCTTCTCTAGTGTGATGACATCCTTTCTGTAATGCGGTGATCAGAACTGTATGCAGTACTCTAGCTGTGGCCTAACTAGTGTTTTGTACAGTTCTAGCATAACCTCCCTGCTCTTACATTCTATACCTTGGCTAATAAAGGATAGTTTCCCGTATACCTTCTTAACTGCCTTAAGTACCCGTGCTGCTATCTTCAGGAATCTGTGAACGTGCACTCCAAGGTCCCTCTATTCCTCTATGCATCTCAATATCCTGCTATTTATTGTATATTCCCTTACCTTGTTTGTTCTCTGCAAACGCATTACCTCACACTTCTCCAGATTAAATTCCATTTGCCACTTTTCTGCCTACCTGACCAGTCCATGGATATCTTCCCGCAGTCAACATTTTTCTTTCTCATCATTAACCACACAGCCAATTTTTGTATCACCTGCAAATTTCTTAATCATACCCCCTACATAAAAGTCTAAATCATTGATATATACCATGAAAAGTAAGGGATCTATTACTGAGTCCTGCAGAACGCCACTGGAAACAGCCTTCCAGTTAAAGGCCTGCTCATGTATGCAATTGAAACCTGACCCAGGCCCCAACCGCCCACATCCAACCTGAACCCGACCAGGGCCCGAGTCCTTTGAGTTTTTTTCCCGCGCCTTACCTGACCCAACCCGACCTGACACGAGTACCGGAATGAAGTTAATTATATCAAAGAGGTTGTGCTCTACCTCGTCCAAATATTGTGATCCTCCGTTCCAGCAGCAGCCTATTCCTGGAGAATTGTGCGGATGGAGGCAGACTAGTGCAGAGTCCGGATGCACATTTCCTACCTTGACGCCCGGCTGTTCAAATTTTGAAGCTTACTTCCCTTTCCCTCCCTGAGCAAAAGGCAGCACTGTGTCCAACCCGGCCCCACCCGACCCGAGCCTGAATGCCAGACCCGGAAGAGAGACCTAACCCGACCCGAACCTGACACATGTTGTCGGGTCTGGTCAGGTTCGGGTCAGGTAGCCATGCTCTACTTCCAGTCACAAAAACATCCATCGACCATTACCCTTTGCTTCCTATTACTAAGCCAATTTTGGATCCAACCTGCCATTTTGCCATGGATCCCATGGGCATTTACTTTTCTGGCTAGTCTGCCTTGTTAAAATCCATGTAGACTACATCAAATGCACTACCTTGATCGACCCTTCTTATTACTTGCTCAAAAAATTCTATCAAGGTAGTCAGATACTACCTTCCCTTAACAAACACACGTTGACTGTCCTCAATTAATACGTCTTTCTAAATGGCAATATATCCTGTCCATCGGAATTTTTTCCAATGATTTGACCACCATCGAGGTTAGGCTGACTGGCCTGTAATTACTCGGTCTATCCCTTGCTCCTGTTTTAAACAATAGTATAACTTCAGCTGTCCTCCAGTCCTCTAGCACCATGCCTGTAGTCAGACAGGATTGGAAAATGATATTCAGAACTTCATTATTTCCTTCCTTGCTTCCCTTAGCAGCCTCAGATACATTTTACCCGAGCCTGGAGATTTATCAACTTTCAAAGATACTAAATACCTTAATAACGTTTTGCAGCTGCAGTATGTGGGAGCTCCTAGATTCCATGGCAATCCATAGCGACCACGTCTGTAGTAAGTTTCTGCGGCTTGAGGAGCTTCGGCTCAGAGTCTTTGAGCTGGAGGCCGAGCTGCAGACACGGCAATGCATCAGGGAGGGGGAAAGTTACCTGGAAATTTTGTTTCAGAAGGCAGTCACACCCTTTAGGATTGGGTCAACTGTTTTGGTCAGTAGTCAGGGACAGGAGGGTATGACTGTGAGTCAGGCAGGTAAGGGGATCGAGAAGGTGGGAGTAGAGGAGCCTCAGCCCTTGCAATTGAGCACCAAGTTCAAGGTTCTTGTCCATAAGGTTCTATGGACAAGAGCGAGCGCTGTAGTGTGGATGAGCAGACTGACCGTGGCACCATGGTACAGGAAGCCGTTCACGTGGGGAGAACAAAAAGGAAAGTAGTGGTAGTAAACGACAGCATAGTGAGAGGAATTGACACTGCTCTCTGCAGCAAAGAGCGAGAGACCAGAAGGCTGTGTTACCTGCCCAGTGCCAGGGTTCGGGACATCTGCTCAGGGCTGGAGAGGAACTTACAGTGGGAGGGGGAGAATCAAGTAGTCATGGTCCATGTAGGTATCAATGACAAAGGCAGGACAAGGAAAGAGGTCAGTATGAGGATATAGGCACCAAATTAAGAAGCCGAGCCTCAAAGGTAATAATCTCTGGATTATCACCTGAGCCATGTGCAAATTGGAGTAGGGCAAATAAAATTAGAGAAATGAATGCGAGGCTCAAAAACTGGTGTGGTAGAAGTGGGTTCTGGTTCATGGGGCACTGGCAGCAGTACTGGGTATTGTGGGGGCTGTACATTTGGGACGGTCTACAACGGAACTGTGCTAGGACTAGTGTTCTAGCGAGTCACATAACTAGGGAAGTAGAGAGGGTTTAAACTAAATAGTGGGGGCGAGGGATCAAATTTGGGAAGATATGGTAAATTGAAGAGTAGAAACAAGGCAAGAGAGAAATGTATTGATATGGGAAAAGATAAACAGACCGTGACAGGAAGGGACAGTGAATACAAATCTAAGAGTAAATCAGCAGACAGGGCTAGAGGTTACAAAAATAATAAAAGGACAAAACTAAAGGCTCTTTATCTGAATGCACGTAGCATTCGAAACAAAACAGATGAACTGCAAATAGAGATAAATAAGTACGATCTGATAACCATTACAGAGACATGGCTGCAGGATGGCATGGATTGGGACCTGAATATTGAAGGTTACATGACATTTAGGAAGGACAAGAAGCTAGAAAAAGGTAGCGAGGTGGCTCTGTTAATTAATGATGGTATTAGCACAATAGAGAAGGATGACCTAAGATCAGGAAACCAGGATGTAGAAGTGGTTTGGGTCAAGATGAGAAGTGATAAAGGCAAGAAGTCACTTGTGGGAGTGGTGTACAGGCCACCTAACAGTATCTACATGGTAGGACAGGGTACAAAGGAAGAAATAATGGCCGCTTGTCAGAAAGGTACAGCGACAATCATGGGGAATAATCATAGAAACATCAGATGGACAAAGGTAGCCTAGATGAGGAGTTCATAGAATGTTTTTGGGATAGTTTCTTAGAACAGCACGTTCTGGAGCCAACCAGAAAGCTATGCTAGACCTGGTATTGTGTGATGAAATAGGATTAATAAATGACCTCATAGTGAAGGCGCCCTAGGTAGCAGCGATCATAATATGATTGAATTTTACATTCAGTTTGAGGGAGAGGAGAGTGGGTCTAAGTCTAGTATTTTAAACTTAAATAATGGCATTATGAGGGCATGAAAGCAGAGCAAACAAAAGTGAACTGGCAAAGCAGGTTATCGGATAGGTCAATAGAGATGCAGTGGCAGACATTAAAGGGGATTTTTCAGAATACACACACAAAACAGATACATTCAAATGAGAAAGAAAAATTCCAAGGGGAGGATAGTATCAAACTTTAATAAAAAAGCATATAATTGGGCAAAGCTGGATGGCAGGTCAGAAGATTGGAGAGAATATCAAAAGCAGCAAAGAACGACTAAAAGATTAATAAGGAGGGAAAAATTAGAGTCCGAGAGAAAGCTAGCTAGAAATATAATGACAGATAGTAAGAGTTTCTATGGATATTTAAAAAAGAAAAGAGTTAACAAAGTGAGCATTGGTCCTATAGAAAGTGAGTCTGGGGAATTAATAAGGGAAAATAAGGAGATGGCAGAAGAATTGAATCGGTATCTTGCATCAGTCTTCACCATAGAGGATACAAGTAACATCTGAGTATTAGCTGTAAATCAGGAAGTGGAAGGGAGGGAGGAACTCAAGAAAATTACAGTCACCAAGAAAGTGGTACTGAGCAAATTGTTGGAGCTGCGGGCTGACAAGTTCCCGGGTCCTGATGAACTTCATCCTAGGGTATTAAAAGCAGTGACTAATGAGATAGTTGATGCGTTGGTTTTGATTTTCGAAAATTCCCTAGATTTGAGGAAGGTTCCATTAGATTGGAAAATAGCCAATGTAACTCCTTTATTCAGAAAGGGAGAGAGACAGAAAGCAGGAAACTACAAGCCAGTTAGCTTAACATCTGTCTTAGGGAAAATAGTCGAAGCTATTATTGAGGACATTATAGAAGGGCACTTAGAAAAATTCAAGGTAATCAGGTAGAGTCAACACAGTTTTGTGAAGAGAAAATCATGCTTAACCAATTTACTGGAGTTCTTTGAAGAAGTAACATTTGCTGTGGATGAAAGGGAACTGGTGGATATATTGTACTTAGATTTCTAGAAGGTATTTGATAAGATGCCACGTCAAAGGCTATTGCAGAAAATAAAAGCTCCATTTTGTAGGGGGTAACATTTAGGCATGGATAGAAGATTGGC
Organism: Heterodontus francisci; assembly: GCF_036365525.1. Classification (NCBI taxonomy): domain Eukaryota; kingdom Metazoa; phylum Chordata; class Chondrichthyes; order Heterodontiformes; family Heterodontidae; genus Heterodontus; species Heterodontus francisci. The sequence goes on from NC_090385.1 coordinate 5,775,994, forward strand.
TAGCTAACAGGAAACAGGGAGTTGGCATAAATGGGTCATTTTCTGGTTGGCAAGATGTAATGAGTGGTGTGCCACAGCGATCTGTGCTGGGGCTTCAACTTTTTATAATTTATATAAATGACTTAGATGAAGGAACTGAAGGTATAGTTGCTAAAGTTGCTAATGACGCAAAGATATGTAGGAAAGTAAGTTGTGAAGAGGACATAAGGAGACTACAAAGGGATATCGATAGGTTAAGTGAGTGGGCAAAGATCTGGCAAAGGAGAATAATGTGGGAAAATGTGAAATTATCCATTTTGGCAGGAAGAATAAAAAAGAAGCATATTAGCTAAATGGTGAGAGATTGCAGAGCTCTGAGATGCAGAGGGATCTGGGTGACCTAGAGCATGAATTGCAAAAGGTTAGTATTCAGGTACAGCAAGTAATTAGGAAAGCTAATAGAATGTTATTTATTGTGAGGGGAATTGAATACAAAAATAAGGAGGTTATGCTTCAGTTATACAAGGCATTGGTGAGACCACATCTGGAGTACTGTGTACAGTATTGGTCTCCTTATTTAAGGAAGGATGTAAATGCGTTGGAAGCAGTTCAGAGAACGTTTACTAGACTAATACCTGGAATCGGCCGGTTGTCTTATGAGGAAAGGTTGGACAGGCTATGCTTGTATCCACTGGAGTTTAGAAGAGTAAGAGGCGACTTGATTGAAACATATAAGATCCTGAGGGGTCTTGACAATGTGGATGTGGAAAGGATGTTTCCTCTTGTGGGAGAATCTAGAACTGGGGGTCACTGTTTAAAAATAAGGGGTTGCCCATTGAAGACAGAGAAAAGGAGAAATCTTTTCTCTCAGAGGGTGATGAGTCTTTGAAACTCTCTTCCTCAAAAGGCAGTGGAAGCAGAGTCTTTGAATATTTTTAAGGCAGAGGTAGATAAATTCTTGCTAAGCAAGGGGGTGAAAGGTTAGTGGGGGTAGGTGGGAATGTGGAGTTGAGGTGACTTTCAGATCAGCCATAATCTTATTGAATGGCCCAGCAGTCTCGAAGGGCCGAGTGGCCTACTCTTGCTCCTAATTCATATGTATGTAATATTTCTTCTCTTACTGTGTTTATACCACCCAATATTTCACACTCCTCCTCCTTAACTAAAATGTCTCCTTCTTTTGTGAAGACAGACGCAAAGTATTCATTAAGAACTATGCCCTCATAAGAACTAGGAGCAGGAGTAGGCCGTCCGGCCCCACGAGCCTGCTCCGCCATTCAATAAGATCATGGCTGATCTTTTCGTCGACTCAGATCCACTTACCCGCGCTCTCACCGTATCCCTTAATTCCTTTATTGTTCAAAAAGATATCTACCTTAGCTTTAAGAACGTTTACTGAAGAAGCGTCAACTACTTCACTGGGCAAGGAATTCCATAGATTAACAACCCTCTGGGTGAAGAAGTTCCTTCTTAATTCAGTCCTAAATCTGCTCCCTCTAATCTTGAGGCTATGCCCTCTTGTCCTAGCTTCACCTGCCAGTGGAAACATCCTCTCTACTTGTATCTTATCTATTCCCTTCATGATTTTATATGTTTCTATAAGATCCCCCCTCATTCTTCTGAATTCCAATGAATATAATCCCAATCTACTCAGTCTCTCCTCATAAGCCAACCCCCTCAACTCCGGAATCAACCTAGTGAACCTCCTCTGCACCCTCTCCAGTGCCAGTATATCCTTTCTCAAGTAAGGAGACCAAAACTGCACACAGTACTCCAGGTGCAGCCTCACCAGTACCTTATACAGCTGCAACATAACCTCTCTGCTTTTAAACTCAATCCCTTTAGCAATGAAGGACAAAATTCCATTTGCCTTCCTGATTACTTGCTGTACCTGCAGACCAACCTTCTGCGATTCATGCACAAGGACACCCAGGTCCCTCTGCATAGCAGCATGCTGCAACTTTTTACCATTCAAGTAATAATCCTTTTTACTGTTACTCCTACCGAAATGAATGACTTCACATTTATTAACATTGTATTCCATCTGCCAGTCCTTTGCCCACTCACTCAATGTATCTATGTTCCTCTGCAAAGTTTCACAGTCATCTGCACACTTTGCTCTGCCACTCATCTTAGTGTCATCTGCAAACTTTGACACCCTACACGTGGTCCCCAACTCCAAATCATCTTCCGCCTCTACATACAAATGACCTTTTTGGTCTCTAATCATCCCTTCTCTTTCCTTAGTTTACCTCTTGCTCTTTATGTATTTATAAGACACCTTTGAGCTTTCATTGATTTTATTTGAGAATAATTTTCCATGTGCCCTTTTTGCTTTCCTAATTTCCTTTTTAATTTCAGCCTTGCACTTTGGATACTCCTGTAGGTTTTCTGCAGTATTGAGCTCTCAGTCTCTGACATATGCTTCCCTTTTTTGTCTTATCCTAAACCGTATGCTCTTTGACATCCAGCAGGATCTAGATTTAGGAGTCCCACACTTTTCTTGTTGGGATCATATTTGTTCTGAACACTCTCTATCTCCTCCTTGAAAGCCTCCCACTGCTGTGGCACTGATTTACCTTCAAGTAACTGTTTCCAGTCCACTTTTGCCAAATCACATCTCAGCTTAGTAAAATCGTCCTTTTCCTAATTTAAAAATTTACCCTTGGTGTATCTTACCCTTTTCCATAACTAGTCTAAATCTAAATAATTATGATCACTATTGTAGGGTTTGATTGACCTGGGTTTGATTGTATTAGTCTGTCCACTGATCTGTGTTCACTGTGCTTGATTGCTTATGTGTGGAGCTCAAGAGTTTGAAACTGAAACTAAAAAGAGCCAGAGCTAAAATGTTCTACTGAACAGAGAACTTTTTTTATATTCATTCATGGAATGTGAGTATCGCTGGCGAGGACAGCATTTATTGCCCATCCCTAATTACCCTTGAGAAGGTGGTGGTGAGCCATCTTCTTGAACTGCTACAGTCCTTGGGGTGTAGGTGCACTGACAGTGCTGTTGGGAAGGGAGTACCAGGATTTTGACCCAGCGATAGTGAAGGAATGGCAATATAGTTCCAAGTCAGGATGGTGTGTGGCTTGAAGGGAACTTGCAGGTGGTGGTGTTCCCATGCATCTGCTGCCCTTGTCCTTCTAGGTGGTAGAGGTCGTGGGTTTGGAAGGTGCTGTCAAAGGAGCCTTGGTGAGTTGCTGCAATGGATCTTGTAGATGGCACACACTGCTGCCACTGTGTGTCGGTGGTGGAGGGAGTGAATGTTGAAGGTGGTGGATGGGGTGCCAATCAAGTGGGTTACTTTGTCCTGGATGGTGTCAAGCTTCTTAAGTGTTGTTGAAGCTGCGCTCATCCAGGCAAGTGGAGAGTATCCCATCACACTCCTGATTTGTGCCTTGTAGATGGTTGACAGGCTTTGGAGAGTCAGGAGGTGAGTTACTCGCTGCAGGATTCCTAGCCTCTGACCTGCTCTTTCAGCCACGGTATTTATATGGCTACTCCAGTTCAGTTTCTGGTCAGTGGTAACCCCACAGGATGTTGATAGTGAGGGATTCAGCGATTGTAATGCCTTTGAATGTCAAGGAGAGATGGTTAGATTCTCTCTTGTTTGAGTTGGTCATTGTCTGGCACTTGTGTGGCGCGTATGTTACCTACCCCTTATCAGCCCAAACCTGGATATTGTCCAGGTATTGCTGCATTTCTACACGGACTGCTTCAGTATCTGAGGAGTCACGAATGGTGCTGAACATTGTGCAATCATCAGCGAACACCCCCACTTCTGACCTTATGACTGAAGGAAGGTCATTGATGAAGCAGCTGAAGATGGTTGGGCATAGGACACTACCCTGAGGAACTCCTGCAGTGATGTCTTGGAGCTGAGATCATTGACCTCCAACAACTACAGCCATCTTCCTTTGAGCTAGCTATAACTCCAACCAGTGGAGAGTTTTTCCCTGATTCCCATTGATTCCAGTTTTGCTAGGGCTTCTTGATGCCATACCCAGTCAAATGTTGTTCTGAAGAAGACATTGGACTGTGATCTTGTAGATTTCTGAGATTTTTTTAAAGAACTGTAAATAAACTAGTTGGTGATTTAATACAAGTGTGATATCTGCATTTCTCTGAGATAAATCAGATATAATAGTATGTCCAGTCACCTGGCATAAACATACCAACAACCACGAAAATGCTCCCCAACTGATACCCGTTCTGCCTGCCCAGCTTCAATCCCTGAAACCACGTCCAGAACTGCTCCTTCTCATTTATAAAAGCAAAATAGTGCAAATGTTGGAAATCTGAAATAAAAACGGAAAGTGATGAAAATATTCAGCAGGTCTGGCACTATCTGTGGAGAGTGAAACAGAGTTAATGTTTCAGGGAGATGGCGTTGCATCAGAACTGGGAAAAGTTAGAACTGTAACAGGTTTAGAGCAAGTGAAAGGGGTTGAGGGGGTGGGAAAAGAACAAAAGGGAAGGTCTGTGATAGGGCGGAGAAAAGGAGAGATTAAATGACAAAAGAGTTGGTGGGGTAGAGCTGAAGAGAGTAATAATGCGACAAGTAAAGAGACAAAAGAGGAGGTGTGAATGGCAGAATAATGAACAGCTGCCATCCAAAAACAAAACAAGAGAAAACAAGATTAAGGCTGAAACCTGCAAAGAAAAGGAAACAAAATGGGGGCAGAGGTTACGATCTGAATTTGTTGAACTCAGTGTTGATTCCAGAGGGCTGTAAAGTGCCTAATCGAGAGATGAAGTGCTGTTCCTCGAGCTTGCATTGAGCTTCATTGGAACACTGCAGTCGGCTGAGGGCAGTGAGGTCAATGTGAGAGCAAGGTGAAGAATTAAAATAACAGGCCACCAGAAGTTTGGACTGAACAGAGGTTTTCCACAAAACGGTCACACAATGCTCTCCAATGTAGAGCAGATGGTTTTGTGAGCAGCAAATACAGGATAATAAATTGAGAGAAGTACAGCTGGAAGCAGATATTGGGGCCTTGGATGGTGAGGAGAGAGGAGGTAAATAGGCAGGTGTTGCATCTCCTGTGCTTGCATGAAAAGGTGCCGTGGGAAGTGGACAGGGTGTCGGGGGACTGAGGAGTGGGCCAGGGTGTCATGGAGGGAACGGTCCCTTCAGAATTCTGAAAGGGGAGGGGAAGGGAGAATGTGTCTGCTGGTAGCGTCACGCTGGAGGTGGAGGAAATACAGAGGAATGATCCTTTGAATGTGGAGGCTGGTGGGGTGGAAGGGGAACCTTGTTCTAGGAGGGAGGGGAAGGGGTGAGAGCAGAAATGTGGGAAATGGGTCAGACACAGTCGAGGTCCCTGTCAACCATGGTGGGGAGAAACCTCAGTTGAGGAAATAGGAGGACATATCAGAAAAACTGGTATGGTAGGTTGTGTCATCAGAATAGATAAGATGGAGACGGGGAAACTGGGAGAATGGAATGGAGTCCTTACAGGAAGCAGGGTGTGAGGAAATGTAGTCCAGCCAACTTTGGGAGTCAGTGGGCTTATAATGAATATTTGTTGGTATAAATCCCCAGAAATAGAGACAGAAAAGTTGAGGAAGGGAAGGGAAGTGTTCGAGATGGAGCATATGAAGGTGAGAGAAGGGTGGAAATTGGAAGGAAAGTTGATGAAGTTTTCTAGTTCAGGGTGAGAGCAGGAAGCAGCACCGATATAGTCATCACTGATACTGTCCCTTCTCTTTTGGGCTTGCTACAATATGGCAAAAAAAGTTCTCCTGATGCATTTGAAGAATGCTGCACTCTCTACATGTTTTACTTTAAATATGTCCCAGTTAATATTAGGATAGTTGAAATCCCCTACCGTTGCTGCCCTATTCTTTCTGCACTTCTCAGCAATTTGCATACATATTATCTCTTCCATCTTCCTCTGACTGTTTGAGGGTCTATAATAGACTGCCAGCAGTGTGATTGCCTCTTTTTCAGTTCTTCAATTTAACCCATATGGATGCACATGATGATCTTTATAGAATATCATCCCTCCTCACAGTTGTGATTGTTTCTTTAACCAATATTGTGACCTTCCTTAAAATCTTTCTAAAGTCTGCCTGCAGGATCTGATCCCTCTTTCTACCTATGTCATTGGTACCGATATGGACCACGACCGTTGGTTGTTCACCCTTCCCCTCAGAATATTTTGCAGCTGCTCAGTGACATCCTTGACCCTGGCACCAGAGCGTCACGTCTGTGGCCACAGATACGCTTGTCTGTCTCCCGAACTGTTGCTTTTCTGCTCTCCTCCTCCCACCCCTGCACAGCTGAGTCACCTATAGTGCAATGGACCTGGATCTGACTGTCTTCCCAGAGGAATCATTGCCATCACCAGCATTCAGAACTGAATATCGCTTAGAGAGTACTACCTACATGGTCCTCTGTGTCTGTCTGACGGTCACCCATTCCCTCTCTGCCTGCTCACTCTTAAGTTGTGGGGCACCCAACTCCAGAAATATGCTTTCCAAGTAGATCTCAACCTAGCAGATGCCCCATAAGTGATACCAGTTGCTGCTCAAGATCCAAAGCCTGGAGGTCAATCTCCTCCAGTTGATAACTCTTCCTGCACATAAGATTGTACAGGACACAAGAAGTGTCCTAGAATTCCCACATGACAAAAGATGTGCACTCCATGGGACTGAGGTGCCCAGCCATGCCTCTATTTATTAGACAATTAACTAAATTCTTAGTTTTACCCACTGCCCTTAGAAAGAAAAAATGCCACGGGTACTACTCACCAGCCAATCACTATTCTGCTACTCTGTGATGTCTCTCTCCATCACCTCTCCTTGTGCTGTGACATTTCTTTGTGATTATATTTTATCCCAGGGTATCCACCACCCTCCTGAAAGAAGAGCAGGGGAGATCCCCCCAGTGTCCTGTATTTATCCCTCACCCAACGTCAGTAAAAAAGACGATTATCTGGTCATTGTCACATTGCTGCTTGTGGGAGCTTGCCGTACACAGATTGGCTCCTGGGTTTTCTACATTACAACAGTAACAACACTTCAAAAAGTACTTCATTGAGTGTAAAGCACTTTGGAACTTCCTGAGGTTGTAAAAGGTGCTATAGAAATGCAAGATTCCTTTTTTTAATTTAAGTTGTTTAATTCAAATTATTGGATGATTTAAATTTTTAACACATCTTTGAATGCTAACTGGACCGTATCTAATAATGTGCAAAAAAAGCTGATAGTTTACAGGTTGGTTGGTCTGGTGCAAGAGCAGAGGAATAAAACTAACTGGCTAGATCTTTCAGAGTCTCTTAGGGTTTACAAGTCCGCTGAGTTTATGTATGTCTCTCATTAGTTTCATTTCTCTTTTAACAAAGAACAATTTCCTGCTCCTGCCAACGACCTGCGTTCTAATGGGCCTCAACACTGTCAGTTCCGTTGTGCACTTGTATCAAATTCAACAGAACATGTTGTTATGTAAGGGGCACCTGACATTTGTCAATTGAAATGCATAGCGTGAAACAAAACAGGCAGAAATTAACTGGCAACCTTTCATACAACCCATCCAAGACAGAGCACTTAATCCAGGCTGATGCTCCCAGCATAGTACGGAGGGAGTGCTGCACTGTTGGAGGTTCCATCTTTTAGGTGAGCTGCTAAACCGAGGCCAGATCTGCATGCTCAGGGGGGCATATGATGCTTTTTGAATTAAAGCTGGCTAATTCTCCTGATGTCCTGGAAAACCCTCAACCAATAGGTAATGCCATGATTTATTTCATCACGGTTTGTGGGAGCTTATTGTGCACAAATCAGTTGTTGCAATTCCCTACATTGCAACAGTGACTAGACTTCAAAAGGAGCTCATTGACTGTGAGGCACTTTGGGACATCCTGAGGTCATGAAAGGTGCTATAGAAATGCAAGTCTTTCTTTCCTTCCTTCTTTCAAATCTTTTGAATAATTCCATAAATCAAAGCCTTAGCATTACATAGAAGCGAGTCTGAAACCAATATCATCAGTATAATATTTCCCTCAACCAGTGTCAGCATGTATCTCATTGCTGTTTGTAGGTCCTTGTTGAGTGCAAATTGGCTCCTGGATAGGAATAATGATGGGAATGGAGACGGAGGTGTAAGTAATCATTCCTGTGACCGTGTAGTGGGAGAAAACCAGAATTTGCATATATACAAGGTGGGGAGAGGGGGAAACAGTCACAGGAAGCGGAGTACAGATGGGTCGGCAATGGGGCCAGAAGATTCTTGTGGGAGACCTGGAAGAACATTCTGCGCAAAACACACATTTTGAAGGTGCCCCAAACATTACATTGACCCACTTGGGTACATTAGAAACTCCCTCAATGCTTCTGAAGTTGCATGAAAGCAGGGTGGTTTATCCTCAGCTTCCTAGCAGCAAAATGGTCCAGGCATTAAGCTACGTCACCTCAGACTGCAGTGTTATATTCAGTTGGCAGTATAACTCTGGTCTATTAACTACACATCTCGCTTCACAGATACTGGTTTTTGACCAGTGGCTTCAGTATAACTGCAGACCAGAGTCAAAATGCAGCACAGTTAATGAGGGACTTCACTATCACTTTAATACTTATTCTGGCCTCTTGCACATCCCTCACTTCCTTTGCCCACTATTGGTGGCAGTGCCTTCAGCTGCCTGGGTCCTAAGCTCTGCAATTCCTTCCCCACCTCTCGAACTCTCTTTCCTCCTTTACATCTGACCAAGTTTTGGTCATCTGTCCTAATATCCCTTTATGTGGCTCATGTGAAATTGTGTTTGAACATCGCTCCTGTGAACCGCCTTTGGACATTTTGCTACATTAAAGAAGCTCTATAAATGAAAGTTGTATTGTTGTTGTCCTTTGCCTCATTAAAATCTGAGATTAATAGATTTATGCTAACCAAAGGTATGAAGGGATATGGGGCACAAGTTTGGAGTGAGATCACAGATCAGCCATGATCTCATTGAATGGCAGAACAAGCTCCAATGGCTGAATGGTCTCCTCCTCCTGTTCCTATGTTTAACAAAATGACTAACTGTTTTCCGGAAAATAATTCCTGACAAAATTAATCACATTGAGGCAAATGCTTCTGGAGACTTTTGCTGTACCTAGGTGGGAAAGTGATGCTGTGCATTAATGGGAGAGCAACACAATCAGCTTAGCTGCAAAACTCACATAATACAGCAGGGGAAAGAACAGAACAGCAATTAAATCAGAGCATTTGCACAGCTCCAATTCAATCTGATAAGCCCTGGTGGCTTACAATTCCCGTTACAACCTCGGCCCTGCAATTTATTCCTGCACAGATGGCCAATAAAAGCAGCTGTGTTCGCCCAAGATCAAATAAAGCTAAAGGTGGGGATCCTGCTCAGAGCAGGATACTGAATTATTCAAGTCTATACCCAATGGCCAGACTGGCCACACGGGAAATGGGAACCAATGTGAACAGTTCCATAGTGCTGCCTTTCAGGGGGAGACAGCCCACCCCGGAATTTGCTATAGTAATAATGGCGAGGCTATCAGTGCACCCCGTTACTACAGAGTAAAACTGACAGCAACTTCTGGGGTCTGCACATGCTCAGTTAAATGTGGAAATCCCAAAGTTGCTGCCATTGATGTCTTGCACCTCCATAGGGTGTGCTGTTGCAGTCTTCACTGATGGAATCATCACAGAGATCACTATCATAGTGTGAATTTAAACTGATTATCCACTATTATTTCACCAAAGACCGATGAGAACTTGTTCAACCAGGAGTAATTGAGTATTTAAAGATGTAGTAAATCATAATCACTGCTGAACAACCTCTCTCATCCAGATGTCCTGCCTGCCCTCTCAGCTCGATGTAAAAGATCCTGTGGAACTATTTGAAGAAGAGCAGGGGACCTCTCTCCGATGTTCTGACCAACATTCATCCCTCAATCAACATTGCTAAAAACAGATTATCTGGTCATTGATCTCCTTTCAAGATTTCATTATGAAACTTTCGCCTCTGTCCTTGCTGACCGACATTGGCTCACAATCCCCCCAGTTTAAAATTCTCATCCTCATGTTTAAATCCTTGACCTAACCCTTCTCTTAACTCTGTAACCTCTGACTTCTGACTTTTATACATCCTTCCTCCTTCAGTCCACTTTGGCAGCTGTGCCTTCAGCTCTGGAATTCCTTTCCTAAACTTCCCCGCCTCTCCATCTCTCTCTTCCTTTATGATGCTCCTTATAACTTACCTCTTTGACCAAGATTTTGGTCACCCCTCCAAATATCTCTTTGCATGGTTCAGTGTCAATTTTTGTCTGATTATGACTCTGTGAAATATTTTTGAAACTTTTTTCCGACATCAAAGGTGGGATATATATGTATGTTGTTGTTATAAATCGATAAGGGACAAGACACATACTGGATTGGAGTAAACTATAATCCTTTTGCTCAGAAGTGCGCATGAGGAAAGCAATCAGCATGTTTCAATCATTAAAACTTTCAACATAAATTTAAATATACTGCAATAAATTAAAATTAATTAGTTCCCACTTGCGTCATTTTGCTTTAGAACAGCACTACTCTACTTTCACAGTGGTCCTTAAAAGCTCAATCCTGACTTAAATTACCATTTGTGCAGCTTCATGAGACAGATTGGGAAATGTGTCATTAAAGAGCGCAGCACTGGTGTGCCAAGATTGTGACTACGTGAGTGGATTGGTTGGAAGAGGTTGAAACAACTAGCAGAGTGGGAAGAAGGATAAGCCATGGTCCTTGCGAATGCACTGCAGTCTGCCTATGATTATCCTTTATAAATCTCTGGTGAGGCCCCAGCTGAAATATTGTGTCCTATTCTGGGCACCACACTTTAGGAAGGGCATTAAAGCCTTAGAGAGACTGCAGAGGAAATTTACTAGAATGGTATCAGGGATGAGGGAGTTCAGTTATATGGAAAGACTGGAGAAGCTGAGGTTGTTCTCCTTAGAGCAGAGAAGGTTAAGGGGAGATTTGATAGAGGCATTTAAAATTATGAGGGGTTTTGACAGAGTAAATAGGAGAAAATGTTTCCAGTGGCAGGAGGATCAGTAACCAGAGGGCACAGATTTAAGATCATAGCCTGGAGTGAGATGAGGAGAACTTTTTTTTATGCAGTACATTATAATCTGGAATGTGCTGCATGAAAGGGTGGCAGAAATAGATTCAATAGTAACATGCAAAAGTTACTTACAAAGGAAAAATGTGAAGGGCTATGGGGAAAGAGCAATGTAGTGGGATTAATTGGATCACTCTACCAATGAATCAGCACAGTCACAATGGGTTGAATAGCCTTCCTCTGAGCTGTATGATTCTATGATTCTAATTATAAGAAGCATGGAGAGACGTAATGATACGCAGCATGGCATGACTTGTATCTGCTTCAAAGGCTCAATGCTCAGGCTTTGATGTTTGATGCCTGAAGAGATCAAGAAGTCATTTTGGTTTGTTGGCTGTTGGCTGCTTTCTTTTTCACAGGGCATCATTCATATGACTAGAAAATCTAGTTTGCAAAGCATGGAAAATAAATACTGACAGATATATTTCGAAAGGCATCAGTGGTGACTTAAGAGGTAACGGTCTCAACTCTGAGGCAGAAGGTCACTCCAGGGAGTTAAGCCTACAATCTAGGCCTACAGTGAGGGAGAGCTGCACTGTCAGGGATGCTATATTTCTGATGAGATGTTAAACCAAGGTCCTGTCTGGCCTCTCAGGTGGATGTTAAAGATCCCATTGCAATATCTCGAAGAAGAGCAGGGGAGATCTCCCTGGTGCCCTGGCCAATACTTAAACCTCAACCAACACCACAAAAAAAAAGATGATCTGGTCATTATTATATTGTTGTTTATGGGATCTTGCTGTGTTTAAATTGGCTGCTGCACATCCTTTCATTACAACCATGACCGAATTTCAAAAGTATTTAATTGGCTGTAAAATGTTTTCGTACATCCTAAAGTCATGAAAAGTTCTACAGAAATGCCAGTTTTTCAGTATACGCTAGCTTCATAACACAGTTTTTCTTTGTATAAGTGCAATTAGTGTTACAGTTTGGGCTTTTGATATTTTGGTTTGATAAACAGACTGACATCTCCTATGAACTCAAACCTGTGTCTCTAATCTCTGCAGTTTTGGTGTTTGCCTAGATCAACTCTTACAATTATCCACCATCACAATGAGTTTCTTACTGCAGAATACTTGGAATTCCTGCTATGTCTCCCCTCAATCCAGAAAATATCACAATGCACAGGCTAAGCACCTTGGGGGACCACGTGTGTAGGAGGTATCTCCAGCTGCTTGAGCTTGAGCTCAGGATTTCCCAGCTTGACGGGCAGCTGGAGTCACTGTGGAACATCAAGCAGGCTGAGAGTTTCCTGTGTCATACATTCCAGGAGGTGGTCACCCCATCACCTGTGAGAGTTCAGGATAGTAGGTGGCTGGCGATCCAGAAGAGTAGGTAGAGGCAGGAGTTGCAAGAGTCTTCAGGCTGTGCCTTCAGGCTCTCAAACCGGTACTCAGCTTTGGAGACTGTTGGAAGTGATGACATCTCGAAGGAGTGCAGTCCAGACCATGGCACCAATGGGCAAGGAACTGCACGGGAGAGATCAGGAAAGAGTAGAAATGCAGTCATTATAGGAGATTCCATAGCTGGGGGACAGACAGGCATTTCTGTAACCATTATGTTGAGTCCCACATAGTGTATTGCTTCCCTCGTGCCAGGGTAAAGCACATCACGGAGAGGGTACAGAATATTCAGCAGACAGAATGGATTGAGCCAGAATTTGTGATACATGTTGGTACCAATGACATAGAGAGAGCAGGTACTGAGGTCCTCCAGTGAGACTTTCAGGAGCTAGGAAGCACGTTAAGAAGGAGGACCTCAAAGGTAGTAATCTCTAGATTGGCAGGCGAAGCTACTGTTGAGGATTTATTTACAAATAAAATGAACACAGAAGCCAATCTGCAATTGACGGTGGCTGAACAGATGATCTTGGCTGTTGGTCTTCATGCAGAAGCTGGCACAACTCCTGTACTTGATCTTAAGTGAAGTGCACTCGTCTCACACAGAGAGATCTTACTAAGGTCTGCATTACTCAGAAACATTAGGAACAGAAGGAGGCCATTCAGCCCCTTGAGCCTGATCCACCATGCAATTAGGTCATGGATCATCTGTACCCCCAACTCATTTACCCGCCTCTGCACCATCCCTCGATATCCTTACCCGACAAAAATCTATCAGTCACAGTCTTGAAAGCTCCGGTTGACCCCTTGCATCCACAACCTTTTAAGGGAGAGAGTTTTAGATTCCTACTACCCTTAATGTGAAAAAGTGCTTCCTGATTTCCCTCCCAAATGACTTAGCTTTAATTTTAAGGCTATGCCCATTGTCCTGAACTACCCCACCAAAGGAAATAGTTTCTCTATATATATTCTATCGAATTCTTTTATCATTTTCAACACTTCGATCAGATCACTCCTCAACCTTCTAGATCCCACGACCTTCTAGATCACCCCTCAATCTCAAATCTTTTAGTGGGAAGTGATATCTTGTAAGGCATGTTCTCCTCAAATGCTGTCTCACTGTTCTTTACTCCATCCTGAATCGCTCTTCCCCTCCATTTAAAGTTGTAAATAAGGGAATTCCCATTGAAAATCCTATTGGTTCTCAGACCCCTGACCACAAGCGGGGTCAAAGCAAACCCTGTCCTCTCCTACGTTTTCAGAGGAAAGTCCAGCTCAATTCAAGTGATTCAGCTGTCAACCCCAACAAGTCTCATCATGTTCCATCACTTTGAGGGAAACCTTTCAGCAATAATTCTGATTTTATCCCTGTCAATGTGAACTGACTGTGAATTTTAAGAGGAATAAAGGTCTTATTCATTCAAGGAATTTTACAGTTCAGCTTTTAAAAAAGCCATTTTTTCTGAGCAAGTGGTTGCAAACAACACTTGGTTGTGGTACAGATCTGTCATGTTGCCATTAACCCAGTGCTTAGGGCCGTGGTAATGTGCCAGCTTTCAGTTAACTTACACTGAGCAAGACTGATTGAACTTTGATGAGTGATCAAAGAAGGAAACAGACCGCTGGTCAACAGCTTCATTATATCATTGTCATTTATCTCTCATCATTTGAACCCTACGATAGAGACATTTTCAGCTCTTCTTCCTTTCACAGGACAATTTGAAATGTTGAAGAATGTTTAACTCTTAACGGTTCGCTCAGCAGCCCCAGTATTGTACACACCTTCAGCTCATCAATATTAACAAATGTTGGAGTGTTGGAATTTACTGGTCGGGAATCTGGAGTAGAGACAGAAACTGATGCAAAGTGAGTATTGTGGAGGGATCTTGTGCCTGAGAAAGTAGCCCCAAAGCACACTAGAAATTGGACCTCTGGCTTCTTCTGCATGAAAGCTTCCAGAAGCAACAATCTGATAATGACCTGTCTGTTTTTAGTGAAGTTGATTGATGAATAAGTATTGGCCAGGACACTGGGGATAACTCCCCTGCTCTTCTTCAAAATAGTACTGTGGGATCTTCTACATCCATCTGAGAGGGGAGATGGGGCCTTGGGTTGATGTCGCTTTGAAAGATGACACCTCTGACAGTGCAGCACTCCCTCGGTACTGCACTGGAATGTTAGCCTAGATTATGTGCTCAAATTCAGCAATGCCAACCATATTCCAACCATCTTTAAAACCATAAACATGGAACAATGTTTATACCTGAAATGTTTCACGATCCTGTTTTTTTTCTCCTCAGGAAATAAGCAGTGCGTCTTTAAGGCTGTAAAAGATCAGTATTTCTTTAAAGCAGCAAGCTCCAGGGACTGTAAGCCAAAGTGTATTCTAGTTACCCAGCAACAAACATTCCGAGAGGGAGAACAGGACTTCAAATGTGTCCATTTTGACTTTGAAGCTGGCTTTGCAGAGACACACAGTTAACAAACTGTTCCGATACCTGAAGGAAATAGGAGAGCTCTCTCTCACTCTATTTAAACCCTATTTATTACACTCTCTCAAAATTCTAAAGAAACTCCAAGCCGAATTACTTTCTTAAAGAAATAACAAATTATTGATCCATTGTGTTCATCGCTGACAGAAGAAGAATTTCATACTGGAACTGCTGAACTGAACTGCTGAAAAAGAAGAAGGGGAATATGAGGAACAAGAAAGCAATAGGTCAGAGAGCGATGTAGTGGTATTAGCTAGGATTCAGTTAGAAACAAAAAAACTTGAGGCTGAAAAAGAATTAAGAAAACTTGAACTTCAGAGAGAAAGTGAAAGAGAAGAGAGGGAATTTAAGTTAAAAGAGATGGAACTAAGACAAAGGGGTAGTCTTAAATCCAGGGAAAATTCAGGTCAGGAAGAATCTGAATTTAGGCCAGTAAAAAGCTGTTTAAATTTATTCAAGCTCTTCCTATGTTTGAGGAAAGGGACGCAGAGGCATTTTACATATCTTTTTAAAAAATAGCAAACAGATGAAATGGCCGAAGGAAAGTTGTACACTGCTTATGCAAAGCAGATTGGTAGGCAGAGCTCATGAAGTTTGTGTCATGCTTCCCCAAGAAGCTTCCGCAGATTATGAGATGGCAAAAAAGGTTATTCTCGCTGCTTATGAGTTAGTCCCTGAAGCTTACCATCAGAAGTTTTGGAACTCATAGAGATTGGCTGGGCAGATATATGTAGAATTTGAGAGGGTGTAGCAAATTAATTTTGACCATTGGATACGGCATTAAAGATAGAAACCATATATGAGAACCTTCAAGAATTGATTTTCTTAAAAGAGTTTAAAAACTCCATTCCTTCAGTAGTGAGAACTCATATAGACCACCTGAAAGTTTTGAAAGCTAGGCAAGCAACAGAATTTGTTAATGATTTTGAGCTTGTGAATTAGCCAATCTCTTTTGTCTGTCATCCCCATAAACCTGAGAAAGATAGAAAGTGGGAGAGTGAAAGGAAGGCAAGTAGCCGGAGACCAGGAGGAACGGCTGGGAATGCCCCAGGATCACCTCCTCAGGTCAGAAAGGAAGGTGCTGAGGGTAGAAGTGAGGTTCGCAAGCTAAAGTGTTATCACTGCAATGAAACGGGTCATCTTAGTTCAGAGTGCTGGAAATTGTGGGGTATACCCAAAGGACTTGTTGAGGTATGCAAAGCTAGTGCAGAGGAAAAGACTCTGACTGAGAGTATAGCAGACCAGGCTAAAGCTTTAACGACAGCTGTAAAACCAGATACTAAGACGAAAAGGAGTGGAGAGATTATGAATAAAATACCTAAAAGTTAGAATGAATTTTTGTCGAAGGGGAGAGTAGGTGAAGCAGGAAAACCTATCATTATTCTCAGGGATACAGGAGCAACCCAAACACTCTTGCTGGGGAATGATATAAGGTTTCCACCTGAGAGCGCTAAAGTTTTAGTTAATGGAATTGGTGGGGAGTATATACACGTACCTTTGTATAAAATACGCCTAGAGAGTGACTTAATATCTGGGATAGTAATTGTAGGAGTTTTTTTTTATTTTTTATTTTTTTATTTAGAGATAAAGCACTGAAACAGGCCCTTCGGTCCACCGAGTTTGTGCTGACCAAGAACCACCCATTTCTACTATCCCTACAGTAATCCCATATTCCCTACCACCTACCTACACTAGGGGCAATTTACAATGGCCAATTTACCTGTCACCTGCAAGTCTTTGGCTGTGGGATGAAACCAGAGCACCCGGAAAAAACCCACGCAGTCACAGGGAGAACTTGCAAACTCCGCACAGGCAGTACCCAGAATAGAACCCGGGTCCCTGGAGCTGTGAGGTTGCGGTGCTAACCACAGTGCCACTGTGCCGCCCCACCACTGTGCCACTGTGCCGCCACACTGAGTTGTCCACAGTTTGCCAGTAGAGGGAACTGATCTACTCCGAGGAAATAATTTGGCTGGATCAAAAGTATCAGTCTCTCCTATAATTACAGAGGAACCATGTGAAATTAAGGAAACGGAGCCATTACAGGAACAAGATCCGTGAATATTTCCTGCGTGTGTGGTCACCCAAGCAGTGGCAAAACAGGATCCATTGTCAGAGGTAAGAGTGGCACCACAAACAGATAGCTAAGTATCTGAAACCTTATTTGGGGATTTAGATAATCCAAATGAGATGTTTAACAGATCTTCTATCATTGCAGCACAGCAAGCTGATCCAGAGATATACCAAATAGCACAGGCGGCTCTGACAGAAGATGAGGCGAAAGGAGTTCCGGAAGTGTATTACATGGCAAACTGAGTTTTGAGGAGGAAATGGAGACTGCCTCATAGAACAAAGAACAAAGAAAATTACAGCACAGGAACAGGCCCTTCGGCCCTCCAAGCCTATGCCGATCCAAATCCTCTATCTAAACCTGTCGCCTATTTTCTAAGGGTCTGTATCTCTTACTTCCTGCCCATTCATGTATCTGTCTAGATACATCTTAAAAGACGCTATCGTGTCCGCGTCTACCACCTCCACTGGCAATGCGTTCCAGGCACCCACCACCCTCTGCGTAAAGAACTTTCCACGCATATCCCCCCTAAACTTTTCCCCTTTCACTTTGAACTCGTGTCCCCTTGTAATTGAATCCCCCACTCTGGGAAAAAGCTTCTTGCTATCCACCCTGTCTATACCTCTCATGATTTTGTACACCTCAATCAGGTCCCCCCTCAACCTCCGTCTTTCTAATGAAAATAATCCTAATCTACTCAACCTCTCTTCATAGCTAGCGCCCTCCATACCAGGCAACATCCTGGTGAACCTCCTCTGCACCCTCTCCAAAGCATCCACATCCTTTTGGTAATGTGGCGACCAGAACTGCACGCAGTATTCCAAATGTGGCTGCATCAAAGTCCTATACAACTGTAACATGACCTGCCAACTCTTGTACTCAATACCCTGTCCGATGAAGGAAAGCATGCCGTATGCCTTCTTGACCACTCTATTGACCTGCGTTGCCACCTTCATGGAACAATGGACCTGAACACCCAAATCTCTCTGAACATCAATTTTCCCCAGGACTTTTCCATTTATTGTATAGTTCACTCTTGAATTGGATCTTCCAAAATGCATCACCTCGCATTTGCCCGGATTGAACTCCATCTGCCATTTCTCTGCCCAACTCTCCAATCTATCTATATTCTCTGACAGTCCTCTTCACTATCTGCTACTCCACCAATCTTAGTGTCATCTGCAAACTTGCTAATTAGACCACCTATACTTTCCTCCAAATCATTTATGTATATCACAAACAACAGTGGTCCCAGCACGGATCCCTGTGGAACACCACTGGTCACACGTCTCCATTTTGAGAAACTCCCTTCCACTGCTACTCTCTGTCTCCTGTTGCCCAGCCAGTTCTTTATCCATCTAGCTAGTACACCTTGGACCCCATGTGCCTTCACTTTCTCCATCAGACTACCATCGGGAACCTTATCAAACGTCTTACTGAAGTCCATGTATATGACATCTACAGCCCTTCCCTCATCAATCAACTTTGTCACTTCCTCAAAGAATTCTATTAAGTTGGTAAGACATGACCTTCCCTGCACAAAACCATGTTGCCTATCACTGATAAGCCCATTTTCTTCCAAATGGGAATAGATCCTATCCCTCAGTATCTTCTCCAGCAGCTTCCCTACCACTGACGTCAGGCTCACCGGTCTATAATTACCTGGATTATCCCTGCGACCCTTCTTAAACAAGGGGACAACATTAGCAATTCTCCAGTCCTCCGGGACCTCACCCGTGTTTAAGGATGTTGCAAAGATATCTGTTAAGGCCCCAGCTATTTCCTCTCTTGCTTCCCACAGTAACCTGGGATAGATCCCATCCGGACCTGGGGACTTGTCCACCTTAATGCCTTTTAGAATACCCAACACTTCCTCCCTCCTTATGCCGACTTGACCGAGAGTAATCAAACATCTGTCCCTAACCTCAACATCCGTCATGTCCCTCTCCTCGGTGAATACCGATGCAAAGTACTCGTTTAGAATCTCATCCATTTTCTCTGACTCCACGCATAACTTTCCTCCTTTGTCCTTGAGTGGGCCAATCCTTTCTCGAGTTACCCTCTTGCTCCTTATAGATGAATAAAAGGCTTTGGGATTTTCCTTAACCCTGTTTGCTGAAGATATTTCATGACCCCTTTTAGCCCTCTTAATTCCTCATTTCAGATTGCGCCTACAATCCCGATATTCTTTCAAAGCTTCGTCTTTCTTCAGCTTCCTAGACCTTATGTATGCTTCCTTTTTCCTCTAAGCTAGTCTCACAATTTCACCTGTCATCCATGGTTCCCTAATCTTGCCATTTCTACCCCTCATTTTCACAGGAACATGTCTCTCCTGCACGCTAATCAACCTCTCTTTAAAAGCCTCCCACATATCAAATGTGGATTTACCTTCAAACAGCTGCTCCCAATCTACATTCCCCAGCTCCTGCCGAATTTTGGTATAGTTGGCCTTCCCCCAATTTAGCACTCTTCCTTTAGGACCACTCTCGTCTTTGTCCATGAGTATTCTAAAACTTACGGAATTGTGATCACTATTCCCAAAGTAGTCCCCTACTGAAACGTCAACCACCTGGCCGGGCTCATTCCCCAACACCAGGTCCAGTATGGCCCCTTCCCGAGTTGGACTATTTACATACTGCTCTAGACCTGCAGAAGAAAGCTGGACAGTTGTTGAACAGACTGTGTCACCACCTAAATATCACCAAGGTTAGCACATGACAATTCTTTTGCAGGACATAGGCGAATTCGGAAGATCAACTCACACATAGCCAACATTATTGCTAGCCAGGTTTTACAAAGGATGTGAAAGAATTTTGTAGGACATGGCATACCTGTCAAATGGAGGGAAAACCACAACCTACCATAAAACCAGCACCACTAATTCCCATAGTGATTGAGGAACCATTTAGCAGGGTATTAGTAGACTGTGTAGGTTCGCTGCCTCTGGAGAATACTTGGCATCAGGTGGCAGGACTGCATCTCCAACACAGAAGTCCTCGAGGCGGCCAACATCCCCAGCTTGTACACACTACTGAGTCAGCGGCGCTTGAGATGGCTTGGCCATGTGAGCCGCATGGAAGATGGCAGGATCCCCAAAGACATGTTGTACAGCGAGCTCGCCACTGGTATTAGACCCACCGGCCGTCCACGTCTCCGCTTTAAAGACGTCTGCAAACGCGACATGAAATCCTGTGACATTGATCACAAGTCGTGGGAGTCAGTTGCCAGCGTTCGCCAGAACTGACGGGCAGCCAAAAAGACAGGGCTGAAATGTGGCGAGTCGAAGAGACTTAGTAGTTGGCAGGAAAAAAGACAGAGGCGCAAGGGGAGAGCCAACTGTGCAACAGCCCCGACAAATAAATTTCTCTGCAGCACCTGTGGAAGAGCCTGTCACTCTAGAATTGGCCTTTATAGCCACTCCAGGCGCTGCTTCACAAACCACTGACCACCTCCAGGCGCGTATCCACTGTCTCTAGAGATAAGGAGGCCCAAAAGAAAAAAGAAGTAGGACCCTTGCCAAAAACAAAAGTGGGACATCAGTACATACTTACTATCATGGATATGGCTACTCAAAAACCAGAGGCCATTCCTTTGAGGACAATTACTGCTGGAAAAGTAGTGGAAATGTTAACCCGATTCTTTATGAGATATGGGTTCAATCAGATCAAGGTTCTAATTTCATGTCGAGGATATTTTAAGAAGTCAGGGGCAATTTGGGATTAGACAGTTGAAATCTTCAGATTATCACTTACAGTCACAGGGAACTTTAGAGAGATTTCACAAAATTTTCAAAACAATGATTAGAACATGTTGTCATGAATATCCACAGGACTTGACTTTCTTTTATTTGCCACCAGAGACTCACTGAATGAGGCTTCAGTCCTTTCAAATTGGTTTATGGACATGAAGTAAGAGGTCCTCTAAAACTCATAAAAGACAAATTCCTGGAACAAAAGACTGAATCTTCGATACTGGACTATGTATCTGTGTTCCGGGAAAGGCTTTAATGCCGGTTTTGCAGAGAAACACAGTTAACACACAGTACAGGCACATGAAGGAAATAGGAGAGCTCTCTCTCAGTTTATTTAAACCCTTTTTATTATACAGATTGCAGCGGGTTCAAGAAGGCAGATCACCATCACCTTCTCCAGGGCGATTACAGATAGATAGAATAGAGTGATCAAAAAAGTGGGTAAGGTAGATTGCTTGATTGGCGCCCCTGATTGCCGGAAGAAGAACCGGTTGTGTCACATTAATGTGCCAAAGCAAAAATACCGCAGGGAGGAGGACAAGCCGGTGCAGGCATGTCAGGTAATCGGGACTGTGCAGAAGGAAAAGGATAGTGAGGATGAGGCAGGAGTATGCGTAGGAAATTCTCAGATTGAACCTCCAACTATCTAATTAGCAAATACAGAATGGCTAGGAAAATTAAACAATAGGCTTTTGCACTTGGAAGCAAAACAGCGTGAAGTTCTAACCAGGGTTTTCACAACGTTTAAAAGAGTTTGTAGGGATTAGCCGGGATGTAAAAACTTAGCCACACATGATGTGGGTATAGGGGGAGCCATTCCTTTAAAACAACATCCTTGTTGCTTAGGTCCAGACAGCCAGGCCCAAGTGGAAGCAGAGGTACAATGCATGCTGAAGGGGAGATTAGTTGAACCGAATCAGGACAACTGGAATTCGCAGATGGTCTTGATGTCTAAACCTGGTGGGACAGCTCAGCCTTGCATAGACTATAGAAAAGTAATGTCAGTAAAGAAGGCAGACTCCTACCCAGGGCTGAATTTTATTCAGGCGCCACACTGTGCGATGGTGCCCTTTAAATTCGGCGGGCTGCCCGCATTCAGCAGCCAGCGCAGAGCCCCTGCAATATTTTGCATGGGGGCTCATTAGCATCACTGCAACGAGCCGCCCCCTCCCCCCCCCACCCCACTTTACGTGGAGAGAGACGGGACAGTGAGGAACCTTTTGGCAGCTGTGTAGCAGGTCTGTGTAGAAATGCAGCAAGACCTGGACAATATCCAGGCTTGGGCTGATAAATGGCAAGTAACATTCACGCCACACAAGTGCCAGGCAAGGACCATCTCCAACAAGAGAGAATCTAACCATCTCCCCTTGACATTCAACGGCATTACCATTACTGACTCCCCCACTATCAACATCCTAGGGGCTACCATTGACCAGAAACTGAACTGGAGAAGCCATATAAATACCATGGCTACAAGAGCAGGTCAGAGGCTAGGAATCCTGAGGCAAGTAACTCACCTCCTGACTCCCCAAAGCCTGTCCACCATCTACAAGGCACAAGTCAGGAGTGTGATGGAATACTCTCCACTTGCCTGGATGGGTGCAGCTCCAACAACACTCAAGAGGCTCGACACCATCCAGGACAAAGCAGCCCACTTGATTAGCACCCCATCTACAAACATTCACTCCCTCCACCACCGACGTACAGTGGCAGCAGTGTGTACCATCTACAAGATGCAGAGCAGCAATGCACCAAGGCTCCTTAGACAGCACCTTCCAAACTCACTACCTCTACCAACTAGAAGGACAAGGGCAGCAAAAGCATGGGAACACCTGCAAGTTCCCCTCCAAGTCACACAGCATCCTGACTTGGAACGATATCGCCGTTCCTTCACTGTCACTGTTTCAAAATCCTGGAACTCCCTTCCTAACAGCACTGTGGGTGTACCTACCCCACATGGACTGCAGCAGTTCAAGAAGGCAGCTCACCACCACCTTCTCAAGGGCAATTAGGGATGGGCAATAAATGCTGGCCTGGCCAGTGACGCCTACATCCCATAAATTAATTTTTAAAAACGGTGCTAGCTCCCTATTTAAGGCACCCCAGCACCTGCTTCCTGACAGCTGTGTAAGAAATACTTACCTCATTGTTGAAGGGTGGGGCTGCTGTCAATCTGGCAGCAAAGCAGAAAGTGCTGGAGAAACTCAGCTGGTCAGGCAGCATCTGTGGCGAGAGAAGCAGAGTTAACATCAAGTTCAAAGACCTGGAGTCGTAGAGTCATAGAGTCATACAGCACAGAAACAGACCCTTCACCCATCGTGTCCGTGTCGGCCATCAAGCACCTAACTATTCTAATCCCATTTTCCAGCACTTGGCCCGTAGCCTTGTATGCTGTGGCGTTTCAAGTGCTCATCTAAATACTTCTTAAATGTTGTGAGGGTTCCCGCCTCTACCACCCCTTCAGGCAGTGTGTTCCAGATTCCAACCACCCTCTGGGTGAAAACATTTTTCCTCAAATCCCCTCTAAACCTCCTGCCCCTTACCTTGAATCTATGCCCCCTGGTTATTGAACCCTCCGCTAAGGGAAAAAGTTTCTTCCTATCTAACCTATCAATGCCCCTCATAATTTTGTATACCTCAATCAGGTCCCCCCGCAGCCTTCTCTGCTCTAAGGAAAACAACCCTAGCCTATCCAGTCTCGCTTCATAATTGAAATGCTCCAGCCCAGGCAACATCCTGGTGAATCTCCTCTGCACCCTCTCCAGTGCAATCACATCCTTCTTATAGTGTGGTGCCCAGAACTGTACACAGTACTCCAGCTGTGGCCTAACTAGCATTTTATACAGCACCATCATAACCTCCCTGCTCTTATATACTGTGCCTCGGCTAATAAAGGCAAGTATCCCATATGCCTTTCTAACCACCTTATCTACCTGTGCTGCTGCCTTCAGTGATCTATGGACAAGTACACCAAGGTCCCTCTGACCCTCTGTATTTCCTAGGGTCCCACCATCCATTGTATATTCCCTTGCCTTGTTAGTCCTCTCAAAATGCATTACCTCACATTTCTCAGGATTAAATTCCATTTGCCACTGCTCTGCCCATCTTACCAGCCCATTTATATCGCCCTGTAATATAAGGCTTTCCTCCTCACTATTTACAACACCACCAATTTTCGTGTCATCTGTGAATTTACTGATCATACTTTCTATATTCACATCTAAATCATTAATGTACACTACAACAGCAAGGGTCCCAGCACCGATCCCTGCCGTACACCACTAGTCACAGGCTTCCATTCACAAAAACAACCCTCGACCGTCACCCTCTGCCTCCTGCCACTAAACCAATTTTGGATCCAATTTGCCAAATTGCCCCGGATCCTATGGGCTCTTACCTTCTTAACCAATCTCCCATGCAGTACCTTATCAAAAGCCTTACTAAAGTCCATGTAGACGACATCAACTGCTTTACCCTCATCTACACATCTAGTCACCACCTCAAAAATGTCAATCAAGTTAGTTAGACACGATCTCTCCCTGACGAAGCCATGCTGACTATCCCTGATTAATCCCTGCCTCTCCAAGTGGAGATTAATCCTATGCCTCAGAATTTTTTGAAATAGTTTCCCAACCACTGATGTTAGACTCACCAGCCTGTAATTAACTACCCTTCTTGAATAATGGTACCACATTCGCTGTCCTCCAATCCTCTGGTACCTCTCCTGTGGCCAGAGAGGATTTGAAAATTTGTGTCAGAGCCCCTGCTATCTCCCCCCTTGCCTCACATAACAGCCTGGGATACATCTCATCTGGGCCTGGGGATTTATCCACTTTTAAGCCTGCTAAAACAGCTAATACTTCCTCCCTTTCAATGCAAATATGTTCAAATATATCACAATGCCCCTCCCTGATCTCTGCACCTACATCGTCCTTCTCCATAGTGAACACAGATGAAAAGTAATCATCTAAAACCTCACCTATGTCCTCCGTTTGCACACACAGATTGCCACTTTGGTTGCGAATGGGCCCTACTCTTTTCATGGTTATCCTCTTGCCCTTAATATACTTATAAAACACCTTTGGATTTTCCTTTATCTTGCCCACCAGTGTTTTTTCATGTTCCCTCTTCGCTATCCTAATTACTTTTTTAAAGTACCCCCCTACACTTTCTATGCTCATCTCGGGCCTCCGCTATTTTCAGCCCTCTGAATCTGCCATAAGCCTCCTTTTTCTTCCTGATCCAATCCTCTCTATCCCTTGACATCCAGGGTTCCTTGGACTTGCTGGTCCTATCCTTTACCTTAAAGGGTACATGTTGGCTCTGAACTCTCACTATTTCCTCTTTGAATGACTCCCACTGGTCTGATGTAGACTTTCCTACAAGTAACTGCTCCCAGTCCACATTGGCCAGATCCTGTTTTTTCATATTGAAATCGGCCTTCCCCCAATTCAATACCTTTATTTCTGGTCTATCTTTGTCCTTTTCCATAACTACCTTAAATCTTCCAGAGTTATGGTCACTGTCCCCTAAATGCTCCCCCACTGACACTTCTATCACTTCTCCGGCTTCATTTCCAAGGATTAGGTCTAGTACTGCCCCTTCTCTTGTAGGGCCTGAAAGCTAACTCTGCTTTTCTCTCCACAAATGCTGCCGGACTTGCGGAGTTTCTCCAGCACTTTCCGTTTTGCTGCCACATACTTACCCTGCTGTGTCCCAGTGTCCTGTGAAGTTGTGATCCTCTTCTTCCACTCAAGTATCACATTCCTTCTTGTAGGCGTGCCGCACCTGGGTGAATAATCTTACATTCGCACATTCCAGGACGTGAGACTTAAATATACCATACAAATACACAACAGAAATAAAACCATAATTGAAGAATATTTACATACTATGAGCTTCTAATCATCTGACTGTGAAAAGCCACAGACTAATACGCATTTGGAATCTGTATTAATTTCTCTGCTGTTATGTGAAAATACATGTAACTGCAATTAAACAATCTTTGTTAAAAAACAGGAAAATATGTTTCCATTCTAGCTGCATTGCAAACTAGAAATATTACACCAATAAATAGGATCAACTGCTGCAGAAGCAAAGTGTTCATGAATATGTGTTGATGTGTAATAGTTGAAAAACTATGACAACAGCACAGATTTCCTCACTTGTCCTGCATTGGTTTTCAAACATGTGCAAGACAAACCTTGCAGCCAGAAGTTAGAACAGTTACATGGTGGGGTCACCTTTACATTTAAAGGACCACATCAAAAGCCGAGGATGGCAGAGGGGTGCTTGAGGTGGGCCTCACAGTGCAGCAAAGCCTCCCTGTTCTGTCTACTCCCGGCTGTGTGGGCCAGGTGGGAGATCCTTTTCACCAGTGACGGTAAGAAGAGGCTCTCCCGCATGAACAAGGCAGCCTGGCTGGAGATGGCAGAGGAGGTGAGTAGCCGTGGGGCCATCCAGCGTCAAAGGGTCCAATGCTCAAAGGGGATGAACGCTCATTCCTCTAGCTAGCTGGGGCCCGCGAGGCCTCGTGCGCACAGGGTACAAGCGCCAAAGTCATCCACAGCCAAAGGGCAATCAGATCAGCAGCCTTCCTCCAGTCAGGCTGCTAGCACAGCGGTTGCACCAAGAGTGGGCAACCTCTCCATTTACAGTGAAGACACTGACACAAATGGGACTGCAAGGGTGTCACAGCAATGTAAATACATCTTTCACTAAATGTTCCTCGCCAACATGTTTATCCTTTTCTCTGTGTGAATGATGTATGCCAGCATGTAACGCCAATGTCACATCCCTTTGCACCGGTGGCCCTTCAGGAGAGTCAACATATGCAATAACATCATTGCCATGCCACCATTACTCATGAGCGTCTCCACGGATGCAGTAACACGGACATTGGCTCAGTCAGCTGCTGCCTCTAATGGTTTACACAGGGCTGCTGCAGATGTGGACAGGTGCACAGCAGGTGAGCGAGGGTGATGTGTGGCTTGCAGAGCTCATGTCGGTTCCTATGGAGCAGATAGTCTTTGTCTGATAAGCCACTGCCGTACATCCCTACCTCACTGCTAGCCCTGCGTGCAGAACCTGGGTGCCATCTGCCTTCCCATGTGCCTTTCCTGTTGTAGGTCCTCAGCGTCCTCATAGTCCGAGGAGGAATCCTGGTGACATGTCTCCTAATCATGCCAGGCCTGGCCCCTATTGGGTGCGTAGTTGTGCAGAGCAGCAAAGAAAGGAGCTGGCCTTTTCAGTACAGAGTATCACCCTATCCATACAGGCATTGAAGGCGCTCTTTCAGCATGCCGATCTCCTGCTCAGTGGTGGCTCTTGTAGCTCAGTGTCTGGTGTTGTATCTCTCCTCTGCAGTAGTAGTGGAGTCTCTCACTGGTGTCAGGAGCCATGTCTGCAAAGGATAGCCCTTGTCTCCAAGAAGCAACCCCTCCATCTGAGCCAGTTCAGTGAACAGCAGTGGCAGCTGGGACTGGCGCAAGACCCAAGTATCATTACAGCTGCCTGAGAGGCAATCACACAGTCGCTGCAAGCCTCTGCAGTGATCACATATCAGCTTCACCTAGATTGAGAGGGCTCCTTTAATGGTGATGTCTGCGGGTGGTAGCCTGGCAGTAGACCTGATGGCCACATGAGTGCAGTCTATGAACATTAAAACCTATGGTTCTCTGGCAATGGTGCTGAAACCGATGGACCTCTGGGCCTGGCTGTGAGAGCCTGTCCTGAAGCGGACATACTCACTGGTCCTCCGGTGCAGGGCATCGGTGACCTCCCTGATGCAGCGGTGCACTGCTGACTGTGTGACCCCACAAAGGTCTCTGGTGGGCCCCTGAAAAGCTGCAACAGCGTCAAGCTTGAGAACTGCTGCCACTATGAGGATCGCAGGCATGGCATGTCCACCGGAGCTCATGGGCTGCAGGTCATCTTTGAGCAGGGCACAGAGACATGTCACCATCCTCTCTACATGCGCAATCGCCTCTGACACTGGTGCTCTGAAATCCAATAGCATGTCACATGGGGTCTGTAGATGCACAGTGACCATAATGGCGAGCTCCCCTTGGGGACTGCTGCTCACGACCGGGGGCCTCTACATGGATCGCACCTGCCTGTTGATTTTGCCTGTGGCGCAGACGGATCATCAGGAGCAGAGGATCACACAATCTAGGATGAGCCAAACCTATTTCCATGTGATAAATAAAGTTGAACCCTTCATTTATTGGAAGGTTCCTAACAGGGCAGGGATTGGTGTTGACAAGTACATCAGCTGCTTTCATGGATCAACTATGTGGCGTGCCATGGCATTGCCCATCTTTGCCAACACTCAGAGTGGCACAGCATGACCACATCAAGATCCTACCAGCTGCATCGATTGCCCCCACCATCCATAAAACCTTAATGCTCCTACCCTTTCTGGTACCCTCCCCACACACTGGGTGACTAGAGTGCCATTGCTCCTTCACACACACAAACAAATGCAGAGCGTACACTGTTTATGGAGAGAGGGTACACAGTACCTCCCTTCATGCCTGCAGAACTTTCCCTCTAGTATTCCCAAACCCCCTCCCTCCTCCCTTCCAGTATGCAGAGCGAGACCCCTGTAATCACCACCCCCCCTTTTTAAGATTGCAGAGTGAGACCCCCGAAAACGGAACTTACTTTCCATTGCGAAAACTTCTGCCTCTGAGGATCCACCGGCTTTTCTGTTCGTGAACGGGACGCCACGTCATAGCCGCTTGTTCAAAGTAAAATACGGAAGTGTGCATGGAGAGGTGGTGGGCTGCATAATCTGTGGAGATAAGTACCGTTTTACATATGTTAGTTTGGGTGCCGCCACCGAGCGACGGGAGAGGTGGGGAGCCGCACCAAGGTCCCCCCGCCGCCGGTAATTTGCGGTGGACCCTTCTCAACGTCGCAGGTTGAGGCAGGCCTCTTTCTAAAAACTTTTACTGGCCCCCGGGCAGCGACCTGCGATGTCGAGGGGTCGGTAAAATTCAGCCCCCAAATTCTCATTTACAAGAATGTATGGACATAGTGGGCAAGTGAGATAGATGTGTTTGAGGTTAACTGTCAAATTCTTTTGACACCCAGGGTAAGGAAAAGTCAGCTTCTGTTACACCAGACAGGGTTTTCCAATGTTAAGTGATGCCACATGAGTCAGAGAATAGTGAACCCAGTAGTGGTTAGTACTCCCAGCTGTGCAGCTCACCTGGCTGAGGTGATGGACAATAGGGACACTTGGAAGGAAAACACAAAACAACTGGGAGACTATGTTTGGAAATTTGAAATGGTTTAATTAGGACAACCTTTGTAAAATTTAAAGCTGAAAATGTTCTGATGGAAATTGTTGCTGTAGTCTTACCATTTCAGAAAAATTGTATATCTATATATCAGGGAAAAAAGTTTTTCCATTTCTATTTTTTACATTGTAATGAAACGCACTTCGGGAATGGAGTTTCGTTTCGCCAGGGGCGGAGGTGTCACGATCCTGTTTTTTTTCCCCTCGGGAAATAAGTGGTGCGCCTTTAAGGCTGTAAAAGATTTGAATTTCTATAAGGCAGCAAGCTCCAGGGACCGTAAGCCAAAGTGGATTCTGGTTACCCAGTAACAAGCAGACGGAGAAGGAGAACTGAACTTCAAATGTATCCATTTTGACTTTGAAGCTGACTTTGCAGAGACACACGGTTAACAAACTGTTCTGGCACGTGAAGGAAATAGGAGAGCTCTCTCTCAGTTTATTTGAACCCTTTTTATTATACAGATTTCAGCGGGTTCAAGGAGGAAGTTCACCACCACCTTCTCCAGGGCGATTACAGATAGATAGTAAATGCTGGCCTTGCCAGGGACACCCAAGACCCCAAAAAGCCTTCCTTCAATGCATCAGTAATCTCTGATTCAACCACTCCATGTGGCAGCGAGTCCTTTGTTCTCACCACTCCCTGTGTGAAGAAATTCTTCCTCAATTCTTTACTTCATCTGTTCCCAGACATCGTATATTTATCCCCCACCCACTTTTTCTGGACTCACCCGCACAAGGAAACAGTTTCTCCACACATTATACCACAGTGAGACTGTTTGAAAAATGTCACTGTTAAGAATGGCCTCAGCTAATGTTTATGAGATTGAAAATAAGGTTTTTGTACCTGAAAGTGATCCTTAAGATATATTCTGAGATGTGTAGATTATATTTATTGATCAGAACAGTTCATTGTATGCAGACTTTTAAATTTATTGCAGGACTTGTTCTCAGCCTTAACTAATCGATGCTATACATTGACAATGACCCTGATTTCAGATCCAAATGGAAAACATTTATATTCCTTGATAGAAACTAATCTTTTCCTTTAGATTGTAAAAGCACAGAATAATCTTCAGTTCCTTGCCAGCCTGGTCCTCGGGGATTCTTGTCTTAGGTATTGATTTTAATTCGTCTCTTTAATTAATACTGCAGACAGTGTAAATGGATTGTTCTTAAATAAAGGCTCCTGAGGTTTGTTATCTACAATTTCTAAACCTTGCGAGGTGGAAATTCACCTCGACTGACCCTAACTGGGAGGCCCAAGGCCTGTCTGTAATTGAGCCTTAGGCCTCATTAAGAAGAAATAAAGACTTGCATTTATATAGCACTTTTTATACCCCGGGAGGTCAATGAAATAATTTTGATGTGTAGATCCTGGTGCAATGTTGGAAACACCGCAGTCAATTTCTGCACAGCAGGATCCCACAGGCAGAAATGTGATAATGTCCATATAATGTGTTTCAGTGATGCTGGTCGGTTGAGGGTTAAATAGTGATCAGGATACTGAGGAGAATTCCCCTGTTTTTCTTCAAACAGTGCCTTGGGATCTTTTAGACTGAGCCTCAGTTTAACATCTCACCCAAAAGGCAGTTCTGAGCTGGGACTGCCAGGCTAGATTTCTGTGCCCAAGTGCCTGAGTGGGGTCTTGAACCCTTGACTTGTTGAGGCACAAATGCTACCCACTGATCCAATGAGAGCACGGAGATGGGAAATGAGGCAGCGGAGAAGGTGTCAGCCGAAGCCATGGCAGGTGCTGGCGCCATATTTAAAGGGCTGCCAGCCCTGCATCCACTGCTTGCCTTTGACTGCTTATGGCCTACCTGGACAGCTGAACAGTTGAAGGAAAACTGCAGCCACAATGGCAGAAGGAAGACCCCGGGTGGCCCCACGGTTCAGCGATGTTACCCTGCAGGCTCTCTTCCAGAGTGCAAGAGCAAGTTGGGAGGTCCTCTTCCCCAGGGATGGGAGGAGGAGACTGACCCTCCTGACCAAGCAAGGCTGGTGGAGAGTTTGCAGGGAGGCATCGCTGAACCTGGAGATCGTGCCAAAAGCGAGTCAATGACAATATTCAGTCTGTCAAGGTGAGTACTCCCCTATACCTCTTTTCCCTTTAGGTCTTGCATGTGGCAACATGAGAGGGTGCATTTGGTGGAGAGGAAATGCCTCTCACATCCAGTCGCTGGCAATGGGGTCAGGCAGTAAGTAGCATGTGCTGCCAGAGGCATTGCTGCATCTCTGTCTGTCATTGCATGAGCCCCACAAGGTCCCTCAAGAGTGGGCAAATGCAGGAGGCATTTGTGTGTCCCATCATGGACCACTGGGCTCACACCAGTATAGGTGGGGAAACTCACAGTGTTCATCTATGTGCTCACAGGAGAAAACAGACCATAACATAAAGGAAAGGACCAAGACAGGCCGAGGGGTGTCATTCCTTTCCATCCTGACTCCCGTGGAGGAAGACACCTTAGACCTGGCAGGGCAGCCTGGCGGCCACTCCATTGCTGACGGTGAGGCAGGAGTGCCCACCCAAAAGGGTGAGTGGACATGTGCAGGGACACAAGGGTTCATCTGGCACACACAAAGCATAGTGGTCATATGTTCACTACTGGACACATGGAGCTCCACAGTAGGGATAGTTGGAATGATGCAATGGGAAGCTGATAACCCTTCAATCTATCTGTTCTCTCCTGCATGTCCAAGTCAGGCTGAAAAGCAGAGAGCTGGCGAGACCGAGGGACAGGAGGAGGCGGAGGGAGCCTCAGAGGATGCACTATCACAGCATTCCCCCGTACCCTCCACCAGTGCAGATACTCTCACGTCAGTGGGTATCCGTTCCCACATAGATTCAGACACACAATCTGGTGAGAACTGCACAGACGTGCCCGAGCAGTTGACGGAGGCTGTGACAGTTGAGGCCACAGACAGTTGGAGGACTGTGGGAGGCCAGGCCCATGCTGAGCCCAGGCTGACGTTGCACCTCCAGATTCGTTGCTGGGTCTGAAGTTCTGTTAATGAAAGATAAATACTTGGTAGTTCAAGATAATTGTGTGAACAGGTGTTGGGTGTCAATTAGTTAATTGCATTCACGTGTGTATATATAAAGAAGAGCCAGCCAGCACTGGCTGGTGGTGTTGTTTGGAGAGCAGAAGTAAGATTTGTGACAAGCAATAAACAATCTCCACCAAAGCATCTTAGTCTCAGTGTCTACTTCTCTAACATTGGTAGCAGAGGATGGTTGCCTGAAAGTGAAGATTAGAGACTAGGATTTGTTTTCAAACAGGAGATTAGAATTGGAGTTTTTTTTTTGAGAAGGCTGTATTTGGAGTTTTTGTCTTTGAAGAAAGATAACTGAAATCAAGTGTAAGGTGTCGGGGTCTGATTTTCCACTGCTGTTTTGTGAAGCTGAACCTTACGATCAATGGAAGAATGAAGTTGATCTATGGACACAGGTAACACTTTACCAAAAAGGGAGCAAGGAATAACCCTTGCACTTTCACGTCCCACCAGAAGCAAAATTGGGGCAAAGTGTTCTCGGAGCTAGAAGCTCGTCATTTGGACAATGAAGAAGGTTTGGACAATCTCTTAATTTATATGAAAGATGACTTATTGAGTGCCTATGAGGTGTGGTTGGACTTTGATAAATTTAGAAAAATGGATGGTTCTTCCATAGAAGAATATATTCTGGAGTTTAACTGATTATATGCAAGGTTGCAGTGATTCTGTTTGGAAATTCCTAGATCAGTACTTGCCTTCAAATTGTTGGATTATGCTCGGATATCGAACATGGATAGACTCTTGGTAATAAGCGGAGTTAGAGTCAATGAAAAAGATACGCTGTTTGATCAGATGTCTGATACCCTAAAAACAATTTTTAGGATAATATTCCTTTCTGGCCACTTTCATGGTGCAGACGGGCTCTTCAGCGATGACACCGAAGGTGGAGGATACAATGCTAGCAGCATTTCCAGGCAGTTCAAATATGGGGCCTAACGTCGGCATGAAAGGAGAAACAGACACAAAACGAATGAAGATAGACCCTTTTGGCAGGTATAACAAGCGGCAGGAATTGGGTGATCATGGCAGAAGGATGAAGCCAGGAATAACCAAGGGGTGGTCAACAGGTGTTTCTGATGTGACTCAAGTATCACTGTGTTGCATTGTCCAAAAATGAATAACAGGGTTTTTGAGATGACACATGATGTGGAAGGTTCGGAAGGTGAAGATGACGATACTGATCAATCCGAATAAATTGTATTCGTCATGAGAAGCTTCAGTCTGGTAATGACAGTCCTAGTTGCAGATTTGTTCAGTTGCACTAGATAGTGGGTGTACATCCACAGTATGTGGAGTGGACTGGTTAATGTGTGACATGGATTGTTTAAGTAAGGAAGACTGAAATAAGGTCAAAGAATACGACAGTTCTACCTGTTTCAGGCTTGGGGATGACAACACTTTGAAATCACTAAAAAGAGTGGTAATTCTGTGTAAAATAGCAGGGGTAAACCATTTTATTAGTACGGATGTGGTATCCAGTGAAATACCTTTGCTGTTAAGTAAACCATCTATGAAGAAGGCTCGGATGAAATTGGATATGGAACATGATAAGGTGATTGTCTTTGGAAAATCTGTAACTTTGCGGTTTACACAGTCGGGACATTATTCTAGTCTTTAGAGAGACCTAACATCTCGAAGCAGGATGTTCAGGAAGTATTTATGGCATCCGGGGGTTGGGATTTAAAGGAGAAAAGGCAAATTATCTCAAAACTACATCGACCGTTTTCACATCCATCTTGTCATATGTTGAAGATTCTGTTAAAAGCTGCAGGGGTAATAGATGATGATGGCACTAAACCTATCAAAGATATCAGTGAAAAATGTGAGATCTGTAAAAGAATACAGGAGGACGCTATCGTACCCATAGTGATTCTCCCATTAGAAAGGGACTTTAATGAAACCGTAGCGATGGAATTGAAGATATGGGATAAAGACAAACATTTTTCTTCTACACTTTATAGAAATAGCAACTAGATTCAGTCTGTCAACGGTGATCTATAGTAAAGACAAAAAAGTAACAGTGGACAAGATAATGGAAAGATGGATAGGAACGGGATTGGGAGCACCGGCTAGGTTTCTAACTGACAATGGAGGAGAATTTGCCAATGATGGGTTCAGGAGTATGTGTGAAAATATGAATATTGTAGCAATGCACAAGACAGCAGAAAGTCCTTTTAATAATGGGATTTGTGAGAAATCATGCTATGATTGACGAAATGCTCTCAAATTTTAGCCGACCAGCCAAATTGTAAATTGACTACTGCTCTGACGTGAGCAGTACATGCAAAAAAACATGCTTCAAATGCTTGGGGGCTACAGCCCATATCAATTGGTTTATGGCAGAAATCTGAAAATACCTTTGGTAATGTGGGATCATCCCCTGGCATTAGAGAGGACTACAATTAGTTCAATTTTTGCCCAACATTTGAATGCCATGCATGCAGGGAGAAGAACATTTATTAAGGCGGAGGTTTCAGAAAAAATCTGGAGAGCTTTGAGGCATTGGATCAGACCATCAGACAAGAATTTTAATACTGGGGATATGGTGTATTACAAAAGAGAAGGGCAGAAAGACTAGAGAGACCCAGAAAAAGTTATTGGCACTGATGGCAAAACGGTGATTTTGCAAAATGGCAACCGAACTGTTGGAGTACATTCCTCGTGGCTTATTGGCACTGTTTATACATTGACAGAAACTGAACAAATGATGGACGCTGATGATGCACCATGTACTTCACATGCACATACGTCGGACCTTTGCGGCAAACAGACTGTGGCAGATAATGGGCTGACAGAGTGGACCAAGGGGTAGTGAAGATCCAGATGAGGCCATTTATTCCAAAGGTCAGGTATCGAAAGTTGGGACTAGAGTGACATGTATGCCAGAAGGGACTAGTGAATGGAGGGAAGCCACCATTATAGGAAGAGCAGGAAAGACCAGACAAACATTAGCTGAATGTGCAAGACAAGGGACAGGATATCAGACCTATTGATTGGCAGAAGGAAGTGAAACTGTGGAAGGCTAGAAAATGTAGTGTAAGTTCAAACAGTGGGCCTGAAGGTGATCACAGTCCAAGGAAAAGGTCACAAACTTGTGAAAGGAAGTCTGGGTGCAGGAGGGAACAGGTCAGAGCCATACAGCACCACAACAGGCCCTTTGGCCCACCAAGTACACACCAACCATTAACCACCCATTTATACTAATCCTACATTAATCCCATTTTCCCCTCTCTCATCGCCACAATTTGCCTACCACCTACCTACACTAGGGGCAATATTTGCAATGGCCAATTTGCCTATCAACCCACAAGTCTTTGGCATATGGGAGGAAACTAGAGCACCCAGAGGAAACCCACAGTCACGGAGAACTTGCAAACTCCACACAGGCAGTGCCCAGAACCAAACTCTAGTCACTGGAGCTGTGAGGCTGCGGTGCTAAACACTGCGCCACTGTGCTGCCCAGTTGAGTAGTAGCACTCCAGAAAGGGATAGGAACTCTAGTAGGGGATGTGGTTTCACAAGAGCAAGGACCAGAGAGCAGGTGAGGAGTGCCACAAGAAGTAGGTGCCCTTACACTAGAGAAACTCTAAAATAAAAGCAAAATACTGTGGATGCTGGAAATCTGAAATAAAAATAAGAAATGCTGGAAATACTCAGCAGGTCTGGCAGCATCTGTGGAGAGAGAAGTAGAGTTAACGTTTCTGGTCAGTGACCCTTCTTCAGAACTGACAAATATGAGAAATGTAAAAGATTATAAGCAAGCAAAGCGGGAGTGGGGCAAGAGAGAACAAAGAACAAAGAACAGTACAGCACAGGAACAGGCCATTCGGCCCACCAAGCCTGCACCGATCTTGATGCCTGCCTAAACTAAAACCTTCTGCACTTCCGGGGTCCGTATCCCTCTATTCTCATCCTATTCATGTATTTGTCAAGATGCCTCTTAAATGTCTCGATGGTACCTGCTTCCACCACCTCCCCTGGCAACAAGTTCCAGGCACTCACCACCCTCTGTGTAAAGAACTTGCCTCGCACATCCCCTCGAAACTTTGCCCCTCTCACCTTAAACCTATGTCCCCTAGTAACTGACACTTCCACCCTGGGAAAAACCTTCTGACTATCCACTCTGTCCATGCCGCTCATAACTTTGTAAACCTCTATCATGTCACCCCTCCACCTCCGTCGTTCCAGTGAAAACAATCCGAGTTTTTCCAACCTCTCCTCATAGCTAATGCCCTCCAGACCAGGCAACATCCTGGTAAACCTCCTCTGTACCCTCTCCAAAGCCTCCATGTCCTTCTGGTAGTGTGGCGACCCGAATTGCACGCAATATTCTAAGTGTGGCCTAATTAAAGTTCTGTACAGCTGCAGCATGACTTGCCTATTTTTATACTCTATGCCCCGACCGATGAAGGCTAGCATGCCGTGCGCCTTCTTGACTACCTTATCCACCTGCGTTGCCACTTTCAGTGACCTGTGGACCTGTACCCCCAGATCTCTCTGCCTGTCAATACTCCTAAGGGTTCTGCCATTTACTGTATACTTTCCACCTGCATTAGACCTTTCAAAATGCATTACCTCACATTTGTCCGAATTAAACTCCATCTGCCATTTCTCGGCCCAAGTCTCCAACCGATCTATATCCCGCTGTATCCTCTGACAATCCTTATCACTGTCTGCAACTCCACCAATCTTTGTGTCATCCGCAAACTTACTAATCAGACCAGCTACATTTTCCTCCAAATCATTTATATATCCTACAAACAGAAAAGGTCCCAACATTGATCCCTGCAGAACACCACTAGTCACATCCCTCCATTCAGAAAAGCACCCTTCCACTGCTACCCTCTGTCTTCTATGACCCAGCCAGTTCTGTATCCATCTTGCCAGCTCCCCCCTGATCCCATGTGACTTCACCTTTTGTATCAGTCTGCCATGAGGGACCTTGTCAAAGGCTTTATTGAAGTCCATATGGATAACATTCACTGCCCTTCCTTCATCAATCATCTTTGTCACTTCCTCAAACTCAATCAAATTAGTGAGACACGACCTCCGCTTCACAAAACCATGCTGCCTCTCGCTAATAAGTTTGTTTGTTTCCAAATGGGAGTAAATCCTGTCCCGAAGAATCCTCTCTAATAATTTCCCTACCACTGACGTAAGGCTCACCAGCCTATAATTTCCTGGATTATCCTTGCTACCCTTCTGAAACAAAGGAACAACCTTGACTATTCTCCAGTCCTCTGGGACCTCACCTGTAGTCAATGAGGATGCAAAGATTTCTGTCAAGGCCCCAGCAATTTCTTCCCTTGCCTCCCTCAGTATTCTGGGGTAGATCCCATCAGGCCCTGGGGACTTATCTACCTTAATGCTTTGCAAGACACCCAACACCTCCTCCTTTTTGATAATGAGATGCCTGAGACTATCTACACTCCCTTCCCTAGGCTCATCATCCACCAAGTCCTTCTCCTTGGTGAATACTGATGCAAAGTACTCATTTAGTACCTTGCTCATTTCCTCTGGCTCCACACATAGATTCCTTTCTCTGCCCTTGAGTGGGCCAACCCTTTCCCTGGTTACCCTCTTGCTCTTTATATACGTATAAAAAGATTTGGGATTTTCCTTAATCCTGTTTGCCAATGACTTTTCATGACCCCTTTTAGTCCTCCTAACTCCTTGCTTAAGTTCCTTCCTAATGTCTTTATATTCCTCAAGTGCTTCATCTGTTCCTAGCCTTCCAGCCCTTACGAATGCTTCCTTTTTCTTTTTGACTAGGCTCACAATATCCCGTGTTATCCAAGCTTCCCGAAACCTGCCAAACTTGTCTTTCTTCCTCACAGGAACATACTGGTCCTGGATTCTAATCAGCTGACATTTGAAAGACTTCCACATGTCAGATGTTGATTTACCCTCAAACAGCCGCCCCCAATCTAAATTCTTCAGTTCCTGCCTAATATTGTTATAATTAGCCTTCCCCAATTTAGCACCTTCACCGAGAATTCCTCTTATTCTTATCCACAAGTACCTTAAAACTTATGGAATTATGGTCACTGTTCCCGAAATGCCCCCCTACTGAAACTTCGACCACCTGGCAGGGCTCATTCCCCAATACCAGGTCCAGTACGGCCCCATCCCTAGTTGGACTATCTATGTATTGTTTCAAGAAGCCCTCCTGGATGCTCCTTACAAATTCTGCCCCATCCAAGCCCCTAGCACTAAGTGAGTCCCAGTCAATATAGGGGAAGTTAAAATCACACACCACTACAACCCTGTTACCTTTACATCTTTCCAAAATCTGTCTACATATCTGCTCCTCTACCTCCCACTGGCTGTTGGGAGGCCTGTAGTAAACCCCCAACATCGTGACTGCACCCTTCCTATTCCTGAGCTCCGCCCATATTGCCTTGCTGCATGACCCCTCTGAGGCGTCCTCCCGCAGTACAGCTGTGATATTCTCCTTAACCAGTAATGAAACTCCCCCACCCCTTTTACATCCCCCTCTATCCCGCCTGAAGCTTCTAAATCCTGGAACATTTAGCTGCCAATCCTGTCCTTCCCTCAACCAAGTCTCTGTAATAGCAACAACATCATAGTTCCAAGTACTAATCCAAGCTCTAAGTTCATCTGCCTTACCTGTTATACTTCTCGCATTGAAACAAATGCACTTCAGACCACCAGTCCCGCTGTTCTCCGCAACATCTCCCTGCCTGCTCTTCCTCTTAGTCTTACTGGCCTTATTTACTAGTTCCCCTTCATTTATTTCACTTGCTGTCCTACTGCTCTGGTTCCCACCCCCCTGCCACACTAGTTTAAACCCTCCCGAGTGACGCTAGCAAACCTCGCAGCCAGGATATTTGTGCCCCTCCAGTTTAGATGCAACCCGTCCTTCTTGTACAGGTCCCTTCTGTCCCTGAAGAGAGCCCAATGGTCCAGATATCCTCCCTTCTACACCAGCTGTTCAGCCATGTGTTTAGCTGCACTATCTTCCTATTTCTAGCCTCACTGGCATGTGGCACAGGGAGTAATCCCGAGATTACAACCCTAGAGGTCCTGTTTTTTAACTTTCTACCTAACTCCCTAAACTGCCAGTGCAGGACCTCGTCACTCTTCCTGCCTATGTAGTTGGTACCGATGTGTAC
This sequence comes from Heterodontus francisci, assembly GCF_036365525.1. Classification (NCBI taxonomy): domain Eukaryota; kingdom Metazoa; phylum Chordata; class Chondrichthyes; order Heterodontiformes; family Heterodontidae; genus Heterodontus; species Heterodontus francisci. The sequence goes on from NC_090385.1 coordinate 5,815,239, forward strand.
CACAACCTCTGGCTGTTCACCCTCCCCCTTCAGAATGCCCCCTGTCCGTTCAGAGACATCCTTGACCCTGGCACCAGGGAGGCAACATACCATCCTGGAGTCTCTTTCACGTCCACAGAAGTGCCTATCTGTGCCCCTGACTATAGAGTCCCCTATAACTATTGCTCTTCTGCGCTTTGTCCCTCCCTGCTGAACAACAGTGCCAGCCGTGGTGCCACTGCTCTGGCTGCTGCTGTTTTCCCCTGATAAGCCATCCCCCCCAACAGTATCCAAAACGGTATACTTGTTAGAGAGGGGGATAGCCACAGGGGATTCCTGCACTGACTGCCTGCCCCTTCTAGCGGTCACCCATCTATCTGCCTGCACCTTGGGTGTAACCACTTCTCTAAAACTCCTGTCTATGACACTTTCTGCCACCTGCATGCTCCTAAGTGCATCCAGTTGCCGCTCCAACCGATCCATGCAGTCTGTGAGGAGCTGCAACTGGGTACACTTCCTGCAGATGTAGTCGTCCGGAACATTGGAAGTGTCACGGACTTCCCACATCTCACAGGTGAAGCACTTCACCCCTCTAACTGTCATTTCTAGCACTAATTAGTTAATTAATATAAAATAAATAAATACTTATTAAATCCTTACTAAATTGTTATAATTAACTATATGGTCCCTAGTGCTAGATTTCTACTAGAAATATTAAATGCTAACTCAATACAGTAATCTCCTCCCTCTGGTTTCCTTACTCTACTTATTAATTAGTTAATTATGGGTTTTAATCAATTTTTACCAGTGTTATTTTCAAATTCAGTACAAATTCCCTACCAGCCAATCAGGTCACAGCTTTCTTGTGACGTCACTTTTCAGTTTTTTTTTTAACCAGAGGTAATTTTTTTTTTATACTTACCGGTCTGGAACTCCACCCTCTGAGTCTTCTCCGTGAATGTAGGAGAAGGTGTTGATAGGACAAGGTCACAGAATAACTGACCAGAAGGTCATGGAGAAAAGGCAAACAATATGTTAGTGGTGTGTTGAAAGAACAAGCATTAGTACAGATAGGGTGTTAATGGACTGCAAATTGAACAGCCGCAAGTACAAACATGAAAAAAAAAATGGGTAAACAAACTGAACAAACTAAGATGAAATAAAATAAAATAAACACACAAAATAAAGAAAAAAGAAAAAATAACTAAAAATAAAAGTAAAATGGGGGGGCCTGTCATGCTCTGAAATTATTGAACTCAATGTTCAGTCCAGCAGGCTGTAGTGTGCCTAATCGGTAAATGAGATGCTGTTCCTCGAGCTTGCGTTGATGTTCACTGGAACACTGCAGCAATCCCAGGACAGAGATGTGAGCATGAGAGCAGGGGGGAGTGTTGAAATGGCAAGCAACTGGAAGCTCGGGGTCCTGCTTTCGGACTGAGGAGGTGTTCCACAAAGCGGTCACCCAGTCTGCGTTTGGTCTCCCCAATGTAGAGGAGACCACATTGTGAGCAGCAAATACCATATACTACATTGAAAGAAGTACAAGTAAATTGCTGCTTCACCTGAAAGGACTGTTTAGGGCCTGGGATAGTGAGGAGAGAGGAGGTAAATGGGCAGGTATTACACCTCCTGCAATTGAAGGGGACAAGGCAGTGGGGGTAATGGAGGAGTGGACCAGGGTATCGCAGAGGGAACGGTTTCTTCGGAATGCTGACAGGGGAAGGTAGGGTAAGATGCGTTTGGTTGTGGCATCACACTGGAGGTGGCGGAAATGGTGGAGGATGATCCTTTGGATATGGAGGCTGATGGGGTGGAAAGTGAGGACAAGGGGAACCCTGTCGCAGTTCTGGGAGGGAGGGGAAGGGGTGAGGGTAGAGGTACGGGAAATGGGCTGAACAGCTCCATCCCCCACCAGGACGGTTTGAGGGCTCTCCGCTTCTTCCTTGAACAGAGGCCCAACCAGTCCCCATCCACCACCACCCTCCTCCGGCTGGCTGAACTTGTTCTTACATTGAACAACTTCTCCTTCAACTCCACTCACTTCATTAAAGTAAAAGGTGTTGCTATGGGTACCCGCATGGGTCCTAGTTATGCCTGTCTTTTTGTGGGATATGTTGAACATTCCTTGTTCCAGTCCTAGTCAGGCCCCCTCCCCCAATTCTTTTTTTCCGGTACATTGATGACTGTATTGGTGCCGCTTCCTGCTTCTGTCCCGAACTGCAAAACTTTATCAACTTTGCTTCTAATTTCCACCCTTCTCTCTCCTTTACATGGTCCATCTCCGACACTTCCCTTCCCTTCCTCGACTTCTGTCTCCACCTCTGGGGATAGGCTGTCTACTAATATCCATTATAAACCCACCCACTCCCACAGCTACCTCGATGACACTTCTTCACACCCTGCCTCCTGTAAGGACTCCATTCCATTTCCCAGTTTCTCCGTCTCCGACGCATCTGCTCTGATGATGCTACCTTCCACGACAGCGTTTCTGATATGTCTTCCTTTTTCCTCAGCCAAGGATTCCCCCCCCCACTGTGGCTGACAGGGCCCTCAACTGTGTCTGGCCATTTCCCAGACCTCTACCTTCACCCCTTCCCCTCCCTCCCAGAACCGCGACAGGGTTCCCCTTGACCTCACTTTCCACCCCATCAGCCTCCATATCCAAAGGATCATCCTCCACCACCTCCAGTGTGATGCCACTACCAAATGCATCTTCCCCCCCCGCCTTCCCCTGTCAGCATTCCGAAGGGATCATTCCCTCCGACACCCTGCTTCACTCCTCCATTACCCCCACCACCTCATCCCCCTTCCCCTTCAATCGCAGGAGGTGTAATACCTACCCATTTACCTCCTCTCTCCTCACTATCCCAGGACCCAAACTCTCCTTTCAGCTGGAACAGTAATTTACTTGTACTTTCAATGTAGTTTACAGTATTCACTGCTCACAATGTGGTCTCCTCTACATTGGGGAGACCAAACGCAGACTGGGTGACCGCTTTGCGGAACACCTCCACTCAGTCCGAAAGAATGACCCCAAGCTTCTGGTTCCTTGCTGTTTCAACACTCCCCCCTGCTCTCATGCTCACATCTCTGTCCTGGGATTGCTGCAGTGTTCCAGTGAACATCAATGCAAGCTCGAGGAACAGCATCTCATTTACCGATTAGGCACATTACAGCCTGCTGGACTGAACATTGAGTTCAATAATTTCAGAGCATGACGGGGGCCCCCCCCATTTTACTTTTATTTTTAGTTATTTTTTCTTTTTACTTTATTTTTTGTGTTTATTTTATTTTATTTCATCTTAGTTTGTTCAGTTTGCTTACCCACTGTTTTTTCATGTTTGTATTTGCGGCTGTTCAATTTGTAGTCCATTAACACACTATCTGCACTAATGCTTCGTCTTTCAACACACCATTAACATATTGTTTGCCTTTGCTCCATGACCTTCTGGTCAGCTATGTGACCTTGTCCTATCAACACCTCTTTTGTTATCTCTTTCCCCAGCCCCGCTTTACTTGCTTATAACCTTTCACATTTCTAATATTTGTCAGTTCTGAAGAAGGGTCACTGACCCGAAATGTTAACTCTGCTTCTCTCTCCGCAGATGCTGCCAGACCTGCTGAGTTTTTCAAGCATTTCTTGCTTTTAATTATGGAGAAGCTCTCTTGGCTACTAACAAGTTAGATGGTAAATTGATAAAGGATGCCAGGCAGAAAGAGCTTGACAGTTGGAGAGAGTTTGGCGTGTACACAGAGGTGCCCGATGGAGGACAACCAGCATTGTCCCATCGATGGATCTGTATAGCGAAAGTACTTCCCGATGGTACGTATAAAGCGAAGGCCAGACTTGTAGCTCGGGGATTTGAGGAACGACTAGATGACCAGGATGTTAGAGGGAACTCTCCAACAGCAGGAAAAGCAAATTTTGAGGATTTTCCTAGCCTTTTTAGCGACACACTGGTGGGAATGTAAATCCATTGACATTACAGCAGCATTTTTGCAAGGGGAGAAATTTCAAAGGAAAGTATTTTTCAGCCACCAAAAGAAGCTGGAGATATAGAGGAGAAATTATGGAAGATAAACAAGTGTGTTTATGCGCTAAATGATGCATCCGGGGTGTGGTATTTTTCAGTTAGGTCTGTCCTACCAAAAGAATTCAACTAAAGGTGGATACGACAAAGTTTTTCTTCATAGTACCAATAAAACAAACAGGCATTTTCTTGATGCATATGGACGATTTGTTGTGGGGAGTATCTGAGGCATTTGAGAAATTTGTGGTAGATAAAGTTCTGCAGGAATTTATAATTGGAAGTCAGGTTTCGGGAGCTTTTAAATATATCGGGTTAAAATCCCATAGTTTTCTATAGCAATATAAATAGTAAAAGGGTAATAATAGAAGTGGGGCCGATTAGAGACCAGACAGGGGATTTACACATGGAGGCGGAGGCTGAGGTATTAAATGAATACTTTGCATCTGTCTTTGCCTGGGTTGCATCTTCTTCCTTGGTAATGTTGAAAGAGCAGGTAAGTCAGACACTATAGGGGTTTAAAATTGATCAAGAGCCAGTATTAGATAGGCTGCCTGAACTTAAAGTGGATGAAGCACCAGGGCCAAATGAGATGCATCCAAGGATGCTGAGGGAAGTGAGGGTGGAAATCACAGAGGCACTGGTCATAATTTTTCAGTCTTTCTTAGATTCAGGGGTGGTGCCAGAGGACTGGAGAGTTTCAAATATTGCACCCTTATTCAAAAAATGGTGCAAGGATAAGCCCAGCAACTACAGGCCAGTCAGTTTAACTTTGGTGGTAGGAAAACATCTAGAAAAGATAATTCGGGACAAAATCAATAGTCACATGGACAAATGCGAGTTAATTAATGAAAGTCAACATGGATTTCTGAAGGAAAAATCATGTTTAACTAACTTGCTGGTGTTTTTTGAGGAGGTAACAGAGAGGGTTGATGAGGGCAATGCTGTTGATGTGGTATACATGGACTTTCGAAAGGCATTTGATACAGTGCCACACAACAGACTTGTGAGCAAACTTGTAGCTCATGGAATAAAAGTGACAGGAGCAACATGGATATGAAATTGGCTGAGTGACAGGAAACAAAAAGTAGTGGTTAATGGATGTTTTTCGGGCTGGAGGAAGATTTCTTGTGAGGAGGATAATATAGAACTTCGAAAGGACATAGACAAGTTGGTGGAATGGGCAGACAGGTAGCAGATGAAGTTCAATGCAGAAAAATGTGAAGTGATTCATTTTGTTAACAATAACATGGAGAGACAATATAAAATAAAGGGAGCAATTCTAAAAGGGGTGCATGAGCAGAGGGATCTAGTTGTATATGTGCATAGGTCATTGAAGGTGGCAGGACAGGTTGAGAGAGCAGTCAATAAAGCATACAGTATCCTGGGCTTTATTAATAGGGACATAGAGTACAAGAGCAAGGAAGTTATGTTGAACTTGTATAAGACACTAGCTCGTCCTCAGCTGGAGTATTGCGTCCAATTCTGGATGCCGCACTTGAGGGCATTGGAGAGAGTACAGAAAAGATTCAGGAGAATGGTTCCAGGGATGAGGAATTTCAGTTATGAAGATAGATTGGAGAATTTAGGACTCTTTTCCTTGGAGAAGAGAAGGCTGAGAGGTGATTTGATAGGGGTATTCAAAATCATGACGGGTCTGGACAGAGTATATAGAGAGAAACTGTTCCCACTCATGAAAGGATCAAGAACGAGAGGGCACAGATTTAATGTATTTGGTATGAGAAACAAAAGTGACATGAGGAAAAACTTTTTCACGCAGCGAGTGGCTAAGGTCTAGAATGCGCTGCCTGAGAATGTGGTGGGGGTGGGGGGGTGCATTTGAAGCATTCAAAAGGGAATTAGACAGTTAAATGAAAAGGAAGAATGTGCAGGGTTATGGGAAGAAGTCAGGGGAGTGGAACTGAGGGAGCTGCTCTTTCAGAGAGTTGGTGCAGACATGATGGGCCGAATGGCCTCCTTCTGCACTGTAACGATTCTGTGATTAGGCAGACTAAATTGGGAGTAACCCTAAATCAACAGTCTTACCTTGAGAATGTTAATAGGATCCCAACAAATCGGGCCAGATCCTCTCAAAAGGAAGACTCTGTACACAAGGAAGAAGTAGACCAGTTAAGGAGCTTAATTGGGCAGTTGAACTGGTTGTGTGCGCAAACTAGGCTGGATGCTTGCTGTAATGTATTAGAATTGAGCACCATGCTGAAACCTGCTACTGTTGGGGAAGTGCTGAAAGCAAATAAGACATTGAAGAGATTGAGTTTTGATAAATGTACACTCAAGTTTCCAGCATTGGGTGACCCAGAAGAAATGGAATTAATAATTTTTAGTGATGCCTCACATGCTAATCTTCCCGATGGTTATTTGAGCACAGCAGGGTTCATTATATTTTTGATGGGAAGCAATGATAAATGTTGTCCGTTGCCTGGGAATCGAAGAAAATAAAGAGGATAGTTAAAAGCACCTTAGCTGCTGAGACACTTGCACTGATAGAAGTGATAGATATGGGTATGTATTTATCGAGTATTTTAAAGAAACTCTTCTATAAGGGGCAATCGGAGAAGAGTTTTCCTACAAAGATAACCATTCTCTCTGGGACAATGACCATTGACAAAGGTCTCATAGAAAAGAGGTTGAGGATTGATCTTGAGTATAAAAGAAATGCTGGAAAGAAAAGAAATTTCCAAAATGAAATGGGTCGATGCAAGTCATCAGTTGTCGGATTGTTTACCAAAGAGAGGTGCTTGCTTAAAAAAATTGTTGAATGTCTTCGAAGAGGGCCGTCTTGTGTTATGATTAGTTAGGAAAACGTGAAAATTTTATACGATAAGATCGCTTTTTCTTTAAGCAAGTTTTTTTTTTAAAGGGGGGAGCATACAGCACACTAATGGCTGGTGCTGTTCATGATACATTTTTCTGTATCTTACATTATTTATCATTATTTTATTTGTTTTATTTATTTTTTCTTACATATGTATTTAAAGAAAAAAAGGGGGAATCTGGGTTTTAAGTTCTGTTAATAGATGATAAATATCTGGTAGTTCAAGATAATAAGGTGAACAGGTGTTGGGTATCAATTAGTTAATTGTATTCAAGTGTGTATACATAAAGAAACCACCCAGCACTGGCTGGTGTTTGGAGAGCAGAAGTAAACTGTGACGAGCAATAAACAATCTCCACCAAAGCATCCTAGTCTCAGTCTCTTCTTCATAAACAGGCTTGGAAACTTCTCTAACAGTCGTCGGCAACACAGCAAATGCTGTAGCTCTGGTGAGAGTTGAGGGGACATCTGGCAGAGCTTCCAGAGACTATGTGAACCTAAGTGCCATCCAGGCCTTGAGTGTTGCCATGTCTCTGGTGTGCACAGGCTTAGCTTCCTCCATTCAGAGATTGGCAAACCTCATGGAGAGGCATATCCAGCAAACCACTCAGTGGATGCCGGAGATGCACACAGACCTGCTGCCATAGAGGGACAAAGTGTATGGAGTCTCCACCAGGTCCTCTCTCCTTTCTGGTCAGCAGGCGGTACAAGTGTGTCTCATAAGGGAGGAGGAGCGGCTGACTTCCGTATCTGGAGCCTCCTCTCAGGATGCTCCTGGAGTGGACAGTGGCTCTTCAGTCCCTCCACCAGTGACACCACCACCTTGAGTCGCTGAGACAACAGAGGAGCCCCTCAGCATGCTGGGGTCCTCCACGCCTCAAGCAGTCGGAGGACGACCGCCAAGGTCATCAGCCTACCTCCACCACAGCGGTAAGCACAGAGGGAGCATGTAGGAGTACACAAGAAATTTTAGAAGAGCACTGAGCTGCACTTGGGGTTCACAGGTGAATAATGAATAGTGTATCTGGTTTAAGCCTGGCATCTGTTGTGATGCTTAATAAAGAATTAATGTATTGGAGTTACATCTCCTTCCATTTCTTGCTTCCCTTTGAGGCTTCACTTATACCCTGGCTCTCAAGGGGTTGGATGCAAGGGACAACACCATGTGCAGTCAATACTTCAGCCTTGACATTGTGTGATGTGCACCTGGACACTGGGCAATGGATTGCAAAATGAAGGAGGCAACAGCGGGGCTGCAAAAGGTAAGGCTTTATCGGTATGATTCCAACAAGGTAATAGGCGTCATATGAAATGTTAGTGTATTAGGGGGTCCAGAGCCTTGCATTGCACATATTTCATTGCACTTTGCCTGTGGTCGCGGGAGTCCATCATCTTGCATTGCCTAGTCAGCAGCCTCCTCCACATTCTCACTGTCGGAGGAAGCATCGTGATCCACGATATCTTCATTGTTCAACGTCTTCCCCCCTCTGTAGCACCAGGTTGCACAGTGCACAGCAGACCACCATGATATGCAAGACCCTCACTGGGGCATACTGAAGGGCTCTACTGGATCGATTGAGGCACCTAATTTGCATGTTCGATAGCCTGCTTGATGGTTGCTCAAGTTGCTCCGTAGCTACATCTCCTCTGCATCCATGCGTGAATTTCACACAGATGTAAGTAGCCATGTCCTCGGTGAGTAGTCTTTGTCTACTAGTATGCATCCCTGAAGAAGCACAGGTGGTGGGGTGAAGGGACAGTTCTGACCCCTGGGGCTTCTGAGGTATGTAGGCATCACGGCTGCTTCCCGGGAACCAGGCACACACCTGAAGGATCTGTCTGGGGTGCTTGCAGATAAGTTGTATATTAAGCGAGTGGAAGCCCTTCCTGTTGATGACAGTCACTGGCTGATCTGTGGGAGCCTTGATGGCCACAAGCATGCAGTCAATCAAACCCTGCACCAAGGGGAATCCAGTGATGGCCCTGAAACCCATGGACATCTCAGCTTGTCTGTCCAGATCGATGCAGTAGCACAGATAGTCACCAGCCCTCTTCGTCACCACCTTGATGTATCAATGTGCTGCGGACTGCAAGATCCCACACATCTCCATAGATCCCTGGAAAGATCCAGAGGTGTAGAAGTTCAGTGCCATGGTGACCTTCAGTAACACTGGCATTGGGTGTCCACCAGCTCCCATGGCACTCAGTTCATCCTACATCATGAGGCATAGATCAGTGACAGCCTCCCTGGAGAGGCACAGTCTTCGGAGACACTGCCGCTCAGACATCTGCAGGTGGTCGAGCCTCAGACAGTAGACCTCTCTTGAGCGTGACCTCTTAGCACATGAAGCTGTTTGTGTGCCCCTCTGCACCTTTCTCCTGTGTCCCCACCCTGAGGCAGGCCCTCCTGTTGGCCCTGAGGTTGCTGATCTCCTGTTGCCTGTGTCTGGACCTCCCTTCCTCTCTGCTGCTCCTGCTCCTCAACAATGGCCCTGAAGTCTGGATGAATGAGTCCCAAGGCCTTTTATGCAAATGGCACCCCCACTTTCCCTGCCCATTTCTTCTGCTCAACTGCCCCGATGACACTGGCAGCACGCATCTCCAGTGCTGGCATCATACCCTCCCCTCCTGGTTTTGCTTGCTGATGCCCGTGCTGCTCCACCCTCCCTGGCACGCCACACTGGCTCTCTCAATGGCTGCCAAGAGAGCCAGCACTGAGCTCCCGCTTGCTGCCTCATTTTACCAGGTGAGGTTCTGAAGCCCTGTGGTTCCTGTGCACATCAGTAAAATTCAAAAAGCTAAGCAAAATTGCTCTCATTGCCCCGTTAATTGATCTAATTACGTTCCCACCACATCCATATGTGAACTCCACTCTCCATATCAGCAGCCATCGGTAAATGTGAAAATGACGTGAAGGTGTCTGAGTCCTGGTCCAACATCTTCCATTCCAGTTTTATGTGCCCTTCCCTCCCCCTGCCTCTGAGCCCCTTCCAAACGGCCCCATAAAATTTATGGCCATATAAACAACTGAGGTGTTTAAAAGGCGGATAGATACTTACTTGGCAAGTAGGGGTAGTGTGGATTACAAAGAAAGAATGGAAAATTGGGATTAAGATGATTGAGATCCAACAGCTAAAATATTGGCAGGGTGAGTTAGACTGGTTGAATGAGCGGCTCCTGTTCCTGTGGTCCTGAGCCCGAACGATTCTCAATAAAATAAGAGCATCACATCCAGATTAAAACAATTTTTCTTTCAAAGGTAAGCACTCATTGGTATAGGCTTTCTTCTGAGAAAGCAGAAAGCAGTAATTTGAAGACTTTGCTAATCCTTTGGAGAATGTATGGTCTATAGTTAGAGAATCTTTACAGATTAGCATTATTGCTCTTGGCTTCTGCTCAATAATGATTGTTAATAAAAAAAAAAAGACATCCTCTATAATTGTAACATGGCAGTCTGTATAGTTATAGCTAACTGAATAATACTGGAACATGAGCCAGAAAAGTGCCTTGAAATATTAATGATGCAAAATGTAGAGTTAGAGTTCAAATGGGGTTCACTTAGTAACAAGCTGGGGTTATTCAGCAGTAGTCTGGAGTCTGAATTCTAAGTCTGTACTGGAACAGCTTGGCTCGGGGCATGGCTAGTTCTTACATATTTATGTGGGTGGTCCAGTTAAGTTTCTGGTCAATGGTAACCCCCAGAATGTTGGTGGTAGGGGATTCAGTGATGGTAATGCCATTGAATTAAGAGGGTAGATGGATAGGTTCCCTGTTGTTGGAAATGGTCATTGCCTGGCATTTGAGGAGCGTGGATGTTATTTGCCACTTATCAGCCCAAGCCTGAATATTTTCAGGGTTTTCTGCATGCAAGCATGGACTGCTTCAGTATCTGAGGAGTCGCAAATGGTGCTGAACATTGTAATCATCGGCGAACATTCCCACTTCTGACCTAATGATGGAGGGAAGGTCATTGATTGAAACAGTTTAAGGTTATTCAGCCTAAGGCACTCCCCTGAGGAATTCCTCAGGATGAGATGATTGGCCTCCAACAACCTTGTGCTAGATATGACTCCAACCAGTAGAGACTTTTCACCCTGATTCCCATTGACATCAATTTGGCTAGTGCTCCTTGATGCCATACTCTGTCAAATGCTGACTTGATGTCAAGGACAGTCACTCTCACCTCACCTCTGGAGTTCAACTTTGTCCATGTTTGATCCAAAGTTGTAATGAGGTCAGGAGCCGAGTTGCCCCAGCGGAACCCAAACTGAGCATCAGTGAACAGGTCATTGCTGAGTAACTACAGCTTGATAGCACTATCAACAACATCTTCCATTACTTTGCTGATGATTAAGAGTAGACTGATGGAATGGATTTAACATGATTTTTGTAATCAATTTTCCACATCGCCAAGTAGATGCCAATGTTGTAGCTGTAATGTTGGGCTGATAAGTGGCAGATAACATCCATGCTGGCAAATGGGATTAGGTAGACATGTCAGGTGTCTTTAATACATTGGTGTAGACTCGATGGGCCGAAGGGCCTCTTCTGCACTGTATTATTCTGTGATTCTGTACTGGAACAGCCTAGCTAGGGGCATGGCTAGTTCTGGAGAAAGAGTCTTCAGCAATAAACCCGGGATGGTGGTGAGGCCCATATACCTAGCTGGATCCAGTTCACTCAGGTATTTCTCTATCATGTGGAGTGAATCAAATTGGCTAAAGACTGGCATCTGTCATGCTGGGGACTTCAGGGGGAGGTCGAGATGGATCATCCAATCAGCACTTCTGGCTGAAGGTGGTTGCAAATATTTCAGCCTTATCTTTTGCAGTGACGTGCTGGGCTCCCCCATCATTGAGGATGGGGATGTTTGGGGTGCCTCCTCCTCCAGTTAGTTGTTTAATTATCCACCACCATTCACAACTGGATGTGGCAGGACTGCAGAGCTTTGATCTGATCCACTGGTTGTGGGATTGTTGCTCTGTCTATAGCATGCTGCTTTCACTGTTTAGCATGTGTGCAGTCCTGTGTTGTAGTTTCACCAGGTTGGCACCTCATTTTTAGATACACCTGGTGCTACTCCTGGCATGCTGTCCTAAACTCCTCATTGAACCAAGGTTAGTGTAACTGGAAAAATGTAAAATCATTATCAACAGCAGCCAGCCTAAAACAAAAAATGGGGGCAGTGGTTATGATCTGAAATTGTTGAACTCCATGTTGAGTCCAGAAGGCTGTAAGGTGCCTAACCTAAAAAGAGGTGCTGTTCCCCAAACTAACATTGAGCTAATTGGATCAGTGTGGGAGGTGGAAGCTAGAGAAGTGAGAGTAGGGGTGGCTCGGAGAATTAATATGGCAGACGACGGGAAATTTAGGTTCATGCTTGCAAACTGAACAGAGGTGTCTTGCAAAGCAATCACCCAATCTGTGTTTAGTTTCCCCGTTGTAGAGGAGACCACATTGTGAGCAGCAAATACAGTATACTAAATTGAAAGAAGTACAAGTAAATTGCTGCTTCACCTGGAAGGAGTGTTTGGGGCCTTGGAGTGTAAGAAGGGAGGAGGTAAAAGGGCCGGTTTTTCATTTCCTGTGCTTGTGAATGTGCCATGGGAAGGGAAGGGGAGGGGATGTTGGGGATGATTGAGGAGTGGAAAGGGTGTTAAGGGAATGGTCCCTTCAGAATGCTGAAAGGGGAGAGGAAGGGAAGTTGTGCTTGCTGGTGGCATCATGCTGGAGATGATGGAAATGGTGGAGGATGATGTGTTGAGTGCGGTGGCTGGTGGGGTGGAAAGTGAGGACAAGAGGATCCTTATTGTGGTTCCAGGAGAGAGGGCAAGGGGTGAGAGTAGAAGTGCTGGAAATGGGACAAACATGGTCAAGAGCCCTGTCAACCATGATGTAGGTGAATCCTGAGGAAAAAGGACGTATTGGAAACGCTGGTAAGGAAGGTGGCATTGTCAGAACAGATGCGACAGAGATGGAGAAACTGGGAGAAGGAAGGAATGATTGTTTCTCCATATGACAATATTATCGACAATTTAACTATGATGGCTGAAACGTGACAGACTCTGAACTTTCATATTCAGACACAGACTGAGTTACTGACCCAAGAAGCTGACAATTATACTTTGTGCATCGTGCAGTCTATCCAAATTGGATTATTAAAATGTCGATATAATGACGTGTGCATGTATCAAAAGATACCGATATACTTGTGGCTTTTCAAAACCCATGGGGTTGGACACAATTTTATTTTAACTTCTGAAAAATCATTTTAATACAAGTTGTTCTATTTTCTTTACCAAATACAAGAGGACTTATACATTTTTTGCCCTCTGAGATGGATGCAAAAGATCCCACTGTATGATTTGGAAGAGCGGGAGAGCTCTCGCTGGTGGCCTAGGACAATATTTATCCCACAATCAATACCCAAAACAAATTGTCTGGTCATTATCATGTTTGTGGGATCTTGCAGTGCAGAATTTGGTGGCGGTGTCCCCTACATTTCAACAGTGACTACACTTCAAAAATATTTCATTGGCTCTAAGCACTTTGTAATGTCCTGAGATCATGAAAGGCACTATAGTAATGAAGATCAGTTAGTTTCCTCCTTCCTTTTCCCTCATTCCTGTAATCAGGCTTCTCTGAAGTGAACATGTTGTGCCTGTCCCTTTTAAGGCCTAGTTGAAATGCAGCTGATGCATTGGATATAATTGTAAGTACCAGGAGACACTGACTAGAATGATTAGATGAAATAAATTGACTTTATCCTCGAATTTCTGGCGCACACATTTAAGTGATCATGGTGTGACATGATATCAGCAACAAGCTTGTACAAACAAACAGAAGCAGTTATTAATTCCTGACAGGATTATCTCAGCAGAACAGCTCATTCATCTGTTTTACAGAGACTCTGAGGTTGAAGTTAACCCCAAGTGTGAAACACACTCATTGAACGTTGCTGCAGGCCCAGAGGATTTTAACATCTGGACCAGCCATGGCTCAGTTGGTGGAGTCATAGAGTCATAGAGAGATAGAGCACTGAAACAGGCCCTCCGGCCCACCGGTGCTTGCTTGTCACTAAGTTGGACATTGCTGGGTTTAAGCCCCACTGTGACAGAGGGTTGGATATACAATATGCAGCATATCTGATATTACCTAGTTTACAACATCCAGCAGAACTTAAAATTATCCTCTGCAAAAATAATTTGTGTAAAAATGCCGATTGTGTGGAGCATTTCTCCAGTAGAGCACTGACTCTGATTCTAACATATGCTGTGTTTAAAACTCTGTATTCTGGAGTCCTGGAAAACTGATCTTCAGTGATTCTGAATACTCTATCAACAGACGCCTGGACTTGAAATGGGTTGGCAGCAAGACAGGTTTTGTTGATGTATCGTGCGACCCAAGTTCCTACTTACAACATATTTCCTTATCATCTGACACCAGAAGGTATCTCAGGAACTGTGGGGTAGAATGTCCCAGACTCACATTAAGTGTGCAAACTCCCTGTATCTGGTAAAACCTGTCTCCAGTCTGTTAGACAAGTTCTTGTGCCAGGAAATATAAATAGCAGGGAAAATAAAGTGGCTTGTTAAAATTGAGCTGCTCTGAGACTATCATAAACCTCAAAAGCATAATTTTTGACGTGTTTAAAATCCTTCAATCATATTTCTGCCACCAACATATCCCAGCTAACATTTATAATATTGTTACAAATTATCTGTATTTCAGAATACCTTTGTGAACACGGATATCTGTAACTTTTGAAGGATTTAACTTTAATGGAATGAAATAATTTGCATTAATTTTCATATTTCCAGTGGTAGGATTTTAATTGTTATGCAGATATTTTTTGAAATTTCTTAGTTCAATTGATAATTAAAATCTATTTTTTTTCTTTCCCAAAGACACTAGTTCAGCCTCAGCTGGAGTGTTGCGTTCAGTTCTGGGCACCGTACTTTAGCGAGAATGTGAAGGCATTAGAGAGGGTGCAGAAAAGATTCACGACAATGGTTCCAGTGGTTATGAACTTCAGTTATGAAGATAGATTGAAGAAGTTGGGACTATTTTCTTCGGAGAATAGAAGACTGAGAGGTGAGTAGATAGGGAGAAACTGTTCCCAATCGTGAAAGGATCGAGAATGAAAGGGCGCAGATTTAAAGTAATGGGTAAGAGAAGCAAAAGCGACGCAAGGATAAACTTTTTCACGCAGTGAGTGTTAAGGTCTGGAATTCCCTGCCAGAGTGTGGTGGAGGCAGGTTCAGTTGACGCATTCAAAAAGTAATTAGACTGGTCCAAACATGGACGAAAGAGCTGTACTCCAGAGGTGAGGTGAGAGTGACTGCCTTTGACATCCAGGCAGCATTTGATGGGGTATGGCATCAAAGAGCCTGAGCAAAACTGGGGTCAATGGGAATCAGGGGGAAAACTCTCCGCTGGCTGGAATCATACTGAGCACAAAGGAAGATGTTGTGCATTTTGGAGGCCAATCATCTCAGCTCCAGGACATCACTGCAGGACTTCCTCAGGGCTGTCTTCAGCTGCTTCATCAATGGCCTTCCTTCAATCATAAGGTCAGAAGTGAGGATGTTCGCTGATGATTGCACAATGTTCAGCACCTTTCGCAACTCCTCAGATACTGAAGCAGTCCGTGTAGAAATGTAACAAGACCTGGGCAATATCCAGGCTTGGGCTAATAAGTGGCAAGTAACATGCACACCACACAAGTACCAGGCAATGACCATCTCCAAGAAGAGAGAATCTAACCATCTTCCTTGAGAGTTAATGGCATTGTAATCGCTGAATCCCCCACTATCAGCATCCTAGGGGTTACCATTGACCAGAAACTGAACTGGAGTAGCCATATAAATACTGTAACTACAAGAGCAGGTCAGAGGCTAGGAATCCTGCAGCGAGTAACTCACCACCTGACTCCCCAAATCCTGCCCACCATCTACAAGACACAAGTCAGGAGTGTGATGGAATACTCTCCACTTGCCTGGATGGGTGCAGCTCCAACAACACTCAAGAAGCTCGACACCATCCAGGACAAAGCAGCTTGCTTGATTGGCAGCCCATCCACAAACATTCACTCCCTCCACCACCGACGCACAGTGGCAGCAGTTAGTACCATCTACAAGATGCACTGCAGCAATACACCAAGGCTCCTTAGACAGCACCTTCCAAGCCCTCGACCTCTACCAACTAGAAGGACAAGGGCAGCAAATGCATGGGAACACCACCACCTGCAAGTTCCCCTCCAAGTCACACACCATCTTGACTTGGAACTATATCGCCATTCATTCACTGTCGCTGGGTCAAATTCCTGGAACTCCCTTCCTAACAAAACTGTGGGTGCACCTACCCCACATGGACTGCATCGGTTCAAGAAGGCAGCTCACCACCACCTTCTCAAGGGCAATTAGGGCTGGGTAATAAATGCTGGCCTAGCCAGCGACGCCCTCATCACTTCAATGATTTTTTTAAAATCTGAAAAGGAAGAATGTGCAGGGTTACGGGGAAAAGGCAGGGGAGTGGCACTAGGTGAATTGCTCATTCGGGGAGTCGGCGCAGACATGATGGGCCGAATGGCCTCCTTTTATGCTGTGACAACTCTGCGATTCTGTGATTGTGATTCTTTGAGTTTAAGGAACACTTGCTAAGGCTTTCTGAAGAAATCTGAGCCCACAAACACCTTGGACCAGAAATTGTTGGGAAAATATTGGTGGGTTCAATGGCACTCATCATTATTAATGTGTAAGTCATTCATCAACTTGTGTCAAGGAAGAAATAGTCTGTGAATTGCAAATCACCACAAGTTGCTGAATAAGTGCCTCACTCCGTCGTTAGTCTCTCAAAAAAAAAACGAGCTCGCCCTCCACCTCCCTGAGTTTCAAGCAAATGCTGCCTTTGTACATTGATTACCCACTATGCTCACCACAGAAAGTTAGGTAAATAGTGTAACCCTTTTAATGAGGAAACTTAATGCCACTCAACATCTCTAACCGAAAAAGGGAACAATTAAAACTGTGGAGTTTTAATCCTACAGCAGATTCCTGGTGTCATAAGCATTGAATACTTTTTTGCCAACTCCTAAAATATTTTTGGTGAAATGAGAATGGATGGAAATTCATCATATGCACAACACAAAAGAACTTTTTAAAGTTTTGCCTATGGCTCGGTTCCAATTTAACAGTTGGTCAGTACAGTTACTGTGATTACTGAATGGATAGAGGGTGCATCTGGTGCTCCTGAGTGGCTACGCTGCCCATTTTCTAGGTCTGTTTGGTGTCCAATCAATTCGTCATTTACTGGATAGATCCATTCTGTGTTTTTGTAATTTTCGGATGCCCATGTATCATTCTGAACTAATGAACTGATTGCTATGAACCTTAACTAGTAAATTGTTCCCGAAAATTTTCAAAATTTAATTTTTTTTTCGTACTTCTCATTTCTCTCTTTGTCTCTGTCTCTCTTAACCCAATCTTTCTTTCTCTCTCTTTGAGCCAGATTTTCAAAGTGGAGGTGAGAAACAAGAACTGGGTCTGAAATTTGCCATTTCTGGGAAGCTGATTCATATTACAATTTTCAAGTGGGAAAGACTTGGTATTTGGTATTTGACGGGTTTCCTGTTCTGTTAGAGACAATGGGATTGAAAATGGCAGAGGGTCAGATCAAGTCTGCGGCTCATGTAGACTCCCATGGCACCCATCACGGAGGCTGTTCGTTTTCTTAGGGAGAGATCTGCCTTCAACAGCACAAGAGGGAAGTGAGATGTCACAGAGGAGCTGGAGGGCTGGCACTAGGGGCAGGGAAGACCCTCGCTTAATCAATGCCCACCTGGATCTAATGCTCGAGGCCATGACAGAGAGGAGGGAGGTCCTCTTCCTAGAGGGTGGCAGGAGGAGGCCACCTCATCGTGCAGCAGGAGCAGCTCTCTGTTCAGTGTTATCCCCCTCCTCCTCTCTTACCTCCTGCTCCTCCCCTGATGAGCTATCACCTTCCAGGGCCTCACTCTCTTCAAGGTCCATAATTCTCTGAAGGGTCATGTTATGGAGAGGGCAGCAGAACATCACAATGACTGAAACCCTAACAGGAAGGCATTGGAGGGCACCATCCAACCAATCCAGGCACCAGAATAGCATATTCAGAATACAAATGGCCTGCGGAATGGTTGGCCTGTTGAGCATGTGGCATTAGATCTTTGCCTTTGTGCCTCTTTCTGGGGCTCCTGTAGAGGGGTCAGTAGCCATCTCTTCAAGGGATTTCCTTGTCCCCTTGGAGCCAGCCAAGCATTTTGAGGACAGGAGTGAAGTCCTAAGAGCCTGGACTGGCAGAAGATGAAGGAGTCATGGCAGCTGCCAGGAAAGTGAGCGCACACATAGAGGAAGCTCTTGTTGTGGTTGCAGACCAGTTGGGCGTCGAGGGACTGGAAGCCCTTCCTGTTGATGGATCTTACTGGCTGGTCACTTGGTGTCTTGATGGCCACATAGGCGTAGGCAATGATGCCCTGCACCTTGGGGAATCCAACAATGGAGGCTGAACCCAATGCCCTCTGTGCCAGTGCAGGCCCATCTGTGTCAAAGTAGGTGTCATCCCTGCCCTCCTAAAAAGGCATCTGTGACCTGCCTGATGGCCGAATAAGATGCCAACCATGAGATGCCACCTAAGTTCACAGCTGATCCCGGGAACAACCCGGTTGCACAGAACTTCAGGGTGATGGAGACCTTGATGGCTGCTGGTAGGAGACGGCCATGGGGGCAGTGAGGCCCCAGGTCATTATGAATCAGAGCACATAGAACCGACACTGTCTGCCTGGATAGGCGCAGCCTCCTACAGTGCTGGTGCTCTGTCATTTGC
The DNA here is from genome assembly GCF_036365525.1 of Heterodontus francisci. Classification (NCBI taxonomy): domain Eukaryota; kingdom Metazoa; phylum Chordata; class Chondrichthyes; order Heterodontiformes; family Heterodontidae; genus Heterodontus; species Heterodontus francisci. The sequence goes on from NC_090385.1 coordinate 5,833,941, forward strand.
AGAGAGCTGAATCTTGGGCTGTGCACCCGTTGTCTTGGGTAGTGCCTTCCTCCCCTTGCAGCTCCCTGCTGTGCTCCTCTGGCCTCCAGCTGTCCAGGAGGTTGCATTTGCCACAGATCATCCCAGCTGCTCTGTCCAATGTCAGAACAGCCTCTTCCCATCTCAACTCCCTCAGCTGGTCTTTGTGCATTCACCAGGCCTTCCCCTGCCAACCCTAGCAGCCACAGTGATGCCAGCAGCCTCACATCCCTCTCCAGTTTCCTGCCACTTACCAACGAGAAATTCAACTCTTCCAGCTGCAACAATAGCCACACTGAGGCACATCTGAAGCAGCTGAGCTTTATTTGCTGCCTCTGCTTTATTTCAATCAGCCATTCACATAGCCCTCATGGCCCTCCATACTATTCACGTCTTCACGATCCGGTCATACTCCCCCCATGGCATCTTCCCTGTTCCCAGCCTTTAAAAATTGTTACCTGAAACTGACAAGCCTGTGAATGAGCTCTTGAATGAGCTCAACAGGCAATTAATTGGACGCAGGCACCCAACCCGTTCTCTCCCTGCCGGTTGCACTTGCAAAATAGCATTGCGTTCCAGAGGCAGCAGGACCCAGTGCCAGCCTTCAGAAACGCAATACCCAAATCACGCTCACAACCATTCCTGCCCCCAACAGGCTTTGAAAATCCCTCTTTCCGGACCTGATTTGATTCTAATTCACCCGATTTCCTCCTCTGTCATTCCTGCTTTTTCAATCCTTAATTTCATTGAATAAGGCGATAGACTGTTGGTCCCACCATTCACGGAGGTTGCAGACACCCCTTTTCCCTCACTGTACCGTTATCATCTCACACTCACAGCAAGTTACGGCAGAAAAATAATTGGAGCTTAAGGGTAAGGAACAAAATGCAATTCACTGTGCTCGTCAGGAGATACCTCATTCCAGCAAATTCTGTGCCATCGATTTTAATAGTGGTTCGGACTGATTGCCTCAGGGAGAATTTAACGGAATATCAGAGTAATCTGAAAATGAACTAATATAAGGTAGCTCAGTAATTACTCACTTAATCTTTACCCTGCTGAAACTCTGTATGTAATAAAAATGTATTTGAAGTAGAGTGAGGATTAAAATTGACTCTTGGGTGACTGTTGAGTTAACATTTTTTGTGCACCATCTTGAAGGTTCCAGCCTTGACTCAGTGCATAGCACTTTCATCTTTGAGACAGAAAATTGTAGGTTCAAATTTTCCTCCAGAGAATTGAGCACAAAATCCAGGCTGTCACTCCAGTGTAGTGCTGAGGGAGTGTTGCACTGTCAGAGGTGCACTCTTTCAGACGATATGTTCTTGTTTCATACTTAGAGATACAACTTTCTGCTCTTTTCACTGCCCCGATTGTTCAGTCCAAATTTTCTATTTCACCTTAGGCTAATGAAATTGCAGGAAGTGGGGGGGAGGGGTGGGAGCAGGATGGTTGTATATTCCAGATTACACCCCCAAAGGAAATTCCATTCCTATATAGGAGGAGGCCTTTCAGCCCCTCAAGCCTGTTCCAGCATTCAATTAGATCATGGCTGATCTGTATCTTAGCTCCATCTTTTCTTTTATTCAATCATGGGATGTGGGCAGCACTGGCTAGGCCAGCATTTATTTCCCATCGCTAATTACCCTGCCTTCTTGAACCGCTGCCACTATGCGTCAGTGATGAAGGGAGTGAATGTTGAAGGTGGTGGATGGGGTTCCAATCAAGCGGGCTGCTTTGTCCTGGATGGTGTTGAGCTACTTAAGTTTTGTTGGAGCTGCACCCATCCAGGCAACTGCAGAGTATTCCATCACACGCTTGGCTTGTGCCTTGTAGATAGTGGACAGGCTTTGGGGAGGCAGGGGATAAGTTACTCGCTTACCCCGTCTTGTAGCCACAGCATTTATGTGGCTACTCCAGTTCAGTTTCTGGTCAATGGTAACCCGCAGGATGTTGATAGTTAGGGATTCAGCGATGGTAATGCCATTGAATATCAAGGGGAGATGGTTAGATTCTCTCTTGTTGGAGATGGTCATTACCTGGTACTTGTGTGGCATGAATGTTACTTGCCACTTATCAGCCCAAGCCTGGATATTGTCCAAGTTTTGCTGCATTTCTACATTGACTGCTTCAGTATCTGAGGAGTCGCGAATGGTGCTGAACATTGTGCAATCATCAGCGAACATCCCCACTTCTGACCTTATGATGGAGGAGGGAAGGTCATTGATGAAGCAGCTGAAGATGGTTGGGCCTTGGACACTACCCTGAGGATTTCCTGCAGTGATGTTCTGGGAGCTCAGATGATTGACCTCCAACAATAACAACCATCTTCTTTGTACTAGGTATGACTCCAACCAGCGGAGAGTTTTCCCCCTGATTCCCATTGACTCCAATTTTGCTCGGGCTCCTTGATGCCATACTCGGTAAAATGCTCTCACCTCACCCCTGGAGTTCAGTTCTTTTGTCCATGTTTGGACGAAGGCTGTAATGAGGTCAGGAGCTGAGTGGCCCTGGCGGAAACCAAACTGAGCGTCATTGAGCAGGTTATTGCTGAGCAAGTTCCGCTTTATAGCCTTCCATCACTTTACTGATGATTGAGAGTAGACTGATAGGGTGGTAATTGGCCGGGTTGGACTTGGCCTGCTTTTTGTGTACAGGACATACCCAGGCAATCTTGCACATTTCCGGGTAGATGCCAGTGTTGTAGCTGTACTGGAACAGCTTGGCTAGGGACACAGCTAGTTCTGGAGCACAGGTCTTCAGTACTATTGCCAGAATGTTGTCAGGGCCCATCGCCTTTGCAGTATCCAGTGCCTTCAGTCGTTTCTTGATATCACGCAGATTGAATCGAATTGGCTGAAGTCTGGCATCTGTGATGCTGGGGACGTCAGGAGAAGGCCGAGATGGATCATCAACTCCATCTACCTACCTTCGTTCCGTAACCCTTAATACTCTTAACTAAATCTAGCAATCTCCATTTTGAAATTTGCAATTGATCTCCAGTCTCAACAGCTTTTTGGGGGAGAAACTTCCAGATTTCCACTAACCTTTGCGTGAAGAAGTGTTTCCTGACATCAACCGAAGACCTAGCTCTAATTCTAAAGTTATTCTCCCCGGTCTGGATTCCCCTCACCAGAAGAAATAGTTTCTCTCTATCGACACTTTAAACGGTCCACAGGTATTAAAATACAATTTCAAAAGGGTTTAACAAATCCCAACTTTAATAGCCAATTCTGCAAGCAATTACACCAATTTTTACAGTCTGTTATATCTTGTTGAAGGAAGCCATTCAGTCCATTGTGCTGGTGCTAGCTCCTCAACTGAAGCTGTTGCCTGTAATCCCAATCCCCTGCCATTTCTCCTGTATCCTTTCATTTTCACATTTTATCTTATCCCGATAATACAGAGATCAATTTGGGAGATGGGACATTTTCTGTCAGGAAACAGCGCAGTCTCTTATTTGTAACTCTCAGAAACGACTTCAAAATTGTTGCCATGGAAACTATAGTGCCACCATTTATTGATCCTTTAATTTCATTCCCTTAAGTATTTGCAAAATATATATGAAATGGTGGACAAAAGTAATTAGATACAATAAAGAAATGCTAAGCAGACAGTTTTAAAAACTAATAACATTTTATTAAATTTATCTTCTCTCCGTGCCTATTTCTGTGCCGATGAAAGGAAAGGTAACAGCAGGAGAGAAATATCCAGCTTGAAGTAGCAATTCACATCCATCGATGGCCCCAGGCACTCCTTAAATCAAGAATTCAATTAGTGAATGATGAAGGTCCACATCTTACCTGCCTCACTAAGGACATCAGCAAATTAGCCTGGCAATCAATACTACTCTGTGACTGCTATTTTAACATGATCATTAACCAGTTATTTTAAAATGCTTAAGACCACCACCTAAATATTGGGCAAAGAAATTTTGTACCTGTGTATGGCATGCACATCGCTGATAGGATTGTAGAAACTTTAGCACTCTCCGCTTGGAACTATCTACACCAGCGCTATTTGGGCGGCACAGTGGCGCAGTGGTGAGCACCGCAGCCTCACAATTCCAGCGACCCGGGTTCAGTTCTGGGTAGGGCCTGTGCAGAGTTTGCAAGTTCTCCCTGTGACCGCGTGGGTTTCCGCCGGGTGCTCTGGTTTCCTCCCACAGCCAAAGACTTGCAGGTTGATGGGTAAATTGGCCATTATAAATTGCCCCTAGTGTAGGTAGGTGGTGGGGATGTGGTAGGGAATATGGGATTAATGTAGGATTAGTATAAATGGGTGGTTGTTGGTCAGCACAGACTCGGTGGACCGAAGGGCCTGTTTCAGTGCTGTATCTCTAAATAAATAAAAAATATTTCATGTGTCATAAGAACATGGTAAATAGGAGCAGGAGTTGGCCACAACCTTTAAGAAGTATTTAGATGAGCACTTGAAATGCCATAGCATACAAGGCTATGAGCCAGCTGGAAAATGGGATAAGAATTGTTAAGTGCTTTATGGCCGGCACAGACACGATGGGCCGAAGGGCCTGTTTCTGTGCTGTATGTCTCTATGACATGACCCCTTGAACCTTCTCCACCATTCAATAAGATCATGGCTGATCTTCTCCCTCATCTCCACCTTCCCTCACTATCCCCATATGCCTTAATTCCCTTAGTATCCAAAAATCTATCAGTCTCTGTCTTGAACAGGTTCAACGATGGAGCAGCCACAACCCACTGGGGTAGAGATTTCCAAAGATTCACAATCCTCTGAGTACTCATCTCTGTCTGAAATGGCCGACCCCTTATCCTGAAACTATGGGCTGGACTTTGAGAAGGTGGCAGAAGCTGGTTAGAGGGTGTGTGAGCCAGTAAATCGGTGCCCGAACATGATGTGCTGGTTGCCCGATGTGAAGCCGCGATTTTCCTGGAGGCGTCTTCTCGGGCAGGACAGCCACTCACCCAGTAGCGGCGGGCAGGCAATTATGTACATTGAGGAGGCATTTGAGAGGTAGTTTAATTAGGAATTAAGATTTTACCAAATGTGCACCGGCCTCACACGGTGTCAGCACCTGATCCAAGTGGATGAATGGCTGCACAGCAGGAAGCCCTTGATTAAAGTAGCAGCCATTTAAAATTATCTATTAAACGAGGAATCCTGAAGGAGCAGCTCGTGCACATCCACTAACCTGTCATTTTAGAAGTAGAGCTCTACTGTTGGAATTGGTGATGGGGTGGGGGGGGGGGGGGGTGGGGTGGTGTGGCTGGGTCTTGGAGAACATCTATTTCATAAAGGCACAAGGGAGAGTTTGGCAGCTGAGGTCCTAATGCCTGAGACTGTATCTGATTATGGGGCCAGCTGCCTCAGAGGTGGGCTGCAGCAGTGGCCCCCATAACAAAGACTGTCACACGGTGCACGTGGATGCAGAGCTGCACGCCAACAGGCAGGGAGGGCTAGAAGGCGATACCTGCGGAATCGAGTGCACCGCCAGAGGATCAGCTTCCTGAGCATGTCGGAGCAGCAGTGCCGCTGACGGCTGTGCCTATCGAGGCAGGTGGTGGCTCATTTGTGCACATTCCTGGAGGATGACCTACTGCCACAAGGCGCGGGGACACCCCCTGACAATAGCTGTCAAGCTGACAGTAACCTTGAGCTTTCTAGCTTCAGGCTCTTTTCAGGGGTCAGAAGCTGGCCTGTGTGGGATCTCTCAATTGGCCACCCACAGCTGCACATCTCAGGTGACAGATGCACTTTTTCTGAGGGCATCTGACTTAATCGCCTTCAACAGAGATGCAGCCAGTCAGGCACAGGGCCGTGGGTTTGCCTCATTGGCAGGATTCCCTTAGATGCAGGGTCTGATCGACTGCACACATGTGGTCATCAAAGCTCCATCAGCTCAGGCTGGAGTATTATCAACAGGAAGGGCTTCCACTCATTAAAGTTTCAACTCCTGTACAACCATTGTAAATGGTTCCTTCAGGTTTGCATTAGGTTTAGGTTTAGATTTAGATTTAGATTTAGAGATACAGCACTGAAACAGGCCCTTCGGCCCACCGAGTCTGTGCCGACCATTAACCACCTATTTATACTAATCCTACACTAATCCCATATTCCTACCACATCCCCACCTGTCCCTATATTCCCCTACCACCTACCTATACTAGTGACAATTTATAATGGCCAATTTACCTATCAACTTGCAAGTCTTTTGGCTGTGGGAGGAAACCGGAGCACCGGGAGGAAACCCACGCAGACACAGGGAGAACTTGCAAACTCCACACAGGCAGTACCCAGAATTGAACCCGGGTCGCTGGAGCTGTGAGGCTGCGGTGCTAACCACTGCGCCACTGTGCCGCCCTGGGAGCTGTCATGATTCTTTCATCCTGAGGCAGTCACAGGTGTCGCAGCTGTTCATGCCATCAGACAGCCTCAGCGAGCCTCAGACAGTCTCCCGGGAAGACAAGGGAGACCTGGTGAAGACATGGCTGCTGACCGCAGTGTGAAACTCCACAACTGAGGCACAGAAGTGATATCACTGCTGCCATCTCACCACAAGGGCCATTGGCCTCCTGAAGATGCTGTTCCGGTGCCTTGACAATTGGAGGTGGGGGGGGGGGGGGTGGGGGTAGGCGGGAGGGGCGAGCACCCTCCAGTATGTCCCCTCAAGTACTTCCTTCACTATTGTGATCTGCTGTGCTCTGCACAACATGACCATCCAGAGAGAGGTGAAACTGAAGGAGGTCCATGGGAAGAACGTGCCTCCTAGTCAGAGGATGAGGATCTCAAGGAGGATCAATCAGAGGCACATCAGGGCTAACCAGAGACTGGACTTATGCGGAACATATTGACCAGGATGGCAGGGAAGCCCAGAACTCCCTGATCTAGGAACGTTTCTCCTGAGCCTGACACATCTACCAATATAAGACTCTCAAGGACAGATCCATTTCGTATGGGGTTTAGCACTCATGATGCAGCAAGTCCTCTGTGAGAACACATAAGAACATCAGAAATAGGAGCAGCAGTAGACCATACAGCCCCTCGAACCTGCTCCACCATTCAATACGATCATGGTTGATATTCTGCCTCAACTCCATGTTCCCGGCCGCTCCCCATGTCCCTTGACTCCATGAGTGACCAAAAATCTGTCTATCTCAGCCTTAAATATATTCAATAATGGATCATCCACATTGCCTCAGTCCTGCTAAACAGGCAGAACCTAGTGACAATGTCACTATCCCCATAAAAATGGACAAATCTCACTTTTCGAACACAGCTGTTTTGCTCAAATTAAAGTGCATGGATTCAACAAAAGCTTCATAATTTGCACCTAGATGAATTCTTTGTGATTTCACTGCCACTTCTCTGCCCTCTTGTGAGACCTCACACACGGTGCTCCCCCTGTGGCTGCAGCAGATGTGGAGGCAGGCTGCTCGAGAGGGTGTCCCGGTGGATGTGGTGCCCTTGACCTCCTTCCTTGGGGTCACCGTGCGAGTGATTGCACCACGTCAGTCTGTGCCAGTTGCATTTGTGCAGAGACAGCCTTGGTCATGGGGGCATGAGACTAATCGTGTGTCTCAGTCAGAGGTGGAGGGGCTAGCTTCAGAAGATAGGCTCCCTTAGGTGCTGGCACCATCTACATTATCCCTTTCCTGCCTCAGCCCTTTCATGCCCCATTTTCACATCCACACTGACCAGGAGCAGACAGCACCTGATTGGACATTGTTGTGATCCTGTAGTTTTTTTTCAGGAAGAATGCAGTGTGCCTTTAAGACTGGAAAGGGAGCAGTTCTGCTTTAAGGCAGCAAGCTCTAAAAACTGAGTCAAAGAATGCATTCTCGTTGCCTGAGATTTGGCCATTCAGGACCAGAGATCGAGAGATACATTATTACAATTTAATTTTGAACTGGCTTATAGTGGAAGCCGACTGTTGTAACTCAGAGAAACAGACAGCTGTGTGTTAGCACCTGAAAGGAGAAACAGACCATTTAAACTGAAAGAAGAGAATTTAGTCCGTTTATTTATTATTCTCTCTCAACATTCTAAAAGGTCAAGCCAAAACAGAGATCTCAGATAATTTAAACTGAAGGAAGGGAGATTAGACTGTGACAATCTTTTATCCCTCAAAAATTCTAAAGCCAAATTGATTCATTAAAAAGTGTTTGCAAGTTGTTAATCGCTGGAGAAGGAAAGCAACAAGTTCGACTTCTGAATTAGACTACGGACTGTTCTACTGTTGAAGAAACTTTTTTCCTCCATCGGACAGCTGTGAGGCCTTCAAGCAACCTTGGACGGTTCCACATCCAGCAGGAGTGTAAATCTGCAAGGACTCTAACGTTTTCTATTTTAAATGTTGTTTATATCTTAGTAGTACTTAAGAATTTAGTTTTTCTAATTAAACAGTTAATTTGTTGATTTAAAGACACCAGGTTTGGTTAGCCTCATTTGGGGGTTAATAGATGGTACTATTTGGCTGGGTCTTTCTTTAATTTGGAAAGTTTAAAATGATATGTTAGGTGATCTGTGGAGGAACAGGATTGAATTAACAGTGCGTTTCTCCCAGCACAATCAGAATCATATATTTTGATTCGGGCCTTTGACTGGAGCAGTCGGTTGTAACAACGTGCATGCATCCATGCGCCATCACTCCAATAGTCTGGTCAATGCCACAGAATGCATCAGAATGCCAGTTTGCTGCTCCTGTATCCACTCGGTGTACCGTAACATATGACTCTCCATGAGAGTGGGTACTCTTTCAATGGAGGAGCTCGTGCACTCAGACATCTGAGACATTGCAGTGCTCATGTCATGAATAGACTCCTTCCAAGGGACTGCATTGTCTCGGGGAACTCTGTCAGATGTCCACACATCTCCTTTTGCTGCTCCATAAGCCCCCAAGACTCTGCATTTCCAGCCATGTAAGCATGATGCCATGATGCCTACCTTGTGCCATCCGTTCTATAGTCGCCTGAAGCCCTACCAAGGTGGGTGTATCTGTGCTGGTGGAGGATGCACCTGTGACGGTGGTGCCTCAGAGTGCAAGTCGTCCTCTGTGGTAGCCGTGGCCTCCACACTCGGCTGCTGCCGATCCTCCGGCATCAATCGTGTGTGGGAGAGAAAACATCAGTTACTCCTTCAGCTGAGCAGCTGCTTCATCAAGTGGCATCTACTGAAAACGAATTCAAGTGTTGAAGCTGCTCCAAAGCATTTCCATGGAGCATTCAATAAACTTTCACTTTCTATCTGCCACACACCAATCTCGCTGTCGCCATCTGTCTGCACTGCTGCCACCCTGTAATGTCCAGGGCCCCCTCCTCCATAAGTGTCAATATTGCCAGGCTGCCCACTCCACCCCCTGAACAAGTCCTCTCACAGGCGTTGTGTGCTCATTTCTCCTGCACTGTGTGAGGTCAGATACACTGAACATTCCCATTTGCCCATCCTGATCCTGACATTGCATTTGCCAGGGCTTCCATTCCCATCCTCCAAACCTTACGTTGCTTTGCCCCTTTCCATTGAGTGAGGGTTGGCAATGGGCAATAATCTCTTTGGTGTACCGAGTCACTGCCTGCCTTGAGACCCTCCTGCTCATACGAACATATGAATTAGGAACAGGAGTAGGCCACTCAGCCCCTCAAATCTGCTGGGCCATTCAACAAGATCATGGCTGATCTGTTTGTAACCTCAACTCCACATTCCCGCCTATCCCCAATAACTTTTCACCCCTTTGCTTATCAAGAATCTATCTACCTCTGCCTTAAAAATATTCAAAGACTCTGCTTCCACGGCCTTTTGAGGGAGAGTTCCAAAGACTCACGACCCTCTGACAGAAAAGAATTCTCCTCATCTCTGTTTTAAATGGGTAACTCTTTATTTTTAAACAGTGACCCCTAGTTCTAGATTCTCCCACAAGAGGAAACATCCTTTCCACATCCACCCTGTCAAGACCCCTCAAGATCTTATATGTTTCAATCAAGTTGCCTCTTACTCTTCTAAATTCCAGTGGATACAAGCCTATCCTGTCCAACCTTCCCTCATAAGACAACCTGCCTGTTCCAGGTATTAGTCTAGTAAACCTTCTCTGAACTGTTTCCAATGCATTTACATCCTTCCTTAAATAAGGAGACCAGTACTGTACACAGTACTCCAGATGTGATCTCAGCAATGCCCTGTATAACTGAAACACAATTCCCTACTTTTGTATTCAATTCCCCTTGCGTTAAATGATAACATTCTATTAGTTTTCCTAATTACGTGCTGTACCTGCAAACTAACCTTTTGCAATTCATGCACTAGAACATCCAGATCCCTCTGCATCTCAGAGCTCTGCAATCTCTCACCATTTAAATAATATTTTTCTTTTTTATTCTTCCTGCCAAAATGGACAATTTCACATTTTCCCATATTATACTCCATTTGCCAGATCTTTGCCCACTCAGTTAACCTATAGATATCCCTTTGTAGCCTCCATATATGCTCTTCACATTTCACTTTCCTACCTATCTTTGTGTCATCAGCAAATTTAGCAACCATACCTTCGGTCCCTTCAACTCAGTCATTTATATAAATTGTAAAAAGCTGAGGCCCCAGCACTGATCTCTGTGGCACACCACTTGTTGCACCTTGCCAATCAAAAAATGACCCATTCATGCCTGCTCTCTGTTTGCTGTTAGCTAGCCAATCTTCTATCCATGCCAATATGTTACCCCCAACATCATAAGCTTTTATTTTCCACAATAACCTTTGATGTGGCACCTTATCAAATGCCTTCTGGAAATCTAAGTACAGTATATCCAAGAACTCTAATAAATTGGTTAAACATGATTTCCCTTTCACAAAACCATGTTGACTCTGCCTGATTACCTTGATTTTTTCTAAATGCCCTGCTATCACGTCTTTAATAATAGCTTATAACATTTTCCCTATGACAGATGTTAAATTAACTGGTTTGTAGTTTCCTGCTTTCTATCTCTCTCCCGTTTTGAATAAAGGAGTTAAATTGGCGATTTTCCAATCTGATGGAACCTTCCCAGAATCTAGGGAATTTTGGAAAATTAAAACTAACGCATCAACTATCTCACTAGCCACTTCTTTTAAGATCCAAGGATGAAGTCCATCAGGACCTGGGGACTTGTCAGCCCACAGCTCCAACAATTTGCTCAGTAGCACTTCCCTGGTGACTGTAATTTTCTTGATTTTCTCCCTCCCTTCCATTTCCTGATTTATAGCTATTTCTGTGATGTTACTTGTATCCTCTATGATGAAGACCTATGCAAAATACCTGTTCAGTTCATCTGCCATCTCCTTATTTTCCCTTATTAATTCCCCAGACTCACTTTCTATAGGACCAGCACTCACTTTTTCTTTAGCTCTTTTCTTTTTTAACTATCTATAGAAACTCTTACTACCTGTTTTCATATTTCTAGCCAGCTTTCTTTCATAGTCTAATTTTTCCCTCCTTATTAATCTTTTAGTCATTCTTAGCTACTTTTTATATTCTGTCCAACCTTCTGACCTGTCACCCATCTTTGCATAATTATATTCTTTTTCTTTAAGTTTGATACTATCGTTAACATTTTTAGTTAACCACTGATTGTGGGTCCTCCCCTTGGAATTTTCTTCCTTGTTGGAATGTGTCTATTCTGTGTATTCTGAAATGTCCCCTTAAATGCCTGCCACTGCATCTCTATTGACCTATCCCTTAACCTACTTTGCCAGTTCACTTTTGCTAGCTCTGCTTTCATGCCCTCATAATTGCCCTTATTTAAATTTAAAATACTAATCTTAGGCCCACTCTTTTCGCCCTCAAACTGAATGTAAAATTCAATCATATTATGATCACTGCTACCTAGGGTTGCCTTCATTATGAGGTCATCAATTAATCCTATCTCATTCCACTATACCAGGTCTAGTATAGCTTGCTTTCCGGTTGGCTCCAGGATGTGCCAGACAGGCTCAGTTTCTCTTCTATATTTGACTGTGCATCACCCTCTATTGTACCTCCACTCTGTATCCCACTCCCTGCCAAATTAGTTTAAACCCCTCCCCCAACAGCACTAGCAAACCTCCCAGCAAGGATGTTGGTCCCGTTCCAGTTCAGGTGCAACCCGTCCAACTTGTACAGGTCCCACCTTTGCCAGAAACAGACCCAGTGATCCTGGAAACTAAATGAAAATGACTCATGTAATCCTCCCTCAGATACTCCTACACTCCCCCCTCAGATAATCCTACACCCTCCCCTCAGATACTCCTGCACTCCCCCCCCCTCAGATACCCCTGCACTCCCCCCCACCCCCTCAGATACTCCCACAGTCCTTGTGTCAATGAATAAAATGCAAAATGTTTGCAAAATGGCCGTTTTTTTCATGGAGGACCTGAGATTTCACGGTCCATGATGTGCTTTGCATGGCTGTGAATTTGGTAGGACTTTACACATAAGGAGATATCTGGACAAGTGATCAAAAGCTTGGTCGAAGAGGTACGTTTTAAAGATTGTCTTAAAGGTGGAGAGAGGGAGGTGGAGAAGTTCAGGGAGAGAATTCCAGGGCTTCGGGCTCCCAGACAGCTGAAGGCATGGCCACCAATAGGGTAGCAAACTCTGGTCAGGTGTATCCTTGGAAGTTTCATCACATGATTCCCCACCTCAAACTGTCTCACCCCCACACTCCCACCATTGGTCCATCCTCAAGGTACACTGCCTTTGCATGACCAATTTGACAGGGAACAGGCCCTTAACTCCCCGACTCCAATATTTTTATAACTAATAATTGAAAGTGTTCAAAGAAAACGAAGAAAACACAATTTTGTTTACTGTGCCGATTAATTTTTCTCCTTTTTTTTGCTCCCAACAGTATCCTGGAGATTCATCTTCAATTCTTGGAGAATCCAGGATAATCCTGGAGGTTTGATAACCCAAAACACCCAATGGTGGGGTGAAGAAAAATAAAAAGGAAAGACTTGCATTTATATAGCACCTTTCATGTCCTCATGACATCTCAAAGCATTTTTCAGCCAAAAAAGTACTTTTGAAGTGCAGTCACTGCTGTAATGTGGGAAATGCAGCAGCCAATTAGTGTACAGCAAACTCCCACAAACAGGAATGTGATAATGGCTAGATAATCTGTATTTGTGATGTTGATTGAGGGATAAATATTGGCCAGGATACCAGGGAGAACTCCCCTGCTCTTCTTCAAAATAGTGCCATGGGATTTTTTTAGGTTCATCTGAAAAGGCAGATGAGACCTCAGTTTAACATTTCATCAGAAAGACAGCATCTCTGACAGTGCAGCACTCCCTCAGTACTACACTGAGAGTGTTGGCCTGGATTATGTGCTCAAGTTCCTGGAGTGTCATTTCAACTCACGAGCTTCTGACTCAGAGGCGAGAATGCTACTATTGAACCACAACTGACACATGTGGGACAAAACAAATGGTGAAAAATAGCAATAAACAGAAACAAGACGAGAGGACACAAGAATACTTAAAGGGAGCAGTGTAACGGCAGCCTGGAATAAAAGACTGATGATAGGTGGATTGCAAACGCTGGGGTCTATACATTTGTAAATAGAGTTTAATAGAATGTGCATGAAAGAAGCCAAAACAAGAATCTTTTAAGTGGTCAGAGTAACTTTATGGAAATCTTAATGTAAAGGACATTACATATTTATAATATTTATAAATGCGTAATATAAATCAGGGGTAGAGTGATCTCTTGGACAGGTTCCAATATCCTAAGGGGGAGGGTTGCAGTGGAATTTTCCAGCATTCTATTTTTTTTCCTGTTTTCCCACCTCTCCCAGGAACTCACATGGCAGAGAGAGCAGTGTCAGAATTGCAAGACTCAACAACTCTGTGGGACAGGCTGAATGGACCAGTGGGTCTATTCCTGTCCCTCTTTTTCATCTGCTTGTATTAATCCTTTAGCAAATTGGGAACTCGGTAGAAAGACAATGAGCAGGAATCACTTGGTGTTGGAATTTTTCATGTGAGGATAATCTTATTCTGTGGGACACGAGTGAATGAAGAACTCATCAGACACTCTGCTTGGTCAAAGTGAAGTTAAAAGCCGTTCAGAGTATATGCATTAACACCTGTACCAAAATAGCAGGGATTTGAATTTCACATGAACCTTTTCCACAGTCGTGTGTCAGACATTCTTCCAGCGTGTTCCCAAATATTGCAATTAAAACATGGAACTCCAAAGAGACTGTAAGCACCAATGGCAGGTAACTATGACATAGAAAAGCACTCTTTGAATCCGATGAGTACTGGCTAGGTTTCCGATTGATTCCCTGTAACTCTAGCTCATTCCCCAGTGTGTTTTTTATTCAAAATGTGTTAATGGAGCTTAATAGAATGTACATAAAATCATCGATCTGATGGAACTTTTAAGTACTTCAAGTAACTGGATTGTGATCTTAATGTGACGTGAGATTAAATATTTATCTGCTCTGTAAAATACTTTAGATAATCTGATTGGGTGGTGATCAAATACTTATCTGTAGTAAGAAAAAGGGAAAGCCTTGCATTTCTATAGCGCCTTTCACAATCTCAAGATGTCCCAAAGTTCCTTACAACCAATAAAGTACTTTTTGAAGTGCAGCCACTATCCTAATGTAGGAAATATGGCAGCTAATTTTGCACATAGCAAGATCCCGTAAACAGCAGGGATCAGATCATATGTTTGTGTTGTTGACTGAGGGATAAATATTGGCCAGGACACCAGGAAGAACTTCCCTGCTCTTCTTCAAATAATGATCTTGTACATCCACTCGAGGGGGCAGACAGGGCCTTAGCTTAATGTCCCATCTGAAAGACGACACCTTCAACAGCGCAGCACTCCCTCAGTACTGCATTGGGAGTGCCATAGAGTCATAGAGAGATACAGCACCGAAACAGGCCCTTCGGCCCACCGAGGAGCTGGTCGGCCTGGATTATGTGCTCGAGACTCTAGAGTGGGGCTTAAACTTACAACCTTCTTATTCAGAAACAAGAGTGCTACCAAGTGAGCCACGGCTGCCCCATTAAATGGTGTTGAACGTGGGAAATTACAATAATGAAACAAGGGAAAGGACATAAACAGTGAGAATATAAACTAAAAGCAAAATACTGCGGATGCTGGAAATCTGAAATAAAAACAAGAAATGCTGGAAATACTCAGCAGGTCTGGCAGCATCTGTGGAGAGATTATAAACTAAATGCTCTAAGCCACGGGACCCAACACGGGAGAGGGAGCTGGGGAACTGTGGGTAGCTCATTGACTCACTGCATTCTCAGAGCAGTTATGGATGAGCAATAAATATTGTCCTTGCCAGCAATGCCCACATCCACAGAATTTTTTGTTTTTAATTCCTTTTGATTTATTTTGCTAAAGCATACTATTGATATTCATTACCATGTCAGAAATACACTGGGACCAAAGTGTTTCAGAAAGGAAAGACATTTTAATGTCTGAACATCAGCCAGGAGAATAGTGCACTGGTATCACCAACAATAATCACAAGAACGTAGTAATCAGACTTTCAATAATTTCACTAGCAGTGCAAAAGTCGCACATTAAACCGCCCTTAAGGTTCTCCGACAGCCAGCTTGGTAGATGCAAGATCGGGTAATTATGTTGGTGGATGATGGAGAAACTGGAATAACTGAGGTTGTTCTCCTTAGATCAGAGAAGGTTAGGGAACAATTTAATCGAGCTGTTCAAAATTCAGAGGGGTTGTGAGAGAGTGGATATGGACCAACAGTTTCCAGTGGCAGGAGTATCAGTTACCAGAGGACACAGACTTAAGATAATTGGTAAAAGAACTAGACAGGAGATGAGGAGAAATTTTTTAACATGGTGAGTTGTTGTGATCTGGAATGCACTGCCTGAAAGGGCGGTGGAAGCAGATTCAATAATAGCTTTCAAAAGGAAATAAGATTTATTATTTGAAAGGAAAATTTTGCAGGGCTATGGGGAAAGATCAGGGGTAGTAGGACTAGTGTGATAACTCTTCCAATAGATGTGACCAACCGAATGGCCTTCCCTGCTGTCTGATTCTATGACATTTATCAAAGACTGAGCAACAATGAGATACAGAACATAATTCAAAATATCTCAATGTACAAAGGAACAGAACTTAGCTTAAACTCATCAACAGGATCTCAGTACAAGCCACAGGCTGCTCCTGTGTCTCCATTATCCTTGGTACACTGCGGATATTTTATAATCTCTAGCTGCCACAAGGAGAGATCCCTCCATCCATTCAACCATTTCTTGCTGCTATTTCAGAAGAAAACTAATGCAAGTCTGAGATGAGTGGTTTTCAAGCACACATCAGAATTGAGCGTGCTGACAGGTTGTTAATTTTGTCAAGTACAATATTTAGTTTGTGGCTGCGTGGGTGCCCTTTATATTTCAGCCAAAATACACAGAAACACCAGGAGTTCCGGGTCCATAAGATGCACTGCCTTAACAGCCATCAGCAGCTAGGAGTTAGGTAATATTTAAAAGTGGAAAGTGACTATAATTATCATTTGTATTTACAGCGAACACAGAATATATATATTTCTCAGTAACTACTGATACTCTCGCTGGTAGGTTTCAAAGGTTCAAATACAGCAGAGGCAACAACTTTCACTTATGGGCCAGAATTTTACAGGCACCTGGGAGACGGGATGGGAGGTGGGAGGGGGGCATAAAATAGAGATAGAAGGTGACAGCTGCAGTGCCCATTGCTTTCCTGTCACTGTGCAATTCTGTCACAGGGGGGAAAGGTCGAAGATGGCCTTCCTACCCAGAGGCCAATTGAGGCCCTTAAGAGGCCAATTAATAGTCACTTCCCACCACAGTTGGTGTTTTACAAGTGGCAGGGGGGCTTCCAGCACATGGGGAGGTTGTCAGTAAAACAAGGAAGCCTCCCTGTGGGCTTCAGGGGGGTGGTCGGTATCCTCTTTGGCAATCTGTAGCAAATCCGGCAGCAAAAGCTGCCCCTCTACGAACACTCCCTGCCCTTAAAGACCAACCCTCTCCCCCAGCCCTCGCCAGGGCCTACCAGACTGGCTTTGACAACCCCGCCACACTTACCTGGGGTCTGGGGCTCCAGTTGATCTTGGTCCCGGGCCCGTTATAGTACCGCCAGTGGCCACTGCTCCCACTGCTAATGCTACTGAGCTGCCAGCCCTCTGATTGGCTGGGACCACAGCACCGAACTGTTAATTGCCCCAAACCATAAAATAGAGCCGGGGGGGGGGAAGGGGTTTCCAAAGGGCCATGGCAGACTTCCCTTGCCTTTTAGGCCCAGCATTGGGACTCCAGCCAGCTCCATAAAATTCAGCCCATATAATGCCTTTAACATAGTAAAATGGCCAAAGGTGTTTCACAGGAGCAATCAGACAAAATTTGGTACTGAGTCACATAAGAAGACATTGGGACACGTGACTGAGAGGCTTAGGAAGAGAATTCAAAAGCGTTGGGCCCAGGCAGCCACGGCCTGGTACGACCACCAAAGGTGGAGCAATTAAAGTCAGGGCTGCACAAAGGGCCAAAATTGGAGGAGCTCAGATATCTCAGAGGATTGTGTGGCTGGAGATTACAGAGATGGAGGTTGGGGAGGGGTGAGGTCATGGAGGGATATGAAAAACAAGGACAAGAATTTTAAAATTGACGTGCTGAAGGACCAGGAGCCAATGTAGGTCAGCAAGTACATGGTAATTGGTGAACAGGACTTGATAAGAGTTAGGAAACAGGGCAGCAGAGTTTTGGATGGGCTCAAGTTTATGAAGGGTGGAAGATGGGCAGCCGGCCAGGAGAGCATTAGAATAACTGAGTCTAGAGGTAACAAAGGCATGGATGAGGGTTTCAGCAGCAGATAAGCTGAGGCAGGAGCAAATTCAGGTGATGATATGGAGGTAGAAGTGGGCAGTCTTACCGATGGAGAGGATATGTGATCAAAAGATGACGGTGTTATTGTCAAGTGAAGAGGGGTCAAATGGCTTCCCTCTTTTCCCTTTCCTTGTTTGACCACAACTGGTTTAATTCTTTTTTAAAGTGGATGTATTTGCCAATTCAGTAGCTGTTTGATTACTTACTTGCTATGATCATAATAAGAGCCAATTGGATCGGTTTTCTTAAGTTAACCAAGAAAGAAGTTTATTGTATCTAAATGGAACTAATAAAATAATGAACAATGTGCCAACTTTCACTCACACGCACACACTGGTGGTTTACATACACACAAATAGGTTACAGAGTGGGAAAAGGTAGATTGGTTGAGTTAGAGTCCATAAAAATAAAAATGTATACAGTCTGTGGAGTTTGGTGATTTACCTGGCTTCTGGCTGAATTCAGTGGTCCTGAGGCTTTTAGTTTGAAGAGGTAGATGACTGATTCAGTGAGTCTCTTGGAGATAGTGATGCAGCTTATTTCCTCCAACTGGGTTTCTGATGTAGCCGGAGTATGCAATGGTGATCAGTCAACAGGCAGGATTTGAAAGCTTCCAAGCTGGAATGGAGAGGGACAGAGAGAGAGAGACCCCCATTTAGGTCTGCTCATGTCAGAGTCCAGTTGCTTCTCCTCTGCTGCGGAGAAGACACCAGCTTAAAAACACAGATGGGGAGGAACTTGTCACATGACAGTCACTCAGTGATTCAAACATCGTAGTTAGCAGTATTTCAAATGTCTTTTAAAAAAATACAAATTCAGATCTCCAATCAGTGGATTAAAGAACATTCTAATTCAACAAAAAACATTGGCGTAACAATGGTATTATCTTCAGAAGAAGAAAGTTCGAGAATAACGATACTTGGGTCTGCTGAGAGACTAAAAAGGTTATGTGTAGCTGTATAGTTCAGGAAGTCAGTGTGAAAAATAACCATTTCAATAATTCATCTCTACATGTACTATTGCATTAGATTTCCTTTATAAAATGAGGCCTGGAAACACGCAAATGAAAGAAGGACTTGCATTTATATAGCACCTTTCACAACCTCAGAATATCCCAAAGTGCTTTACAATCAATGATGTACATTTGAAATTTAGTTGCTGTTGTAATTTTTTTTATTCGTTTATGGGATGTGGGTGTCGCTGGCCAGGCCAGCATTTATTGCCCATCACTAATTGCCCTTGAGAAGGTGGTGGTGAGCTGCCTTCTTGAACCACTGCAGTCCATGTGGGGTAGGTACACCCACAGTGCTGTTAGGAAGGGAGTTCCAGGAATGTATGAAACACAGCAAAATTCCACAAACAGCAATGTGATAATGACCAGACAATCTGTTTTTGTGACATTGATTGGGGGATAAATATTGTCCAGGACACCGGGGATTACTCTTCTTCGAAATAGTGCCATGGGATCTTTTCCATCCATCTGAGAGGGCAGACAGGGCCTCAGCTCAACGTCTCCTCTGAAAGACACACCTCCGACAGTGCAGCACTCCCTCAGTACTACACTGGACAGTCAGCCTTGATTATGTGCTCAGGTCCTGGAATGGGACATGTACCTGCAGTGGCGGGGGAGGGTGGGGTTTGGGCTGAGATGACAGAGGTGTTTAAAATTATGAAGTGTTTGATAGGACAGTGGTAGAGAAGATAATTTCACTGTTGGGAAATCTAAAATTAGGGGCCATAAATATAAGATAGTTACTAATAAATTCAACAAGCAATTCAGGAGAAAGGTCTTTACCCAGACAGTGATGAGAATGTGGTAGTAGTTGATTTGAATAGTGTATATATATTTAAGGTGAAGCTAAATAAACACATGAAGGAGAAAGGAATAGAAGGATATGTTGATGGGATAAGATGAAAAGGGGAGAGAGGAGGCTCGTGTGGAGCTTAAACACTGGCATAGATCAGTAGGGCCAAATGACCTATTTCTGAGTATGTAATTCTAAGTACACTAAAGGAGTGATGTTGGAAAATAATTGTTATATAGAGGATGGTTAGAATGTGGAATTATGTCCCATTGATACAGAGTCTAGAGCTTCTTTTGAAAGGAAATGAGATACTTGCTTGAAACAGAGAAATATTGAAGATATAGGGTGCAATCCAGACAATGTGATTCGACAGGACAACTCATGTGGAATGAAGCACTGTCACAGATTTGATGGACTAAATAGCTTGTTTCTGTGCTGTGGTTGGATGTTTATTAAAAATGAGCAGATCAACATGGGGCAGAGGAGTTTCATTTGCATGCATTAAAATCATATGATTTATTGTGATATCTGAGCTTGGATTGATTTGAATTCAGTTTCCCTGGTGCCTGTGACAAAAAAAACTTGTTTTGTTCATCTATCCCCTTTAGTTATTGGAATCTGTTTCTCTTCGATAATTTAATCTGTTCCAATAATGGCTGATACATCATTCGTTGATGTTAACTCATGTCTCTTCCTTATTTTTTGTTCATGAATCAGTTCTTTGTCTAAATTAATTCCTGTCACCGTGGTAACATTAATCCCAGTTTGAACTATGTACTTGACTGTTGACACTACGTCAGTCAGGTAACTTAAAGAGGCAGGAGCATGTGTTCTTAAACGATAGCGAGTAAAACTCTTTCAACAAATTATAGTGACACATTGTATGCCACTTTTCTCTGTGACTGACCATCTAAGTAATGTATAGTGCTCATTCTTTTGTATCATTGCATTTTTAATGTTGGAATCATGGAATCTTGTAACACAGAGGAGGTCATTCGGTCCATTGTGCCTGTGCTGGCTCTTTGAAAGAGCTATCCAATTACTCCCACTCCCCTGCTCTTACCCCAAAGCCCGGCAAATCTTTCCCCTTCAAGCATGTATCAATTCTCATTTACAAGTTATGATTGAATCTGCTTCCACTGCCCTTTCAGGCAGTGCATTCCAGATCACAGCAACTCACTGTGTAAAAAAAAAATCTTCATCTCTTCTCTGGCTTTTTTGCCAATTGTCTTAAGTTTGTGTCCTCCGGTTGCCCACACTCTCACCGGTGGTAAATGTTTCTCCATAGTTACTCTACCAGAACACCGCATCATCCCTGGTACCATTCTAGTAAATCTCCTCTGCACTCTAATGTGTTGACATTCGTCCTGAGGTGTCATGCTGAAAATTCGACATAATATTCCAGCAGAGGCATAATCAGTGATTTATAAAGATTTAGTATAACAACCACTCTATGCTCCTATTTATAAATCCATGAACCCTCTATGCTTTTCTATTTTAAAAGGTTGCAAATTAAATTATGATGTGTTTAAAAAAACCATGTGGAGCTAAAAACAGGCAACTGCAAGATTATTATACAATACTCAATAAAATTGTAAAATGATGGTTAAAAAGAGCTACAGTCAGCTATCAAGAAGGAGAATAGGGCTCCCATCAATGAATAGGACGTGTTAGAGACATCTTGCATCAAATGCCAGGAGAATCCAGTAAAACGTAGATGCCAAAAAACTAATCATAGTTGATAATTGGTGCTTCTTGAAAAATATAGGGTTGTGTGTGGCTCAGGATGAACCAGCAGGAATAAGGCACTTGGGACGTGCTGGGGCAATCTCATCTGGAGGTTAAACATTTGCAAGATATTTTTTCAAGTGGGTCATAATTCTCTAGTTCTTCCCAATGTCCTGGTCAATAGTTATCATCATTGTCACATTGCTGTCTTATGGGAGTTTGCTATGCACAAATTGGCTGCCATATTTCCTATACTTCACAAATACTTAATTGGCCATCCCTGGGTGTAGGGAGAGGTTATGAAGATCTTACGAGTTCTGAGAAGCTGAAGCTTTCATGATTCCTGCAGGATCAGCATTTTGTATTGGCGCCATCTTGTATATTGGTCTCAAATGGGGCTCAGTGGGTAGCACTCTTGTCTCTGAATCAGAAGGTTGTGGATTCAAGCCCCACTCCGGAGACTTGAGCGCAAAATCTAGGCTGACACACAGGTGCAATACTGAGGGAGTGCTGCACTGTTGAAGGAGCAGTACTGAGGGAACACTGCGCTGTCGGAGGGGGGAATACTGACGGAGCGCTGCACTCTCAGAACAGCAGTACTGAGGGAGTGCTGCACTGTCAGGAGGCATCCTGAGGATGCGTTGCACTGTCAGAGGGGCAGTACTGAGGGAATGCTGCAGTGCCAGAAGTTCCCTCTTTTGAAACAGAGTTTTTGGTCCTAGTTAAACCATTGTATATTCTAATCTCCCTGAGTGCACAATGCTGGTGATGTTTTATGAAGTCCTGTTGAGTACATATCACAAGATCACAAAATTGCTTCTGTCTCAGCATTCGTTGCCCTCTTGATCATTCACGAACTGGAAATGTTCCCTTTCCAATGTTATGGGCATTGTAAGTGAGTTTTGATTAAGTGCCATCAAATGGCACGCAGCATGCTGTATAATGTAGCACCAGGTGTAAAATAACCAGCTAGTCAATAGCTGAGCACCATCATTCATCTGCAAAACAAAATCAATTTTCTAGTGTCAAGGATAATGAGCTTCTCCTGCATTTTATTTGATAAAATAGCGGATAGATTGCAATGCAGTGTCGATTCATATGATAGTTTTGATATTTTCATCTATCAAAAATAAGATTTTTGCATTTAACATGAAGCCAACTATGTACAAGAGGGAGAAAGGAATAGAAGGAATAAAAGCAAAATACTGCAGATGCTGGAAATCTGAATTAAAAACAAGAAATGCTGGAAATAGGCAGCAGGTCTGGCAGCATCTGTGGAGAGAGAAGCAGAGTTAACTTTTCAGGTCAGTGACCCTTCTTCAGAACAAGCAAATATTAGAAATAGGAAAAGGAATAGAAGGATATGTTGATAGGTTGAGATGAAGTAGGGTGGTCAGAGGCTCCTGTGGAGCATAAACACCAGCACAGAGCAGTTGGGCCAAATGGTCTGTTTCTGTGCTGGAAACGCAGCTTAATTCAATGTGACTATTTTATTTTGTTGTTGCTGTAATATTTTAACCCTGATGATTTAGCTCTAACAAGAATTTTACTAAATGTGCAGAATCAACATTTTCAGACACTTATTTATCTGATGTAGAGCCTCACTATTGGAGAGGCAGGGAATAATCAGGGATAGTCAGCATGGCTCTGTCAGGGGGAGATCATGTCTAACAAATTTGATTTAATTCTGCGAGGAGGTGACTAGATGTGTAGATGAAGGTAAAGCAGTTGATGTAGTCTACATGGACTTCAGTAAGGCTTTTGATAAGATCCCGCATGGTAGATTGGTTGAGGAAGTAAGAGCCCATGGGATCCAGGGCAATTTGGCAAATTGGATTCAAAATTGGATTAGTGAGAGGAGGCAGAGGGTGATGGTCGAGGGTTGTTTTTGCGAGTGGAAGCCTGTGACCAGTGATGTACCACAGGGATCGGTGCTGGGACCCTTACTCTTTGTAGTGTACATTAATAATTTAGACGTGAATATAGCAGGTATGATCAGTAAGTTCGCAGATGACACGAAAATTGGTGGTGTCGTAAATAGTGAGGAGGAAAGCCTTAGATTACAGGACGATATAGATGGGCTGGTAAGATGGACAGAGCAGTGGCAAATGGAATTTAATCTTGAGAAGTGTGAGGTGATGCATTTTGGGTGGACTAACAAGGCAAGGGAATATACAATGGATGGTAGGACCCTAGGAAGTACAGAGGGTCAGAGGGATCTTGGTGTACTTGTCCACAGATCACTGAAGGCAGCAGCACAGGTTGATAAGGTGGTTAGGAAGGCATATGGTATACTTGCCTTTAGTAGCTGAGACATAGACTATAAGAGCAGGGAGGTTATGATGGAGCTGCGTAAAATGCTTGTTAGGCCATAGCTGGAGTACTGTGTACAGTTCTGGTCACCACACTACAGAAAGGATGTGATTGCAATGGAGAGAGTGCAGAGGAGATTTGCTAGGATGTTGCCTGGGCTGGAGCATTTTAGTTATGAAGACAGACTGGATAGGCTAGGGCTGTTTTCCTTGGAGCGGAGAAGGCTGAGGGGGGACCTGATTGAGGTATACAAAATATGACGGGCATTGATAGAATAGATAGGAAGAAACTTTTTCCCTTAGCGGAAAGGTCAATAACTAGGGGACATAGATTTAAGGTAAGGGGTAGGAGGTTTAGCGGGGAGTTGAGGAAAAAATATTTCACCCAGAGGGTAGTTGGAATCTGGAATGCACTGCCTGAAGAAGTGGTAAAGGCAGGAACACTCATGACATTCAAGAAGTATTTAGATGAACACTTGAAACACCAGAATATGCAAGGCTACAGGCCAACTGCGGGGAAGTGGGATTAGTTTTGGACAGGTGCTTGATGGTCGGCGCAGGCGCGTTTGGGCCGAAGGGCCTGTTTCTGTGCTGTATAACTCTATCACTATATGACTATTGAAAAGCAAGGAATAAGTCGTTAACTTTGTCCAGGCGTAAATCTCCGTCACAATTTTATCAGAGGTTCAAGGTCAAGATAAAGATCAGCACCATTAGAACATTAGAATATTACAGCGCAGTACAGGCCCTTCGGCCCTCGATGTTGCGCCGACCATCTGACATACACTATTCCATTTTCATCCATATGTCTATCCAATGACCACTTAAATGCCCTTAAAGTTGGCGAGTCTACTGCTGTTGCAGGCAGGGCGTTCCACGCCCCTACTACTCTCTGCGTAAAGAAACTACCTCTGACATCTGTCCTATATCTTTCACCCCTCAACTTAAAGCTATGTCCCCTCGTGTTTGCCATCATCATCCGAGGAAAAAGACTCTCACTATCCACCCTATCTAACCCTCTGATTATCTTGTATGTCTCTATTAAGTCACCTCTCCTCCTCCTTCTCTCTAACGAAAACAACCCCAAGTCCCTCAGCCTTTCCTCGTAAGACCTTCCTTCCATACCAGGCAACATCCTAGTAAATCTCCTCTGCACCCTTTCCAAAGCTTCCACATCCTTCCTATAATGCGGTGACCAGAACTGCACGCAATACTCAAGGTGCGGCCTCACCAGAGTTTTGTACAGCTGCATCATGACCTCGTGGCTCCGAAACTCGATCCCCCTACTAATAAAAGCTAACACACCATATGCCTTCTTAACAGCCCTATTAACCTGGGTAGCAACTTCAGGGATTTATGTACCTGGACACCAAGATCTCTCTGCTTATCTACACTACCAAGAATCTTCCCATTAGCCCAGTACTCTGCATTGCTGTTACTCCTTCCAAAGTGAATCACCTCACACTTTTCCGCATTAAACTCCATTTGCCATCTCACAGCCCAGCTCTGCAGCCTATCTATGTCCCTCTGTACCCTACAACACCCTTCGACACTATCCACAACTCCACCGACCTTCGTGTCATCCGCAAATTTACTAACCCACCCTTCTACACCCTCATCCAGGTCATTTATAAAAATGACAAACAGCAGTGGCCCCAAAACAGAACCTTGCGGTACACCACTAGTAACTAAACTCCAGGATGAACATTTGCCATCAACCACCACCCTCTGTCTTCTTTCAGCTAGCCAATTTCTGATCCAAAGCTCTAAATCACCTTCAACCCATACTTCCGTATTTTCTGCAATAGCCTACCGTGGGGAACCTTATCAAACGCCTTACTGAAATCCATATACACCACATCCACGGCTTTACCCTCATCCACCTGTTTGGTCACCTTCTCGAAAAACTCAAGAAGGTTTGTGAGGCACGACCTACCTTTCACAAAACCGTGCTGACTATCGCAAATGAACTTATTCTTTTCAAGATGATTATAAATCCTGTCTCTTATAACCCTTTCCAACATTTTACCCACAACCGAAGTAAGGCTCACAGGTCTATAATTACCAGGGCTGTCTCTACTCCCCTTCTTGAACAAGGGGACAACATTTGCTATCCTCCAGTCCTCCGGCACTACTCCTGTCGACAATGACGACATAAAGATCAACAACAACGGCTCTGCAATCTCCTCCCTGGCTTCCCAGAGAATCCTAGGATAAATCCCATCTGGCCCAGGGGACTTATCTATTTTCACTCTTTCCAAAATTGCTAACACCTCCTCCTTGTGAATCTCAATCCCATCTAGCCTAGTAGGCTGTATCTCAGTAATCTCCTCGGCAACATTTTCTTTCTCTACTGTAAATACTGACGAAAAATATTCATTTAACGCTTCCCCTATCTCCTCTGATTCCGCACACAACTTCCCACTACTATCCTTGATTGGCCCTGTTCGAACTCTTATCATTCTTTTATTCCTGATATACCGATAGAAAGCCTTAGGGTTTTCTTTGATCCTATCCGCCAATGACTTCTCGTGTCCTCTCCTTGCTCTTCTTCGCTCTCCCTTTAGATCCTTCCTGGCTAGCTTGTAACTCTCAAGTGCCCTAACTGAGCCTTCACGTCTCATCCTAACATAAGCCGCCCTCTTCCTCTTGACAAGCGCTTCAACATCTTGAGTAAACCACGGCTCCCTCGCTCGACAACTTCCTCCCTGCCTGACAGGTACATACTTATCAAGGACACGCATTAGCTGCTCCTTGAATAAGCTCCACATTTCGTTTGTGCCCATCCCCTGCAGTTTCCTTCCCCATCCTACACATCCTAAATCTTGCTTAATCGCGTCATAATTTCCTTTCCCCCAGCTATAATTCTTGCCCTGCGGTATATACCTGTCCCTGCCCATCGCTAAGGTAAACCTAACCGAATTGTGATCACTATCGCCAAAGTGCTCACCTACACCTAAATCGAACACCTGGCCGGGTTCATTACCCAGTACCAAATCCAATGTGGCATCGCCCCTGGTTGGCCTGTCCACATACTGTGTCAGAAAACCCTCCTGCACACACTGGACAAAAACAGACCCATCTAAAGTACTCGAACTATAGTATTTCCAGTCAATATTTGGAAAGTTAAAGTCCCCCATAACCACTACCCTGTTACTCTCGCTCCTGTCGAGAATCATCTTTGCTATCCTTTCCTCTACATCTCTGGAACTATTCGGAGGTCTATAGAAAACTCCCAACAGGGTGACCTCTCCTCTCCTGTTTCTAACCTCGGCCCATACTACCTCAGTAGACGAGTCCTCAAACGTCCTTTCTGCCGCTGTAATACTTTCCTTGATTAACAATGCCACAACCCGCCCTCTTTTACCCTCTTCTCTGTTCTTACTGAAACATCTAAATCCCGGAACCTGCAACATCCATTCCTGCCCCTGCTCTACCCATGTCTCTGAAATGGCCACAACATCAGGATCCCAGGTACCAACCCATGCTGCAAGCTCACCCACCTTATTCCAGATGCTCCTGGCGTTGAAGTAGACACACTTTAAACCAAGTTCTTGCTTGCTAGTGCCCTCTTGCGTCCCTGTAACCTTATCCCCTACCTCACTACTCTCAACATCCTGTACACTGGAACTACAATTTAGGTTCCCATTCCCCTGCTGATTTAGTTTAAACCCCCCCGAAGAGCACTAACAAATCTCCCCCCCAGGATATTGGTACCCCTCTGGTTCAGGTGAAGACCATCCTGTTTGTAGAGGTCCCACCTACCCCAGAAAGAGCCCCAATTATCCAGGAAACCAAAACCCTCCCTCCTACACCATCCCTGCAGCCACGTGTTCAACTCCTCTCTCTCCCTGTTCCTCTCTTCGCTAGCACGTGGCACGGGCAACAACCCAGAGATAACAACTCTGGTTGTTCTCGCTCTAAGCTTCCACCCTAGCTCCCTGAATTTCTGCCTTAAATCCCCATCTCTCTTCCTACCTATGTCGTTGGTGCCTATGTGGACCACGACTTGGGGGTGCTCCCCCTCCCCCTTAAGGATCCCAAAAACACGATCCGAGACATCACGTACCCTGGCACCTGGGAGGCAACACACCAACCGTGAGTCTCTCTCGTTCCCACAGAACCTCCTATCTGTTCCCCTAACTATGGAGTCCCCAATGACTAATGCTCTGCTCCTCTTCCCCTTTCCCTTCTGAGAAACAGGGACAGACTCTGTGCCAGAGACCTGCACCCCATTGCTTACCCCTGGTAAGTCGTCCCCCACAACAGTATCCAAAACGGTATACCTGTTGTTGAGGGAAACGGCCACAGGGGATCCCTGCACTGCCTGCTGGTTCCCTTTCCTTCCCCTGACGGTAACCCATCTACCTACTTCTTTTACCTGAGGTGTGACTGCCTCCCTATAACTCCTGTCAATAATCCCCTCCGCCTCCCGAATGATCCGAAGTTCATCCAGCTCCAGCTCCAGTTCCCTAACGCGGTCTGCGAGGAGCTGGAGTTGGGTGCACTTCCCGCAGATGCAGTCAGCAGGGACACTCTTGGCGACCCCTACCTCCCACATTCTGCAGGAGGAACATACAACTGCCTTTACCTCCATTCCCACTATTCTAGATTCCCAATAAATCTACTGAAAAACCAAACGAAAAAAAAAGTCAAAACTTGTTCGCTTAGCAATCCGACGGACTGAACCATATTACAAGGTTTTCCACCCAGATCCAGAGTTAACTGTAGAACAACCAAAACCATATGTGAGGATGTGTTTGCACAGTCCAGGGACTAATCTTGGTCTTTTAAAGTTGCCTCAAGATTGGAGGTTTGCTAAAAGACTGGAAGATTAGCCATTATACAATTCTGTTCAAATAGAAGAGGAGCAAGTGGTTACACAACCATACAGGAGATGCCTTACATCAGTCGTGGGCCAACACCCCCAGCATATACACCTCACTGAGTCAGCGGCACTTGAGATGGCTTGGCCATGTGAGCCGCATGGAAGATGGCAGGATCCCCAAAGACACATTGTACAGCGAGCTCGCCACTGGTATCAGACCCACCGGCCGTCCATGTCTCCACTTTAAAGACGTCTGCAAATGCGACATGAAGTCCTGTGACATTGATCACAAGTCGTGGGAGTCAGTTGCCAGCGTTCGCCAGAGCTGGCGGGCAGCCATAAAGGCGGGGCTAAAGTGTGGCGAGTCAAAGAGACTTAGCAGTTGGCAGGAAAAAAGACAGAAGTGCAAGGGGAGAGCCAACTGTGTAACAGCCCCGACAAACACATTTTACTGCAGCACCTGTGGAAGAGCCTGTCACTCTAGAATTGGCCTTTATAGCCACTCCAGGCGCTGCTCCACACACCACTGACCACCTCCAGGTGCTTACCCATTGTCTCTCGAGATAAGGAGGCCACAGAAGAAGGGACCTTTATGAAAGACCGTCATTAATAATAAACTATACCAATACTTAGACGGATACGGGCATGATTTTGTGAATATAAATATTGTTTGGCCAACCTAATAGTACAGGTGAGGGATAAGAAATGTTATGGATGTGGTTTATGTGGACTTCATGAAAGCATTTGGTAAAGTGCCATGCAAGAAAAGCTTGATTAAAGAGGTAGGATTTAAAGAATGTCTTAAAGGAGGAGATAGAGAGAGAGAAGAGGGGGGGAGGGGGGTGTGCAGAGAGGTTTAGGAGGGAATTCCAGAGCTTAGGGCACAGGCAGCTGAAGGCATGACCGCCATTGGTGGAATGAAGGAATGAATAAAAGGCCAAAACTGGTGGAGCATAGATCTCGGAGCTTTGTAGGGCTGGAGGAGTTAACAGAGATAGGGAAGGACAAAGCCATGGAGAGCTTTGCACACGAGGTTGAGAATTATAAAATCAAGGTATTGTCGAATCAAGAGCCAATGTAGGCCTGTGAACACAGGGGCAATGGTGAATGGGATTTGGTGTGAGTTAGGATACAGGAACCAGAGTTTCAGATGATCAATGCAACACTGTTGTTATGCCCTGGAGCACTCTAGCCCAGAGCTGTTAGCACCGTCTGCATTGGGCTTCACTTTAGGTTTGCATTTGACCAAAGTTGTTTCTCACAGCAAGCCAGTAGTTCAGAGGCAACTGTATTGATGAGCCAAGTAATGAGGTAAAACAGCACAGGGAAATGGCTACAAATCAAAGAGAATTTGAACAATTCCCCATTTTCAAAAGGTAGAGCATTTGATATTTAATATTGGATTTGGCGCACAGGTATCTACTGCTCCCATGTAATCATTTTCATTTCAGCAGACTCTTATTCAGTGGGAAACGCAATGAAGCTGGAATTTAAACAATCTCTCAGCTGTTTAAATTACATGGCCTTTCATTATTTCCCCAAAGAAGTGGAAGTATTTCTTAACAACAGGGAACATAACAGCTGAGGACTGAGAGTGGAAAAGGGGAATAACTTGTTTCAATTTCTTGCCTCGGGGAAATTCGAACAGTTTTTCAATAACATGAGAGATTTGGCAAACTTTTTTTTTTCACAGTGAATCTGACTCAGGAACAGTGAGAGTTAGTTCTGAACTTCAGAACCCTTGCCATCACCCAATTATTTTATAACATGGCAAATAGGATTCTAAAAGAGTTCAGGTTCTGAACTAAACAGTGTAGAAGTTTCTGTTGCTATTATTTCCAGGTGGGTCCCCAGTGCATTCTCCTGTCTGATATCAGTACATAGACCCAACCCTGTTTGTTTTATTTCAAACGGGGTTAATAATGCCTACACTAAACTAGGAAATGGAGGAATATGATATGAATACAGAGGGCGGCAGTGTGGTGCAGTGGTTAGCACCGCAGCCTCACAGCTCCAGCGACCCGGGTTCGGTTCTGGGTACTGCCTGTGCGGAGTTTGAAAGTTCTCTTTGTGACCGCGTGGGTTTCTGCCGGGTGATCTGGTTTCCTCCCACAGCCCAAGACTTGCGGGTTGAAAGGTAAATTGGCCATTGTAAATTGGCCCTAGTGTAGGTAGGTGGTAGGGGAATGGTGGGGATGTGGTAGGGAATATGGGATTTAATGTAGGATTAGTATAAATGGGTGGTTGTTGGTCAGTACAGACTCAGTGGGCCAAAGGCCCTGTT
Source organism: Heterodontus francisci (assembly GCF_036365525.1). Lineage (NCBI taxonomy): Eukaryota > Metazoa > Chordata > Chondrichthyes > Heterodontiformes > Heterodontidae > Heterodontus > Heterodontus francisci. Next base: position 5,864,761 of record NC_090385.1, read on the forward strand.
TCAGTGCTGTGTCTCTCAACTAAACTAAACATAAATCCTTGTCCACTAATATCGATGTATAGTTGATAGAATGTTTATGCAATTATAGTTTCAGGATCATGTGTATTGTTGTCCTTTCAATGAATAAGCCCTGGTTATCTCATTCCTGCCTTACAACAGGAATTACACTTCAATTCGCTCTTCATTGGGATGTGAAGTGCTTTGGAATGTCCTGAGGTTATGAAAGACACTATGGAAATGCGAGTCTTTCCATTTTTTTTTCATTCCGATGATGAACATGCAAACATATGAATTTGGAGCAGGAGTAGGCCATTCGGCCCTTCGAGCCTGCTCCGCCATTCAACAAGAGCATGGCTGATCTGATTGTAACCTCAACTCCACATTCCTGCCTACCCCCAATAACCTTTCACCCCTTGTTTATCAAGAATCTATCTACCTCTGCCTTAAAAATATTCAAAGACTCTGCTTCCACCGCCTTTTGAGCAAGAGCGTTCCAAAGACTCACGACCCTCTGAGAGAGAAAAATTCTTCTCATCTCTGTCTTAAATGGGCAATCCCTTATTTTTAAACAGATATTTTTATGTCATTATAGCTTCAAACATACACTGCTACTGCAAGCAGGATAGTTCAATGTCTGGTGATAACAAGATATATAGTTTTTAAAGTGGCCATTGAAAAGTAATTCTTTTTATGGCACAGTTAAACACAATAGTCAGATTTTGCAAGATTGGGTCATCTCACGTTGTGACCCATTAGTTAGACATTTTCCATCTTCCTTTGGCTCAATAAATTTGTGTACTGAAGTGCGAGCAGATAATGGTGCGATGAGAGCAAGGGGACATCGCGGACCTTAGTAGACGATGATACCAGCAGTCTATCTTCTTAATCAATGCAATTTAAGGATTGAGAAAGAAACAGAGCCTTTCACTGATTTTAGATTCTTGATAAGCAAGGGGGTGAAAGGTTATTGGGGGTAGGCAGGAATGTGGAGTTGAGGTTGCAATCAGCTTATCCATGATCTTGTTGAATGGTGGAGCAGGCTTGAGAGGCCGAGTGACCCACTCCTGCTCCTAATTCATATGCACGTATGTTCGTAGAGGAAGGACAGAGAAGGAAATCGGGTGAAATAGAGTTAAATCGGGTACAGAAAGTGAAATAAGGAAAGGGAAAGAAAGATTGGATCAAGGAAGAGAGAAAAAAAGACAAAAAGAAAAATGTTTTAAAAACGTAAACAATTTTAAATTTATCTCTAAGAACAATTTACTAGCTATAGGAATGAGACTCAGCATTTTTAATTGTTCCCTTTCCGGTTCGGAGAGTTTGAGTGGCATAAGTCGCATTTAAAATGTCCTTATGTTGTTAATTACCAGCCCTAGCTTTCTGTGGTGAGTTTAATGTGTATTTACTGTGCAAATGCAGCTATTTCTTGAAACTCATGGGGAGGTTGGGGGCAAGCTGCTACAGTCACATGGCTAATGTAGGAGCAGTGCAAATCGTCCAGAACAAGAAATCAGATTGGAATTTCCAAGTGTAATTGGTCATATTAGCAGAGCTCCTTTTTAAATTTATTCTCAGGATGTGGTGGTCGCTGGCAAGGCCAGATTTGATTGCCTATCACTAATTGCCCTTGAGAAGACGGTGGTGAGCTGCCTTCTTGAATACAACAGAGTGGCTTGCTAGGCCATTTCAGAGGGCAGTTAAGAGTCAACCGCATCGCTGTGGGTCTAGAGTCACATGTAGGCCAGACCAGGTAAGGACGGCAGATTTCCTTCCCGAAAGGACATCAGTGAACCACGAGTTTTTATGATAATCTGGTAGTTTCATGGTCACCATTACTGAGACTAGCATTTTTTTTTTGTAATGGCAGATTTATTTATTTAACTGAATTTAAATTCCCCAGTAAATCCTGGGGTGAGATTTAAACTCACATCTCCTAATCATTAGTCCAGTAACATTACTATTGTACCACCCTGCAGAATTACAAGAAAAGTAATTTATGAAAAAATAGCTTGGCATTTAGATTGTGTACATTGTTATCCTTTGAGGAGCTAAATAGAAGGATTTCTATACATACCGACACACCAGTTAGCATCCTATGACAATGGGCATGGGATTCAAATGCAAGTGAAGTGGGGCTAGAGAGAGGTCAGGGATAATTGGAACAGCTTATGCAGACATAATTCATTGTATGCTTCCTTACTTGTAATACTTCGATTTAATGTCATTTTGAATGGAATAGCAAAAGTTAAAGAAATTTGGGAAGCAGAGGAGTAGAGTTTTTTTTTAGAGATACAGCACTGAAACAGGCCCTTCGAGTCTGTGCTGACCATCAAGCACCCATTTATACTAATCCTACACTAATTCCATATTCCTACCACATCCCCACCTATCCCTATATTTCCCTACCACCTACCTATACTAGGGGCAATTTATAATGACCAATTAACCTATCAACCTGCAAGTCTTTGGCAGGTGGGAGGAAACCGGAGCACCCGGAGGAAACCCACGCAGACACAGGGAGAACTTGCAAACTCCACACAGGCAGTACCCAGAATTGAACCCGGGTCGCTGGAGCTGTGAGGCTGCGGTGCTAACCACTGCGCCACTGTGCCGTCAGAGCCTAGGTGTTACACAGCAGTACAAGGCAAGAAGCTGGGAGATGCAGAACTGAGACGTTACAATGTCACTGCCGGTGGGAGACTAATAATAGCAGGTACAGTATGCGTGTATGTGTGTGTGTATGTATGTGTTTAAGTGTGTGTATTCACTTCTTCACCTTTAGTTAAATAATTTTGTTTAGTAGTTTAAACCTAAAACAAGGTTAAGTGCTGTGATACCTTACCACTTAATGATAGTCAGAAGGTGAAGCATATTAAAGCACAGGAACATTCCAGAAGCTAAAGATAATTAACAAAAATATTGGTCTGTTTATTATTTCACATCTGTAAACAATGCTCATGAAGGTACTCTGAAAGGCACAGAATTTCTGAACTCACCACATAGAAGTGAGGTAACATATGGAAGTTGAATAATCTAAAATAAGAAAGGTAGAAAAGACTGAAACATTTAAGACCCTTCGACGCTACTTTGCTGTACTAAGTTGAAGAAATTGTTTCCTTGCAGCCCAAATAATGTTTGAATTGTGGCCTCTTTAAGCTGCTGCAGCCCTTTATATCTTGCAGCAGTGAACTATTTCTGGTACTGAAGCAAAATGCTTTAGATGCTGGAAATCTGAAATAAAAACAGAAAATACTGAAAATAACTCAGCAGATCTGGCAGTATCTGTGAAGAGGGAAACAGAGTTAACGTTTCAGGTTGATGGCCTTTCATCAGACCTTTTGTTCTGACAAATGCTGCCAGACCTGCTCAGTATTTCTAACATTTTCTGGTTTTATAAACAATTTCCCAACCCTGGATAGGGAAGTACCCAATGACAGGTGTTTCACTTGACACTTCCCTAGGTCATACTAAACTCAAAAGTTATTGACAGAAGGAGGGGAGACTGAGCGCCAAGATTGGTGGACGGATGTCCAGCTTCAAGAGATCTCCAGAGGGGACTGTACCTTTATGGAAACGTGCCATACAAACTGCAGAAATTATAAGCAACAGTCTTATAAATATAGGATGAGGTGAAGAGGGGTGGGAGGAGGCTCATGTGGAACATAAACACCGACATGGACCAGTTGAATCAAATGGCCTGTTTCTGTGTTGTGAAATTCTTTGTAATAACAGGATAAATAGCCTTGCATAACCATAGATCATGATGGGATAGTTAGTATCTAATGTCAAGGAACAAAGTGTGTAGATGCAATGAAACACTAAGGATTGGTTAAATTATGTCGACAGAGTGAGACGGAACAGAACAAGGACATCTAAAAGCTAGCAATCTCTTTAAATGTATTAGAATTGAATAAGTGCCAGATAGGGCTAGAATGAATGTTAGACAACATTAGAATTTGGGTTAGATCAACAAAAAATGAACAACATGAAGAAATAGTGCCAGAGATAATCAAATAGCTACAACTTGATATAGGAAAATACAACAGATAAATTCAGTATAACCTGGTTAGAATTCATTTAATCTTGCCTGCCCTCCACACGATCACAGATCTTCCCTTTTGTTCTTTTACCCCCCTTCCCCTGTCACTTGCTCAAAACCTATTACATTTCTAATTTTTAGTTCACAAGTTCCTCTGATGGACCCACCCCAGCCAACATCTCAAAGTAGGATGCTTTCATTGAGATAATCAACTGGTCCTGGAACTTCCTGCCATAACTTTGCCATAGCTTTGCCAGTGGTACATTTAGGTGCCTAAGTGGGTTTTGTGTTGCACTTACCACGAAGTTATATTGGTGCAATGGCACAAGATGTGAGAAAATTCAGTGCTCAGGTCATGAATCGATATCCTGATCACTTTCTCATGAAAGCTACACTCTTTTAAGGAACTAACAAGAGACGTAAATGTGTGTTCAGATCTGACTGACCCGGAGCACCTCACACCCATCAAGTAGCAATTAGGCCATCATTTAATAAAACTTTTACAAACAATCTGCTTTCCATTATTGTTCTTTATCACTTTAAGATTAGGAACTGAATTTGATTCCACTACTCTTGGGGTATTGCATACAGTTCTGGCCTCCATTGTACAAAAAGGACAGAGGCACACTGCAGAAAGCACAAAAAAAACATTTATAAGGATGATTTTTTGTCTATTCATTTCGTAAGATGTGGGCTTTGCTGGCAAATCCAGCATTTATTGTCCATCCTTACTTCCCTTGAGAAGGTGGAGGTGATCTGCCTTCTTGAACCACTGCAGTCCATCTGGTATAGGTACATCCACAGTGTTGTTCGAAGGGAGTTCCAGGATTTTGACCCAGCGACAGTGAAGGAACGGCGATATAGTTCAAGCCAGGATGGTGTGTGACTTGGAGGGGAACTTGCAGGTGATGGTGTTCCCATGTGCCTGCTGCCCTTGTCTTTCTAGTTGGTAGAGGTTGCAGGTTTGGAAGGTGCCGTCAAAGGATGCTTGGCGAGTTGCTGCAGTATATCGAGTATATTGGGTATGCATCTTGTGTATGGGCTTGTATATTGTGCCTAGTAGATGATGGACAGGAATTGGGGAGTCAGGAGGTCAGTCACCTGCCACAGAATTCCAAGCCTCTGGCTTGCTAGCCACCGTATTTATGTGGCTGGTCCAGTTAAGTTTCCGGGGGTGACCCCCAGGGTGTTGATAGTGGGCGATTCAGCAATGCTAATGCCGTTGAATATCAAAGGGAGATGGTTAAATTTTCTCTTGTTGGAGATGGTCATTGCCTGACACCCGAGTGGCGCAAATGTTATTTGCCACTTATCAACCCAAGCCTGAATGTTGGCCAGGTCTTGCTGCAAGTGGACATGGATTGCTTCAGTATCTGAGGAATGGCGAATGGTACTGAACATTGTACTTTCATCAGCGAACATCCCCACTTGTGACCTTATGATGGAGGGAAGATCATTGATGAAGCAGCAAGAAGGCAGCTCACTACCACCTTCTCAAGGGCAATTAGGGATGGGCAATAAATGCTGGCCTTTTCAGCGATGCCCACATCCCATGAAATAAACATTAAAAAGCTAAAATAAAAGCAAAATACTGCGGATGCTGGAAATCTGAAACAAAAACAAGAAATGCTGGATTCACTCAGCAGGTCTGGCAGCATCTGTGGGAAGAGAAGCAGAGTTAACGTTTCGGGTCAGTGACCCTTCTTCCGAAGAAGGGTCAGTGACCCGAAACGTTAACTCTGCTTCTCTTTCCACAGATGCTGCCAGACCTGCTGAGTGAATCCAGCATTTCTTGTTTTTGTTTGATTAAAAAGCTAAAGATAGTTGGGTCCAGGTCACTGCCTGAGGAACCCCTGCAGTGGTGTCTTGGGGCTGAGATGTTTGGCCTCCAACAACTGCAACCATATTCCTATGACTCCAACCAGTGGAGAGTTTTCCCCTGATTCCCATTGACTTCAATTTTGCTAGGGCTCGTTGATGCTATATTCGGTCAAATGCTGCCTTGATTTACTGAGGATAAATTGGGTTAGATGTTCCTGTTGTGTTGATGAACACCGGTGTAATGTGTTGCTCTTTAGCTTTTCATGGACCAGACATTTTATGAACAGTCATCATACAGAGAACATGGGTCGCGGCACAGGGGCTGGTAAAATTCTGCGGGGGGAGGCCCGCCTCGACACATGACGTCGAGAAGGGCTCTGCCGCATATTGCCGGCAGCGAAGGGGACCTCGGTGCAGTGCCCCCCGTTTGCCTGACCGTGGGCCCTTCATCTCCATATGCAGATTGCCAATAAATGCATGCAAAATTACTTACCTGCCGACCCACACCGAAGTTATAGCCTCCGTTCAGCCTTTGCGCACCTTTGGAACTCTGCACAGAGTTCTGAGGCAAAAACCTGGTGAGGAGGGGGACAGTAATAAAATTTTCAAGGTGGGAGGGGTGGAGAAGCGGGAAACTCAATTTTTATTGGATGTAGGGATGGTGGGAAGGGATTGAAGGGCAAAAGATTGAAGGTTGGGCGGGGGAAAGTTCGGGTATTTGACAAATCAATTGATGGTCATTTCAGGCAATGAAATGACCATTGTGGGTGTTGGGGAAGGGCCTCCATCACTTACTTTTATTGTTACGACCAGGTGAGCAATGTGTCCAGGGATCCTCTTGCTGTCTTCACCTGGTCTTATTGTAACAGAGTTTAATTTTAAACACAGTGTTTTGAGCTCCCCTTTTTTTGTAAATCCTTGTTCACAGTTTCCAATTATCAGGCAAATAACTGAGCACAAACAGGCTTTCTTTGGTTTAATTTGGGACCATCCAAATTCCCACCCCTCTGCCACACTAGTTTAAACCCTCCCGAGTGACGCTAGCAAACCTCGCAGCCAGGATATTTGTGCCCCTCCAGTTTAGATGCAACCCATCCTTCTTGTACAGGTCCCATCTGTCCCTGAAGAGATCCCAATGGTCCAGATATCTGATACCCTCCCTTCTACACCAGCTGTTCAGCCATGTGTTTAGCTGCACTATCTTCCTATTTCTAGCCTCACTGGCACGTGGCACAGGGAGTAATCCCGAGATTACAACCCTAGAGGTCCTGTCTTTTAACTTTCTACCTCACTCCCTAAACTCCCCCTGCAGGACCTCGTCACTCTTCCTGCCTTTGTCATTGGTACCGATGTGTACCACAACCTCTGGCTGTTCACCCTCCCCCTTCAGAATACCCCCTGTCTGTTCAGAGACATCCTTGACCCTGGCACCAGGGAGGCAACATACCATCCTGGAGTCTCTTTCACATCCACAGAAGCACCTATCTGTGCCCCTGACTATAGAGTCCCCTATAACTATTGCTCTTCTGCGCTTTGTCCCTCCCTGCTGAACAACAGTGCCAGCCGTGGTGCCACTGCTCTGGCTGCTGCTGTTTTCCCCTGATAGGCCATCCCCCCCAACAGTATCCAAAATGGTATACTTGTTAGAGAGGGGGATAGCCACAGGGGATTCCTGCACTGACTGCCTGCCCCTTCTAGCGGTCACCCATCTATCTGCCTGCACCTTGGGTGTAACCACTTCTCTCAAACTCCTGTCTATGACGCTTTCTGCCACCTGCATGCTCCTAAGTGCATCCAGTTGCCGCTCCAACCGATCCATGCAGTCTGTGAGGAGCTGCAACTGGGTACACTTCCTGCAGATGTAGTCGTCCGGAATGCTTTGCTTTTCATTGTTTTAACAGAGACTTTATCCAGCTTATTCTAAGGTCTTATGCTTTATTGTAAGCACCTTGAGATGTTTTACTATGTTTAAAAAGGCGCCATGTAAGTGCAAGTGGTTGCTTCCAACAGATTTTAACCAATTATATTTCTAACCTTTGCCAGTTCTCATGAAAGGTCACAGACCTGAAACGTTAACTCTGCTTCTCTCTCCACAGATGCTGCCAGACCTGCTGAGTATTTCCGCACTTTCTGTTTTTATTTTAGATTTCCAGCATCTGCAATATTTTGCTTTTAGATTTTAACCAAGACTCCCTGGTCATCATGAGTCTGACACCACATTAATCTGGTTCAAATAAATGGATTAATGGCAGTGTTTAAATACCATCGACCAAGCCCTTTGTTTCTGCTGGGCCACTTTTAAAGTTTTGTACATAGTCACCCCTCCACCCCCCCATTGGATACAAGACATAAATGTGAATAATTAGCAACAATTACATCCATTAAAGGAGAATGGGAAGAGGCTACAGCTGAAACATTAACCTGTCCTTTCTCTTTTCCGGGAGTTCTCTCAAAGGATATTATCCAAAAGGTTAACCAGTCTTTTATCCTTATAGATGCTGATAACACTGTTGTGATTTCACAGCACCTGCATCCTTATCTGTGGTTTTCTCTTCTGCATCTGTCGCAACCTTAGTCACTCCTGCTGTTACTCTTCAGCTGTTGTTGATGAAATGCAATCAGGTGAAGTTGGAAACTTCCATGACTCAAGATATCTACATATAAATTCAAGCAGTAGGATTATGAACTCATGCTCTGTGGATCACTAGCCCAGGAACATAACCCCTACACTACTCTTCCTGTGCCTGTGCGATATTATCCCATGAGATGTGAAATTATTCCATGCCAATAAAACAAATGGGCTGTAACAAATCAATCGGCTATTGTAGCTCTCAATGGATGTCAATGGAAAAGATCATTGGGCGGGTGCATATTGGGGGGTATTTAGGGTGACCATTTATAACACTGGAGGTTGAACTACCCGCTTGGGATTTTGAACCTAGGGTAGTGGAGGCAAAAACCATAAAATTGTTTGAGAAACAATTGGATAATGCAATGGGATGTTATGGCCAAGGCGGGAGTAATGCACTATTAATTCAGTCCCACTATTCCACAGGTCACAGCATATCAAGAAAGTTTCCCACCTACCGAAGAATAGGCCAATTAGACACTCTATTTGTCCCCCAGAATAAAGCATACCAAACCAGGTTTCTTTAAACAACCTTAACTATTTATTAGAAAATAAATAGTAAGTCTTAACTGCTAACGGGATAAATCAATATATGAAAAGCTCCTTAATTCCTTAGCCTTCATGCACACACACATACATTCAAAAAAAAAGACTGTTAACTGGGAAAAAGATTTTTGGTTTACAGTTGTTTCTTAAGAATACAAAGGAAAAAATAAATGATTTGAGTTTATCATGTTCTGGTAGAATTTTTTCAGTACGGTGAGGTGTCCGAGAGTTGAATAGTTGGATGCCACTCGAAGTCTCCCTCGGCAAGGTTGATGAACAGTCTGTGATGGGTAGGCATTCAAGGTAATTTGTCTGCCCCAGGCGTCATACAGGTCTTTCCGCTGGGGTGCAGCAACCAGTCTGCTCAGGACTCACAGCAGCAACACAGAAGTAGAAACTTTCTGCAGGTTCCAGTGTTTCCCAAAACACAGGAAGCAACAGGAACCACGCAGAGTGCAGGAATTCTTCAGAGACAGGAGGCAATATGAATCTGCCACCTTTCAAATGCAGGATTTATTTTCAAGAGATGCAGGTTTCCTTTACAGAGAGAGGTATTTTTCTTAGTCTCCAGGTAGGTCACAGCCAAATTTCAAAGTGCCTGCTCCTTGTCAAACTCACTGGTCCTTTGCAATGCAAAAGTGAAACTAACTTGAACAATCAAGTCACATGACAATCATAAATCTTGGCCTGTCATTCCCTTGCTCAGTTGTTTGGGAACAGGTGCCTTGCAGTCTGTGTATTTCACTCAGTCCAAACCCACAAAGTTTCAGCAATCCAAGTCCACAGAAAAATCATTTCCTCAGTTTTTAAAAACACACGGAATTCTAAGTTTTCAATGCAAAAACAAAACTCTTATAACAGCTGACTTTAGGGTAATGTAGTAGCAGTTTCTGGCAAGAGAAGACTTTTGATTCATCGAGCCCACCTATCCACAGTGTTCCCTTGGCACATTTATAATCACCCTGAATCCCATTTTGTGACAAGAGCCTGACTGCTTCCTTCTTGAAACTCATGAAGGTTTTTCCTTCTAACCACTTTGTGCCTGTAATCTGTTCCATAAATTCAATGCCCTTTTAATAAAAAGCTTCCTGTATTTTCCATTTTCTTTTGGTGTCCTCCATTTGTAAATATGACCACTTGTGTTTTAATTCTGTACATATCAGAAAAGCTTACTTGGCTCAATGACGTTCATCATACAGATTTATAAACAAGAACTGATGGATTTATAAATTACCTTTGGGCCTGTTTAATGAGGAGTAGTTCAAATGATTAACAGATCATGTCTGGTCTCCTGACTGCAATTTCCCACTCTGGTAGCATTTTACAGTAAGCATGTTTGCACAAAGTCATTCTTTAGAGTGAATTTTGTGTGGCCTTGTTTGATATTTAAATAACTAGTTCACTAAATTATACATTGTATGGGGCAGGGGATAATCAATTCACTATTTAATTAATAATATCTGGTTATTCATCAACAAATTCTGAATGAGGTTGATAACATTCATAGAGAATTTCATGCAATTTAAATTGATGCACTGAGGAACAGCAGATGGGTTTTAATGTGGATAAATAACAGATTATGTGCATTGGAGTATGTGTCCACAATGAAGGAATCTATTTTAGATAGTCTGATGGGCCTGTACTAAACACAAACCCAAGAGAATATGTTGAATGTCTCTCCTTAAAAAGAGCAACACCATTAAAAGTCCAGGAAGCTACACAAAAAAAAACAAAAGTAGCAAAAGCAAATAGATCATTTGGGTGGAATGGCCTGTTTTCATGTTGTACATTTCCACAGAAGTAAAATGGAGACATTCTCCATCTCTTGCTCCTTCTTTAAGACACTCCTTAAAACCTAACTCTTTGACCCAACTTCTGGTCATCTGTCCTAATTATTATTTCTGTGAGTTGGTGTCAAATTGCGTTTGATAATCATTTCTGTGAAGCACCTTGGAATGCTTTCCGATGTTAAAGGTGCTATGTAAATACAAGTTGTTGTTGTTGAGGTGGGGGGTGGGGGGTGGGGGGGGGGGGGGAAATTAGCACAAAAATTCTGTGCCATGGCCATCGGTGACAGGAGGTATCCAAGAAACCTAGAGACACAGTATGAAGGAATCACTAAAGACACATGAATAGGATGAAGCCCCCTTGGTCTTCACACACAGACATTTAAGGAAATAGCTAAAAGAATCGATCATGTTGTGACAGGAACCTAGAGGGAGTGATTAGAATCAGCATCAATTTGTATTTATATAGCACCTTCAACATAGTAAAACCAAAGCATTTCACAGGAGAATTATCAAACAAAATTTGACACTGAGCCACGGAAGGAGATAGTGGGGCATATCACCAAATGCTTGGTCAAAGAGGTAGGTTTTAAGAAACGACTTAAAGGAGGAGAGGGACGTAGAGAATAAGAGAGGTTTAAGGAGGGGATTCCACAGCTTGGGGCCTAGGCAGCTGAAAACACTGTCATCAATGGTGGGATGTAGGAAATTGGGGATGTGCAAAATGCCAGAATTAGAGGAATGCAGAAATCTTGGGGATTTGTAGAACTGGAGGACATTACAGAGATAGGGAGGGGTGAGGCCACGGAGGGAATTATAAGCAAAGATGTGAATTTTAAAATCCAGGTGTCACTGGACTGGGAGCCAGTGGAGGTCAATGAACACAAGGATGATGGGTGAACAGGATTCAATGCGATGGGCTCAAGCTTATGGAGGGTGGGAGGTTGGTCAGCAGAGCATTAGAATACTTGTGACAGGAGGGGACATAGGCACAAAAGATGGATGCAGCAGCTATGAGCTGAGACAGGGCAGGAGACAGGTAATGTTATAAAAGTAGAAGTAGGGGGTCATGGAATTAGAGGCTGCGTCAAAAGATTGGGGAGAACAGAGCATTACAACCATCGCTAAATAAAAGGCTAAATAGATACCCTAGAAATCACAGACCTGTGAGCCTAACACTTGTTGTGGATAAGTTGTTATGAATATTCTGAAGAAGGGTATTGTGAAGCCTAGTGACGTATTAAGCTATCAGAGCAAGTCAGGATAGCTTTATAAAGTAAAGATAATGCTTTTAGAATTCATTAGGAGTTATCGGAGAATGTGGCTTTCTGTCATAGAGTTATACAACACAGAAACAGGCCCTTCGGCCCATCGTGTCCGTGCCGGCCATCAAGCACCTATCTATTCTAATCCCATTTTCCAGCACTTGGCCCGTAGCCTTGTATGCTATGGCATCTAAATACTTTTTAAATGTTGTGAGGGTTCCTGCCTCTACCACCTCTTCAGGCAGTGTATTCCAGATTCCAACCAACCTCTGGGTGAAAAGATTTTTCCTCAAATCCCTTCTAAACCTCTTGTCTATTACCTTAAATCTATGCTGGGTGGTTATTGACACCTCAGCTAAGGGAAAAAGTTTCTTCCTATCTACCCTGTCAATGCCCCTCATCATTTTGTATACCTCAATCAGGTCCCCCTCAGCTTTCTCTGCTCTAAAAATAAACAACCCTAGCCTATCCAGTCTCTCATCATAGCTGAAATGCTCCAGCCCAGGCAACATCCTGGTGAATCTCCTCTGCACCCTCTCCAGTGCAATTACATCCTTCCTATAGTGTGGTGACCAGAACTGTACACAGTACTCCAGCTGTGACCTAACTAGCGTTTTATACAGCTCCATCATAACCTCCCTGCTCTTATATTCTATGCCTTGGCTAATAAAGGCAAGTATCCCATATGCCTTCCTAACCACCTTATCTACCTGTGCTGCTGCCTTCAGTGATCTATGGACAAGTACACCAAGGTCCCTCTGACCCTCTGTACTTCCTAGGATCCCACCATCCATTGTATATTCCCTTGCCTTGTTAGTCCTCCCAAAATGCATCACCTCACACTTCTCAGGATTAAACTCCATTTGCCACAGCACCGCCCATCTTACCAGCCCATCTATATCATCCTGTAATCTAAGGCTTTCCTCCTCACTATTTATGACACCACCAATTTTCATGTCATCTGCAAACCTACTGATCATACCTCCTATATTCACGTCTAAATCATTAATGTACACTACAAACATCAAGGGTCCCAGCACCAATCCCTCCGGTACACCACTGGTCACAGGCTTCCAATTGCAAAAACAATCCTCGACCATCACCCTCTGCCTCCTGTTACTAAGCCAATTTTGGATCCAATTTGCCAAATTACCCTGGATCCCATGGGCACTTACCTTCTTGACCAATCTCCCAGGTGGGACCTTATCAAAAGACTTACTGAAGTCCATGTAGATAACATCAACTGCTTTACCCTCATCTACACATCTAGTCACCTCCTCGAAAAATTCAATCAAATGAAACTTCAGCAAGGCTGAAGTGCCATGTACGAGGTTTGTTGATAGTTCGAAGAGCAATAGAATATAGGCAGGTGGTTATTGATGGGGATTGGCAATGATGCATCAAACTAGGTGGTAGGGGACCCCAAGGATCAGGGCTGGGACATTTGCTGTTCACGTTAACTTAAAAGTATAAAAATAATTCTCAAAATTTACTAACGACCATAAATAGGGTAAGGGGAGCTGCAAACAGTCAAGGTCAGGCTGATTGGAGGCAGTGGCATCTATCTAGATTAAAAATTTGGACTGAGAAGTGGTAAATGAAATTAAATGTCAACAAATACAAAGTGATGAGTATGGAAGGACAATAAACATTGGAAGTATAAACAATCTGCAGGATACAGCACAGAGAAGGACTCAGGGATATTGGTGAATGCATCATTGAAACCAACTGCACAGTGTATGTCAACAGTAAGTCAGGCAAACAGAATCTTTGGCTGTGTACCACATAGAATAAAACAGAAATCACAGGGAGTGACACTGAGCCAATACAAGGCATTGGTTCAGCCCCTTGCTGAATACTGTGTACAGTTCAGATCACTATATTACAGGAAGGACGCAGAGCAATAGAAATGAGCAGCATCAGGTACCTGAGCTACAGTGAGAAACTATTGGAGTGGAATTTGTTTATAATACAGTAGAGAAGATTGAGAAGGGAATATGTTGAGGGGCCCAAGATCCTTAAGGGTCATGCCCAAGTTGAACTGTTTTCCAAGGAAAATAATGAGGTGGTGTGGGGTGGGATGGGGTTCAGTAGTGGGAAGGTGAATGGACGGAGCAGATAGAACTAGAGTGGGACTGATTGGAATGGTCTGCTTAGGGAGGCAATCAAGGATGATAACGTCAGTCATTTTAAGAGGGAGCTGGGCAAGCACTGGGCAAGGGAAACCAATTGAGGGATGGTGGCAGTGACTGGTACATTCTATTACTGAACTCTGGCCAGATGGATTGAAATGGTCTTTTCTGTACATTCCTCTGTGCTAATATCTACCTAAAATAGCTTATAGTTGAGGGAAGTATCAATGTGCTAATGATTAATAGAATCATCCAGCCCAGTAAAAGGCCATTCAGCCCATTAAATCTGTGCTGATATTTATTTCCACAAGACACCTAAGCCTATAAATTCACCTGCGCAGGACCTGTTTTCACTCTAGTTCCTATGAATAGAAAAGCCAGAAAGCTGCACACAGTCACTCCTCTCCTGCAACCAGAAGTATTATAACCATAAAGATATAAAAGTGTCTCATGTTTGCACATTACACAGATGAATGTAAATTCTGGATGGGCAAACTGTTGTACCATCACCCATGAAAAATATGAAGATTGGCATATATTCCCTTTTCATCCTGGCAGGATTTCCTACTTTTCAGGAGCTCATTAACAGCACATTTACTATTTCCCCAGTGGACACAAAGCCCTTTGCCAGACTCTTTCTCCTCATTATTCCTGCATCTTTCTGACTTTAACACATGTAAATTACCCAGCAAATCTGTGCATCTGCCTCTCTGCATCTCACACTCCCAAGTTCAAATTTGTTAAACAAGAGAAAGGGCTGTGCTAATCTTTATCTAATCTTTATCATAGGCTGCAAATGCCCTATTAAACTGTAGTTGGGGTCCACATAGCATCAGAAGGAAAGTCTCTGGGGGTATATTGCGTGATGGTAAAACAAGGGATAGTGAGCCAGCAGTCTGCTTTACATTATACCATTGTATGTGTGTCACCTGTGGCTCAGTCGGTAAAACTCTTATCTCTGTGTCAGAAGGTTTTGTGTCAAGTCCCACTCCAAAGACTTAAGCACAAAAATCTAGGCTCAGTGACGTACTGAGGGAGTAAGGCATTGTTGGAGATGCTGTACAAATTCAAGTTATTTTTGTTGTTTGATGGGAGATTTCACTTCCAGCTTGTGTTTCATGGAGACTGTAACATTCTGATAGCAAGGTTTTGGTGTAAGTGAAATGGACTGGGGCAAGAATACTGTTGCACCGCAATTCCCTGAACTTCTGTGTCTGGGCTAGAATATATATGTACAGTGAGCTCCCATCCCGCACAGCACGGTGCCCATGGGAGACCATGTGCACAGAATGATAACATTAAAATACTCTGCAGCTGTTTAAAGGGTTGCAGCAGCAAAGCAAAATATATTTTTACAGGGCAATTTGCCTTTTTCTTGGAAAAATACTAGCAAGGCAGCATTTATTGTCCATCCTTATGTTACAAAGGTTTTATTTTTTGTACTCAGAACTTAGAAATCTGTGTGTTTTAAAAACTGAGAAAAGGATTTTTTGCTCAGTGGAAGACACCTGCAAATAGTTGGAATTCCTGCAATGTTTTGAAAGGAAGCTTATAACAAAAGTTGAACTTTATGGGTGCTTTAAAAGGAAGTTGAACTTGTACAAGGACAAGAACACAGGCAATTTCAAGGAAACCACAGAGGTGTAACCTTCCTCAGAGCAGTTCTTTTTGAAGGACAAGAGACACTGTGTCTGAACATGTGACCATGTTCAGGAAGGTTTTTTTTTTCACTTTGTACCCTTTAAAAAGCCAGTGAGTTGGACAAAGGGCAGGCATTTGAAATCTTTGCTTTGACCTGCCTGGAGCAAGAGAGGAAGACCCAGAAAAGTGTTCCTCTCTCTCTGTAAAGGAATCCTACAGCTCTTGAGAAGAAACCCTGTATCCAGCGTGGTTCTTGCTGCCTCCTGTGTTATAAGAAATCCTGAAATCTGAAGAATTCTTCTACTGCTAAACTGCTGCTGACCTAAGCAGACTTGTTGCTATACCCCTGATGGAAGACCTGATGTGATTCCTGCTACAGTTAAATTGCCATGAATACCTACCCATCAACCTCACCTGGAGAGAATGCAAGTGGCATTCGACTCTGGGACACCTCACCACACTGAAACATCCTACAAGAACATGATAAATTCAAATATTTTTATCATTCCTTCCAATCCTAAGAAACAGCTGTAAACCAAAATTTCTTTCCCCATTAACCTGTTCTTTTATGTACGTTTATGTGCATGAGAGTTCAGAAAATAGGGAGTTTTTCATGGATATGGATTTAGCTCATTAGTGGTTAAGACTTATTATATCTTGTCTAATAAATAGTGTTACGACCGAGGCAGGAGAAATGCACTCTCAATTCAGTCCCATTACTCCACTGGTCATAGAATATTATTAAAGTTTTCCCACCTACTGGAAATTAGCCAAATTAAACACTTTATTAACCTCCCCCCCCCCCCCCCGAGAATAAAACAGGCCAAACCAAGTATCTTTAAACAACAACAAAAAATTTTTATTAATAAACTAAATCTTAAACACTATTGAGATAAACCTATGTCAAAAAGACTTTATAACTTCTTATTTCGCTTAACCCTAATGCACACACACATACATTCAAAAACCAATGATTAACCTGTTTTAAAAATGTTTCTTTGGAATAAATAAGTAGCTGGGTTGTAAATCCTGGTAATTTACATTCCTGGTTGGTGAGGTGTCCCAGAGTAGAATAATCAGATGCCACATGGTCTCCAGGAAAATTCGACAAGCAGACATTAAGGGATAGGTGTTCAGAGCACTTCAGTTGCAGCAGGCATCACACAGTTCTTTCAACAAGTATAGTGACAGGTCTATTTGGATTTTAAAATTGGTAGTCTGTCAGCAGAAACTTTACTGAGAATTCCAGCAAACACAAACAGAAAACAGAGTCAATCCTGAGGCAAAAACCCCTTAAAGTTTGGAAGTAAAAAAGGAATTTGCTACCTCCACAATACAAATATTATTTTAAAGGGTTTTCTTTCTCTTTAGGCAATACCACAGCCTGTAGTAATATAGATTTTTCTGCTGAGAGAGAGAATCCTGAGTATTTCCAGTACTTTCTGTTTTATTTTCAGAGAACCTTCCTCCAGTGAGCAGGCTTTGCTGGAATCCAGATCAGACCAGTTATAGCCAGTCTTTTACACACAGTCAAAAGTAACAATACACCATGCCTACTCCTCTCTCTCCTGCTGTTGCCTAGGAAACAGGTGCAGCTGCTGGCACACTGCGTCCCTTAGTTATTGAAGGCATGCTATTTTTAAACAGAGTCTTAAAGGCACGCTGTTTTTAAACAGAGGGGAAAAAACAGTTCGATGACAGTAGTTAATGTTGTTGTTGTTTCAAGAAACCTGGTTTGCTGTGCTTTATTCTGGGGGAAAATTAAATTGTTTAATTTGACTATTCTTCGGTAGGTGGGAAGCTTTATTTGACATGCTATGACTGTGGAATAGTGGGACTGAATTAACAGCGCATTACTCCTGCCTTGGTTGTAACACTTAGATGATCCAAGGGCAGTAAGAATCAACCAAATTGTGTGAAACTGGAGTCCCATGTAGGCCAGACCGGGTAGGAGAAGCAGGTTCCCTTCCTTGAAGGATATCAGTGAAGCAGTTGAGATTTTACAACAATTTGGAGTGAATACAATGCAGAATCACCAGAATGTTATCAGCACTCCGAGGGTTAGATTTTGAGGAGAGATTACATAAACGAAGTTTGTATTCACTGGAATATAGAAGAATAAGGGGGTGATTTGATTAAGTTCTTTAGGACTTTGAAGGGAAATGATAGGGTAGATTGAGAGAAACTTTTTCAATTGGTGGGATCGAGCAGCCAGAAGAAGACATAACCTTAAAATCGGAGTTAGACCATTCAGGAGAGAAGTTAGGAAACACTTCCTCACGCAAAGGGTGATAGAAATGTGGAACTCTGCCACAAAAAGCAGTAAATTCTAGGTCAATTAAAGATGCAATTCTGAGATCAACAGATTTTTTGCTAGACCAAGCTATAAAAGGATGTGGAACCAAGGCAGGTGGATGGAGTTAAGATATGGATCAAACCTGTTGGTGGTGATGCTGATGGCTGCAGCGTACAGACTGAGGAAACCTCTTCTCAATGTAATGAGATTAAACTGTAGACCTTGAACAGAAATAAACCTAATGGACTGAAATGTGCCTTTTTGGGTATTTGCTTACTAATACAACCTTGGAACAGTTTTGAGAAGCTGAATGCCCTCCTCCTGTTCCTACATTCCTACGTTCTTAATTTGACATCATATATGGTCTTTTGTTTTCTGGTTTCTGTGCAGATTCATTGAATTTATTTTCACAATTTACCATAATGGGATTAGAGTTCATGACCTGGAGGAGCAGTCTGCCAGCACTGCCAGTGGTTCTCATCAAAATCATATTCCACAGCACTCTGCATCTCACTCAAAGACATTTGTAAGCATCAGCACAATAACATATTTCCCAGTAGATGCCATTAATGAGCTTCAGGAGATAGCACTGGCTTGGGCCACAGTACAAAGGTGAGAAGAAACAAGTGGTGATGGTAGTAGGAAAGGAGATGAAACTCCTGCATCAGTCACTTGCTTGATATATCTATGATCAGTATATTGACTAATACATGGCCCTATGCTAGTCTGGGAGTGTGAAGAGGCAGTGAAGTCAAGAGAGAGGTGACCAGCAATCCCAAGGGCTGCAGATCACCTTGCAGTGG
This sequence comes from Heterodontus francisci, assembly GCF_036365525.1. Classification (NCBI taxonomy): domain Eukaryota; kingdom Metazoa; phylum Chordata; class Chondrichthyes; order Heterodontiformes; family Heterodontidae; genus Heterodontus; species Heterodontus francisci. Next base: position 5,883,720 of record NC_090385.1, read on the forward strand.
ATGACAAAACACTGCCACTGCCTCTCAGCTGACCTCATCACAGCCTTTGTCCAAACAGCGACAAAAGAACTGAACTCCAGAGGTGAGGTGAGAGTGACTGCCCTTGACATCAAGGCAGCATTTGACCGAGTATGGCATCAAGGAGCCCGAGCAAAACTGAGGTCAATGGGAATCAGGGGGAAAACCCTCCACTGGCTGGAGTCATACCTAACGCAAAGGAAGATGGTTGTGGTTGTTGGAGGCCAATCATCTGAGCTCCAGGACATCACTGCAGGAGTACCTCAGGGTAGTGTCCTTGGCCCAACCATCTTCAGCTGCTTCATCAATGACCTTCCTTCAATCATAAGGTCAATGGTGGGGATGTTCGCTGATGATTGCACAATGTTCAGCACCATTCGCAACTCCTCAGATACTGAAGCAGTCCGTGTAGAAATGCAGCAAGACCTGGACAATATCCAGGCTTGGGCTGATAAGTGGCAAGTAACATTCGCGCCACACAAGTGCCAGGCAATGACCATCTCCAACAAAAGAGAATCTAACCATCTCCCCGTGACATTCAACAGCATTACCATCACTGAATCCCCCACTATCAACATCCTAGGGGCTACCATTGACCGAAAACTGAACTGGAGTAGCCATATAAATACCGTGGCTACCAGAGCAGGTCAGAGGCTAGGAATCCTGAGGCGAGTAACTCACCTCCTGACTCCCCAAAGCCTGTCCACCATCTACAAGGCACAAGTCAGCAGTGTGATGGAATACTCTCCACTTGCCTGGATGGGTGCAGCTCCAACAACATTCAAGAAGCTCGACACCATCCAGGACAAAGCGGCCCGCTTGATTGGCACCCCATCTACAAACATTCACTCCCTCCACCACCGACGCACAGTGGCAGCAGTGTGTACCATCTACAAGATGCACTGCAACAATGCACCAAGGCTCCTTAGACAGCACCTTCCAAACCCGCAACCTCTACCAACTAGAAGGACAAGGGCAGCAAATACATGGGAACACCACCACCTGCAAGTTCCCCTCCAAATCACACACCACACTGACTTGGAACTATATCACCGTTCCTTCACTGTCGCTGGGTCAAAATCCTGGAACTCCCTTCCTAACAGCACTGTGAGTGTACCTACCCCACATGGACTGCAGCGGTTCAAGAAGGCAGCTCACCACCACCTTCTCAAGGGCAATTAGGGATGGGCAATAAATGCTGGCCTGGCCAGCGACGCCCACATCCCGTGAATGAATAGTAAAAAAAAGTAGCAAGTAACATTGGTGCCACACAAGTGCCAGGCAATGACCATCCCAAACAAGAGAGAATCTAACCATCTCCCCTTGATGTTCAATGGCATTACCATCGCTGAATCCCCCTTTTACAACCAGGTGAGCAATGAGTCCAGGGGTCTATTGCTGTGTTTACCTGGTCTTATTGTAATAGGGCTTAATTTTAAACACATTGTGTTTTGAGCTCCCCCTTTGTGATTCCTTGTTCACGACTTTCCAATTATAAAGCAAAGAAATGAGCACAAACAAGCTTTCTTTGGTTTAAAGCAGAAAGATGAAATTTATTAAACCTTAAACTTAAACTCTAATACGGTTCATGCCTATGGATATACGATGTGCACATGCTAGCATGCACACGTGATATAAGCATGCAGATAGGGACAGAAAAGAGCTCGCTGTAGTCCTTGTTTGAAGATATGGTCGTGCGTTTCGTTGGGGCCCAATAGGCTTCTTAAAACCTTGGTCATGTATGAAACCTTTTCTCTCTCTGAGTTTACGTGTCTTCGATGGGTTCAGTTCCCTGAGAAGAAATGGAGGCATGCAGTGAGGAGGGGAGATGTTCTCAGTCCATGAGCACACGGCATTCTGTTCCAATTCTCTTTGTTGGGAGTTCAAATTCAAAAAAAACCTCCCAGGTTGCTCAGCAGGTTAGTCATGTGACTAGCTCCTTATATAGATACATAGAAAAATAGAAAAATAGGAGCAGGAGTAGGCCATTCAGCCCTTCGAGCCTGCTCCGCCATTCAATACTATCATGGCTGATCATCCAAACTCAGTAACCTGTTCCTGCTTTCTCCCCGTATCCATCCCCTCCAGCAGTATCCAAAGCGGTATATCTGTTAGAGAGGGGGATGGCCACAGGGGATTCCTGCACTACCTGCCTGTGCCTACTACTCCGCATGGTGGTCACCCATCCCTTTTCTGCCTTTGCAGCCATTACCTGCGTTGTGACCACCTCACTAAACATGCTATCCACGACATCCTCAGCATCGCAGATGCTCCACAATGAATCCACCCGCAGTTCCAGCTCCATAATGAGGGTAGTCAGTAGCTGCAGATGGATACACTTCCTGCACACATGGTCACCAGGGACACTGGAAGCGTTCCTGATTTCTCACATAGCGCAGGAGGAGCATATCATGGGGCTGAGCTCTCCTGCCATGACTTACCTTTAGATTACTTAGTTACTCCCTTTAATTAAAAAATATTAATTACACTCGGGGCCTTGTTCTACTCCAAAAACTACCCACTACAATCTAAAGTCCCTAATAAATTACACTAATTTTAAAAAACGCACTTTAGTAGTACTAACCTTATCACTTATAAGGTAGGTTTAAAAATTAACTTTCCCCTGATTTTTTTAAAGCTATTTCCAGGCACTAACAGCAGTTACTCACCAACTAATCACCTTTCAGATTTCCTGTGATGTCATTGTTGACTATTTTTTTCAAACTCTAGTGCGCCTGGACTGCTCTCCGCTGCGCTCCCGGAAGGTAAGTGACTGGGCCTCGATCCTCAGGCTCATTTTATCCCCTTCTCTCACTCTGCGTTCTCCCCACAGGTCCCCTACTCTCCGCTCTGCTCCCGAAACAGTCTCTTCAACATCCGTTGTTGGAAGCTCAAATTCTCAGCAATAGCCACTTAGCCACGTGACTAAAACTGGTCTGACCACTTCTGTGTATTGGGGAAGCAACAACTGGATCCCCATTGTTTCAACATTGTCTGGTACTATGTAAATGTCCTTCCAGTCAGGGCTTGCAATTTTTAAGTTTTTGTTCCTGTGGCAAAATACTGTGTGCCTCAGTCTTGGCAGGTGGGTGGTGGTGGTGGGTGGCGGTTTGCCTGACACCCACTATCAACATGGTGGGGGTTACCATTGACCAGAAACTGAAATGGACCAACCACATAAATACTGTGGAAACAAGAGCAGGTCAGAGGTTGGGAATTCTGCACCTCCTGTCTCCCCAATGCCTGTCCACCATCTACAAGGCACAATTCAGGAGTGTGATGGAATACTCTCTACTTGCCTGGATGGGTGCAGCTCCAACAACACTCAAGAAGTTTGGCATCATCCAGGACAAAGCAGCCCGCTTGATTGGCACCCCATCCACCACCTTCAATATTCAGTCCCTTCACCACTGACTTACAGTGGCAGCAATGTGTACCATCTACAAGATGCACTGCAGCAACTCAGCAAATTTTCTTCGACAGCATCTTTCAAACCCGCAACCTCTACCACCTAGAAGGACAAGGACAGCAGATGCATGGGAACACCAGCACCATCCTGACTTGGAACTATATCACCGTTCCTTCACTGTCGTTGGGTCAAAATCCTGGAACTCTCTTCCTAACAGCACTGTGGGTGTACCGACACCCCAAGGACTGCAGCGGTTCAAGAAGGCGGCTCTCCACCACTTTCTGAAGGGCAATTAGGGATGTGCAATAAATGCTGGCCTAACCAGCAACACCCACCTGCCGTGAAGGATTAAAAATGATTGCTTTACTATATATATAGCAGCAGCACATCTTGGTTATTGTGCCTGTTCCTGTTGACATGGTTACATAGAATTATATAGAATTTTAAAGCACAGACACAGGCCATTTGCACCAACTGGTGTTTATGCTCCACACAAGCCCTCTCCCACTCTACTTCATCTCACTCTATCAGCACATGCTTCTATTTCTTTCTCCCGCGTATGGGTTGGATTTTATTCACCCGGCGCTGGGAGTGGTGGCAGGTGAAAAAATGGTGAACCACATGCGCAGGCCGTGCGCATCATGCCGCCACAATCTTCCTCGCGGCAGCCCACGTTAATGGCCCAGTTGGCCCACAATCACATGGAGGGGGCGAGCTGTCCAACGCTGGCAAGCACTGGCACTGGCACTATTTTTAAAGGGTAGCCAGCTAATTTAAATTTCTAAAGTTATGCGCCCCCCCGCACTGTACTGATTAAAATCTACTGCTCCTTTCCCACCACACAATAACTATAACATTAATTATTTGCCCTCTACCCCCCCCAAAACACTTGACCTTCCCTCCCCCCCAAATGGAATAAAGTGCACAAGTCATCCCCTCCCACCATCCCCTACACTAATGATGTAAATGTGAACCCACCCCCCGCACTAAAAATATTAAGATCCCCCCCTTCCTCACCACTGCGACGATAGGAGAGTGAAGGGGCGTGAGTGCCGGTCACCGCTCAGCAGGTTGCGGGTCGAACGTAAGATTGCAGGTAAGTTTAGTTCAATGTATGCATTCTGGTCATTAAAATATTCAAAGCCGGGTCCCATCGCCCAGCAGCGGGGAGGCCGCCACTGTGCATCATTGCCGGGGGAAAGTTCGGTCCCAGCCCTCCAGGCGTCGGACTCCGTGGCGGGCCACTGCTGGAACAATCTTCCAGCCCCCACAGTACCCAACAATCAGAACTCTGTAAAATCCCAGCCATAGTGTTTATTCAGCTTCACCTTGAATGCATCTATGCTTTTTGCTGCAGCCACTACATATGGTAATGAGTTCCATATTCTCACCACTCTCTGGCTAAAGAAGTTTCTCCTAAGTTCCTTATATTGTTATATTATTGCTGGTGTAATGATGGGTACTTGTGGTCATGGTCCTGTAGTTTTTTTTTCAGAACAGGCGCTTTGCCTTTAAGGCTTGCAAGGGTTCATGATTGCTTTAAGAACCAGCAAGCTTTAGGAGTTATAGGAAAGTGCATTTTTGTTGCCTTAGAAACAGCCATTCGGAGACTGCGATTCAAAGGGTGCATTCTCATTACCATAGATACAGCCACTGGGAGTGAGAATTAAGTGATACATTTGTTACAATTCAATTTTGAACTGGCTTTTTAGTTGAAGACAGTTTGTTCTAACAGAACATAGATACAGAGGACACAGACAGCTGTGGTGACAGCACCTGGAAAAAGAGCTCTCACCCATTTAAACTGAAGGAAGAGAAATTGAGTCTGTTTAATTATTATCTCTCAAAATTCTAAAAAAAAAGTCAAGCCAAAGCAGAGATCTCTGGTAATTTAAATTGAAGAAAGGGAAGTTAGACTGTGACAATCTTTTATCCTTCAAAAACTCTAAAGTCAACTTGATTCTATTGAAAGTGTTTGCAAGTCGTTAATTGTTGAAATTCGCTGGAGTATGAAAGCGTCACCTACTGCTGAAATTAGACTACGGACTGTTCTACTGTGGAAGAACCTTTATTCCCGCATTGGACGATTGTGAGGACTTCAAGCAACATTCTGTGAGGACTTCAAGCAACACTGGACTGGAAATTTGAAAGGACTCTAATTTATTCTATTTTAAATGTTTGTATCTTCATAGTGTTTACTAATTTAGTTCTTCTAATTAAAGAGTTAATTTGTTGATTTAAAGACACCTGGTTTGGTTAGCCTCATTCAGGGGTTAATAGATGGTACAATTTGCTTGGGTCTTTCTTTAATTTGGAAAGTTTTAAATGATATTTTAGGCGATCTGTGGAGGGACGGGATTGAATTGTCAGTGCTTCTCTCCCACCACAATCAGAATCGAATATTTTGATTGGGGGCTTTGACTGGAGCGGTCGGTTGTTACATTGTGCCATCTGATCCTGCTGGCATTCCTCAATTGCTCTTCTTCAATCTTCACCTCATGCATGAACTTCTGTGTGAGAGGATTTTCCATTACAATCTGTACGGTAGAGTGAAATAAAAACAGAAAGTGCTGGAAATACTCAGCAGGTCAGGCAGCATCTGTGGAGAGAGAAACAGAGTTAACGTTTCAGGTCTGTGACCTTTCATCAGAAAAGCCAGGTACGGTATTCTGGTGGTTATGTTACTGGATTAATCATCCAGTTAAAAATCTAGTTAAAAGTGAATTCAAGTCCCACCATGACATTTTGAGAATTTGAATCAGGGGTCGGCAATGTGTCCGTACATAGACACCAGTGTCCATAGTGAAAGATTTTGGGATCCATGACTGGTAATTTGAGGAATGAGAAACTTCCCATTGGCTTCTTCTTCCAGACCAGACCGACTTTAAAAAAAAATCACAGCCGTCAGTTTCACAGCACAGGTGTTTAAAGCAGAGACAGTGCTTCCGAACCTCGGACAGATTTGAGGTTTTCCAGCAGGTTCCAATTTTTTTTTAAAGTCCACGGAAAACCCTGAACTTGTCCAACGTTCGGAAGTGTTGTCTTTGCATTAAACACCTGTCAGCTGGGAAACTGATGGCTGTGATTTTTTTTTCAAAACGGGCCAATCACAATGCTGTTCAGTGGAGAGTTCCCGCTCTCTGCAATTGTCAGGGGGGGGGGGGGCAGAGATAAGGGAGAGAGAGGAGGGGCAGAGAAAGGGGGCAGGGGGAGCAGAGAGAGAGAAGAGGAGAGAGAGAGAGATGGGGCAAAGAGAGGAGGTGGACAGAGAGAGGGAGGAGAGAGAGAGAGGGGGTAGAGAGAGGGGAAGAGAAAGAAGGGCAGAGAGAGGGGACAGAGAGGAGGTACAGAGAGAGGGGGCAGAGAGAGGGGAGGGGGCAGAGAGAGAGAAGGGGCAGAGAGACAGGGAGGAGAGAGAAGGGGCAGAGAGGGGGGAGAGAGAGAGGGGTTAAGAGAGAGGGTGCAGAGAGATGGGGGGACAGAGACATGGGGAGAGAGAGGGGGCATAGAGAGGGGGTGCAGAAAGAGTGAGCAAAATGAGTGGGGGAAGAGAGAGAGGGGAGAGACACAAAGAGAGGGAGAGAGAGAGGTGGCAGAGAGAAAGGAGAGAGAGGGGGCAGAGAGATAGAGGGCGGCTGACACAGCGAGGGGGAGAGAGAGAGGGGGCTACAAAGAGAGGGGAGAACAACACAGAGGGGGAAACACAGATAGGGGGAGACAGAGAGGGAGGGGAGAAAACGACATACAGAGAGAGACAAACAGACAGAGAGAGAGAAGTGGGAGAGAGTGATCAAGATCACTCCTGACAGATGGACATCAATCCGGAATACTCCGCATCGCTACAAGTGTGCAGGCAAACATTGACTACTTGTGCAAGCAAAAAATCCCAGGTTTCTCACGAAATCAGTGTCCAACATAGTGACGAGAAAGTAAGCAAATATATTTGTCTTCTCATTTAAAGCTTCTTCACAAAAATGCACCTTTGATGTTGTTTTGATTAATAGTAAGATTCATTTTTGATGCCTTCATTTTTCCAAAATTATCTCAATTGTCTCAATGTTAAGACAAAAATTGTAATGTGGCCCCCAAGGGAAAATGTTGGACAGCTCTGCTTCAAGCCTTTAACCTTGGCACTATTTTGAAAAAGAACAGGGGAGTTATCCCTGATGTCCTGGCCCATAATAATCCCTCAATCGACATCACAAAAGCAGATTATCTGGTCATTGCTGTTTCTGGGATCTTGCTGTGCACAAATTGGTAGCCTCGTTTCCTACATTACAACAGTGACTACACTTCAAAAAGTACTTTATTGGCTTTGAAACGTCCAGTGGTCATGAAAGGTGCTATATAAATGCAGGTCTTTCTTTCTGAGAAGGCAGATGGGGCCTCATGTTTGACGTCTTGCCTGAAAGACAGCACCTCCAACTGTGCAGCACTTCCTCAGCACTGCACTGCAAGTGTCGGCCTGAATTTTGTGCTCAAGCCTCTGGAGTGGGATTTGAACCCACAACTTTATGACTCAGGGGTAAGAGAGTGACACCCACTGAGCAAGCAGTGCTTGTGACCTCCTGGATTTTTCGCAGCAATATATGGCTCATTTGCTGTTGCTCCATTATTCTTTCTTGAATGGTTTTACTGTGTTTGTTGCCTTCTTTGATTTATTGCAGTGCCTTCCTGGAAATCACAAGGCTCTAACTTTACTGTTTTATCTTAATTTACAGAAACTCATTCTTGCACTTCATTCACTTGTTCCCTGGGATCTGTGCTATCACCAAATCTTTGTTTCACTGATTGAAACAGATTTGTTACAGAGGCCTTAATGTCCTCAATAAGGTTTCCATTAAGATCAGTCCATTTCTCTGCTCTCCTACTTTTCCAGTAACTGATGCTGGATTTTCTTTCTTGTTTCTTATGAGATTCATTGTGATTCCCACAGACACAAGGCTGGAAATTAGTGTTGTGGTTATAAATAAACCAGCAGTTAACACGACTCTCACATTCTTCTGGTGATGTAAAAAAGGGTTTCATGAGCTAAATTGTGAAAAATTATTTCTTCTGGTTGTTACGTCAATAAAACAGAAAGAGAGAAAACACTTCCATTTCTTTAGGACTTCAGGACTTCGCAGCGTTCTTTTGGAAATGTCATCATTGCTGTACTGTAGGAAATGCTGTGGCTAATCTGTAGTCAGCAAGGTCCCACAAACAGCAGTGACAGATAATCTGGTTGAGGAATAAATTCTAGCTGGGCTATTGCAGGAACTCCACTTCTCTCCTTCAAAATAGTGCCATGGGATCTTTTACTTCCACTTGAGAGGGGCAAGTGGGGATTTGGTTTAACATCAAGGCTATGGAGGGATTTGAAAATGAGGCTGAGAATTTTTAAATCAAAGTGTTTATGAACTGGAAGAAAATGTTCACAGGGATGATGGATCAATGGAATTTAGTGAGAATTAGGACATGGGCAGCAGAGTTTTGGATGGCCTCAAGTTTACCGAGTATAGGATGTGGGTGGTCAGCCAGGAGTGCATTGGAATATTCAAGTCGAAAGTACGCAAATGCATAGATGAGGGTTTCAGCAGCAGATGAGCTGAGACAGGGGTGAGGGTCAGATAATGTTACAGAGGTGGAAGTAGGCAGCCTGGTGATGGACAGCATGTCAGATCAGAAGCTCAGATTAGGTTCAAATAGGATCCCAAGTCTGCAAACAGTCTGGTTCAGTTTCAAACAGTGACCGAGGAAAAGGATTATATTTTGAGGCTAGTGAACGGAGTTTGTGGCGGAGATCAAAGACAACAGCTTTTGTCTTCCCAATATTTATCAATCAAATTATATGATTATTTCATGTTTTACGACAAAATAAAACATACCCAGGGAGACTGTAGACGATAGCGCCGCAGTAATTAATATTAGTTGCAGATTTAATATTAACTACAAATAATTGGGCTTGCTGTATAATCAGACAGACAGACGTTTACACTGGAGTTTACTATAGTTCCAATGAGCAGATGTTCCATTTTACAGTTCATTTCCAAGAGATTTTACATCACATTGAAGTAGAAATTATATTCAGTGCTGTTCTAAAATGCTTAGTGCACTTGTAGAAAATCCCTCTGCACCATTCTAATATGTAGAATTAATTTCTGTTAAAATTGTTTGCAGAAAGAAATTTGCGATGTGTGTTAAATGTTTGTATGAGGACAATGCTGATCATAATTTCTATTGTTCACTGCAGAATATAGAATAGCAGAGTTCATGCTGCTTTGGAGGGAAGAAAGGAAGAGTATTTATATAGCACCTATTCAAATCTTCAAGATGTCTGAAAGCATTTCACAAGATTACAATGAAGTACGGGAAGATTTGACAAACAAAAAATGAAATGCATGACAAGCGAATTCTTTGTTTAATGGAGTTAGTTGAAAGAGGAATATTGTCACTACATGCTCTTCTGTGAACAATGTAGTCTGGTGTCACACATAGCTCACCTCTGATTCAGGAAAGTTGTGAGTTTAAATCCCACTCCAGGACTTGAGCACGACATCTAGAATGACAGCCTAGTCACTGTCAGAGGTGCGGTCTTTTAGAAGAGATGTTAAATTAAGGTCCTGTCTGCCTTGTCATGTGGGTGTAAAATACCTCAAGACACCATTTTGAAGAAGAGCAGTGGAGTTCCCCCTGGGTTCTGGCCAATAATTACAGAAACAGATAATCTGGTTACTATCACATTGCGGTTTCTGGGATCTTGCTGTATGCAAATTGCTGCTGCGTTTCCTACATTGCAATAGTAAGTACTGTTACAACCAGGTGAGAAAGAGGTCTAGAGTTCCCTTTCAGCCTTCACCTGGTCTTAATGTAACAGGGTTTTATTTTTAAACACACTGTGTTTTGAGCTCCCCCTTGGTGAATTCTTATTCACCACTTTCCAATTATAACGTAAAGAAATGAGCACAAAAAGGCTTTTTTAGGTTTAAAGAAGAAAAGTGAAATTTATTAAAACTTAAACTTAAACTCTAATTTGGTTAATACCTAGATAAACACTGCGCCCCACGTTAGCATGTATACACGATATGCACATGCAAATAGAGACAGAAAAGAGAAAAAAATAAAATAGAAAGGTTTGAGGCAATATCTGAAGAGTTTCTTGTTACTGTGCTTCGAGCTTACTGTAGGTAATTATTGCTTTTTGTTGGGGCCCAGTAGTCTTCTTAAACCTTGTTCACTGCAGGAGACTTTTCTCTCTTGGGGTTCCTGTGTCTTCAATCGATTCTGAAGCTTGTAAGAACAAGATGAAAGCAGACAGGAGAGAGATGTTCTCAATCCAGGAGCTGGGAGCTTTCTGCCTTCAAACACTGTTTTCTCCAATTTAAAACTCTCAGTTCAAAATTCTGTAACGGCCAGTTAATCATGTGACTAAACTGGTCTGACCGTGTCCGTTTGTGTATTCGGCCATCTTAGCAGTTCACCTGGAATGCGAGCTCCTCCACCCTCAATGTCTGGTAATCGAAAGTCCATTGTGGATTAAATTGGAGCAGGGAGTAGCCCCTTTGTCCTTTCCAAGTACTGTCTGTTAATATGCAAAAATGTCTCTCCAGCCAAGGATCCATTGTGGGTTTTTAACCAGTTCTTTCTTTACTCAAGCAACAATTTAAAATTAATGTTCATGTGGCAAAATTAATATTCCTCATTCTTGGCAGGTGGGGGGGCTCCATGACATCTCCACACCCAAGGGAATGAAATGCGATTGGAAAAAAAAGGCGCATTTCATGAAAAGATTTGAGAGAAGTATAAGATACAGAAAGACAAACCATGCATTTCTTTCATTAATTTCCATTCATTCATAAATCTTAAAGCTGATTAAAATTGTCTTTTCTGGGTGCGAGGGCTGCTTTAATTTCCCCTTTTTGGCATCCCAGTAACCATGTGGTTCTTGGGGAAGCTTTTCTTCAGTTTGCCCATTACCATGACTGCCGAGGGTCTAGGTTCCTGCTGAGGTAATATTTTTTCCCAGGTGGGTTAGTAGAGGGCAGGTCTATCCTGAAATCTCTTTCAGTGCTTTGCTGAGTTATGCAAAGGCTTTTGACTTCAGGGGATGTGTGGTTCCCTTTTTCTCTGACTGTGGGGGAAGGATTCTTTGTTAATCTCCCCTTTGTTCTCTGGGACACCCCTGCCTATAGGTATTTGTGCAGACTTGACTGCACTCTCCTGTGGCACTTTGACTAGGTGAGGCATCACCCTCACAGTTTCTATGCCACTTAGAGGTGTCTCTTTGTCTCTGCAGGTTCCTGTAAATGCTGTTAGCAACTCTCGTGGGATGCTTCTAGTGTCTGCATTTACATAGGAGGATGTGGGGTCTAACCTTTCACATTTTGTGGGATGTTGGCTTACCAGACAGTAGGGGTTTTCATCTGGGATTCCTCCTGGTCTTCCTCTAAACTGCCCTCTTGGTCACTTTTTCCCTTTCTGTTTCTAAACTTTTGTCAGCCGTGTGCCTGCCTGTCCCCTTTTGTTCACGGCGGGGTCCCTTACCATTCACCAGCCCTCAGCTGGAGGGGCCTCCTAACACCGGTACAGGATTAGGGGTGCAGGTTTCACTGTAGGTTTGGGGTTTCCCCTCAACCTGGCACATGTGGCAACTCCTGCAGTACTCCACCACACCTTTGTGGAGCTTTGGCCAGTCAAACTGCTGTCTTATGCGGGCTTTGGTCTTTCGCATACCGGCATGTACAGCTACTGTAGTCTCATGGGCCTTTCTTAATACTTATCCCTGGTACCTCTGCGGCAGCATTAACTGGTGAACTACTGTCCACCCCTTGCTCTCAGGTCTGTGAGGGAGACTCCATTTCCTCATCAGTACCTCATTCTTTAAATAGTAGCATTCTGGGACTCCCTCTGCTTCACTTTCAGACTGGGCAGTCTGTGCTAACTCTCGCTATACTGGGTCGGCTCACTGAGCCTCAGCTAGGGAAAATCCATTTAATTCATTTCCTGGGTCACCTAACTTTACAAAGAAAGTCTCGGACAGGCAGACCTCATGGTCATCTGCCTGCAGTGGCCAATACATTCTCTTCTGGGGGAGCTGGTTTGATCATGGCCTGATCCATTACACATTTAGGGCAACTGCAGGGGACCGTCTCCTGCCACTGCCCTGTCTTTTTTTAAATTCATTCAGGGATGTGGGCATCGCTGGCTAGGCCAGCATTTATTGCCCATCCCTAATTGCCCTTGAGAAGGTGGTGGTGAGCTGCCTTCTTGAACCGCTGCAGTCCATTTGGGGTAGGTATACCCACAATGTTGTTAGGAAGGGAGTTCCAGGATTTTGACCCAGCAACAGTGAAGGAACGGTGATATAGTTCCAAGTCAGGATGGTGTGTGACTTGGAGGGGAACTTGCAGGTGGTGGTGTTCCCATGCATTTTCTGCCTTTGTCCTTCTAGTTGGTAGAGGTCGCGGGTTTGGAAGGTGCTGTCTAAGGAGCCTTGGTGCATTGCTGCAGTGCATCTTGTAGATGGTACATACTGCTGCCACTGTACATCGGTGGTGGAGGGAGTGAATGTTTGTAGATGGGGTGCCAATCAAGCGGGCTGCTTTGTTCTGGATGGTGTCAAGCTTCTTGAGTGTTGTTGGAGCTGCACCCATCCAGGCAAGTGGAGAGTATTCCATCACACTCCTGACTTGTGCCTTGTAGATGGTGGACAGGCTTTGGGGAGTCAGGAGGTGAGTTACTCGCCTCAGGATTCCTAGCCTCTGACCTGCTCTTGTAGCCATGGTATTTATATGGCTACTCCAGTTTAGTATCTGGTCAATGGTAACCCCGAGGATGTTGATGTCTCTCTGACCTCCTGCAGTCTTTCTTTCACTACTGGGGGAGGGGCTACCACCTTCACCCCCACCAGACCATTACCTAGGAGCAGGTGAACCCCATCCACAGGCAAACTGGGGACAATCCCTACAGTCACCGGTCCCGAAACTAGGTCGCACTCCAGGTACACCCAATGTACAGGTACAGGCATACACTGCCCTCCAGTACCATTCACCACCATTCTGGTGTTCACTGTACTCTCTGGGTGAAAGGTCAGGGCTTTTCCCAGTAAAAGGGATCTAGTGGCCCCTATGTCCCTGAGAATTACTGTAGGCTTGCTTGCCCCACTTGAGGTTACTCTCTCTTCAGGCACAAAACCCTGATAGCCTTCAGGAATCTTATTAAATTTTCCTGCACAAGCTTCTTGAGTTGCACTCTTACTGCAGTTAAAGGCACAGCTTGTGCTGCTGTGCTTTCCATCAGGGTCCCGTCTTCACTGAGCGGGTGTGTCCTGATTAACTCTACCGGTTTTCCCTTTAGTTTCCATAAGTCAGCTTTTAAATGCCCTGCTTTATTGCAATGGAAACACACAGGTCTCCAGGTCTCACTGTTGCTCACAGCACCTTTCTTTTAGGCTGGAGGAGGGCCCCATGTGTCTCCTACTTTCCTTTCTCTCCCAGGACTGCCCGGGCAGAGATCACCTTCCCACCCTTTGTCCTTTTCGGATTTGTGGGGGTGATTAGGAAAGGTTCTCCCCTAGGAAACCGACTCATAAATTAAAGCAAACTCATCGGCCAGAATGGCTGCTTGCCAGGCTCTCTGAACCACTGCTCCTCTACATGGGTCTTTATTGAGAGTGGGAGAGAGTTTTTAAATTCCTCTAACAGAACTACTTCCCTGAGATTCTCATAGCTGAGCTGTATTTTAAGAGCCCTCAGCCACTGGTCAAAATCCAGCTGCTTACTTCTTTCAAACTCCAGATAAGTTTGATTGGCTTGCTTGTTGAGGGTTCTAAATTTTTGGTGATAGGCTTCGAGTACTAATTCATATGCCCCAAGGATAGCATTTTTGGTCAGTTCATAATTTGATGAACTCTCATCTGGGAACAAGGAATAAACCTCATGGGCTTTTCCAGTTAGCTTGCTTTGTAGTAAAAGAGACCAGGTCTCAGCTGACCATTTTAGCTGCCTTGCCAGTTCCTCAAAAGACACAAGAAATTCTTCCACATCTTCCTCATTGAATTTTGGAATTAGTTGAGCGAGTTTTAGCAATTTTGTGCCCAGCCCTGAATTATGCTCCTTCATATTAGCCATGCTTTCACTGGGGTTACTCTGTTTCCCCCTAGTTAACTCAAGCCGTTTCAGCTCTCTTTCTTCGGATTTTTTCTGGAATATTCTTTCTTTCTCTCTCTTCTCTCTCTCATTCCTTCTCCTGTCTTTCTATTTCTTCACGTTCCTTCTGGAAGGCTCTCTCTTTCTCCTTCTCCTGCCTCTCTCTCTCTCTTTCCTGTCTCTCCCTTTCTCTTTCTCTTTCCCTATCTTCTAGTTCAAGTTTCCTTTGTTCCAATTGCATCTTTGCTCACAGTACCCTGTCTAGGTCTGCTTCTAACACTGCTTCTGTTTCTTCAGATTCAAGGGAAAAATGGTTGGCCTTACCAGTTCACACTTCCTAGCCTTGCCACATACAGTGATCCCACACTGCTCAGTCATGTTCTTCAACTCCTCCATAGACAGTGCTTTTAACTTATCACAAGTTACTTCACCTTGGCTCGGAGGGCTACTAGCTTCAGTTGCAGACACGTCAGTATCCAATCACACAACCACAAGAAAACCTATATTAAAATCTTGCTCTTTTTTTGATTGGGAACAATTTGACTTCCCACTTCCAATTTCTCTCGTTTGTCTGTGGATAAAATTCTGGATGCGAGCACCCAAATTTCTATTATGACCAGGTGAGAAAGAGGTCTAGGGTTCCCTTTCAGCCTTCATTTGCTCTTACTATAACAGGATTTTATTTTTAAACACACTGTGTTTTGAGCTCCCCCTTGGTGAATTCTTATTCACCACTTTCCAATTATAAAGTAAAGAAATGAGCACAAACAGGCTTTCTTAGGTTTAAAGAAGAAAAGTGAAATCTATTAGAACTTAAACTTAAACTCTAATTCGGTTCACGCCCACCGATACACGCCGCACCCCACGCTAGCATGCAGACACGATACGCACATGCAAATAGAGACAGAAAAGAGCAGAAGAAAAATAAAGTGGAAAGGTTTGAGGCAATATCTGAAGAGTTTCTTGTTACTGTGCTTCGAGCTCACTGTAGAGTCCTTGCTTTTCATTGGGGCCCAGTATTCTTCTTAAAACTTGTTCACTGTAGGAGACTTTTCTCTCTTGGGGTTCTTGTGTCTTCAATGGATTCCAAAGCTGGTGAGAACGAGATGAGAGCAGACAAGAGAGTTATGTTCTCAATCCAGGAGTCAGGAGCTTTCTGCCTTCAAATACTGTTTCTCCAATTTAAAACTTTTAGTTCAACATTCTGCAACAGCTAGTTAAACTAAACTGGTCTGACCATGTCTGTTTGTGTATTCGGCCATTTTAACAGTTAACCTGGAATGCGAGCTCCTCCATCCTCAATATCTGGTAATCAAAAGTCCATTGTGGATTAAATTGGAGCAGGGAGTAGACCCTTTGTCCTTTCCAATATCTGTTAATATGCAAAAATGTTTCTCCAGCCAAGGATCCATCGTGGATTTTTTAACCAATTCTTTCTTTACTCCAGTAACAGTTTAAAATTAATGTTCATGTGGCAAAATTAATATTCCTCATTCTTGGCAGGTGGGTGCCTGCATGATACTACACTTCAAATGTACTTTATTGACTGTAAAGTGCTTTGGGACACTCTGAGGTTACGAAAGGCTTTAAGATCTTTTACATGCACCAGAACAGATAGATGGGGCATAGCCCTCATCCTGATGACTACCTTCGTGTGCGGCTGTGCGTAGACCCCCAGTATGCAAACTCCAAGTGTCACTACGTGCTGAGGTTCTATCTGTCCCCAGTGTTGCAAAGGATGGGCCTGGTCACATTGCTGCGAACGCTCCATCCAGTTGGACTGTGCCGTACCACCTATCCTTTGTGGAAAGTTTCTGCGGAAAAACACCTTTGACTACCAATCCATCAGGCAGTGGTCTACACGGAATGTCCTCAAGGCCCTACGGGAAAAGGAGACGGTGGATCCTGTCGGATGGTTCCCCGAGCAGACTGCCAAAGACATTTGGCAGAATGCCTCATCACCAGAACTTTCAAACAAGCACCAAGATGTAGCTTGGCTGGTGGTGAGAAGAGCCCTCCCCATCAGATCCTTCCTGCACACCCGGAGTCTCACCCCCTCCGCACACTGCCCTCGAGTGGCTGCGGTGGGGAAGAGACAGTTGCCCACCTCCTTCTGGAATGTGTCTTTGCAAAACAGGTGTGGAAAGAGATGCAGTGGTTTTTGTCGAGGTTCATCCCAAGCAGCTCTGTAACACAGGAGTCTGTGCTCTACGGGCTGTTCCCAGGAACACACACCGAGACAAACATCAACTGCTGCTGGAGGACGATCAATTCAGTGAAAGACATGTTTGGTCTGCCCGAAACTTGCTGGTCTTCCAGCACAAAGAGTTGTCCACAACCGAATGTTGCAGACTGGCACATTCCAAGGTCCAGGACTATGTGCTGAGGGACGCACTAAAGCTTGGGGCAGCTGCAGCAAAGTCTCAATGGGGAAAGACCACTGTGTAAGGTCCCCCCTCACCAAGGTGAACGGAGGGGCTGGATCCATGGAAAACCCCTCGAACTGTAGCCAGAAAATATTTGTTTGCTGTAAAATGTACATGGATTGTAAAATGAAATGGAAGGGTTGTGAGGCAACTCACTCCTGTATTGAAGGAAACTGATCTCCTTTGCACTTTTTGTATTGTCAACTTGGTGCTGTTTTGAACTGTTTTGTAATGTATTTTTTTTTACAGATTTTATGAATAAAGTATATTTTTTGGGGGAAAAAATGCAATGCTGTGCCAGTCAACGTTTTGCCTTTGTCCCAGGGCAGCTTTGTTATTTAATCTCTCCTGCCCTATCAAACATTTTTCCTTTGCTCTCTCCCCCACTCCCTTCCCCTTCACTTGCTAAAAAACCTAATTCTTTTCTAACCTTTGCCAGTTCTGAACAAGGGTCACTGACCTGAAACGTTAACTCTGCTTCTCTCTCCATAGATACTGCCAGACCTGCTGAGTATTTCCAGCACTTTTTGTTTTTGTTTCAGAATTTCAGCATCTGCAGTATTTTGCTTCTATTTTATGGAAATTATTGAGCTTCTTTTCCTGGTAGCTGTTTGTTTCCCATGTTTCACAGCCATACAGCAAGGTACTGAGAACACAGGCCTGATAAACCATCAGCTTGGTCCTAAGGGTCAGCTTGCTGTTATCCCATGTGCACATGGGAAACGAACAGTTACCAGGAAAAGAAGCTCAATAATTTCCATCAACACTGTCTGCGTGCATTATGGGTATATCCTGGCAGGACAAAATCACAAATGTGCCAGTCCTCTCAAAGGCAGAGCTCCCAAGTGCGTTGGCACTAATCAAAAAGAGGCAGGTGGATCGGACACGTCTGCAGGATGGAAGACAGTCGCATACCCAAGGACCTTCTGTATGGTGAGGTAGCCAGGGTCAGACGACCAGTGGGGTGCCCAAAGCTCCGCTTCAAGGATGCTTATAAGCATGACGTGAAGGCCCTAAATGTCGACTATCGCAGCTGGAGTCACTAGCTGATGAAAGAGGGAAATGGCGACACATCCTGCAGACTGGTGTTCACTACCATGAAGACCAGTTGCTACAGTAGCTTGGCAACAGGCGCCAACGTCAAAAACAACAACTCACAGCGTCACTTGGTCGCTTCACGTGCGGCACTTATGGCAGAACCTGCTTCTCAAGGATTGGTCTTCACAGCCATCAACAAAGGTCCACCAAGAGAATACACCCCATCTAAATGGATTGTTTGCTGCATGTCCACCATCTTTCTTAGATGGAAGGATGCCGGTTTGGGATAGAAATGCAATACTTTACCAATGTGTCTCCTGGCTTGCTGTAGTCGTGTGACCTCTACCATGAGGTACTCTGACTGGGGGCAGCCATTACAGTCAGTTTCAATAAAGACAGAGTACAGACCAGACTGGTGTCCTGTGAGCTCGTAACAATGCTTTTTTTTCTCCAAAATATACTTTATTCATAAAAATCAGTAAAAAGTACATCAAAAAACAGTTCCAAACAGCACCAAGTTGACAATACAAAGAGTGCAAAGGAGATCAGTTTCCTTCAATACAGGAGTGAGTTGCCTCACAACCCTTCCATTTCATTTTACATGCCATGTACATTTTGCAGCAAACCCAAATTTTCTGGATATAGCCCGAGAGGTTTCCCATGGGTCCAGCCCTTCAGTTCACTTTGGTGGGGGGACCTTACATAGTGGTCTTTCCCCATTGAGACTTTGCAGCGGCTGCCCCATGCTTTAGTGCGTCCCTCAGCGCATAGTCCTGGACCTTGGAATGTGCCAGTCTGAAACACTCAGTCGTGGACAGCTCTTTGCCCTGGAAGAGAAGCAAGTTTCAGGCGGACCAACGGGTATCTTTCAACGAATTGATAGTCCTCCAGCAGCAGTTGATGTTTATCTCGGTGTGCGTCCCTGGGAACAGCCCGTTGAACACAGACTCCTGTGTTACAGAGCTGCTTGGGATGAACCTCGACAAAAACCACTGCATCTCTTTCCACACCTACTTTGCAAAGACACATTCCAGAAGGAGGTGGGCAACCATCTCTTCCCCACCACAGCCACCTCGAGGGCATTGTGTGGAGGGGGTGAGACTCCAGGCTTGCAGGAAGGATCTGACAGGGAGGGCTCTTCTCACCACCAGCCAAGCTACGTCTTGGTGCTTGTTTGAAAGTTCTGGTGATGAGGAATTCCGCAAAATGACTTTGGCAGTCTGCTAGGGGAACCATCCGACAGGATCCACCATCTCCTTTTCCCGTAGGGCCTTGAGGACATTCCGTGCAGACCATTGCCTGATGGATTGGTGGTCAAGGATGTTTTTCCGCAGAAACATTTCCACGAAGGATAGGTGGTACGGCACGGTCCAACTGGATGGAGCGTTCCACGGCAATGTGACCAGGCCCATCCTTCGTAACACCGGGTACAGATAGAACCTCAGCACGTAGTGACACTTGGTGTGTGTGTACTGGGGATCTACGCACAGCTTGATGCAGCCGCACACGAAGGAGGTCATCAGGATGAGGGCGACGTTGGGTACATTTTTCCCGCCCTTATCCAGAGGTTTGAACATCGTGTCCCTCCGGACCCAGTCCATTTTGGATCCCCATATGAAGCGGAAAATGGCTCGGGTGACCACCACAGTGCAGGACTGGGGTATGGGCCAGACCTGCGCCACGTACAGCAACAACGTGAGCGCCTCGCACCTGATGACCAGGTTCTTACCCACAATGCAGAGAGATCGCTCCCACATGCTCAGTTTATGGAGTATCCTGGCTACTCGCTCCTTCCAGGTTTTGGTGCACACCCCGGCCCTTCCAAACCATATCCCCAGCACCTTCAGATAGTCTGAACTGATGGTGAAGGGGACAAAGGATCGGTCATCCCAAAGAACATGGCCTCGCTCTTGCCATGGTTAACTTTGGCTCCCGAGGCCAGTTCGAACTGGTCGCAGATGCTCATCAGTCTGCTCACAGACAACGGGTCCGAGCAGAAGATGGCGACGTCATCCATGTACAGGGAGGTTTTAACCTGAGTGCCTCCGCTGCCTGGGATTGTCACCCCTCTTATGCCCGCATCCTTCCTAATAGACTCAGCAAATGGTTCAATATAGCAAACAAACAAGACAGGGGAGAGAGGACAGCCCTGTCTGACTCCAGATTGGATCGGGAAACTTTCTGATTCCCACCCATTGATTGAGACTGAGCTACTGATGTTTGTGTAAATCAGTCTGATCCAATTGCAGATTCCCTCCCCAAACCCCATTTTGGAAAGCACGTCCATCATGTAGCTGTGCGATATCCTGAGCTCGTAACAATGCCAACCACCTATTGTCAAATGTCGCCATCCAGAAATCGCTAGTGCAACTGTTATGGGGCAAAAAATACCATACCATACTGCTTATCAATGCTTTCAGTAATGTCACACACTACTTGTGAACGATTAACTCGTAACTCAAAATAGCTCAATTCAGCTAAACTATTAGAGCCATGCACTATCACTGTAGGGACGGTGAGTGTGTAGGGTCACTAACTTCTGGCAGGATGTATTCATCCCATGAGGTTTCAACCCATGCCCTCCTCCCTCAACTGCCCCAGCCCCCAGGATATCCCCATTGGCCACAATGCATGTCCATCTTCCAGGCACCCTGACTTACCATGGTCAATTGGAAAGCAAGCAGACTCTTTGTAACTTCATTGGTTGATTCTTGACTATCAGTCAAGCAGCCTTTTCTTTTCCATCACTGACGTTTTTATAATTAATAAACAAAAGTGTTGAAAGAATTTTTTTAATACTCCTATAATTTTTCTCCTGGGTTGTTCCCCGCAACATCCTGGAGATTAATCGTCAATTCATGGAGATTCGGGGACAATCCTAGGAGTGTGCAATATTTCCGAATGTACCTGAAGGCTCTGTGTGGCTCAAGGATCTGAAGAACAAACAGTGGGAGGTTGAGTGATGTTAGTTGCAGTGACCAATGTAAATGTCTCTTGTCAGTAAACAGTGGATGGAAACTCTCCATTCAGATCACAATGTAACTCTAACAACAAGGATTGTCAAATTGCCAGCTATCTGCGTTGTCAGTCCTCCAGTTATCCCTGATACGTCAGTGTAATCAGTCATTCCAAGTGTTGCATTTGAACCCCTCTTTTCCAAGCTCTCTGACTTTCATGACCAATTATAAGACAAAAGCAGTCTCGGCGACAGAGTGCACACAGCCTAATTGAATACAGTGCTTATAATTCCCAACAGAGTTTCTCGGCATTGATTATATAGTTTTTCATTCTTTCTGTATATTAATTGACTGTAGAGTTAATCCATTCTGTGCTGGGTATGGAGAAAGGGCATTGATGAAGTGGGGGATTAACAATTCCATTTTGACCCAAGTATCACCCTGTGGCAAAGTATATCAGATGTTTATTTACTCACAAATAAGTTGGACAAGTTGCTAGTTTTCCTTAAGGAAAGAGGGATGCTCTCAAAAATGGCTGAATAATTACATGCGATGGATAATTAGTCTGTCAGTCAGAACCAGGACTTGATCCTTGACATTTTAACTGTTAGATTACCAATTAGTTGCAAAATTGTTGCACATTGAAGTCAATTTTATTTTTGAAAGGCTTCAGTCTTCAATTGAATCTCCTCTGAGTTGAGTAGAATACCTTGGACAAGTTCCGAGTAGCCTGAACAGAGACTGCAATGGGAAATAATAACAGAAAATAATGAAACATATGTGAAACAATGCTGTTTTTTTCCAAATATGTGTGGAGTTTTATTGCAAAGACAAATAGAATATGGCAATAAATTGATTTTGATAGACTTCACTTCCCAAAAAGCAGTGGATGCTGGAAGTCAATGAATCTTTCAAGACTGAGATTGATAAATTGTTGCTAGGTAAAGATGTCAAGGGATATGGGGCAAAGGTGGGTAAATGGAGTTGAGTTACAGATCAACCATGATCAATATAAATGGCAGAACAAGTTCAAGGCGCTGAATGGCCTCCTCCTGTTCTTAAGAATGTAAGACAAACAAGTCAATAACCAGCTTAACAGGAGTGATGGAAACTGTTTGATATTGATTGTACATTTCTCAACTTTATTGTGATATTAAAGCTCAGTTGAATAAAAGTTGGGGCATTGGTGTGGGGAACTGTTGTGGGGGGGGGGAACCGGGATGGAGGCAATTGAGGCAAGGGGGGGGGGGGGGAGGAATGAGCGAGGGGGCACTGGCTGGGGGAGGGAATGAGGGCAATGTGGGTGCGGGGGGAACTGTCGAGGGGGTTTGGTGGGGAGGGGGCAAATGGGGCCAGGGCAGTGGCATCGGGGTGGGTGTTGGGCACCAGAGGCTGGAGAAGCCTCATGCGCACCCTCCCCCGACCCAGACCCAAATTAACACCACGCACCCCAACACTCCCAGTTATCATGGCCCCAGTTATCATGGTCCCCTGGTTACCATGGCCCCGGTTAGTATGCACCACCCTCACACATGCTCCCCCCCCCCCCCCCCCCCCCCCGGTTGCCATGCATCCTGTTACCATGGCCTCCCCCCTCCCCGGTTGCCATGGATCCTGTTACCATGGCCTCCCCCCTCCCCGGTTGCCATGCATCCTGTTACCATGGCCTCCCCTCTCCCCGGTTGCCATGGATCCTGTTCCAGGGCCTCCCCCCTCCCCGGTTGCCATGCATCCTGTTACCAGGGCCTCCCCTCTCCCCGGTTGCCATGGATCCTGTTACCAGGGCCTCCCCCCGCCCCGGTTGCCATGGATCCTGTTACCATGGCCTCCCCCCTCCCCGGTTGCCATGGATCCTGTTACCAGGGCCTCCCCCTCTCCCCGGTTGCCATGGATCCTGTTACCATGGCCTCCCCCCTCCCCGGTTGCCATGGATCCTGTTACCATGGCCTCCCCCCTCCCCGGTTGCCATGGATCCTGTTACCAGGGCCTCCCCGTCTCCCCGGTTGCCATGCGGCGCTGCCCCGCGGAAGTGGCGTCAGGCGGGGCGGGCTGGAGCTGCAGGCGGAGGCGGAGCGGGGATGATGGCCGGCGGAATGGAGCGGAGCCCGGGCCCGGGCGGCGTGTTCCCTTTTCAGGCGTTGCTGCCTAAGCAGGAGACCGGGGCGTTGGGCTTCGTCAGCCGGCGGCCCGAGAGCGATGGGCGCGGGGTCCTGATCGCGGTGCTGGACTCGGGGGTGGACCCGGGAGCCCCGGGGCTGCAGGTAACGGGGACCCGGACCCGGGGCTGGGGCTGAGCCCGAACACCGCTCCGATCCCTCACCTACCCGCCACTAGCTACCGACCCCCCCCCACTGACACCCCCCGACCCCCCCCCACTGACACTCCCCGACCCCCCCACTGACACCCCCCGACCCCCCCACTGACACCCCCCGACCCCCCCACTGACACCCCCCGACCCCCCCACTGACACCCCCCGACCCCCCCACTGACACCCCCCGACCCCCCCACTGACACCCCCCGACCCCCCCCCACTGACACCCCCCGACCCCCCCCCACTGACACCCCCCGACCCCCCCACTGACACTCCCCGACCCCCCCCCCACCACTGACACCCCCCCGACCCCCCCCCACCACTGACACCCCCCGGCCCCCCCACTGACACCGCCCGACACCCCCCCCACTGACACCCCCCCGACCCCCCCCACTGACACCCCCCGACCCCCCCCACTGACACCCCCAACCCCCCACTGACACCCCCGACCCCCCCCACTGACGCCCCCCGACCCCCCCCCACTGACACCCACCAACCCCCCCACCAACCCCCCCACTGACACCCCCCGACCCCCCCCCACTGACACCCCCCAACCCCCCACTGACACCCCCCGACCCCCCCACTGACACCCCCCGACCCCCCCCACTGACACCCCACGACCCCCCACTGACACCCCCCAACCCCCCACTGACACCCCCCGACCCCCCACTGAAAACCCCGACCCCCCACTGAAAACCCCGACCCCCACTGAAAACCCCGACCCCCCCACTGACAACCCCCGACCCCCCACTGACAACCCCCGACCCCCCACTGACAACCCCCGACCCCCCACTGACAACCCCCGACCTCCCACTGACAACCCCCGACCCCCCCCACTAACCCCCGACCCCCCTCACTAACCCCTGACCCCCCACTGACAACCCCCGACCCCCCCGCCACTGACAACCCCCACCCCCCTGCCACTGACACCCCCGACCCCCCACTGACACCCCCCGACCCCCCCCACTGACACCCCCCGACCCCCCCCACTGACAACCCCGACCCCCCCGCCACTGACACCCCCCGACCCCCCACTGACACCCCCCGACCCCCCACTGACACCCCCCGACCCCCCACTGACACCCCCCGACCCCCCACTGACACCCCCCGACCCCCCACTGACACCCCCCGACCCCCCACTGACACCCCCCCGACCCCCCCACTGACACCCCCCCCGACCCCCCCACTGACACCCCCCGACCCCCCCACTGACACCCCCCGACCCCCCCACTGACACCCCCCGACCCCCCCACTGACACCCCCCGACCCCCCCACTGACACCCCCCGACCCCCCCACTGACACCCCCCGACCCCCCCACTGACAACCCCCCGACCCCCCCCACTGACAACCCCCCGACCCCCCCACTGACAACCCCCCGACCCCCCCACTGACAACCCCCCGACCCCCCCACTGACAACCCCCCGACCCCCCCACTGACAACCCCCCCGACCCCCCCACTGACAACCCCCCGACCCCCCCACTGACAACCCCCCGACCCCCCCACTGACAACCCCCCGACCCCCCCACTGACAACCCCCCGACCCCCCCACTGACAACCCCCCGACCCCCCCACTGACAACCCCCCGACCCCCCCACTGACAACCCCCCGACCCCCCCACTGACAACCCCCAACCCCCCCACTGACAACCCCCAACCCCCCCACTGACAACCCCCAACCCCCCCACTGACAACCCCCAACCCCCCCACTGACAACCCCCTACCCCCCCACTGACAACCCCCGAACCCCCTCACTAACCCCCGACCCCCGCCGCCACTGACAACCC
This sequence comes from Heterodontus francisci, assembly GCF_036365525.1. Lineage (NCBI taxonomy): Eukaryota > Metazoa > Chordata > Chondrichthyes > Heterodontiformes > Heterodontidae > Heterodontus > Heterodontus francisci. The sequence continues at coordinate 5,908,790 of NC_090385.1, forward strand.
CGACCCCGCCGCCACTGACAACCCCGACCCCGCCGCCACTGACAACCCCGACCCCCGCCGCCACTGACAACCCCGACCCCCCCGCCACTGACAACCCCGACCCCCCCGCCACTGACAACCCCGACCCCCCCGCCACTGACAACCCCGACCCCCCCGCCACTGACAACCCCGACCCCCCCGCCACTGACAACCCCGACCCCCCCGCCACTGACAACCCCGACCCCCCCGCCACTGACAACCCCGACCCCCCCGCCACTGACAACCCCGACCCCCCCGCCACTGACAACCCCGACCCCCCCGCCACTGACAACCCCGACCCCCCCGCCACTGACAACCCCGACCCCCCCCGCCACTGACAACCCCGACCCCCCCGCCACTGACAACCCCGACCCCCCCGCCACTGACAACCCCGACCCCCCCGCCACTGACAACCCCGACCCCCCCGCCACTGACAACCCCGACCCCCCCGCCACTGACAACCCCGACCCCCCCCGCCACTGACAACCCCGACCCCCCCGCCACTGACAACCCCGACCCCCCCGCCACTGACAACCCCGACCCCCCCGCCACTGACAACCCCGACCCCCCCGCCACTGACAACCCCGACCCCCCCGCCACTGACAACCCCGACCCCCCCGCCACTGACAACCCCGAACTCCCCGCCACTGACAACCCCGACTCCCCCGCCACTGACAACCCCGACTCCCCCGCCACTGACAACCCCGACCCCCCCGCCACTGACAACCCCGACCCCCCCCACTGACAACCCCCGACCCCCCCCACTGACAACCCCCGACCCCCCCCACTGACAACCCCCGACCCCCCCCACTGACAACCCCCGACCCCCCCCACTGACAACCCCCGACCCCCCCCACTGACAACCCCCGACCCCCCCCACTGACAACCCCCGACCCCCCCCCACTGACAACCCCCGACCCCCCCCACTGACAACCCCCGACCCCCCCCCACTGACAACCCCCGACCCCCCCCCACTGACAACCCCCGACCCCCCCCCACTGACAACCCCCGACCCCCCCCACTGACAACCCCCGATCCCCCCCACTGACACTTTCGACCCCCACTGACACTTTCGACCTGCACTGACACCCCCCTCCCCACTGACACCCCCCTCGCCCCACCACCCCCACTGACACCCCACTCCCCCCTCCACCCCCACTGACACCTTCCTCCACCCCCATTGACACACCCTGACCCCCACTAATCCCCCAATAACCCCCAGTAACCCACCCCCCATGGACCCCCCCCCACCCCCACAGACGTCACTACCCCCCCCCCCAACCCCCACTAAACCCTCCCAAACCCCTGATAACTTCTCATTCCCTCCCTCGAACCTGCCCCAGGACCCGATAAACTCCCCCAACTCCCACTAACCTGCCCTGAATCCCAGTACCTTCCCCGGATCCTGTTTAATTCTTCACTGATTCCCCCATTCAAAGCTGATCCTAAATCCCTGCAACTCCATTCCTACCACCCCTGGCAACTCCATGATCTTCCAGTAAAGCGTTATGAGAGAATCTGTAGTTCATTGTTGCTATTACATCTGGAGTCTAAAGTCTTTGTCGGTTAAATTTGAACTTTAGTTGGGGTATAAGGTGTGTGTTAACAACCCCACAGCCAGTTTTGTATCACTGATTTTCACAGACTGTATAATAAGTAAGGAAAGACTGACTTGTATTCATATAGCGCCTTTCATGACCTCAGGACACTGTTGTAACTTAAGAAACACTGCAGATAAATCATGCCTAGCAAGATACCACAAAAAGCAATGTGGTAATGACCAGATAATCTGTTTTAGTGATGTTGGTTGAGGGACGAATATTGGCCCCAGGACACCAGGGATAACTCCCCTGCTCTTCTTTGAAATAGCGCCATGGGATCTTTTACATCCACCTACGAGTGCAAATGGGGCCTTAATTTAATGTCTCACACGAAAGACAGCACCTCTGACATTGCAGTGCTGCCTCAATACTACAGTGTGTAGTAGATTGTGTGCTCACGTGTCTGGAGTGAGACTTGAAGGTCTGAATTACTGACTCGGGCGAGTGTCCTATCCACTGAGCCAATGCTGGCAGCTCGAGAGATGTGCATTTGTCACTTTGGTCTCACTACTTTGAAATGCCATGGCAAATGGACAACTTAGGCTTCACAGGTCAGATTAGCAGGGTTCGTAGACGGCATATGGCACATGGGTGATCATCAGCACACACTCGTATTAATGACATATTCTGTAGAATCATAGAATGATATGATACAGAGGGAGGCCATTCAGCCTATCTTGTCTGCCTATGCTGATAGATAGGTGGAATCAGGGAGCGGACTGTTAATATTGCCTTCACATGTTCACAGTGATGCTTTCCCAGATAATTTGAACTCCAATAATGCTGGTACTTATTTCTTTGCATGTCACAAAGCGATATAGACTCCCGATATGCTATCTAGATTCTGCAGGGCCCCTGGCAGCTCTTGTCTGACAATTGCAGTGATCGAAATAGGACAGGAAGAAGGTGATGAGGTGCTGTTAACATGGATAATTGAACAGTGTTGGTCGGACATTGTATTAAGAAAATCTCTTGGCGAATACTCCTACAGTACTTGGTCTTAGAAAAGTGAGACTTAAAACATTTAGTTGCTGCTTGAAAAAGAAATCCATGTTTGTAGAAATAATGTTTTTTCAAAGGAGCAGCTAAATATTGTAAATTCCAGTCTCTTACTTTATTCCAACATTAAATAATCAGGTATCAAAAAGCATTGTTCTTGATAGGGGAGTGATGGGTGATCTGATCGTGGTCTTTCAAAAGGATTTGATAGGGCAGGTACAGAGGAACTATTTCCACTAATGCTGGAACCAAGAACAGGGGGAGATAAACTTGAAATTAGAGCTAGTCCATCAAACATGAAATCAGGAAGCAGGTAGTAGGAATCTGGAACCCTCTTTCCCAGGAAGCTGTAGCTGCTGAGGTTCAATTGGAGCTTTCAAGACTGAGATTGTTGTTGGGTAAGGGTATTGAGGGATATGGAGTTGCGGGACAGATAGTCCCTGATCTGGTTTGAATGTTGGAGCTGGCTGAATGGCCTCCTGTTCCAAAGACCCCGACCTATTTACCAGTGCAATGTGGTGAGAATTTTCATGGAGAGTTAGGACACAGGGTTGTTGAAGGCTGGAAGCATTTTTTAAAAAACTAAGCATAAAAACACTGGGCTGATTGCTTAGTAATGTTAATTCATGTACAAGATACCCTAGGCATCACTGAACACAGGGAGAGATAGCGGCAGCTGTGCCTGTAATCTGGAGAGAGAATCCTGGTACTGACCCAGAGCAGGTGGGTTGACAGAAAATGATTTGGTCCATTTATTTTCCTTGCCTCGCTGTGCCTGATCGACAATCTGTGACAAGCTGTGAAAACATGCAAACGGAATCTTACACAAAATACATGTGAGCCTAACTGGCAAACCCCATGCCTAGCGGATGATTTATCTGCTGTTATGTTCTCCAAGTTTTACTGTAATAACTTTAAAAACTGCTGGCAAAACAGTCTTTGTCACACCAGTGTCAATGGTAAGGGGTTTTGAAGAGGAGGAGAGGACTGTTCAGGTGGTGCCTTTACTGATTGTGGGTGATGAGCACACTGATGGAGGTATGTTCAATACCCAATAAAACATGGCTTTATTCCATTCAGACCTTTGGTATTTTTATGCTGGGGCTAAAAGAATTAAGTTATAAGGAGAGGTTGCACAGTCTAGGCTCGTATTCTTTTGATACAGAAGATCGAGGGGATGATTGAAATTAAGAGTTTAAGATGGTTAATGGAGTCAGTAGGGTAGGTGAAGAGAAATGATCTCCTCTGGTGGAGAGTCCAGACCAAGGGGCATAACCTTAAAATTAGAGCCAGGCTGTTCTTGGTGATGTCAGGAAACACTTCTTCACACAATGAGGAGTGGAAATCTGGAACTCTTTCCACCCCTCCCCCCCCCCCCCCCCACCACCAAAAATAAAAGCTGCTAAGGCTGGGAGTCAATTAAAAATGTCAAATATTGATAGATTGTTTTTTAGTAATGTTCTTCAGGGTTACAAAACTAAGGTGGATAGATGGAGTTAAGATACAGATCAGCTGTGATCTAATTGAATAGTGGAAAAGGCTCTGGGGCAGAATGGCCTCCTCCTGTTCCTGATAGCCAGCTTGGTGTTTGACATGCACTGAAACTCATTCCAAGTCTTCAGACCAAACTACTGAGAAATTTACATGGGAAAAGTTTCTATTTGTCTGTTATGGAGACCACATTTCCCAGTAGGAACAGAGTCCTTTTAACTAAATCCAGAGAGCTTAAGCAAAGGTTGACAAAAGCAAAGGGTGAAGAACCCTCAAATGGTGTTTAACCAGGTAAAATAGAGCAGTTTGCCTTTTCAAATACTGATCTAGAACATAGAACATTACAGCGCAGTACAGGCCCTTCGGCCCTCGATGTTGCGCCGACCTGTGAAACCATCTGACCTGCACTATTCCAAACCATCTGACCTGCACTATTCCATTTTCATCCATATGTCTATCCAATGACCACTTAAATGCCCTTAAAGTTGGCGAGTCTACTACTGTTGCAGGCAGGGCGTTCCACGCCCCTACTACTCTCTGAGTAAAGAAACTACCTCTGACATCTGTCCTATATCTATCACCCCTCAACTTAAAGCTATGTCCCCTCGTGTTTGCCATCACCATCCGAGGAAAAAGACTCTCACTATCCACCCTATCTAACCCTCTGATTATCTTATATGTCTCTATTAAGTCACCTCTCCTCCTCCTGCTCTCTAACGAAAACAACCTCAAGTCCCTCAGCCTTTCCTCGTAAGACCTTCCCTCCATACCAGGCAACATCCTAGTAAATCTCCTCTGCACCCTTTCCAAAGCTTCCACATCCTTCCTATAATGCGGTGACCAGAACTGCACGCAATACTCCAGGTGCGGCCGCACCAGAGTTTTGTACAGCTGCAGCATGACCTCGTGGCTCCGAAACTCGATCCCCCTACTAATAAAAGCTAACACACCATATGCCTTCTTAACAGCCCTATTAACCTGGGTGGCAACTTTCAGGGATTTATGTACCTGGACACCAAGATCTCTCTGTTCATCTGCACTACCAAGAATCGTCCCATTAGCCCAGTACTCTGCATTCCTGTTACTCCTTCCAAAGTGAATCACCTCACACTTTTCCGCATTAAACTCCATTTGCCATCTCTCAGCCCAGCTCTGCAGCCTATCTATGTCTCTCTGTAACCTACAACATCCTTCGGCACTATCCACAACTCCACCGACCTTCGTGTCATCTGCAAATTTACTAACCCACCCTTCTACACCCTCATCCAGGTCATTTATAAAAATGACAAATAGCAGTGGCCCCAAAACTGATCCTTGCGGTACACCACTAGTAACTAAACCCCAGGATGAACATTTGCCATCAACCACCACCCTCTGTCTTCTTTCAGCTAGCCAATTTCTGATCCAAAGCACTAAATCACCTTCAATCCCATACTTCTGTATTTTCTGCAATAGCCTACCGTGGGGAACCTTATCAAACGCCTTACTGAAATCCATATACACCACATCCACGGCTTTACCCTCATCCACCTGTTTGGTCACCTTCTCAAAAAACTCAATAAGGTTTGTGAGGCACGACCTACCCTTTACAAAACCGTGCTGACTATCGCTAATGAACTTATTCTTTTCAAGATGATTATAAATCCTATCTCTCATAACCTTTTCCAACATTTTACCCACAACCGAAGTAAGGCTCACAGGTCTATAATTACCAGGGCTGTCTCTACTCCCCTTCTTAAACAAGGGGACAACATTTGCTATCCTCCAGTCTTCCGGCACTATTCCTGTCGACAATGACGACATAAAGATCAAGGACAAAGGCTCTGCAATCTCCTCCCTGGCTTCCCAGAGAATCCTAGGATAAATCCCATCTGGCCCAGGGGACTTATCTATTTTCACACTTTCCAAAATTGCTAACACCTCCTCCTTGTGAACCTCAATCCCATCTAGCCTAGTAGCCTGAATCTCAGTATTCTCCTCGACAACATTTTCTTTCTCTACTGTAAATACTGACGAAAAATATTCATTTAACGTTTCCCCTATCTCCTCTGATTCCACACACAACTTCCCACTACTATCCTTGATTGGCCCTAATCTAACTCTAGTCATTCTTTTATTCCTGATATACCTATAGAAAGCCTTTGGGTTTTCCTTGATCCTATCCACCAATGACTTCTCGTATCCTCTCCTCGCTCTTCTTAGCTCTCCCTTTAGATCCTTCCTGGCTAGCTTGTAACTCTCAAGCGCCCTAACTGAGCCTTCACGTCTCATCCTAACATAAGCCTTCTTCTTCCGCTTGACAAGCGCTTCAACTTCTTTAGTAAACCACGGCTCCCTCGCTCGACAACTTCCTCCCTGCCTGACAGGTACATACTTATCAAGGACATGCAGTAGCTGCTCCTTGAATAAGCTCCACATTTCGATTGTGCCCATCCCCTGCAGTTTCCTTCCCCATCTTACGCATCCTAAATCTTGCCTAATCGCATCATAATTTCCTTTCCCCCAGCTATAATTCTTGCCCTGCGGTATATACCTGTCCCTGCCCATCGCTAAGGTAAACCTAACCGAATTGTGATCACTATCACCAAAGTGCTCACCTACATCTAAATCTAACACCTGGCCGGGTTCATTACCCAGTACCAAATCCAATGTGGCATCGACCCTGGTTGGCCTGTCTACATACTGTGTCAGAAAACCCTCCTGCACACACTGGACAAAAACTGACCCATCTAAAGTACTCGAACTATAGTATTTCCAGTCAATATTTGGAAAGTTAAAGTCTCCCATAACAACTACCCTGTTACTCTCGCTCCTGTCGAGAATCATCTTCGCTATCCTTTCCTCTACATCTCTGGAACTATTCGGAGGTCTATAGAAAACTCCCAACAGGGTGACCTCTCCTCTCCTGTTTCTAACCTCGGCCCATACTACTTCAGTAGACGAGTCCTCAAACGTCCTTTCTGCCGCCGTAATACTCTCCTTGATTAACAATGCCACACCCCCCTCTCTTTTACCATCTTCTCTGTTCTTACTGAAACATCTAAATCCCGGAACCTGCAACATCCATTCCTGTCCCTGCTCTACCCATGTCTCCGAAATGGCCACAACATCGAGATCCCAGGTACCAACCCGTGCTGCAAGCTCACCCACCTTATTCCGGATGCTCCTGGCGTTGAAGTAGACACACTTTAAACCAAGTTCTTGCTTGCCAGTGCCCTCTTGCGTCCTTGTAACCTTATCCCTGACCTCACTACTCTCAACATCCTGTACACTAGAACTACAATTTAGGTTCCCATCCCCCTGCTGAATTAGTTTAAACCCCCCCGAAGAGCACTAGCAAATCTCCCCCCCAGGATATTGGTACCCCTCTGGTTCAGGTGAAGACCATCCTGTTTGTAGAGGTCCCACCTACCCCAGAAAGAGCCCCAATTATCCAGGAAACCAAAACTCTCCCTCCTGCACCATCCCTGCAGCCACGTGTTCAACTCCTCTCTCTCCCTATTCCTCGCTTCGCTAGCACGTGGCACGGGCAACAACCCAGAGATAACAACTCTGGTTGTTCTCGCTCTAAGCTTCCACCCTAGCTCCCTGAATTTCTTCCTTAAATCCCCATCTCTCTTCCTACCTATGTCGTTGGTGCCTATGTGGACCACGACTTGGGGCTGCTCCCCCTCCCCCTTAAGGATCCCAAAAACACGATCCGAGACATCACGAACCCTGGCACCTGGGAGGCAACACACCAACCGTGAGTCTCTCTCGTTCCCACAGAACCTCCTATCTGTTCCACTAACTATGGAGTCCCCAATGACTAATGCTCTGCTCCTCTTCCCCCTTCCCTTCTGAGCAACAGGGACAGACTCTGTGCCAGAGACCTGTACCCCATTGCTTACCCCTGGTAAGTCGTCCCCCCCAACAGCATCCAAAACAGTATACCTGTTGTTGAGGGAAACGGCCACAGGGGATCCCTGCACTGCCTGCTGTTTCCCTCCCCTGTCTTTGCTTCAATACTCACAAGTAGTGTTTCCGGTTCGAAAAATTCTCTTCCAACTTCCTGACCATATTTATTTTTGTCAGTGTTCTTTATTCTACTCATCTCACTTTCCAAGTGGCATTGAGTTCTTACTCCCCATTTCAATAACCTCCCTATCTCTGTAAGCTCCTCCATCCCTACACCCCTCCAAGATCTCTGCGCTCCTCCAGTTCTGGCCTTTGGCGCAGTCCCAATTTTCATTGATGACCATGCATTCAGCTGTCTAGGCCCAAAGTGTTGGAATTGCCTCCCTAAACTACTCTGCCTCTTCGCCCTTCTCTCCTGTCTTAAGATGCATTTTAAAACCTAAGATGTGGACAAACATAATTGCTGTAGAGAGAGTACAGAGGAGGTTTACAAAAATGTTGCCAGGGCTTGAAAATTGCAGCTATGAGGAAAGACTGGTTAGGCTAGAGTTGTTTTCCTTAGAAGAGAGGAGGCTGAGGGGTGACTTAATTGAGGTGTACAAAATTATGAGGGGCCTAGATAGAGTAGCCAGGAAGGACCTGTTTCCCCTAGCGGAGAGATCAATTACCAGGGGGCACAGATTTAAGATGATTGACAGAAGGATTAGAGGAGACATGAGGAAAAACCTTTTCACCCAGAGGGTGATGGGTGTCTGGAATTCACTGCCAGGTGGAGGCAGAAATTCTCAACTCATTTAAAAAGTACCTGGACATGCACCCGGAGTGCTATAACCTGCAAGACTACAGACCAGGTGCTGGAAGTTGGGATTAGATTGGGGGGGCTAGTCTTTTCAGCCAGCGTAGACATGATGGGCTGAATGACTTCTTCCTGTGCTATAACTTTTTTTTTACTTATTCATGGGATGTGGGCGTCACTGGCTAGGCCAGCATTTTTGCCCATCCCGAATTGTCCTTGAGAAGGTGGTGATGGCGAGCTGCCTTCTTGAACCGCTGCAGTCCATGTGGGGTAGGTACACCCACAGTGCTGTTAGGAAGGGAGTTCCAGGATTTTGAACCAGCGACAGTGAAGGAACAGCGATATAGTTCCAAGTCAGGATGGTGTGTGACTTGGAGGGGAACTTGCAGGTGGTGGTGTTCCCATGCATTTACTGTCCTTGTCCCTCTAGTTGGTAGAGGTCGTGGGTTTTGAAGGTGCTGTCGAAGGAGCCTTGGTGCATTGCTGCAGTGCATCTTGTAGATGGTACACACTGCTGCCACAGTGCGTCGGTGGTGGAGGGAGTGAATGTTTGTGGATGGGGTGCCAATCAAGCAGGCTGCTTTGTCCTGGATGGTGTCGGCTTATTGAGTGTTGTTGGAGCTGCGCCCATCCAGGCAAGTGGAGAGTATTCCATCACATAATAAGAACAAAAAATGCTGGAAATACTCAGCAGGTCTGGCAGCATCTGTGGAGAGAGAAGCAGAGTTAACGTTTCAGGTCAGTGACCCTTCTTCAGAACTAGCAAATATTAGAAATGTAAAAGGTTATATGCAAGTAAAGCGGGGTTGGGGCAAGAGAGAACAAAGGAGGTGTAAATAGGACAAGGTCACAGAATAGCTGACCAGAAGGTCGTAGAGCAAAGGCAAATAATATGTTAATGGTGTGTTGAAAGACAAAGCATTAGTACAGATAGGGTGTTAATGGACTGAAAATTGAACAGCCGCAAGTACAAACATGAAAAAAACAGTGGGTAAGCAAACTGAACAAATTAAGATGAAATAAAATAAAATAAACACAAAAAAATGTTTTTAAATGTTCAGACTGAACATTGAGTTCAATAATTTCAGAGCATGACGGGCCCCCCATTTTACTTTTTAGGTTTTTTTTCCTTTTTTGATATATTTTTAAATTTTTTTTGTTTGTTTTATTTTATTTCATCTTAGTTTGTTCAGTTTGCCTATCCATTTTTTTTTTCATGTTTGTACTTGCGGCTGTTCAATTTATTCATACCTTCTCCTTTGTTATCTCTTGCTCCACCCCCACTTTATTTGCATATAACCTTTTACATTTCTAATATTTACCAGTTCTGAAGTAGGGTCACTGACCTGAAACGTCAACTCTGCTTCTCTCTCCACAGATGCTGCCAGACCTGCTGAGTATTTCCAGCATTTCTTGTTTTTATTTCAGATTTCCAGCATCCGCAGTATTTTGCTTTTATTTTAGTATTCCATCACATTCCTGACTTGTTCCTTGTAGATGGTGGACAGGCTTTGGGCAGTCAGGAGGTGAGTTACTCGCCGCAGGATTCCTGGCCTCTGACCTGCTCTTGTAGCCATGGTATTGATATGGCTACTCCAGTTCAGTTTCTGGTCAGTGGTAGCCCCTAGGATGTTGATAGTGGGGGATTCGGCGATAGTAATGCCATTGAATGTCAAGGGGAGATGGTTAGATTCTCTCTTGTTGGAGATGGTCACTGCCTGGCACTTGTGTGGCGCGAATGTTACTTGCCACTTATCAGCCCAAGCCTGGATATTGTCCAGGTCTTGCTGCATTTCTGCATGGACTGCTTCAGTATCTGAGGAGTCACGAATGGTGCTGAACATTGTGCAATCATCAGCGAACATTGTCACATCTGACCTTATGATTGAAGGAAGGTCATTGATGAAGCAGCTGAAGATGGTTGGGCCTAGGTCACTACCCCGAGGAACTCCTGCAGTGCTGTCCTGGAGCTCAGATGATTGACCTCCAACAGCCACAACCATCATCTTCTGCATTAGGTATGACTCCAACCAGCAGAGAGTTTTTCCCGATTCCCATTGACTTCAGTTTTGCTAGGGCTCATTGATGCCATACTCGGTGAAATGCTGCCTTGATGTCAAGGGCTGTCATTCTCATCTCACCTCACCTTTTGAGTTTGGCTCTTTTGTCCATCTTTGAACCAAGGCTGTAATGAGATCAAGAACTGAGTGGGCCTGGCAGAACCCAAACTGCGCGTTACTGAGCAGGTTATTGCTAAGCAAGTGCCGCTTGATGGCACTGTTAATGACCCCTTCCATCACTTCACTGATGATTGAGAGTAGACTGATGGGGCAGTAATTGGCCGGGTTGAACTTGTACTGCTTTTTGTGTACAGGACATACCTGGGCAATTTTCCACATTGCCAGATAGATGCCAGTGTTGTAGCTATACTGGAACAGCTTGGCTAGGGGTGCGGCAAGTTCTGGAGCACTGGTCTTCAGTACTATTGCCGGAATATTGTCAGGGCCCGTAGCTTTTGCAGTATCCAGTGCCTTCAGTCGTTTCTTGATATCACGCGGAGTGAATCGAATTGGCTGAAGTCTGGCATCTGTGATGCTGGGGACTTCAGGAAGAGACCTAGATGGATCATCAACCCGGCACTTCTGGCTGAAGATTGTTGCAAATGCTTCAGCCTTATCTATCGTACTAATGTGCTGGGCTCTCCCATCATTGATGATGGGGATATTTGTGGAGCCACTTCCTCCAGTTAGTTGTTTAATTGTCCACCACCATTCACGGCTGGATGTGACAGGACTTCAGAGCTTAGATGTGATCCCTTGGTTATGGGATCGCTTAGCTCTGTCTATCGCATGCTGCTTACGCAGTTTGGCGTGCAAGTAGTCCTGGGTTGTAGCATCACCAGGTTGACACCTCATTTTGAGGTCTGCCTGGTGCTGCTCCTGGCATGCCCACCTGCACTCTTCATTGAACTAGGGTTGGTCTCCTGGATGAATGGTAATGGTAGAGTGTGGGATATGCCGGGCCATGAGGTTACAGATTGTGGTTGAGTACAATTCTGCTGCTGCTGATGGCCCGCAGTGCCTCATGGATGTCCAGTTTTGCATTGCTAGATTTGTTCGAAATCTATCCCATTTAGCAAGGTGGTATAGCCACACAACACAATGGAGAGTATCCTCAATGTGAAGGCGGGACTTCGTCTCCACAAGGACTGTGCGGTAGTCACTCCTACCAATGCTGTCAGGAACAGATGCATCTGCGGCAGGTAGATTGGTGAGGACGAGATCAAGTTGGTTTTTCCCTCTTGTTGGTTCCCTCACCGCCTGCCACTTACCCAGTATGGCAGCTATGTCCTTCAGGACTCAGCCAGCTCGGTCAGTCATGGTGCTACCGAGCCACTCTTGGTGATGGACATTAAAGTCCCCCACCCAGAGTACATTATGCACCCTTGCCACCCTCAGTGCTTCCTCCAAGTGGTGTTCAACATGGAGGAGTACTAACTCATCAGCTGAGGGAGGGCGGTAGATGGTAATCAGCAGGAGGTTTCCTTGCCTATGTTTGACCTGATGCCATGAGACTTCGTGGGGTCCAGAGTCAATTTTGAGGACTCCCAGGGCAACTCCCTCCCAACTGTATACCACAGTGCCGCCACCTCTGTTGGGTCTGTCCTACCGGTGGGACAGGACATACCCGGGATAGTGATGGCAGTGTCTGGGACATTGTCTGTAAGGTGTGATTCCGTGAGTATGACTACGTCAGGCTGTTGCTTGACTGGTCTCTGGGACAGTTTTCCCAACTTTGGCAAAGGCCCCCAGATGTTATTAAGGAGGACTTTGCAGGGTCGACAGGGCTGGTTTTGACATTGTCGTTTCCAGTGCCGAGGTTGATGCCGGGTGGTCCATCCAGCTTCTTTCTTTTTTATTGACTTCGTAGCGGTTAGATACAACTGAGTGGCTTGCTGGGCCATTTCAGAGGGCATCTGAGAGTCAATCACATTGCTGTGGGTCTGGAGTCACATGTAGGCCAGACCAGGTAAGGACAGCTGATTTCCTTCCCTTAAGGACATTAGTGAACCTGATGGGTTTTTACAACAATCGACAATGGTTTCATGGCCATCATTAGACTAGCTTTTATTTCCAGATTTATTAATTGAATTCAAATTCCACCTTCTGCTGTAGATTCAAACCATGCCCCTAGAGCAATACTCTGGGTCTCTGGGTTACTAGTCCAGTGACAATACCATTACGCCACCGCCTCCCCGTTCTATGGCTCTAACTCTGACTAATTTTTGGCCACTTGCCCTAATCGCTCTCTGTGTGGCTTGGTCTCCGATTTTGTTTCATAATGCTTCTGTGAAGCATCATGGGATGTTTTGCTACATTTAAAGATGGGATATAAATGCAAATTGTTGTTTGTATTGATTCAGTAGTCTCAGATTGCCTTCTGCTGCTTCATTCCAGTGACTATCATTCATGTGTGAACTTTGACAGTGAATGTCAGGAGAATGTCAGGGCGGCACAGTGGTTAACAGTCCACTCCCTGATTCCACCTACCTATCTGCATAGGCAGACAAGATGGGCTGAATGGCCTCCCTCTGTGCCGTATCATTCTATGATTCTACAGAATATGTCATTAACACGAGTGTGTGCTGATGATCACCCATGTGCCATATGCCGTCTACGAACCCTGCTAATCTGACCTGTGAAGCCTAAGTTGTCCATTTGCCATGGCATTTCAAAGGGAGGCGCAGTGGTTAGCACCGCAGCCTCACAGCTCCAGGGACCCGGGTTCGATTCTGGGTACTGCCTGTGCGGAGTTTGCAAGTTCTCCCTGTGACCGCGTGGGTTTTCGCCGGGTGCTCCGGTTTCCTCCCACCGCCAAAGACTTGCAGGTGATGGGTAAATTGGCCATTATAAATTGCCCATTGTGTAGGTAGGTGGTAGGGAATATGGGATTACTGTAGGGTTAGTATAAATGGGTGGTTCTTGGTCGGCACAGACTCAGTGGGCCGAAGGGCCTGTTTCAGTGCTGTATCTCCAAATAAATAAAATAAACATTCAGCTTAAAACGTGACCATGAAACCGGCTCATTATTGTTAAAAACCTAACTGGTTCACTAGTGTCCCTTTCGGAAAGGAAGCCTGCCGTCCTTACCTCGTCTGTGCCAATTATGTGACTCCAGTTGCACAGGAATGTGACTCTTGGATGTCCTCCAAAGTGTCCTCGAAGGTTAAACAGTTGTAGTGCCACCTTCTCAGCGAAACTACAGATGGGCAATAAATGCCAGCCTTGCCAGTGGTGCCCATGTTCCAAGAATGAATTCAAAGAACTGCATCTTTACAAAGTGCGCAGAAATCTGGACTTTTTAAAATAATTTAGGATGGAATCAGACACTCAATTCACTGCAGTGAGACTGTTTCTGCCTCAATGCAACGCAGAAGTTGGAGTGCAATCCTCTGGACTACAGAGTAGAATCTCAAAATTTGCTGACGACACCAAACTTGGAGGTGTGGCAAACAGTGATGATAATATGAACCACCTGCAACAGGACATAAATAGGCTAGGAGAATGGGCAGACAGGTGGCAGATGGAATTTAATACTGACAAGTGTGAGGTAATGCATTTTGGCAGAAGGAATATGGCGAGGCTATATATGCCTAATGGCACAGTTCTAAAGAGTGTACAGGAACAGAGGGATCTGGGGTGCAGGTGCTTCGCTCTTTGAAGTTGGCAGGACATATTGAGAGAGTGGTTGGTAAAGCATGGGGGTTGTTGGGCTTCATAAACAGAGGCATTGAATAAATAAATGTCAATCCTTCTTTTTGTCACTGGTTTCTCTCCTTCCTCAGCTCTCAGCAACATCCTGCAGTCCTTACAGGCCATCACTTTGTCATAGAGTTATACAGCACAGAAACAGGCCCTTTGGCTCACCGTGTCCATTTTCTAGCATTTGGCCCGTAGCCTTGTATGCTGTGGCGTTTCAAGTGCTCATCTAAATACTTCTTAAATGTTGTGAGGGTTCCTGCCTCTACCACCCCCTCAGGCAGTGTGTTCCAGATTCCAACCATCCTCTGGGTGAAACCTTTTTTCCTCAAATCCCCTCTAACTCTCTTGCCCCTTACCTTAAATCTATGTCCCCTGGTTATTGGCTCCTCCGTTTCTTCCTATCTACCCTATCTTTGCCCCTCATAATTTTGTATACCTCAATCAGGTCCCCCCTCAGCCTATTCTGCTGTAAGGAAAACAACCATAGCCTATCCAGTCTCTCTTCATAGTTGAAATGCTCCAGCCCAGGCAAAATCCTGGTGAATCTCCTCTGCACCCTTTCCAGTGCAATCACATCCTTCCAATAGTGTGGTGACCAGAACTGTACACAGTACTCCAGCTGTGACCTAACTAGCTTTTAATACAGCTCCATCATAACCTCCCTGCTCTTATATTCTATGCCTCGGTTAAAAAAGGCAAGTTTCCCTTATGCCTTCCTAACCACCTATCTACCTGTGCTGCTCCCTTCAGTGATCTTTGGACAAGCACACCAAGGTCCATCTGACCCTCTGTACTTCCTATGGTCCTACCATCCATTGCATATTCCCTTGCCTTGTTAGTCCTCCCAAAATGCATCACCTCACATTTCTCAGGATTAAATTCCATTTGCCACTGCTCTGCCCATCTTACCAGCCCATCTATATCATCCTGTAATCTAAAGCTTTCCTCCTCACTATTTACAACACCACCAATTTTCGTGTCATCTGCGAACTTACTGATCATCCCTCCTGTATTCATGTCTAAATCATTAATGTACACTACAAACAGCAAGGGTCCCAGCACCAATCCCTGCGGTACACCACTGGTCACAGGCTTCCAATCGCAAAAACAATCCTCGACCATTACCCTCTGTCTCCTGCCACTAAGCCAGTTTTGGATCCAGTTTGCCAAATTGCCCTGGATCCCATGGGCTCTTACCTTCTTGACCAATCTCCCATGCGGGCCATTGTCAAAAGTCTTGCTGAAGTCCATGTGGACTACATCAACTGCTTTACCCTCATCTACACATCTAGTCACCTCCTTGAAAAATTCAATCAAATTTGTCAGACATGATCTCCCCCTGACAGAGCCATGCTGACTCTCCTTGATTAATCCCTGCCTCTCCAAGTGGAAATTAATTCTTTCCCTCAGAAATGTTTCCAATAGTTCCCCTACCACTGATGTTAGACTCACTGGCCTGTAATTACCTGGCTTATCCCTGCTACCCTTCTTGAATAATGGCACCACATTTGCTGTCCTCCAGTCCTCTGACACTTCCGTGGCCAGAGAGGATTTGAAACTTTGTGTCAGAGCCCCTGCTATCACCTCCCTTGCCTCACATAGCAGCCTGGGATACATCTCATCAGTGCCTGGGGATTTATCCACTTTTAAGCCCACTAAAACCACTAATATCTCCTCCCTTTCAATGTTAATTTGTTCAAGTATATCACAGTGCCCCTCCCTGATCTCTACACCTACAACGTCCTTCTCCGTAGTGAACACAGATGAAAAGTAATCATTTAAAACCTCACCTACGTCCTCCGGCTCCACAAACAGATTGCCTCTTTGGTCCTTAATGGACCCTACTCTTCCCCTGGTTATCCTCTTGCCCTTAATATCCTTCTAAAATGCCTTGGGTTTTTCCTTTATCTTGCCCACCAGTGTTTTTTCATATCCCCTTTTCACTCTCCTAATTACCTTTTTAAGTACCTCCCTACACTTTCTGTACTCCTCTAGGGCCTCCGCTGTTTTCAACCCTCTGAATCTGCCATCAGCCTCCTTTTTTTTCCTTATCCAATCTTCTGTATCCCATGACATCCAGTGTTCCCTGGACTTATTGGTCCTACCCTTCACCTTTACGGTAACATGTTGGCTCTGAGTTCTCACTATTTCCTTTTTGAATGACTTCCACTTTCCTGCTCCCAGTCCACTTTGGCCAGATCCTGTTTTATCATCTTGAAATCGGCCTTCCCCCGATTCAGTACTTTTATTTCCGCTCCATCTTTGTCCTTTTCCATAACTACCTTAAATCTTACAGAATTATGGTCATTATCCGCGAAATGCTCCCTCACTGACACTTCTACCACTTGTCCGGCTTCATTCCCTAAGATTAAGTCCAGTACTGCCGCTTCTCTTGTAGGACTTTCTACATACTGGCTCAAAAAGCTCTCCTAGATGCATTTGAAGAATTCCACCTCCTTTACGCCTTTTGCACTAAGACTATCCCAGTTAATATTGGGGAGGTTGAAATCCCCTACTATTTTTACCCGATTATTTTTACACCTCTCTGAAACTTGCCTACATATCTGCTCCTCTATCTCTCCCTGACTGTTAGGAGGCCTGTAGTACACTCCCAACAAAGTGATTGCCCCCTTTTTGTTTTTAAGTTCTACCCATATGGCCTCATTTGAGAAACCTTCTATGATCTCATCCCTCCTTACTGCAGTAATTGACTCCTTGATCAATAGTGTAATGCCACCTCCTCTTTTACACCTCCGTCACGCCTGAAGATACTCTACCCTGGAATATTAAGCCGCCGGTCCTGCCCTTCCCTCAACCATATCTCTGTGATAGCAATAATATCATATTCCCATGTGTTAATCTACACCCTCAATTCATCTGCCTTACTTGTAAGACTCATTGCGTTCAAATAGAAGCGATCCAGCCGTAAATTATTCGCTTGGATCTTAACAGGTCTATATTTGCTATGCCTTCCAAACTGACTTAGCTTCTCTTCTATATTTGGCTGTGGATCACCCCCTACTGTACCTCCACTCTGTATCCCCTCCCCCTGCCAAATTAGTTTAAACCCCACCCCCACCTGCACTGGCAAACCTCCCTGCAAGGAAGTTGGTCCCACTCCGGTTCAGGTGCAACTCGTCCAACTTGTACAGGTCCCATCTTTGCCAGAGACAGATCCAGTGAACCAGGAAACTAAAGCCCTCCCTCCTGCACCATCTCTTCAGCCAAGCATTCATCTGCTGTATCCTCCTATTCCTATACTCACTGGCACGTGGCACCAGGAGTAATCCAGAGATTACAACCTTTGAGATCCTGCTCTTTAATCTGCTACCTAGCTCCCTAACTTGTTGCAGGACCTCATCTCTCTTTCTACCTATGTCGTTGGTACCAATTTGAACCATGACCTCTGACTGTTCACCCTCCCGCTTCAGAATGTCCTGCAGCCGCTCTGTGACATCCTTGACCCGAGCACCAGGGAGGCGACATACTATCCTGGAGTCACATTTGCAGCCACAAAAACGCCTATCTGTACCCTTTGCGATAGAATCCCCTATCACTTTTGCTCTCCCATTCCTTTTACTCCCCTCCTGTGAAGCTGAACCACCAGTGGTGCAGCTGAGCCACCCATGGTGCCACAGACCTGGCTCTTGTTGCATTCCTCTGAGAAGCTGTCTTCCCCAACAGGATTCAAAATGGGAAATGTGTTAGAGAGGGAGATGGCCCCAGGGGACTCCTGCACTACTTGCTTAGCTCTTCTACTCTGCCAGGCGGTCACCCATTCCTTTCTGCCTGAGCAGTCTTTACCTGCGGTGTGACCACCTCCCTGTATGTGCTATCCACGATGATCTCAGCCTTGCAGATGCCCCACAGTGTCCCCAGCCACTGCTTCAGGTCTGAAACATGGATTTCGAGTGTCTGCAGCTGGAGACACTTCCTGCACACATGTTCGCCCTGGACACTGGAAGAGTCCCTGACTTCCCACATTGCACAGGAGGAGCTCTCCACATTGCCAAGTTGCCGTGCCATGACCTACCCTTAATTTACTCAAAAATTAGAGATTGTTTACACTAGGGACCTTGATTCCCTGAAAAACACTACTCACTATATTAAAAAAAAACTATAGACCTTACCTTTCTCTTCAGTTACTAACCCAGCTATTTACTGATATTCCCTAACAGCAGTTACTCACCAACCAATCACCTTGCAGCTTTCCTGTGATGTCACTTCGAATTTTTGTTTTTCAAGCTCAGTCAGTGCACGCCAACTATAATTATTTCTGTTCCTTCAGTGGATGGAGTGTTGACTGCAGACTGTTGGCTGCCGGAAAAGATTTTCACCTGGCCCGGCCTGAGACATACTCTGTTGGATTGTTTGCACGGCCTGGTAGAAGAGGACTGGATAAATACTGGAAAAGAAACCATTTGCTGGGCTACAGGAAAAGAGCAGGAGAGTGAGACTAATTGGATAGATCTTTCAAAGAGCTGGCACAGGCATGAATGGCCAAATGTCCTCCTCCTGTGCTGTATGATTCTGTGACACTCTTAACGGTGGTCACAACTGTTAACCTAGAAAGCAAAATGTAAACACTTGCATTTATGTAGTGCCTTTCATAACCATTGAAAGTCCCAAAATGCTTTACAGCCAATGTAGTGCTTTTTGAACAGTAGTCACTGTTGTAATTTAGGAAAAGGGACAAAGTGATATTTATTATCATTTAAACAATGTTTATCCCTCAATGAACATCACTTAAAAAAAAAAAATTATCTCGTCATTATCACATTGCTGTTGCTGGGAGCTGGCTGTGTGCAAATTGTCTGCCATGTTTCCTGCATTAACAACAGTTACTACACTCCAAAAAGTACTTTATTGGCTGTAAAGCACTTTGGGGCATCCTGATATTGTGAAAGTTGCTATATAAATGCAAGTCCTTTTTTATCTTTTACTGGAACGAGCTCAATTAGTTTCTGGTTAACAGCAATTCCATTTCACAAAATCATCCCACCTCCATTTAAAATTAACAAGCCATCTCCAGATAGCAAATCCCATTAGGTAATGGTACAAGGACTAGGGGACACAGATGTAAGGTTTTGAGCAAGAGTTATGGGGGGATGTGAGGGGGAATTTTTTTTTTGCAGTGAATGGTAATGGTAATAGAACTTTCTGCCTATGCAGGGGGTGAAAGATTATTGCAAAAGGAAATTGGATGTGCAGTGAAGGAAACAAACTTGAAGGACTACAGGCATAGAGCAGGTGAATGGTACCGACTGGATTGCCCTACAGAGAGCCAGCATGGACTCGCTGGGCCAAATCACCTCTTTCTGTGCCATAATGAGTCTGTGTCTCTACTCTTTCCCCCTCCCAACACCCCACATACATAGCCAAAGGAATTTATTTCAAAGGTTTTTTAAATTCATTTATGGGACGTGAGCATCACTGGCAAGGCCAGCATCGTTTGCCCATCCCTAATTGCCGTTGAAAAGGAGCCGCCGCAGTGCTGTAAGGGAGGGAGTTCCAGGATTATGACCCAGCGATAGTGAAGGAACAGCTATATAGTTCCAAATCAGGATGGTGTGTGACTTGGAGGAGAACTTTTAGATGGTGGTGTTCCCATGCATTTACTGCATTGCAGGGAATGAGTTGCTCAACGCAGGATTCCTAGCCTCTGACCTGCTGTTCTAGCCACAATCTTTATATGGCTGGCCAGTGGTAACCCCAAGGATGTCTATTGGGGTGGGGGGGGGGAGCGGGTGGTGATTCAGCGATGGTAATGCTGTTCAATGTCAAAGAGAGATGGTAAGATTCTCTCTTGTTGGAGATGGTTATTGCCTGGTGTGAATATTACTTGTCACTTAACAGCCCAAGCTTGAATGTTGTCCTGGTCTTGCTGCATGAGGGCACAGACTGCTTCATTATCTGAGGAGTCACAAAGGGTACTGAACACTGTGCAATCATCAGTAAACTTTCCCACTTCTGACCTTATGATTGAAGGAGGGTTATTGATGAAGCAGCTGAAGATGGTTGGACCTAGGACACTACCCTGAGGATCTCCTGCAGCAATGTCCTGGGGCTGTGTTGATTGGTCTCCAACAACCACCTTCCTTTGTGCTCGGTTTGACTCCAACCAGTGAAAAGTTTTCTGCCCAACACCCATTGACTTCAGTTTTGCTAGGGTTGCTTGATGCCACACTCTGTAAAATGCTGTTGTGATGTTAAGGTCACTCACTCTCACTTGCAGCTAACACGGTTTTACTTTCAATTCATGATATTTTGGCCTGCTCACATAACCTTTTTTGGTTAGAAGCAAGATTGAGCTGTGCTTCCGTCATTGTTGAGGTTAGATAAATATTCTGGTATGTGCTCAGTTTATGCTTTAGATAGGAAGCAGATTCTGTAGATGCAAAAACTTAGCAGAAGTGTCTCATGTTCATTCATTGGCGCTCATCTCTCTCAGTCAGTAGGTGGTGAGTCAAAGCCCCACCTAAGACTGAAATACATAATCTATACTGATATTTCAGTGTCAGAGATTCTACCCTTCATGTGCGATGTTAAACACCATCAATCCTTTCCAAAAATGACTACTTGTTCATAAAACCTTTTGGAGTGTTTCTGAGAGATGTGCTATATAAATGTTTGTTTTTTACTTCTCTTGGAAGCTCATGGGTTGGGTTGCATTCTGGAGGAATTAGATTCGATATGGTCTGCAGGAAGCTATATTGTTTTTATAATCCCTTACAATAATAATTTGTAAGATGTCACCTCCAAAATAGTCAGTTGCCACTGCTCTTGAGTGTCTGTAAAAATCCATTTGGGATTTGTACTCGATTTAACTCCAGTCTCTGTCTCCGCACTGATATTATATCCAGTGCATTTGACTTCAGTTTACTTCAGTTGCAGTTCATTAGCAAGCTCTGGTTCTATTTGTTACAATACATAGTTAATCATTATGTATTCAGGGAGCAGGATGATGTATGATGGAAGAGTGAAGCAGCATTCCTACTGCAAAATAATAGAACAACTCTGAATAAATTTTTAAAGATTCTGTTATTTTCAAAGTCTTGAAGATTACAGCTTTACATGGAATAGGTTTTTGCTTGTCACCTTTATAACTTGGAAGTCTTGTGGAAACTCTTCAAAACACAGTCGAAGTTTGGAGCTCTCTTCTGCAACTAGCACTTGATGCTAGGTGAATTTTTAGTTTTAAATCTGAGATTCAGAGATATTTGTTAACCAAAGGGATATGGGGCAAAGGCAGGTATAGAGTTCGGTTGAAGATCAGCCATGCTGCGATTGAATCGCAGAACAGACTTGAGGATTTAAATGGCCTTCTCCTATTCCAATGTACCTCTGCTTTCTGTAACACCCTTTTGTTATAAAACGGCATACCTCCGACTCAAGGTGAACAACATCACAGAGGATAAGCTGTCATTGATAGAGTCTAATTCTGATAATTCTAAGTTATCTCGTGTGCTAAAATAGTGAATCATGTTATATAAATAACATATGAAAGGGGCGAACTATATGCTACATAAATTAATGATCAGATTATTTGCATAAAACAAGCCCGATTCAAATTGGTGGTATATTTTGTGTGTTGTAAAGGATATTAATTTCCCATTAATTTCCCCACAACATTTCTGCTTGGTATGTGTTGCTACTAGAAATGAGAATACTCACATCTGGATTCCCAGATGTTGAGAGGACAACATGAATGAACTGTCTGATTTACTGACTGCTTCTTGTTTGCTGTTCAGATAACAACAGATGGAAAACCAAAGATTGTTGACTTCATTGATGTCTCAGGAAGCGGGGATGTGAACACTTCCATTGTGCTGGAGGCTAAGGATGGCATTCTAGTTGGCCTCTCAGGAAGAACTCTGAAGGTATCACAAGGCCCACCTCTATACTGTAAATTAAAAACCAAATTGTTTAATACTTGATCTTGTTTCAGCACTGGAAATGCACTTGACAAAGCATGAATAGAATACTGAAAGTATTTTACATTGTATGGTATAGAAGAACATAGAGTGTACAGCACAGAAACAGGCCATTGACACAACTGGTACATGCTGGTTTTTATGCTCCACACGAGCCTCCTCCCACCCCTCTTCATCAATCCCCCATCATATCCTTCTATTCCTTTCTCACTTGTGTTTCTCTAGCTTCCCCATAAATGTATCTATGCTATTTGCCTCAACCACTCCATGTGTGAGCACTTTCGCGTTCTAACTATTCTCTGGGTGAAGAAGCTTCTCTTGAATTCCTTGATGGATTTATTAGCGACTCTTATATTTATGGCCTCTAGTTCTGGTTTCCCCCCCACCCACCGCAAGTGGAAACACCTCTGCGCCTGCCCTATCAAACACCTTCATCATTTTAAAGACCTCTATTAGGTCACTCCTCAGCCTTCTCTCCTATTCTGTTTTTGGAAATAATTTTCTTTTTAAAAAAAAAAGTCACTGAATGGGTTAAAATGATTAATCATAAGAGCTGATGATTTAACTGTAGCTCATTGCAATGGGATAATATGTTTACATATAGTTGTGACTTATGTATGAGGTTTTTCAAAGCAGTCATCACTCATCCCCTTGACTTAGAATCAAATAGTAACAACCATTTACCACTTGGATTGTATGGTGAGTGTAGCTGAGATTGCTAAAGTTTTCTGTTGTGTTGTCAGTTTAACCTATGTGCAAGCTAATCGACTGCCTTTGATCCCAGTGGTTTTAGCAACATTCTGTAGGAAACGTGGATTAGGATTTAGGTTTCTGTCTCAAATTATGTATGTCATGTTCAATTTTGCTATTGTGATACTCTGCATAATCCAGCCCACATTTTAAAAAAAGTGACACACATCCTATCCAAAGAACAAAGAAAATTACAGCACAGGAACAGGCCCTTTGGCCCTCCAAGCCTGCGCCGATCCAGATCCTCTATCTAAACATGACATCCTTGCTGTTTATAGATAGTTTTCACAAATAGAATTTTCTGATGTCAGCATTTGATGGCTTGTAGTTTTGGACTCAAAAGCCCTGTTCTGAAAGTTGCCGTGGCAATGTTTAACAAAAATGAAACGAATACTTTACTTTTTTTGGAATGCTTCATTAATGCTGCCGATGGATTTTGCTCGTTTCATATTTTACAAATCTGATGCATGCAACATCTGCAATCCCTGCCTCGATAACAGGAAAAAGACTGACATTCAGTATTCAGCAAGGAAGAGTTGGATAAAACACGCAATATTAAGCAGAATTGCTGGTATCTTCCCAGTCTGTGCATGGTGTAACTGGGAAGATGGAGGGAGTGGAGTCCCATCCTCGAATTCAGTCAAATGAAGTAGGGAGATGTTGTACTATTTACTCAGTGTACAGCCTGCTGAGGGCACAAGCTCAGAGAATGCTGTATGCTATATACTCTCTGTACTGTGTACTGTTTGTATTTTGACATAGGTACCAGCAGATTGGATTAACCCTTCTGAGAGGTATCACATTGGTATAAAAAATGCCTTTGAACTCTACCCCACACCCCTCAAGGAGAGAATTCAGGTAAGGCCCTGATCAGTGGAGAAGACCAGATTCTGAAATTGCATGTGTGTCTGTGTGTGTGTATATATAAGAGGACACTACCACATAGAGTTAGTGAGTGCTTACATACAAGACCAGAAATGTCGATACCTGGGGACGTACTGATGTCATGTTTCAGTGCAGAAATAGTTCGCTTAAGCCTGGAAAGGAACTAAGTGAGAAGGAGACCATTCGGAATGTACTTCTCCCCTGTTTTTGATTTGGAACAACAATAACAACAACTTGCATTTATATAGCGCCTTTAACGTAGTAAAATGTCCCGGGGTGCTTCACAGGAGCGATTATCAAACGTAATTTGACACTGAGCCACATGAAGAGTTGTTAGGACACCTGACCAAAAGTGAGTACAGGGGTGATGATTGAATGGGATGAGTTAGGATACAGGCAACAGAGTTTTGGATGTGCTGAAGTTTATGGAGGGCACAAGGTCGGTGGCAGGCCAGGAGAGCATTGGAATAGTTGAGTCTGGAGGTGACAAAAGCATAAATGAGGGTTTCAGCAGCAGGTGAGCTAAGGCAGAGGCAGTGATGGACAATATTATGAAGGTGGAAGTAGACAATCTTTATGCTGGAGAGGGTCTGGGTCGGAAGCTCATGTCGGGGTCAAATAGAGCGCAAGCATTTTGGTTTAGCCTCAATCAGACAGTGACAGTGGAGACGGACGGCTTTGAGGTCTCAGGAACAGAGTTTGAGGTGTGACTGAAGCCAGTCACTTCCCAGCAATTAATTAGCAGAAATTTCCCAACTGCATCTTCCTGTCCCTCTCCCTCACTTTGTGTCAGGTTACTCAGTGCCCTCTCACTCAAAAGATGCTGCTTTCTGTGTAGGTCCACAACAGATTACTTCATTAAGGCAGTTAATTTGCACATTCTAGCCTTATTCATTTGGCCAATGCAATATTTGGTATTACAAGCATTCCTATTAAATGCTGACAATTTATTAAAAAATGTGATAAAGCATTATTTCGGATAGACGCTTTCTTTTCAATGAACAAACGATATATTTTAGATCCATAGAACTGTAGAAGTTTATAGTATAGAAGGAGGCCATTCACCTATTCTGCTGGTCTTCATTTTCCTCATCACTCTTTTTTTCTCAATCTGCTCCAATGTGTGTTTGTACAACTTTAAACAGCAAGAGAGACGGGAGAAGCAATGGGACCCTTCACATCGTATCGCTGTGGCAGAAGCTCATCGAAGGCTGAATGACTTCAACAAAAACAGCACAAACCTATCTCAGGTACCCAGTCATAGTGTGTAGGGAAAGGGTGTGGAACCACATTAGTGTGAGCTCAATTGGGGCTGGTCATTGGAATTTTATGTTAAATGAGTGATGTATGATTCAGCTCATTCACCATTCGCTCTCAGTGTTTGGAGTCACGCTGGGAATATGCAGGAAGTAAAATAAGTCGTGCAATATTTTTAAGGTCCCTTCGATTCACCACACTTTAGCCCCGCCTTTATGGTTGCCAACTGTGTAACAGCCCCGACAACCAATTTTATCTGCAGCACCTGTGGAAGAGTCTGTCACTCTAGAATTGGCCTTTATAGCCACTCCAGGCGCTGCTTCACAAACCACTGACCACCTCCAGGCGCTGACCCATTGTCTCTCGAGACAAGGAGGCCAAAGAAAGATTTTTAAGATAATTGGCTAAACAAAACAGGGAAGATGAGGAACAAAATTTTTTTATGCAGTGAGTTGTCATGATCTGAATGTGCTGCCTGAAAAGGCAGTGGAAGTAGATTCGATAGTAATTTTCAAAAGGGCATTGGCTAAATACTTGAAGGGGGAAAATTTGCAGGGTTATGGGGAAAGAGCGGAGGATTGGGACTAATTTCAAAGAGGCGTGATAGACCGAATGGTGAATGAGCTGGATCTCTCATCACTCATTTCAAAATAAAATTCCAGTTCCTACTGTTCTGTAAGATTCCATAACTCTAGGTGCAGAGAGGATTTTTCCAAGTTTGGTTGAGGTGGTGGAGTGCTCTGTCTCATTGTAGTCTGGCAATTTGAGTGTTGAATAGCATGATCAGGTGCAAATAAAGAAAAGTCTTTTAGTTCCCTATCATCCCCTCCTCGGGTTGAGTCACTTGGCATTGCAGAGAGATGGCCAGGAATGATAGGGCAGCAGTGTGTAATTAAATGGCTTTTACTCCCCATTGTTGCCTGGACCCTATAAAGGATCCTGCCTCCATATAAAATATTTACCAGAGCTATTGTGTATTGGAGCGATAACATAGGTTGGAATCAGTTACTGCTATTTATATGTACAAACTGCAGATATGCTGCATACCAAATCAAGGGTGTTTATATGCCAGAGATTTAAAAAGTTGAGGGCTGTTTCTTTCACTGTGTTGCTCCCTGCAGAGACTCTGTGTACTTTTAAGCTTCATCATTTACAAAAGCGCACTAGCAGGGCTGTCACCCTGTGAAATTAGCAGCATTTAAACAGCATTGCTTTAGCTCACAGTCAGCCTCTTTTACATGACGAGTTTCAAGGGTCACTGCGCATGCTCAGACATCTATGACTCTATGACCCGGCCCGAGTCCTTTCATTTTTTTCCCGACTTGACCCGACCATCAGTTAACCTCGCTTCCGTTTTTCCCTTTGTCGCTGATCTGCACCAGCTTAAAAAGACTGTAACTAAACAACCATTCAAGTCCAAAAAGTACATTAACGTTGAAGTCACGTACCGAAGGTGGTGATAGAGTATGTCCAACCCAACCCAACCCAAGCCCGAATGCCGGACCCCGAAGAGAGACCCGACCTGACCCGAACCCGACACGCCATCGGGTCCCGTCGGGTAGCCATGCTCTAATGTGAAGGGGCTGTCTGAACTTTGGCTGAAGCTAAAGCAGGCATTAAATTTGGCTAACATCTCCAACAAGAGAGAATCAAACCATCCCCCTTGACATTCGACAGTATTACCATCGCTGAATCCCCCACTATCAACTTCCTATGGGTAACAATTGACCAGAAATTTAGCTGGACTGGCGATATAAATACTGTGGAAACAAGAGCAGATCAGAGGCTAGGAATTGTGCAGCGAACAACTCGCCTCCCTACTCCCCAAAGCCTGTCCATCTACAAAGCATAAGTCGGGAGTGTGATGGAATGCTCTCCACTTGCCTGGATGAGTGAAGCTCCAACAACACTCAGGAAGCTCGACACTATCCAGGACAAAGAAGTCCGTTTGATTGGCACCCCATCCACCATCTTAAACATTCACTCCCTCCACCACTGGCACAAAATTGCAGCAGTATGTACCATCTTACTGATACACTGCAGCAACTCTCTAAGCCTCCTTCGCCAGTAGGCTCCAAACCTGCAACCTCGACCACCTAGAAGGACAAGTACAGCAGATGCATGGGAACGCCACCATTTGCAAGTTCCCCTCCAAGTCACACACCATCCTGACTTGGAACTATATCACCGTTCCTTCACTGTCACTGAGTCAAAAACCTGGAAGTCCCTCCCTAACAACACTGTGGGTGTACCTACACCATATGGACTGCAGCAGTTCAAGAAGGGACCACCACCTTCTCAAGGGCAATTAGGGATGGGCAACAAATGCTGGCCTAGACAGTGACCCCCATCCCACGAAAGAAAAAAAAGTGCCATGCACACGCGCATGCATTTTGTTACTGGTGCCCAGCCTACTAATTCTGACCACTGTTGGACGTGAGCTATCAGTGAGATTGGCCAAGCCTTATTCATGTTGTCAGTTCCAGCCCTTGTACAAGTGTTAATACAATCTGCTTATGGAACCTCGTGTAGGGTATATATTTATTTCTGGAATCGGTGCATTCCTGTTACACAAACAGTTTAATGCCTGATCTTTACTAAAATTGACATGAGCTCAGGACCAATTTACAAGTATAACTGCAGAATTAATTTGTACTTCACACATCCGTTAGGAAGGCTCAATGTGATATTTCAGCAATGAGAAATAATTGCAAACTTGGTCAATTGGGGAAAAGATTGAGACAAGGATTTTCAGAATATCCGACCTGTTTTGAGGTTGAACCTGATCACAGAATCGTTCCAGTGCAGAATCATAGAAAGTTTAAAACACATAAAGAGGCCACTTGGTCCATCGTGTCTGTGCCAGCCGAAAAAAGATCCCCCTGTTCTAATCCCACCTTCCAGCATTTGGTCTGTAGCCCTGCAGCTTACGGCACTTGAGGTGCGTATCCAGATTCTTTTTGAATGAGTTGAGGGTCTCTGCCTCAACTACCCTTTCAGGCAGTGCGTTCCAGACCATCACCATCCTCATCCTCTGGGTGAAAAAGTTTTTCCTCATCTCCCCTCTAGTTTTTCCTCATCTCCCCTCTAGTTTTTCTACTAATCACTTTCAGTCTGTGCCCCCTCGTCATTGAACTTTCTGTTAAGGTGAATAGACCCTTCACCTCCACTCTATCCAGGCTCCTCAAAATTTTGTACATCTCAATCAGATCTCCCCTCATCCTTCTTTGTTCCAAGGGGAGCAACCCCAGCCTATCCAATCTTTCCTCATAGCTGCATTTTTCCAGTCCTGGTAACATCCTCGTAAATCTCCTCTGCACCCTCTCTAGTGCAATTACATCCTTTCTGTAATGAGGTGACCAGAACTGCACACAGTACTCAAGTTGTGGCCAAACCAATGAGTTATACAGTTCCAGCATAACCTCCTAGCTCTTACATTCTATACCTTGGCTAATAAAGGAAAGGATTCCATATGCCTTCTTAACCACCTTATCGACCTGTCCTGCTACCTTCAGGGATCTGTGGACATTCACTCCAAGGTCCCTCACTTCCTCTGCACTTCTCAGTATTTTCCCATTAATCGTGTATTCCTTTGCCTTGTTTGACCTCCCCAGATGCATCACCTCACATTCTGTGGGTTGAATTCCATTTGCCACTTTTCTGCCCATCTGACCAGACCATCAATATCTTCCTGCAGTCTACAGCTATCCTCCTCGTTATCTGCCACAAGGCCAATCTTTGTGTTGTCGGCAAACCTCTTGATCATGCCCCCTACATTTACGTCCAAATCGTTAATATACACCACAAAAAGCAGGGAATCCAGTACTGAGCCCTGCAGAATGCCACTGGAAACAGCCCTCCAGTCGCTAAGACAGCCGTCAACAATTACACTTCGTGTCCTGCCACTGAGCCAATTTTGTATCCACCTTGCTGCATTTCCATGGATCCATGGGATTTTATTTTTTTAACCACTCTGCCATGTGGGACCTTGTCAAAAGCCTTGCTAAAATCCATGTCGAGCACATCAACTGCACTACCCTCCTCTATCTTCCTTGTTACTTCTTCAAAAAATTCAACCAAGCTGGTCAAACAAGATCTTCCCTTAACAAATCCATACTGATTATCCTTGATGAACCTGTGCCTTTCTAAGTGACAATTTATCCTGTCTCTCAGAATAGATTCCAATAATTTGTCCACTGCTGAGCTAAGACTGACTGGCCTGTAATTATTTGGTCTATCCTTTGCTCCCTTTTTAAATAGAGGTACAACGTTAGCAATTCTCCAATCCTCCGGCACCACACCTGTATCCAGTGAGGACTGGAAAATGATGGTCTGACCCTCTGCTATTTCCTCTCTTGCTGCTTTTAACAGCCGAGGATAAATTTCATCTGGCCCTGGTGATTTATCAACTTTCAAGGATGCTAATCCCATTAATACTTCCTCTCCCTATGTTTATCACATCCAACCCTTCACACTCTTCCTCCTTAACTACAATATCTGCATCGCCCCCCTCTTTTGTGAAGACGGATGCAAAGTATTCATTAAGAACCGTGCCAATATTTTCCGTTCCTACACATAGGTTACCTTTTTTGTCTTTTATGGGCCCTACTCTCTCCTTAGTTATCCTTTTACTCTTAATGTATTGATAAAACATCTTTGGGTTCACCTTGATTTTGCTTGCCAATATTCTTTCATGCCCTCTCCTTGCTTTCCTAATTTCCTTTTCGATTTCACCCCTTCACTTTCGATACTCCTCTTTGCTTTCTGTAGTATTGAGTTCTCGGTGTCGGACATGAGCATTCCTTTTCTGCCTTATCCCTGTAGGCTCCTTGACAATCCATGGGGCTCTAGATTTGGCTGCCTCACCCTTTTTCTTTGTGGGAACATGTTTACCCTGAACCCTTTGAATCTCCCCTTTGAATGCCTCCTACTGTTCTGACACTGATTTACCTTCAAGTAGCTGTTTCCAGTCCACCTTCGCTAAATCACTCCTTAATTTAGTAAATTTGCCCTTGCCCCAGTTGAGAGCTCTAAGTCCTGTTCTATTTCTGTTCTTGTCCATAATTATGTTAAAACTGACTGAATTATGATCACTACCACCAAAATGCCCTCCCACTGCCATTCCTTCCACCTGCCCGTCTTCATTTCCTAAAACTAAGTCTAAAACTGTGCCCTCTCTTGTTGGACTTGCTACATACTGGGCAAAAATGTTCTCTTGAATGCACCTCAAGAATTCTGTTCCCTCAATTCCTTTCACACTAAAACTGTCCCAGTTAATATTGGGGTAATTAAAATCCCCTACTATTACTGCCCTATTATTCTTGCATTTCTTAGAGATTTGCCTACATATCTGCTCTTCTATCTCCCTCTGACTGTTTGGGGGTCTATAGTATACTCCCAACAGTGATTGCCCCTCTTTTCTTGATTGACCCTTTTTTCTTCCTTAGCTCAATCCATATGGCCACATTTGATGAACCTTCCAACATATCATCCCTCCTCACAGCTGTAATAGTTTCCTTGACCAAAATTGCCACTTTCCCTCCTTTCTTTTCCCGCTCCCTATCGTATCTGAAAACTCTGTAACCAGGAAGGTTGAGCTGCCATTCCTGTCCCTCCTTAAGCCGTGTTTCTGTAATAGCTATGATATTATACTGCTATGTGTCCATCTGTGCCCTCAGCTCCTCTGCTTTATTTGCTATACTCTTTGCAATGAAATAGACTTTTTTAAATTTTCAAACCCTCATTTTCTCTGTCTTCCAGACTCATCCATTAATTTTCTGCCTTCCATTTTAATTTCTGATTTTGTCCCAGCTGAGTCTACCCTCCGGTCCCCATCCCCCTGCCAAACTAGTTTAAACCCTCCCCAACAACACTAGCAAAACGTCCTGCAAGGAACTGAGTCCCGGCTCTGTTCAGGTGCAACCCGTCCGGCCCGTACAGGTCCCATCTCCCCCAGAGCCGGTCCCAATGCCCCAGGAATCTGAACCCCTCCCTCCTGCACCATCTTTCCAGCCATGCATTCATCTGTCGTATCCTTCTATTTTTATACTCATTTACGTGTGGCACTGGGAATAAACTGGAGATTATTACTTTTGAGGTCCTGCTTGCCAATTTCTTACCGAGCTCCCTAAATTCTGACTGCAAGACCACATCCCTCTTTCTACCTATGTCGTTGGTTCCGATGTGGACCACAATGTGGACCGATGTGGGCGGCGCAGTGGTTAGCATCGCAGCCTCACAGCTCCAGCAACCCGGGTTCAGTTCTGGGTACTGCCTGTGGGGAGTTTGCAAGTTCTCCCTGTGACCGCGTGGGTTTCCACCGGGTGCTCTGGTTTCCTCCCACAGCCAAAGACTTGCAGGTTGCTAGGTAAATTGGCCATTGTAAATTGCCCCTGGTGTAGGTAGGTGGTAGGATAATTGAGGGAAGGTGGGGATGTGGTAGGGAATATGGGGTTAATGTAGGATTAGTATAAATGGGTGGCTGTTGGTCGGCACAGACCCGGTGGGCTGAAGGGCCTGTTTCAGAGCTGTATCTCTCTATGACTATGATAACTGCTGGCTGTTTACCGTCCCCCTTCAGGATTCTCTGCAGCCGCTCAGTGACATCCTTGACCCTGGCACCAGGGAGGCAACACACCATCCTGTATTCTTGTCTGTTCCCCTTACTTTTGAATCACCTATCATTATGACTCTTCCAGTCTTCCCTGTACCCACCTGTGCAGCTGAGCTACCCGTGGTGCCATGGACTTGGCTCTGGCTGCACTCCCCAGGTGAAACATCACTTTCCTCAGTATGCAGAACTGAATATCTGTTGGAAAGTGAGATGCAATCAGGGGTCTCCTGCACTACCTGCCTGATTCTTTTTGACTGTCTGGCAGTCACCCATTCCTTCTTTGCCTGCATACTGTTAAGCTGTGGGGTGACCACATCTATAAACATGCTATCGACGTAGCTCTCATCCTCATGAAGGAGGCCATTCGACCTATCATGTCTGCACCGGCTCTCTGAAAGAGCAACTCCCTCAGTTCCATTCTCCTGCCTTCTCTCTGTAATCCTGCACATTCTTTTCATTTAACTGTCTAATTCCCTTTTGAATGCTTCAATTGAACCTGCCTTCCCCACGTTCTCAGGCAGCGCATTCCAGAGTTAACCACTCGCTGCGTGGAGAAGTTTTTCCTCATGTCACTTTTGCTTCTCTTACCAAATACCTTAAATCTATGCCCTCTCATTTTCGATCCTTTCACGAGTGAGAACAGTTTATCCGTATCTACACTGTCCAGACCCCTCATGATTTTGAATACCTCTATCAAATCACCTCTCAGCCTTCTCTTCTCCAAGGAAAGCAGTCCTAACTTCTCCAATCTATCTTCATAACTGAAATTCCTCATCCCTGGAACCATTCTCCTGAATCTTTTCTGTACTCTCTCCAATACCCTCACGTCTTTCCTAATATGCAGCGCTCAGAATTGGACGCAATACTCCAGCTGAGGCCGAACTAGTGTCTTATACAAGTTCAAATAACTTCCTTGCTCTTTTACTCTGTGCCGCTATTAATAAAGCCCAGGATACTGTATGTTTTATTAACCGCTCTCTCAACCTGTCTTGCCACCTTCGATGCCTTATGCACATATACACCCCAGGTCCCTCTGCACCTGCACCCCCTTTAGAATTGTACCCTTTATTTTATATTGTCTCTCCATGTTCTTCCTACCAACATGAATCACTTCACATTTCTCTGCATTGAACTTCATCTGCCACCTGTCTGCCCATTCCGCCAACTTGTCTATGTCCTTTTTAAGTTCTACACTATCCTCCTCACAGTTCACAATGCTTCCAAGTTTCGTATCATCTGCAAACTTTGAAATTGTGCCCTGTACACCAAGGTCTATGTCATTAACATATATCAGGAAAAGCAAAGGTCTCAACACTGATCCCTGCGGAACTCCACTACAAATGTTCCTCCAGCCCGAAAAACATCGATTAACCACTACTCTTTGTTTCCTGTCACTCAGCCAATTTCGTATCCATGTTGCTACCGTCCCTTTCATTCCATGAGCTACAAGTTTGCTCACAAGTCTGTTGTGTGGCACTGTATAAAATGCCTTTTGAAAGTCCATGTACACCACATCAGCAGCATTACCCTCATCAACCCTCTCTGTTGCCTCCTCAAAAAGCTCCAGCAAGTTAGTTAAACATGATTTTCCCTTAAGAAATCCATGCTGGCTTTCCTTAATTAACTCGCATCTGTCCATGTGACTATTCATTTTGTCCAGAGTTATTTTTTCTAGAAGTTTTCCACCACCGAAGTTAAACTGACTGGCCTGTAGTTGCTGGGCTTATCTTTACACCCTTTTTTGAACAAGGAACATTTGCAATTCTCCAGTCCTCTGGCACCACTCCCGAGTCTAAGGAAGGCTGAAATTATGGCTAGTGCCACTGTGATTTCCACCCTCACCTCCCTGAGTATCCTTGGCTGCATCTCATCTGGTCTTTTATCCACTTTAAGTACAGACAGCCTATCTAATACTTGCTCTTGATCAATTTTAAACCCCTCTAGTGTCTGACTTACCTGCTCTTTCAACATTGCCTGGGTTGCATCTTCCTTGATAAAGACAGATGCAAAGTATTCATTTAATACTTCAGCTATGCCCTCTGCCTCCATGTGTAAATCCCCTTTCTGGTCCCTGATTGGCCCCACTTCTCCTTTTATCACCCTTTTGCTATTTATATGCCTATAGAAAACGTTGGGATTTCCTTTAATGCTAGCTGCCAGTCTCCTCATGCTCTCCCTTTGTTGCTCTTATTTGCTTTTTTACTTCCCCTCTGGACCTTCTATATTCAGCCTGGTTCTCAATAGTTTCTACCTGGCATCTGTCATCAGCACACTTTTTCTTCTTTATCTTAATCTCTACCTCTTTTGTCAACCAGGGAGCTCTGGATTTGTTTGCTCTATGTTTCCCCTTCGAGGGAATGTATCTTGACTATGCCCAAACTATCTTTTTGAAGGTAGCCCATTGTTCATTTACCGGTTGTCCTGCCAGCTTTTGTCTCCAATTTATTCGCCCCAGCTCCATTCTTACCCCTTTGAAGTTGGCCTTCCTCCAGTTAATTATTCTTACCCTGGATTGTTCCTTGTCCTTTTCCATAGTCAGCCTAAACCTTATGATACAATGATCACTATCCCCTAAATGTTCTCCGACTGATACTTGATCCACTTGGCCCACCTCATTTTCAAGAACCAGGTCTAGCAGTGTCTCCTTTCTCATTGGACGAGCATTATACTGCTGTAGAGAACTTTCCTGAACACATGCTAGGAACTCTTGCCCCTCACTGCCCTTTACATTACTATTATCCTAGTCTATGTTTGGATAGCAAAAGTCCCCCATTATAAATACCCTATAATTTTTGCACCTCTGTAATTTCCTTGCAAATTTGTCCTTCCACATCCTTCCCACTAGCTGGTGGCCTATAGACAACACTGAGCAATGCAACTCCACCTTTTTTGTTCCCTAGTTCGAGCCAAATTGATTCTGTCCTCGACTCCTCTGGGACATCCTTATTCTCCAGCACTGCGATGCTCTCCTTAATCAATACCGCCACCCCTCCCCCTTTTTTCCCTTTCCTATCTTTCCTGAACACCTTGAATCAAGGAATATTTAACACCCAGTCCTGCACTTCTTTGAGTCAGGACTCTGTTATAGCCACGACATCATATTTCCATATGGCAATTTGCACCTGTAGCTCACCAGTCTTGTTAACCACACTGCGTGCATTCACATACATGCATAGAAACATAGAAAATAGGAGCAGGAGTAGGCATTTGGCCCTTTGAGCCTGCTCCGCCATTCATTATGATCATGGCTGATCATCCACGTCAGTAACCTGTTCCCACTTTCCCCCCATATCCTTTGATCCTATATAGCCCCAAGAGCTATATCTAACTCCTTCTTGAAAACATACAATGTTTTGGCCTCAACTGCTTTCAGTGGTAGTGAATTCCACAGGCTCACCACTCTCTGGGTGAAGTAATTTCTCCTCATCTCAGTCCTGAAAGGTTTACCCCATATCCTTAGACTGTGACCCCTGATTCTGGACATCCCCACCATCAGGAACATCCTTCCTGCATCTACCCTGTTAGAATTTTATAGGTTTCTATGAGATCCTCCCTCACTCTTCTGATCTCCAGCAAATATAATCATAACTGACTCAATCTCTCCTCATACGTCAGTCCTGCCATCCCAGGAATCAGTCTGGTAAACCTTCGCTGCACTCCCTCTATAGCAAGAACATACTTCCTCAGATAAGGAGACCAAAACTGCACACAATATTCCAGGTGTGGCCTCATCAAGGCCCTGTATAATTGCAGCAAGACATCCCTGCTCCTGTACTCGAAACCTCTCACTATGAAGGCCAACATACCATTTGCCTTTTTTACCGCCTGTTTCACCTGCATGCTTGCCTCCAGCGACTTGTGTACGAGAACACCCAGGTCTCGTTGCATATTCCCCTCTCTCAGTTTATAGCCGTTCAGATAATAATCTGCCTTCCTGTTTTTGCCACCAAAGTGGATAACCTCACATTTATCCACATTATACTGCATCTGCAATGCATTTGCCCACTCACTCAACTTGTCCAAATCATCCTGAAGCGCCTCTGCATCCTCCTCACAACTCACCATCCCATCCAGTTTTGTGTCATCTGCAAATTTGGAGATATTACATTTAGTTCCCTCATCTAAATCATTAATGTATATTGTGAATAGCTGGGGTCCTAGCACCGATCCCTGCGGTACCCCACTAATCACTGCCTGCCATTCAGAAAAAGACACGTTTATTCCTACTCTTTATTTCCTGTCTGCCAACCAATTTTCTATCCATCGCAATACACTACCCCCAATCCCATGCGCTTTAATTTTACACGCTAATCTCTTATGTGGGACAAAAGCCTTCTGAAACTCCAAATAAACCACATCCACTGGCTCCCTCTCATCAACTCTACTAATTACATCCTCGAAGAATTCTCGCAGATTTGTCAAGCATGATTTCCCTTTCATAAATCCATGCTGACTCTGCCCAATTCTACCACTGTTCTCTAAGTGCTCTGCTATAAAATCTTTGATAATGGACTCTAGAATTTTCCCCACTGCCGACGTCAGGCTGACTGGTCTATAATTCCCTGCTTTCTCTCTACCTCCCTTTTTAAATAGTGGGGTTACATTAGCTACCCTCCAATCTGTAGGAACTGTCCCAGAGTCTATAGAATCTTGGAAGATAACCACCAATGCATCCACTATTTCTAGGGCCACTTCCTTAAGTACTCTGGGATGTAGATTATCAGGCCCTGGGGATTTATCGGCCTTCAATCCCATCAATTTCCCCAACACCATTTCTCTGCTAATACTGATTTCCTTCAGTTCCTCCCTCCCACTAAACCTGTGTTCCCCAACATTTCTGGTATGATATTTGTGTCCTCCTTTGTGAAGACAGAACCAAAGTATGCATTTAGTTGGTCAGCCAATTCTTTGTTCCCCATAATAAATTCCCCTGTTTCTGACTGTAAGGGACCTACATTTGTCTTCACCAATGTTTTTCTCTTCAGATACCTATAGAAACTTTTACGGTCAGTTTTTATGTTCCCCGCAAGCTTACTCTTGTTCTCTATTTTCCCCTTCTTAATCAATCCCTTGGTCCTGCTTTGCTGAATTCTAAACTGCTCCCAATCCTCAGGTCTGTTCATTCTGGCAAATTTATATGCCTCTTCCTTGGATCTAATGCTATCTCTAATTTCCCTTGTAAGCCATGGTTTGGCTACTTTTCCTGTTTTACTTTTGCATCAGACAGGAATAAACAATTGTTGCAGTTCATCCATGCACTCTTTGAATGTTTGCCATTGCCTATCCACCGTCATCCCTTTAAGTAACGTTTCCCAATCCATCATAGCCAACTCGCACCTCATACTTTCGTAGTTTCCTTTATTAAGATTCAGGACCCTAGTCTCAGAATCAACTAAGTCACTCTCCATCTTGATGAAAAATTCTATCATATTATGGTCGCTCGTCCCCAAGGGATCTCACACCACTAGATTGTCAATTATTACACTCTCATTACACAATACAGTCTAGGATGGCCTGTTCTCTAGTTGGTTCCTCAATGTATTGGTCCAGAAAACCATCCCGTATACACTCCATGAATTCCTCCTCTATGGTATTGTGACTAATTTGATTTGCCCAATCTATATGCAGATTAAATTCACCCATAATTACAGATGTTCCTTTCTTGCATGCGTCTCTAATTTCCTGTTTAATGCCGTTCCCAACATCACCACTACAGTTTGGAGGTCTATATACAACCCCCAATAACGTTTTTTGCCCCTTAATGTTTCTCAGCTCTACCCATACAGATTCCACATCGTCAGAGCTAATATGCTTCCTCACTATTGCATTAATTTCCTCTTTAACCAGCAATGCAACTTCACCGCCTTTTACCTTTTGTCTGTCCTCCTAAATACTGAATACCCCTGGATGTTCATTTCCCAACCCTGGTCACCCTGCAGCCATGTCTCTGTAATCCCGACTATATCATACCCGTTTGCATCTATTTGCACATTAATCCTGATTCAGACTTTATTACTTTTTCCCTTACTCTGACCCCACCAAATAACGTACTGTTCCCTACTTTGGTGCTATCTATCTCCCCCAGTATTGTATGCTCCTTGGTGTTCCTCTCTCATACTTGCTCCTGGTTCCCACACTCCAGACAAGTTACCACTTTTGCTTCTGAGCTCCCGCTCAAGTTCCCATCCCCCTGACAATTTAGTTTAAACCCTCCCCAACAGCACTAGCAAATCTCCCTGCGAGGAGTCCCAGAGTTCAGTGGTTTGTATTATGCGTATTGTTTTTTGCTGAACTGACCCACGTTTTTGATCTATAGGTGAACATCTGTTGTATATTGGAGTGTCAGCCTCGATTATGTGCTCAAATCTCTCAAGTGGGACTTGACCCCGTGACATTCTGACTTACTGAGCCACAGCTGACTTCCTTCTGATGCCTTAATTTCTTTTTGAAGAGGCAGAATTCTGTATATCGAAACAACTCCTTAACTCCCTTTATTATTTTTGACCCATATAAATGATTCCCAAATCCTTAACGAAAACACAAGGTGCTGGAAAGAACTCAGCAGGTCTGGCAGCATCTGCGGAGAGAGAAGCAAAGTTAACATTTCAGATCTGTGACCTTTCATCCGAACTAGTTAACTCTGCTACTCTCTCCACAGATGCTACCTGACCTGCTGAGTATTTCTAGCACTTTGTTTTTATTTCAGCTTTCCAGCATCTGCAGTATTTGCTTTCAATTTACTCTCTTGTTTATTAACCATATCTTATGGATTTTATGCCATTTGGCTTTTGCCATGCATTTTTCTGCATTAAATGCTATTTGCTGGTAATCTGGACAAGGATTATGCCTCTGTAATTCTTCACTCTCCTGACACAATTAGCCCTCTTAGTGCAATGAGACAAAATCTGTAATTGGATGCAAGTCTGCCTTTGCGTGACCTGACCTTGTGTGGATTATTTAGTGACAGTTGTCAGGCAATTTATACTCTGAATTCCCTATAACCAGGCACTGTTGCTCCTGCAAGATGATATTGAGTGCAAGCTGACTACAAGCAAACCCTGAGACAAGTATGAGAACCAAGAAAACCAGACAAAAGTGTTTATTGCAGCACAAGAATAGACAGTCTCTGTTGGCTACGACTGAGGTTATTAACATTTGAGGAATATACTGTGGTCTTGTACATTCGATAGCAATGGATGTAATTCTAGTAGATTATAAAATCCTGGAGCACAGCAAGAGGCCATTCAACCCATCGTGCCTATGCCAGCTGTTTGAAGCAGCAGTCCAATTAGTCTCACTCCCTGTGCTTTTTCTCTTAGCCCTGTCATTGTTTTCCAGACAAATATACAGTTCTCCCTTGAAAGTTAGTATTAAATTTACTTCCACAACACTTTTAGACACTGCATTCCAGATCATGGCAACTCGCTGTATTTACAAAAAGGAAATGCTAACCTCCTCTTTGCTTCTTTTGCCCACTATCTTAAATTCATGCTCTCTGGTTAGTGACCCATCCACCAGTGCATAAACACTTTCTTATTTACTCTATCAAAACCTCTCATAGTTTTGGACACCTCTATTAAATCTCCCCTAATCACCTCTGCTGTAAGGAGAACAATCCCAGCTTCTCCAGCCTCTCCACAGAAATGAAGTCCCTCATCTCTGGTATCATTTTGTTTGTGAGGGTGGGGGGAGAATTTTTTCTGTCTTTAAGGTGTTAACATGTCATCTTGCAACTGAACTCTCCAACAGGAAGAGAAGCTGATCTTGGAAGATCTTCAGTGCCAAGTTGAACAGTTGGATCTACTGGAGAAGAAGTACACTGACCTTGGGCCTGTATATGATTGCTTGGTTTGGCACGATGGAAATTGTTGGAGGTGAAATAATTTTAAACACTTCTCGTGTCAGTTCTTCAGGCTTTTATATAATGTACAGTGAATTTTACTTGAGATAATTTCCGACAAGTATAATCAAGCACTTACGACCAATTGGCATTTTCCAAAAGTGAACCTGCACCTTAATTACAATTGTGTGATGAAGTATTTATCTTAACCAATGATGTAGAAGGGCGGATTATTTTTTGACCTGTAAAATGCGCAATAAAAGCCAATTGCAACATGCATCTGATGATGATGATTTTAAAGAAGAGGGGAAAGTTACTTGGAAACAAAGAATGCTTGTTCATATTGCAATAATTGTAATCTTTGCAGAAATTGTGTTGCAGTTCTCAAAGGGAGAATATAGCTTTGTAAGAATTTTGTGTCTGAATTGTTAAATCTTTCCTCCTGTCCATATATAATAACCGTATTTTCGATTTTGTTTTTGCCTGTGAACCACACCCCACATTTACTTTAACGTGCTCGGTTTAAAGACTTTAGGTGTTGCCCTCAGGGTCTAGCCATTCAGTCCTGGCTGCCAGCTTTGCCAGATTTCTGTAGTTCAGGCATGGAAAGGCACTAATCCGTCAGCCACTCCAAGTCCCAGCGCCCATCCCTGCTATTAGAATGTGCTCAGCATTAACAGGTCATGTGAGCAGGGGTTAGTTTTAACATCATGTCTTTGAGCTTCAGAAATACAGTGAAAAGTGGATAACTGGTCGGGAAAACAAGTCTCTTGTGGTAAGTTTTAAATTAAAAAGAAAATTAATCTAAAAGATAAACGCTTGAGAAGAAAAACATTTTAGGCCCGTTTGCCGGAATTTTCCTTTAATGGATGGCCAATTGTCCGGAGTAAAATCGTCCCGAGGATTAAATGGCTTTCAGGATCTCCTGGAAAGGAAACAGCAAGAACTTGCATTTATATAATGTCTTTAGCACAGTAAGATGTTCCAAGGCACTTCACACGTTAGACAGACAAAAATAGGCACCAAGCCACATAAAGAAGTATTAGGACAAGTGGAAGTAGGTTTTAAGAAATGACTTGGAGGAGGAGGAGAGAGAGAGAGCTGGAGCAGTTTAAGGAGTGAGTTCCAGAGCTTAGGACCCAGGCAGCTGGGGCTGCCACTGGTGGGGCAAAGGAAACTGAGGGTGCACAAGAGGCCAGAATTGAAAGATCGCAGATATCTTGGAGGTTTGTAGGATTGGAAAATGAAGCAGAGACAGGAAGGGGCGAAGCCATGGAGGGGTTTGAACATAAAGATGAGAATTTTAAATTTGAGGCATTGCTGGATCAGTAGTCTGACCAAACAGTTTACATTTGACTGTAGTTAGCTATCAAAGATAAAATGATAGGTATAGCATTGGACCTGTACAGACCTGTTTAGAAATGATCTCAAATTACTCATGTACACTATCCCAAAATGTTATTTTCTGAAATAAATCTGTTTACTTAAACTAAATTAGCAGGGGGATGGGCACCACCAGAGATAAGCAGAAGAGGAACAAGATCCATAACGTGAGAATGTTAAACAGTACTAGAGAAGGGAGTAGTTCCATATTAGATGAGAGCAGACTGAGAAGGACTATGAGCAATGCAAAGACAGGATTCCAATGCATGTGTGTAAATGCACAAAGTGTGGTGAATAAGCTACAAGCACAAATAGCAGTATGGAATATGATGTACTGGCAATAATGGAAACGTGGCTTAAAAATGGCGAGGACTGGGCACTTAATATGCAAGTGTTCAGAAAATATAGGGAAGGAAAAAAGGTTGCTGGGATGGCATTATTGATTAGGGAAGACATTGCAGTGTTGGAAAGGGAGGATGTCCTTGAAGGGCCAAGGACATAATCCATTTGGTTAGAATTGAGAAACAAAACAGGTATGATCACGCTACTAGGGGTATTCTATCGGCCTGTATATAGTGAGAGAGTGGTAGAGGAGCAAATCTGCAGGGAAATCACAGAGATGTGCAAGAACTATAGGATTGTGATATTGGGGGACTTTCAGTGCCCAAATGTCGATTGGGATAATTCTAGAGTAAAGGGAAAGCAGGGGGAGGAATTTCTGAAATGTGTTCAGGAGAACTTCCTTGATCAGTATGTTCTCAGCCCAACTAGAAAGGAGGCAATGCTGGACCTGGTGCTGGGGAATGATGTGGGGCAAGTGGACCAAGTGTTTGTGGGGGAGAACTTTGTTAAGAATGACCATCGTATCATAAGGTTTCAACTCATAACGCAGAAAAGCAAGGAACAAAATAAGATAGAACGTCTAGATTGGAAGAGGGCTAATTTCAATGCGATGAGAAGGGATCTATCCTGGGTCAAATGGAATAAAAAAGACTGACAGGAAGAGCTGTATTGGAATAATGGGTGATTTTGAAGGAATAGATGCTTTGGATACAGGCTAGGTACATTCCTAGCAAGGGCAAAAGGTAAGGGAACTAATAACAGGACTCCTTGGTTGAAGAGGGAGATAGAGATTAAAATGAAACTAAAAAATAGGGTGTATGATGCATGTCAAGTGAATTTTTCAAGAGAGAACCAGGCCATAATAAGTTGAGAGGGGAGGTGAAAAGGAAGATTAGACTGGCAAAGAGAGAATGACAGGCTACATAAAAGGCGACCCAAAAATCTTCTAATGGGCTGTAAAGAGTAAGAGGTGGAGTGGGGCCTATTAGGGACAAAGAGGGTAATATATGCTTAAAAGCGCAGGGCAAGGCTAATATACTTGATCAGTATCTTTGTATCAGTGTTCACTAAGGAAGTAGAATATGACAAAATATCAGTAGATGGAGAGAGTAGAGGCAATGGTGGGGAGTAAATATTGAGAAGGGAAGATACTAAAAGTGCTGGCTTGCATCCCAGGTTGCTAAAGGAAGTGGGGATGGAGATAGAAGATAGCCAATCTTCCCTGGATACGTGGGAGGTGCCAGAGGACTGGAGAGTTATTCAAGAAAGGATGTAAGGACAGTACTAGCAACTACAGGCCAGTTAGTTTAAAATCAGTGGTGGGTAAGATTTTAGAATCAATAATCAGGGAAAAAAATCAACACACACTTGGAGTGGTTCGAGTTAATTAAGGATAGCCAGCACGGATTTGTAAAAGTTACGGATATGCTTGACTAATCGAATTGAATTTTTTGGGATGAAGTAACAGAGAGGGTTGATGAAGGGAATGCAGTGGATGTTTTTAATATGGATTTTAAGAAAGCTTTTGATAAGGTACCACATTAAAGGTTCGTTAACAAAATTGAGGCTCATGGAATAGGAGGATCAGTGCCCAATTGGATAAAAAGTTGGCTTAAGGACAGAAAACAGCGGGTTGTAGTAAATGGTTGTTTTTTAGACTTAAGGGTGGTCGACAGTGGTGTTCCAAGGGTCAGTGCTGGGATCATTGCTTTTTTTGCTGTAGATAAAGGACTTGGATCTTGGAATACGGAGCAGAATCTCAAAATTTGCTGATGACACCAAACTTGGAAGTGTGCCAAACAGTGAGGATGATATGAACTGCCTGCAACAGGACATAGATAAGCGAGCAGAATGGACAGAGAGGTGGCAGATAAAATTTAATACTGACGAGTGTGAGGTGATACATTTTGGCAGAAAGAATTGGGAGAGTCAATATATACTTATTGGCACAGTTCTAGAGAGTGTGCAGGAACAGAAGGACCTGGGGGTGCATGTGCATCGATCTTTGAAGTTAGCAGGACATATTGAGAGAGTGGTTAGAAAAGCATATGGAATCTTGGGTTTCATAAATAGAGGCATTAAGTACAAAAGCAGGGAAGTTGTGCTGAATCTTTATCAAGCTCTGGTTAGGCCCCAACTAGAGTATTGCATCCACTTCTGGTCACAACACTTTAGGATGGATGTGAAGGGTCCTTGAGAGGGTGCAGAGGAGATTTACCAGAATGATTCCAGGGATAGAGGATTTTGGTTAAAAGATTGGGTTAGAAAAGCTTGTGTTCTTGCAGCAAAGGAGATTGAGGGGAGATTTACTAGAAGTGTACAAGATTATGACAAGTTTAGATAAGTTAGACAAAGAAAAACTGTTAAGGGAACACGGGTTGAAAGTTTTGGGCAAGAGGTGCATGGGGACTATAAGGAAGAAACTTTTTACGCAACGGGTGGTAATGACCTGGAACTTGTTGCCCACAAGGGTGGTAGAAGTGGAGACAATCAATGACTTCAGAAGGAAATTGGATGGCTGCTTGAAGGAAATAGACTTGCAGGGCTACGGGGATCGAGCATGGCAGTGGGACTGGCTGAATAGCTTCATGGAGAATCGGCATTGACTCAATGGGCTGAATAGCCACCTCTTGTGCCATAAATGACTCTATGACTACTTTGTATTTGAATAAATCAGTACTAACTGTGTCCCTGTCTCCCTAAGGGAGCCTGTTCCATAGATTGACCAGTCGCTTTGAATTTCCCCCCCTTCAAGTGCAGGTTGTGTCCTCTGGTTCTATTGTTCTGGGCAAGGTGAAACAGTTTGTCATGGCTGACATTATCCAGTCCCGTTTGAATCCTGAAAATACCAATCATGTCACCTCTCAACCTTCTCTTTTCCAATGAGAATGTGCCCAATTTACATCATCGCTCCTCATAATCCAAGCCCTCCATAGAAACAGGAGGCGACCATTCATTCCCTCAAACTTATTTCACCATTCAGTTAGATCATGGATGATCTGTATCTTAACTCTATCTACCTGCCTTGGTTCCAAAGCCCTTAATACCCTCACCTAATGAAAACGAATCAATCTCACGCTTTGAAATTTTCAGTGAACCGCAGCTTCATCAGCAATATGAGAGAGTTGCAGAGTTCCACCACCTTTTGTGTGAAGAAGTGCTTCCTGACATCGCCCCTGAGTGCACTAGTTCTAATTTTAAGGTTATTCTGCTGGTTCTGGACACCCCACCAGAGGAAATAGTTTCTCTCTATCGACCTTATCGACTCCTCTGATCATCTTAAACAACTCAATTAGATCATCCCTTAATCTTCTGCACTCAAGGTAGTGCAAG
The DNA here is from genome assembly GCF_036365525.1 of Heterodontus francisci. NCBI lineage: Eukaryota > Metazoa > Chordata > Chondrichthyes > Heterodontiformes > Heterodontidae > Heterodontus > Heterodontus francisci. The sequence goes on from NC_090385.1 coordinate 5,953,691, forward strand.
CTTAGCCTATTCAACCTGTTCTCATAATTTAACCCTTTTGCTCTGTGTGCTCTCTTCAATAGCTGCAATATCCTTTTTGTAATGTGGTGGCCGGGACCATACACATTATTTTAAGTGTGATCTCACCAATGATTTATAAGCCTCACTATTTCAGCTCAACATTGACCTTTTAATTCAATCAACATTTTTCCATGCACATTATTTTATTTCTATTTGAGAATTGAATTTTTTTGTCCCGATGTGTAGTACTATGCATTTCTCTGCATCGAATTTCATCTGCTAACCGTCTGCCCAATTCCCAAGTATATTAATTCCTCCTGTAGCTTATCCTGTCTACCACTTTCATTAACTTTGTATTAGCTGCAAATTTAGCCACTGTGCTTGTGATTCATAGCTCCAGATCATTTATAAAAAAAGATGCTAAACAAAAGAGGTCCCAAAGTAATTTAAACATTGCATCGCAGTACGTTCATGCTCCACAAGTTTAATATTGATGCAGAGTCAAAATGGCTTTGCTGCAGACCTAATCTTGAAATGCGAATCCTGAGGGGGATCTGCAGAGATTCACTAGAATGGTACCAGGGATGAAGGACTTCAGATATGTGGGGAGAGCAGAAAAGCTGGGATTGTTCTCCTGACAGCAGTGAAGGTTAAGGGGAGATTTAATAGAGGTGTTCCAAATTATGAAGGTTTTGGATAGAGTAAATAAGGAGAAACTGCTCCACTGGCAGGAAGATCGGTGACCAGAAAAACACAGATTTAAGATAACTGATAAAAGAACCAGGGGAGAGATGAGAATCTTTTTTCACAGTTATGGTCTGGAATGCGCTGCCTGAAAGGGCAGTGGAAGCAGATTCAGTAGTAACTTTCGAAAGACAATTGGATAAATACTTGAAAATTAAAAATTTCCAGGGCTATGGGGAACACAAGAAATAGGAACAAGAGCAGACCATATGGCCCATCAAGCATGCACTGCCATTCAATACAATCATGGCTGACCTTAGGCTTCAACTCCACTTTCTCTCCTGCTCACCATATCCCTTGATTCCCTCAGAGACCAAAAATCTGGCTATCCCAGCCTTCAAAGAGCAGGGGAATGAGTCTAACTGGATCGCTTTTTCAAAGAGGTGGCATAGGTACAATGGGCCAAATGGCCTCCTTTTATGCTCTTTTACTCCATGCACTGATTCTCAAGGGAAGCTGTGAGAGACCCCTAGGAGCAGAGTCTCACTCTGCTTCACTCTGGCATCAGTTCAGGTCCTGGCTCCAGATTCAGGCTGCGGTTACATTTGAACAACAGCGTTGGTGAAGAAGCGTAATCACCCAGTGAAAACACTACAGTTACCACACAAGGTTGGTCTTTCACCCTTTGGGTGTCCCCTTGGGCCTTGTCTGCTTGAAATTTATCCTTTTCACTCGAATCATTTTTATTTTCTCTCTGACTTTGTAGAGCCTGTGTTGACACGAGCGAATGTGGAGACCTGAGTAGCTGCAGAGTGCTGAGGAACTACAGAGAAGGTTATGAGTATGCACAGCTGGGCAAGTCCGAAATGCTGAATTACTCCATCAACGTGTATGATGATGGGAACACTCTTTGCATCGTCACCAACGCAGGTGAGTACCAGAGGATTGGAGGTCTGCGAGCGTTGTACCATTGTTTAAAAAGGGTGTGAGGGATAGACCAAATAATTTTAGGCCGGTCAGTCTGACCTCGGTGGTGGGTAAATTATTAGAATCAATTCTGAGAGACAGGATAAACTGCCACTTCGAAAGGCACGGATTAATCAGGGATAGTCAGCATGGATTTGTTAAAGGAAGGTCGTGTCTTACTAACTTGATTGAATTTTTTTGAGGAAGTAACAAGGAGGATTGATGAGGGTAGTGCAGTGGATCTGGTCTACATTTTAGTAAGGCATTTGACAAGGTCCCACACGACAGACTGGGTCAGAAAAATGAAAGCCCATGGGATACAGGGGAATGTGGCAAGCTGGATCCAAAATTGGCTCAATGACAGGAAACAAAGGGATGACGGATGTTTTTGTGAATGGAAAGCTGTTTCCAGTGGCGTTGCACAGGGCTCGGTGTTGGGTCCCTTGCCGTTTGTGGTATATATTAATGATTTGGACATAAATGTGGGAGACATGACTGGGAAATTTGCAGATGACACAAAAATTGGCCGTGTCGTTAATAGTGAAGAGGATAGCTGTAGACTCCAGAACGATATCAATGGTTTGGTTGAGTGGGTGGCAAAGTGGCAAATGGAATTCAATTCAGCGAAGTGTGAGGTAATGCATTTTGGGGAGGGCAAATAAAGGAAGGGAATACACAATAAACGGGAGGATATTGAGAGGGGTAGAAGAAGTGAGAGACCTAGGAGTGCATGTCCCACAGGTCCCTGAAGGTGGCAGGACAGGTAGATAGAGTGGCGCAGTGGTTAGCACCGCAGCCTCACAGCTCCAGCGACCCGGGTTCAATTCTGGGTACTGCCTGTGTGGAGTTTGCAAGTTCTCCCTGTGTCGGCGTGGGTTTCCTCCGGGTGCTCTGGTTTCCTCCCACATGCCAAAGACTTGCTGGTTGATAGGTTAATTGGCCATGATAAATTGCCCCTAGTATAGGTAGGTGGTAGGGAAATATAGGGACAGGTGGGGATGTGATAGGAATATGGAATTAATGCAGTATTAGTATAAAATGGGTGGTTGATGGTCGGCACAGACTCAGTGGGCCGAAGGGCCTGTTTTAGTGCTGTATCTCTAAACTAAACTAAACATAAAGTGGTGAAGAAGGCATATGGAATGCTTTCCTTTATTGGCCAAGGTATAGAATTCAAAAGCAGGGATGTAATGCTGGAACTGTATAAAATGCTGGTTAGGCAACAGCTGGAGTATAACATACAGTTCTGGTCACCACATTACAGGAAGGACATAATTGCTCTGGAGACAGTACAGAGCAGATTTACAAGAATGTTGCCAGGGCTTGAAAATGTTGCAGCTATGAGGAAAGATTGGATAGGCTAGGGTTGTTTTCTTTAGAACAGAGGAGGCTGGGGGGTGACTGAATTGAGGTGTACAAAATTATGAGGGGCCTATACAGAGTAGACAGGAAGGACCTGTTTCCCCTTGGAGAGGTCAATTACCAGGGGGCACAGATTTAAGATGTTTAACAAGAAGGATTAGAGGGGACATGGTGAAAAACCTTTTAACCCAGAGGGTGGTGGATGTCTGGAATTCACTGCCCCGATACCTGGACATGCACCTGGAGTGCTATAACCTGCAAGGCTATGGACCAGGTGCTGAAAGGTGGGATTAGATTGGGTGGCTAGTTTTTTCAGCTGGCCCAAACACGATGGGCTGGATGGCCTCCTTCTGTGCCTTTTCTATAGTTCTGTAGTACGCAATGGGAAGGAATATGCTCATCATCTGTCTTTCTTTTTAAAAAAAAGCGCCCAGAAATAAGCTGAAGCTGTGTTCCCAACCTGGGGAAAGCAAAACACAGATATCCTTAGTCAAGAAGAATCAGAAAGGAGATGAGTTTTTTTTTTTAAACGCAGGACGTTGTTGTGATCTGGAACACACTGCACTAAAAAAGTGGTGGAAGAAGATTCAATAGTAATTTTCAAAAGGAAATGAGATAAAAAGTTGAAAAAATTGCAAGGCTAAGGGACAGAGCTGGGGGAGTGGGACTAAATTGGATAGCTCTTTTATAAAAGCTGGCTTAGGTTTGATGGCCGAACGGCCGCCTCCTGTGCACTACCTTTCTACAAAAAAGGTGTCCTCTTTATCTACACAGGGTCCCATGGAACGCATGTAGCTGCAATAGCTGCTGGACACTTCCCAGATGAACCAGAAAGGAACGGTGTAGCTCCTGGGGCTCAGATATTAGCCATCAAGGTGGCCGACTCCAGGTTAAACACCATGGAAACTGGGACCAGCTTAATCCGTGCGGTAAGTGGTATTCTGTTCATTGATTATTGGTGTGTTATTGTAGCAAGGAATTGCTTCCGATTATTTGGTAGTGTACTCAGATCAGCTCTGTAGAATGTAGTTTTGTGAGTCGGATGCATCATCCATTGTGTACGACGTGTTTGTCCCTCCTTCTGGAGAGTTGGATACTTCCAGTCTCTGTGTTGAAGTGAAATGAATCACTTTCCCTTTGTCACATTGCTTGTCGGCCACTCCAGTAAAAGTTGATTTCTGCTATCCTGACTGCGCATCATGGATAAAGTCCCTACTTCAAATTTTTTTCCTCTGCCCAATGCTCTCCTGGGTGGCCTCCCACCTTCCACCTTCCATAGTCTTCAGCTCATCCAAAATTCTGCTGCCCGTATCCTATCCCACACCAAGTGCCGCTCACCCATTGCCCTGTGTTTGCTGACTTGCATTGGTTCATAGTCCACCAACACCTTGTTTTCAATATTCTCATCTTCGTGTTTGATTCCCTCCAACCCTTCCCCATCTCTGAAACCTCTTCCAGCCCAACAGCCATCCAAGGATTCTGATCTCCAATTCTGGTCTCTTGTGCATCCCTACTTTATTTGTCCCATCATAGGCAGCCATGCCTTCAGCTCCGGAATTACTTCCCTTGCCTCCCCCCCTTTAAAATGCTGTTCAAAACCTACATTTTTTATTGGAATATCTCCATTGGTTCAGTATCAATTTATGTCTGATTATGCTCCTGTTAACACCATTATCATTGTATTGTGCAAGTATCAGGATGGTAAAAAGTAATCTGGATGGATCTTGGTCTTTTTCATCTAGCAATTCCGATGTTCTTAACCTCCTCTACCCACCATCTTAATGGGACGTCAGACTGTTTATTTGTCAGTTCCGAAGAAGGGTCACTGACCCGAAACGTTAACTCTGCTTCTCTTTCCACAGATGCTGCCAGACCTGCTGAGTGAATCCAGCATTTCTTGTTTTTGTTTATTTAACCAGTTTATTTTAAACAGGCTAACTCCTGCAATAAAGTAGAGGCTAGAGAAATGTTGTAAGAGAATGTTAACTATTCACCTGCTGAAGTCACCAACAGTAATTTCTAGGCTATAATGTAACCTGGGATAATTTTTAATAGTTTAATGTATGAAGGCACTTTAAAAATAATAAAGTCTCTTTTCGTCAGTTGCAAACAATCACAAGTGTCTTACCTTCAATTTTCCAGATGATCGAGGTGATCAATTACAAGTGTGACCTTGTAAATTACAGCTACGGTGAAGCAGCTCATTGGGCTAACTCAGGGTAGGTAGAAATCTATCCTGTGTTACAGTGGTGAAAACTGGACAAATGCTGAGCGTATTTAATGAGCAGCCTTATTGGCAGCTGCCTACTGGTGACAGCTACAGAAAACTTATTCACTTGTAAACTGTACTGTAATCTATACAGAACAAAGTATGAAAGCACGTTATGTGTCAGCATAATCCTCATATATCTGCGCCATTGTTCCATGTGGTTGCACAAACATAGAATTAACAGCACAGAAACAGGCCATTTGGCCCAACTGGTCCCTGCTTGTATTTATGCTTCCCATGAGTGTTTTCCCACCCTCCTTCATCTCACCCTATCAACATATCGTTCTATTCCTTTCTCCCTCATGTACTTATCTAACTTCCCCTTAAATGTATATTCAAGACTCCTCCGTGGTAGCGAGTTCACATTCTCACCGTTCTGAGTGAAGTAATTTCACCTGAATTAATTATTGACTATCTTATATTTATAACCTCTAGTTTCTTGACCCCTAGAAACTCAAAGTTGTGTTTGTCACTGCCCTTTTATGTAACATTTAAGGCTGCGTTTGCTGATAACACAGCTACCAGGTGGCGCTGCACTGGCCCATGCGCAAATGCAGCCTGTTCAACTAAAACGTCACAGTCAGCGACGTTCGGGCAGCTTCCAGGACTAAAGATGGCGCTGCTCAAATAATCACACGAAGGCAACGTAAACACATGGCCGGAGAGATCGGCTGGCTGGGGAATGGCCGGAAGGAGCAGGCGGTGGTTGGGGAATGGCCAAAGAGAGCAGGCGGGCGGGGGGGAATGGCCGGAGAGAGCGGGCGGTGGGGTGGGGGGGGGGGGGGTGGGTGGTGGAGAATGGCCGGAGAGATCGAGGGGAGGGGGCGAATTGCCGGAGAGAGTGGGGGGGGGGGTGCGCAGGAGGAGAGCGCACCCGCCGACACCAAGGCCTTCGGCCGCTCTCTCCCCCCACACCCCGCTTTCTCCCCTCTTCTCTGCTTGCTCTCCCGCGTTATGCGATGACGTCATCTGGGCATGCGTGTACCAGTCCTGGCAATTTATGTGATGACGTCATCCGCGCATGCGCCAACCAGTCTTGGCAATGCGGAACGCAGCGCACGCGCAGAGAGCAGGAGCCCATTTGTGCATGTGCGCAGGTTGGCGCAGTCGAATGACGTCCCCGCCGGCTGTGTCGTCAAGAATCACTTTGAAAATTTACCACATCAGGAAGCTGGAGCCATGACTGCAAGCTGCTGCAAAAATAGAAAGGAACAATAGTTTGTTTTTATTGGCATTGTTTGATAAAGCTTACTCAATCCACTAACATTTTAATTACAAATGGGGATCTGAATATCCCAGTTTATTGATATCAATCTTTCAGCAGATTGACAAATTCACGATTGTGAGAAAAACAAAGCTGCCTTCTCCTCTCTGCCAACTCCAGCAAGGCTTTATGTAAAAAGGGCAGACTGAAAACAAATGTGAATGGAATTAACTTTTTGATGTTTTTGGACAGAAGCCAGACCTGTCAAATCTTTCTTACTTGGTTGGTGATTTGCCCTTTACTGTGAGAGTCTCTGTCTAGCCCTATCCATTTCACCAGACTTGCAATCTGATTTACTTTTTATTTCAATAGACGTACAATCTGACTGTCAGAGTTAAACCGAGCTCTAGCCATTTCATCGACTTAGTATCACAGAAATGACAGTGCGAAAGGGGGTGATTATTTTCATTGAGTCTGTGCTAGCAACCTACGTTAATTCCCTTTCCTAATATACTTGTATATTCATTATTACTCTTCCAGGGATAAAGGATTACAGTTATCTGGATAGACTGGAGAAGCTGAGATTATTCTCCTTAGAGCAGAGAAGGCTGAGAGGAGATTTGATAGAGGCGTTTAAAATCATGAAGGATTTAGATGGAGTAAATAAAGTGAAACTGTTTCCAGTGGCTGAAGGTTTTATAAACAGAGGGCACAGATTTAAGATGATTGGCAAAAGAACCAGAGGAAACATGAGGAAAACTTTTTTTACCGCAACAAGTTGTTAGGAATAATTGCTTGGTCGTACAGTATTGCTGAAAAAAGAGACTTGCTTTCGAAGCTTTTCATCTTGTACTCGTCAGGACAGATGCAAGAATGCCAAATTTCAGAGGAAGCAGGGGTTTGGCCTGACAGTACGTAATGGCACTCAGGCCTGATTGCACTGTTAATGACCCTTAACTTTATGTGAGTTATCTGTTTGCCCTTTTATCAAAGGCATTAAAATAGAAGGCCTACAGAATGTCATAGGAACTTGCTACCAGGCTCGTGTGTCAGAATCGGAGAAATATTCCATTCTCTAGAAGTTATTTTCATCAGAAAAACTCACCAACAAATATGAATGCTAAAATGTAATAGAATAATCTAAATGGCTTAAGTTGCTTCTTTGATGTCGCAAAGCATCACACAGAGAAGCGCAAAGGAAGGGAGTAACTGGGAAAAGAGACTGAAGGGATAGTTGAAAAGATTGCTTTGGAGGAAGGATTTGAAGATTGGGTGGGGTGTTATGCAGGGGAGCAGAAGTGTGGCGAATGGTTTACGGAGACCATGCCAGGATAGAGGGCTAAGGCAGCTGAATGCTGGCCCCATTTGTGGAGCAGAAAGATGGGGGAATACAAGTAGGCCAGGCTGAAGATTTTGCTTTCGTTGTGCTGGGAGAAAGGGACTCAAATGGATAAATTAATTAAAGCAAATAACCAACTTGGCAGCTGGTTGAGGCTTTCTGATAACTGAAGTAAGGGCTCCAGGGACCATACAGAATCACAATTAACTAGAAATTTCCCTCTGTGATATTTGTGGATGAGTGTCAATATCTTACTGAGTCATTCTTCCATTTGCTTTTTTAAAGGAGCTATTAATCTGTACAATTTAATACATTTTGAAATAAGGATAAAGAGAAGAAATACACCTTAAATGGTAAGATGGGGATGCAGAAGCAGAGGGATCTTGCTGTGCAGATAAGATGGTTATTAAAAATGGTAACATAAATTGGAATGTTCCAAGGGAAAAACAAGTGGTATCCTTATTATCTTTCTAGAAGCAAAGAATAAAAAAACATATTGAACTTGCAACTGACCTTAGTTAACCTGCCATTAAAATATTGTGTACAGTTTTGTACATCCCATTAAAGAACAGTGCAGTCTAGGGTCACTGGGATATTACTAGGGATAAGGGGTATAGTCACGAGAGACACTTGAGAAGTTAAACTGTTGTTCAATCAAACGGAGAAAGTTAACAGATGACCTGATTTAAGTCTTCAAAATTGTCAAGTGTTATAAGTGAGAGTTTGTACCAACCAGTGAAAACAATCATTATGAGAGGGCACAAGTTGAAGATAATAACCAAAAGAATTAAAGGGGAGGTTAGAAAAAAATGTCTTTGCACAGAGTGGTTAGAATGTGGAATACTCTGCTGCAAACCATTTTTGAAGCAGAGTCCATAAATTCTTGAAAAAGGAAGTAAGTTGTTTATTGAAAGAGTTGAATATGAAATTGTATCAGGAGTGGGATTAGACAAGATGGGATATCACAGGGTAGGGAGCATGAGAAAGCGTGTGAAACTAGACTGGAAGTGATATTAGAGCTACCGGGGTTGAGTAGGAGAGTGGGGATAAACTGGATGAGATGGCATATTAAAGGGCATTCAGAGTGGGATTAGACGAGATAGCATATAGAGAAAAGCCCCACCCAAACTTCAGAATCTTCCTCAAAACCAATCTTTTCAATTATCCCTTCAGTCATTTTCTCTGATGGAAGGTCATAGACCTGGAACGTTAACTCTGCTTCTCTCCACAGATGCTGCCAGATCTGTTGAGTATTTCCAGCACTTTCTGTTTTTATATTAGCCCAAACTTGATGGGTCAAATAGCCTATTTCAGGAACATCCTATGAATTGGCCTCAGTGCCTTTGGACTAGGGAGTTAATAAAATAAGACAGAGTTGCAGGAAAAGAGCAGGGGATAATAAGTAGCTTTTTCAAACAGCTGGCACAGACATGATAGACCAAATGCCCTCCTTCTTTGAAGTATGATTCTGTGATATTTCTGTTCTGCTCTTTCATCCAGGCGTATTTGCAAGATAATTGACGAAGCAGTTTTGAAGCACGATGTTATTTTTGTGTCCAGTGCTGGTAACAATGGGCCCTGTCTCTCCACTGTCGGCAGTCCAGGAGGTACTTCCACTAATATCATTGGTAAGTATGATATTAGAGAGAGATAATCACTGAAACAGGCCCTTCGGCCCACCGAGTCTGTGCCGACCATCAACCACCCATTTATACTAATCCTATATTAATCCCATATTCCCTAACACATCCTCACCTTCCCTCAATTCTCCTACCACTACCTATACTAGGAGCAATTTACAATGGCCAATTTACCTATCAACCTGCAAGTCTTTGGCTGTGGGGGGAAACCGGAGCACCCGGCGGAAACCCACGCGGTCACAGGGAGAACTTGCAAACACCGCACAGGCAGTAGCCAGAACTGAACCCGGGTCGCTGGAGCTGTGAGGCTGTGGTGCTAACCACTGCGCCGCCCATTAGTGTGCTACTAAAGCAATGAGCAAACACCCTTTGTCGCTAAATTAATGAATATGACTTAAATCTCATCTCATTGAACCATACTGGGTGAATGTTTCCCCTGACTGGGGAGTCTAGAATTATGGGGTTACACTCTCATTTAGGACTGAGATGAGGGGAAACTTCTTCACTCATAGGGTTGTGAATCTTTGGAATTCTCTACCCCAGAGAGCTGTGAGTACTCAGTCGTTGAATCTATTCAAGACAGAGATCGATAGATTTTTGGGAATTATGGGATGTAGGGATAGTGTGGGAAGGTGGAATTGAGGTAGAAGATCAGCCATGATCATATTGGATGGCAGAGCAGGCTTGAAGGGCTGAATGACCTACTCCTGTTCCTATTTCTTATGTTCCTAACTAGTTAAAGTCGAAATGCTTATGGACCACTCTACTTTGAAAACAGTTTTGCTACCATAAATTTCTGTTTTGTATTTTTTTTGAATAGTTACGGAACTCCTCCTGCACACTCCCCACACTTCTTTAACACTAGACTTCTCATCCCGCAATCCTCCCACTCTTCTGTCAGCAGCTATTAATTCAGCACCTCAATCTTGCCACAAACAGCTCCCTACCCAGATCCATGGAGGGATTTTAAGGAGGTTAAAGGTAGGGAGGGGTGATGTCATGGAGGGATTTTAATACCTCCTTGACATCACCCCACCCTACCTCTAACCTCCTTCATGAAGCCCTACAACCCTCCGAATTTCTCAACTCTGGTCTCTTGATCATCAATGGTGCAATCATCTTTTTTTTTCAAAAACTGTGCTTTATTCATAAACGTTTGTAAAAAAAAAATGTATTACAGGAAAGTTCAAAACAGTTCAAATTTGAATTTTGGAAAGTTCAATCGATACAGAACATGAGTTGCCTCACAACTCTTTCCATTCCATTTTATATGCGATGTACATTTGCATTACACAGCAAAAAACATATTTGGTGCATACAGCCTGAGGGGTTGTACACGGGTTTCAGCCCCTCGGTATAATATGGCAGGAGGACTTTACAATGTGGCCTTTCCCGAATGGTGCAAAGATCATCGTGCCGGCTGCTGCCTGAGGCCCAAACACTGGAATTTTCCCCCCTAAATCGCTTCATCTGTCCTCCTTCCTTTAAGAAAACCCTTTTGGCTACCTGTTCAATATCAGACTCGGGTACTGTAGCATAGTGGTTATGCAACTGAACTAGCAATCTAGTGGCCCGGAATAATGATGAGGAAACATGAGTTCAACTCCTACCATGGCAGTTAAGGGATTTAAATTCAGATAATTAAATAAATCTGGAATAAAAAGCAGGTATCAGTAATGGTGATCGTGAAACTACCAGATTGTTGTAAAAATGTATCTGGTTCACCTAATGTCCTTTCAGAAATGAAATCTGCTGTCCTTACCTGGTCTGGCCTCTATGTGACTCCAGATCCACAGCAATGTGGTTGACTCTTAGTCAAGCCACTCAATTGTATTCAAGCAGGCAGCTCAGCACCACCTTCTCAAGGGCAATTAGAGGTGGGCAATAAATGCTGGCCATTCCAATGATGCCTACATTCTATGACTGAATAAAACAAAAATCTCCTTCACTAGCTTGGTATCAGTTATTGTCTAATAATGTTCCTATTAAGGGTCTTGGGAAGCTTTCCTGCATTAAAGGCACGATATAGATGCAAGTATTTTTCTGCCTTGTCTCTTACCTTCCTGCATTCCAAATCTTCTTAAAGCTTTTTCCAGAGACTTTTTCCCAGGGTGGAAAGGGCTATCACCAGGGGGCATAATTTTAAGGTGATTGGAGGAAGGTGTGGGGAGATGTCAGAGGTAGGTTCTTTAGACAGAGAGTGGTGGGTGCGCAGATACATTAGGGGCATTTAAGCGACTCTTGGATAGGTACATGGATGATAGTAGAATGAAGGGTAGGTAGTTAGTTTGATCTTAGAGTAGGGGCCCCAACAACCCCACTGCCTTGTGGGCGTCTCGGGAGAGACCAAGGCTAAGGGAGTAAACCCTAACAGAAAATCCGGAGCGGAACCCCGTAGGCGGTCATGTGTCACCTTTGGCATGTTTCCGGCAGTTCCTGCAGCCATACTGGTGCCAAACGTCGTGTCCTGCACTCCTTTGGACCCCACCAGAAAGGCCGAGAGGGGGGTTTTGACGACTGGGCAACTCTCAACCTCCATAAATTTGCCCAGGCATGCGCCATGGAGAGGTCACTCCATAGTTGCCTCACAGCGACTAAAACAACACGGAAGGCAGCAGTTACGGGTTATAAGTCCAGATAAATTGGCGTAGAAACTGGGCGCCACGGGTTGCCTTTGTCGGTGGGAGAGGTCATTGCACCTCACTGGACAGCTACCGCCCGCCTCAAACCGGGCAGCCCCCGGTCAATAAGGTTCTGTCCCGCCACAGTCTGCCTGCTTCAATGGGTGCTTGGAGCTCAGGGTCATTGCCCGAAAGGTGGACTGATACACCGCACCAAACAACATGAAAAAAGGAAAGACGGTACCAGCCCTTCGCTTTGCAAGCTGGAACGTCAGAACTATGTGTCCTGGCCTGTCGGAAGACCTTACACAAATCAACGATTCTCGGAAGACCGCCATCATTAACAACGAGCTCAGTAGATTCAATGTGGACATTGCAGCACTTCAGGAGACTCGCCTCCCCGCGAGTGGCTCTCTAGCAGAGCAAGACTACACCTTCTTCTGGCAGGGCAGGGATCCTGAAGAACCAAGACAGCATGGAGTGGGCTTCGCCATCAGAAACTCCTTGCTCAGCATGATAGAGCCTCCCTCAAATGGCTCGGAACGCATACTGTCCATCCGACTGCTCACCACCTCTGGTCCAGTACACCTACTCAGCATCTATGCTCCAACACTCTGCTCCGCACCTGAAGCTAAAGACCAGTTCTATGAACAACTCCATAACATCATTAGCAGCATCCCCAACACCGAACACCTATTCCTGCTGGGGGACTTTAATGCCAGGGTTGGGGCCGACCATGACTCATGGCCCTCCTGCCTTGGGCGCTATGGCGTTGGAAGGATGAATGAGAACGGGCAGAGACTGCTTGAGTTGTGTACCTATCATAACCTCTGCATCACCAACTCGTTCTTTCACACTAAACCCTGTCACCAGGTTTCATGGAGGCACCCAAGATCACGTCGTTGGCACCAGCTAGACCTCATTGTCACAAGGCGAGCCGCCTTAAACAGTGTTCAAATCACAGGCAGCTTCCACAGTGCGGACTGCGACACCGACCACTCCCTGGTGTGCAGCAAGGTTAGACTCAGACCAAAGAAGTTGCATCATTCCAAGCAGAAGGGCCACCCGCGCATCAACACGAGCAGAATTTCTCACCCACAGCTGTTACAAAAATTTCTAAATTCACTTGTAACAGCCCTTCAAAACACTCCCACAGGGGATGCTGAGACCAAGTGGGCCCACATCAGAGACGCCATCTATGAGTCAGCTTTGACCACCTACGGCAAAAGTGCGAAGAGAAATGCAGACTGGTTTCAATCTCAATGAAGAGCTGGAACCTGTCATAGCCGCTAAGCGCATTGCACTTTTGAACTACAAGAAAGCCCCCAGCGATTTAACATCCGCAGCACTTAAAGCAGCCAGAAGTACTGCACAAAGAACAGCTAGGCGTTGCGCAAACGACTACTGGCAACACCTATGCAGTCATATTCAGCTGGCCTCAGACACCGGAAACATCAGAGGAATGTATGATGGCATGAAGAGAGCTCTTGGGCCAACCATCAAGAAGATCACCCCCCTCAAATCTAAATCAGGGGACATAATCACTGACCAACGCAAACAGATGGACCGCTGGGTTGAGCACTACCTAGAACTGTACTCCAGGGAGAATGCTGTCACTGAGACTGCCCTCAATGCAGCCCAGCCTCTACCAGTCATGGATGAGCTGGACATACAGCCAACCAAATCGGAACTCAGTGATGCCATTGATTCCCTAGCCAGCGGAAAAGCCCCTGGGAAGGACAGCATTACCCCTGAAATAATCAAGAGTGCCAAGCCTGCTATACTCTCAGCACTACATGAACTGCTATGCCTGTGCTGGGACGAGGGAGCAGTACCCCAGGACATGCGCGATGCCAACATCATCACCCTCTATAAAAACAAAGGTGACCGCGGTGACTGCAACAACTACCGTGGAATCTCCCTGCTCAGCATAGTGGGGAAAGTCTTTGCTCGAGTCGCTCTGAACAGGCTTCAGAAGCTGGCCGAGCGCGTCTACCCTGAGGCACAGTGTGGCTTTCGTGCAGAGAGATCGACTATTGACATGCTGTTCTCCCTTCGTCAGATACAGGAGAAATGCCGTGAACAACAGATGCCCCTCTACATTGCTTTCATTGATCTCACCAAAGCCTTTGACCTCGTCAGCAGACGTGGTCTCTTCAGACTACTAGAAAAGATCGGATGTCCACCAAAGCTACTAAGTATCATCACCTCATTCCATGACAATATGAAAGGCACAATTCAACATGGTGGCTCCTCATCAGAGCCCTTTCCTATCCTGAGTGGTGTGAAACAGGGCTGTGTTCTCGCACCCACACTTTTTGGGATTTTCTTCTCCCTGCTGCTTTCACATGCGTTCAAATCCTCTGAAGAAGGAATTTTCCTCCACACAAGATCAGGGGGCAGGTTGTTCAACCTTGCCCGTCTAAGAGCGAAGTCCAAAGTACGGAAAGTCCTCATCAGAGAACTCCTCTTTGCTGACGATGCTGCTTTAACATCTCACACTGAAGAATGCCTGCAGAGTCTCATCGACAGGTTTGCGTCTGCCTGCAATGAATTTGGCCTAACCATCAGCCTCAAGAAAACGAACATCATGGGGCAGGATGTCAGAAATGCTCCATCCATCAATATTGGCGACCACGCTCTGGAAGTGGTTCAAGAGTTCACCTACCTAGGCTCAACTATCACCAGTAACCTGTCTCTAGATGCAGAAATCAACAAGCGCATGGGTAAGGCTTCCACTGCTATGTCCAGACTGGCCAAGAGAGTGTGGGAAAATGGCGCACTGACACGGAACACAAAAGTCCGAGTGTATCAGGCCTGTGTCCTCAGTACCTTGCTCTACGGCAGCGAGGCCTGGACAACGTATGCCAGCCAAGAGCGACGTCTCAATTCATTCCATCTTCGCTGCCTTCGGAGAATACTTGGCATCAGGTGGCAGGACTATATCTCCAACACAGAAGTCCTTGAAGCGGCCAACACCCCCAGCTTATACACACTACTGAGTCAGCGGCGCTTGAGATGGCTTGGCCATGTGAGCCGCATGGAAGATGGCAGGATCCCCAAAGACACATTGTACAGCGAGCTCGCCACTGGTATCAGACCCACCGGCCGTCCATGTCTCCGTTATAAAGACGTCTGCAAACGCGACATGAAATCGTGTGACATTGATCACAAGTCGTGGGAGTCAGTTGCCAGCATTCGCCAGAGCTGGCGGGCAGCCATAAAGACAGGGCTAAATTGTGGCGAGTCGAAGAGACTTAGTAGTTGGCAGGAAAAAAGACAGAGGCGCAAGGGGAGAGCCAACTGTGCAACAGCCCCAACAAACAAATTTCTCTGCAGCACCTGTGGAAGAGCCTGTCACTCCAGAATTGGCCTTTATAGCCACTCCAGGCGCTGCTTCACAAACCACTGACCACCTCCAGGCGCGTATCCATTGTCTCTCGAGATAAGGAGGCCCAAAAGAAAAGAAAGAAAGAGTAGGTTAAAGGTTCGGCACAATATCGTGGGCCGAAGGGCCTGTACTGTGCTGTACTGTTCTATGTTCTTTGTGTTCAATCAAGACTATGAGAGAATCTATGATTCTATAGCACAAAGGAAGATGGTTGTGGTTGTTGGAGGCCTATCATCTCAGTCCCAGGACATCGCTGTAGGAGTTCCTCAAGGTAGTGTCCTAGGCCCAACCATCTTCAGCTATTTCATCAATGACTTTCCCTTCATAAGGTCAGAAGTGGGGATGTTCGCTGATGGTTACACAGTGTTCAGTACCATTCGCAGCTCCTCAGATACTGAAGCAGTCCATGCCTGCATGCAGCAAGACTTGGCAACTAACCTTCATGACAGGCAATGACCACCTCCAACAAGAAAGAATCTAACCATCAATGCCATTCAATGGCATTACCATCGCTGAATCTCCCACCGTCAATATCCTGGGAGTTACCATTGACCAGAAACTTCATTGGACAAGCCATATAAATACTGTGGCTACACGAGCAGGTCAGAAGGTAGTAATTCTGTGGTGAGTAACTTGCTTCCTGACTCCCCAAAGCCTGTTCACCATCTACAAGGCACAAGTCAGGAGTCTAATGGAATTTTCTCCACTTGCCCGAATGTGTGCAACTCCAACAGCACTCAAGAAGCTCGACACCATCCAGGACAAAGCAGCCCGCTTGATTGGCACCCCATTCACCACCTTAAAAATTCACTCCCGCCACAACCAACATACAGTAGCAGCAGGGTGTAACATCTACAAGATGCACTGCAGCAACTTGCCAAGATTCCTTCAACAGCATCTTCCAAACCCACAACCTCTGCCACCTTGATGGACAAGGGCAGCAGATGCATGGGAACACCACCACCTGCAAATTCCCCTCCAAGTTGCACACCATCCTGACTTGGAACTACTTCGCCATTCCTTCACTGTCGGTGGGTCAAAACATTGATGGTGTACCTACCTCCATGGACTGCAGCAGTTCAAGAAGGCAACTCACCTCCATCTTCTCTAGGGCAATTCAGGATGTGCAATAAATGCTGGCCTTGCTAGTGTTGCAACATGCTGTGATCAAATATTTAAAAAGTGCTGACCGTTCCCAATTGAAAACCGTAGTACCAGTTGGGTACTGCCCTGGATCCAGTCAATACTGGGCTTGTTAGTAGTCCAGTAGATTGTTAGTAGATTAGGTTCTAGGATTAGAAAGAATGCAGTGAAAATAAAATACAAGCTAATGCATTTCTCCTACAAGGAGACTTGTGAAATTTTGTTTTACACAGAAAGTACCTCCAGCACATATCGGCACGTCCCTTCTCTACCGAGAAGCCTCATCGCACACTGTTCCCAGGCAGAGGTGAACCTAATGTAGCTTTGACAGAGCTGTAGCAAGTTTCTCTTTCAAAAGGATACAATTGAATAGCAAACTATGGGCAATTACCCAGAGCTGAAACATCACAGTGTGGCGTTATAACTTTTAGGGAATTGGACATAATTTGGCTTATTGCAGGAGATCCAATATATTAATCTTGATTTGTTATTTTTTAGCAAGAAAGAAACTTGCATTTATATAGCACCTTTGACGTAGTAAAACATCCCAAGGTGCTTCACAGGAGCATTATCAAACAGAAAATTACACCAGGCAACATAAGGAGATATTAGGACTAAAAGCTTGATCAAAGAGGTAGGCTTTAAGGAATGTCTTAAAGGAAAAGAGAGGTGGAGAGGTTTAGAGGGGAATTCCAGAGCTTAGGGCCCAGGCAGATGAAGGCACTGACCAATGGCGGAACGATTAAATCTGGATGCACAGGACACAAAAATTAGATGTTTGCAGAGATCTGGAAGGGTGGTAGGGGTGAGGCCATGGAGGGATTTGAAAACAAGGATGAGTAGTTTAAAATTGAGACATGTTTCAAAGTATGGTTTACAGTTTGTTCAGTCTGTTGAATCTCTCTTCTACACAGTTGAGTATCACAAGTGCCAATGACCGTAACTTGTTGCATTATTAGGTGTTGGAGCATATGTCAGTCCAGAGATGATGGTTGCGGAATACTCAATGCGGGAGAAGCTACCAGCTAATCAATACACCTGGTCGTCGAGGGGACCTTGGTAAGAGCCTGTTGAAACACTTGTGCTTGCTTCTTTGTTACATTGTGTTAAACGGAGGCTGTGACATGGACATAGACCAAGGGTCATCATAGAAGAATGAAGAGAAAGTCATTGCAATGTGGAACACTTACCCAAAACAGGAAGCAATAGGAAAACAAACAGGAAGCCTTGCAGCCTCTCGAGTCTGTTTTGCTGTTCAATTAGATCATGACTTATCTGTATCTTGACTCCATTGCTAAGTTCTGTAACCCTTAATAATTTTACCTAACAAAAACTTATCGAACTCCATTTTGAATTTTTCAATTGGGCGATGTGGGTAGAGGTGGTGGATGGAACAGAGTTCCAGATTTCCATACTCTTTGTGTGGAGAAATGCTTTCTGACACCTCCCCTGAATGGCCTAGCTCTAATTTTAAGGTTATGCCCCTTATTCTGAACTTCTCCACCAGAGAAAATAGTTTATCTATCCTATCAAGTCCTGTTATCAGCTTAAACACCTTTTCTTTTATTCATTTGTGGGATGTGGGCATCGCTGGCTAGGCCAGCAGTTCTTGCCCTTAAACGGAATAGCTTGCCAGGCCATTTCAGAGGGCATTTAAGAGTCAAACAGATTGCTCTGGGTCTGGAGTCACATGTTGGCCAGATCAGGTAAGGACAGAATTTGTGAACCAAATGGGTTTTTACAACAATCGACAATGGTTTCATGGTCACCACGAGACTAGCTTTTAATTCCAGATTTACTAATTCAGATTTCACCATCTGCCATGGTGGGATTTGAACCCAGGCCCCCAGATCATTAGCCTGGGCTCTGGATTACTGGCCCAGTGACATTACCACCACCTCCCCCAATTAGTCATTGTGGGACTATCTTCACCACACGACTGCAGCAATTCAAGAAGAAAGCTCACCACCACCATCATCTCAAGGGCACCTAGGGATAGGCAATAAATGCTGGCTTTGCCAGTGATGCCTACGTCCTTTAATAAATAAAACAAAAATTAAATTTAAATAGCCCCTTAATATTCTATGCGCTGTTGGAATCTAATAAGTATTTGAAAAGGAAGATTATAAAAGGATATGGAGACAAGGTAAGAAAATGGAATTAGATTAGACAGCCAGCTCTTGCTGAATACCTGCCTCATTCTGTGTTGTAAATTCATTGATTGTCACATCACTGCCAGTCACGTTTAAACAAGTACCTGTATGAGTGAGAGCAATCAGTGAGTTTATAACAGGGTATCTGCATAGCTCTCTTGTGTTCACGCTGTATTGACAGCACGTGTACAGTCAAGGGACAGAGCATGCAGTGGCACTGGTGATTTCCCCATCTAACAAATCCCTGGCTTTGTGTAGGCTTCAGAGGACATAACAAACAGTCTGCATGGATGATGAAGGGAATTTGTAGACCGAATCACCACACTCTTGTACACTTCTGATTACCAGCCTAGTTCTTTTTGGTTTCGGTTGGTATTTCAGTGCTGAACTTCAATTCCTTTTCTCATATATATTGTATACAAATTGCTTTACAACTAATGCATGCTGCAAAGGAGATTTACAAGAATAGTAATAGGGATGAAGAACTTTAGTTATGTGGAGAGACTTGAGCAGCTGGGATTGTTCTCCTTAGAGCGGTGAAGGTAAAAGGGAGATTTAATAGAATAATAGGAGAAATCTTTCCACTGGCAGGAGGGTTGATAACCAGAGGTCACAGAACAGGGGGAGTGAGGAGAATTTTTTTTAACGCAGCACGTTATTATAATCTGGAAAATGTTAGCAAAAGAGCAAAAGGAAATTGGATAAATTCTTGAAGGAGAATGATTTGCAGGGCTATGGGGAAAAGCACAGGGGAAGTGGGACTAATTGGATAGCTCTATCAAAGAGCCATCACAGGCACGATAGGCCAAATGACAGTCTCCTGTGCTGTATGAGTCTCGGATACATTTGAAGCGTAGTCACTATGTTGTGTAGGCTATTGTAACAGTCTGTATGTGCACAGAGAGGTCCCACAAATAGCTGATACATGACTGACCACGTAAATGGTTTGTTGGTAGAGTTGGTTGAGGGAGAAATGTTGACCAGGGCACTGGAGAGCTTGCTGCTCTGTTTCATAGAGTAGATACCACCACCAACAACAGAGTATTCCCTCAATAATGCGCTGAAATAAAAATCTCAAAACATAACAGTCGTGCAGTGAGGGGTGATAAACACACATCCTGCTGGTTCCGGAAGATGACAGTGCTGCCCACTGAGGCAGGCTGACACGCAAACAAAGGCTCGGAGGAGCGTGTACAGAACTTCAGCCCTTTTCATCAGACCACTCCGAATCAGAAGCAGCCGCATAAAGATCTCACTCAAGCAAGTCACAATGGTTTTCAGCGTCATTTACCTGGTATCTGTCTTTGCATTTGGATTTATTTGCAACAACGCTCTTGAACACTTAGTGCCTATGCTTAGCTGATCTCCTGTGGCGTCGCTGATAGTAAATTTTCCAAATATTGCAGATTAAAATTATTTGAAGTGCAAAAATGAAAATATTGACTCCCCAGGTGAACTGATAACTCTGTTGCAGCAACACCTGCAGCAATAAGTCAGGTGGTGAGGCAAAACATTTACAGGAAAATAACTGCGAATTGAATGGAAGTTGAACAATTCCCATTTCTAAAACGCAGGTATTTAAGTTATCTGCTGGTACCATGTACTCTCTTTAATTTCAGCTGTTTAAATTACAAGGCTTTCTGCCTCAAAAAGCTGTTGAGGCTCGGGATTGAAATTTCAAAAGTGCGATTGACAGGTTTTTGCTCGGCCAAGGATATTAAGGATTATGGAACCAAAGTGGTTAATTGGAGCTAAGATACAGATCAACCATTATTTAATTGAATAGCAGAACAGACTCGAGGGGCTGAATGGCCTACTCCTGTTCCTATGTTTCCATTCCGTCTGCCATTCTTGCTGACAACCCGTCTTCCATCTGGAGCACAGAGCACTTTATTGACTGCCTCTGGCACACAGTCTGTTGCTCCGGAGTGGAATCATTGATCGATAGAAAAGTTCACAAACTGTTCTTTTAGGTTATCTGTTTCCTTATCACAATTGAATCTACAGAACATTTTCATCGATCTTGAGTCAATATTTTAATACTGAAATCTTGCTCGCAGCCATCTCACTTTGATCTTCCTTGTCTTTTCATGCTTGGAAAGGTAATAATGGGAAGGCCATTAACATGAAGTGAGGTGTTAAGCCAAGGTTTCCTCTGCTTATTCATGTGAACAATAAAAGATTTTGCACTATTAATGGAAGAGGAACAAGTGTCATAGAGTCGTACAGCACAGAAACAGGGCCTTCGGCCCACCGCGTCTATGCCGACCATAATGCCTATCTATACTAATCCCGCCTGCCTGCATTAATTCCATATCCCTCTATGCCTTGCTCATTCAAGTACCTGTCCAGATGCCTCTTAAATGTCGCTACTGTTCCTGCCTCCACCACCTCCTCAGGCAGCTCATTCCAGATACCCACTATTCTTTGTCCTGTCCAAATTCAACTCCCAATCATTGATGGTACCTGTGCATAGAATGACTGGCATGTTTGACTACACATCAGCCACTACATTTCAAAAGTATCTCATTGTATCACTTAATAGAGCTTACCCAACAAAAATCTTTTAATTTCAGCTTGAAAATTTCAACTGAACCCCCACCAAGCCCCTCCACCAACAGCATCCACAATTATTTGGGGGGAAGAGAGTTCCTGATTACACTGAAAGATGGAGGGGAAGATGGAAGGGTTTTCTCAGGGTCTTCAGCCAATTAATTATTTTTGAATATCACTGCTGTTTTGTAAGCAAGCATGATAGCCCGCTTGTACGCAGCAAGATCCCACTGAGGTCCGGCGAAGTATGTTCGTGTGTTCTTAGTTTAGTTGATTGAAGGAAAAAACATTGACCAGGCCACCAAGTGAAGATCCTCGTGCTTTGAATAATACCATGGGATTATTTTTGTTGCTGTTGATGGGACTTTGCTATGTATAAATTAGCTGCTGCGTCAGCCTGTGTAACAACAGTGACTTCAAAAGTAAATCATTGAGAAGCAATTTGGGACTTGTGAAAGAGGTGAAGAAATAAATGCATCTTCGTTTTTCTAAAAGACAAATTTAAGCAGCTGATCTTCCTCATAGCCTCTCCATCACCAAACTACCTACTTCCCTAACATCGCCCGTCCTCGCCCCTGCATCAGCTGATCTTCTGCTGGAACCTGCATCCATGCCTTTTGTTACCTCTAAACTTGACTGCCCTCCTGACCAGCCTCCCACCTTCTGTAAACATGAACTCATCCAAAACTCTGCTGCCGTATTCTAACTGGTGCTATGTCCCATTCAACCATCACCCTTGTGTTCGTTGACCTACATTGGCTCTCAGTTAAGCAACATTTCTCCCTACCTCCCTCACCTGCAGCAGCTCTACAATCTTCCAAGAACTGTGCATTCTTCCAATTCTGACTTCCTGTCCATACCCATTTCTTCGCCTCACCACTGGCGACTGGCTTGGACGTAAGCTCTGCAATTCCATCCCTAAACCTCTTTGCTGCTCTCTCCTCCTTTCAGATACTTCTTAAAACCTGTCTTTTTGTCTAAGCATGCCTTAGTATCTCCTCCTGTGGCTTGATGTCAATGTTTGTCTGATTATGCTCCTGTGAAGTACAATGGGGCCTTTTTACTACATTATAGGTATTATATCAGTTTTTTTTACACGTTTCATGGGATGTGGGCATCGCTGTCTTCGCCAGCATTTGTTGCCCATCCGTAATTGCCCTTCAGAAGGTGCTGGTGAGCCGCCGCCTTGGACCACTGCGGTCCAAGTGGTTGCGGGTACATCCACAATGATGTTAGGGAGGGAGTTGCAGGAATTTGATCCAGTGACAGTGAAGGAACGGCAGTAGTTCCAAGTCAGGATGGTGTGTGGCTTGGAGGGGAACCTGCAGATGGTGGTGTTCCCACGCATCTTCTGCCCTTGTCCTAAGTGGAATGTCAGCCAAGATTTTGTGCTCAAGTTTCTGGAGTAGAGCTCAAATCCACAAAGTCTGACTCCAAGACGAGAGTGCTAGCCGTGGAGCTGCAGCTGATACTATTTATCCTCGGCAGTTTGTTGTATTTGTGGCAGATGCAGATTCCTAGGGCAAGACTGGTGTTCTGTGCACTCTCAGCTCATCCCAGATTAATACATGTGCGCACTCGTTCTCAGGGAATCAGATATGTGATTTTAATGTAACTGGCTGACAGGCTGCAGGTTTGTAGCAGTGAGGGACTCTGAAGATGACCTAGCATGTGAGAGCAGATGCTTGGCTGCTCATCAGAAGCCAGAGGCATCCAGTGACACTCTCAGCCAGCTGTTTTCATTTGATGCAATGTAAATACTTAGTCTCTCCAGTTTATTGTAGTGCTGAACTGTGTAGGTGTTCAAATTGGACAAACTGGACCCTCGGGTCTGTGAGACGTTTTCAAGGAGTCTACAGGGAACCTAGTGTTTCTGCCTGCCAATGTTTTTTTTTGTATGGATTAGCTTGTGATTTCTGTTGCTGTACACTAATAAAAAATATTTCAGCAATGTTAGTACTTCTTTGGGTAGCTGACACTGACTTGCGGAAGTGAATACAAGGGTGATCACAAGCATGGTCGGCACAGTGGCGCAGTGGTTAGCACCGCAGCCTCACCGCTCCAGCGACCCGGGTCCGGTTCTGGGTACTGCCTGTGCGGAGTTTGCAAGTTCTCCCTATGACCGCGTGGGTTTCTGCCGGGTGCTCCGGTTTCCTCCCACAGTCAAAGACTTGCAGGTTGATAGTAAATTGGTCATTGTAAATTGCCCCTAGTGTAGGTAGGTGGTAGGAGAATGGTGGGGATGTGGTAGGGAATATGGGATTAATGTAGGATTAGTATAAATGGGTGGTTGTTGGTCGGCACAAACTCGGTGGGCCGAAGGGCCTGTTTCAGTGCTGTATCTCTCTATGACTCTGTGCCTGTAATTAAAGGAGGTTCCTGGAAATATGTCAACATTTGTATCGGGTCTGCGGGAGTGTGTCACTATTCGCAGAGGGTCTATTGAGGTGAATCAGTTTTTACAGGGCGTGCCTGGGAGTGTGTCAGTTTTTACAGAGGGTCCCTGTGGATGTGCCAGTATTTCTTTGTGGGTTTGCTGGAGTGTGTCAAAGTAGTCATGGCAGTGTGTTAATAATTGTATCAGTATTTACACATTGAAAAGTTTGAAAGCCACTGCTGTACAGTATGAGGCAGAGGTTGAAATAGTACAGTCTAGGTGGCCCCAACTCTTTCAATAATGATAGTCTCTGCCACTGCTACCATGTCCAGTATAATGCTAACTCCTGTATGCTGGTGACAATTAAACCCATTCTGGTTCTTAGGACAGGGATTCCTATCAGTACACGTCCAGTGGGGTGCTCTGCCTTATCTCTGCATATTCATGGGCCGTGGGAGCCTTCTCCTCTTTGACAGTTTTTCCATGTTTCCCTTCCCCTCTGCTATTCTGCTGTGACCATTTACACTTCCTTGGGAACCATCTTCTGTTTCTCTACATCTCATTATCATTTCTTTTTGCATCCTGCCCTCCAAGAGTGAGTAATGAGTTGTTTTTGATCCATTAGTGTTGACGGAGCACTGGGAGTGTGCATCACAGCTCCAGGGGGTGCCATAGCATCTGTCCCCAACTGGACACTACGTGGCACTGAACTGATGAATGGAACTTCAATGTCCTCTCCTAATGCTTGTGGAGGCATCGCTCTGTTGATCTCAGGTATGCTAAGATGCGGCTCCGAAAACTCTGGGGGAATCAATGGTAAAATGGAGGGGAATCTGCATGTAGTCTGTGATATCATTGCTCCTCCTACCCCTTCTGTATCAGAAGTGTGAGTCACTTTAATTGGTCTTTGAATCAGTACTGCACACACCAGTAACTATTTGGATCAAACATCCAGCTCATGTACCAGACCTTTCCTGATTCTGTATTGTTACGTTAAAGATATTAAATCATTCGGTTTGTTTTCATCTGTATCCCCACAATAGCTGTAACATCCTTTTTATACTGTGGCAACCAGAGCTATTCCCAGAATACTAAGTGCTGTTGCACCAGTGATTTATAAAGCGACAGGATTACCTCACTATTTTGACTCAATGTAACTATCACAAAAGACTGAAAGGTTCTGGAAAAGAGAAGGCTGACGGATGACCTAATTATGAAGGGATTCAGTAGGATAGACGTCGAGATGATTCCACTTATCGGGGAGTCTGAAACTAGGGGCCATAAATATAAGCTGGTCACTAATAAATCTAATGGAATTCAGGAGAAACTTCTTCACCCAGCGCGTGGTGAGAATGTGGAACTCTACCAGAGGGAGTGGTTGAGGTGAATAGCATAGATGCTAATTTAAGGGGAAGCTAGATAAATAAAGAGGGAGAAAGGAATAGAAGGTTATGTTGATAGGATAAGATGAAATAGGATGGAATGAGGCTCGTGTGGAACATAAACACTGGCATAGACCAGTTGGGCCAAACAGCTGTTCCTCTGTTGTAAAATTCTTTGTAATTCTGTATATAAATGTAGGCTGGTGTCGCTCCTCAGTCTCTATCTCCCCGCGTTCCCATGTGGCTTGGGTGAGTTCAAGAGCTTCACTCCATTTGGGTGATCCCAAAGAAGATTAAGTTAATGGCCAAAGCCCATGCATTGCTGCTTGCACGTCACATCGAGCTGGGAACATTCAATTGTGGAATCAGTTCTTAAATATGCATTCACTTGTACTCGTACATTGGCTGGTTTCATTCCAGTCACACTCTTGGCTTTAAGTGAACAGTGCTGTAGGGAGTAAAAACAAGAAATGCTGGAAATACTCAGCAGGTCTGGCAGCATCTGTGGAGAGAGAAGCTGAGTTAACGTTTCAGGCCAGTGACCCTTCTTCAGTGCTGTAGGGAGCATGCACTGACATGCGAAGATCATCATTGCAAAGTTCTGGTTGCACAAGATTGAGTCTAGCTTCGGTGATAAATAAATAAAATTCGTTCTCAAAATTGAGAGCATTGTCCCAAATCAGACTCTGGGTGGCTGGATTATCAGTAAACTTAAATCTGCATATGTCGGACTTGACATGTTAGATTTAAGTGTTTCTATCATTTTAATACTCTGTGAGCAAGACTATAAACCATCTACATGTACGTAAAAGCACCAAATGCACTTGTTACTATCATGTAGAATCATGTTGAATTTATAGCATAGAAGCACCCCATAATCTGATCACAATGCACTTTCACGGGTGATTTCCTAGGAAGTATCAGATGCTCAGGTGTTGTGCTTAGAAGCTTGTGTTGAACTGGGCCCAGCTGGAATTCAAATGGGAGTTTGCTGCTGCAGTGGGAACATCTCCCAAGGTTCAAATGAATATTTACTATTTATATCCAAGACTTCTAATAATAGGTGCTTGAATGTTTTGTGAACTACATCTGGTACGAAAGTTGGGGAATAAATTGAGATTAAAATTCCAAATTTAATGTCATTGGTAGACACCCAGAGTGAGACTGAATTGTCCCTGAAACCAAATCATCTTTTTTTTTTAAGAACATTACAGCGCAGTACAGGCCCTTCGGCCCTCGATATTGCGCCGACCTGTGAAACCATCTGACCTACACTATTCCATTTTCATCCATATATCTATCCAATGACCACTTAAATGCCCTTAAAGTTGGCGAGTCTACTACTGTTGCAGGCAGGGCGTTCCACACCCCTACTACTCTCTGAGTAAAGAAACTACCTCTGACATCTGTCCTATATCTATCACCCCTCAATTTAAAGCTATGTCCCCTCGTGTTTGCCATCACCATCCGAGGAAAAAGACTCTCACTATCCACCCTATCTAACCCTCTGATTATCTTATATGTCTCTATTAAGTCACCTCTCCTCCTCCTTCTCTCCAACGAAAACAACCTCAAGTCCCTCAGCCTTTCCTCGTAAGACCTTCCCTCCATACCAGGCAACATCCTAGTAAATCTCCTCTGCACCCTTTCCAAAGCTTCCACATCCTTCCTATAATGCGGTGACCAGAACTGCATGCAATACTCCAGGTGCGGCCGCACCAGAGTTTTGTACAGCTGCAGCATGACCTCGTGGCTCCGAAACTCGATCCCCCTACTAATAAAAGCTAACACACCATATGCCTTCTTAACAGCCCTATTAACCTGGGTAGCAACTTTCAGGGATTTATGTACCTGGACACCAAGATCTTTCTGTTCATCTACACTACCAAGAATCTTCCCATTAGCCCAGTACTCTGCATTCCTGTTACTCCTTCCAAAGTGAATCACCTCACACTTTTCCGCATTAAACTCCATTTGCCATCTCTCAGCCCAGCTCTGCAGCCTATCTATGTCCCTCTGAACCCTACAACATCCTTCGGCACTATCCACAACTCCACCGACCTTCGTGTCATCCGCAAATTTACTAACCCACCCTTCTACACCCTCTTCCAGGTCATTTATAAAAAATGACAAACAGCAGTGGCCCCAAAACAGATCCTTGCGGTACACCCCTAGTAACTAAACTCCAGGATGAACATTTGCCATCAACCACCACCCTCTGTCTTCTTTCAGCTAGCCAATTTCTGATCCAAAGTTCTAAATCACCTTCAACCCCATACTTCCGTATTTTCTGCAATAGCCTACCGTGGGGAACCTTATCAAACGCCTTACTGAAATCCATATACACCACATCCACGGCTTTACCCTCATCCACCTGTTTGGTCACCTTCTCGAAAAACTCAATAAGGTTTGTGAGGCACGACCTACCCTTCACAAAACCGTGCTGACTATCGCTAATGAACTTATTCTTTTCAAGATGATTATAAATCCTGTCTCTTATAACTTTTTCCAACATTTTACCCACAACCGAAGTAAGGCTCACAGGTCTATAATTACCAGGGCTGTCTCTACTCCCCTTCTTGAACAAGGGGACAACATTTGCTATCCTCCAGTCTTCCGGCACTATTCCTGTCGACAATGACGACATAAGGATCAAGGACAAAGGCTCTGCAATCTCCTCCCTGGCTTCCCAGAGAATCCTAGGTTAAATCCCATCTGGCCCAGGGGACTTATCTATTTTCACATTTTCCAAAATTGCTAACACCTCCTCCTTGTGAACCTCAATCCCATCTAGCCTAGTAGTCTGAATCTCAGTATTCTCCTCGACAACATTTTCTTTCTCTACTGTAAATACTGACGAAAAATATTCATTTAACGCTTCCCCTATCTCCTCTGATTCCACACACAACTTCCCACTACTATCCTTGATTGGCCCTAATCTAACTCTAGTCATTCTTTTATTCCTGATATACCTATAGAAAGCCTTAGTCAGTGATTTGTCCTGAAAAATTGACTCTAATAATGAGTTTGGTTGGTTGGAGATTTGTGGAATTTACACCTGATAGTCACAGTTAACAATATCTAAACATATGAGGAATGGGGGCTGTTAAAATCTTGACGTTGCCCACTTTGTAAAAGTTTACCTCGTTGCCAACTACAATATTAATGACTTTGAGGCAATCATGAATAACCTTTGCTCAATACTGGTGCTAAGTTCATAACTTATACACAGAATTACTGATGATTTACAGGCCATGCCAGTGGTTATGCACCACATGAACCTCTTCTCACCCCTACTTCATCTAACCTCATCAGCATATCTTTCTATTACTCTCTCCCTCGTATTTATCTAGCTTCCCCTTAAATGCATCTATCTATTCACCTCAACTACGCCATGTGGTAGCGATTTCTACATTCTCACTCTTTGATTTAAAAAGTTTCTTCTGAATTCCTTATTGGATTTATTAGTGACCATCATATATTTACTTTTCATGCAAAATGATTTGTGCCCATGTTATATTTTATGTGGATACTTTCAGTGCCAACCTGCTCTTGTTTCCATAAATACTTTAGGGCTGAAAGCAAATGGCATTGGTTACACTGTGCACTCAGTGCGGCGTGCCCTGGAGAACACGGCGTTGAAAGTAGAGGATGTTGAAGTATTCGCACAAGGCCATGGGATCATTCAGGTAAATATGCCAAGTTATCAATCCTTTTGGATGTGCTTTGCCTCCTTTGTTGAGTCCCTTAGGTAGCAGTAGCTCCCGTCGCTTTCTGGCTCAGGAATTGATCCAGGACTTTATAAAACACACAAAGTGGTGATTAGTTCATCACGTTAGTCCATGCTTCCTCTAATTACTGTGTGTGTCTGTCCGCTCTGATTCCCAGCTCCCACCCTCAGTAAACTTCAGCTCGTACAAAACTCCCATATCCTAACTCACACCAAATCCCATTTACTCATCACCCCTGTGGTTGCTGATCTATATTAGCCCCTGATCCAACAACGCCTTAATTTAAAATACTCATCCTTTTGTTCAAATCCTTCCATGGACTCATCCCTCCCTGTCTCTACCACCCCCAGCTCTACGAACCTCTGAAATCTCTGCACTCCTCCGACTCAGGTCTCTTGCGCATCCCACCACTTCGTTCATCCCACCATTGGTAGCTGTAGCTTTATCTGTCTAGGCCTTAAGCTCCAGAATTCCCTCACGAAAGCTCTCCATCTCTATCCTCCTTTAAGACAGTCCATATAATTGACCTCTGGCCAAGCTTTTGATCATCTTTCCTAATATCTCCTTATGTGGCTTATTGTCGAATTGTGTCTGATAATTGCTCCTGTGAAGGTCCTTGGGAAATTTTACCATGCTACAGGCACTATATAGATGCAAATTCTTGTGGTGATTGTTGGTAATGTTTCGATAGTTTGAAGCTGCTGACCACCCGACTTCTCCCCTGTCTCAGCTCATCTGCTGCTGAAACTCTCATTCATGCCTTTGTTACCTCTAGATGTGACTATTCCACTGCTGGTCCACATTCTACCCTCTGTAAACTTGAGGTCATGCAAAGCTCTGCTCCCCATGTCTGAACTTGTACCAAGTCCCGTTGCCGTATCACCCCTGTGCTCACTGACTTATTTTGGCTCCCTGTCAAGCAACTTCTTGATTTTAAAATTGTCATCCTTGTTTTCAAATGCCTCCATGGTCTTGCCCCTCCCTATCTCTGTAATCTCCTTCAGCCCCACAACCCTCTGAGATATCTGCGCTCATCTGATTCTGGCCTCTTGAGCATCCCTAATGTAAATTGCTCAACCATTGGTGGCTATGTCTTCAGTTGCCTGGGCTCCAAGCTCCGGAATACCTTCCCCTTCCTGCTTTATGACATTCCTTAAAACCTACGTCTTTGACCAAGCTTTTGGTCATCTGACCTAATCTCTTTGTGGCTCGGTGTCATATTTTGTTCTATAGTGTTCCTGTGAAGCACCTAGGGACCTTTTAGTACGTTAAAGGTGCCATATAAATACAAGTTGGTCATCTTTTCAATGTAATCGGAGCACTCTGCTAAACTTGTTTAAACTACCATTGTGTCTGTGATCAATTTGTTGTTTCCTTGCAGGCAAACCAGGCAAACAATGTCACTGCCAGCTCCTGGTCTATGTACATGTCCGTTTGTATGAATTGGTTCAATCACAGCATTGCTTAATGAACTGTAGATTGCCCACCACCTCAACCCCACTTCCCCTAACATTGCCTGATTGTTTCTCATTTCAGAAACAAGCATTTTACATATTTTTTTCCTTTTTTTCCTCTCAAGTGACATGTAATTCTGCCTCCATGTTACTGAGAAACATAATTTTATGTGAAGTTTTCATCAATGTCAGTCGGTTTTGTTTGGTAAGAGAATCAAGTGATAGGCAGCAAAGGCGTATAAATGAAGTCAAGATACAGACCTTCCCTAATCTAATAGAATGGTGGAACAGGCTGTGGGGGCTGAATGAACTACTCCTGTGCCTATGTTTCACAGAACAAGAGCAATCTGGTTTGAGTGGAAAACGATAAAATTCTAAGAGACCAGTGCTCCAATTCCCACATCTTTGGTCTGAGGCAGCCAATTTAATCAAACTCGCCCAGTTTTCATCCTTTCATAGAGCCATTCAGCCCATCAAATCCATGCTGGCTCTCCATGGAGTTAGGATCCTAGAATCATATAGCACAGGAGGCTGTCATTTCCAATTTTTTTTTGCATGCTGATCCATGTGTCCCTCGATCTTTCCAATTTCAACATTCAGAAACTAGAATCAGAGAATCATATAGCACAGAAGGAGGTCATTTGGCCCAGTGTCCCTGTGCTGGTTCTTAGAGCTATCCAATTAGTCCCGTTCCCCCACTCTTACTCCACAGCCCTGAAAATTCTTCCCCTTCAAGTATTTATCCAATTCCCTTTTGAAAGTTACTAAATCTGCTTCCACTGCCCTTTCAGGCAGAACATTGCAGATCACGACAACTCATTGTGTAAAAAAAGAAATTCTCCTTTCACCACTGATTCTTTTGACAATTACCTTAAATTTGTGTCCTCTGGTTACCAGCCCTCTTGCCAGTGGAAACCATTTCTCCTTAC
The DNA here is from genome assembly GCF_036365525.1 of Heterodontus francisci. Lineage (NCBI taxonomy): Eukaryota > Metazoa > Chordata > Chondrichthyes > Heterodontiformes > Heterodontidae > Heterodontus > Heterodontus francisci. Next base: position 5,984,889 of record NC_090385.1, read on the forward strand.
ATACTCTATCAAAGCCCTTCATAATTCTGAACGCCTCTGTCAAATCTCCCCTTAACTCTCCCTGCTCTGAGAACAGCTTCTCCAGTCTCTCCACATAACTCAAGTCCGTCAACACTGATACCATTCTAGTATATCTCCTGTGTACCCTTTCTACGGTCTTGACATCCTTTCTAAAGCGTAGAACCCAGAATTGAACATAATACCCCAGCTGAACATTAACCAGTATCTCTGGGCTGAGTTTTACCAGCTCCTTGACGAGGGTGCCCATAAAATATTTGCGGGAGCGGCCCGCCACGACCCCCAATGCCACGAAGGACCCGCCACATTTTACCGACGGCGGCGAGGCCTCACTGCAGCCCCCGCCCCCCAGGCTTGGTGGCGGGGCCTTCATTTAAATATTACAATTGATCAAATAAACATGCAAATCAACTTCGCTGGTCCTGGCAGCCGTCCTGCGCAGGTATTATGGCTACCCGCTACAACTCACGTGCCTTCGGAATTGAGTTCCAAGGCCAGTCACTGGTGGGGGGAGGGGGGAGGAATGAAATTATCAGGGCAGTGGCGGGGGGGTTAGCAAGGAAAACAATTTTATTGACTGTGGGGATGGTGGGAAGGGGTTGAAGAGCAAATGTGACGTGAATTGGTGGGGGGGGGGTGGGGGGAGGAGGAAGTTCGGGGTGGGAATAAAGTTATTGATTGTCATATAGGACAATAAAAAAAAATTGGGGGGTATTGGGAAAGGGCCTCCAGCTTTTGATTATTTTTTATTACAAATTTCACAGTAATGTTCGTTTGAAAATTCAAATTTTTGCCTAGGGCTTGAAGGAAGCCCTTTATAAATAGCGCTGGCTCCCTTGCGGTGGCGGCAGATGTCATTGCAGGGGACTGAGCGGCCGCCCCCTCCACTTAAATGAGCCCCCGTGCGAAATATCAGGGGGCTCAGCGGCGGCACTTCCGCACCTGAAGGCTGCCAACTTCAAGTCACACCACCACGATGTGCCGCGTGCTAATAAAATTCAGCCCTCTGTCTCTGTCTGGTCAGTGCTGCCTAGCCAGGGCAATGGTTGATGATGTGATGCTCATTAAAAAGTGAAGGAGCTGCTGTGCCACTTGCTATTGCCCGTGGCACGGTTGACCACTCTCAGGTCAGGCACAGCTGAACATTCTCGAAACAGACACAGCGCTGGTTAGCTAGTGATGGTGAGAATGGTTACCCAACACAGCTGATACCCCATAATAAAAACAAATGCTGGAACCAGTCAGCAGGTCTGGCAGCATCTGTGGAAAGAGAAGCAGAGTTAACGTTTCGGGTCAGTGACCCTTCTTCGGAACTGACCCGAAATGTTAACTCTGCTTCTCTTTCCACAGATGCTGCCAGACCTGCTGAGTGGTTCCAGCATTTCTTGTTTTAATTTCAGATTTCCAGCATCCGCAGTATTTTGCTTTTATTACAGCTGATACCCCATCCTGTGGGTTTCCATAGTAACGTGTTTAATTTTTCCCGGACAGATTGAAAAGGCCTATGACTACCTCAGCCAAAACGTCTCAATAAAAAGTAATCAATTGGGCTTCAACATCAAAGTATGTCACCTGCGTGGAATCTACCTCAGGGACCCAGCCTATCTGTTGGTGCCAATCGACTTCTCCGTTTCTGTGGAGCCACTATTTCCTGAAAACGCAGGTATGAGAAACAAATTTCAATGCAAGACGCATCTGAGGTTTTCCAGTGTATTATTTGGGGGTTAGAACAGGCAAGTGGCAATTTGACAATAGATAAGACAATGCAGTAGATTGAATGGGAGGGGACATTTTTTGAGAGACATGGCATAATGCAGACATAACAACAATAACTTGCATTTATATAGTGCTTTTAATGTAGGAAATCATCCTTCACAGAAACGCAATCAGAGAAAATAGACACCCAAAGAAGCAGCTGTGGAGGGGTCACCAAGTGTTTAGTCAGAAGGATGAGGTAGTGACTACACCTCAAAGTAATTCATTGTCTCTAAAATGCTCTGAGGCGTGCTGAGAACCTGATGAGGCTGTTTGTTTTTAAACTTATATTTTCACCTTTTATACCAATTATTTATTGTTCCCAAATACCAAATGTGAGCACTCGTTCTCCTCACTCCTGCATTCAGAAACCTGCTCAAACCCTTTCTCTTCAAACATGCACTGACCCCTCCACCCTAACCCATTGCCCTAACCCCTGCACCTTCAACCTGTGACATGTCCCTCTCCACCCTTACCTAAGGCTACAAGTGCACTTGAACTCTCCCCGCCCTCCCCACTACTTGCCAGCTCTAGGCCTGAGACTGGCTCTGTGCTGAGGTCCCTCTGGCTATTTTAATGTTCCAGGACTGCAAATACTGACACTCAAAGCCCTGAACAGGCAAAGCATGGTTCCTGCTCGGTACCAGAGCTGAGGCGATACAGCTGCGGAATCAGTCCTATTACCTTTTGCACAGCTGCAGGTGATACACCTCAGAAGTGCATCTGCAAAAAGCAAGGCTATGGATAATGACAATAGCTGCAGTTACTACGTGAGAGAATTCAAAGTGTTGAACACAGCATTGATCAGAGCTTATTGAAGTTTCTGAACAGTCAACTCATTGTTCAAGTCAAGCAGTCATTTCACTGAAGGAAAGGAGTTGCATTTATATAGCGCCTTTCATGATCTCAGGACATTCCAATGCATTTTCCAGCCAGTGGAGTGCTTTTGAAGTGTAGTCACTGTTGGAATATAGGAAATGCAGCAACCAATTTGCGCACAGCAAACTCCCACTAACAGCAATGTGATGATCAGATAATCTGTTCTTGTGATGTTGTTTGAGGGATAATATTGGCCAGGGCACTTGGGATAACTCCCCTGCTCTTCTTTGATATAGGGCCGTGGGATCGTTTACGGCCACCTGAGAGGGCAGATGGGGCCTTGGTTTAACATCTCATCCGAAAGACGGCCCCTCCGACAGTGGAGCACTCCCTCACTACTGCATTGGAGTGTCAGCCTAGATTTTTGTGCTCAAGTCCAGGCTAGAGGCAGCTCATTGTGATGTTTGGTATTCAGTTCTCGTTGTTGTTTTATTTCAAATACACAGAAAATAGTGAGAAGATAGCTCTCCAAATGCACTTAGCTTTGACCTGTAATGCGTCGTGGGTGCAAATCCCCTCCCACCTGGAGTTGATGAATCAGTCCCGGCAGGTAACAGTCAGGGTGGATGCACGAGGACTCAAGGAAGGGCCACACTTCACTGAGGTTAGTTGATGCATTTTCCTGCATGTGTGATCAGTTGGCACTTCTTTACTCATGTTTGATTTTTTTTTTTAATTTGGTGATCTAATCTGGGTTAGTGTGTGATGATAGTCGTCCGATCATCTGTTTGGTGATGTTGGTTGAGGGACAAATATTGTCCAGGACACCGGGATAACTTCTCTCTTCCTCTTCGAAATAGTGCCATGGGATCTTTTATGTCACTCGAGTGGGCAGACGAGGCCTGGTTTAACGTTTGATCTGAAAGGCAGCACCTCCAACAGTGCAGTACGCCCTCAGTACTGCACTGGAAGTGTGCAGTGCTCAAATCTTTGGAGTGGGATTTGAATCCATGGCATTCTGACTCAAAGGCAAGAGTGTTATCCACTGAGCCATGGCTGGCACCGATTATAGTTATGCTTGAGATTGTTGCTTCCTGTTTGACAATTTTTGATTATGGGACTGAATGTAGGGTTTTAATGATCCAATCTGTGCAAGTGTTCAAGATTAAGGCTGTGAAATAGTGAAGGAACCCATCGCGTATGAAAGATCTTCTGACTTGGAGACGAGTATGCTGCACACTGAACCAAGGCTGGTACCTAAAGCATTAGCCAAGACTATCCCGTGGAATGTGGCCCAATATATGCTGAGGTTCAGAGAGAAAATCACCCTGCTCTGGCACAGAATAAATTTGCCGGTTATGTTTAAAGTGAGAGCTGTGGTTTTTTTAGCGTAATAAACTTTTTCTCCTCCTTGTTGTCAGGTCCTTGGATATGATATAACAGCCCCTGATGCTGGTCCATTATTCCGAATTCCAGTCACAGTGATTATTCCTTCAAGGTTTGTGAAAACGAGTCTCCTGCTATCACATCCAAAGCTTAAATTTGTTGTGATTTTGAAAATAAATCACAGCAGGCGTCATATCATTTTTTTTGCTACATTCCTCGGTGTCATTCAGGGGTGTTGTCAGGAAGAACTACTTCTCACAAAGAGTAGTGGAAATCTGGAACTTACTCCCCTAAAAAGCCATTGAGGGTGGGGGTCAATTGAAGATTTCAAAACTGAGATTGATAAATTTTTGTTTGGCAAGGATATTAAGAGTTCTAGGATCACAGTGAGTAGATGAAGTTAAGATGCAGATCATCCGTGATCTAATTGAATGGCAGAACAGGCTTGAGGGGCTGAATGGCCTGTTCCTTTGCCACTGACTGCAGTGGAGATAACACGACAAAGTGCTGTGATTGCACAGAATTTTGCTCCATCAAATAATCAGATAGGAAACTGAATATAATTTTAGATTTTTGCTCTACCATTTGTCTGCTGGAGCACCAAGGGGAACAGGACATCAACACTTCATGGTTATTACTCTGGGTAGGATTGTTAGAAAACTAAAAATTACCTGGAAGCCTGTCAGTTGACATTTAGCACTTCATGTGGAACAGGGATAGTAGGAATTGCGAGGTGTTTTACTTGATGTCCTCTAGTTACATTGATTACAAGGAGCCGTTAATGTTGCTTCATAGGCAAGTAACTAGAATAATTATTTTTTTTTTAAAGTGTGTCCCCATTTCCCACCCCATCTCCCAGGAGATCATAGTACAAAAGGAGGCCATTCAGCCCTTAATGTCTATTCTGGCTCTTTGAAAAAGCAGTAGTTCAAAACCCCCACTTTTTGTCCATTATCCTGTAAGTTTCTTATCCTCAAGTACCTGTCCAACTCCCTTTTAAAATTATTTATGGAATCAGCTTCCACCAGCTTTTCAGGTAGAATGTTCCCGATTGAGCGTTCCAAATTCCGACAACTCTCTGGGTGAGGAAATTTCTCCTTATCTCCCCACTAGATCTTTTGGCAATAATTTTGAATCTCTGACTTCTGGTTATTGACCCATTCACCAGAGGGAACAGCCTTTATCTACGCAATCAAAATCCTTCATCTTGCAAACCTCTGTTAGGTCACCTGCTAACATTCTTTGTTCCAAGGAAAGCAGTTCTAACTTTTCCAACATCTCATAACTGATGTCCCTCATCCCTGGTGATTTCCTACTAAACCTTCTCTGCACCCTTTCTCCAAGGGCTTTACATCTTTCCTGAGATGTGGTGCCCAGAAATGTCCACAGTACTCCAGCTGAAGCCTAACCAGATATATAAACTTATAGCATGATCTTTCTGCTTTTATATTATATTCCTATATAAACCCAAGTATGTTTTTTCAGCTACCTTATCAACTTGCCCTGCCACCTTTGAGGATTTGTGTATATGGACGCCAAGGTGCCTCTGCTCATCTACACTTTTCAAAGTCATGTCATTTATAGTATACTGTCTTTCTATGTTAGCCCTCCCAAAGTGCATCACTTCCTCATCTACCATGCGTCTGCCCATTTCACCATCCTATCTATGTCATCCTGAAGCCTATAACTGTCCTAATCACTATCTGTTACATTGCCAAATTTCATATAATTTGCAAACTTTATAATGTTGCTCCCTATACCCGACTCTAGGCCACTTATAAAAAAAAAAAAATAAGAGTAATGAACCCAAAGCTGAACCTTAGGGAGCGCCATTGCAAACCCCTTCCCAATCTGAAGAATATTCATCCACCACCCTTTGCTTCCTGTTACTGAGCCAATTCCATATCCACTTTCCTTTTATTTTCATAGGCTTCCATCTTTCAAACCTCCTAGGTAGTATTTTGTCACATGCCTCCTAAAAGTCCATGTCTACAACATTTGCTGCACTACCTTGATCAGCCTTCTGTGTTACCTCATCAAAGAATTCATCATGCTAATCAGACATAGCTTGCCTTTAATAATTCCGTACTGGCTCTCCTTGATTAACCCATACCTTTCCAAATGAAAGTTTATTTCGTCCCTGATAATGGTTTCCAACAACTTCTCCATATTAGGCTGACTGGTCTGTAGTTTCCTAGTTTATCCCTCTCCCCTTTCTTGAATAGTAGTATAGTATTAGCAACCCTCCAGCCCTCCTGTATCCAGTGAGGACTGAAAGATTGTGACTAATGCCTCTACTATTTATACCTTTTTTTTTCAGTAATCAAGGATGCATTCCATCCGGCCCAAGTGACATCTAAACTTTCAATACTGTTAATCTTTTTAGTACATCTTCTTTATCTATTGCTATCTTGTTCATAACTCCCCCCCCCCCTTTCCCCACCTCTTTTAGTGTAACCTTCATATCATCCGTTTTCTTTGTGAAAACAGATGCACAGTCCTCATTTAATACTCTAGCCACATCCTTTATATCTTGTAGTCCCTTAGAGTTCTCCCATTCCTCTCCCCAACACCTGGCCAATTTTGGAGGTATGTGCCAAACAATAGGTCTGCAACTTCCAACCATAAATAAAAAGCTTCCTAAGGGAGGGTCAGAGGTCAGACCCCAGAATGGAAAAACCCAGCAATGATTTCTGAGTTCGGTCACTTAGTTGCTGTTGTTTCACAAGCACAGATTGGCTTAGAACGGAGTTCCTGAACTTGGCATTCATTAAGGACCAGCTTTGAAGTACTTGTAGCTTTGTAAAAGTTGGTGGTTAGAGAGAGAGAGCTTTTCTGTCAACATCCCTTTTAAAGATCAAAGAGTCAGAGAGTTGGAAATGTTCCAGAAGTGACTAACAGTAGATCCAAATAGGAACATGGGAATTGCTGGACGAATAAACACCAAAGCCCATCCTGGTAGTCGCATAATAACAACAATAATGGAGTTGTTGACTAATCACAGCGATCCATCTCTATCGACAAGTTTAAAACAAACCCAGACATGAGGTGAGGAAACCGCACCCCCCACCCCCCCAACCCAAGTGGTTAGAGCTTTGGGAACCAGAGATTCAAAGACGCCTGTTCCTCCCAAGTTACACTCATCAAACATCATTTCTCAAATTGCTCTCAAATATTTTATTTTGAAAGAATGCATAGCCATTTGGATTGTAGAACCTGTGTTTAGCTTTTATTTTGTCAGATGGTCACGGTCAGTATTAATTATTATAACTAAAGTCTGGGGGAAGGGAACTCAGATTTCAGAATTCCCCAAGAAAGGAGGTTGTACCACTTAGTAATGTGTTGGTCAGCCTTTACTCCCTGCAGTTTTACAGTTGTAGATAATGGAGCTGTTCTAATTGTCTTTTTTGTATCTGTGGATGTAGTGTAAATGCAGCTTGTGAATACAAACTTGAGCAAAAAAATGTGCACTTCAAGCCTGGAGAGATCAGAAGACACTTCATTGAAGTGCCCCAAGGGGCTACTTGGGCCGGTAGGTGTCACATTTCTGTGAATTTTGAGAATTTGTATTAATAATGAACTCAATAACAAATGGCTGTGGAAAAAAATGAAAGAGCTACAGCAGTATTAAGAGCGTATTCATGCATAACTTTCTTTAAATTTATTCCTGGGGTGTGGGCAACATTGACATTTATTGCCATCGCTAGTCATCCTTGAGAAGGTGGTGATGAACAGCCACCTTGAACTGCTGCAGTCCGTATGGTGAAGGTATTGCCGTGGTGCTAAGTACATTATCTGTGTCTCTGCCTGATTTTGTTGCATGTAAAGGGCAGAGGGGTGAGGGGGAAGGAAAATGGTCGATTTGAGACAATGTTGATTGGGTGAGCTCTGCCTTGGAAGATGTTTAGTTTAGTTTTAGTTTAGTTTAGAGATACAGCACTGAAACAGGCCCTTCGGCCCACCGAGTCTGTGCCGACCATCAACCACCCATTTATACTAATCCTACACTAATTCCATATTCCTACCACATCCCCACCTCTCCCTATATTTTCCCGACCACCTACCTACCTACACTAGGGGCAATTTACAATGGCCAATTTACCTATTAACCTGCAAGTCTTTGGCATGTGAGAGGAAACCGGAGCACCCGGAGGAAACCCATGCAGACACAGGGAGAACTTGCAAACTCCACACAGGCAGTACCCGGAATTGAACCCGGGTCGCTGCAGCTGTGAGGCTGCGGTGCTAACCACTGCGCCACTGTGCTGCCCACGTGAATTGCATTTTTTTTGTGATAGGTCATGCTTTTCCTGTATTCTTCAGCAAGCCTTTAAAATGTTTACATATAAATAAATCATTAGTGGTGATTCGACAATCAATCCATTCATTCCAGTTGTTATGACCCAGAATGCATGGCCTGAAAGGGTGACTGGGGTACCAAAAGGGACTTGAATAAATACTTGGAAGGGGAAGAATTTTCAGGGCTACAGAAGAAGACTAGAAGAGTGCGATTAATTGAATAGCTCTTGCAAAGGCTGAATGACTGCCTCATGTGTTCTATAATTCTATGGTTTACTTAACTGGCCCAAAATAACTGTATGAATGCATGGGTGAAAGGTAGGACATAAAGACAGCAAAAGACAAAATGTTGAAAGATGAACAAAAATTGTAATCTTTACTGTTATTCAAATCCAGGCTTGCTCACAAAATTTGAAAATATTTGAAGTTGGAGAGAATTGTTTTTGAAGCCATGGGGTGGACGCAGAACTACAATAATGAACATGGCAAAGAACATTCCGTCCTCAGATGAGTGGTGGTCTGAAGGGGAGCCATGTCACTCCAGGCTGCAAATCTTTATGTTTATTAGCTCTGGACCTGTGCTTGCAGAACAAACTCTGCAGCGCTATGTTTGTCCGGCTATGAAGACAATCAGTAATTGCCTTTCAACTTGGCCTTTGCAGCCACTTTTGGTTTGACTCGAATTTAAAATTCTGTGGCCTCACTCCTCCCTACCTCTGTACCTTCCCTAGCCCCACAACCCTCCGAGATGTCTGCGTTCCTCTATTTTTAGCCTTTTGAGCAGTTTTTATCGCTCCGCCGTTAGTGGCTGTGCATTCAGCTGCCTAGGCCCTAAGCTCCGAAATTCCCTTCCTTGAAGCTCTCTGCTTCTCGGGTCTTTTTTAGGATGATCCTTAAAACCGACATCTTTGACCAAACTTTTGGGTCATCTGCCCATAATATCTCAGTGTTAGATTTTGTTCTACAATACTCCTTCGAAAGGTCTTGGGATCTTTTATTATATTAAAGGCACTGTGTAAATAGAAGTTGTTTTCTGCACTCCGGTGAAGAGACAACAGTGTTCCTTCAAAGAAAGAACTTACATTATTGTAACTCAACCTCAACGCTCAACAGCTCGATAAAGCCAAGTGCAGTCACTGTTGTTTTGTAGGCAAACACAGCAGCCGATTTGCATATAGCAAAGTCCCATGCCCAACCTCTTGGTATGGTTTGAAGGATAAATATTGACCAAGTGACTGGAAGGACTCCCTTCCTTTTCTTCAAATGGCACCATGGAATCTTTTATGCCCACCTTTTCAGGCAGTCAAAAGCTGCATCGATAGGTGGCATCCTCAGCTATCCATCGCTCCGTCACCACTGCACTGGGAGTGTTGACCTTGTTTTATGTTATCAATTCTCTTCCTCTTGCAATCTACAAATTTTTAAAATCAACCCTTACTGTTAATTAGTCACGACTTCCTGAGTTAACTTGCCAAGAACTGCACTAAAGGATTGGGTTAAATCAGCCCAAGTTTGCAGAGCATATAAGTCAAGCCAAATTCATCCAAAGAAATGCTATTAAGGCGCTTGGTTTTGATGAGGGTCCAATAGGTGACCGCATTTCTGTTCATCTATCATCATTTTTTTTGTATTATTTGACTTATCACCATGATATTTCTATAGCTATATGCTAATAATACTTGTACTTCTTTCAGTTTAGTACACTGTATTAGCTGCTCACAATTTGGTATCCTCTACATTGGGGAGACCAAACACAGACTGGGTGACCGCTTTGCGGAACACCTCCGCTCAGTCTGAAAGCATGACCCCGAGCATCTGGTTCCGGTTGCTGGCTATTTCAACACTCCCCACCAACCCCCCCCCACCCCTCCACCCCCCAACTTTCAAGCCCACATCTCTGTCCTAGGATTGCTGCAGTGTTCCAGTGAACATCAATGCAAGCTTGAGGAACAGCACCTCATTTACCAATTAGGCACGCTACAGCCTGCCGGACTGAACATTGAGTTCAATAATTTCAGAGCATGACGGGCCCCCCTTTTTATTTTTAGTTTTTTCTGATTTATTTTTTATGTGTTTATTTTATTTTAGTTTGTTTCTACTGTGCCTACCCACTGTTTTTTCTCATGTCTGTGCTTGGGGCCAGGGCTGTTCAGTTTTCTGTCAATTAACACCCTCTCTGTAGTAATGCTTTGTCTTTCACCACACCATTAACATACCGTTTGCCTTTGTTCCATGACCTTCTGGTCAGTTATTCTCTGTGACCTTGTCCTATCAACACCTTAGAGTCATAGAGTTTTACAGCACAGAAACAGGCCCTTCAGCCCAACGTGCCTGCGCCGACCATCAAGCACCTGTCCTAACTAATCCCATTTCCCCACACTTGGCCCGTTGCCTTGTATGTTATGGCGTTTCAAGTGTTCATTTAAATACTTCTTGAATGTTGTGAGTGTTCCTGCCTCCACCACCTCCTTGGGCAGTGTGTTCCAGATTCCAACCACCCTCTGGGTGAAAATATTTTTCCTCTGCACTCTGTCCATTGTAGTCACATCCTTCCTATAGTGTGGTGACCAGAACTGTACACAGTACTCCAGTTGTGGCCTAACCAGTGTTTTATACAGCTCCATCATAACCTCTCTGCTCTTAAATTTTATGCCTCGGCTAATAAAGGCAAGTATCCCGTATGCCTTCCTAACCACCTTATCTACCTGTGCTGCTGCCTTCAGTGATCTATGGACAAGCACCCCAAGGTCCCTCTGACCCTCTGTACTCCCTAGGGTCCTACCATCCATTGTATATTCCCTTGCCTTGTTCGACCTCCCAAAGTGCATCACCTCACACTTCTCTGGATTAAACTCCATTTGCCACAGCACCGCCCATCTTACCAGCCCATCTATATCGTCCTGTAATCTAAGGCTTTCCTCCTCACTATTTATGATACCACCAATTTTCGTGTCATCTGCGAACTTACTGATTATATCTCCTACATTCACATCTAAATCATTAATGTCCACGACAAACAGCAAGGGTCCCAGCGCCAATCCGTGTGGTACCCCACTGGTCACAGGCCTCCATTCACAAAAACGACCCTCTGCCTCCTTCCACTAAGCCAATTTTGAATCCAATTTGCCAAATTACCCTGGATCCCATGGGCGTTTACTTTCTTAACCAATCTCCCATGCGGGACCTTATCAAAAGCCTTACTGAAGTCCATGTAGTCTACATCGACTGCTTTACCCTTATCTAAACATCTAGTTACAGCCTCGAAAAATTCAATCAAATTTGTTAGACACGATCTCCCCCTGACAAAGCCATGCTGACTATCCCTGATTAATCCCTGCCTTTCCAAGTGGAGATTAATCCTGTCTCTCAGAATTTTTTCCAATAATTTCCCTACCACTGATGTTAGACTCACTGGTCTGTAATTACCTGGTTTATTCCTGCTACTCTTCTTGAATAATGGTACCACATTCGCTGTCCTCCAATCCTCTGGTACCTCTCCTGTGGCCAGAGAGGATCTGAAAATTTGTGTCAGAGCCCCCTTGCCTCACATAGCAGCCTGGGATACATCTCATCTGGGCCTTGGGATTTATCCACCTTTAAGCCCGCTAATGCAGCCAATACTTCCTCCTTTCCAATGCAAATTTGATCAGGTATATCACAATCACCCTCCCTGATCACTGCACCTACGTTGTCCTTCTCCATGGTGAACACAGATGAAAAGTAATTGTTCAAAACCTCCCCTATGTCCTCCGGCTCCACACACACATTGCCTCTATGATCCCTAATGGACCCCACTTTTTTCCTGGTTGTCCTCTTGCCCCTAACATACTTATAAAACGCCTTGGGATTTTCCTTTATCTTGTCTGCCAGTGATTTTTCATGCCCCCCTCTTCGCTCTCCTGATTACTTTTTTAAGTACTCCCCTACACTTTCTGTACTCCTCTCGGGCCTCCGCTCTTTTGTTATCTCTTGCCCCACCCCCGCTTTTCTTGCTTAAAACCTATTACATTTCTAGCCTTTGCCAGTTCTGATATAAGAGTCACTGACCTGAAACGTTAACTCTGCTTCTCTCTCCACACATGCTGCCAGACCTGTTGAGTATTTCCAGCATTTCTTCTTTTAATTTCAGATTTCCAGCATCTGCAGAATGTTGTTTTTATTTTAGAAGGGGGTCGTCGGGAGTGTATCCATTCTTGTGAGGTTCTTCTGGGACTGTGTCAGTTTTTAGGAATAAAGTACCCCTGGATGTGAGTAAGTAATTTCAAGGGCCCCTCCCCCCACTCCCCATTAGAAACCTTCTGTCAGTTATGGAGTCTGCACTCCGTGTAAGTATGAAAGCAGGGTGTCCTTTCAACAGTCCTGGGCACTGTATCTACTCAACATAGCAGAATAAAAGCTAACTTGCCGATCCTCACTGGGGACTACTTTATTTCAGAAATAAGCCTGACTTCAAAATCGGACGATACAACATCTGAGTTCGTGGTGCACGCTGTCCAGCTGCGGAAACAGATGGCCTTTCGGGTGCACGAGTTCTACCGTCACTTGTACTTGTCAGAAAAGGCCTCTGTGGTCGATGCTTTTCCAGTCCATGTGAGTACTGCTCCACCAGTGATGACTTTGGACCGCGTTTTCTGATCGAGGCATAAATGTATACCAGCTTGTACTGGAGGAGGAATTAAAGATAGTGGCGAGAAGTATGTGCATACAATATACTCCAGTATATATTGCCTGAAGGAGAGAGACCCTTCTTAAGAGTTACAATTCTTAACCTAGGACTGGACTATGCAGAGAGTACTGGCTGCAAATCACAATTCCAAAGCCCATGGTTTGTTATCATCCTTTAGTTAATGAGCAGAAACTTCAGCTCTATACATCCATGAACTGTACTCTCTGCAGCCATCTGATCACAAAGTCTCCTTTACAGGTCTTCAGAACACCTTGCAACAGTGACAAAGGCATCCACACTCCCTGCAAGTAACAGGGATAAATAGGCAGCAAACCTCAAACAGGGACTGAGAGTTGTGGAATATTCTAAGCTGTTCAGCCATCAGCTGTATGCCGTGTTTTGTTCCATAGGAACCATATAGTTTGATCCTGCTCCCCGCATTCCGCATGCTCTCTAGTAGTTAACCAGGGATGAATGGCTTTCAGTCGTGAACAGAGATTTGGGAAATTGGAAATTTTTTTAGGGAGGTGAGAAGAGGAGACGGCCATTCAGGCCCTTGGGCCTGCTCTAACATTGTTAGATTATGGCTGTTTGTATCCTAATTCCATTTACTCACCATATCCCTCGATACCCTTACCTAACAAAACTCTTATCAATCTCGGTCTTAAATTTCTATTGTTCCCTCCCACCCAATCCCCCACAGCATCCACAGCCTTTTGTTTCTGATTTCCACTACCCTTTGAGTGAAGACAGCTTTCTGATATCACCCCTGAACGGCCTAACTCTAACTTTATTGTTATGTTCACTTGTTGTGTATTCACTAAAATAAAGTAAATTAAGGGTAGTCTGATAGAGGTTCCCAGACTCTGAATGATTACGATAGGATGTATAGTGATAGATTGGTTCCACTGGTCAACATGACAGTAACGAGGGGACAAATTTAAGGTAATCACAAAAAAGCTAAAGGAGAGGTATTAGTAAAATAAAGTATTTATGCAGAGGGTGGTCAGAATGTGAAATTCCCTTCAACAAACTGAGTCCATAATTTCTTTCAAAAAAAAACGTGAGATATTTGCTTTAAAAAGGAATATTAAGTTATGGGAAGTGAGCAGAGGAGTGGCATTAAAGAAGGCAACTCCTGGGGAAAAATACCAGCACAGACCCCATGGGCATAAAAGCACCTTTACATGTTGCAACGTGATTCTGCATTAGTGCGCAACAAACCAGAAATGGAGAGAGAAAGAGAGAGATTCCAGGAAGGGAATAGGATTGAAAAGCAGAGAATGTTTCAGGTCTGTGACCTTTCATCAGAACTGAAACAGTAACTCAGCTTCTCTCTCCACCGATGCTCCTGCCCTGCTGAATATTTCCAGCACTTTCTGTTTTTATTTCAGATTTCCAGCATCCTCAGTATCTTGCTTTTATGAAAAGCAGTGAAGTTATGTTAAACTCATGTAGAACCTTGGTTAGACCACACTTGGGAGTACTGGGCACAGTTCTGGTCTCCATATTTTTTTAAAAAAGGTTATAGAGGCACTGAAAAAAGGTACAAAAAAGATTCACGAGGTTTAGACTGAACTGAGAGCGTACACCTATCAGGAAGTGCTGAACAGGCTGCGTCTCTTTATCTCTAGAAAAGAGGAGGCTAAGGACTGACGTGATAGGGTTCTTTAAGATAGTGAAAAGGTTTGATAGGGTAGACGTTGAGAAAATGTTTTCACTTGTTGGTGGCGACCAAAACTAGGGTCATAAATATAACGTAGTCACTGATCATTCCAAAAGGGAAGTCAGGACTTCTTTATCCAGAGAGTGGTGAGAATGTGGAATACAGGGAGTAATGGAGGCAATTACCACACGCGCATTTAAGGGTAAGTACAAGATAAGTACACGAGGGAGAAAGGAATAGAATATACTGATAGGGTGATAGGAAATAGAGCAGGAGGAAGCTCTTGAGTAGCATAAGTACCAACATAGACCATTTGGGCAGAATGACTTGTTTCTGTGTTGTACATTCTATGTAATTCAATGAAAGGGTCAGAAGTGGACCATGTAAAGGTGAGGGATACGAGGAAATTGGAAGGGTAATCAATGAAGTTCCCATTGGGAGAAGAGGTTGGGGAGGGGCCGGTTATAGTATTGGAATAAAGATAATAGCTGAGAGCCAGGTGAGAGGAAATCTGTGGAGTTAAAAGGAGAGCCATTGACAGTGAGAATTTCAGCCAGGTAGAGGAGGGTGATGGTGGATGAGGATTGGCTGGGCTGCAAGGAAGCAGAGGACCTCAGGCTGTTCTGGTGAGGGATGAGAAGTCGGGGACTGAACATCCACAGTGAAAAGGGACTAGTTGGGGGCCAGAGAACCTGAATTCATCAGAACAGCAGAGGGTATAAGAAGAGTCGCGAACAGGGTTGGGAAATGACTTGGCGAAGGAGAACCGAATAGATGAATGAAGATAGGACAGAATTAATTCAATGGGACAGGAACAGATAATTCTCCTCCTGGTACAGGTCTGTTTGTGTATCCTGGGGAAGAAGCCGAAATGGGATATGGGGAACCAGTAATGGTGTGGTCTGAGATTTCTGGAAGAGATGACATAAGTGACAGTTTGGAAGTGATGGTTTAGTTTACAGTGGGAGGGTGGTGGACCAGAAGGTATAGATGAAGGGATCGAATAGGTGGTAATCAGCCTAAGCCAGGTAACGCTCCTTTTGGCTTATGGCACAGTTTAGTCGAGTCTGATTTAGGAGTTTGCTTATCTCGCAGTTTCCGGTTCTGATAAAGGATCCACTGACGCTGACGGAGCTGCTGTGTATTTACAGCACCTTCTGTTTTTCATTTCAGCGTTTGCCATTTCACTTTATTTGTAGTGAAAGTTTTATTGAGAAATGCCCCTAAAGCTTTGAAAGCAGTGGGATTTGTTGGAAGCCTCTGATTCATTATTAGCTCTCACTGCATGTATTCAATTGTTGAACAAAGGGCATGTGCAGCGCGAATGACTTTGGGTTCACTGCCTCTGGTATATTTCTATAACCTTTTAATTCTTTGTAGGAAGAAAAAACCATTGAAATTTGCATATCGCGTTGGTGGTCTAGCCTGAGACATACTACCATCGACTATGCCATTTCATTCCATGGGCTGAAGTGTAACAGTGACACATTACACATTGTAAGTATCATCCTCTTTGCACATTTTATTTACATTTTTAATAATCAGCAATGTCATCAATTTGGATTATGTTGAGGATCAGAGACATGGGTGAATGAAAAATCTGAACAACTGATGGCTAAATATTGACTAAGACACTGGGAAAACATCCCCGGCACTACTTCAAAGTAGTGCCATGGAATTTCTTTAGATCCACCTGAGATAGCGCCTGGTTTACTGTCCCATCTGAAAGACAGCACCTCCGACAGGGCAGCACTCTTCCAGTACTGCACTGGAGTGTAGCCTAGACTTTGTGCTGAAGTCTCTGGATTGGGACAAACCCACCACCTGCTGATTGAGGCGAGAGTTCTACACACTGAGCCGTGATGGATGCAAGATAGAAACCCGTTAGTTTTAGCATATGGCTTTCACTAGCATCCACCTGATAATATCAAATTAATTTCATATTTCTATATCCGTTGGATGGAAAAATAAACATAAAATGCCAGTCGGTGTAAAAGTGATGTTCACATACAATGAATTTGATACTTCACTAAAGAGCAGACTTCCAGCAGGCTGTCATACATTGAAAGTAACTGCTTGCTGACAGCTGTGGAAAGCAGCCTTAAGGCTGTAAGATACTTGAGTTTAAGTGGATGGTAAACTGAGAGTGTGTTTGTTCATGGTGTCAGGTGAACTCCTTGAGTGTGGCATGATATATACTCCGTACATGTGAGTTGTGCAGTGAAATCAAACTCTTAAACTTCACAAGACAGTCGAATGACCCTTCAGCTGACGCGAATGGGAATGTGTCATCCGTCAGTTGCATTTGTATCACCTCCCTGGCAGACACAGAATAGATAAATCCACCCACACAATGTCCACATGGCTATGTTATGGAGACTTGCAGAATCTTGGGCAGAGAACACATTTCCAGGCTCAGTAGCTATTGGTAAATGGTTCAAACCTCTCTCTCTGAACCCCTTAAGATGTTCCCTTGTAACTAGAGTTTCCAAATCTGGTTGGATAGATTCCTGGAGGTCTTGTCACATGACCACCTTCCACCAGCTGCCCTGTCCTATCAAACAGCCACTTCCAATATTTTTATTTAAAACGTTTTTTAATACCCCTATGATTTTTTTTCTTAAATTGCTCAGTTTCCAGGAGAGTGCACGTGAATTCCTAGAGACTTGGCAACTTTACTCATAACACACTCAGCCAACAGAGGGTCAGTACTGAGGAAGCGGTGGAGTGTGGGAGGGTGAGTAGTGAGGGAGTGGTGCAGTGTCGGACGGTCTGTAACGAGGAAGTGCTGCACTGTTTTCGGATGAGACATTAGGCCAAGGCCCCGTCTGCGCTCTCGGATAGACAGAAAGATCCCATGGCACTATTTCAGAGACGAGCAGGGGAGTTATCCTCAGTATCCAGGTCAACATTTATTCCTCAGCCAACATCACTAAGACAGATTAGCTGGGGGGAGACAGTAGCATAGTGGTAATGTCACTGGACTGGTAACCCAGAGTCCAAGGCTAATGCTCTGGGGACATGGGTTCTAATCCCACCACAGCAGATAGTGGAATTTGAATTCAATTCATAAATCTGGAATTAAAAGCTGGTCTAGTGGTGACAATGAATTGTCGATTGTTGTAGAAACCCATCTGGTTCACTAATGTCCTTTAGGGAAGGAAATCTGCTGTCCTTATCTGGTCTGGCCTACACGTGACTCCAGACCCACAGCAACGTGGTTGACTCTTACATGCCCTCTGAAATGGCCTAGCAAGCCACTCAGTTGTATCAAACCGCTACAAAGTCTACAAGGAATGAAAACGGACGGACCACCCGGCATCGACGTAGGCACTGTGAACGACAACGTCAAACCCAACCCTGTCGGCCTTGCAGAGTCCTCCTTACTAACATCTGGGGGCTTGTGCCAAAATTGGGAGAGCTGTCCCACAGATTAGGCAAGCAACAGCCTGACATAATCATGCTCACGGAATCATACCTTGCAGACAATGTCCCAGACACCACCATCACCATCTCTGGGTATGCCCTGTCCCACTGGCAAGACAGACCCAGCAGAGGTGGTGGCACAGTGGTATACAGTCGGGAGAGAGTTGCCCTGGGAGTCCTCAAAATTAACTCTGGACCCTATGAAGTCTCATGGCATCAGGTCAAACATGGGCAAGGAAACGTCCTGCTGATTACCACCTACTGCCCCCACCCCCCTCCCCCCCCCAACCCTGGCTGATGAATCTGTGCTTCTCCATGTTGAACACCAGTTGGAAGAAGCACTGTGGGTAGCAAGGGCACAGAATGTACTCTGGGTAGGGGACTTCAATGTCCATCACCAAGAGTGGCTCGGTAGCACCACTACTAACTGAGCTGGCCAAGTCCTAAAGTCATAGCTGCCAGACTAGGTGTGTGGCAGGTGCTGAGGGAACCAACGAGAGGGAAAAGCCTACTTGACCTCGTCGTCACCACTCTGCCTGTCGCAGATGCATCTGTCCATGACAGTATTGGTAGGAGTGACCACCACCCAGTCCTTGTGGAGACGAACTCTCGTCTTCACATTGCGGGTACCCACCATCGTGTTGTGTGGCACAATGCTAAATGGAGATAGTTTACAACAGATCTAGCACTCAAAAATGGGCATCCATGAGGCACTGTGGGCCTTCAGCAGCAGTAGAATTGTATTCAACCACAATCTGTAACCTCATGGCCTGGCATATCCCTCACTCTACCATTACCATCAAGCCAGGTGTTCATCCCTGGATCAATGAAGAGTGCAGGAGGTTATGACAGGAGCAGCACCAGGCATACCTAAAAATGAGGTGTCAGCCTACTGAAGCTACAACACAGGACTACTTGCATGTCATATAGCGGAAGTAGCATGCAATAGACAGGGCTACGCGATCCCATAACCAACGGATCAGATCTAAGCTCTGCAGTCCTGCCACATCCAGTCGTGAATGGTAGTGGACAATTAAACAACTAACAGGAGGAGGTGGCCCCACATATATCCTCATCCTCAAAGATGGGGGAACCCAGCACATCAGTGCAAAAGACAAGGCTGAAGCATTTGCATCCATCTTCAGCCAGAAGTGCCGAGTGGATGATCCATCTCTGCCTTCTCTTGAGGTCCCCAGCATCACAGCTGCCAATCTTCAGCCGAAGACACTGAATACTGCAAAGGCTATGGGCCCTGACAACATTGCGGCAATAGTACTGAAGCCTTGTGCTCCAGAACTAGCCACGCCCTGAGCCAAGCTGTTCCAATACAGCTACACCACTGGCATCTACCTGGCCATGTGGAAAATTTCCCAGGTATGTCCCATGCACAAAAAGCAGGACAAATCCAACCTGGCCAATTACCACCCTATCAGTCTACTCTCGATCATCAGCAAAGTAATGCAAGGTGTCATCGACAGTGCTATCAAGCAGCACTTGCTCATACATAACCTGCTTACTGTTGGGAAGTTTGGTTTCCGCCAGGGGCACTCAGCTCCTGACCTTATTACAGCCTTGCTTCAAACATGGACAAAAGAGCTGAACTCGTGAGGTGAGAGTGACTACCCTGGACATCAAAGCAGCATTTGACCAAGTATGGCATTAAGGAGCCCCAGCAAAACTGGAGTCAATGGGAATCAGGGGGAAAACTCTGCTGGTTGGAGCCATACCTAGCACAAAGGAAAATGGCTGTGGTTGTTGGAGGTCAATCATCTCAGTTCCAGGGCATCACTGCAGGAGTTCCTCAGGGTAGTGTCCTAAACCTAACCATCTTCAGCTGCTTCATCAATCACCTCTTCCATCATAAGGTCAGAAGTGGGGATGTTTGCTGATGATTCCACAATGTTCAGCACCATTCACGACTCCTCAGATACTGAAGCAGCCTGTTTCCATATCTAGCAAGACCTGGATAACATTCAGGCTTGGGCTGAGAAGTGGCAAGTAACATTCGCGCCACACAAGTGCCAAGCATCGACCATCTCAAACGAGCGAATCTAACCTTGAAGTTTAATGGCATTACCGTCGCTGAATCCCCCACTATCAACATCCTGGGGGTCAACATTAACTAGAAACTGAACTGGACCAGCCACATAAGTGCTGTGGCTACAAGAGCTGGTCAGAGGCTGGGAATTCTGTGGCGAGTAACTCACCTCCTGACTCCCCAATGCCTGTCCACCATCTACAAGGCACAAGTCAGGAGTGTGATGGAATACTGTTGCCTGGATGAGCGCAGCTTCAACATCACTCAGGAAGCTCGACACCATCCAGGAAAAAGCAGCCTGCTTTATTGGCACCCATCCACCACCCTCAACATGCACTCCCTCCACCTCCGACGCATAATGGCAGCAGTGTGTACCATCTACAAGTTGTACTGCAGCAAATCACCAAGGCTCCTTGGACAGCACCTTCCAAACCCGCGACCTCTACCAACTAGAAGGACAAGGGCAGCAGGTGCATGGGAACACCACCACCTGTAGGTTCCTCTCCAAGTCACACACCATCCTGACTTGGAACTATATCGCCGTTCCTTCACTGTCATTGGGTCAAAATTCTGGAACTCCCTAATAGCACTGTGGGTGTACCCGCACCCCAAGGACTGCAGCGGTTCAGGAAGGCGTCTCACCACCACTTGCTCAAGCGCAGTTAGGAATGGGCAATAAATGCTGACCTAACCAGCGATGCCCACATCCCACAAATGAATAAAAAAAATTATCAGCTTGCTGTATTGGGATCTTGCTTTGCGCAATGTGGCTGCCACATTTCCTACATTGCAACATTGACTACTCTTCAGAAAGTACTTCATTGGCGGTAAAGTGCTTTGGGATGCCCTGAGGCCGTTAAAGGCGCTATAACAATGCAAGTTCTTTTGTTCCTAACACTGCTCCTATTGGATAGGTGTCCCAGAGCACTTTACAGAGCAGAGAACAAAATGAAGAATGGAAAGTACCAGGTAGAAAGGGGTCGCAGGGCAGAGTTCAATGCAGTTGTAGAGAAAAGTCTCCAGTGGTCTAAGAAAGAAAGGAGAGAGGAGATATCGCAGAGAGATTTGAAGAGAGAGTTTCTAGGGCAGAGGGACTGAAAATATCCTGCATATGAACAACTTGGCATTCAACAGTAGAGGAATTTTGCAAGAGGCAGTCTGTTCAAAAAGAAAAGCCACCCCAATCTTCGCAAGGCAGCAAGGGATGAGCAGCAAATACCAGCCTTGTCAGTGATGGCCACATCCAGAGAATGAATTTATATTTTAAATGAGTGTGTACAGGCCCAGCTTTATACTCTGAAGTACTGAAGTTGATTATAAATTGAAGTGGTGATGAGTAATGATTGCTGTTCAACAGGAAGCCTAACTGTGTAACAAAAGCAGGCTGTAAAGTTAACAGGCCTCATTGGAGAGGCAGAAATGTTAACCACATGTACGATTATTTCCTTCTAGCACGCATCGGAAGGCATTGTACGACTTGATACCACAGCTTCACTGAAATATGAGGAGCTCTCTCCTGTCGCGACCCTGAAAACCTGGGTCCAGACCCTTCGGTAATGTAATCATTTTACTCAATATAAATAACTGGGAAAATGTCAGTAGCCAGCTGTGCCTTAACGATGCATTAGTCTAATACGTCTTGCATGGTGCAGCGCTCCGTAAAGGCTTCGTATAGTACAGCTGTTTTTTTCAGGCTGTTCCTCATTGGCGGCTCTCTCACCTGTGTGTCAGAATAACGCGGGTTCAAGTCCCATTGCAGAGAGGTGAGCACATAATGTAGGCTGACACTCCTAGTGTAGTGTTAAGGGAGTTGCGGTACTGTCAGATGTGCTGTCTTTCAGAGGAGATTTTAAACCGAGGCTCCATCTGCCCCCCTCAGGTGAATGTGAAAGATTCCACAGCACTATTTGAAGAACAGGGGAGTTCTCCCCAATGACCTGGATGATATTTATCCCTCAACCAACATCACTTACAAAACAGTTTATCTGGTCATTACCTCGTTGCTGTTTCTTGGAGCTTGCTGTGTGCAAATTTACTGCCGTGTCGGGCAGCCATAAAGGCAGGGCTAAAATGTGGCGAGTCGAAGAGACTTAGCAGTTGGCAGGAAAAAAGACAGAGGCGCAAGGAGAGAGCCAACTGTGTAACAGCCCAGACAAACAAATTTTTCTGCAGCACCTGTGGAAGAGCCTGTCACTCTAGAATTGGCCTTTATAGCCACTCCAGGCGCTGCTCCACAAACCACTGACCACCTCCAGGCGCTTACCCATTGTCTCCCGCGACAAGGAGGCCAAAGAAGAAGTTCCAATGTTACACAGTGACTGCGCTTCAAAAGTACTTAATCGGCTGTAACAGGCTTTAGATCGTCCTGAGGATATGAAAGGCGCTATAGAAATGCAAGTCTGTCTTTTTAATCTACATATTTCTGTGCTAATGATGAATTTCCCAAGATGTTCAGACAGTACATAGCATGTGGCTCAGTGTTTAAGACAGATCAGCTTAACTTCCAGGCTATTTTGGCAATGTTTCTTTGGAAGTTGATTTTATTAATCAGCTATGAGAAATGAGACATTCCTTTTCCAAATCAGGATCCAAGGTTGGAGTTGACTTGATTTAATGCCGAAATGAACGCATTCATGTTTTTCAGGAATGCTGAAGGACAAATGTTTCTGTATTTCGTTGCCTGGGTCTAATTATTTGAAATTATATTCCAATAATAATCTTTCTACAGGCCTGTGGATGCCAAAACAAGACCCTTAGGCTCCCGTGATGTCCTGCCCAACAACAGACAATTTTATGAGCTGGTTCTAACCTACAATTTCAACCAGGTAACTGCTTACAGTTCAGTTGAGAATTCTTCCTCAGTATATTTATTTATAGATACAGCACTGAAACAGGCCCTTCGGCCCACCGAGTCTGTGCCGACCAACAACCACCCATTTATACTAACCCTACAGTGATCCCATATTCCCTACCACCTACCTACACTAGGGGCAATTTACAATGGCCAATTTACCTATCACCTGCAGGTCTTTGGCAGTGGGAGGAAATCGGAGCTCCCAGCGAAAACCCACGCGGTCACAGGGAGAACTTGCAAACTCCGCACAGGCAGTACCCAGAATTGAACCCGGGTCCCTGGAGCTGTGAGACTGCGGTGCTAACCACTGTGCCGCCCCTATATGGAGATTAATTTTGCCAACAGTGATGTGGATTATCTCCAGGAGGAGGAGGCTCCAAAAGTATCCCCATTCGGTGTTCTCCTTTAAGGGAGGATCTTTTTGAAGTCTTTTCTTGCAAGTTTTTGAACAACAGCTTGCATTTACACTCGTTGACTTCACTGGGGAAGAGAATTGAACAGGGTGTAAAACCAGGTTGTTGATTCACTATTGTGCAAGAATTTATACCCCCTCGAACTCCAGCTTTGAAAAAAGGCAAACGAAAGATGACCCAACACAGATACATAAAATCCTAAGTGGAATAGAGAAATGTTAATCCTGAGCAGTATTCAAGTTAGACTGCTGTTGCAAACCAAGAGACATGGGTATGAACTAGTGAAGGGCAAGTTGAGAACTGATGTCAGGAAGGGCTTCTTTCATACAGCTAATACAGAGTACGGCCTCTGTAGTGGAGTGAAGGGAAAAGCTCTAGAGTGATCCAAGAGATAGTGTTATGGGGCTGTAGGTTTCTTTGGAAGGATAAGCTACCTGGCTGTCACTCATCCGTATTTATTACATTCTCTTTTTCCACTTAGCTAACCATTTGCTCATTCAAAACTGCTGCTCGTATCTTAGCTCACAACAGGTTGCAATCACTCATCACCCCTGGGCTTGAGTTCAGATCTGACCACGCCTAAATTTTAAAATTCCCTTCCATATTTCCAAATCCTTCCATGGCCTCACCTCTTCCTATCATGTAACCTCCTCCAGCCCTACAACCTGCTGAGGTCTCCGTCCTCCTCCAATTCTTGCTTCTTGTGCATCACTTGGAAATGCAGTTGAAATGATGTCGCTCACCCTCTAGGTTACCAAGAGCTGGAAAGTGGAATTAGACTGGACAGCTCTTTTTCCAGCCAGCACCGACACAATGAGCCGAATGGCCGCCTTCTGTGCTGTGAATTTTCGATGTTTCTATCCCCGGTTTTAATTGCTGTACCATTGGCAGCCGTGCTTTCAACCATCTAGGCCCTAAGCTCTGGCATTCCTTCCCAAAACCTCTCCTCCTCTCTACCCCTCTCCTCCTTTACGACACTCATTTAACCGACCTCTTTGACCAAGCTTTTAGTCACCTGTCCTAATATTTCCTTATGTAGTTCGGTGTCAGATTTTGTTTGAGAATCATTCTTGTGAAGTGTCGTGGGGCGTTTTCCTATGTTAAAGGCGTTATATCAGTGCAGATTTTTCTTATCTTTGTGATAAGGTCATAACAGAGCTCTTCATTTTCAGCACTGTCCAGCCAGTTTTTGTTACAAAAAGTCTCCTCCTTCAACCCTTACAGTCCATGTGGTTGGGAATTCAAGGATTTTGATCAAGCGACAATGAAGGAATTGTGGAAAGTCAGGCAGGTGTGTGATTTGGAGGGGAATCTGGAGGCGATGGTGTTTCCCATGACTTTGCTGCTCTTGTCCCTCTCAGTGGTAGAGCTCACAGTGGAGGGAGTTGCCATAGAAGTCTTGATGAGTTGATGTAGTGAATCCTGCAGATTGTACTTAATGTGGCCACTGTGCGCCAGGGTACAGATTGAGTTCAGTTGAACAGGCTTCCTTTACAACTTGTACCATTCCCTGTTCAGTGTTAATTGCATTTTGTTTTTAATGTGTCACTGCAGGCAAAGTCTGGTGAGGTGACTCCCAGCTGCCCCTTGCTGTCTGACTTGCTGTACGAATCCGAGTACGACAGTCAACTTTGGATGCTCTTCGATCAAAACAAGAAGCTGGTGGGATCAGGCGATGCTTATCCTGACAGGGTAAGAGCAGAGGTTAAGGATGGAATAATGCAGTCTTTTTTTATTGAGCTGACTGAAAGAATCCTACTACAAAATTGCAAAATTATACTGGAGTGATGTCTTGGCCTTCTCCGCAAAAGGCACTTGTTAACGAATGTGCTATTGACGAGCTGACACAAATGGTTCTGACCTCAGAAAGAGGATCACTCCACTGCAGGAATGGAGTAAAAATTAGCCGTACCATCAGACTGCATTTCACACACTGACAGAAAGGATCCACTGCCGTCATAGCCGGGAGATTTTTGTAACATGGGAAGGAAGGGGTAGAGGGAAACTAAAGAGAGGAAGAGCAATTTTACAGGTGTGCAAGCTTCAATGGACTATAAAATAGAATTACAGGAAACCAGATGCCTGGAGCCCCAGTCAGAGCCCAGCTTCTCTGAAGGAGATGTGTAAATTGTTATTTTGTGCAAATACAGTCCTTAATACACTCAACTCATCACTGCCGTGATGGGATTTGAAATAAAAACAGAAAATTATGAAAACACTCAGCAGGTCCTGCAGCATCTGTAGAGAGAGAAACTGAGTTAACGTTTCAGGTCTGTGACCTTCCAGCAGAGCTAATTTGAATTTGCGTTCTTTGGATTATTAGTCCAGTATCACTAGTCCTGTAATAGTACAAGATCACTATCTTAACCACATTCCAGTTATACTTATACAAGACAAGGTTTTAAACTAAACTATCACTCACAGCTGGTCCCAAAATATCCCATCAAGACTCCAGATGAGGGTCCTCAACTCTCTGTTGGATTGATCTTCCACCATCTTTGATTTGTCAGCCAGGGTTCAGTGGGCAGCACTCTTACCTCTGTGTCAGAAGATTGTGTATTTGTGTTGGAGTTGAGTCCCACTCCAGCGACTGAGCACAAAAATCCAGGCTGACAATCCAGTGCAGTATTGAGGAAGTGCTGCACTGTCGTCGGTGCTAACTTTCAGATGAGACATTGAACCGAGGCCCCATCTGCCAGTAAAAGATACCATGGCACTATTTTGAAGAAGAGAAGGGGAGTTCTTCCTGTTGTCTTGATCAATATTTACCCCTGAACCAACTTCACTTAAAAATAAATGATCTGGTCATTATCACATTGCTGTTTGTGGGAGCTTGCTGTGCACAAATTAGCTATCACGTTTCCTACATAACATCTGTGGCTTCATCTCAAAACTACTTAATTGGCTGTAAAGCACTTTGGGACATCCTGACGTTAAAGGCGCTATAGAAATGCAAGTTTCTCTCCCTTTCTCCAAAAGGTGAGCCAAATTCTAAGTACTCAGTTTGAAGTGCACAGAAGGTGTTTCTCTTTTTTTCAGAATGACCCGTTCATGACAGGCTTTCTTATGTCTTCACAGTATTCCCTGAAACTGGATAAAGGGGACTATGTGATACGCCTGCAGATTCGCCATGAGGCACTGAGCGAGTTGGAGCATTTGAATGACTTGCCATTCCACATCAGTCGCAAGCTCCCAGCTCCGCTGACCCTGGACATCTACCGGAACCATGTCAACGCCCTACTCAACAAGAACAAATTTGGCTCCCTTACGCTGCCTCCAAAATACACCATTCCATTCTACATCAGTACATTGCCCGATGACAAGTAAGTGGTTGGTATAAGGTGGGCTTCACAGAACCAGACTCCGTTAAAATTTGGGAAGGTAAATGTACAATGTCTTGCTGATTGGGCATACTGACTCTGCTCCCAGCTCTCCAATGCATGCTTCTGTCAGGCGTGTTCCCATGCTGGGAGCAGCACTTGAGTTGTATGTATTTTTTAGAGAACTCAATTTTCGGTCATCTTTGTGACTGTCCCAAGTTTCAATTAAAAAAAAAACTTTGTTAATCTCAGTTGCTGTTAACTGCTGACTTCATATCCATGCACAGTGAAGAAAAGGTTTATGCAATTGACGTGTTAAATAATTTAATAAGTGGTAGCATAATAACTCGTATGCATGCATAAAACATGAAATAATGCATAATTTACAATCATCACGGTTTCTCAGTGGAATATCACTCCATATTTATTCTGTTGTTAGATTTTGTTCATTTATCTTATTTTGAAATTGCATTAAGGCACACCAGACCTTTTATTTCATATTATACAGAAAGAAAAAACTTGAATTTTCTTTATCACTTCTTCGCAATATTTCAAAGTACTTTGCAACGAGTGAATTACTTTGAGTGTACTAGTCACTGTCATGCTGCCAAATGCAGCAGCCAGTTTATCCGCAAATAACAAATGAGATGAGTGATCAAATAATCTGTTCTTGGTGATGTTGGCTGAGGGATGTTTTTGGAATTGTCAAGTTTAACAGAGCACCAATTTAAAAACACGGTGTGCACACAAAAAGGGAAAAATTGGAAATAACAGAACCATACAGCACAGAAGGAGGCCCATTGTGTATGTGCCAGCTCTTTGAAAGAGCTACTTAATTAGTCCCACTCCCCTGGTCTTTCCCCATAGCCCTGCAAATCTGAAATAAAACATGCCGGAAATAACATATCCGGTCCATCAATGTATACAGAGAGAAAAGACAGTTAATTAGAAGGGTTTTAATAGAGTCAATAAGGAGAAACTGTTTTCATTGGCAGGAGGGTCAGTAACCAGAGGACATAGATTTAAAATAATTGGCAACAAAGCCAGGGAGAGCTGAAGGAAAAAAAATTTGCAACGAGTTGTTGTGATCAGGAATGTACGGCCTGAAAAAGTGAAAGAAGCAGATTCAAAAGGGAATTGGGTAATAGTTGAAAAGGAAAAAATTGCAGGGCTATGGGGAAAGAACAGGGGAAGGTTCTGCTAGACTGGAAAATAGCGAATTGTAACTCCTTTATTCAAAAAGGGAGGGAGGCAGTAAGCAGGAAGCTACAGGCCAGTTAGCTTAACATCTGTCTTAAGGAAAATTTTAGAAGCTATTATTAAAGATGTTATAGGAGAGCACTTCGAAAAATTGAAGGTAATTAGGCAGAGTCAACATGGTTTTGTTAAAGGGAAATCATGTTTAACCAATTTATTGGAGTTCTTTGAAGGAGTTACATGTGCTGTGGGTGAAGGAACCGGTGGATGTACTGTACTTAGATTTTCAGAAGGCATTTGATAAGGTGCCACATCAAAGGTTATTGCAAAAAATAAAAGCTCATGGTGTAGGGGATAACATATTGGTATGGGTAGAAGATTAGTTAGCTAATAGGAAACACAGAGTAGGCATAAATGGGTTACTTTCTGATTGGCAAGATCTAACGAGTGGTGTGCCACAGGGATCTGTGCTGGGGCCTCAACTTTTTACAATTTATATAAATGACTTAGATGAAGGGACCGAAGGTATGGTTGCTAAGTTTGCTAATGAGACAAAGATAGGTAGGAAAGTAGATTGTGAAGAGGACATAAGGAGGCTACAAAGGGGATATAGATAGGCTAAATGAGTAGGCAGGAATCTGGCAGACGGAGTATAATGTGGGAAAATGCGAAGTTGTCCATTTTGGCAGGAAGAATAACAAAGAAGCATATTATCTAAATGGTGGGAGATTGCAGAGCTCTGAGATGCAGAGGGATCTGGGTGTCCCAAGTGCATGAATCGCAAAAGGTTAGTAAGCAGGTACAGCACGTAATTAGGAAAGCTAATAGAATGTTATCATTTAACGCAAGGGGAATTGAATACAAAAGTAGGGAGGTTATGCTTCAGCTATACAGGGCGTTGGTGAGACCTCATCTGGAGTACTGTATTTAAGGAAGGATGTAAATGAGTTGGAAGCAGTTCAAAGAAGGTTTACTGAACTGATACCTGGAATGGGCGGGCTGTCTTATGAGGAAAGATTGGACAAGCTAGGCTTGTATCCACTGGAATTTAGAAGAGTAAGAGGCAGCTTGATTGAAACATATAAGATCCTGAGGGGTCTTGACAGGGTGGATGTGGACAGGATGTTTCCCCTTGTGGGAGAATCTAGAACTAGGGGTCACTGTTTAAAAATAAGGGGTCACCCATTTAAAATAGAGATGAGGAGAAATTTTTTCTCTCAGAGGGTCGTGAATCTTATGGAATTCACTTCCTCAACAGGTGGTGGAAGCAGAGTCTTTGAATATTTTTAAGGCAGAGGTAGATAGATTCTTGATGAGCAACGGGGTGAAAGATTATTGGGGCTGGGTGGTAATGTGGAGAAATCAGTTCAACCATGAACGTACTGAATGGCGGAGCAGGCTCGAGGGGCCGAGTGGCCTACTCCTGCTCCTAACGTGTATGTTCAAAGAGACAGCACAGGCAGAGTGGGCTGAATGGCTACCTTGTGTTCTATATGATTCTATCGTTCCAATGTTTTGGGTGCAACTGTTCTGTCGAGTTGGAAAGAAAAGAAAGACATGCATTTATATGGTGCCTTTCATGGCCATCGGACATCTCAGAACGCTTTACAGTGTTGTCACTGTTGTAATGTAGGAAATGCGGCAGTTGATTTGCACAATCTTCAAAATAGTGCCATGGGTGCTTTACATCCGCCCGAGCAGGCCGATGGGGCTTCGGTTTAACGTCTTATCCGAAAGATGGTAGCTCCGATAGTGCAGCATTCCCTCAGTATTGAGCTGGAACTTGATTTTTGTGTTCAAGCCTTTGGTCGGACTTGAACCCAGAAGCTTGTGACTCAGAGGCAGGGAGAGTGCTTACCATCTGAGCCACGTCTGATACCTGACACACAGCAAAAGGAAGAGGTGGTGGGGGGGGGTAAGAAGCAGCAGATAGCCCAGTCACAGTGAGAAAGCTCTTTTCTAATATGCAGCTTGAAGTTTAGATTAGATTAGAGATACAGCACTGAAACAGGCCCTTCGGCCCACCGAGTCTGTGCCGACCATCAACCACCCATTTATACTAATCCTACACTAATCCCATATTCCTACCAAACATCCCCACCTGCCCCTGTATTTCCCGACCACCTACCTATTCTCGTGACAATTTATAATGGCCAATTTACCTACCAACCTGCAAGTCTTTTGGCTTGTGGGAGGAAACCGGAGCACCCGGAGAAAACCCACGCAGACACAGGGAGAACTTGCAAACTCCACACAGGCAGTACCCAGAATCGAACCCGGGTCCCTGGAGCTGTGAGGCTGCGGTGCTAACCACTGCGCCACTGTGCCGCCCATTATTCCACCCGTTAGTCTCCATCCTGTGATTGGAATATCTTCCATTCCTCCTTTCTCCCCAATCTAACCAAGGACCTGGCTTAGCTTTCATTTCTCAACTATTGCCTTACATTGAACTGCCTTTGCAGAGGCTGACTGACCTGCTGTGTATTCCCAGCATTTTCTGATTCCGGGAATGTTGCTATTTCAGTATTTGGTGTACAACAGGTGGAATTAATTTGCTCTTTTCTCCTCCAGAGTTCCCAAAGGAATCGAAATTGGCTGCTGCCTTATGGGAACACTCACGCTTTCTAAAACAGAAATGGGCAGGAAAGCTGTAAGTCTTGTTATTTATTCTAGTCGCACGGGCACTGTCCAACCTATCATCCTTCGATCTGCTTATCGTGTTTGTTCCTTAATGAGAGTTGACATCTGTTATTCATTCACACAGACAGCTGGCAGGTTTAGCTGTGTCCTGGTGCGAGTGTGTAGCACATGAGACCAAGGGTAGGGCATTCAGCCCCTCGAGCCAGTTCTGTCATTCTGTTCGATCAAGTTTGATCCAAACCTCAACTCTTTATTTGTCTTTATTCCATCTCGCTTTGTACCCTTACTATCAGAAATCTGTTTCTCTTAATTTTGAATTGATCCTCAGCATCCACAGCCTTCTGGGGGTGAGGGGGGATCTGGTAGGAGGGAGGGAGAATTCCAGATTCCCACTAACGTCTGTGGAAAAGTGATTCCTAATTTTATTCCTAACTGATCTAGGTCCAATTTTAAGATTATGTCCCCTTGTTCTGGTCATAGCAGAAATACCCTATCAAACCCTTTATAATTTAAACACCTTGGTCAGATCACCCCTTCGTCTTCTAAACTCAAGGGAATACAAGCCTAGTCTATGCAACCTGCTTTCATAATTTAATCCTTTTAAGCCGCAGTATCATTCTGATGAATCTGTGCTGTACTCTTCCAAGGCCAATGTATCCTACCTACCTTGTCATCTTACTCACCTGATTTTCATGTACTGGGGGAAATGTTGAGGTGACCGATCATAATCTGCCGAGTGAGAACTGCTCCCTGCTTTACTGTATCAATGCAGATAAGGAATTCCTCATTTCCATCTAGCCTCTGCTCACTGTAGGCTGTGTTTTTGTATCTTCATGCTCTTCCATTGCCACATATTTACAGTTCTCACCCTTGTATTTAAATCTTATCATGGATTTTCCATCCCTATCCCTGTGACCTCCTCCAGCCCCCGTTCCCAACCACCCAGACTCCTAGAAACATTCCATTCCGCTGACTGTCATTCACCCCACCATTGACGGCCATGCCTTCAGCTACCCAGGCCCTCAGCTCTAGGGTTCCCTCCCTATATCTCACCCCCTCTTTCTCCCTTCTCGACCCTCCTTGAAACCCCTCTCAGCCAGCTAAGCTGAGACCCCATCTGCCCACTCAGGCGGACGTAAAATATCCCAGAACATTATTTTGAAGAGGAGCAGGGGAGTTCTTCCTGGTATCTCTGCCAATATTTATCACTCAGCCAATATCACTGAAACATTTTCTGGTGATTAACGGCTGTTTGTGGGAGCTTGCTGTGTACAGGTGGGCTGACGTGTTTCCTGCATTAACAAGTGTGACTACATACTTCATTGGCTATAAATAGCTTTGGGGTGTCCCAAAGTCATGAAAGGCGCCATACAAATGCAAGTTAATTTGTTGTTCTGTGATTGTTCATTTTTTCTGTGAAAACTACAAACCAGGCACTGATGGCCACTGTCAGTAACATGTCCACTTTAAGATTAGCCGTCATCATGCTGCTCTGACCTAGTTCGTGAACTGTTCTGTTTATGGAATAGAGTGGAGACTGTCCCTTTAAGAGGGTGACATGATGTTTGCACAGAACAACTCTATTTGTGGCGTAATGGAACCTCCCCAGAGCAGATGAATCATTCTATGAACTAAACTGTACAACTGGTTTTTGTAGACACAGATGTTGAGTTCTGATTGTATTCTGTTTGTGTTTATGATTCATTCTGGCTGGTTAGAGATTTCATGACTGCAGGTGATTGCTCCATTAGGAAGTAGACTTCACGGTTCTGTTCACAAAGTGATTAATCAACCATACTGTCTGCACCTGGAAACTCATGTCAGGTTTTTGCTCATTTCTATAGCTCACTGAGGTGAAGCAGTACTTTACTGAGAACATAAGAACTAGGAGCAGGAGTAGGCAATTCAGCCCCTCGAGCCTGCTCCGCCATTCAATACGATCATGGCTGATCTCATCTCGGCCTCAACTCCACTTTCCTGCCTGTTCTCCATAACCCTTCAACCCATTTCTAATTAAAAATCTGTCTATCTTCTCTTTAAAATTACTCAATATCCCGGCATCCACTGCACTCTGGGGTAGTGAATTCCACAGATTCACGACCCTTTGAGAGAAATAATTTCTCCATCTCTGTTTTAAATCTGCTACTCCTTATCCTAAAACTATGACCTCTCGTTCTAGATTTCCCCACAAGAGGAAACAAACTCTCTATGTCTACTTTGTCAATCCCCTTAATCATCTTATATACCTCAATTAGATCTCCTCTCATTCTTCTAAACTCCAGAGAGTAAAGGCCTAAACCGCTCAATCTGTCTTCATAAGACAAACCCCTCATCTCTGGAATCAATCTAGTGAACCTCCTCTGAACTGCCTCCAATGCAACTACATCCTTTCTCAAGTAAGGGGACCAAAACTGTACACAATACTCCAGATGCGGTTTTACTAATGCCTTGTACAGTTGCAGCAACATTTCCCTACTTTTATATTTTATTCCTTTAGCAATAAATGCCAAAATTCCATTTGCCTTCCTTATCACCTGCTGTACCTGCAAACTAGTTTTCTGCGATTCATGCACGAGGAGACCCAGATCCCTCTGCACCAAAGCACTCTGAAATTTCTCTCCATTTAGATAATAATTTGCCTTTTTATTCTTCTGACCAAAATGGATAACCTCACACTTATCCACGTTAAAATCCATCTGCCAAATTTTGGCCCATTCACCTAACCTGTCCATATCCATTTGTAAGTTTCTTATTTCTTTATTGCAACTTACTGTCCCACCTATTTGAGTGTCATCTGCAAATTTGGCTATAGTACCTTCTGCATCCAAGTCATTTATATAGATTGTAAATAGTTGGGGCCCAAGGACCGAACCCTGTGGAACCCCACTAGTTACATCTTGCCAACCATAAAAAGACCCATTTATCCCGACTCTCTGTTTCTGTTGGTTAGCCAATCCTCTATCCAAGCTAATAAATTGCCCCTAACCCCATGTGATCTTACCTTGTGTATTAACCTTTTGTGCGGCACCCTATCAAATGCCTTCTGGAAGTCCAGATATACTACATCTACAGGATCCCCGTTATCCACTTTGCTTGTCACAGCTTTGAAGAACTTTGAAGAAACAGGAGCGTTTTTCCTCCAATACAAAAGCAAAATACTGCAATGCTGGAAATCTGAAATAAAAACAAGAAATACTCAGTAGATCTGGCAACATCTGTGGAGAGAGAAACAGAGTTAACGTTTCAGGTCAATGATCTTTCATCTCTGGCACCTGGTGACAACAGAGCAACAGCTTGCATTTATATAGCGCCTTTAAATGTAGTAAAACATCTCCAGGCACGTTACAGGTGCGTTATCAGACTAATATTTGACACCGAGACACCCATTGATATATTGGGACAGGTGAAAGAGGTAGGTTTTAAGCAATATTTTAAAGGAGGAGAGAGAGGTGGAGAGGTTTTGGAACAGAATTCCAGAGCTTGAGTCCCCAGGAGCTGAAGACACAGCCGCCAATGGTGGAGCACGGTGCATTCCCAAGCATGCAGTGTGAGCAGTCACTGTAAGGCAGAGCCTGAACCGTCAGTGATCTGTCCTTACGTCATAGTTCTTAGTACCAGATTTCAGGCTATTGACAGAACGTTGAGTCATTCAGCTTAAAACTGTTCTGAGGATTTGTGGGGGGGGGGGGGGGGGGTGGGGGGAGGTGTGGGGCATCCCTGTATGATACATATATAAACATACTACATGGGACCTCATTCCCTCCCGCCACCCCCACCCCTCCTTACCATGCTAAATTTCAAAGAAAGTGTCAGGTACCGAGAGGGAGCTCATATTACCACTGCAGAAACTGTTTGTTACAGCAGCAGCTGTAATATGCTAATAACTCAACAAATATGGGAAACTAACCATGATAATCAGACCCCAAGCCCACTCTGACCTTCTCGTGAGCACTCCTACCTACTCTAGTTTGAAAACCTTTACTTTAGTTCTGAGAGATTATTAGAGTCAGCCCTGGCTGCCCTTAAACCTTGCATCCCAGAGTTAAGTGGATATTGGGTCGGTTTTGGTGAATAAACTCTCCGAGCACAGAGCTCCGTATGGCAGGAGCACATATCGGGTGCGGAGATCGCTGAGAATCACTTTGGGCCCAACTGATATAAACAATTGCCATACTCTCCCAATAATGGATACTCTTCTCTGGGAGAGCTGCTTCATGTCTCTGGCGTGGGACGTGAGCTCATGACCTCCTGACTCTGAGGCGGGAGTGCTATCCACTGAACCACGGCTGACCCCTAAATACAGTAATACAGGAGCAAAAATATTGCAGGTGCTGGAAGCCTGCCAAAAAAACAGAAAATCCTGGAAATGCTCAGTAGGCCAGGCAGCATCAGTGGAGAGAGAGAACCAGAGCTAACGTTTCAGAGTCAACAAAAAAATCTTCGACCTGAAAAATGAAGTTTGTTTCTGTCTGCACAGATGCTGCCTGATCTGCTGAGTATTTCCAGCATTGTTTTTTTTATGTCGAAATATGCTATTGGCAGATTTGCAATTGATGTGGTTTACATGGACTTCCCAGGCTTGTCAGCAAAGTTAGAGCCCTTGGAATTACTGGGACAGTGGCAGCATGGATATGAAGTTGGCTGAGTGACAGGAAATAGAGAATTGCGGTGAAGTAGTGGAATGAAGGAAGGTGGAGTTCCACAGGGGTTGGTGTTCAGACCCCGGCTTTTCTTGATCTATATTAATGACCTAGACTGGTTGTGCAGGACACAATTTCAAAATTTGTTTCCCAAAAATTGGGGAACAGATCGGCGGTAGTAAACGTGACTCCAGGATGGTGTGTTGCCTTCCTGGTGCCAGGGTCAAGGATGTCACAGAGTGGCCACAGGACATTCTTCTGGGGGAGGGTGAACAGCCAGAGGTTGTGGTCCACATTGGCACCAATGACATAGTTAGGAAGGGGGATGAGGTCCTGAAAGCAGATTTTAGGGAGCTAGGAAGGCGATTAAAAAGCAGGACCTCAAAAGCAGTAATCTCAGTATTACTCCCAGTCCCACGTGCGAATGAGCATAGGGATAGGAGAATTGAGCAATTGAACACGTCACTGGAGAACTGGTATAGGAGGGAGGGCATCAGATTTCTGAGGCATTGGGACCAGTTCCAGGATAGCTGGGGCCTGTACAAGATGGACGGGTTGCATCTTAGGACTGGGACTAATATCCTCGCAGGGAGATTTGCTAGTGCTGTTGGGAACGGCTTAAACTCGATTTGGCAGGGGGATGGGAACCTGAGAGGGAGCTCAGATTGGAGAGAAGCAAAACTGGTAACTTGTCTGAGGTGTGGGAATCAGGAGCAAATATCAGAGAAGATTACCAAGGTGCGCACAATACTGGGGGGGATAGATAGCACGAGACTAGGGAATAGTAAGTTATGAGGTGGGGTCAGAGTAAGGGAGAAAGTAATAAAGTCTAAATCAGGGTTAATGTGCATGTATGTGAATGCACGGAATGTAGTTAATAAGATTGGTGAGGTACAGGCACAGGTTGCCATGTGGAAATATGATGTGACTATAACAGAGACCTGGCTCAAAGAAGGGCAGGACTGGGTGTTAAATATTCCTGGATACAAGGTGTTCAGGAAAGATAGGACAGGGGAAAAAGGGGGTGGGGTGGCGGTATTGATTAAGGAGAGCATTGCAGTGCTGGAGAAAAAGAATGTCCCAGAGGGGTTGAGGACAGAATCAATTTGGCTAGGGCTCAGGAATAAAAACGGTGAAGTTACATTGCTCGGTGTTGTCTTTTGGCCACCAGCTAGTGGGAGGGACATGGAGAAACAAATTTGCAAGGAAATTACAGAGAGGTGCAAAAATTATAGGGTAGTTATAACGGGGGACTTTAATTATGCAAACAAAGACTGGGATAGTAGGAGTGTTAAGGGCAGTGAGGGGCAAGAGTTTCTAAAGTGTGTTCAGGAAAATTTGCTACAACAGTATGTTTCTAGTCCAACGAGAAAGGCACTGCTAGACCTGCTTCTTGGGAATGAGGTGGGCCCAGCGGATCAAATATCAGTAGGAGAGCATTTAGGGGACAGTGATCATTGTATCGTAAGGTTTAGGCTGCCTATGGAAAAGGACAAAGAACAATCCAGAGTAAGAATAATAACTGGGGGAAAGCCAACTTCAATGGGGTAAGAATGGAGCTGGGGTGAATAAATTGGAGTCAAAGGTTGGCAGAAAAAACAATAGCTGAACAATGGGCTACCTTCAAAGAAGAGATAGTTCGGGCACAGTCAAGGTATGTTCCCTCGAAGGGGAAAGATAGGGTAAACAAATCCAGAGCTTTCTGGATGATAAAAGAGGTAGAGATTAAGATAAAGAAGAAAAAGTGTGCTGATGACAGATGCCAGGTAGAAAACACGATTGAGAACCAGGCTGAATATAAAATGTCCAGAGGGGAAGTGAAAAAAGATATAAGAGAAGCAGAGAAAGCAGAAAAAGACACTGGCAGCTCGCATTAAAGCGAATCCCAAAGTTTTCTATAGGCAAATAAATAGTAAAAGCATGGTAAAAGGAGGAGTGGGGACCATAAAGGGGATTTACACATGGAGGCAGAGGGCATAGCTGAGATATTAAATGAATAATTTGCATCTGTCTTTATCAAGGAAGAAGGTGCACCCCGGCAATGGTGAAAGAGGAGGTAATTCAGACACTAGGTGGTTAAAATTGGTAAAGAGGAAATATTAGATGCGCTGTCTGGAGTTAAAGTGGCTAAAGCACCAGAACCAGATGAGATGCATCCAAGTATACTGAGGGAAGTAAGGGTGGAAATTGCAGAGGCACTGGCCATAATCTTCCAGTCTTCCTTAGACTCGGGGGTGGTGCCAGAGGACTGGATAATTGCAAACGTTCCTTGTTCAAAAAAGGGTGTAAAGATAAGCCCAGCAATTACAGGGCAGTCAGGTTAACTTTGGTGGTGGGGAAACTTTTAGAAAAAATAATTCAGGACAAAATTAATAGTCACATGGACAAATGCAGGTTAATTAAGGAAAGCCAGCATGGATTTCTTAAGGGAAAATCATGTTTAACTAACTTGCTAGAGTTTTCAAAATGCGTTTGATACAGTGCCACACAACAGACTTGTGAGCAAACTTGTAGCTCATGGAATAAAAGGGATGGTAGCAACACGGATACAAAATTGGCTGATTGACAGAAAACTAAGAGTGGTGGTTATTGGATGTTTTTCATGCTGGAGGAAGGTTTGTAGCGGAGTTCCCGAGGGATCAGTGTTGGGACCCTTGCTATTCCTGATACATATTAATAACCTAGACCTTGGTGTACAGAGCACAATTTCAAAGTTTGTGGATGTTACAAAACTTGGAAGCATTGTGAACTGTGAGGAGAATAGTGTAGAACTCCAAAAGGACATGGACGAGTTGGTGGAATGGGCAGACAGGTGGTAGATGAAAATCAAGGCAGAGAAACATGAAGTGATTCATTTTGGTAGGAAGAACCTGGAAAGAGAATATAAAATAAAGGGTACAATTCTACAGGGGGTGTCGGAGCAGAGGGACCTGGTGTATATATGCATAAGTCATTGTAGGTGGCAGGACAGGGTGAGAGAGCGGTTAATAAAGCATACAGTATCCTGGGCTTTATTAATAGGGACATAGAGTACAAGAGCAAGGAAGTTATGTTGAGCTTGTATAAAACACCCGGTCAGCCTCAGCTGAAGTATTGCGTCCAGTTCTGGGCCTCAGACTTTTGGAAAGACGTGAGGGCATTAGAGAGAGTACAGAAAGATTCAGGAGAATGGTTCCAGGGATGAGGAACTTCAGTTATGAAGCTAGATTGGAGAAGTTAGGACTGTTCTTCTTGGAGAAGCGAAGGCTGAGAGGTGATTTGATAGAGGTATTCAAAATCATGAGGGGCCCAGACAGAGTAGATAGAGAGAGACTGTTCCCACTTGTGAAAGGATCGAGAATGAGAGGGCACAGATTTAAAAGTATTTGGTAAGAGAAGCAAAAGTGACATGAGGAAAAACCTTTTCACGCAGCGAGTGGTTAAGGTCTGGAATGTGCTGCCTGAGTGAATGGTGGAGGCAGGTTCAATTGAAGCATTCATAAGGGAATTAGACTGTTATATGAAAAGGAAGAATGTGCAGGGTTACGGGGAGAAGGCAGGGGAATGGAACTGAGTGAAATGCTCTTTCAGAGAGACAGTGCAGACGCGATGGGCCGATTGGCGGCCTCCTGCACTGTAACAATTCTGTGATTCTGAAAATTTGCAGATGGCACCAAACTGGAAAGTATTTGTGAACTGTGAGGAGGATAGTGATAGACTTCAAGAGGATATAGGCTGGTGGAATGGGCAGACCAATGGCAGATGAAACTTAATGCACAAAAGTGGGAAGTGATGCATTTTGGTAGGAAGAACGAGGAGAGACAATATAAAATAAAGGATATAATTCTAAAGGGGGTTCAGGTGCAGAGGATCCTGGGGTGTATGTGCACAAATGGTTGAAAGTGGCAGAGCAGGTTGAGAAAGCAGTTAATAAGGGATACAGGATCCTGTGCTTTATAAATAGAGGCATAGAGTTTAAAACCAATGCAATTATAGTGAATCTTTATAAATCGGGCCCTACCAAATTCACACTCAAATTTTACAAATTTCACAGTCACACCGTTTTAAGAATCACGAATTTCACATATTTAAGTTGTAACTTTCACAGTGTCGCAGCAAGCCATGAAAACAATCTATTTAAAACAAAAAGGAAAAAAAGAGGTTTCTCGTTTCAAATGGCATTTGTTGTATACTCAAAAACTATTGTGATAAGCTGACTATAAACCGGTCACATTCTTTACTCACGGAAGTCAGTAGTTGAATGTGAGCATGGAGCAACCTGCAACTGACTCTTTTCTTCATTTCCTGTTGCTGTGCTGTGAACACCTGTCCGTGTTTAGACACAGCTCTCTTTGCATCCACAGAGTTTGTTGGATTTGTCAGACAGCACCGTGCTAGCCTTGCAAGGTGGGGGATTCTGCATTCCACAGAGTTCCAAAACTGCAACACAGGCAAAGTACAATCTGCTTCTTTTGCTGTTCTTTCATAAGCAGGAATCTCCAGCCTATAGTTCTTGTTTGATGTGATTTCTGGGTTTGACGAGTTTAAATCCACAATCAACAGGTGCATTTGTGCACAGTCAAAAATACGCACAGCTTTCAGGAACACCGCAGAAGGTTATTGAAACCTCCTGAGTGCTTTTTCTTCACTTGACTCTTCCCCATAGCAGTAATATTGTTTGAGCATCTTTGCCATACAAGAAACCACCTGTCCAAAATTTAATTCAGTGTCATCAGAGTATTGTTCGTTTGGCTGTGCTTCAGCCCAGAACAGTATATCCGCCACTTTATTGTAATTTACTTTGTGGATTGTGACGTGTTGAGATTCAAACCAAGCGATTAAGTCCATCAGTGGTGTAGCATTCTTGGCAACAAACTGAACCTCCTAATTAAGCTCAGCATCGTTTAGAAGGGTTACAATATCTGTTAAAACCTGTGTTTTTTGGTATGAGTGTGAGCTCTTCAGAGACTAAGTCTGAGTAGTATTTCAGGTGAACTGCCTGATACTGTACTGCCTGAAAGCAAGAATTCCAAGGTGTAATTACTGGCTCTGGCAGTAGCGTGATGTTTTGTTCCCCAATTTCAGACATTTCAGCCGCATTTGCAATTTGTTGCCTGTATTGAAGCTTGCGGCTAAAGCAGTGTTTGAAGACCTTTTTAATGTAGCTGACCAGTTTGTTGACTACCGAACTCACTTTTTCACAGATCACTGACCAGAGAAATTATGGCCGGAATTTTACAGCCCCCCAAAGGAGTGGGCTGATGGTGGGGGGGGGGGGATGCCATTCCCGATGCCTTCCCCCCCCCCCTCCGTTGCAATTTTATGAGGGGTGGCAGCAGCGAGAAACCACCCGCCCGCACCAGGCCAGTCAAGACCCTTATGTGGTTTGCTAACTGACACTTAAGGGCCTCCTCCCACCACTGCTGGTACCACTGCTGGTATTTACCAGTGGTAGGCGGGCAGATCAGACCTCCAGAATGCCACCAGGTAACGCCTGGCAGCCTTCTCACAGGTTTGGGGGTAGGGGTCCCTCCTGATCGGACACCCTATGTCCCACGGAGGAACCCCCGCCCTCCACAAGCTGAGTCGCTCTTGTAGAGAACACTGGAAGCCCTCCCTCATCTACCAATCAGCGAGGTGAGCCTTATGTCATGCACTAAAACGCGCAATGTGTGAGGTGAATAAAACGCGTGAAGTTCGCAAAATGGCCAATTTCACGGAGGACCTGGGATTTCACGGTCCATGACACATATTTTACTGTCATTAATTTGGTAGGGCCCAATTTGGAAAACACGAGTTCGGCCTCAACTGTGTCCAATTCTGGACACCATGCTTTCGGAAGGATGTGAAGGCATTAGTGAGGGTGCAGAAAATATTTTCGAGAATTATTCTGGGGATGAGGGACTTTAGTTACATGGATAGGTTGGAGAAGCTGGGACTGTTCTCTTTCGAGAAGAAAAGGTCAATAGGAGATTTGATAGAGGTGTTTAAAATCATGAGGGTTCTGGACAGAATAGATGGGGTAAAACTGTTCCCATTGGCGACATGAGGAAAAATCTTTTCACGCAGTGTGAGTTTAGAATCTGGAATAAACTGCCTGAGAGTGTGGTGGAGGCAGTGTCAATTGTGGCTTTCAAAAGGGAATTGGATAATTATCTGAAGAAAAAAAAATTTGCAGGGCTACAGGGAAAAGGCAGGGGAGTGGGACTGGCTCAGTTGCTCTTACAGAAAGCTGGCATCGAAAGGGCTAAATGACCTCCTGTGCTGTAACCATTCTATGATTCTAATTGTGTAGTTGTTTTCAGGATGTGCACACTGTGTGGTACCATCTGATATCACCTCCAAACAAGACTAAGGATGGAAGCAAAGAAAAGTCGAGCAAAGACAAGGAGAAAGACCCGAAGGAGGTGTTCGAGGAGGCTATAAGAGACCTCAAGATACAATGGCTACCCAAGTATGTAACACACATTCAGCCAACCCATTAGGAACAGATGGTAGCTAAGATAACGATGCACAGCTCATGGTGAAGATGAGAACTCGGACACTAGCTCACAGCTACAGTAACCCTCCCGCAGGACAGCGCTGGTGACTTCTGTTGCGCTTGTAGGTCTAGGGTCAGGTAGAAGCGGTGCAGTCTTCTAGATTTGCGTTGCTGACGAGAAGGCTCGCAGCGATGCTACCTGTAATTTTCTGACATGTGTTGTTGACCAGTTAATTATCCCGCCAGAAATGCAAACCAGCCCTCTGGTGTTGCAACACAGAGCCATTGCACCTCTTTGCAATGATCTAGAATTGGATCACATTCCCCTATTTCATTGAAAATCAGAGTTCCAGCTCGTTAAAGACTAGAGCCAGACCTTTATTTCTCTAAGGAATATCATAAAGATCTAAGTGTATTCATAACCTGTGCACTCATTTAAAGCAGTTTTATTACTGGTCAGCGTGGCTCAGATGGTAGCACACTCCCACCTCTGAGTCAGAAGGTTGGGGATTCAAGCCCCATTCTAGATACTGGAGCACAAAAATCTAGACTGACACTCCAGTACAGTACGGAGGGAGTGCTACACTGTCAGAGGTGCCATCTTTCTGATGAGCTGTTACACTGAGGCCCCTTCTGCCCTTTCAGGTGGATGTGAAAGATCCCTTGACATTAGTCAAAGAGGAGCAGAGGAGTTCTCCCCTGTGTCCGAGCCAATATTTAGCCCTCAAGAAATATTGCTTTAAAAATAACAGATTATCTGTTCGTCATCATATTGCTGGTTGTGGAAGCTTGCTATGTGAAAATTGGCTGCCATGTTTCTACATTACAACAGTACTTCGTTAGCTGCAAAACCCTTTGGTCCTGAGGTTGTGAAAGGTGCTATAATAATCGTATGGATGGACCTGACACAGCATAGAAAGAGGCCATTTGGCGCCTCATGCCTTTGCTGGGTCTCTGCAATAGCTAACCAATTTATCCCATCCAGCTGCCTTTTTCCTGTACGTTTTGTGAGACTGGTAACTGCAGTGCAAATGCAACCTTAACCATTCTTAACTCCTGCACTAAGTTAGAAGTACTCAGTTGTATTTTTTCCACAGTGCAGCCACTGCATGGACCTGTGGTTTGATCTGTGCACGAAGATTAATTTCGTCCTCAGTTACTTTCTCTCTTTACAGTTTTGTTTGGTCTTTAAAATTGGTAGTTTACATTTAAATACCCCTCTGAACATTCCCTTTTCTTCCCACATTTTCCCCTTTCCTTAAGGGTTCCCTTGCCACACACATTTTGTCATTTCTGCTGAACTTCCATTTTACCCAAAGCCGACAGTCTTTCAGTGATGCTCAGTCCAGTCTAGTCTGGGTTAGCTCTGTTTTGAAACTGATTCATGTATGTCCAGGTTAACTGTGAATACTTCTCTTACAGATTGGATCTGCATGAGGAACTTGTATCAATGTACCCTATGCACTTGCCTGTACATGTCGCTTATCTCAACAGCCTCAATTCAAGCAAGGTACTTTTCATCTCGTACTTAATGTTGCTCCTCTGCTCTACCAGCAGTAATGCTCCCAAAGGTTTTCTTAATTCCTACATGCCCCTTACCCTGTCTTGTTTACTTCAAGCAGCTGTAGCCCGGGATATATTTAAGATGTTGGGCGGCGCAGTGGTTTGCACCGCAGCCTCACAGCTCCAGCGACCCGGGTTCAATTCTGGGTACTGCCTGTGTGGAGTTTGCAAGTTCTCCCTGTGTCTGCGTGGGTTTCCTCCGGGTGCTCCGGTTTCCTCCCACATGCCAAAGACTTGCAGGTTGATAGGTAAATTGGCCATTATAAATTGCCCCTAGTATAGGTAGGTGGTAGGGAAATATAGGGGACAGGTGGGGATGTGGTAGGAATATGAAATTAGTGTAGGATTAGTATAAATGGGTGGTTGATTGTCGGCACAGACTCGGTGGGCCGAAGGGCCTGTTTCAGTGCTGTATCTCTAAACTAAACATGTTTAAAAAGAAGGGACCTCCCAAACCTACGACCTCTACCACCTAGAAGGTCAAAGTCAACAA
This sequence comes from Heterodontus francisci, assembly GCF_036365525.1. NCBI lineage: Eukaryota > Metazoa > Chordata > Chondrichthyes > Heterodontiformes > Heterodontidae > Heterodontus > Heterodontus francisci. The sequence goes on from NC_090385.1 coordinate 6,028,542, forward strand.
GCACTAGGAACTCCATGATCTCCAAGTTTCCCTTCAAGTCACACACCATCCCAATTTGGACATGTATTGCCCTTTCCTTCATCATCATCACTGGGTCAAAATTGTGGAACTTCCTACCTAACAGCGCTCTGGGATTACCTACACCACACGGACTGCAGAGGTTCAAGAAGAAGATCCATCAGCACCATTTTCTTAAGGGTAACTAAGGATAGGTAATAAACGCCGACCTTACAAGCAGCACCCATATCCCCAGAATTTTTTTTTGAATGACTTTGCCTGGCTTATTTTCCACTGTATCTACCAAGAATTTTCCTTCCTCCTTTGATGCTCGCCTGTTGTACCCCTGCCAAAGATTGACTGCGGGTGTGATGTATATCAACATTTTTTTTTTCTGCTTTTTCATGGGATGTGGGCATCACCAGCAAGGTCAGCATTTATTGCCCGTTCCTAATTGCCATTAATAACATATTTTCTATCATGTCATTGTTATACACTGCTTAATAGTGCAGCCAACTCAATGGCTTTAAGAGTCTTCTGCTCCTATATTATCAGCAGCGAAAGAGCGAAGTTTGTGTTTTTAAATTAGACTGCGTTCTGCTCCGACATTACAAGACTTAACACATACTAAGGAATTTATTCCCATCTCTTTGCAAGTCTCTGGCAATGATAATTCAAAGTGCTATTTGGAAAGCTGACCGGTAGCTTTGAACTTTTGAGTATTACTGATGTTGGTTGTAGAGTGCATTGAGAGGTCAGCGTGAGGCACTGGTTCAAAGCACACCCCATATTTAACTGAGGCACCAATGTCAGTCACACTGCAGTTGGAGGATGTTGAGTATAGAGAACACTGGATAGACCATTGTCTCAGGATTGTTGTCCAGGTGAATGGTTCAAATAGTATTGGTATCTCCATTGGTAGGCGTCTAGGTGAAGGGAGGATATTCCTTCAGGAGAAAATCTTTCACACAAGATTTAAGAGGCCATACTTTCAGATGTTTCTTTGCTGATTACAACTGATTGGCTTGCTAAGAATCAACAACAGAATTTGTCATTGGAGTTCTGTGTAGGCCAGGCCAGGTACAAGTTCTCTTCCCTGAAGGACATTATGAACCTGTTGGGTTTTTACAATGATCCAACAGCTCTGGGGTCGTTTCCAGCTTCCGGTTTTATTGCCTTCAGTTTCACAATGTGTTCTTGGTAGGATTTGAACTCTGGGTTGCTGCCCCAGCACTATAATCCAAAGATGATTATTCCCATTTTATGTTGTGCATTAGTACAGTTTATTTTTATTATGTTGAACCTTTACAAATCACTGATTAGGCCTTAGCTGGAATATTGTGTCTAATTCTGGGCCCAACACTTTAGGAAGGCTGTCAAGTCCTCGGAGAGGGTGCAGAAGAGATTTACGAGAATGGTACCATGGTTGAGGGACTTCCATTATGTGGAGAGAATAGAGAAGCTGAGATTGTTCTTGGAGCAGAGAAGGTTGAGGGAGATTTAATAGAGGAGTTCAGATTATAAGGGGTTTAGATAGCGCAAATAAGAAATAGCTTCCACTGGCAGGAGGGTTGGTAACCTATAATACTGGCTGGTTTGGAATATACTCCCTTGAAGGGTGGTGGAAGCAGATTCAATCGTAACTTTCAAAATACTGTTGGATATATACTTGAAAAGGAAAAATGTGCAGGGCTATGGGGACAGAGCAGGAGGAGTTGAACTAATTGGATAGCTCTTTCAAAGGGCCTGCACAGGCATGATGGGCCAAATGGCCTTCCTCTGTGCTGTATGATTCTCTGTTACGTTAATAGAATGTGAGCATTTCTTGCAAGGCTGGCATTTATTGCCTTAAGGTGGTGGTGCTGGTGGTGAGCCTTTTACTTCTTTGTAACAATTTGACACAACTGAGCGTCTTGTTAAGCCATTGCTGAGTACAGTTAAGTTGTGGAGCTGGAGTCACATATAGGCCCAGATCCGGTAAGGATGGAAATTTTCCTTCCCTAAAGGGGTAGTAGTGAGTTGGGTTTTTACTGGTACTAGTTTTTTGTTAATACCAGATTTATTTTAACTGAATTCAAGTTGTCAAGATGCGATTTGACCTCGCGCTGTTAAAGCTTTGCTTTCCTTTCTCAGGATAGGACGAAGATACTTGATGAAATTGTTCGAGCAGCCAATTTGGTTATCTCGCATGTCGATCAAAGTGCCCTGGTGACCTATTTGGCCATGAAGACCGACCCAAGACCAGATGCTGCAACTATCAAAAGGTATGCAGCTAAAACGTTGTCGAGTGCACAGACCCCAGTCGAGAAATTGAGCACAAACATACCAAAATGGTGAGCATTAAGTCTGCGCCACACCTCATAATGGCTGGAGCATTGTGATTAGACACTTCCTACCCCAACCTTCACAGCCATATAATCTCCTGGGAGAGGCAAACCGAGAAAAATCCCAGCGTAATAAGGGATGAAGAAACCTCTAAAATTCCTCTCTGACCTTCTCAGGTGCTTGACACCAGTCCAGGAGATCAGATGTTCCAATTGTTCTTTATCTGTTAATTCATTTACCTTTTATATGATGCAATCTCTACCCCAGTCCAGCTCCTGCTTGAAGGCAATGCAGAAAGTCAGCACCCACCATACCAGCTGGAAACATTCCAGAAGCTCACTAGTCTCTGGGAAAAGATAAACCGCCCAGCATCCTCGTCTATTCCTACTCTTACACAGTTTAAACCATCCCTGGTCTGCCCCAATCTGTCAAACTGGAATAATCTCTCAATAGGCCTGCTCGTTATTTTATAATCCTCTATCAGGTCGCCTCTAAGTCTTCACTGCTCTAGAGTAAATAGACCCAGCTCTTTAAGCCTATCTGAGTACTCATAAAGTTAAAAGCCATGAAATTCTTTTGTCTGAACAAACAGATGTGCTCTAGTTGTTATTACAAGAGTGACATCTGCAGGGAATTGGTGCAGGCAGGAAATACTTTCATAAATCTTTTACCAGCTCTTGACTTTTACAGTATTTGCCTTGTTCACAATCGTATATATTTGTCCCATAAATGTATTACATATCTTGCATCACATTGAATTTTTTACATAGCAGATCTCAGACATGCCATTATAAGCAGTCATAGTCTTTTCTTGTTGAGTCTCCAATGTGGAGCTGTCTCAGTCTGCTGTGTTCATTACTTTAAGCAGAACAACTCCTTTTTATTTTTACACAGTCTAAATATTACAGCAATGTAGTGCAGCCCGTGAGTAATATTAATGCTGATGTCTTTCCATTTACACATATGTGCGCACACAGACACACACACACAGATATATGTATAACATAGGGGCGGTAGCATTGTGGTAATATTACAGGACTGGGAATCCAGAAGCCCAGAATAATGCTACAGAGATATGAGTTCAAATTCCACCAAGGTAGCTGGGGGAATTTAACTTCAATCTAAAATAAAATGCTAGTCTCATTAAAAGTACCGAATTTGTTGTTTTTAAAAAAAAAAACTAATCTGGTTTACCAATGTCCTTCAGGGTCTGGCTTACATGCAACTCCAGATCCATAGCAATGTGGTTGTCTCATAACTGCCCTCTGAAATGGCCTAGCAAGCCACTCAGTTGTGTCAAACTACACCAGAAAAAAGCACTGGGTGTACCTACACCACGTGGAATGCAATGGTTCAGGAAGGTGGCTCACCGCCACCTTCTCAAGGGAAATTAGGATGGGCAATAAATGCAGGCTTTATCAGCGACACTTGCATCCCAAGAACAAATAAAGAAAAATAGAGATTGGTAGACACTGTTACGACTGACCGCTGCTGTCAAAGCCGCCAGTCAAAATATATGATTCTGATTGTGGTGGGACCAACGCACTGATAACTCAATCTCGTCCCTCCACAGATCGGCTAACATATCATTTAAAACTTTCCAAATTAAAGAAAGACCCAGTCAAATTAACCCGCGAATGAGGCTAACCAAACCAAGTGTCTTTAAATCAACAAATTAACTCTTTAATTAGAAGAACTAAATTCTTAAACACTATAAAGATATAAACAACATTTAAAATAGAAAAATTAGAGTCCTTGCAAATTTACAGTCCAATGTTGCTTGAAGTCCTCACAGGATGTTGCTCGAATGTTGCTTCCCTTCTCCAGCGAATTTCAACAATTAACAACTTGCAAACACTTTCAACAGAAGGAGTTCCGAAGAAGGGTCACTGACCCGAAACGTTAACTCTGGTTCTCTTTCCACAGATGCTGCTAGACCTGCTGAGTGGTTCCAGCATTTCTTGTTTTTATTTCAGATTTCCAGCATCCGCAGTATTTTGCTTTTATTCAACAGAATCAAGCTGACTTTAGAGTTTTTGAGGGATAAAAGATTGTCACAGTCTAACTTCCCTTTCTTCAATTTAAATTACAAGAGATCTCTGTTTTGGCTTGACTTTTTCTTAGAATTTTGAGAGATAATTTAAGGGCGGCACAGTGGCGCAGTGGTTAGCACCGCAGCCTCACAGCTCCAGGGACCCGGGTTCAATTCTGGGTACTGCCTGTGCGGAGTTTGCAAGTTCTCCCTGTGACCGCGTGGGTTTTCGCTGGGAGCTCCCATTTCCTCCCACTGCCAAAGACCTGCAGGTGATAGGTAAATTGGCCATTGTAAATTGCCCCTAGTGTAGGTAGGTGGTAGGGAATATGGGATTACTGTAGGGTTAGTATAAATGGGTGGTTCTTGGTCGGCACAGACTCGGGCCGAAGGGTCCGTTTCTCTAAATAAAAAAACAAAATAATAATTAAACAGACTAAAATCCTATTTCTTCAGTTTAAATGGTTGAGAGCTCTTTTCAGGTGTGCTCATCACAGCTGTCTGCATCTGTTAGAACAAACTGTCTTCAACTCATAAGCCAGCTCAAAACTGAATTGCAACAAATGTATCGCATCAGGCTCACTCCCAGTGGCTATATCTATGGTAATGTGAATGTACCCTTTGAATCGCAGTCTCCAAATGACTGTTTCTAAGGCAACGAAAATGCGCCTTCCTATAACTCCTAAGGCTTGCTGGTTCATAAAGCAATACTGATCCCTTGCAAGCCTTAAAGGCAAACTGCATATTCCTGAAAAAAACTACAGTACCGTGACAACACCTACATAAATACAAATACATACTCCTTAAACTTCTAAACTCAAAGCCAAGTATCTCCAACCTCTCCTCATAATTTAACCCTATTAGCCTCGATATCATTCTGGTGAACTTGCACTGTACCCTCTCCAAGACATGAGGTATGATACCCAGAACAGAGCACAGTACTCCAGATTTGTCCTAACCAAGGTCCTATACAACTGAAGCATCATTCCTTTCCCTTTGTATTGCAGCCCCCTTGAAAGACTGACATTTCATTTGCCTTTCTGATTATATTTTGTACCTGTCCACAAGCTTTTAGTGATTTGCATACACAGGCAGCCAAATTTCTCTGCTCCTCCATAGTATAATATTTTGATTTGTCTTTCTTGGATCCGGAGGAGATGATTTCACATTTCCTTCATTGTACTTCATTTGCCACAGTTTTCCCCCACTCATTTAATCTGTTAGTGTCCTTTCGTAGCTTTCCATGTAAATGCACACTTTTAACACTTCCAGACTCTGGGAGTAAAGTCACTAAAGCCTGCTGACGTAATAATTTCTTGGCTTTTTCAATGCAGTCACCTTGTCTCTTTAACTTGTGGAATTGTGGAGAATATTGTCTCGCCCAGTGATTGACACCACTGCAAGTGTCCTTCGCAGACGTCCAAAGCAATTGGTGTAGGCGCTGCCCGCGCAGTGTTCTGGTCAAATCTCGTGACGCAAGTAACCTCTTTCAGTAACAAAGACTTGCATTTATATAGCATCTTTAATGTAGTAAAAGGTCCTAAGGCACTTTACAAAAGCGGTTATTGAACAAAATTTGACACTGAACCACATAAAGTGATTTTTGGACAGATGATCAAAAGCTTGGTCAAAGAGGTAGTTTTTAGGAGTTCTTAAAGGAGGAGAGAGAGTTAGAGAGGTGGCAAGGTTTAGGAATGGAATTCGGGCTCAGGCAGCTGAAGGTACGGCCACCAAATGTGGAGCAATTAACATCAGGAGTGCTCAAGAGGTCAGATTTGGAGGAGTGCAGATATGAGGTTATAGGGCTGGAGGAGATTGTAGAGATAGGAAAACAAGGATGAGAATTTTAAAATCCAGACTTGCTGGAGCAGGAGTCAGTGTAGGTCAGGACGGACAGAGGATGATGGGGGAATGGGACTTGGTGTGAGTTGGATAAGGGCAGCAGAGTTTTGGACTCAAATGTGTCACAAAAAATACCCAATGTCCATCCTGATCAATAGTCCAGTTCCTCTCAAAACCATTCACTCGGTAATAAACAACTCTGGAACTCAGATTGTACTGATTCTCCTTTTTTCAGCGAGATGGAAAAACAGAAGTCTGCCCTGATCGACGCCCTCTGTCTGAAGGGATGTGCACTGGCTGATTTACTTCTCCAGTTACAGTCACAAGGTGAAGTGGCATCAAGCAAACAAGTTTGTCAGTATGAGAATGAGTCAGACAGTCTCCACAAGAGTCTAACAGACACTTTCTATGATGTCCAGAAGTGGATCGATCTTACTGACAGCAAGGTAAATTACAAATATTGTGCAAAGCCGTGCATGTTTCAAGCATACGAGCATACAAATTAGGAGCAGGAGTAGGCTATTTGGCCCCTCAAGCCTGCTCTGCTATTTGCTAAGATCCTGGCTGATCTGAATGTGGTCTCAACTCCACTTTCCTGTCTGCCCTCCATAACACTTGACTCACTTGTCTATCAAGAATCTATCTAACTCAGCCTTGAATATATTCAATGGCCCAGCCTCTGCTGCTTTCTGAGGAAGCGAATTCCACAGACTAACGACCGTCTGAGAGAAAAAATTTCTCCTCATCTCTGTCTTAAATGGGAGATCCCTTATTTTTAAACTGTGTCCCTAGTTGTAGTCTCGCACATAAGTGGAAACATCCTTCCAGCATCCACCCTGTCAATTCCCCTCAGGATCTTATATGTTTCAATAAAATCACCTCTCATTCTTCTCAACTCCATTGGATACAGGCCCAACCTGTCCAACCTTGCCTCATAAGATAACCCCTTCATCCCAGGAATCAGTCAAGTGAACCTTCTCTGAAGTGCTTCGAATGCAATTTTATCCTATCTTAAGTAAGGAGATCAAAATTGTACACAGTACTCCAGCTGTTGTCTCACCAAAGCCCTGTACAGCTGTAGCAAAACTTCTCTACTTTTATATTTTATTCCCCTTTCAATACATAGCAACATTCCATTTACCTTCCTAATCACTTGCTGTACCTGCATACTAACTTTTTGTAATTCATGTACCAGGACACCCAGATCCCTCTGTACTACAGAGTTCTGCAGTCTCTCTCCATTTAAATAATATAGAGCTTTTTTATTCTTCCTGCCAAAGTGGACAAGTTCACATTTTCCCACATTATACTCCCTGTGGCAACTTTTTGCCCACTCGCTTAACCTACCTGTATCCCTTTGTGGACTCCTTATGTCCTCTTGACATCTTGCCTTCCTACCTATCTTTGTATCATCTGCAAATTCAGTCCCTTCATCCAAGTCATCGATGTAGATTGTAAATAGTTGAGGCCCAGTACACTAATCCCATTGGACTCTCCACTAGCCATATCCTGCCAACCCGGAAATGACCTATTTATCCCTACTCTCTGCTTCCTATTAGCTAACCAACCCTCTTAATACCAACCATATTAATATGTTAGCCCCTACACCATGAACTCTTATTTTGTGTAGTAACCTTTGATGTGGCACCTTATCAAATGTCTTTTGGAAATCCAAGTACACCACATCTACAGGTTCCCTTTTATCCACGTTGCTTGTTATTTCCTCAAGGAACTCTAATAAATTAGTCAAACATGATTTCCCTTTCACAAAACCATGTTGACTCTTCCTGATCGCATTATGATTTTCTAATGTCCTGCTGTAACCTTCTTAATAACGGATTCTGGCATTTTTCTTATGACAGATATTAGGCAAACTGGCCAATAGTTTACTGCTTTCTGTCTCCCTCCTTTCTTAAATCAAAGTGATTCCTGACAACGCTGGCCGCCACTGACGTCATCAGGCTGCGCCGCGGTGTGCACATGCGCAGACAGGCTCCTGCTGTCTACGCATGCGCTGCGTTCTGGCTTGCCAGGACTTAAATAGAGGTATTACAGTAGCTATTTTCCAATCCACTGGGACCTTTCCAGAATCTAGGGAATTTTGGAAGATCACAACTAATGCATCTACTATCTCTGCAGCCACTTCTTTTAAGACCCTAGCCAGGATGCAAGTCTTCAGGACCTGGGGACTTGTCGCCTTTAGCTCTAATAGTTTTCCCAGTACCTTTTCCAGGGTGATTGTGATTGTGTTAAGATTTTCCCTCCTTTTTACATCTTGTTTTTCAAGTATCTTTGTGATGTTTTTTGTGTCTTCAACAGTGAAAACCAACACAAAAATACCTGTTCAACGCTTCTGCCATTTCCTTGTTTCCCATTATTAATTCCTCAGTCTCACTCTCTCGAGGACCAACACTTACTTTATTTACTCTTTTCATTTTTAAATACTTGTAGAAACTATTACTATCGGTTTTTATATTCCTAGCTAGCTTTCTGTCATTCTAATTTCTCTTTTTTTAATAATTCTTTGTTGGTTTTTATAATCTGTCCAATTTTCTGATCTACCACTAATCTTCACAGAATTGTACGCTTTTTCTTTCAATTTGATACGTTCTGTAACTTCTTTAGTTACCCATAAATGGTGCATCCTTCTCCTAGAATCTATCTTTCTCACTGGAATATATCTTTGCTAAGAGATATGAAACATCTCCTTAAATGTCTGCCACTGCTTCTCTACTGTCCTATCTTTTAATCTAATTTCCCAGTTCATTTTGGCCAACTCTGTCTTCATACCCTTGTAATTGCCTTTATTTAAGTTTAAAACACTAGTCTTAGACCCACACTTCTCACCCTCAAACTGAATGGGAAATTCTATCATGTTATGATTACTGTTGCCTAGAGGCTCCTTTACTATGAGGTCATTAACTAATCCTGTCTCTTTGCACATTACCAGGTCTAGAATGACCTGCTCCCTGGTTGACACTGGAACCTACTGCTCTAAGAAATTGTCCCGAATACACTCTATGAACTCGTCTTCCAGGGCTACCTTTGCCAATCTGATTCGTCCATTCTGTATGTAGATTAAAATCACCCATAATTCTTGTAGTACCTTTCTTAGTACCTTGCTCTACGGCAGCGAGGCCTGGACAACGTATGCCAGCCAAGAGCGACGTCTCAATTCATTCCATCTTCGCTGCCTTCGGAGAATACTTGGCATCAGGTGGCAGGACTATATCTCCAACACAGAAGTCCTTGAAGCGGCCAACATCCCCAGCTTATACACACTACTGAGTCAGCGGCGCTTGAGATGGCTTGGCCATGTGAGCCGCATGGAAGATGGCAGGATCCCCAAAGACACATTGTACAGCGAGCTCGCCACTGGTATCAGACCCACCGGCCGTCCATGTCTCCGTTATAAAGACGTCTGCAAACGCGACATGAAATCGTGTGACATTGATCACAAGTCGTGGGAGTCAGTTGCCAGCATTCGCCAGAGCTGGCGGGCAGCCATAAAGACAGGGCTAAATTGTGGCGAGTCGAAGAGACTTGGTAGTTGGCAGGAAAAAAGACAGAGGCGCAAGGGGAGAGCCAACTGTGCAACAGCCCCAACAAACAAATTTCTCTGCAGCACCTGTGGAAGAGCCTGTCACTCCAGAATTGGCCTTTATAGCCACTCCAGGCGTTGCTTCACAAACCACTGACCACCTCCAGGCGCGTATCCATTGTCTCTCGAGATAAGGAGGCCCAAAAGAAGAAAGAAAGAAAAGAAAAAAAAAAGAAGAACCTTTCTTAGAACAAAGTGGTTACTGACAACGCAGCCAGCAGCTTACGTCATCCAACTGTGCCAATCTGCGCACATGCGCAGATTGGTTCCTACGCTGTGCGCATGCGCTGCATTCCGCAGTGCCAGGACTGGTTGGCGCTTGCGCAGATGACGTCATCGCGTATTGCGGGCAGATGGTGGCGGGATCCAGGCCGGAGAGAGCAGGGGTTGGGGGAGAGGGAGTCTGGGGAGCGGGGAGAGCGGGTGTGGGGAGAGCGCGGCCGAAGACCTTGCTGGTGGCGGATGCGCTCTCCTCCTTTCCCCCCCCCCCAGCCACCTGCTCCCAACCTCCGTCGCCTGCCTGCTCGTCACAGCCCCTGGCCCGCTCGCTCACCGCACCCACCCCCACCCCCCGCTTACCGCCCGCTTGCCACACCCCCGACCGCTGGCTCACCCACCCGCCCACTCGTTCACTGCCCGCCTGCTCCCTCCCTCCCCTCAGGCATTGTGTGCTGTCATGTGTTTAGATTGCCATCGTGTTATTATTTGAGCAGCGCCATCTTTAATCCTGGCAGCTGCCTGGCGTTGCAGACTGTGAAGTTTTAGTGGCACAGGCTGCATTGAGCATGTGCCATTGCTGTGCCACCTAGTGGCGTTGTCAGCAAACACAGCCTTCTTAGAAACCCCCATTATTTCTTCCTGTATACTCTGTCCTACAGTGTAGCTACTGTTCGGGGACCTATAAACTACTCCCACAAGCAACTTCTTTCCTTTGCTATTTCTTATCTGTACCCAAACTGATTCTACGTCTTGATCTTTAGAACTCTGACTCGCCAGAACCACTGGTGGACTCTTTCTTCCCTATGATGTCTAATTTAATACTGGAGAAACCTTGAGTTTAAAATCACAATCTTGAACTGAACATTACGAGCAGGAGTAGGCCACTCATCAGCCCATGGCTGATCCATACCTCAACCCCATTTACCCGCCTTTGCTTCATGTGCCTCGCTACCCTGACCCAACGAAAAACTCTTTTCAATCACAGTCTTGAAAACTGAATTGTCCCCCTATTATTCAAAGCCTTTTTGGGAAGGGAATTTCACATTTTCACTACCCTGCAGTCTACTCACATTTAGTGAGGAAGGTGATTGGTACTTTAATGTTTGTTGTTGAAGGGCTGTTGGGCGCTCTCTTGATCTGAGCATATTCTGGGTTACTGTCATAACACTTTGATTATTTCTGTGTGTGTGTGCTGGGTTACCCTAGCAACACATTGCCACTTTGGGTGCCAGGAGCATTTTCTGTTGGCACTACATCACAAGCTGTTTATCAGAATCCTTCTTGCATATCAGATAGGTCCACGCAGAATTGGGATAACTGCTCAGGATGAGGCGCACAGGCTCTGACTGCATTTTGCTTTTAATCCTGAGGCAGTTTAATGCTGCCGACATTAGTTAAATGTTCATGTATCTTCCTGATATATGGCGTCTCATACATCAGTCTGCCTGAGTGCAGTGGTACATGTGATTCTGTCTTGTATAACGGCAGAGGTGTTCATTTATTTTTCAGACACAGTTAATGATTGATGTATTGTGCTGAAAACATTGAGTTGCATCAAATGTACAACACAAACAGGTCTTTCGGCACAATGGGTCTGTGCTAGTGTTTATTCTATTTCATTTAACCCTATCAGCAGATCCTTCTATCCCTTTCTCCCTCAGGTGCCTATCTAGCTTTCTCTTAGATGCATCTATGTTATTGGCCTCAGCTACTCCACATCCTCACCACTCTGAGTGAAGAAGTTTCTGCTCAATTGCCAGTTGCATTCATTAGTGACCATCTTAATTTTATGGCTCCTAGTTCCAGTCACGCCTGCAAGTGGAAGCATCTTCTCAGTGTCTGCTCTATCTAATTCTTTCATAATCTTAAAGACCTCGATTAAATTATCTCAGTCTTTTCTATTCTAGAAAAAAAGAGTCCCAGCCTGTTCAATCTGATAAGTATGTTCTCTCAGTTCTGGTGTCATCCTTGCAAATCTTTATAGCAATTCTCCAGTGCCCCTCTATCCTTTCTATAATATGGAGACCAGAACTGTTCACAGTCATCCAAGTATGATCTAACCAAGGTTCTATACAAGTTCGATATAATGTTTCTGCTTTTTAATTATAACCCTTTATCAATGAATCAGTGTTTGGGTTGCTTTTTTATGGCCATATTGACCTCCACTACTTGTACTGATTTGTGAATGTTTACGCCTTGATTTGTTTTCCCAAAAATATACTTAATTCATAAAATTTGTGAAAAGACATTAAATAACAGTTCAAATTTAACATTACATCAAGTGCAATACAGATCAGTTTCTTTCAATACACTACACTTGCCATGACAGGTTATCTTTACACTGTACATTGACATTTCATGACAAACATTCTCTGGTACATACAGCCCAAGGGGTTTGACACAGTTTCCAGCCCCTCAGTTTACTATGGCGAGAGGGTCTTAGACAATGGCCTTTCCCCTTTGAGCCTTTGCGGTGACTGCCCCGAGCTTTAGTGCATCTCTCGGCACATCATCCTGAACCTCAGAACGTGCCAGTCTACAACACTCGGTCATTGATAACACTTTGCGTTGGAAGACCAGCAAAGTTTCGGCTAACCACAGAGTCTCTTCCACCACGATGATGATGCTCCAGCAGCAGTTGATGTTTACCTTGGTGTGCGTCCTTGGGACAACTCGTAGAGCACTGAGTCAGAATAAGGGGCAGGCCATTTAGGACTGACATGAGAAGGAATTTCTTCACTCGTTGCGGGGGTTGGTGAATCTTTGGAATTCTCTGCTGCAGAGGTTCAGTCATTGAGTATGTTCAAGACAAATCAATGGATTTCTACACATTAAAAACATCAAGGGATATGGGGATGGTTCAGGAAAATGGTGTTGAAGTAGAAGATCAGCCATGATTTCATTGAATGGCGGAGCAAGCTCGAAGGGCTGATTGGCTTACTACTGCTCCTATTTCTTATGTTCGGAACATAGGAAATAGGAGCAGGAGTAGGCCATTTGGCCCATCGAGCCTGTTCCGCCTTTCAAACAGATCATGGCTGTTCTTACGAGTCCGGCGCTCTGGAGTTGCTCCGGATGAACCTCGACTAAACCCACATCATCTCTTTCTATACCTGCTTTGCAAAGGCACATTCCAGTTGGAAGTGGGAGAGTACCCCTAGATCCATTTACTCCTCTACCCCATATAGACTTCTTATTCAAGCAGTATGTGGCCTCCTTAGTCCTCCTACCAAAATACAGCACCTCACGCTTGTATATTGAAATTCATTTGCCAATTACATGCCCATTCTGCAAGTTTATTACTGATTTCTTGTATTTTGTCACATGTTAACTACACCCCCCCCCAAAATTTTGGCAGTGTCCACAAGTTTTCAAATTGTACTTCTGATTCCAGAGTCCAAATTGTTTCTATAAATTGTGAACAATAGTGGTCCCAGCAGCAATCAGGAGGTTGTAAAAGATCACACGGCACTATTTCAAAGGCGAGCAGGGGAGTGTCCTGGTCAATAATTACCTCTCATTCTACATCACAAAGAAACAGATTATCTGGTAATTTGTTGCTGTTTGTGGGAGCTTTCTGTGTGCAAATTGGCTGCCTACATTACAACAGTGACTGCAGGTCAAAAGTACTTCACTGGCTATGAATAGAGAAGAATTATATTTTAGTGGGGAGGGCTATCCCAGTCATGTGCACTTTGTGCACCATGATAGTATTTTTATGGTATTCATTTGTGTGTATCTCTGTCATTAGGCATTAACATTTGCATACAAGCATGCCTTGGCGAAGCGAACTTTTGGACGTGCTTTGAAGTTTGCTTCAAAAATTGCTGATAAGCCAAGTCAAGAAAACTGGAACAATTGTATTCAGGTTGGTACAAACTTCCCTTTATCACACATGAACAAAGACAGTGAGATCCTGACCACCTTAAAGTGCCGGAACTACGATTGCTGTATTGTAAAAGTTTATTCCCCAATTTTCCTGTTCTCATTGGTTACACCAAAAAGAGACGACGTCCGACTGTAGCTTTAAGAAACTTTATTGAAGTACTTAGTGGTTACATCATCAGCAAAGAGTACAACAACAAAACCTGGGCTCTCCTCCCTCTTCCTCCGTGCTGGAGGAGGGAATTCAAGCCTTTCTTATAGTTCTTCTTACAAATCAGTGACACTCACTTAATGTTCCCAATTGGTTCACAAACTTTGCAGTTTCTTGGTGTCAGGGCCTGATTGGGGCACTGCCTTGTTGCCTCTCCCTCAAGCAGTTTCTTATTCCCCTATCTCCCTGGGAACGTTGGACTGATTGTCATACAAAGGGTTAGTCCTCAACAGCTGCAGCTGTCCTGCTACGTTTTAACTCGTTAGTCTATTTCTACTGAGAAGCTGTCCTACAGCACTGAATAGGCTACTATGAATTTCTGATAAGCTGTCTGCTGAAGCTCTAAAGCTATGAAGTCATTACTGATAAGCTGTCTCTGCAGCTCCGAAGCTAGCTTGTTAGCAATACATGATTGATTAATTATTTCATCTTAAATGTCCCCATATTATTTTGTTCTTAAAAATTCTGTTCTCACACCCACCTTTCCCCCATCCACAAAGTCCCACAGATAATCAATGTAACTGAACAAAGTAACAAGTCTCTGTCTTGTGGGGAGGATAGAGAAGCTGGAATGTTTATCCCAGAGAAGACTAGGTTCAGGGGTGATCTAAAGGGGAAGGGCAAGATAAAGTTCACATCTCTCCCAGTTTACATTTCAGTTGAGGTCTGTAGGAATAAAAATTGGGGAGAGATGTACAACGGGAACTGATCCGATATATCGGCCATTTTACACTATCGACAGGTCCAAATTACCCCCAACACATTTAAAATAATGAGATTCTAGGAGACGATTGGAAATATACATGATAGGTTTATTAAAGACAGGAGGGGTGGGGAGAGAGGAGTTTGTGTGGGTGGGAGAAGTTGCTTGAAGGGAGGGTGGGTGTTCAAATGATGAGGGATCTGGACAGAATAGATGGGGAGAAACTGTTCCCACATGCAGAAGGATCCGGAACCGGAAGACACCAATTTAAGATGATTGGCAAAAGAACCAATGGTGACCTGATGGAAAGCTTTATTTTTTTTTTTAAGTGAGTGGCTAGGATCTGAAATGCCTTGCCTGAGAGTATGGTGGAGGTAGATTCAATGATGACCTTCAAAAGAGAACTGGATAATTATCTGAATAGAAAAAATTTGCAGGGTGGCAGGGAAAAGGCAGGGGAGTGGGACTAGCTGAGCTCCTCTTGCAAAGTGTCAGCATGGGGACAAATGGCCGCCTCCTTGCTGTAACCATTCAACGATTCTGTCTGGGCGGAGGTGGTGTGTGTCAGGTAGGGGTGCAGGAGATAGGGAAGGTTCCTGGGGTGCAGGGTAAGGTGATTCACTGGCTCTTCATCTCTTTGGGGATGTGCTGATCTGCTGCTGTGTTTGCTGAATTCACATCAGTCAAAAGTCGGTTCAAAGTAATTTCCTCACTTGTGTTGGTGACTGAGATGTAACCAGGTGCTGTACAGATGTACATCTTTATTTGCTTTGTATGACTGTCGAGTTTCTAGCCCTCGGTACAGCATCTCGAGTGATGAGAGGCTGGAATTTCACACGAGACAGTATTGTGACATACCAGAAAAAAAAAGTGTTTTTTTTTGAATGGGGTGGGTATTTGGTAGCTTTAGTGTCAGGTTTTTATTGGTTGACTGCGGCTTTAGTAGAAATGTTGATGCCGAGTTGAGATACTGTTGGGTTAGCTGCGATAATCTTTTTTTCTCTTACAGTTGATGAAGACCCTCGGTTGGGATCACTGTACCTCTTCCTGCGAGAACTCCCTCCCAGTGATGTATCCCCCAGATTACGTCCCATTCTAACTTTCCTCCATGAAATAAAGAATATGTGTGCAGTTTTAATTGGGATTGATATAGGAGAAGCCCTTCTGATGATTGGGTTGGGTTTTGTGTTTGGTCTACTTTTGCTTGTCTTTTAAATGTTGGCAAGACTGATGAGGAATCCTACAAAAATACAATATTTTATATCTGCATCATTATGAAGTCTTCAGCTTTCTTTTTCAAGTGCTTTGGCATTCTCCTGCAGCATCACAGTCTCAGCCTGAGCTGTGTGTTTTGCATACCATTCCTGAGATTGAAAAAAAACTAGGGACTGCATTTGTCCTGTCTCATACATTCTTCCCAAAGGTTCCCTCAGGGATGCTGCAGAGTTCACATTCTGCCTTCATGCTCAGTACATTTTTCCCTGCCTTGCTTCTCCTTCTAGCCGAGTTGGGGGCAGTCGACTGTGTGCTGAGCACACACCACCCCATTTTAATTCATCCAACTGGTTGCTGGAGAAAAGCAGGGTTTTAGAAAAAGGTGGCAGCAGACTCGGGTGAGACATTGGTAGGAACAGGAGGAGGCCAATCAGTTCCCCACAAGCCTTTTCTGCCATTCAATTAGATTAGCATGTCAGCCATGGCTCAGTTAGTAGCACTCACCTCCGAGTCAGAAATGCTAGGTTCAAGTCCCACTCCAGGATTTGAGCACAAAAATCCAGGCCGACAATACAATGCAGTACTGAGGGAGTGCTGCACTGTCAGTCGTGTCGTCTTTCAGATAAGACGTGAAACTGAGATCCCATCTGCCCTCTCAAGTGGACGGACGTAAAAGATCCACTATTTTGAAGGGGAGCAGGGGGGTTCTCCCTGGTGTCCTGGCCAATATTTATCCCTCAATCAACATCTCAAAAACAGATTATCTGTTCATTATCACATTGTTGTTTGTGGGAGCTTGCTGTGAGCAAATTGGCTGCCTTGATTCCTACATTGCTACAATGTTTCCACTTCAAAAGTGCTTCATTGGTAATAAAGCACTTCAAGACGTCTGGTGCTTGTGAAAGGCACTAAATAAATGCAAGTCTTTCTTTTATGGCCACTATCTTCATTCCATCTACCTGCCATGGTTCTGTAACCCTCAATACCCTTGCCTGAAAAATGATTTATCTCTATCTACCCCTGTCTGATTGATCAGGTGTGGGCTCTTTGTGACTGCCCCTGCTTGCCACCCTCTCAGATTTAGAAGATGTGGACAACATATCTGCTGGCCGCAAGAGGGTACAATATTATAGCGGCTATGTTGCTGGACTTGTAACTTAGTCGAACACGAGTCCAAATCCCACCATGACAGAAGCTGGTGTAGATAAAAGTGACTATGAAGCTGTCGGATTGTCATAAAAACCCATCTGATCAACTAATGCCCTTAAAGGCATTACAATCCTTACACTACCTGGGCCTAAACATTGCATATCATATGCAGCACAGAAACAGGCCATTTGGTCCAACCAGTCCATTCTGGTGGTTTTGCTCCATTCGAGCCTCCTCCCATTTTTTTCCTCATCATAATCCTCTATTCCCTTCCCTTGCATGCTTGTCTAGCTTCCCCTTAAATGTATCCATACTGTGCACTTCAACCACTCCCTATCTTAGCAAGTTCCACATTCTCATCACACTCTGGGTAAAGAAGTTTCTTCAGAATTCCCTGTTGAATTTCTTGGTGACTATCTTATGTTGATGACCTCTAGTTTTGCTCTTCCCCACAAGTGGAAACATTTTCTCTGCATCCACTCTATCAAAACCTTTCATAATTTTAAAGACCTCTTGGGTCTTTAAATATTTAATTTTTTAAATATGTTAACTGGAACTGCACACAGTACAAAGTGTGGTCTAACCAAGGTTCAATACAAGTTTAATTTCCTTACTTCGCAATTCTGTCCCTCCAGAAATAAAGTCTAGTGCTTGGTTTGCTTTTATATAGCCTTGCTAACATGTGGTGTAAGTTTTAGTGATTGGTGTATTGTACTCACTCAGAGATCCCTTTGTTCCTCTTTGCCACTTAGACTCGCACCTTCCAAGTGATATGACCTCCCTATTCTTCCTACCAAAATGTGCAACCTCACATTTATCTGTGTTGAACTTCTTTTGCCAATTACTTGCCCATTCTTTAAGTTTATTAATGTCCGCCTGTAATTTATTGCAGTCCTCCTCAGTATTGACCATCTCTTTCCCCCCCCCCCACCAACACAATGAGGTCATCTGCATATTTAAAAATTTTGATTCCAAAGTCCAAATCATTAATGTAAATTGTGAACAGCAGCGTTCCACAAGGATCAGTGCTGGGAACACCACTTCACACCTTCTACCACTCTAATTTGTCTTGAAGCCAGTTGGTAATCCATTTGGCTACTTGTCCCCTGACACCACATTCTCCAATGACCTTATTCATTAGTCTATTATGAAGTGCCTTTTGAAAATCCAGATAAATTACATCTACTGCATTACCTTATTACCTCCTCAAGCAAGATTTTCCCTTTTGAAATCCATTCTGACTATTCATTATATTTTTCTTTTCTAGATGTTCTATTTTCTCCTTTAGTAGGGATTCCATTATTTTTCCTACCACCGATGTTAAGCTGACTGGACTATAATTCCCTGGGCATGTTCTGTCCCCCTTCTTAAATATAGGAATTAAGTTAGCTACCCGCCAGTCCTCTGGCCATGCACCTTTTTCTAACGAATTATTAAATGTG
This sequence comes from Heterodontus francisci, assembly GCF_036365525.1. NCBI lineage: Eukaryota > Metazoa > Chordata > Chondrichthyes > Heterodontiformes > Heterodontidae > Heterodontus > Heterodontus francisci. The sequence goes on from NC_090385.1 coordinate 6,047,163, forward strand.
TAGCCTCTATCTCTTCCTGAGATTCTTTTAAAGTGTGGATGCAATCCATCTGGACTAGGGGCTTTATCTTTGAGTTTGATTAGTGAATTAAATACATTTTTTTTAATGCATTGCTCATTCGTCATCTCATCATTCAATGCCACGTCCACCTGTTCTATCACCCTAGTTAATACAGAAGCGAAATATTTAATATTTCTACCATCACTATCATTACCTGTGGTATTCTCTCTCTATCCCTTAATGGCCCTATTCCCATCCCAACCTTCCTTTCTTAGTGATGTGCCTGCAAGACATTTTACTATTTTGGTTTATGTTCCTTGATAATTTAATTTCATTGTTCCTCTTTGCCTTCTGAATTTTTTTTTTTAACCTCTCTCCTAATCTCTTCGTATTCTATCTTCTCATGCACTCCTCTGCTGTCTGTGCACTTAATGTATGCCCCTTTCGTAACCCTCAGTTGTTTCCTCGTGTCTCTATCTCATGGAGTCTCGCTAGTGTTTAGTTTCTTCTTTCCTTTTAGCAGCATATATTTTTCCTGCACTGCTTTGAACAGTTTTAAATGTTTGTTGTTCTACATCATTGTTTGCCAGTATTGCCCATTTTATTTTCCCAAGTTCTATTCTCAGTCCCTCAAAATCAGCTTTTCTCCAATCTATTAACCTGGTTTACATCATACTTATGTCCTTGATTTTCATCTGAAAGTTTATTATATTATGATCACTATTGCCTAGATGTTCCTACTTTTGCTCCTCTTTCTGCTCTACTTCATTCTCTATTACTAGATCCAAAAGTGAATCTTCTCTTGGCCTCTATTAGTTTAGACAGGAGTTCTGTACACATTGTAGGAGTGCCATTCTCTTATTCCCTTTACCTACCTGTTCTGTCCAATAAATGGTGGAGTAATTGAAATCCCCCATGATCATTTTTTTAAAAAAAAAACAATTCCCTAATTTGTCTGCATATTTATTCCTCCACCTCCCTTCCACTATTAGGTGGTCTGCAGACTACACCTGTTAGTGTGATTGATCCTTTGTTACCTTTTTGTCTTTATCCATGTGGATTATCTTTGTCTTGCTGATAGCTACATCCCTTTTTTTCTACGGCCATTATTATTCCTAATAGGTGCAGCTATTCCACTTCTTTTCCCCCTCCATCTTTTCCAAATATGTTACACCCAGCAATGTTTAATTCCCAATCCTGATTTTTCTGTAGTTGTGTCTCAGTAATCCCTACAATGGGCTGGATTTTATGTTCCCGACTTCGGGAGCTCATCTAAATTAAGCCCTATGTCTGGTTCCTCCCAACACATGATTGCTTCCAGCTCCTCTGTTTTATTACAGACACTGCGTGCATTTCTCTACAGACATTTTAACAGGATTTCCTCTCACTTTATGTTCAGCCATCTTCTTAGACTCCTGTTCTATAACTCTATTTATTCCCTTGCCATTAATGACCTCCCTTACTTTATTCTTTCCTATGCTTTCCTTCCCTGTTTAGTTTACATTTTGGCTGCTTACATTTCTTGTAGATCCCTTTCCCCATTTTACTAGTTTAAAGCCTTTGCTACCTCCCTATTTACCCTTTCCGCTAGGACACTGACCCCATGGCGGTTCAGTGGAGCCCGTCCCATCAGTACAGTTCCTTCCTGTCCCAGAACTGGCACTGGAGTCCTATGTAAAGGAATCCTTCTTTCCCGCATCAACCCTTTAGCCATGTATTAATTCTGCTGATCAGTCTGCTGCTATGACAATTTGCATGTGGCAATTAGAGATCATTGTGCTGGAGGGCCTGCTTTTTAATTTAGAGCCTAACTCCTGATACTCTTAGTAGATTCTCCTCCCTTTTCCTACCTATGCTGTTTGTTCTAACATCAACCAAGATTTGCCCCCTCCATTTCCAAGTTCCTCTCTAGCCACCATGAGATATCCCTTACCCTTGCATTGGGTAAGCAACATACTCTTTGGGATTTGCGTTTTTGGCTGCAGAAGGTGCTATCCATCCCCCTACAGTCCCTTATTACTATCACATTTCTATTCTGTTGCCGCAACTGCCCCACCTCCCCCCAACACAACTTTGAACAGCCTACTTACCAAGGTGCCGTTGTCTGCTTTGTGCTTTTCCTCTGTGCAGTCTTTCTCCTTGACCTCACAGGTATGGAATACATCATGCCGGTTGGACTGGACCAGTGTCTGTGGGACCTCCTTCTCAACCTCCCCTAAATCTCTGCCACCCGACAGTCACCCCCTCCTTTTCCTGAATCTGTGTTTTCCTCTGGAGTGTCCTGACTGTATTCGGAATGAAACTGTCCAGAAATGCCTCCCCCTTATGTGTCAGAGTCTCTCCAACTCACATTCTAGCTCAATAGCTCTAAGCTGGAGAGATTTGAGATGGAGACATCTTCTGCAGACGTGTTTGCTTGGGATAGCCTCGCCCTCCATAAACTCACACACTCTGAAGACCAGATACACAACCTGATCTGCGGTATCTTAGACTAGCCTTATTTTATTCAATAATTAAAGTCTTTATTCAACCATTGTAGTTATTTTAAGTAGTGTAGCTAGTTGTGCTATAAATTTAATAACGCAAGAAATAGGATCAGGAGTAGGCCATTCAATACAATTATATCTGATATAATTGTGGCCTTAACTCCCCTTTTCTGCCTGACCACATAACTCTCGACTCTCTTGTAGATCAGAAATCTGTCTAACTCGGCCTTGAACATATTCAATGACCCAGTCTCTACTGTTCTCTGGTGAAGAGAATTCCAAAGATTAACGACCCTCAGAAGAAATTCCTCCTTATTTCCAGCTTAAAAAGGGTGGCACCTTATTTTGAAACTCTGCCTCCTAGTTCTAGATTCCTCCATGAGGGGAAACACCCTTTCAGTATCTACCCTGTTAAGCTCCCTCAGAATCTTATGTTTCAATAAGATTACCTTTCATTCTTCTAAATTGCAACGAGTATAGGCTCAACCTTTCCTCATAAGTCATCCCAGGAATCAGCCTAATGAACCTTTTCTGAACTGCTTCCAATGCAAGTATTTAAGCTAGTCTAATGGTGACAATGAAACCATTGTTGATTGTTATAAAAAAAACCATCTGGTTCACTAATGTCCTTTAGGGAAGGAAATCTGCTGCCCTTACCTGGTCTGACCTAAATGTGACTCCAGACCCACAGCAATGTGGTTGATTCTTAAATGCCCTCTGGAATGGCCTAGCAAGTCACTCAGTTCAAGGGCAATTAGGGATGGGCAATAAATGCTGGCCTAGTCAGCGATGCTCCCACATTCCATATTAAAAAAAAAAATCCCTCAAGTAAGGAAAACTGTACGCAATACTCTAGATGCGGTCTCACCAAGGCCCTGTACAGTTGTAGCAAGACTCCAGCCTCCTTGCAATAAAGGCCCACATTCCTTTTGCCTTCCTAATTACTTGCAGTACCTACATGCTAACTTTGTTTTTGACTGAAGACACACAAAATACTTGTTCAAAATCTCTGCCATTTCCTTGTTTCCCCATTATTTCCCCAGTCTCATCTTCTAAGGGACCAACACTTACTTTAGCTACTCTCTTCCTTTTTATATATTGTAGAAGCTTGTACTGTCTTTTTTTTAAAATACTTCTTGCTAGTTTACTCTCATACTCTAATTTCTCCCTTTTTTTTAAAAAAAGTCATCGTCTGGTTTCTAAAATTTTCCCAATCTTCTGGCTTACCACAAATCTTTACAGCATTGTACACATTTTCTCTCAATTTGATACCATCCTTAACTTCCTATGTTGGAGAAAGATGCAACATCTGTGGCTTAGAGTTTTCTTTCTGAATGAAATATATCTTTATTGAGATATGAAATATCTCCTTAAATGTCTGCCAATGCTTCTCTGTCTTGCCTTTTAACTTATTTTCCCAGTCCACCTTAGCCAACTCTGTCTTCTTAACCCTTGTAATTGCCTTTATTTAAGTTTAAGACACTAGTTTCAGACCCAAACTACTTACCCTCAAACTGAATGTGAAATTCTATCATGTTATGATCACGCTTGCCGAGTGGATCCTTTACTATGAGGTCATTTCTTAATCCTGTCTCATTGCATATATTCAGGTCCAAAATAGCCTGCTCCCAGGTTGGTTCCAGACATATTGTTCTAAGAAACTGTCCCTAATATACTCTATGAACTCATCCTCCAGGCTCCCTTTGCCAATTTGACTAATCCAATCTGTGAAGATTGAAATCCCCCACAATTATTGCAGTACCTTTTCTACAAGCCTCCATTATTTCTTGATTTATATTCTGCCCTACAGTGTAGCTACTGTTAGGGGGCCTGTAAACTACTTCCACCAGCGACTCCTTTCCTTTGCTCTTCATTATCTCCACCCAAAGTGGAATTTCCGAGCCAAGATAATTTCTCACTGCTGTACTGATCGCATCTTTTATTAACAGAGCTACTCACCTCCTTTTCCTTCCTTCCTATTCTTCTGAAATGTCAAATACCCTTGAATATTTAGTTCCCAGCCTTGGTCACCTTGCAACCATGACTCTGTAATGGCCAACATCATACCCATTTATTTCTATTTGTGTTATCAATTCATCCACCTTATTACAAATGCTGTGTTCTTCCAATAAAGAGCCTTTAATTCTGTCTTTTTAACCATTTTTCCAAACTCTGACCTTATTGCTGGTGCACTCTTATGTTTGTACACTCGGTCCCTTCCTGGCACACTCATGACCCATATTGCTATCCTGCACTATTGCCTTGTCCTTTCTCGTTAACTTTCTACATTTCCCCTCACCTGAACCCTCCCCCCACTATTCAGTTCAAAGCTCTCTCTATAGCCCTAGTTATACAATTTGCCAGGACGCTGGTCCTAGCACAATTCAGGTGAAGGCCATCCCAACAATACAGCTCCCTCTTTCCCAAGTACTGGTGCCAGTGCCCCCCCATCGAAACCCATTTATCCCACACTAAACTGAGTCACATGTTCAACTCTCTGATCTTATTTACCCTAGGCAAATTTGCTCCTGGCTCAGGTAGTAATTCAGAGATTATTACCTTTGCGGTTCCGCTTTTTAATTTAGCCCCTAGCTACTCATACTTCCTCAGCAGAACCTGTTTCTTAGTCCTACCGATGTCTTTGGTACCCACATGGACCATGACAACTGGATCCTTCCCCTCCCACTCCAAGTTCCTCTCCAGCCCCAAGAGCTGTCCTTAACCCCAGCACCAGGCAGGCAACACAGTCTTTGGGACTCACGCTTTTGGCTGCTGAGAACCAGATCTATCCCCCTAACTATACTCACCAACCATTACTACTACAACTACATTCCTTTTTACTCCTCCCACTTGAATGGCCCTCTGCACCACAGTGCTGTGGTCAGTATGTTCATCCTCCCTGCCGGCCGTGTTCTCATCCACACAAGCTGGAAGAACAGCAAACCCGTTGGACAAGTGCAATGGCTGAGACTCCTTCATTGCCTGCCTCACTTGTAGTCACACCCTCCTGTCCCTGAGAACAGACCATATCTGAATTATCTAGCATAAGGGGTGTGACTGCCTCCTGGAAGTGAATCTCAGACCCCAGCTCATCAACTCTTAAGCCGAAGTTACTCGATTGCAATGGATCACACTGGTGTCCACCAGCTCCCACATGCTACAACTGCAACAAATCACCTGTCCTGTCTTCTCTAATGTTTTTTATTTAACTAATGAGGTTTCAAGTTTAGAAATATCAATGATAATTTGCAGTTCTATTAAGTAGTTTAACTAGATAAGCTACAAATTTAATGCAGTACTTTTATCTCCCCAGTACCAGTTTAAACTGCTGACCCAGTTTAGAAAAAAGACTATACCTCACCAACCATTCACCTACCTCCTCACCTGCCTCTGGGCTTCAGCTTTCACTGTCTCCACCTCCCTCTCTCAGATCACTACTTGTTCTGTAAAAGAACAGAACTGTACCGCATTCCCAAATTAAGCACTCTGTAGCACAAAACTTCATGGATTAGTTAAAACCTCCCATATTTATACCAGCTGGAATTACAGAGACCTGATTCAGGCCCTGCTGACTTGGGAGCCAGTTCTAACTAGCTACCTAGTTAACTAACTGCAGCTGACACTAGCAGGCAGCTTGTTTACCACTGACTTAAGACTGAAAGAAACTACAATTTAATGTTAAAGTTAAGTTAAATGCAAAATGAAAACTTGACAATTTTAGTAAGAAAACCCTCGAAATTCCCACACTTACCAAATTCCCGAGTTAAGCACTCTGTCACGCAGCACTCAGTCAAGCAGAACTTCATGCTTATATTTTCCTGGCCCTAGTTTGGAGGGAAAAAAAGCTTAAACTCACCAACCAATCACCTATCTGCTCACTTAATTACTGCCTCGACATCAGTTCTCAGTGCATTGTTTCCCGCTTCATCTCTGGAACGGCTCCTTGTTTTATTAAATATCGGAACAGCACATCTTCCCTCACTGTACAGAATTCACTCACTCACCAAATTCCCTGTACTCTGTAGAAGCAATACTCTGTCGAGCTGGACTTTGTGCTACTTATGAGACTCTAATCCCATACCAACGTGGTTGACTCTTAACTGCCCCTCTGAAGTGGCCTAGGAAGCCCTTCAGTTGTATCACCATCTTCTTGGCAATAAATGCCGTCCTTGACAACAATACCCACATCTGCAGAATGAATACCAAAAAAAAAAACACTTAATTCTGTGAAGGTGTACTTCCTGACATTAGTCCTGATAATGTTCCCATGTCCCCTTGTTCTGCAATCGTGGTTCAACTTGAACCTCCCCTGGTCAGCCTTTACATACAAGGTTCCGTCTCATCCATCTTCCTTCAGGGCTGAGCAATCTAGGTATATTGAACACATTACTCTCTCTCCAGCACCAACTTTAAGCAGCCAAATCGAGATCAAACAAGACCCAACACATAGCAGCCAACTGACCCAGAAATCAATCAATAAGTCAGTGAAGCAAGCATCGAAGTTGCTGTCCCACAAGGGAATTAGATAAATATTTTATATGTTATTATTGTGAAATACAGGTTTTAATATGAAAGGCATTTCATCTGTTATTTATGTAAATACTATTTTTTATGGCTGGACCTGCAAATTTTTGATTTTGCTTTCTGTGATCATTATTCCAGATGAGACAAATATATTCTTTATAATACTGCAGTGACTTTATGGAATAAGAGTAATCACCTTTTTGCCTTCTGATCTTGAGCGGCCTTTTGTAGACTTGTATTAGTGTTTAGCAATTAAGGGTCAATGTTCTAATTAACAATCGGCAATTTTCCATTCCTGCAAGTGGAGAAAGTGTCTGGTGTTGGTAACATTGTAAGGGAAGATCACTGTTTTATGTACATTGAACAAATGCGGTAACAAAGTCTGTGCAAAAATAACAATATTCAAATCAAATAAATCATCAGCTGTTCGACAAAAGAATGCCATATGTATCTGTTGCGTGTAACTGATGATCTGTAATAACATTTGCAGGATACCAGACCATAGAATGATGCAACACAGAAGGAGGCCATTCGGCCCATCATGCCAGCTCTTTGAATGATTAGTCCCACTTGCCCTGCTCTTTCCCCATAGCCCTGAAAATTTTCCCCCTTCAAGTGTTTAATCATCCCTTTTGAAAGTCACTATTAAATCTGCTTCCACTGCCCTTCCAGGCAGCACATTCCAGATCATCATAACTCACTGTGTAAAAAAGCTTTTCCTCAACTCGCCACTGCTTCTTTAGCCAGTTATCTTAAATCTATCCCCTCTGGTTACTGACCTTTTTGACTCTAACAGTTGCCCCTACTTAATCTATCAAACCCCTCATGATTTTGAACACCTCAATCAAATCTCCCTTTAACCTTTTCTTCTCCAGTCTCTCCATGTAACTGAAGTCCATCATCCCCGATACAATTCTAGTAAATCTCTAATGCACCCTCTCTCAGCCTTAACATCCTTCCTAAAGTGTGGTGTCCAAAATTAGAAATAATACTCCAGCTGAAGCCGAACCAGTGATTTATAAAGGTTTAGCATGATTTCCTTGCTCTTGTATTCTCTGCCTTATCTATAAAGCTATGGACTCCCTATGTCTTCCTGACTTGATCTAATAGCCATTACTGTGACATGGTTGCAAGGGAACCAATGTTGGGAACTAAATATCCCAGGGTATGTGACTTTTTGGGAAAATAGGCAAGATGAGAAAGGAAATGGGGTAGTATCAATAAAGGATGAGATCAAGGCAGTAGTGAGAAAGGATAATAAATAAAAACAGAAAGTACAGGAAATACTCAGCAGGTCTGGCAGCATCTGTGGAGAGAGACAGTTAGCATTTCAGGTCTGTGACCTTTCATCTGAAGTGAGAACAGATCTTGGCTCAAAATTAAGATACAGAATTAGTATGGGTGGAGGGAAGAAATAACAACAGCAGAAACCACTTGTGGGAGTAGTTTACAGGCCCCGAACAGTACAGAGTGTTGGACAGTGTTTAAATCAACAAATTAGAGGAGCATGCAGGTAATTCAATAATCCTAGGAGGACTTTAATCTTCATTTAGACTCAAAGCTAGTTTAGAGACGTGCTCATGGAATGCATTTGAGACAGTTTTCTAGAATAATATGTTGAGGAAGCAATCAGGAAAGAGGTTGTTTTAGATCTGGTATTGTGTGAGAAGACGAGGAGGTTAATTAGTAATCTTATAGTAAAGGATCCTCTGGAGAAAAATGATCTTAATATGATAGAATTTTGTATTTAGTTTGAGTGCTGTGGTCAAGTCCGAAACAAGAAATACTTAATAATTCTCAGCAAATATACATTCTCTTGAGGAACAAAAACTCCATTGGCAAAGTGATACAGCCAGTTTAAGGAAAGTATTAGATTAAAAGACGAGGCTTATGCCATAGCATACAAGGCTATGTACATGGCTTGGCCATGTGAGCCGCATGGAAGATGGCAGGATCCCCAAAGACACATTGTACAGCGAGCTCGCCACTGGTATCAGACCCACCGGCCGTCCATGTCTCCGTTATAAAGACGTCTGCAAACGCGACATGAAATCGTGTGACATTGATCACAAGTCGTGGGAGTCAGTTGCCAGCATTCGCCAGAGCTGGCGGGCAGCCATAAAGACAGGGCTAAATTGTGGCGAGTCGAAGAGACTTAGTAGTTGGCAGGAAAAAAGACAGAGGCGCAAGGGGAGAGCCAACTGTGCAACAGCCCCAACAAACAAATTTCTCTGCAGCACCTGTGGAAGAGCCTGTCACTCCAGAATTGGCCTTTATAGCCACTCCAGGCGCTGCTTCACAAACCACTGACCACCTCCAGGCGCGTATCCATTGTCTCTCGAGATAAGGAGGCCCAAAAGAAAGAAACAAGGCTATGGGCTAAGTGCTGGAAAATGGGATTAGAATAGGTAGGTGCTTGATGGCCGGCACGGACACGATGGGCCTGTTTCTGTGCTGTATGACTCCAATGTTGCCAAAAGGAATAGTGAGCCTGAGGATTGAGAAGGGTTTAAAATTAGCAAAGAAAAAGTGATTAAAAAAAGAGAAAATAGAATATGGGATTAAACCAGCAATTAATATAGAACTGATAGATCTTCGACAAGTATATTAAAAAAGGGAGTTTAGAAGAATGAGAGGTGATCTCATTGAAACATAAAATTCTTAGGAACATAGGAACAGGAATAGGCCATTCAGCCCATCGAGCCTGCTCCACCATTCAATATGATCATGGCTGATCATTCACTTCAATGTCTTTTTCTCACACTATCCTCATATCCCCTTATATCATTTGTATTTAGAAATCTGTCAATCTCTGCTTTAAACATACTCAATGACTGAGCTTCCACAGCCCTCTGGCGTAGAGAATTCCAAAGATTCATGACCCTCTGAGTAAAGTAATTTCTCCTCGGCTCTGTCCTAAGTGGTTTCCCCCTTATTTTGAAATTGTATCCCCTGGTTCTAGATTCCCCAACCAGGGGAAACATCTTACCTGCATCTACCCTGTCTATCCCTTTAAGTATTTTGTAGGTTTCAATGAGATCACCTCTCATTCTTCGAAACTCTACAGAATACAGGTCCAGTTTCCTCAATCTCTCTTCATAGGACAGTCCCGCCATCCCGGGAACAAGTCTGGTGAACTTTCATTGCACTCCTTCTATAGCAATAATATCCTTCCCAAGGTAAGGGGACCAAAACTGCACACAGTACTCCCCTATCAAACCCTCTGAGGGGCTGCTTCCCCCTGGCTGGAGAGTCTAGAACTGGTGGCATAGTCTCAGGATAAGGAGTTATCCATTTAGGATTGATGAGAACAAATGTCTTCACTCAGAGGGTTGTGAATTTTTGGAATTCCTTTGAAAAAAGGATTGTGGATGCTCAGTTGTTGAGTATATTCAACACTGAGATCAATAGGTTTTTGAGCACTAAGGTATCGAGGGATAATTAAGATAGGACAGGAAAATTGATGTAAAAGTTCAGCCAAGATCTTACTGAGTGGCAGAGTAGGCACGAGGCTCCATGTAGCCAACTCCTGCTCCTGTTCCTTATGTTCTTATACTACCTTCAAAGACTTGAGTGTATACACCCCCAGGTTTCTTTGTCCCTGTACCCTTCCCTACTCCTTTCTAAATTGTACCATTTAATTCATATTGTGTCTGCTTATTCTTTCTGCCAAAATATATCGCTTCTCACTTCCCTGTGTTCAACTTCATCTGCTGTGTGTCTGCCAGTTTCACCAGTCTATCCAGATCCTCACGTCTGCTACTAACTCCTCCCTGTTTATTACGTTTCTGAGTTTCATTTCAACTGCAAAGTTTGAATTTTTCTCCGATACCAAGTCCAAGTCATTAATATATAACAAAAAGAGTAGTGATCCTAATACTAATCCCTGGGAAACAGCACTGTATATCTCCCTCCAGTCTGAAAAATATCCACTCATCACTAATTACTGCTTTCTGTACCTTAGCTAATTTCAATCTGTCATTTTAATCCCATGGGCTTCAATCCTGCTAACAAGTCTATTATGTGGTACTTTATCAAAAACATTTTGAAAATCGAGATACACATCATCAACCGCACAACCCTCGTCAACTGTCTGAGTTCGATGAAGTAATGGAATCAAGTTAGTCAAACACAATTTACCTTTCATTTGATAATCTATCGATCTCAGTTTCGAAAACTCTCATTGCTGCCAGCATCCACAGCCTTTTGGGAAGAGAGTTCCAGATTGTAAATGTAGAAAGCTTATGAAGAAGATTCTCCCATGGCCTAACGGAGATTGGTCTGATCATGTATAAATGTAACTGGGGTAACCAAATTAGGCAGTCTTACACAATGAAGCCAACATGAAGTAGATTACAGAATGAAAATGTTAACCAGCAGCCCCTGAAGACTGATAACCTACTCAAACCTCTCCCTTGCCACCTTTCTGAATAGCACCAATGGAGCCCCCTGGCTTAATGAAAAAAACTTAACAAATTACCTCTTCCTCCCTTGCCTCTCACTGTACTGAGATAAAATGTGCTCAATGGTAACTCCTTCTATGGAAGCAGCACCCAATAGAACCCTTCCCTTGCTGAATGATAAAAAGCCCTACCCTCCTCCCTTCCAAAATAATTATAAACCCCCCCAACTCTAACCACCGCTCCTCACCATCCCCCTGCTTCGCTGAGGTCATTTCACGTACCAGAATTGCTATAATGTTGACTCCCATCACTTGCTATCAGTTTCCCTTCCTCGCCTTTCTCCCTCATCTTCTCTTCACTCCCCTTTCCCCTCCCCTCCCTCTCTACCACTGAGATCATGGCTCACTGAAGCTTCTAAAACTGTGGAATCTTTAGTGTGCAGCTCAACTGGCTTGGCATCAGGATGACTGTGCCAGATGCACACGGGTGAATGCAGAGTTTCACTCCGAGTGATCAAGGCATCTGCAATCCTGCAGGTTTTAATTTCAATCCAAAATTATTCTTTCTAAATTTTGAGCTGTAGTTCAATTTCAGGATTCACAGCTTGGATCAAACGATACACAAATCCTTGAAGGTGGCAGGCCAGGCAGATAAAGCTACTTGTTAAAAAAACATACAGAATCCTTGGCTTTTTAAACAAAGGCATAGAGTAGCAAAGCAAGGAAGTTATACTAAACCTTTAGACATGATTGCTTAGGCCTCATCTGGAGCATTGTGCTCAATTCTGGGCACTACACTTTAGGAAGGATTTCAAGGACTTGGAGAGGGTGAGGAGGAGATTTACCAGAATTAGACCAATTATGTGGAGCGACTGGAGGAGCTGGAATTGTTCTCTTTAGAGCAGAGATTAAGGGGAGATTTAATAGAAGGTATTCAAAATTATGAAGGATAGTGGTAGTGTAAATAAGAAGGAACTTTTCACTGGCAGAAGGGTTTGGTAACTGGAAGACACAAATTGAAGGTAATTAACAAAAAAAATCAGAGGGGAGATGAGAATTTTTTTGACACAATGAGTTGTTGTGATCTGTAATGTGTTGCCTGAAAGAGTGGTGGAAGTAGATTCAACAGGAACTTTCACAAGGGAACTGAATACATACTTCAAGGGGAATAATTTGCAGGGCTATGGGGAAAGAGCAGGAGGGGTGGGACTAACCAGATTGCTCTTCAAAGAGCTGACACAAGCACCAAAGGCCGAATGGCCGACTGCTGTGCTGCACAAAACCCAATGTTTCCTAATGTTTATCCTACTTATTACTTCCACTTCAGAGCAAGCTCCATGACAGCTGTTTATCCTCGATTGCAAAACCTTAACGTTGATGAACTACGAGTCATTCAATGCTGAAGTGTTTTTGTTCTTTCACTGAGCAGCTTAAAGCAGAACATTACTTGAAGGTGATGGAGTGCTTTAAAATCCAGGAAAGATTGAAAAAATTAAAATACAATGTCATTGAGAGAAAATGTCATCATTTGTTAAAAACCAGCCTGCTGGAAATGTTCTACTGAGATAATGTGCTCCAGTGGTTGGGTTTTTGGCTGCTGGCCATTGCAGTGATTGTGAATCAGCATCCTTCTCAGTCATAGTGCTGATCTCAGTACAACAAAGTCATGAAAAAGTTCAGCCCGAGTCAAACCCTGGAAAATAAAGATACTTTCCCTGTGTCAACTGCAGACCAGGGAACATAGGAACAGGAGAAGGCCATTCAGCCCCTGCGCCTGTTCCGCCATTCATTTAGATCGTGACCGATCCATATCTTAACTCCACCTTGGTTCCATAACCTGTAATACCCTTATCAAACACAAATCTATCAGTTTTGAAATTTTTGGTTGACCCCCAGCCTCAACAGCTTTTTGAGGGAGAGAGATCCAGATTTCCACTGCCCTATGTGTGAAGAGGTGCTTCCTGACATGACCCCTGAATTGCGTGGCTCTAATTTTAAGGTTGTTCCCCCCCCCCACTTGGTCTGGAGACAGTTTCTCTTTATTGACCCTATCTTCCCTCTCTATCTGATCTATCTCATTGATCAGATGTGAGGCCAAAGTGACTGCCCCTTCACTTTATCACTTTGGTTATATGAAGACTTAGAGCACATACTTACTGGCTGCACCCATCAGCAAGTGTTTCCTTGCTCCCTGGTGGACTTAAGCAATGTCCTTCACTCAGCATTTGAATGGTTAGCTCGCTTAGACTAACATGTCTGTGTAAATACAAAATAAATAAAAAAGATATGTGTAGATCATAACACTAACACAAAAATAGGACAAAAATAGACTGACTGAGGATTTTCACAGATCCTTCAGTTACTTCCTCCCACACTTCCTTCAGCCCAATTGCTTTGAGCTCCATATGTCGATTCTTGTCCTCTACAGTCCCACTCCAGAGATCAGGGCATCATTTCAGTGCAATACTGAGGAATTAAGTGCTACACTGTCAGAGGTACCTTCCAAAAATGCTGATGTCCCAAAGCACTTTAAAGCCAGTGAAGTAAGTGTAGTCACTGCTGTAATGTACGAAACACGGCAGCCAATTTACACACAGTAAGCTCCCACAAACGGCAATGTGATCATGACTAGATCATCTGTTTTTTAATGTTGGTTGAGAGATAAATATTGGCCAGGACATCAGGGAGATCTCCAGCTCGTCTTTGAAATTGTGTCATGGGATCTAATACATCCACCTGAGAGGACCTCAGTTTAATGTGTCCTCTGAAAGATGACACCTCTCGCTCAGTATCGCACAGGAGTGTCAGCCTACATTCAGTGGAATGGAATTTGAACTCAAGGCCCGCTGACTCATGCTTCTCACTGAGCCACAGCTGACAGTGGCAGCCTGAGGAACCACTTCTGCCACCTGGGCTTTTACAATTGGCAATCAACACTATAAACTATATTACATGTGGATGATCTTTGACTGGACAAATGCTCACAACACACTCGGACACACCGTCCTCACACGCATGTACATTCTCCACCTCCCCTCACTCAGTTTCCAGTTTTCTTATGTTCTTTACAGGGATCCGTGTAAAATAATAATTTTAAGATAGGAATGAAATTTTTATTTGCATCACAATGATTTTTGTCAGTGTTGGCCATAATTCCAGAAAGAGCACAGGAATTGAAATTAAGCTGCGAAGGGCTCAGATTACGATTGTTTAACATGATCATACGAAAATTCCTTGTCCACAATTTACAAGGAATGTTTTTTATTGGTTAATATCTCCGTTGAAATAACAGACAAAGGAATTTCATGCAGAAGCTTTAATTATTTGTCTCCTAATATTCCAGGTAATGTGCTGTTACCTTTCTTAGTTCCTTCCTCGAGACATCCCAGTTTTTTAGATCATTTGGCAAGGACGGGTGTTACGTTTTTGCTGTAAGTGCACATCTAGAATATAATTGCTCAAAATAAATTTCACACGGGACCCAAAGCAGCTTTCAAGTTTGATGCATTTCCCCCAGGCAAGATATAAATGAAAGTTGTCGCGGTGAAGGGCAGTGCATGAGGCTGTTAATATTGTCCTTCGCACCACAGAGCGTCATCACAGACTGACTGTATTTTAACATTAATATTTCATACGCTAGCCTTTCATTTCTGTGATCCCATTAACTGTGTTTGGCCAATTTAGACCGTAGGCTCTGTGCCCTAGTGACACATGGGTACAGTTAATTGAAGACATCTCAGACACTTTGGGTATAAATGGCCTGAACTTTGTGTCACATTATACCAGACTTTTATATTCACCACCATTTGCAAAAGGATTTTCTAGGCTGTAATAAATGAAACATTTAATGATTCCAATGTGTAAAAGTAAATGAAACTTTTGTAATCATCAGATAACAAAGTCCAAACACAATATGGATGTAAAACAGGATGCCTTTAACAATCATAGGTAACAATCGTACAAGGGTCAGTGCTAGGACCACTGCTTTTTTTGCTATATAAATGACTTGGATATTGGCATACAGAGTAAACTTTCAAAATTGGCCAATGATACGAAACTTGGAGGTATGACAGACAGTGACGTTGATACCAATCAACAGCAACAGGACATAAAAATAAAAGCAAAATACTGCGGATGCTGGAAATCTGAAATAAAAACAAGAAATGCTGGAACCACTCAGCAGGTCTGGCAGCATCTGTGGAAAGAGAAGCAGAGTTAACGTTTTGGGTCAGTGACCCTTCATCTGCTTCTCTTTCCACAGATGCTGCCAGACCTGCTGAGTAGTTCCAGCATTTCCTGTTAGCAACAGGACATAAATAGGCTAGCAGAATGGGCAGACAATTGGCTGCTGGAATTTAATATAGAGAAATGTGAGCTTATGCATTTTGGCAAAAGGAATAGGGAGAAGCAATATAGACTTAATGGGACAGTTCTAAAGAGTGAACAGTTACAGAGGGACCTGGGGGGGTTCCTGCGCATAGATCTTTGAAAGTGGCAGGACATATTAAGAGAGTAGTTGCAAAGCATATGGGATCTTTGGAATCATAAATAGAGGCATTGAGTACAAAAACAGGGAAATTATGCTGAACCTTTATAAAGCTCTGGTTAGGCCCCGACTAGAGTATTGTGTCCAGTTCTGGTCACAACACTTTAGGAAGGATCTGAGGGTCCTGGAGAGGGTGCAGATCAGATTTACCAGAATGGTTCCAGGGATGAGAGAATTTAGCGACTAAGTTAGGTTGGAGAAGCTGAGGTTGTTTTCCTTGGAGCAAAGGAGATTGTGGAGAGATTTAATAGAGATGTACAAGATGACAGGCTTAGATAAGGCAGACAAAGACAAGCTGTTCCCATTGGCTGATGGTACAAGGACTAGGGGACACAGATTGAAGGCTTTGGGCAAAAGATGCAGGGGACGAACTTTTTTACACAGCGAGTGGTAATGACCTGGAACTTGCTGCCCACAAGGGTGGTGGAATCACAGAATCACAAGCGGAAACAATGAATGGTTTCAAAAGGAAATTGAATGAGCACTTGAGGAAAATAAACTTGCAAGGCTACAGCTGGAATGGGACTGATTGGATTGCTATGCAGAGATTTGGCATGGACTTGATGGGCTGAATGGCCTCCTTCTGTACTGTTATGACTCGAAGTTAAAAATTGCAAAAGTGTTTTGCTATCCACTTCTCCCCCTTTCTAAGAAGCTTCCAAGTTGTGCATATATACTGTAGCAGGGTGATTGAGGGCTGATATGCCAGCTGTGGACTGATGAGGGCTCTGGTCCCTGGGTAAGGGTAAGGCCACTTTAAGAAACTCCCTTTTAAAGATAATTGCACCTAGAGTGAAAGGAGACTCTCCCCAGCCAAGTGAGCATAAAAGGGGAGGTTCAGGGGGAAGTGATGGCTGACAGAGTCTGGGAGTTGAAGAGCCAAAAGATGTTTTGCATGAACAGCATGTGATTGCAAATTAGATTGATCAAGGATTATTGGCAGTGTCAGATGGATTTTGTGATCTAGCTCTGGGACTTGAACCCACAACCTTCTGACTCAGATGTCAGTCTTCTGCCAATCGATTCACTCCACATGATATCAAGAAATGGCTGAAGGCATTGGATACTGCAAAGGCTATGGACCCTGACAACATTGCAGCAATAGTACTGAAGACTTGTGCTCCAGAACTAGCCGCGCCCTGAGCCAAGCTGTTCCAGTACAGCTACAACACTGGCATCTACCTGGTAATGTGGAAGATTACTCAGGTATGTCCTGTACACAAAAAGCAGGACAAATTAAACCCGGCCAGTTACCACCTCATCAGCCCACTCTCAATCATCAGTAAAGTGATGGAAGGTGTCGTCAACAGTGCTATCAAGCGACACTTACTCAGCAATAATCTGCTCACCGATGCTCAGTTTGGGTTCCGTCGGGGCCACTCAGCTCCCGACTCCATTTCAGCCTTCGTCTAAATGAGGACAGAAGAGCTGAATTCAAGAGGTGAGGTGAGAGTAATTGCCCTTGACATCAAGTCTGTATTTAATTGAGTATGGCATCAAGGAGCCCTAGCAAAATTGAAGTCAATGGGAATCAGGGGGAAAACTATCCACTGGCTGGAGTCACAGTTAACACAAAGGAAGATGGTTGTGGTTGTTGAAGGCCAATCATTTAAGCCCCAGGACACCGCTGCAGGAGTCCCTCAGGGTAATATGCTAGGCCCAACCGTCTTCAGCTGCTTCATCAATGACCTCACCATTGTAAGGTCAGAAATAGGAATGTTTGCTGATGAATGCACAGTGTTCAATACAATTTGCAACGCCTCAGATATTGAAGGAGTCCGTGTCTGCATGCACCAAAACCTGGACAATATTTAGGCTTGGACTGATAAGTGGCAAGTAACATTCACGTCACACAAGTGCCAGGCAATAACCATCTCCAAAAAGAATCTAACCATCTCTCCCTGACATTCAATGGCATTACCATCGCTGAATCTCCCACCATCAACATCCTGGGGGTCACCATTGACCAGAAACTGAACTGGACCTGATATAAATACCGTGGCTACAAGAGCAGGTCAGAGGCTGGGAATTCTGTGGCGAGTAACTCACCTCCTGTCTCCCCAAAGCCTCTCCACCATCTACAAGTCAGGAGTGTGATGGAATACTCTCCACTTGCCTGGATGGGTGCAGCTCCAACAGCACTCAAGAAGCTCGACACCATCCAGGACAAAGCTGCCTGTTGATCGGCACCCCATCCACCATCTTCAACATTCGTTCCCTCCATCGCCAGCACACAGGGGCAGCAGTGTGTACCATCTACAAGTTGCACTGCAGCAACTCACCAAGGAACCTTTAACAGCACCTTCCAAACCTGCAACCTCTACTACCTAGAAGAACAAGGGCAGAAGATGCATGGGAACACCACCACCTGCACGTTCCCCTTCAAGTCACACACCAATCCTGACTTGGAACTATATTGCTGTTCCTTCACTGTCGCTGGGTCAAAATCCTGGAACTCCCTTCCTAACAGCACTGTGGGTGTACCTACCTCACATGGACTGCAGTGGTTCAAGGAGGCAGCTCACCACCACCTTCTCAAGGGCAATTAGGGATGGGCAATAAATGCTGGCCTTGCCAATGACACTCACATCCTAAGAACAAATAAAAGACAGATTTGTGGCATTCTCAAAAAATTCAGCTAAGTAGGTTGTACATGATGTACCCTTTACAAGTCTCTCTTTAATCAGTTCATATTTTTCCAAGTTACATAAGGCAAAGTCTATTAATTCAGGTGACACACGCAGTCAACGGCCTCTCTTTGCTATAAAGTAGGAATGGCATGATTCAATGAAGAGTTGCGCACTTTTGAATTTTTATGAGCTGTTATTGCAAGAATAACTTTACAATTTGAACAGCAGGGCTTAATTATTTGCAGAATTGCCAAAAGATGATGTCACCAGTGACCACTAAATTAAGAAGAGAAAAATGAGGATCAGCAACTTTGTTTTTCGACTACAATGATTGATCAAAATATTGCTGAGAGTGCGTTCAATACCTTGGATTGCAGATGCTCCCAACAAATCTTAGGAAGTGTGAGCTTCCCAAATATGAGAATGAAGTGAATCACATAGAGGAAAGAACACGACTTCAATAGCAAAGTAAAGAGAGGCAAAATTTGGTTGGTAGCATTAAAAGAAAGAAAGACTTGCATTTACATAGTGCCTTTCACATCAAATGGCACTATACAGCCATTTGGATACTTTTCAAAGCATGGTCACTGTTGTAATGTGGGACATTTGACAGCCAATTTGTACATAGCAAGATCCCACAACATGATAATGTTTCATCTGTTCGAGTGATGTTAGTACTCCCTCAGCAGTGTACTGGGAGTGTCAGCCTGGCTTACGTACTCAGGGGTAAGAGTGTTACACACTGAGCCACAGCTGATGGATTCTAGTGTGTAGTTAACATGAAGGGAAATGGAAGCAGGTTAAGGATTGACAGAGCAGCAATGAGGAAGGCTCTGGAATAAATTTGATAGCTAAAAGGGACATGGTTCAAGGCCGAGGACAAACCAAAACTGAGTTTACAACAAACAGCCTAATGTTCTGTGAATCATGAACACACATCTATTCAAAGGTAAAGGGTATTGAGGGTAGCACAGAGGCATAGAAAAATTACAGCACAGGAAGAGGCCATTCAGCCCATCATGTCTGCGCCGGCTGAAAAAACTAGCTGCCCAATCAAATCCCACCTTCCAGCACCTGGTCTGTAGCCTTGCAGGTTACAGCATTTCAGGTGCATGTCCAGGTACTTTTTCAAAGAGTTGAGGGTTTCTGCCTCCACCACTGATCCAGGCAGTGAATTCCAGACACCCACCACCCTCTGGGTGAAAATGTTTTTTGCTCATGTCCCCTCTAATCCTTCTACCAATCACCTTAAATCTGTGCCCACCGGTAATTGACCTCTCCGCTAGGGGAAACAGGTCCTTCCTGTCTATTCTATCGAGGCCCCTCATAATTTTGTACACCTCAATTAAGTCACCCCTCAGCCTCCTCTGTTCTAAAGAAATCATCTCTAGACGATCCAATCTTTCTTCACAGCTGCAACTTTCAAGCCCTGGCAACATTCTTGCAAAACTTCATTCATTCATGGGATGTGGGCATCGCTGGCCAGGCCAGCATTTATTGCCCATCCCTAATTGCCCTTGAGAAGGTGGTGATGAGCTGCCTTCTTGAACCACTGCTGTCCATGTGAGGTAGGTACACCCAGAATGCTGTTAGGAAGGGAGTTCCAGGATTTTGACCCAGTGACAGTGAAGGAACGGTGATATTGTTGCAAGTCAGGATGGTGTGTGACTTGGAGGGGAACTTGCAGGTGGTGGTGTTCCCATGCATTTGCTGCCCTTGACCTTCTAGTTGGTAGAGGTCACGGATTTGGAAGGTGCTGTCTAAGGAGCCTTGGTGTATTGCTGCAGAGCATCTTGTAGATGGTACACACTGCTGCCACTGTGCGTCTGTGGTGGAGGGAGTGAATGTGTGTGAATGGTGTGCCAATCAAGCAGGCTTAAGCTTCTTGAGTGTTGTTGGAGCTGCACCCATCCAAGTAAGTGGAGAGTATTCCATCACACTCTTGACTTGTGCCTTGCAGATGGTGGACAGGCTTTGGGGAATCAGGAGGTGAGTTACTCACTGCAGGATTTCTAGCCTCTGACCTGCTCTTGCAGCCACGGTATTTATATTGTTACTCCAGTTCAATTTCTGGTCAATGGTAGCCCCTAGGATGTTGATAGTGGGGGATTCAGCAATGGTAATGCCATTGAATGCCAAGGGGAGATGGTTAGATTCTCTCTTGTTGGAGATGGTCATTGCCTGGCACTTGTGTGGCGCAAATGTTACTTGCCACTTATCAGCTCAAGCCTGGATATTGTCCAGGTCTTGCTGCATTTCTACACGGACTGCTTCAGTATCTGGGGAGTCACGAATGGTGCTGAACATTGTGCAATCATCAGCGAACATCTCCACTTCTGACCTTATGATTGAAGGAAGCTCATTGATGAAGCAGCTGAAGATGTTTGGGCCGAGGACACTACCCTGAGGAACACCAGCAGTGATGTCCAGGGGCTCAGATAACTGATCTCCAACAACCACAACCATCTTCCTTTCCACTGGGTATGACTCCAGCCAACGGAGGGTTTCCCCCCGATTCTCATTGACTTCAGTTTTGCTAGGGCTCCTTGATGCCATACTCCGTCAAAAGCTGCCTTGATGTCAAGGGCAGTCACTCTCACCTCACCTCTTGAGTTCAGCTCTTTTGTCCATGTTTGGACCAAGGCTGTAATGAGGTCAGGAGCTGAGTGGCCCTGGCAGAACCCAAAATAAGCATCACTGAGCAGGTTATTGCTAAGCAAGTGCTGCTTGATAGCACTGTTAATGACACCGTCCATCTCTTTACTGATGATTGAGAGTAGACTGATGGGGTGGTAATTGGCCGGGTTGGATTTGTCCTGCTTTTTGTGGACAGGACATACCTGGGCAATTTTCCACATTGCAGGGTAGATGCCAGTGTTGTAGCTGTACTGGAACAGCTTGGCTAGGGCGTGGCAAGTTCTGGAGCACATGGCTTCAGTGCTATTGCTAGAATATTGTCAGGACCCATAGCCTTTACAGTATCCAGTGCCTTCAGTCGTTTCTTGATATCACGTGGAGTGAATCGAATTGGCTGAAGTCTGGCATCTGTAATGCTGGGGACTTCAGGAGGAGACCGAAATGGATCATCAACTCGGCACTTCTGGCTGAAGATTATTGAAAATGCTTCAGCCTTTTCTTTCACACTGATGTGCTGGGCTCTCCCATCATTGAGGATGGGGATATTTGTGGAGCCACCTCCTCCAGTTAGTTGTTTAATTGTCCACCACCATTCACGGCTGGATGTGGCAGGACTGCAGAGCTTAAATCTGATCCGTTGGTTATGGGATCGCTTAACTCTGTCTATCGCATGTTGCTTACGCAGTTTGGCACGCAGATAGTCCTGTGTTGTAGCTTCACCAGATTGACACCTCATTTTGAGGTTTGCCTGGTGCTGCTCCTGGCATGCCCTCCTGCATTCTTCATTGAGCCAAGGCTGGTCTCCTGGCTTGATGGTAATGGTAGAGTGTGGGATATGCCGGGCCATGAGGTTACAGATTGTGGTTTAGTACAACTCTGCTGCTGCTGATGGCCCACAGCGCTTCATGGATGCCCCGTTTGCATTGCTAGATCTGTTCGAAATCTATCCCATTTAGCACGGTTATAGTGCCACACAACACGATGGACGGTATCCTCAATGTGAAGGCGGGATTTCATCTCCACAACGACTCTGCGGTGGTCACTCCTATCAATGCTGTCATGGACAGATGCGGCAGGAAGATTGGTGAGGACAACTATGTTTTTCCCTCTCGTTGGTCCCTCACTACCTGCTGCATACCCAGTCTAGCAGCTATGTCCTTTAGGATTCAGCCAGCTCGGTCAGTAGTGGTGCTACCGAGCCACTCTTGGTGTTGGACATTAAAGTCCCCCACCCAGAGTACATTCTGCACCCTTGCCATCCTCAGTGCTTCCTCCAAGTGGTGTTCAACATGGTGGAGTACTGACTCATCAGCTGAGGGAGGTCGATAGGTGGTAATCAGCAGGAGGTTTCCTTGCCCAAGTTTGACCTGATGCCATGAGACTTCATGGGGTCTGGAGTCGATGTTGAGGACTCCCAGAGCAACTCCCTCCCGACTGTAGACCACTGTGCCTCCACCTCTGCTGGGTCTGTCCTGCCAGTTGGGCAGGACATACCCGGGATCGTGATGGCAGTGTCTGGGACATTGTGTGTAAGGTATGATTCCATGAGTATGACTATGTCAGGCTGTTGCTTGACTAGTCTGTGGGACAGCTCTCCCAACCTAGGCACAAGCCCCCAGATGTTAGTAAGGAGGACTTTGCAGGGTCAACAGGGCTGGGTTTGCCGTTGTCGTTTCCGGTGCCAAGTTGTCCTTCTGGTTTCATTCTTTTTTATTGACTTTGCAGCGGTTAGATACAACTAAGTGGCTTGTTAGGCCATTTCAGAGGGCATGTAAGAGTCAATCACATTGCTGTGGGTCTGCATGTCGGCTAGCAGGTTTCCTTCCCTGAAGGACAGATGGGTTTTTATAACAATCGACAGTGGTTTCATGGCCACCATTAGACTAGCTTTTAATTCCAGATTTATTAATTGAGTTCAAATTCTACCTTCTGCTGTGGGATTCTGGGTTACTAGTCCGGTGACAATACCACTACACCACCACCTCCCCATCGCCTCTGTACTCTCTCCAGAGCAATTATGTCCTTCCTGTAATGTGGTGACGAGAACCGTGTGCAATACTCCAGCTGTGGCCTAACCAGCGTACATTAAGGAAGATGCTTCTTTTTGTATTTTAACCGCTAGCATCTTGGAATGCGTATAAATCTGGACTAAACTGAGCCATTACAAGCTCTTAGCTAGAAAACTCAGCTCAAACTTATTGGACTAAATAATAGTGAACCGTAACAAGGTAATCTGCCAAAATTCCACAATAGATGAAAAACAGAGATACAAAGGTTGATGAAGTGAATATGAGACATAAGTTGTCATCACATGTCATCTGGAATCAATGGAACCAAAGCCTTGAAACACTAACCTTTCCACAGTCATAACTTAAGAGCTTTAGTCATTCTAATTGGACTACTTTGAATATCTAAGATGGTCGGAACTATTCCACAACCACCTCGAAGCAAAGATTTCTCACTGAGAGAAACTCGAGACTACATCGCAGCAGTTTCTCACTAACACAGAGTGATTACACTTCATATAAGTATTTCATTGACTGTAAAGTGCTTTGCCACATCCTGAGGTTGTGACAGGTGCTATATAAATGCAAGTTCTTTCAATTTCTTTATTGGCAGAAATTGGTAAAACTGTACAGCGGGGCTAATGTTAAATTAATTCAGGGATTTCAATCGGAACTGTAGTGAGGTGCATAGTGCGAAATACCTCAGGATGTCCAGCTGCCTGGGCCCTAAGCTCTGGAATTCCTTCCCTAAATCCCTCAGACTCTCGACCTCTCTTTCTTCCTTTACAATACTCCTTAAAACCTACCTCTGTCATCTGTCCTAATTTCTGCTAATGTGGCTTGGTGTCTAACTTTTGTTTGGTAATCGCTCCTATGAAGTGCCTTGGGCTGCTTTACTACATTAAAGCTGCTACATAGGTGTGAGGTGTTGTATTAGCAGTAAGTGCCTTGGTATTTGGAACAGGAAACATATACTCCAGATGCTGGAAATCTGCAGTGAAAACAGATACGCTGGAAATGCTCAGCAAGTCCAGCAAGGGATCTGTGGTGAGAAACAGCAAATTAATGTTGCAGGCCTTTCCCTTCATCAGTACCAGAAAATATTACAGATGAGAACTTTATAAAAAGGAACAGAGTGAGAAAGAGGGGAAGTGTGAGAAAGCACATATACAGGCAAAGAAACCGATGAGCTGTAAAGTGATGAAACAAAGAAAGACTTGCATTTCTATAGTGCCTTTCAAGATGACAGGACATCCCAAAGCGCTTTACAACCAATGAAGTACCTTTGAAGTGTAGTCAATGTTGTAATGTAGGATGGGGTGGAGAATAGGAGTTGGTTAACTGATGTGATAAATGGGGGCACTATGAGAGAAATTACAGAAACAAAAGACAGGCAAAACACACAGAATGTGTGAGTAGGAACATCGGAAGAGGAAGATTGTGAATCTTTGGAATTCTCTACCCCTGAAAGTAGTGGATGATCCATCGTTGAATATATTTAAGGCTGGAATAGACAGGTTTTTGGTCTCTCAGGGAATTAAAGGGATATGGCGAGGGGCAGGAAAGTGGAGTTGAAGCCCAAGATTAGCCATGATATTGAATGGTAGGGCAGGCTCGACAGACCATATGGTCTACTCCTGCTCCTATTTCTCATGTTCTTATATTCTTATATAGGAGGTCATTCAGCCCCTCGAAACTGTTCCACCACTCAATTAGATCATGGTTGATCTGTATCTCACTATTTACCCATCTTGGTTCTGTAACTCTTAATAACCTTGTCTAAGAAAAATAATTAAAGAATAGTTAAAGCAGGATAGTTAAGTTGTCGAGAGCAGCGTGAAATCCTGGCCTGGAGTTGACTTTAGACATTAGGAGATAGAAGGTTGGTTTTGGCCACAGTCAACAAGAGCCAGTCAGCTCTCATCTGCTCAAGAAAAGTCATTGCCATTTAATAGAGCCACGGATGTCTGGAAATATTGCCAACATTGAGCAGAATTTAAACATATCTCTATGACAGGCAAATGGCAGTAAATATTGCAAAACTATTTTATCCCTGTGAAGGTAATTATTAACTTCCCGGTACTAAATGTCAATGACTACCAGAACAGCAGTTATCAGGCAGGTTCTCATACTATGAAATTATGGAATCATACAGCACAGAAAAAGGCAACAATCTTCAGCCAGATGTTCCGAGTTGATGATCCATCTCGGCCCCCTCCTGAAGTCCCCAGCATCACAAATGCCAGTCTTCAGCCAATTCGATTCACTCTGCGTGATATCAAGAAACCACTGAAGGCACTGGATACTGCAAAGGCTATGGGTCCTGACAATATTCCACCAATAGAACTGAAGACCTGTGCTCCAGAATTTGCCGCACCCCTAGCCAAGCTGTTCCAGTACAGCTACAACACTGGCATCTACCCTGCAATGTGGAAAATTGCCCAGGTCTGTCCTGTACACAAAAAGCAGTACAAGTTCAACCCGGCCAATTACCGCCCCATCAGTCTACTCTCAATCATCAGCAAAGTAATGGAAGGTGTCATCAACAGTGCCATCAAGCAGTTATTGCTTAGCAATAACCTGCTCAGTGATACCCAGTTTGGGTTCCGACAGGGCCACTCAGCACCTGACCTCATTACAGCCCTGGTTCAAACATGGACAAAAGAGCTGAACTCAAGAGGTGAGGTGAGAGTGACTGCCCTTGACATCAAGGCAGCATTTGACTGAGTATGGCATCAAGGAGCCCTAGCAAAACTTGAGTCAATGGGAATCAGGGGGAAAACTCTCTGCTGGTTAGAGTCATATATAGCGCAAAGGAAGATGGCTGTGGTTGTTGGAGGTCAATCATCTCAGCTCCAGGACATCACTGCAAGAATTCCTCAGGGTAGTGCCTAGGCCCAACCATCTTCAGCTGCTTCATCAATGACCTTCCTTCAATCATAAGGTGAGAAGTGGGGATGTTCGCTGATGATTGCACAATGTTCAGCACCATTCACAACTCCTCAAATACTGAAGCAGTCCGTGTAGAAATGCAACAAGACCTGGACAATATCCAGGCTTGGGCTGTTAAGTGGCAAGTAACATTTGCACCACACAAGTGCCAGGCAATGACCATCTCCAACAAAAGAGAATCTAACCATCTCCCCTTGAAATTCAATGACATTACCATTGCTGAATCCCCCCACTATCGACATCCCAGGGGCTACCATTGACCAGAAACTGAACTGGAGCAGCCATATAAATACCGTGGCTACAAGAGCAGGTCAGAGGCTAGGAATCCTGCGGCGAGTAAATCACCTCCTGACTCCCCAAAGTCTGTCCACCATCTACAAGGCACAAGTCAGGAGTGTGATGG